>NC_138831.1:16556376-17810376 GCF_965183815.1 Platalea leucorodia
TGCTGACTTTCAAAAAACCTTCCTTACTGGTTTTTATTAAGCACAGGTGCACTGCTGTTGTGGTCCTCTGAACTTCCCAGCATCAGGCAGGTGACTGAAAGCAAAGGTATGGGTCACTGATGGACCCTAGCTAGCAATAGCTAGAGATACTCACCCTGCCCTTTGTGAAGGAGTAGCTGCTCAGAGGGGGATGCCAGGGCTGTGCCGCTACCAGGAATGAGCTCCCACCGGAGCTTATGTCCATACCTGCTGTCCCAATTGTACCATAAATGGCAAATGCACGTGAACAACTGTTTTCCTGTTCCTCTTCTCTGCTCCATTCCTGACCCAAGGAAAGGCCAATGGATAACAAGCTTGATAATGTAATGCTACCGTTGATTTTTAACCACACCTTTTCAATCTCATGTTTTCATGTCTAAAATTTAAATAGGGAAATAAATAAATAGTGCATATGTAAGTACTTAAAAATAGTTATAACTACTAAGATTTTCATGTATCATTTTATGCAATGGTTGGTTATTTTGCCACTGTTAAGTACCTGGACATGCTTTCTTGGAAAAATATAACTATGTTAGGAATACACACACACACACACTAGTAATCGCAATTGAAAAAGTATGTGTCTTTAATTTCATTCACCAAAAATACATTTCACGAAGAAAGTTTGCATTGTAATTATATAATTTTAGGGCACTGAGACAATATTTATTATTACTTTATTATTAAATAAATCAAGACTGTCTGACATATGATTTTACTTTAAAAAAAAAAAATAACTGAAGAACCTACTAACCATCATCTTTGTTGTTTGGGTTTGGGGTTTTTTTTGTCATTTGAAAAACAAAAAATACATTGTTCCTTTCTGCATAATTAACACATTCCCTCTGAAAGATAATACATTAAAAAAGGGAACGAACTGTTCAAACTCTTATTACCTTAATTGATGCAGGACAACATCACCTGCATACAGAGCATGAGTTCAGGTGGAATAATTACCTGCTTGTATTCAGGTTCACTATTATGCTTCTGTGTAAACTACAGTGAAAATTTTGGACTGTGATGTTTGTTTTATACTAGCAAGAGTCAGTTTCTATGTGTTTTCAATACATCACAAAATTTACAATACCTCCTCTATCTCTACTTATCCCATTACCATTGCCATCCTTCCTCTTTTTGTTTTCTTCTTGGTAAATGTTGTACCTAGAACTTATGCAATAGTTCTTTAAACATAATTTGCTGTTTTGTCTCAAAATCTAGTGAAAAGAAAACAAAGTATATTTATGAAAATTATTTAAAAACAAGACTGTATCATTCTCATGTTAGCATACTAATACAAAGGTATGCATCTGTCATATACTTTCCATGAGTAGTGTAATTTTCCTATTATTTGACAATACCTTTTTAAAGTAATGTTTTCACTTTCCATATAAAGTTAGTATTTACGTAACAGTATCACCTAACACACGATATCACATCTACTATGCATTCCATAAATTAAAAGTATACCAATACACCTTTCTTTCAGTTTATTGTTCCATTTATCTGGTTTCACTGAGAATCTAAAAACAATGTTCAAATGACTTACTGATTGAATCTCTGTTTTTCTTCTATACCTATGTCGGCTGTGTTTTGCAATTTGTAAACTGAAACTGATCTGACTACACTTGGGTATTATTTGAAAAAATCACCATAAACATAGCTAATTAAGAAAAAGGATAGATGTTGTCCCTGAATAATTTTAACATACTGCCTGCATTTATGCCCATTATGCACTGTGTAGCACCCACTATTTTCTAAACTCTCTTGTATTTCCCCATTTATTGAGCGGTAGATTACCTAGCTATTATATGAATGATAAATATTTACTTTATATGTGTTGTTACAGATACTTTTCTTTCACAATTGCTTTCAGTTGTTAGCAAGAGTTTATTTCTGGAACATCAAACATTTATAAACACCTGTCAGTTGCAAACAGTTTCTTTACTAGGGGACAACTACATTGTCAGAGACATATTATATTACAATTTCAACTTCAGACAACACTCTTGTGTTCAGATGTTTAGCAAAAGACTTTACCTCATTGTTACTAGGAACAGACAGGTCTTGCAAAGGCAATATTAAAATACTTTCATACTCATTTTTCTTACTGCTGTTTCCCAGCAGAATTACACATCCCTCCTCTATTAGCTTAGTTTAAAAAAAGAGATAAGGCATTATATTAAATTTGCTTATATAGCTACCTCCAAATTTACATGCACGGATTCTCCATGAGATGAAATGCTAGCCACTATTTGCAGGGCAAAGTTTTTATAAAAATAAAATAAATTAAAACAAATGCTCAACTTTGGTCTGAACATTCCCAACAACATAATGGCAACATACGTACTCACATACCTGTCATCACATAAAAGGAACTAAAGTTCCCTATGCAGAGAAGTTTTAAATAAATATCTGCATTTGGTCATACTTCTAACAATACTACAGTGAGTTATCACTTTTAATACGGTGGTTAGAGAAAACCACTGGGATGGACGAGGCTCTTTTCAACAACTAGAGAAAACCGAGGCGGTGGTAAAGGACAAAAGCTCTAACTTTTACATAAGATCCCGCAGAAGGTAACTATGGAAGACTACTAAGAACATACAATTTTTAAGAAAGCTACCCTGCCATACCACTAACTACGGCTCCTGTTCCCCGTTACTGCTGGTGAAACCATACACTTATGGTGCAGGGCACGAAGGCTCCGACGCAGCGTTACACAGCGGTGTAACTACTACAATACCAAATACACCTCAGGAGTGAACCCGAGCCGAGCCGCCCGCTCTGAGGGAGGAGACGCCCCCCCGAGCACCGCCCGCCCCAGGCCGGCCGGCCCCGCGGCTGGGCTGCTGAGGGCGGGACCCCCAGTTAAGAGGCGGCTGCGTGCTGCTACGATTACTGTGGCAAGGGAACCACGAAGACCAGGGCCGCCACAGCCGTGCGGCACTGTATAGCGCGGCACTGTATAGCACCGCCCGCCACCGCCGCCGCCGCCCCCGCCGCCCCCGCCCCCTTCCCCTCAGCCCCGTCAGCCGGAAGCGAGGAGCCCGCACCAGGGCAGGGCGCGGCCTTCAGCGGCCCCTTCTGGGCATGCGCCTGCCGCCCGCGCAGGCGCAGCGGGGCGGAGGGCAGGGGACGGGGCAGCGCCCGCGGCCCGCCGCGATGGTGTACATCTCCAACGGTGAGGGGCGGCGGGAGGGAGGGGGTCCCGCCTGTTCCCCTCAGTGGGGCGGCGGGGCACAGGCTGGAGGCGGGGCAGCGAGCGGGGGCCGGCCGGGGGAGCATCGGGCCCGCGGCCCGGGAGAGGCCGGCACGTCTCGGCCGCTGCCAGCGTCGCTACCGCATCCACCCCGCGTCTCCGCGCTTCTCCGCGGCCTGGGTTTGAGCGTTACGTGCTTCTGAGCAGTTTTTAAGGACTTCGAAAAGTCGCAGCGCGTTCTGCATACATCGGGAGCGTAAGGGAGAAGCAGCTTAGCCACACAGAGGGAAGCAGAGACTGTACGGGAGGTTTTGTGTAGGTTTCCCGGGACAGCCTGTCCCTGTCTGTTCGGTGGCGGCCACCCGATTATTCCAAGCACTGGGACGATACCCTCGCAGGGAATGAAACTTGCTGCCATTGCCCATGGAGTGTAGTTTCTCCATCCTGTTCCCAAATTTTAGACTCAGCAGATATGTTTTTGCGTAATATACTGCACAGCGTCACATACTAAACATTGCTGGATGTCTTGATATGTTACAGGACAAGTTTTGGATAACCAGAGTCGGGCTCCTTGGCGTTTGTCATCTATAACAGATTTCTTCTGGTCGATAGCAGATTTTGTGGTTCTGTTGTAAGTAGAAGTTAATTCTTTTGATGAGCTTTAGTTTAGATTCGTCATAGTAGAAGCTACCCAGTGCTATCAGTAACAGAACAATAAAAATGTTAGATTTACTCTTTAGCATTCCATATCTACTGTCCCCAAAACATATGTGAATGTTTTACTATGACTGTGTGGCTTCGCTTATTAAGCACTGTAATATATTTAATAAAAAGAAAAGTGTATGCACAGCAATGCTAACTTACTGGCAGCTCAAATGAGTTTTCTTACATTTCCTCCATTTTAATACCGCAAAAAGAAAAAGCATATACTTAAGTTAAACAGCTAGCTTCTAACAGCTGATCAAATAATTGAAATATTTGGAGAATTTCTACTGGTGACAATAGATTCTGGCTATATAAAATAATCACCCAGCAGTAATCACAAATGTATGGCCCCAGATCAAAGCCAGTTAAGACACAAAAAGTTCTTTTGATGTATTCAACAGTCCTTCATTATTTCAGTTCCAGGTTTATACTTTATGCATTTCTTGCACTTTATTTACCAGAAAAAATAGATTTTCTAGTTTGAGCCTTACTGTAATTTGGAATTACTTCAGATTTTATGTTTGTATATAGGAGAAAAGTTGCCAGGATTTATTAAACAACAATAATCTTGAGAAGATACACTGTTCATTCCTGAGCTCCACTTACTGTTTTTCAGGCCATTTCTTATCTTGCAATCCAAAGATTCAGAAACTATATCTAGCAATCAGTTCACCTAACTCCTCTGTTTTATTTTTCAGTTTCCAGAGCATTATTCAACCAGATTTGAGAAGAGGTGGCTACACATCTTCCTCCTATTCAGGATACAGCGATGGAAGAGGGTATTTTTTCATATTCACACTATTTCTGATTTTTTTCCTATCTTAGCAAAATGGCATAACGTATTCGGATTACAGTTGTCATTTGCACTGAATTGGGTCATGCAAGAAAACTAAAGTGTTGTTTGTCTGCATGTCGTGGTTTCACCCCAGCCAGCAACTAAGCACCACGCAGCTGCTCGCTCACTCCCCCCACCCCAGTGGGATGGGGGAGAGAATTGGAAGGGTGAAAGTCGGAAAACTCGTGGGTTGAGATAAGAACAGTTTAATAATTGAAGTGAAATTAAATAGAATAGTAGTAGTAATAATAATATAATAATACAATAATAATATACAAAGCGAGTGATACACTATACAATTGTTGAGCGATGCCCAGCACGTCCCCGAGCAGGGATCGCTGCCCCCCAGCCAACTCCCCCAGTTTATATACTGGGCATGACGCCATACGGTATGGCATAGCCCTTTGGCAAGTCTGGGTCAGCCCCCCTGGCTGTGCCCCCTCCCAGCTTCTTGTGCACCTGGCAGAGCATGGGAAGCTGGAAAGTCCTTGAGGAGTGTAAGCGCTACTTAGCAACAACTAAAACATCAGTGTGTTACCAACGTTATTCTCATACTATATCCAAAATACAGCACTATACCAGCTACTGGGAAGAAAAATCAACTCTATTGCAGCTGAAACCAGGACACTGCAGTATTTTGTCTGAAACTCACTGGTAACAACAATACATAGCTTTGGATAGCTGTAGTAACAGTATAGTCTAATTCTCACTGAAACAATTTTTCAGACCTGCCTAATAGATAATATGCATCTTTGCTGAAATTCTTTTGTTAGGATTGCTTATACTCAGCATTTGATTTACATTAAATCAGTCATTTCATGTATTAGATTACCTACAGATAAAGCAAAACGCTGTTACAGGGATATCATCTCTATAAACACTATAGTTACTGTGTTTCTTTGTTCTTAATGGTTTGCCTAACTTTTTTGCAGGACTGTTTTACATTTAACAATTTAATGCTGATTGAATAGATGTTGTTTTCCTTACTTTCTTGTCAGGCCTCCAGCACATCCTCGCCGTAGGATGGGTCGAATAAATCACTGGGGTGGAGGCCCCAGTCCACCACCAATGGCTGGAGGTGGATGAGGAAGGTAATTCCAAATCTGCTGTATCCTGCTTTGAACTTTTTTTTTTGTTTTTTTAAGTAACTGTGATAATTGAAGGTTAAGGTAGAATGGAGTGTTTTGTCCTCCTTTTGCAAAAGTTACCAAAACAGGAAGAGAATCAAAGCGGTTAGATATTTTCAGTAAAGGGGGAAAAAAGAGAGGGGGGGCGTTAAAAGGTTTTGGCTCAGAAACGGTGAGTTTCTACTTTTAATTGCATAGAATTGGATATACAAAGTGTAGCAAAGATTTTTGAACACAGCTGATAAAAAAACGATTTAGAACTTTTCCTCTTTTTTGGCTGCTAATTTAAAGTCCTATCCAGATCAGTAATCACTGAAAGTTTGTTTGCATTTGTAATAGTTATCATGTGACATGTGAGGGGGTTTTGTTTAAAGCACATACTTATCAATAGAAAAGAAGGACAATTAATAAAGTTGTTAAAAGACTATTAGTAAAAATCTTTTTTTTTCCTGTTATGGTGATACAGCTATGCAAATCTTGAATTCTACTACAGCATAAAAATTGGAATTGCTTAGGAGTGAGCAAAAACCATTAAAAAAGCCCTGATCTTTAAATTTCTTACAGCTGCCTGAACTTTAATTCTGTTTTATTAATTAGTTTGGCTGGTGAGAGTTTCATCTAACACTGAATGTATATATAGTATGGTTTAGTTTACTTTAAGACTTAAGTAAATGATCCTTTTTCTTTTTCATGAATCACTCCCCATTGTTACCATAACAAAAACCACATGCAGGTGGTTAATACCTGTAAATCTTGTAGGAAAAAGTTCATATTCCAAAAAGCACATATACCAGTATTTCAGTTCCCTAGAAAAAAGATAAGGTTCTTCCCATGGGTTTTTTTTTTTTTCATTTGGATGTTTTTTTTCTTTTCAAGTAGACATGAGGCCAGCAAAGGCTGTGGGAAGGGCTTTTGGATAATAATGGCAATGTGTAATCTACCCAGGAATAAGTTTGCGAGCCTTTAGAATGTCCCATTTAGCTAAATTAAAAACAATTTTATTTTAAAATTGTTACTTACATAATTTTATCTTGCAAAGCAAGGCCTTGTTGTTTTGTGTACTGTACTATACTGTTGTCTTGTGTACTGTAATTACTTTATCTTTTAGGTAAACACCTGCTGAAGAGGCAGGCAGAAGAGCATACACATTCGCAAGATGAAAGAGAAGAAGAGTTTAGTGGTGGACCAAATGAGTTTGAATGTTGTGAATGTGTATATCTAACTGGAAACTGTTCTGTGATATAAGCAGATTAATGAAGTTGTACTGGGAACTCCTTCTTCAAGGATCCGGTGTAACTGAACTGCAGTTTCATTAAATACATGTTTACTGTCTAAAGTCTTTGTATAGTTTCTGAGCATTTTACTGTAGTTGCAGAGTAATTAGTAAATTATATTTGGCTTGTCACAAGGTTGACTTTCTCATCATTTTTAGGAAAAAAAATCTGTCTGAAGTACAGTAAGCCCTTTTCTGTTCAAATGAGGAAGAACAAATTTATATTCGATACAGAAGGTCCCTCAAGAGTCAAACTTAAAGCAGTGCTTCCTAATAGGTTTTGTATTTACTCTATCTTTGTCAGTACTAAGGTTCTGTACCTTGTTGTATTTTTACAATGGTAATGATACTCTAAAAACACTTTTAAAATGCAACTTACAAATTCCTTTGTTTTACAATCTTTGCCTTTTACAAACTCGCTTCCTTAAGGCCCATAATGGGTTTTATAACATGCCTGTTTTATAAGCACCTCTTGAAACAACTTCCTTCTCCGTTATAAACTTACTGAAATGTGTAAGCCTATTTGCTGTACAAATGTTGGTAAGACTTCTTTTCAATAAAATTAGGCTTTGTTTTTATTACAGGAAGAAAAGGTAGTGAACTCAAATACAGAGTAATAACACAGAAGAGTTACTTTCTTTCAAACAGTAACTAATTTACTCCATTTCAGGATGGGAGTTTCTTATTGTTTTCTTCGGTTTTGTTTGGGGTTTAGGGTTTTTTTTGTTCACTTGGAGAGGGCTGTGCCTATTTGAGAAAACTTAGCTGCCAAGAATCCGGATTGAATTATCTTCTACAAGGTGCCACTGCAAGTTTTTTTACTTAAACTTCTCTAATTAATAGTCTCTTTAGCAGGAAATTGTAACATCCAGCGATGCCTCTTGGTTAACATAAGCATCTACGAATTAGCTGGCCTTGCCAGCTACTGGTGGTGAAATCGCCCCCTCCGGTCGTTCCTGCTCTTGCTACGGGTACCCAACACAAAGTTTCTGTCTTGTCAACTTGCTGTGTAACGAAGAGCAGCCGTCGGTGTAATAAGCGTACCTCCCTCAGCGCCACCCAAGCGGCACATCTTCCTAAAGGCGCTTCCCGCCCGCAGATCAGGTGTGTACGGGTAGGTAGGTCAGCGTTAGTTCTTCACAGGTGTATATCACACGTGTACCAGCTGCACTACGATATTTTCATAGACAGTAATCTTTTAAGTTGTTGGGAGGACTGTATTACCCTTCCTCCAGCAGCAACGGCCCAGCTGACAGGGTTTGGCCGCCGCTAGGTCAGACCCCCCGCAGCCCGGAGCGGCGGCGGTCTCCCCGGGCTCCCTCCTTACCGCTGCTCCTCCCCTCAGCCCGGAGGCCGAGGCCGTCCCTCGGCGCAGCCGCGGCCTGCCCGCACCGCGCTGCCAGCCGAGCCGAGCCGAGGCGGCCGGGGGCCGGCGAGCCCCGTCCGGCTGAGCGCCCCCGCGGCACCTGCCTGAGGGGCGGCGCCGGGCGCGGGCCCGCCCGCTTCCGCCCCGCGCGAACGCCGGGCTGGGCGCCGCTCGGCCCTCGCAGGAGCGGCTTCCGCCTGGCGGCCGGGCGCCGCCGGCGCGGCGGGGAGCATGACCCAGGCGGAGAAGGGCGAGGCGGAGAACGGCAAGGACAAGGAGCGCGACCGGGAGCGCGAACAGCGCGGCGTCAAGCGGCCCATCGTGCCCGCCGCCGTGCCCGAGTCCCTGCAGGAGGTGAGGCCCGGCCGGGCCGGGCCGCCCGGGGAGCGGTGAGGGGCAGGGCCGCGGTGGCGGCGGCTCCTCAGGGCGGCGCTCCCTTCCCGCCGGCCGAGCGGCTGCGCTGGGGCGGCGGGGAGGGGGCGGGCTCGGCCTTTTAAAGGCCCGGGCGCGGGGACGGCGGCTTACGGCCGTGCGCCTTGTGGTGCTTTCAGCAAATACAGAGCAACTTCATCGTGGTGATACACCCCGGCTCGACGACTCTGCGCCTCGGGAGGGCCACGGACACGCTGCCCGTGGGCATTCCCCATGTCATCGCGCGGCGGCACAAGCAGCAGGGGCAGGCGGCCTACCGAGACAGCTGGCTCCTGAGGGACGGGCTCAACGTAAGGCGGGCCGCGCACCGCTGCCTCCGAACTGGCTAAAACGCGTGTTTTAACTACGTGCTTCTCTTGCACCTCTTAGTTGTGTAATGTGTGTCTTCCCCTCGTGCGTTATGTTTTTCCGGAGAAGAATACCTCTTAAGACAAACTTTTCCCCTTATAACGTGCTGTAGATGCCACCTTACTGAAGTCAGTGGATTTACACCAGTCTGTGTTAGGGCTTTATTTGATTTGTTTGCAATGAACTAAATCTAATAAATGGATAGGTAGAGGGTTTGTACTCACTGATTGCTCTGTGATCTGATATCACACACAGTATTTCTGGTTATAGAATGACAGCTGTAGAACTAGAATTGGACTGCTCCATTTGTGAATGCGTTGGTTACAAGTTGGCTTGTAACTTGGGTGTCGTAGCCAGTAATTTTAGTCTAACCTGCTCAAAAAATATATGTAGTGATCTTAGTCATATTTTGAATCTCTACAAAAAATCATTAATCAAATTAATGTCTCTAATATTAAACCTCACCTTTAAATAATTGAGATCTATTTAAACATTTTTGCTCCTGCTTAATATTTCTGTAGTTAAATAGATAATGTCCTGAGCTCATCACTCTGAAGACCAGCAGCCATTGCAATCAGTTAAAAGATTCAAGTTGAGCTAGACAAATAGGTGTTGGGAACTCTAATACAAAAAAGAGTTTCTTTAAAAATAAGCGCATATTCCTTGTACAACGCGCAAACCTTCTGTCCTTTCTACGGTCTATCAAGCTGTTGTTTAATAATAGCTTCAGTATTACCAGCATACAAACATGTAGTTAGAAAGTAAGTATTATTTATGTTGCATATTTTTGGGTTTTGTTTAGAAACCTGAAAGTACTGAGCAGAGACAAAATGGCCTTAAAATGGTGGACCAAGCAATATGGTCCAAAAAGATGTCAAATGGCGCAAGGCGTATACCAGTGTCACCTGACCAGGTAACTCATTCTTAAGATTTTATTAAATTGTTCATTCATCTAGTCATTTGGTGTGATGCTATATTTTAGTGGTGAAGAATAGATATCCTTTATACAGCAAATATAGATAGTGCTATTGTGTGACCTAACTCTGAAGATCTGAGAAAATGAAGATTTAAAATGGTTCTCCAAGGGGGGTGGGGTGGTTCTTTTTTCTTTCACGCATAAAAACTGGTAAAATATCAACAGCATTTGCTTTGATTACATTTCAGGCCAGGTCATACAACAGACAGATGCGGCCAGCTATTTTAGATCACAGCTCAGGGGCCAAGTGGACAAACACATCAAATCATCCTGAATTTTTGGTAGGAGAAGAGGTAAGATTCAATTTCCTGCTGAAATGAGACTTAGTACTACATTTTAATGCGGCTATGTAATCAGTAGCAGTTTTCTATATGTTAGTATATGTTGAAAGGCATATAAATTTAGTCAAGCAATACATGAGAAGCTTTAGTATGGACTAACTGAATGTTTAGTATCATTCAGCAAGACCAGACGGTTTCCCCCATTTGCCTATCAAGTAACCTTGATCCTTTGCTGCTAATAATCAGTGTTTCTGCAGGGACTAGGTGAGAACTTTGCCCATGTGGTATAATTCAGAGAAAAGGCAAGAAATTGATAAAAGGATCAGTACATGGAATCACTGCTGAGTAATTAGGTATTCATGAGCTTCAAAGAATCTTTAAATTATTTTAGTTACTAATTTGAGATAATGGAAAAATATACAAATATACTGTTGTGTTCATAGTAGATGTCCACGGATATGAAAATTCAAACAATTTAAACCATGTACTTAATGTCTTTTTTATTTTAATGCTTTATAATCAAGCCCTGTTAAAAAGAAATCCCCTGTATTGCTGCCACATCGGTCTGAGTGCTGCTGTACGTCTTGTATCTGCTTCTGAAATATTTTTCTAGTATTTGTTACTCATCTTTTAGGAAAAACAGTGTACTAATATTTTGGGAAAAACAATGCATAGAACATTGTCTCTTATTTTCAGGCACTGTATATTAATCCGCTAGATTCTTATAATATACATTGGCCTATTAGAAGAGGGCAGCTGAATCTCCACACAGGACCTGGTGGCTCCCTCACTGCGGTATTAGCAGACCTTGAAGTTATATGGTCACATGCAATACAAAAATATCTGGAAATACCATTGAAAGACTTGAAGGTGAGCTGTGAGCACGTTATTGTGGGCTGTATCCACGTCTGTAAACGTTACTATAAAAGAGAAGCAACCTGCTGTTATTGTTAGCCTCTTACCGGTGGTTTTCTTAAAGAATAAATTCTTTCTGCTGGTGAGCATGGTTTGTAAGACTTCATTTGGAATTTTGTGCATGTCTTTAAGACAAAAATTGTTACTAGAACTTCTACCACGGAGGTTTGGAAATCCCATTATAGAATTTCAGTCTTAGTCTGTTTGGGATTTTTTTTTTATTGACTGAAAAGGAGGCAGCTGAGGAATGGGTGCCTAATACTTGCATAATTTCTTCTCTTTGCCAAGTAGGTGTTTTTCTCATATCTGTTGTACTTTTAAACATTTTAGTGACCTATCAACTCTTAACTTGGTACTTACTTACTCTGAACTAATTCTTTAAACTATTAAAACCCTTCCCCCTTTCCATAATTTTGCTTCTTTTAATAACTTGTATATTATGCTTTCTTCCTTAGCATCAGGTATTCAAGAATGTAAAGAAATTTAATTTGAGAGCTGGCTTTAATTTACTGTTCTTATCTTCAGTACTACAGATGCATTTTACTAATTCCAGACATCTATAATAAACAACATGTGAAAGAACTGGTAAATATGATCCTAATGAAGATGGGCTTCTCAGGTAAAACCATACATAAGCAAGCACTTAATGATTAATAGCGTAAAGATTTTTTTCATTTTTTAACCTTTAAGGCACATTTTTGCACATCAGTCCCAGTTTGGCTGGGACTAGCACCTTTCGTCTTGTGCTATTCCTGTAACTGATGTCTCTTTTAATGGGGCAGAATGGTTGGCTAGCATTGAAACAAGTTTCTTGGTTTGCTATTAGGTATTCCAACCGCTGGCTTCTCACTTCAGCTGAGATAAAAGTAGCAACAGTCTTAATTTCTCAAGTATTTCTAAAATGCACAATGTTAACTCCACAGAGTATTAAGATTCTTAGACTTCAAAACAAAAGTATGCAATGTAAGATGCTGCTACTGTCTTCTCTACAGGATGACATAATAGGAGGTTTCAGAGTTGCTTAAGTGCATACACTAAATATAGAAGAGCAATACAATTTTTAAAAAATAACCAAGTAATTGTTAGCTTCTTCTGCATATTTATTTTTAGACTGGAAAACCCTCTGATGAAAAAGAGTAATGCAGTTTCCTTTCAGTTAAACTGCTGGAAGTTTCTGGCTAGTCTGCTGGAAAGAACTGCTGTAGTCTTAGCCATCTTTCTCTCATTTCACATTTAGAGAAAACACAGCAAGTCATTCCGGAAGGCACTGTAACCCAACCATATGGAGCATACTTAATTTGAAATAATCAGAGTAGTAGTACCTTTGGTGCTGCAAAGTCCTTTTTTGTATTAGGTATGCAAGGAAAGAGGCTTAAAAAGTGGACGAGAATAATATGGTAAATGATGGAGACTAGTCAAACAGTAAGTTAATTGTAAGACATTGGAGATTAATACTGCTGTTGTTTAATACTTAATCAGTACGAAATACAAACAGTCCCCCAGTATTACTCTCAGCAGAACATGTGCTTAGATATTATTGCTTCCCATCTGAAAGAATTAAGTAGGTGGTAAATAAACACTGCAAAAAGAGAGACTGATCTCACGAGATCTAAATTTTGTTCACATGCGCATATATATATTTGATTTGTTTCATTGTGTTAAAATGAACAAGACATATTGGCTGTTAGTTTTTGATCAGAATGGTTCTAAATCATACTTTGATTCCTCCTCAGTTTTTACATAGAAGTACTGTGAACAGTACCTAATAATACTACTATGTAAAGATGTACTGGCACTAGGATAGAAGAATTTGCAGTTGAAATGTGTCAACTTCAGAGGAACAGGAAGAATACTAAGAAAAAAATACAAAGCTTCATATTCATCTGATACATGAAAGTGAAAATCAGACAGTATCATTAATAACTCTTCAGAGTGCCATTTCCTAAATAATAATTTGGTGAAGAGCTGAACTAATTATACAGCATAACTAAATTCTCTTAATCTATTTAAAAACATTTCCCTTTAAAACACTAATTCTACTTAGTTTTTGTCTACAAAGCGCAGCTGAATTGAGCTATTCTTTTCCTTCGTTGGCTAGAAGGACAGACTGAAGCCTTCTCAGGTTTAAGTATGGGCGATACAAATACAAACGTACTCTTTTACAGAGTTAAAGGTGGATTGAAAGGAAAGCAGACAGTGAAATTGGACCTTGTTTTATAACTATTTAAAGAACATATCTAAAATGCTAATGATACTTGATTAAAACTAGAAAAAATTAGGAAAATGCTTCATGTCCATCTGATAACCAAGACCCTGCAATACCAGTTAGCAAAACAAGTAAAGTCGGGAGGCAGTATCTTGAAACTTGCAAAAAATAAGAACATTTGAATATAGGCATCCACCCACTCTCAGCTTTTCTCAGGACTTTGAAGGCCTATCCAACAAAAAAGCTATAAGTGCCCCCCACCCCATCTTCACTAAATATACACACTTTCAGTGCAGAGTCAGGCTATTAGTAGGTTTTAAAAGACATTAAGATGTCCTTTAAATGTCAGCAGCATGGCTCTGGAGCTTGGCATAAATTGGATATATTTTTTTCCCATACTGCTAGGAATTATTGTACACCAGGAGTCTGTCTGTGCTACTTTTGGAAGTGGTTTAAGCAGCGCGTGTATAGTCGATGTGGGAGATCAGAAGACAAGTGTTTGCTGTGTAGAAGATGGTGTTTCCCATCGCAACACCAGGTATCTTTTAATATGCAGAATTATTATAAGCATGTATATAGTTGCTTACCAAAGATTTGACTTTAAAAACAAGAATTTTTTGTCTTTACAAATACAAGTGTTTTTTTACTGTGAGCTGCATGACAGGGTCATCATGTTACGGTATGAAGCTTAAAGAATTCTGACATCTTTAAAAGAAGAAAACAGGCAGAACTGATACTGTGCTCTGCAAACTACATGGAGGTCATGATCCCAGCATGTCTAAAATGTTGCTTGTATTCCTATGTATGCCACTGTAAAAGGCCAGTATTTCAGCAAATTAATAAAATAATCCTTTTCTTCTCTGTGCTTTAGACTGTGCCTTGCATATGGAGGATCTGACGTATCGAGGTGTTTTTATTGGCTTATGCAACGAGCAGGATTCCCATACAGAGACTGTCAGTTAACTAATAAGTTGGATTGCCTGCTGCTTCAGCACTTAAAGGAGACATTTTGTCATCTAGACCAGGTGAGAAGGGAAAATGGTATATTCTCCAAGTATTTTTTTTTTTTTTTCCTTTACAGAATACTACTCTGGGGAACCCTTTTGCGAGTCTACAATTGCTTGTAAATGGAATAAAATGTAGTATTTTACTCAGTAGAATACTGGCAAAAGCTGGAGAAGCTTTAGACTTTAAGTATTTGTAACTTGTTTTATTTTTCATCTAGTTGAAAGCATCCCAACTCTTAGAAAGGTAGTTTCTTTGTTCTTATTACTGAAAGAATCTGATAGTAGCTGCCTATTTGCTGTTTTTCAACTCCAGTTTTGTAAGATCTGCCAGCAGGTCTCTTCTTTCTGCACAAACCCTCGTTTTAGAGGCTTAGGCACATAGACAGCTGTTTTGGCAGACTGTGCTACAAAGAAAAGGCTTTAAAAAGAGGTCAAGAATAGGTAAATGAAATTCACTGTCTGAAGAGTTTTGTTACTTTTTGTTGTTTCCTACAGTTTAAATAGATCATGCAGCTTGATAGAGAGATATAAAAGATACAAATTTTTTTACATTGTTTTTGACCTTAGGATATTTCTGGATTGCAAGACCATGAGTTCCAAATTCGTCATCCAGATTCTCCAGCTTTATTATACCAGTTCCGATTAGGAGATGAAAAATTACAGGTGATTTTTTTTTTTTTTTTTTTTTTTAATTACAAGAATTATATTCAGCATTCAGGCTCAGGGCCTTATTTCGTATCAGTCCAGTGCTACAAAGCCCACATGATTTATAGATTGTTCTTAATATATGCTTGTTGATAGTTTTAAACTTAGTTCCTATATGTGTGAATGAACCTAATGCAGCACTAGTGGATGCGCAAGGCTTCCTAACTAGCTTTAGCCAGAATGGTTGTAGCTTCAACTAAATATGATGATATTTATCCTGCAAGGGCAAGGAACGAATGCTAATTTTGCAAGTTTTTCACCTCACCATTGAATTTTCTAATTTTTTAACAAACTGCATTTGAATACTTATTTATCATACAATGCCAGAACACCTATGTATGTGTACAATTGTATGTTTTGGGGTACTTTTAATTATACAAAGCTGAAGACGGTTTAGCCTTTTACAAAACTATTTGAAAAACATGTGTATTTAATTTTCCATTGTGAGAAAAATAGAACAAGCTTTTTCTTTTTTTATAGTAAATACCAAAAAAACCCCAAACCCATGTAGTAAAACCATGTCAAATCTCATTCTTCAGGCTCCAATGGCTCTGTTTTATCCAGCGACTTTTGGAATTGTTGGACAAAAAATGACAACTTTGCAACACAGGTCACAAGGTGACCCTGAGGATCCTCATGATGAACATTATCTACTAGCCACACAAAGTAAGCAGGAGCAGGTGTGTGAATGCTCATTTATTTTTCATTAAGTATTATTTAATTGGGGAATAAAGTCAGGACTCGTTAGCTCATCTCAGAAACCAAAGTTTGTTATCTGGGCCAGAAGCATTAAAAAATAAGTTTAGAGTAAGGAATTATGGATGTCTAGACAAGTCCTTAATTAGAACTGTTTATTTTCAGAGTCCAAGAGGGCTTCATATTATGGCACTGATACATCTGATGGAGTTCAAAGTAAAACCCTTACTTTGAAAGCGAGGATTAAAATGAAATAATACAATGCTTAGCCTTTCTGTGCAAAAAGGTGGCAAGAAGTACAGTGGTGTTTACTTAAGTCTTTGTATTGTTCTGTAACCTGCTGAAGATATTTTTGCATTTTCTCATAGTTCAACTTGTTTTCTCATTTTTAAGTCTGCAAAAGCTACAGCTGATAGAAAATCTATGTCGAAGCCTGGTGCGTTTGAGGGAGACTTGAGAGGCCAAGCCTCAGACATTTCAGAGAGGATCTACCCACAAGAAGTGGAACTGGGATCTTCCCAGAGTGATTGTATGATATCTGGAAATGATTCAGAGGAACCTTTAACTGCACACATGTCCAGGAAAACCGCTATTTCTCAGTTTGAAGGCAAAGCCTTAGGCCTTGACAAAGCCATTCTTCATAGTATTGACTGCTGTGGTAAGAATTATATTTGTCCAATTCTGTAAAATATGCATGTCAGTGTGGATTTATGGTAACTCTGATATTTTACCAAAGTAACACCCATGTCCCTAAGTTTGCATCATCTCTAGAGTAGCTATACTGTTCCTTATACTTGCATCTTTGTTGAGGTTTCTTGAGCTAGACATTTGGAATCTTCAAGGAATAGAAAAAGAGTTTTAAAAGAAACCGGTGTTTGCTATCTGGTTTGACTTGCACTAAATTCTTTATAATACAAATACAGGCTGTATTAATTTTAAAAAACAGATATATTTCTATGTATCCATTCATTCCAGCATCTGATGATACGAAAAAGAAGATGTACAGCTCCATCTTAGTAGTGGGAGGAGGCCTTATGTTTCATAAAGCTCAAGAGTTTCTTCAACACCGAATTCTCAACAAAATGCCACCTTCTTTTAGAAGAGTCGTTGAAAATGTTGAAGTCATCACAAGACCTAAGGTATACTGTGAACTGGTAGCTAAATGGTTAATAAACGATGATTGGTTGAAATCTTCAGAAGGTGAAAAAAAATATATATTCTTTCAAAACCACCAATTAGTTGCGTATCTGAGGAGATGTAGGAGAGCTTTCACCTCATAACATAGCACTCTCCAATTATAGGCAGGAAGTTGGAGGCATAGCAACAGTGTTACTAGTATTCATCACTGAAGTGTTTATTAGCTAAAGGCTCTATTCTTAAAGAAGCATTTAGTACTGGCCTGTGAAGTTAACCTGTCTGCTCAGCAAGAAATTGTGTTAGGGTTTTTTATTACTATTAAGGTAAAAGAAATCATGGCATTAAAAGAGCAATTTTCATTTGGCATTAATCAGGCAAAATTTGTGAAATCAAAACGAGTATTTTTCAGAGCTTCCATTGCTGAGGGCAGGATTTCCATGACATGCCTAGAAGGCATCTTAAAAAAAAAAAGTGACTTTTCTAAACCCCTTAAATATTCTTTCCATATTTTTATCTCATTACTTTTTCCTGAGTAATTTTGAAAAACTTATTTTCTCCTCCCCTCACCCCCGAGATTCCAAGTGGTCAATACTGTTGGAAAAATTAGGATAAAAGTTTTGAGAACTATGCAAATTTACACCAGTGATTGTGTATGATCTGTGTTTTGAATTTAGGATATGGATCCCCGCTTAATTGCATGGAAAGGAGGTGCAGTTTTAGCCTGTCTTGATACAACTCAGGAGCTATGGATATATCAGCGAGAATGGCAGCGTTTTGGTGTCAGAATGTTACGAGAGCGAGCTGCATTTGTATGGTAATAGATATGTTTACAGTGGAACATGATTAATTGAGGATTCCTTTCCTCAAATGTCCCCTTTTTCCAGTGCAGATGTATTGATCTTCTGCTGATTGATAGATATTTTTGTATTTTATTAAAACTAACTTCAACTGAGGTTTTTCCAAAAGTGATCTTCAGCATTGCTATACTTCATCTTTTGAATTGTGTGCATTGAATTCTGTGTACAGAGTATCACAGTCATCTCCAAATTCACTATATTAATATTATATAGATTATGTATATTAAAATTGCACAGTGTGGGAATTCGAGGTATAAAATATTGATGTGGCAGATGCTAAGCCAAGATTCATTCCAGATACATGTACACAGAAGCAATAGCTGAAGAGTGCAGGCTGTGGGTTTAATGCCTTATTTTGATTCATACCCTAATGTTACCAGGAGATGAAATTGTTACGTAAGCAGTCATGATGGAAGAAGGGAACCCAAACTACAGTTGTTGTTGGTATTTTGCTTATATAATAAATTATATATTCAGACTTAAGAATTTGAAAGTGGAGTATTTTTTCTTACCCATTCTCATCATCAGAAGCTCTTGCTAGCTTTTCATTATCCATGATAGTTATCCACTCTTTTCCCTATTTAAGAAATCCAATAGAATACACTAAAAAGAACTAGATACGTTTTTATATAACCAGCACCAACCTCAGTCCTGTGGTACAGGCACATGGACTTTTTCTCCCAACAAATAATCCTTAGTTACAAAAGTGCTATTTGTTGGGTTTTTTTTCTTCTGTAATGAAGGCTTCCGCCACACTCAGATCACACCTCAAATACATATCTGCAATTATAATCTAGATTAAAACTATTAAACCACTTCTAACAATATAATAAGTATCAAAGATCAATGAATGTAGTTTCTACAAAGCACATGAGAAAGACCTGACTTCCTTTTAATCTGCTTTCATTAAAAGTTCTAAAGAGAAAGGATATTTCCACCCAAATTATACTGTAATCTTATTTGAAAGTATTTTACTGCAGGCTGCGATTGCACTCTTGTATTTTACTTGAGACTAGGACCTTTGGGCTCTGTTTTATTGAAGACAGCATACAATACTTCAAATTTTACTCTGGCAAGATTAGATGTCATTGCTGGGTTTGTTTTTTTGGGGGGGAGAAGGGAGCATTCCCTTCAAGAAAAGGGTCCAGAATTCCTGTTATAGAAGAAATGTTTGGTTTTTTTTTTAAGTAAGTCACATGACTGTGATACAGAAGAGAGAGTACATATGTACAAAGATCTTGGTTAGATTTGTTGATACACAAATGGTTCGCCATGGCAAACATTTCACAACTTCACATCAGTGGGTGCTGACACGTGGACACACTGAAGGATGAGGTAAATTACTCCACTTTAAAAGCTACATTATTCTTACAACAGCATATCAAACAGCCTTTAAGTCATGTTGGAAGATCTGTGCTGCTTAACTGCACCTGAGGCTCCCATCAGTGAACTTCACAAACTCTACACAGAGGAGAGTAGTACTTCTAAATTACTTGATTACTTGACTGTGTTCTGGTATTTACACAACCAATTACTTCTGACTGATAGCTTTATTTGAGCACAAATTTCTTATCATCTCATTTCTTATTATGGAAGTCACTTCTTAGTTTGCCACAACTTAGAAATGTTTTGTTCAGGATTTATTATTTCAAATAAGTAAGCTTGTCTTAAATATGGCACAGTAGCTACAGTGGTGTCCTCAGTTTTGGAAGACTAAAGCTCAGTATCCAGACACCTGTTAATTTCCTATTTCTTGCCATGCACATCACTGCATGAAACAGAAAGGTCTCTGCAGAAGGTCTCAATGTCATTCATAAAACAGTATTTTGGACAGAAGTTCAGAGTGCTTGGTAAAGTGTCTTATGAACTCACCTCATCATTGAAAGAAACAACCATATATTTTTGTACAGAGGACTGATCTGTCATTTCACTGCAAGAGAGAGATGTTAACTGCAAGAGTGAACATATTTTCTATGTTATTATGGTTTCTCATGCTTTTACAAGAAACATCACATGCAGCAGTGGTAGGGTTTGAAAATCACCCTATCTGCTGCTGCTTTTTGAGCAGCAAGCCATTGTACAGAACTTTTTTCATCAATTCTCCTTTCCTTCCACATGTCTAGAATAACATCAGTCTGGCAGCCCTCACATGAGAGTTCAGCAAAAGAAAGGACAGTGTGATGAAAACACACTTCTTCTACTTTAACACATAGTTGTAGCTGTACCTGATCGAAGAATCACCTCCTAAATGAATCTGTTTAACAAAAGAAAGACACCATATGCTCTCTTAAAATGTCAGGATTTCTAGAAACAAAGTAAACAAAATTTGAATGGCATTCTAAAGTGGTATGGAGGGGTTGACTCTGTGCCTCTTACTTTTTCCTAGAAAAAAAATAGATACCTTTGTATAAAAGAATGAAAAGCGAAAATAGTGAACTAAAATTAGAATTTAGAGCTCAGATTCCTATCTTCATGATGAAATAGATTCAACTTAGACAATTTATCTGCACTTCCTCTCTCCAAGAACATTGAAAATAATTTAGCAAAACAGTGTTCAGTAGCTAGAACAGTTTAAGGTCTACTACACCAAGGGAGCAGCTTTGCGTTACAGACTGATGAGGAGAGGGTAGCAGAGGCACGGTACTTAATCTGTTAGTCATTCTGCAGAACTAATACTGTGAAAAAAAGTGCTAAGCAAACAAAAATTAAACAGCAAAATGCTCGCATGACCCCAGTTGACGTTTGCTAAAGAAAGAGCAAACCAAAAATTGTCCACACTCTAAGTAATTCACTGGTTTTACAAATGTTTAAGAGATTAAATATGTACTCTCTCTTTAGGAAAAAAGAACAATGGAAGGAAAAAGGCTAGGCCTACGTTAGCAGGTAGTGTGGTAGAATGGCAGAGACTACAGAGCAAAACAATTGGGGCCAAGGAACAGACTTCTGCACTATTTCGGGGGTTACTGCAGCCTAGCCCTAGGCCAGTCCTGCGGCCTGCATGCCCATTAGTGGTTGGACTATGTTGTATTGATTAGGGCACATCTTCCAGTTAAATTTCATCTGAGAGAATCATGGCTGCACTGCTCAACCACCCTGCAATATGAACCAAACCGTAGTGAGGCCGGTGGGCAATTCCCTTCAAAAGCGCGATAGTGATTTAAACTAAAATACTAACATAGACACAGCTGGAGTTTACTAAAAACACTTGAGAGAGTTTCTTTTACAATGATACCTAAAAGGTAGTCTCTTTCATATGATCTTACCTCATCTAAAAGGATGCTTGCAGCAAAACTCGAAGAAAAGGAATTACAGAAATACTAAAGTTCAAAAAAGTGAGAACTCGTACCTCTGTGATGACACAAGCTACCGCAGCAATAATACATAGATTGCAAGTAGAGCAGCAAGGAGAAAACACACGAATCTTCCAACTGAATTGATTGGGAGGATCTCTAAAAGAGAAAGAACAATCACTTTGAAACAAATCTTGCACAGCCGAAAAAGCTGTCTTCAGTTAATGAATTATTGGAATGAGCATTTCCAATGTCTGTACATGGAAGAGAAATTGTGCTAAAAGGTAATGCAAAAGGGTTAATAATCATGTTAAGAACTACAGAGCTGTTGACTAAGTTACTTACTTAATTTTCTTCCCTACTTTGAAAGAAACGAGGCATATCAGTCTGAATCTGCTCCCTACAAGTTCCTCCCGTGTTTCTGGAATGTACCTCCTCCCGCAGCCTGACATCTCATCAGTTGTTCTCCCCTCTTCCCTTTTGTTTAAAGTTTTACCATGAGCCATGGTTACAAAATAACTAATTCCTGAACTGTGGCATTGCTGTGTTAAGCATAGAAATTCAACTTTTAAGGGGAAGATGAAAGGCAAAAATTTGCCAAGGCCAGTGTACGTAAAGTCATCTAAGACCAAAGTTATCTGCTTTTTAAAATGATTTTGACATTCAAATATCTGTCTACCAAAACATTTATTTTCCTGTATTTTTGCAAACATGCAGGGGAAAAATCTTCTGAATATACACAGTACATAATGCAACAGAAAACATCGACCAGTTTCTGTTTAGTTTGCATTGAATATTGACTCAAGAATGATAAATACTCAACTAACCATTGGCTTTCATCTGCATACAGTTTGTTAGGTTTTCTGTAGGCCTTGGGCAGTCATATCCACACTTAGCAAAGTAAGGAATTATCGGGGGGGGAAGTAGAATAATTCCAATACACAGTTAAATGGGATTTCAGCACAGATTAATTCCTTTCATGTATTTCCTTCTGTACTATGGTTTGGACTCCTGACAGGAGTACTGTGTTTCCTAAAACTGTTATCAGATTTTCTTGAAAGATGATAGTTTCCTTACAACTGACACAAATAACAAAAATGAAGAGGGATTCATGAGATAAGTAAGAATCTAAGAAAATTCAGTGTAAACATGTCAGGTATGTTTGCTTTAAGCTTTGTACGGCAGGGACACTCTACAGATCAATATAGACTTAAATTACCACCATGAGAAGAGGCTTGATATCTACCAATTCAAAAATAAAAAAAAAAAAAAAAGAAAGAAAAAAATTAAGAGCTAAACAGTGCTATGCTTGTGTTTTATTTGCTAGTCAGAATTAGTATAACTCTTCACATCAATTAACTATATAAAAGCAAATACTCTTTTCACTGAAAATAAATAAAAAATGTAACTTACTATAAAAACATCAGTGCTTTCATCACTCCCTGGTATCCTCACATAAATTCTAGTTTCATTTATCTACTCATGAAATGAAATCCTGAAGAAGAGTGTGGGAGGGAGAAAAAAAAGTCAAAGACATTTACCACAAAAGGAGTCGTTACTAAGTTAAATCACATTTAATATTCAATTGCATTTCAAATTGCATTTAATAGGCTTTAAAACTAGTATATATTCTTAACATAAGAATTATAGATAGTGCATGTATTTATCTTTAAATCCACTAGTCTAATATAACACTCCAGGGTGAATATCTTAGTAGGAATTACAAGCAAGGTGCGTTTCATGTTAGTTAAGCCTAATTAACTAGTTTCTATATATTTTCTTATGTTTTCATGTTCATTGATTAATCTCACTCTGAACAAAATAATATTGTTTAAAAACATTCTTAAAAAGAAAGAATATCATCTCAAAAAGTAAAATAACATATCGTAACAGCAGAGCAGAACTCTTCTGAAAGCAACCACAGTTCTTTTAGACCATCTCCTCAGTGTTTGCAGGCCAGCTCTGCTGATTTGACTTCAGTGGAAGCATATGCCTCCTGCTGTGCTAATACAGAAAGAGAACTTGGAGAGAACTCAGAGAACTACGCTTTCAATTTATTATGATTTAACAGAAAATTACCTTTGCTTCCACATTTTTTTCAAGAAGTACTTCATACTTTGGATGCTTATAAAGCAGTATTAAATATTCAAGCCCAAGACTGCTTGTTGTAGAATTAACTTCTAATTCTGTCTCTATTTTACAGAGTTACACTTGGATTCCACAAACTTCCTGAGGGTTGAAAAGATTTCAGTACAAGGTTTTTAACAACTAAGTAGGCGATGAAATGGATTTCTGCTGTAACTGTGCTTGTGATAGGCACCACACACCCTGTAGATGGCACCTTATGACCTCGCAGAGTGTTTGTGCTTTGAAGGGACAAGTCAGAAGTGTGAGTTACAACAGGGACTCCCTGCAGTTGTTTGAATTCAGGCACTGTTGCTTGAAAATGTGTGTGGTAAAAATATCTAGCCCATTAAACCTCCAACAGATGTACAGACAGTAATATTTAGTATTAATGACACATCTGCATGCCCAAATCGGCAAGGAATTTTGTTTGGTCTAAAAAAGGTACTTTTTTTCATGTCGCAGCGTACCAACCAGTAACTAGACTAAATTCATCATCTCAGAGAAACCAAGAAAACTTCTCAATTCCATATTCACTGATTAAAATATGGCATTATTATCTAAATTAAACTGTAGAGAATTCTCAAAGTTCCCATTTTAAGGCCATGAGTATGATATAGGAAAAGATTCAGAAGTAGGTCTTAGGCCCTATTCAATATTCCAGCAAAGATGATATTGTGAAACACTTTTGAAGAGTTATTTTTCCCCCTTCAGTATGATGTCTATATGTGTACATAGCCATTACCCATTTCAATACAACTTTTGCTGTATTTCATTACATTATCTTTACAGCCTGTGAATTTAAATGGATATTTAAAATTTTAGCAAATGCATGATCTGTGTGCATTTTCACTAAAGTCTATTAAAATATGCATAAATGAATCCCCAAGTACAATATATTTTAGAAAGGACAATTCAAAATAGGTACTAGCCTATGTGACTCCTGCTCCATGAACAGTGTTTCTTGTCTAATTTTCTATCACCATCTCCTCAAACATACACATGCACTCACACAAAACACACTCCACTTACATAATCTTCATAGACAGCTGCCTAAAATGTGATAGTGATGACTAGGTATTAAGTAAAAAAATCCCAATGGTCTTTCTCATGGCAACAAAAGCTTGTTTACCAGTGATCATCTTACTGCAGAGTAAAAGAAACCAAAAGAAAAGCATCCCATTATCAGGCTGCTCTGCATATTTTCTCTCTATCTGTCAACAATACAAGTCAAAACAAGAAAGAAAATAAATAGGCATGACGTATTTCAAACTATAGTTAATTCAACCCCATCTAGTTGGGGAATGTCCTCTGTATGGAAGAGTACCATGTACACAGCAGCAATGCCTTGATCCTGACCCAAGAAGTCAAATCTTTAAGGGAGTTATAATGAATGTGGCTGCCTTCTCATTACTAAGGAGGACACCCGCTCTCCTGGTGGATAGGCGTCCTAGAGAACAAGCACCGAGCTGGTGCTTGTCTTTGTGTGGAGACAGTCATCGAGCAAAATGACCAGAACAACATGTTCTTCTTTAAAGCACCTCTAAACTTATAGGCTGCCTTACAATTTTAGACAAATAATAATATTCCTGATTAATGTTTATTAAGAACTACATTGACAAACTGTCTAGCTAAAAGTGTAAATTCTTTTAAAATTGACAGCACAAAATAATTTTTTCCTTTGAAAAACAATATCCATTTCTCTGTTGTTCAAAGATAAATGGCAAGCAAACACAGAAACAAAACAAGCATGGGAAAAAAAGCCAAACAAAAAACCACTGTTAAAAGAGCTGGCTGCCTCTGAGTTTGCAGCTTTGGTGACTGTGTGTCTTTAGGGTGCTAGACAGATTTCAAAACACATTGAAAACAGAAGCCTTTTCTGGCCTTATTAAGGAAATCTGTGCAATAACATGGATGGAAAAAAACAGTAGTATCATCTAGCAGCGAATGCTAGATAAATTACCCAGTGTAGTTAGCAAAATGGATTTTGATGGAAAATCCTCTTTTATATTTCCTGGGGGTAGATTGTAAGCATGGATGAAATACTTTGTTCCCAGTTCTACAGGGAATCCAATATAATGGAACTGCCACTAAAATAAAAATGAAGGAAAGTTCACTTCAAGGACTTAATACGAAAACAGATACATACAATCCTAATGGGACCAAGTTTAACAGAAGAGAATTTATATAGATCAGTAACTGCTAACAGTTACTTTAAAAGTGCACTTGAAAAGGACAAAAATAGATTTCTAGGAAAAGAGAATTCCAAACTTGGAGTTACAGACAGGAACAAGAGATTGAGTGACAATTTCGTTATTATGTATATGCACACCTATAGCTTGCAGCCAATATGAAATAATTAAAATTTTAGCCCACAATGAAGGAGGGTTGTCCCCTATCACACCATCCTCTGTCCCAGATAATCCAATGACAGATCATGTATTTCTGGCTTGTGTTACCCTGGCTTTAAGCATCCATTTGAGAACAGGAGAGATGAAGTTATGGAAAAGAGATGGCTAATTTTCCCGTAGCTTTATTCTCAGTCTCCCAAAACACAGGGCTCAAATCCATCTTTCATTAAACATCTGAAAGAAGTATGAAACTACTATTTTTTTCTTTCTCAGGTCCCTTTTTACTAACTTCAGCAGAGGGGAAATTTTTACTCTATACTTTTCAATGTTACACCCTATTCCCCACCTTCTTACCAAACTAAAATAAATGAAGAAAACAACTACTTAAAAATATTCTTACTCTTTGATTACGGACTGCAGTTTGTCTTTCAAACTTTTCTGTATAATTGCATTGAATACATTGAAAACGTTCAAAAATTCCTTTGCTGGTCACATAAATCTTTGTGGCTGTCAGTTCTTTGATGCTGGCTAGAAGTAAAGACAACATCTGCTGATCAATAAAAAAATAAAAGTTGTTTCACATGATAGAATATTAAACAAAGAAAGCTTCTGTGACAAATGTTTCTCTGAATAAAACACAGTAATTTTAAAATTTGCCATGTACTTTCCTTTGGCCTGTTTACAGAACTAACACCAGACACTGTAATACCTTTCTCAATTTGTTTTATCCAGTTCATGCCATGCTCATCACTCTAAAGCAAAAAACATCCAAGATATTAAAACACAAAACATCTAAGTAATACCCTCTGCATTTCAGCTCTCCACTCAAAGGTATACTTCCATTATGTCTTTGTACTCGCGTCAGTTCTAGCTGCTCTAATAAAGTGATTTTCAGTCTTTTCATTGCAGACCTAAAAACATCCCATTGAAGGCAGAAAATCCTATATATAATATGTTTTAACAAGTGTGGTCCCAGATCTGGGAACCAGAATTCATAATTCTGCTGGGGAAAAATGGACTCTGAAGTTTTAGAGTATATTATAATTTCTCACCCTCTCCGTGTCCACAGGCTATAAGCCACCTTTATGTCCCCTGCCCTCCACAAGTAACACCTACCTTGTCTTTTGTGAGAGTATCAGTAAGACACACTCCTCCCTAGACTCCAAACAATTTTCCCAGCTTGTATTTAGCTTTGACATCCAGTGCTTTTGTTTCTAACATAAAGAAAGGTTGGTGCCCAAAAGCTTGGCTATTTTTTCTCAACATAGTACTTGTGGCTACAAGACCTGTCCTGTCCATGGTTCCCAACGGCATAGTTTCTTGTATATTTATGACTGCAACCATGCCATTAATAAATCAAAAGTTTTACTGAACGTGTATTTGCTCCTTAGAGGGGCCAGCTGTATTCACTGCAACGATGCATCCAGAGCCACAAACTCAGGTAATAGATTGGTCAACCCAGGAGAAATCACCTCTATTGATTTGGAAGCATGCTGTTTCATACCAACCAATCTCTTTAGAACAAGCATCTCTCTCAAACCTTGGCAGTTAAACTGAAAGGCAGTAGGGTACCTTTTATTTGCTCATGTCACATTTCTAGCATTACCCTCTGCAGTTAATTTTCTTATTCTCTTTAGGATCCCCACCAGCCACACTGACAACAAACCTACCATCTGTGCTGAGGCCCCAACTTATATTCATGAAATAGGACTGAAACTGTGTTTCAACTTCTTTTTCAACCAATACAGCACTGAGATTATGAAGATCTGCTGGTGCAATTCTGTACCACTCTTTTAGCTCAGGAGCAGAACCTTGTGAAGAAATATAGCCAGGAATTAAAACAGCCTGATAACATATCCCCATCTGTCCATCAGTCTCTGGATTGTATGTTTACCTGGTGTTGGGAGAAAAAAAAAAAACAAAGCGGGGGCGGGGGGGGGGGGAATCACACTTTGAATTCTGAATTTCAGTATCAATTTATGAATAACAAAGCCATTCTTCTCCCATGCACCCAGAAAAATCTCTCTAGAAATCACAGAATGAAGAACCTGATATTTACTCGCTTTCTTGTTTAGCTAGATGAAAACTATTTGTCTCAAGCTGCAGTGACTGATAAAATTCAAAGGAGATATAAGCAGATCAAGTCATAATACTAGCATAAGTTTGTAGATCACATGTTTGTGGGATGTTTTCTGTACCAGTATATACATATCTCTGTCATTATACGTAAGGTGAAAACATTTCTTGTAAAAGAAACCAAGCCATACTTTTAAGAAGTATGCAAAATGCATACTTTGCAAAATGCAATAGCCCTGGGACTCATGAACTAATCCTGTGTCTCTGGCAACACAATGAGCCAAAAAAACCTGCCAGAATTCCAGTGTTCCTTTGGATGGAACAGAAGTTATGCAACAAACACGGAGCTCCTCCTCTCCTGCAGAGCTGAGCAATGCCCTTTATCCTGAGAGTTTGTCAGGAAGAAGTTGGGAGGCAACTAGAAATCCATCTGAGAAGGGAGGCAAGTTCCTGGGAGCATTGAGATGCGGAAGACAAATTTAAAACTGGAATCTGTTTTATTAGGGAGAGAGCAAGAAAGAGAGAGAAAATTTAAAGAAGGACGGTGCAACACAAGTTCTAGGTATGTAAAGAAGGTATGCCACTTTTAGTTTATTTTAGCAATCACAGATTGGAAATTGGATTTTTAAAA
Source organism: Platalea leucorodia (assembly GCF_965183815.1). Lineage (NCBI taxonomy): Eukaryota > Metazoa > Chordata > Aves > Pelecaniformes > Threskiornithidae > Platalea > Platalea leucorodia. The sequence continues at coordinate 16,584,953 of NC_138831.1, forward strand.
AACTTTCTATTTGTACATACCTGTTTCTAAGCCACACACAACAGACTGTAAGCAAGAAAATAGTGTTATTTTTCTTAAATGCACAAATCGAGCTGTCATATCTACATAAAGACAGCATTCTTTGTGATCTTTAATATTTTCAAAATCACAGATTTAAAGAAATAACATTAATTTGAAGACAGAAATCACACTTGCAGTTTCCTCTAGTTACAGGTATCACCTTGAGCTATTAAAACATACATGACAAAATAAATTATCTTTTTGTTTTCCACATCTGGTAGGATTTTTGTGTCTAATTAGCTTCACTGCCTTCTTATGTGGCCGATTTCTTCTTGCAGCAAACATACACATACCAAGAGAAAAGAAAAATCCATATTGTTTGATGTTTGCGTTGTTTTGTTGGGGAGACGGGGGTCGTTTATGGTGGGTTTTTTTGCCAAAGGCACAATAACTTCGTTTTCTCTCAGAAAATGACATTAAGTTATTGCTAAATTAATTTCCAACAAATTCCTGAGCCAGAAGCACAGAACTTAAAAGAATAAAGGCAGATCTAGCTTCTTATTCAAACCCTTGAGACTGCAAATAAGGTGGATATTTTGGAAAATAGACTTATTAATTTATTTTCTATTTGTGTAGTACTTATCAAAAAACATACCTGGACCATAAGGACAGATCATAAGAAAGGAAGAATATATAAAAACTTTTGGCTATTTTATGTACACAGCCTAAGGAATCTTTTCCTGTAATAGGTAGGAGTTAATGCTTTGGCTCTACACTACCATCCTATTCTTCAGAAAAGAGCTGACACCCTTCCTTTTAAAAGCGAGATTATAATCTTTAAAACACTGATCACTATCAACATTTCAGACTTGTTTGTCTTGGAGTCAGACATTATTGAGTCTATCAAGGCTATCTTGATAATACCAAGTACTGACTTTGAATTCAGCAAGTTTCCTTTTTCACCATAAATCCTTTGGGACAAATGTATTCTTGCTAAGGTGAGTGGCTTCTCCTCACAACAGTTTTAAAGGAAAGAAACCTGATTAGTAAAGCTGAGCATAGCAGCTATGGATTCAAGCCATTAACCCATACAGGAATAGAAGCCACCCAACTGTAGCCACAGTAGCATCCATTTTCCTTCTAGTGCATGAAGAATCACTTTTCCTTGATGTCTTTAAGTCAGTGTAAGAAACTGTTAATTTGCTTTTGATGCAGAATAGACAGGAAAAAAGAGGAAAGTGGATCATTCCTCCTTCTTATATCTTACTGGTTTAGCTTGTCCCCTGCCACTACAGCTGCTCAGTACCAAATTCAGCAGGACACAGGCCACCAGACTCATCTCTGTTCATAAAAATGAGACAATCTCTTCAGTCTGGGTAGAATTACTTTTTCTTCCCAAAACCAACTTCAGTACAAATCATTCATAGCCTAAGCTGTGTGCCAAGACCTTTATTTTCCTGCCAGGCAATTTATATCTCGGTGCTTCCCCACACGCCACGCCATCTCTCCCGTCAGCAAATTTTCAAAGAACCACAAGAAAAGCCTAATGCACTTAGGCTGAAAGTCAGTAAATAAATATGGGAAGAAATAACTTACTATATGGAGAGAAACATACAGGTGACAGCACAACACAGAACCAGATGTTCACTCCCTGATATGCTTAACACCGCTGTAACTCTCTTTAAACCTTGGTCAACAGGAGATTGAATAGATAAAATGGAATAATTTAAAATGTTTACCCTTTTACTGCCCTCTCTGAAAGTTAACAGGGCTGATGAAAAAAGCAGGGAAGTACAGCAGGCAATGACAAGTACCCATTTTTAATAGTAAGTTTTTTTCAACTATTTTTTTCAGTCTATCCCTGTATTAGATGAATAATGGGCTGATAATCAGCCTTACTTTCCGGAAGGTCTGATCTTTTACATACATTTCCCTCCTTTCACAAATACAGGTTCGGGGTTTTTTTTAGCTTTGATCTTTAAGCTAGAACATTGGGTCTGTGTATCAGGCAGATGGTGCAATGACAAAACCTTAACAAATAAAATTTAATGTCAAGTGGTTGAAAGTCATCTTAGCTTGATAATTAAAACCTCTGTATTTCCCACTTTTTTTAACAATGACAACAAATTAATGTTTTGGAGGTAATATTGTTACAGTTTTAGCCCTCTTTTTCACTATTTCTTTTTGAGCATGTAGATCTTGCATTTAGTCATATAGAAGACTTGGAAAAGATAAGACTTGATATTCCTTACATTTCTTACATAAAGGAATACAGAACAAAAAAATTAAACTGAAGAAAATTCCATCACCAACAAAACGAGCTTTCATGTTAAACTGAAACAACAGACAAGGTCAAGCAGCTGAGCATCGTTTTAGAAATGATTGCAAAAAATCTGTAGGTTTAGATATTTGTATAAGCTGTAGAACTATAGAACTATATTTTAACTTAGTGGTAGTTCCAGAAAAGCAAAAATATCTTTTCATTTTGAGCAAGAAATTTTATTCAATTAGAGAATTAATTTAAATGTTGTGTTTACTTATTTATATTGGCAAGTATTATTATGGTAAGAAAATCGTAAAACCATTTGATAGATGTAAAACAACGATTTTTTAAATTTGTTATATTGCCTACAATTTAATGCAGCTAATTGTTAAATTTCAGAGGTTAGAATCTGCACTTTTCATTGAAAGACGAACAAAAATTACTCAGCTCCATGGACTACAATGATATACTGTTTAACTTTTGAATACGTGTATCTTATCTGCACATGAATCTCAGCTCTGCAGATGCTGGCTGTCTGAACAGAACTGAAAAACTGCTGCATGATTGTAAGACATTTGGACAAAGAACATGTACCGACAAGTTACTGGAAAATAAAAAACTTGAAGAAAACCGAAACCTTGTCCAGGCAACAACTGATATTCTGCGGCTTTTGGGGATTAGAAAAACTAGCCTGAGACCATCCTTGTTAGGTCTTCAAGGACTTCCTTGCTGAATTATGTAAACATTAAAAGCTTGCAAAACAATTCCTCAATCTCACTGTGTAGTCAAATCAAAATGACAAAGTTTTGCTGTGAGTAAAATTATGTGCAAGTAAACATTAGTCCTTCCTAAATCATAGAATCATAAAGGTTGGAAAAGACCCTTAAGATCATCAAGTCCAACCGTTAACCTAGCACTGCCAAGTCCACCACTAAACCATGTCCTCGAGCACCATGTCTACCCTTCTTTTAAATACCTCCAGGGATGGAGACTCAACCACTTGAGGTTCTCAGGGAACATCCTCTGCTTCTATAAATCCACACAGGAGCCTTATCTGCAGTGAGACTGCTTGACTTGATTTTACTACACATCAAAAACTTCTGTTGAAGGAGACTTGGAAAGGAAAATGGTGAGATCTGTTTCTTCATGAGGTATTAAAACCTCTTACAGATTGTTCTTTTCCTGTTCATATTTTTGTTAGATTAACAATGGTTGAAGTCTAAACTCTTCCCCCCATCCTCAATGAATTCCTTAGTGAGTTAGGAAGCTGTAAAGAAAATATTCTCAGTCCTCATCTGAAGGCATTAGATTTCTTGAATCTTTATCACAGCCTTTACTTCAACTTTTTTGGTTTGCTCTCCAGGTTTTTGTGCAGAAGACAATACACAATGCAACAAAAGCTTCTTTCACCTCACCACTGCTTATATGCTTGGCTTCCGCAACAGTCTTTTTGTCAATGACTCTCTAAAGCAAAACCAGGCCATACGTCTTTTTGACTAAAACTGAGCAGAAAGACCATCACATCAAATGCTTATTAGCACCTCTTACCCTAAATGGTTAGCTTTACTCAATTTTCATGCACTACTTTTAACATTTTTTCTTTTAAGGATTGTTCACCTCACAGTGATCAGATATGTTTCTATTAATACAGTTAGAGGAACTAAGCACATTTTATACTGCTTTTTTTTATCACTGACCATAAATAAAGCTTTCTGCTAAGGCTCTTATATCCATCAATATTTTGATTCTCACATTGATGAAATTAGGTGTTGATTCCATTGAAGTAGACAAAGTTATTCCAGTGTAAAAACCAGATGTAACAGAAAAATCCACACCCTGTCTCCAAAAGTGAGAAATAAACATTCATGTCTTTCACATGACAGCCCATTAGTTGAATAAGGCAGAGAAAGACAACTCACACAGTTTAATTTACTTTGATATTGCTTTCAGTTTTCCAGCCAAATATTGTGCTAACTTTAAAACCTCTATCTTCCACCACAACAGTGTAATAAAATATCCTTCAGAATTCTGTAATCCAGCCATTAAAGCAGGAATATTAATGGCTTCCTAGATAACTAAGAGTGACACTTTTTCAACTCACTTGTTCAGGATATAAATGTAAGTAAGTTTATTAACACTTTCTAAACATACCTTTCTGCATCTAAGTCCCACTCTCTAATAGTTAGGACTAATGTTAGCAGGGGAGAAGCTAGTATGGCTTACAAAAATCATCCATCTCTATTACAATGCATATCTTGAACTGCATGGTGACCGCCAGTGACACTTGTTTTTACATGCAGCTATTCCTGCAAATACCTAGCAAAAATGTGAAACATCAACTTCTGTTCTCAATTGAAACACAAATTCAAGATGCAAACATACTGCTAAGAGCAAAAGTTATCCATAATGCATTTAATGAAATGTGCTAACATGAAATGTTGAGTGTCTCTTTAAAAGGAGATTACATTACAAAATTAAGGTAAGAATACTGTTATAGTTTATGTCTATATGTACTTTTCATCATAAAGGATTTTAAAGTGCTTTAAAGAAATATTTAGGTACTACAGCCACTTTTGAGGTTTAACAGATGACAAAAACAACCATTAACTGTACTTTGTGAAAGTGATTATTATCTATTTTGTGAGAACAATGGAGAAAAAACAGTATTAACTGCTGTAGAAATAAAAGGATGCTATTTATTTTAAAGTTTATATGGTCACTGCCACAGTATTTAAGCAGTTTACTAAAAACAGCTTAGGGAACATATTCATTAATATTTAAGCCCCAAGTACAAATGAAGAATTGAGGTGGAAACATTGAGCAACTTTCTCAAAAGGAGACTTGCTTAAGATCAAAGAGCTCAAACGTATGTAGAAACAAACCCTAAAACTCAAGTTTTCCCCTGTATCCCTATTTGTGCCACTGAGTAGTAGGATACCTATGAAAGACCAGCAACAAAGAGGTTCATGCTATATGTGGTCAGCGTGCCAAGATACAAATAATTAAGCACAGAAGCTTAAATTTTGTATGATCAGGTCAACACCACAATACATCAACCACATACAGGCCTTGCACGTACACACGTATATCCAATATTTATTTTTAGCCCTCATTATACTTATTCTGGTCACACAAGGGTATTTTTGAGTGTGTCTCATGGAAATTTCTTACAGAATGTCTTATTAAAAATGGACATATTTTTCCTCTGCTGTCAACATGGCTAAAGAGAGATGGGTGCCTTTTTGTTGTATGCTTACAAGCAGGATTGACTGAACAAGACGGGAGCCCTGCCTGCATGCTGCAAGCAGGGCAGTTTTAGAAAATGGAAACTGAAAGAAATAATGAAGACTCTGATAAAAAAAAAAAAGTCAGTGTGCAGCAGGACACTGCATGACTGGAAATGGGTGATGATGGTACTGAAGAAAAGCAACAGAAGATAACTAAAAAGATTCAGATGATAATGATGGGACAAAGTGATAAAAAAGATTAGATGATGATCAGATGATCTTCCTGAGCCAAGGACAGAAGGGCTGATCCTTAGAGTAGCCAAGGATAATGCAGCATCACCGATCTGTAAAAACCGACAACAAACCCATAAAATACTGGATACCTGCAGGAGGAGTCCTTGCAATGAAGTGGGAAACTCATCCATTTTTTCGTATTCAAAACTAGCGCAAAATTCTGCCTGTGTCCAATCAGATCTGCCCCTGCTTAACTGCTGAAATTACTCTACTGCTTCATAAAACTTCTTTTTTAAGCCAATATCTCAACAAGGGAGAAGTCATTGGGCATCAGGAAGGGGAAACACGGAAGGGGGGGAAACAAACACGGAAGGGGGGGAAACAAACACGGAAGGGGGGGAAACAAACACGGAAGGGGGGGAAACAAACACGGAAGGGGGGGAAACAAACACGGAAGGGGGGGAAACAAACACGGAAGGGGGGAACCTCCTGGCGTCCCAGGCAGTCAATTCCTTTATGAGGAAACAGCTCTTTGAGCAGTTGATTCTAATAACTACTTCTAATTGCCCGTACCATAATTCCTGGATACTTTTAATTATATGGTTGGTAGACTGTATAATAAAACTAAAATAATTTACACTTTTAAAGTGTTTTAAATATTAGAACTGATTTTTAATGCTTCTAAATATGACTATTGTGCTACACTACACAGAAGTTCACCTCAAAGACCTTTTCTTTCTCGCTGTCACCAAGGTGCCGCAAAAATACTCATAGCTGTGAAAATCTTTGTAGTTCACAAACATTTATTTAAAAGACATAGGAAAATGTCACACATAGAAAGAATGCATTTCACTTCTAGAATATTCACTGTTTTCTCTCGCTGGATTTTATAGCCTTGGTACAGGAAGCATGGGATTAAAGTGGAAAAATTAAGATGTGTGGGGTTTTAAAAGACTCGTATGAAATCTTGCAGTTCACTTCTATGAAGAGTGAATTGAGGAATTTTCATCTTCATTTGAACAGCCAGACATCAACAGGAACAACTTTGTGGGCTGAAGTTTGGTTTTCCAGACTGAAGTTTTCCCTTGCATATAATAAGAAAAGTTTCAATAAAAAGACTATCTACAAAAAAGTGACAGAATTTTTAATTACCATTTGCCTAATGTGAGAAGGGAAGAGTAAACATGATTATCATGACTTTCAAAAGTAGCTCATGATTTTTTTTTTTTTTTGGCCTAATGTGACAGATTCTGAATTAATCTCTAGAAAACATTCCACTCAAATTGAACTTCCACTGCTTCGACTAACTAAGCTTAAAAACACAGCAAGTGAGAAGCATCAGCCTTGATTCTAACGCTTCATTAAGGACTTGCATATAACTGCTGCTTTGCACATTTAAACAGTAACAGATGCTCATGACACTTGGTGCTCTGCTGAACAGAACAGTAATATTTAAAAATCAATTCTGTTTTCTTTTATAGTCCTCTCCAGTTATTCATAGCTGAAGACACTTTCTTGTGGAAGCTAGAGTAGAAATTAGTACAAGTTGTTAGTATTAGCTGCAAGAAAAGAAAATGTAGCAAAACTGGAGCAGGTTAAATTACAGAAAATTCTGAATAGTCGCTAAGCCTAGTGTATCCATATAGATAATACAGCAAACTCACTTTTAATTTGTTTCTTGTACTCCAGTCAGAGCATTTGTAGCTTGTAGCTTATAAAAAAAAAGATAATGCCCTGCTTTTTTTTTAAGTTTCTGACACTGAAGATAATCCTTATTTATGCTAATCTATTTTCAAGAATTAGGGCCACAGAATTTTAGCATAGGGACCCATCCATTACTTTTTAGTGGGTTTGGTTCTTTTCAGTTTTTCTATAGTGTTTTATTCCTGAGAAATGTGTACTTATTAATTCACTTTTTTCTGTTGTGACTGTATTTACAGTGTCTCAAATAATTAACTTATTATTTCTATGGCAAAATAAAAATGAGAGTTATGCCCTTTATGGAATAATTCATTTTTTCTTTTGTCTTTGAACTATATTCTCAAGCATAGATACTTCTATGCTTTTTTCCTAGTAAAATATTTCAAATTTCACTATAGAACATCTTGTCATCAACCTCTAAAAAACAGGTTAATAGAAAGTATGCACCATTGACTGCCCAAATGAGAAGATAAATCTGTAGGGAAGAAACTCTGTAATGAGACAAAGTTGTTTAATACATCTCCTCTTTCACAATTATGTCAAACTTTGACGAAGATTTTAAAAATTAAGCTGAAAAGACTGTTTAGAAAATAAATCTTCTACCCATCACAGAAGTAGAGTTCAGAGCTTATAGTTCATTTCTATGTGAACATAACATTATAGTCAATACAAGTTAGTACCTTTGATGTTCCCATAATTGATCTACCCAAGCAATTATGGTCATCCATGCAAACTTCAGGACTCTGCTTTCCCAAAAACATAACTTAAACATACTGTAACACAAACAATATCGATACTAAAATTTCACTAACCTTTGTGCTAATTCATGTATTGGTTTATTGTCTTTCCAAGAGTTTTGATGTAGCAGGAATCAACTGTAGTAATGCATGTAGCAGAATCCATCCTGCTCTCCCACTTCTCTCTAACAGAAAAACAGAACACCAGTTGCCATAAGATCCTTATCGTCAGCTCTAGAGACTGGTGCTTGGGAGTCCGTTCCACGTGAGGGTCAGGATTGCACACAAGTAATTCAGCCTACACTTTTAGGTCTTGCTTCAGCCACATTTCATGAGCAGAAGTCATTGAAATTGAAGGAATAAAAAAATTAACAACTTTTTTTTTTTCTGTAGGAAATAAAAAATAATTATTTATTCTTATTAGTGTCGTCAGAGTGCTTAAGAGCTCTAGCAAAGGCCCAGGACTAGGACTGCACTGCAGCTGGTGCTATACAATCACGGATCAAAACCCCACTATTCACTGAAAAGAAACAGAATAGTTCTTAAATGTATATATTTAATGTATTCTTATATGTATATTCTTATTAATCACTATTCATTATTCTTATATGTATATTCTTATACACATTGAATGCATATTTTCTATAGACTTTTTATTTGCTTACTGAATAAAAGCATTGAAGGTGTACGAAATTATTCAAACACTGCAAACACCCATCAGCTTGGTTTCAAGCGTTCTTAATCACTACAAAGATTAAAGACCACTTACATCAACTACACATTTACTCATAGTTCCACAGGGAACAATTACTCTTTTCCATTAATGAATAATTATTCAGAAGTTCACAGTTTGGTGCCCAAGTCTGAATAACCAACCACACAGAGACTGTCCATTATTTTCTACTTATCTAAGAGCAAAATCATTAACAAGCAATTATCCCAGAAAATTGTTAGTCATCCAATACATTCCAAGCAGAGCTATAAGGAAGGACTTAGGAAAATAATCAGCATCTACAAGCAATATTGGAAATATTGTAGCAGAGATTATTGTCATTACAAGATGTCTGGAGAAAGTGTAAGTTCTCACAACAATTATCTAGATTATTCTTCATTGTATCATCGTTATTCTACCATGAGCGTGCCGAATGGGAAAAGACGACTCTTGGGTTCATCTTCCAGAAGCCCAGCAGAGCAGTGGCATCAGCTCTTCACGCAACACCGATCCTTGGCCCAAGGAATATTGTGGCATCTTCTCTCCACCGCTACCTTTTAATGCAGTTTAGCCTACACTGAACATGTACTGAAGTAGGATATGCTGAAGATACTTAGAGGGCAAAGCCAACAGAAAAGTAAGTTATATGACAGTTACCAAGGCCCTGTAGTATTTTTAGTACTTTGGCTACCCAGTGGGATACTGTTCAGAATTATTGCTGAGGTAACGAGTCATTGCTGAGGTAACGAGTTAGTTAACACAGACTGACGCGTCGGGACAGCTCGTTTTACTATTTACTCACTTCCAAACACGCGTTACACAGGTAAGGGCCGCAATTAAAGACTTGAATTGCAGATGCCAGCTCCACTTAGAAACGCAGCCCTTGGGCACCGCGCCCCCAGCCCAGCGCGGCAAACGCCGTCCGTCGGCGGGCGGGGCGGCGGGGGAGGGGGCGGGGCGCTGCCCGCGCGGGCACGAGGCGGGCGCCCCCTCGCCACCCCAGGCTTCCCGCCCCCCCCCCTTCACCTCCAGCCCCGTTACAGCTGACAACGCCTCCGATGGGAAACGGTTTCGCGGCCGAGGGGGCGACACTGTCGAATACGTCTGCTTTAAGGGAAAAAAATAAATGCCTTTTGTTTACTCAAGGGCTGGGTGAAAAAGTTAAAGCGCTCCTGGGAAGGGACGGCGAGGTCGCCTCAGCGCCGGGCAGACTACTCAACCCATTCTAGGACCTCTTCCACAGGTAGCAAACTCCGCAACCGGCCTGCCCCCGCTCCGGCCACTCCTGGAGGCCCGCGGGCGGAGCTCGGGGACCTGTTCCGGCTGCCGTGCCGGAGCGGCGAGGGAGCGGGGCGCCGAGCCGAGCCGCCCGGGGACTCCAGCGGGGTGGGCGAGGCGGCGGACTTCGGCCCGCTGCCGCTCTGGCCGGTTTCGAAACAGCACGAAGTCACTGACTGAGATCTTCCGCGGCGGCCAAAGGGTGCACTCCCGTGGGAAGTTCCACCCGCTCCCCCGCCCTGCCTCCCCCGCGGACCTCTCCCCCTGCCGGGGCCAGTCCTGAGCGCGGGAGCCCGGCCCCGCCGCCGCGCCCCGCGCCCTCGGCTCCGCGCCCTCCCGCCGGCGGCCCCAGCGCCTCACGGAGTTGCGACGGGGAGCGCCGCGGGGGCTTCCCGCGCAGGGCGTGCGAGTGAGTGGGGCCGCAGCCGGTGGGCGTAGGAGGCTCCGAGGGGGAAGTTCCTGGAAGCCGTGAGGAGGAAGGGCCGGGAGAGGGGAGTGAGGCCGAGGCGGGACGGGAGCAGGCAGTGGCTGCTGGCGCTCGGCAGCGCGGCCCTTTCTCCTCCACCGCCGGTGGCAGCCCCTCCGTCCCCCCTGAGCGGCTCTGGGGGAGGCTCTGGGGGAGGCCTCCCCGGCCGGGAAAGAGGCGCAGCCCGTGGGTGCCCTGCGGAGGGGACCGGGACGAGCCCGCGGTCGCCTCCTTCTCGGGCGGCTGGGCGGGAGCCCGATCCGGCCCCGGGCCTTTGTGAGGAGCAAGAGCCGTTGTAGGCGCCCCAGCGCAGGGTGGCGGGCAGCCCGCAGACCTGCGGGGGTTTACAGCAGCCTGACGCCCTAGGCCAGCAGATACGTTCGTTCATAGAGGAGGAACTGGTAAGGTAAGTAGGTTTGAACAGTTTCAGACGTGGAAATGAAACTTACCACAAGGTTTCTGTAAGTGACTGAACATTTTACTAGCAGGACTGAAGGGAAAGTTAGTCCAAAACACTCCCACAGCAGATGAATTTAAATTGGGTACACCGTCTGCGGGGGGGGGGGGGGGCGGGGGGGAGAAACAAACCCAAGAGCTGCTTTTACCTGAGGAGCTATTTCTCCTGCGTCTTACACAGGCAGGCCTGACAGGATTTGGCAGCACAGTGCTGTGAAGGGTAAGCATCCAGCAAAGGTCCCATTGCTCTGCCGCACCATGTATTGTTCACCTTGTTGGACATCTCCAAGAGAGAGTCATATTTTACATCTGCCAGAGGATATTATTGTTTTGGCCCTGGCAAAATAGGACAGGGAGTAAAGTTTCATCCACAGTGACCATCTCCTGTTTGCTCCAGGATCAGTTTAGAGGAACTGGGGTACGATAGTGCTCATGCAGGAGGACCATGCATAGATGAGAATGGGTATGGATCAATATGACAAGAACTGTGCATTGAAACTAGTGTTTTCATCCATGCAATCCAACTATGTTTGGATTTAAATTAAATGAGAATGGCTTGATTTTTGACCTCTGCACTTGAGAACTTAAAAGCACAGAAATTTGTGAATCATCTACACACTGATTCTCAAAGTCACTTGAACATTATGACCAGGACACTCTTGACTGAGTTCACTTCCAAGTCATGCTTTGCAAGATGAAAGTTCTCTCAAATGTTACTCTGCCAGTGCTGTTCCATTTGATGTAAAACAACAACAAAAAAAGCAAAGAAAAACATGAAATAACATCTAACTATAAATCTGACAAACATATTCGGTGAAGTAGATTCAGAATACTACTTCAGTTACTTAAAAGGAACATTAGATTTAGCTTTCTTGGCTGGTAATTCAGCCTTCTAGCCCACACAGTGGGTACCCTGTCTCGGGACGTATTTTTGATCACTCTTATTTCCAGTTTTATCAAAGAATGGGACAGCTTTGACTGGTTAACAGTAATGATGCCCAGTGCCCTGTAGCTTTTTTACAGTAGCCACCTCTTCCACCTACAGAACCATTTCATTACTGTCCATTTTTCAATATATCCCCCACATGCATGCAGGATAGCTATCCTCCTTTCTTTGTTGTGGACGGTGAGCCCTTTAAATCTTGAAGTCTAGAAGTATGCTCCCTGGGCTGACTCCTAGCTCTTTTGCTTAGCTTTCTTACAGAGAGAGCAAGCCAATTTAGTCCTTAGAATCCCTATGCAGCCTCTTACATATCTTTTTCTCTCCTTTTTGTCTCCCTGTTCCTTTAAAATAGAAGTGAAATAACACATTCTTCACCTTTCACAGCTTCACTGTCCCTTAGAGAAGTCTGTTTTCACCTGTGACCCCAAATCAACATCTGCAGAGTTGCAGTGATAGGTACCCATGGGTTACATCAGGGTGTATTTCTCATGCAAGCCTGATACTGCATTCAGAAATGTGTTACAATGATGCAAGGAGCCCCAAACACCTGACTTCAGAACTCCACTGCCATTTCTAGCTACCTGATGTACAATGACATATATTATTAATTTGTAGCAACAGAGCTTTCCTGCTGAGATGCTCCTGCTGTCCTCACTCTTGTAAGACCACTGTCTATAGGCCCTGCTTAATAGCACCAATATCTGTAAATACATACTTTTTTAAAATGAGCTCCAGATTTTGAAGCTCTAGTGCAATACAGTGAATATATTTTATGTTGCTGCCGTATTCACTTATGCAGGTCTGTTCACTGATTCCTGAGGAACATCTTACTACATGTTCATAAGGAGGTCATGATATGTGAGAATCCAGATAAACGCACACAGTAATATCCAGTAAGGCTCAAAAGACAACTTTTTGTTGGTGGTAAGTACAGAGCATTCCGATAGAACCATGTTGTGTAAACCTCCCTATTTCTACATATTTTGTTTTGACATAGCTACTACAGTATTTAACAGAGCTGGCCACAAAACTATAGTTTCCTACTGGGTGAATTGGATCAGCTTCCCCAGCACATCTCAGAGCCTCAGATGACTCTACCTATTAGGATAACAACTTGATTTTTTCCAGTTACTGGAAAAAGCACATTCTTGCTGAAATACAGTTGTAAATTCTTACAGGTTGTAAATTCTTCGTGGCAAAAAAACCAAACAAAAAAACCCCAAAAAACACTAAGGGAAAGTTGACTGTGAAGATGCATTAAGTTACTTTTTGACTGATGCTCGTTCAAACAGGGACTCATGCAAAACTCCACAAGAATATCTTCTGTAAAAGAACTTGAGCTGTGATAAACCCATGTATGCTCATAGAACTACACAGATTATTTTAGAGAGAAGTATCATCACATTCTAATTTCAGGACTTCATGATCTCAGTCCTTGATACCAACTCCTTCAATACAAGGTTGAATTATTCTATGAGTTTCAAAGCCTGCACATGGGAGATGCTCTTAGCAAATCAGCTTTCAAAAGGACATAAGGCAAGACACAAACACTTAGTCCTGTAACATCAATGCTGCCTTTGAAGTGTCACTTGAAATAGTATTTTTAGGAGCTCGGTAGCCACTGCTTATGCTGTAGCAAGCTGTAGAACTGCAGCCTCCAGCACTACCAGAATAAGTCAGTCCCTGACTGAGCATGATTCCAGGGATTCTGCAGAATCTACCCTCTTTACAGCCAAAAACTAAGTAGGTTGTAGGCTTAGCAGCCAGCATTCTGATTAGGAGGCACAGCAATATTTGATGGCATTATAGATCCCATGCCAAAATAAGCCAGCCAGTACTTGTTCCAGAGTCTATGAGCCCTACCTGTGTAAATAATAAGTGTTAGACCATCTGTAGGACCAAAACCTGAGGGTTTACTTCCTCAGGAGTAAGGTCGATCACTTCACTTCATCATGGTGAATCTACACCAGAAAAAAAGAAACAACTCACATTATAGGGACAAAGTATCTTTCCCAGATTATCAGGGCCCAGGCCCATATTCTACCAACCCTATCAGGTATCTGCTGTTCCTGAAACAATGAAATCCTGTGACCTACCAGTTGTGCAGGTTAAACATAAGTGCTTCAGAATTGTAGCCCTCTTCATCACAAACAAAACAGAACAAAAAAACAAGTAAAAACCTCTCTACCTTTGCATACTCCTCTGCTGCATCACAGGAAATTGCCAAACCTTCTTTCCCAGAAAGACTCCTTTAATATTCTCCACCTGTAAAAGACAACCCCCACCTTCAGCTGGGATAAATTTTGAATTAGCCAGTGAGAATCAGCTATGTGAACTCTGAGCTCAGACCTATCCCCTGCATCCTTTTTTTTTTTTTTTTTTCCCCCCAGAGCGAACTGTTCTCTGTGGTTGGTTGTTCATTTTCTAGAAGTTTGAGTATTTGTACAGCCTATTGCAAGTTTTCCTAGAGAAGAGTAAGAGGTATATGCTTATTCCCATCCTTTCCCCGAGAGGAAAAAAAAATACTTTTGCATATGCGATTGTACATTATATTGTAAATAAATATAGTTGTATGTGGAAGAGTTTTAACATTTATCAGGAACCTACATCTCATTTTACAGAGTTAGGCCTTAAGAGCTCATGTGTGCTCTCACAAACTGTACATTTTAGAGTTTCACCTGAGAAAATTAGTACAGTTCTGTTCCACCTTTTAGTAAGAAAAAGCTGATTATTTCAGTGATTCATTAGGACATGTTTTCTTTTAGTGAAAAACCCCAGACATTTTACAGAAACACAGGGCTTATATTACAAAATATTGGATAACTATGAAACTTGAATGTATGAAAATCAACTTTAACAACTTAATTTCTGAAAAATTAGACTTCATAAACATAATACAGTATTCAATATATTTCCAGGAGGAAGTTTGCTTATCTCTTTCAGTGCGTTACTGTGTAACAGCCTCTGGGTAGGTTGCTGTCTCTAGAATCTAAGGCAACTGCATAGACAGAAGCCATGGGCCAGGGAGAAATACTTTATACAGCCCAAGGATATCCATTTTCCCTAATTGTTTATACCAAGGGAAATGGTTTCAAGGAGAGAGAGCAAGAGAAACACACTTCAGACTGGCCAGCAGTACTGGTACCTGTGACACTTACATGGGCTGTGAACATGTTGCATTTAGTCCCTGTACCTGAACCTCTGCAACACGGAACTAAACCTGTGTTGCTTGTAAGGCTCACAAGCTTTTCTGAAAGAAAAAATATTGCCATTCCTACTTAGCTTAAGGATCTGGTGCTATTAGATTGTAACTGTCCTCAGAGCACTCCTGCAGGATCTGGTTTTAGTAATAAGGTAGAAAGCCACAGATGAACAGGTTTTGCCTTGGCCCATATTAGGAGACATACCTCAAAACCCAGCAGTTCTTTACCTTATGGATAGCTGAAAATGGGTTTCACTGTTACACATGTGTTTTGTAGAGACATTGTCCTAGATTCGGTCTGGCAGAAGCTACAGTGGGTATACTTAACATTTCCATTGTTGTGACTTGGCTGTGCAGTATCACTGACTGCACAAACTTCTATGATTCTATCCCGTCACAAGTGGGGTCCCTCAGGGATCGATATTGGGCCCAACGCTATTCTATATCTTCATAAATGATCTGGATAACGGGATCAAGTGTAGCCTGATGAAGTTTGCAGATGGCACTAAACTGAGTGGGGAAGTAGACACTCTGGAAGGGAGAGCCACCCTGCAGGAAGATCTGGATAGGCTGGAACAGTGGGCTAACAAGAACCTTATGAAGTTTAACAAAGACAAGCATAAGGTCTTGCACCTGGAAAAACATAATCCAGGAGTGCAGCTCAGAGTGGGATCCACCTGGCTGGAGAGCAGCTCTGTGGAAAGGGACCTGGGGGTCCTGGTGGACAGGAAGCTCAACATGAGTGAACGGTGTGCTGCTGCGGCCAAGAAGGCCAGTAGGATGCTGGGTTGCATCAAAAGGAGCATCACCAGCAGAGATAAAGAAGTCATTATCCCACTCTACTCAGCGCTTGTCAGGCCACACCTGGAATACTGTGTACAGTTCTGGTCCCCGTTGTACAAAAAAGACGTGGACAGGCTGGAGGGGGTCCAGAGAAGGGCCACCAAGATGATCAAAGGACTGGGAAGCCTGCCGTATGAGGATAGGCTGAGAGAGCTGGGCTTGTTCAGCCTTGAGAAAAGGAGGCTCAGAGGTGATCTCATCACCACGTACCAGTACTTAAAGGGGAGCTACAAAGAAGATGGAGACTCCGTTTTTACAAGGAGTCACATGGTGAGGACAAGGGGTAATGGGTACAAGTTACTCCCAGGGAGATTCCGATTGGACACGAGAGGTAAATTTTTCACAATGAGAACAGTCAATCATTGGAATAATCTCCCCAGGGAAGTGGTTGACTCCGCTACGCTGAACACGTTTAAGACTCAGCTGGACATGGTGCTGGGCCATCTCGTCTAGATTGTGCTAGAAAGGTTGGACCAGATGATCCTTGAGGTCCCTTCCAACCTGGTATTCTGTGATTCTGTGGAACTTACAGAGAAGTTTATGAAATTGTTTTTCTTAAATTCTTACCTGCAAGAGGCAGATGAAGAGAGACTACAAGGTAAGCAAAGGTTTCCATCCTCTATGGTTTTGGCAAACACTTGAAAATCTGCTTCATGTATCTATCTATCTCAGGAACCAGAAGCAAATCAAAATCAGACTGCGTATAACACAAAATTACGTATGCCACTTAACTGGTGCATAGACTGCATTAAAATAAGACAGCAAGTTTCAGAGTAAATGTTTATTGTTCTATTGGCATTGTTAACCTTCTGGATAGTGAGAATGGGTAAAGTATACCAGTTTTACTTGAAAATGACCGAGATTTTAGAGGTCATACATTGTATTAATGCTTACATCTTAATAAGGATTTTTGTTTGTTTGTTTTTCTAGTGTAATACACTGGATTTTTGTTAGAAATTCTGCAAGAGTTATACAATCAGTAAAGATGTCATACTTAATGAAAGGAGTTAAATGTTGCAGTCCTGTGAATCAGATGCACAAAGTAACAGGAACTCTGTTTAGAGCACATGTGTTAAAGAACATATTGGGCATCAAAGAACAACAATTCCAAATTTCACGTACATCATCTCAACTTAGTTCTGAAAAGGCAAACTCTTATAATTATGTCATTGTTGGAGCTGGATCGGCAGGGTGTGTATTAGCGAACAGGTTGACTGAAGACCCTCTCAGTACTGTACTACTTCTGGAAGCAGGCCCTAAAGATACCTTTCTAGGCAGTAAAAGACTGATGTGGAAGATTCATATGCCTGCTGCGTTAACGTACAACCTCTGTGATGAGAAATACAACTGGTATTACCACACAACATCACAAAAGCATATGGATAACCGAATTATGTACTGGCCCCGTGGAAGAGTGTGGGGTGGCTCCTCCTCTCTTAATGCTATGGTATACATTCGTGGGCATGCAGAAGATTATAATCGATGGAGCAGGGAAGGAGCTATAGGATGGGACTATGAACATTGCTTGCCCTATTTTAAGAAGGCACAGACGCATGAACTGGGGCCAGATCAGTACAGAGGTGGAAATGGACCCCTGTATGTGTCAAGAGGGAAAACAAACCATCCTCTTCATCATGCATTCCTGGAGGCAGCCCAGCAAGCTGGGTATCCCTTCACAGATGATATGAATGGCTATCAGCAAGAAGGATTTGGCTGGATGGACATGACTGTACACAAAGGTAAATCATAAAGGGGTCCTTAAGTAATTTGTAGTTCTGAGCCACCAGTGGTACTTCTGAAGGCATTTTGGAATGTGGACTTATAACCTGCACTGAATGCCATTTGGTTGTTTAGATTACTGAACAGCTATGGCACTCTGTATTTACACCCTGTTCATTTCACAGCAGCTTGCTATCAGTCTAGGGTGTATTTTATTGAAAATTGCATTGGCATGCAAGTCTTGATTCATAGTTAAATTTGGGAAGGAGAGTAGGTTTTCAGAACTCCGTTGTGAAATTTGTTATGTTAAAATAAAATCTGTAGTTATTATATCAAATCACATTTGCTTTGAACTCTATAAGCTCTGTGAAGGCTTTCCCTCTGTAAACATCCTATGGTTATGGGCTGAAGTCTTAAAGAATACTGAGCATGAATATTTTGATGTTTAATGTAAATATACATTGTAGGTCAAAGATGGAGCACAGCTAGTGCTTACCTTCACCCAGCCATGTCACGCCCAAATTTGTCAGTTGCAGAGAAGACGCTTGTAACAAAAATCTTGTTTGAAGGAACAAAATCCATTGGTGTTGAGTATGTGAAAAATGGGCAAAGGAAAAAGGTAAGAGATTTTTATTTTCCAGTATGAAAGGTGTGAGTCAAAGCAGAATTTAATTTAAAAAAAAAAAAAAACCTTATATTAGAAGTGGCACTTTACGATGCAAGATGTCTGCTTTTCAGATGCTATGTTCTCTCTTCCAGTGTATGATTCCTTGTCAGTTATTTTACAGTAGGTGGTATTTCAGCTGTATCAATTTTAGAGATTAACATCTCCATTATATTTCCATCTCTTGGTACTGAGAATATTTTAAGAATAAAATAAATAATAAAATGATAATATTTTGGGGCAGAAATCCTTGGAAAGAAGATGTGCCGAAAATACTTGCAGAGAAGGTGCTAGAACAAGAACCGTCCAGCACTGAAAACCAAGTCAAAGGCGGAGGAATAGTTTAGCAGCCTATATCACAACCAGCTCAGGGCTCAGACTCAAACTGTTTGATGAAAAGTCTGTCAGCAAAACAGAATTATATATATGCCTGCAGTCAGAGTTTTCTCAGTAGTGTTTTAGTGGTTGAGGGGCTTCCGAGGACTACAGTGAACTAAGAAACCAAACATTAGTCTTGGTTGAATTTAGAAAATTAGCTCTTGAGAATTTTTGAGCTAGCATGTCTCTGAATTAGAAATCTTCCTTAGGAGTTTCAGTTTTAATTTACAAACCATTATTGAAAATGGAAGAGATGCTTAGCTGACTGATCCGAGTGTCATAGGTACGTTTCTCCTGGCAAGTAGCACAGGAGTATATTGGCAGCCGTTGTACTGGCTGAGCTGAGTGTGTGTGTGCCTTACAGTTTGAATGGATTGTAAACATGGGAACAAATACAGAAATGATCAAAGCGAAAGCTTGATCATTTCTCTCTGCAGAAACTTCTGGCAAGATAGGAATACGTTTAGAATGAGAAGAATGTGAGGGAAGAGTGTCTAATCTGGATCGGGATAGCATATCTGAACAGAAGCTCTTGACATGTTGCTTGCATTCAGATCAGGCTTAATAATGTTAGGACTTTTGTGCTCATTTCCTTTTAGGCTTTTGCCAGTAAAGAGGTTATTTTAAGTGGAGGTGCCATAAATTCTCCACAGCTGCTTATGTTATCTGGGATTGGCAATGCAGATGATCTAAAAAAACTGGGGATCCCTGTTGTTTGCCATCTTCCTGGTAATTTTATTATTTCTTTTAACCTTACATCTTCCTATGGATGCAATTCAAAGACCATTAAATGAAATGAATCCATGAAATTCCGTTGTCTTTATGTCAGGTTGTGTGGACTGAAACGTTAAGCGTTACAGATCAGTGGAAACATGCATTGGTTTTAGAACTGAGCAATAAGCTCCTACACTTTCTTTGCTACATTTGATAGTGAAAAACGCCTTGCTGAAAAATGCTACTGAGTACTTTTAAAGTAAAGCAGCATACTTAGAATTTAGAATTTTGAATGAGTTTTGATCCACAACAGGTTGTATAAACTCCCACTGTCATACATTTTCAAAGATAGAAGGAATAACAGGAACTTTTCCTTAAAACTAGAAAAGCTAGTACTGTATTTAGAAGTCATATCTGGCAATTTTAGAACAAGTGATATGTCTGCCATTTAACTTTCTATTTTCATTCTAGTTATGCTATGTTTATGTAAAACCTTATTCTGACATGAGCAAAAGGCTGATATGACTCATGGTCTTGGTCTTAGTCATCACTGCCCTTGTAAGAGGTTAGTTTAGTTCCCATTTATGCTGTTTTCTGGTTGCAAATGTTGTGTGTGTAATTGTTCTGTGTGAAATAACATTTTTTTCCCCTTTCTCCTCCTCCCCCTTTCTACTCCCCCTCCAGGAGTAGGTCAGAACCTTCAAGATCATTTAGAAGTGTACGTCCAGCAAAAGTGTACCAAACCTATTACTCTATATAGTGCACAAAAGCCGGTTAACATGGTGAGGATTGGTCTAGAATGGCTTTGGAAGTTTACAGGTATGAAACAAAGTATGCAATCATTCTACCATTGATTGATTTAGATTTATTACAGCCTTTTATCCATGAATTTCAAAGTCTGGGAGCCTTCAAATATAATTGTTTTCATGTTCTGGGAAATAACTGGAGCTTGCAAATGGACTTGAACTATTTCTTTTTTTCTAAATCAGAATATTTTAGAACAGTTATTATGTCTTAGGTAACAAGGGAGGTTTTTATACACTGTTTTTTAACTTTTTATATCTCTAATTTTAAGAAAAATTCTACATTTAAAAATCTTGGTGCTACTGAGAAAAGCTGTTGAAAAAGTGAAGAAAAAATTCTATTTGAAATAGATATCATGTCAATAAAAACATATTGTTGAACTGAATTAAGTTTCCTGTATAATTGCCCCAAAAGAATTAGTTTGTTGCTCTGATCAGAACCCTTTAAGCTTGCAAGTAAATCAGAAGTGACTTGCGTTAAAACGACACACTCATTTTACAGTAACCCAGCTGTAAATTGTACCTTAAAGAGGATCTGTAAAAGTAATCCTTGAAATCAGTAAAATAGTTTAGCCAAAGTTGAGGTCTTTATCACTTGCTGAATTATTACGTTAGTGTTTGACAACTTAGGCTGCGTATATGTGGCTTTTTACCATGCAAGTAAATATTGAGGGCTAACTTGTGGTTTTAACTGGGATGTGAAAATAACATAATATGAGGGGCATTGCAGGCTCTTCATCTTTCCCCTTCAGGGCAGGTACTGTGGACGGCTCTGCCTATTACATGTGACTGATGGGATAACCCCACTGCCTGGCATGGAGCGTGCAGCACACTCATATCAGGATGCTGCAGTCAGTTCTCTCCACACCTGTTAGGATCCTGGGACCAAATCTGCCTCTGGAGTTAGACCCCAGGCCTGCCAGTTACAGCGAGATAACTGTAACATCCCACTCTCAAATGAGTGGGATTTCCAAAGTTATGCATATTTACATTTATCTAGTGATTAAAAAGCAGATGAAAGTGATGCATATTGCTTAAATTACAAGCTGTTCATAATGGATTTGCGTTCCTTGCAATTGCCACTGTATAGATAAAATATTCGTAGTAGTGAAACCAAGGGTTAAGAAGAAGTAGATTTCTTGCTTTTCTGAGGTCTTTTAATGGCATTTTCTCTCTTATTTACACTCCCTAGGTGAGGGAGCCACTGCCCACTTAGAATCTGGTGGGTTTATCCGAAGTGAACCAGGGGTTCCTCATCCCGACATTCAGTTCCACTTTCTCCCTTCTCAGGTGATTGATCATGGTCGGGTTGCTTCCACAATGGAAGCTTACCAGGTGAGTTCTTGAAGAATGTATTCCAGTAATGTTCTGTAGCGATTAGCAAGGAGGCTTACACTCTATTATAAATATTGATAATTTGGCTATACAGTGAAAAATACTTTGTTCACTATAATACAAAAGAGCTGGCTTAGCCTTCTACAGTGGGGAAAAAATGAGCTTGTTATTTAATATTGCTACCAAAATTATGTTACTTTTTATCTCTGGGGAAGTAGGCAAGTATTGAACTGCTGTTTAAGTATTTGCACTACTGAAGTGCCATAGTGCTCTTAATTAGGATGCCATTGTGCTAGATGCTGTACAAAAGTAAAACAAGGTGATCCCTGTTCCACTGCAGCTTAGACAGAGGTTTAAGCGAGAATGTATGAGGCCACTCATTTATTCATTGGCACAAATCCAAGCCCCATTTTAGATCGTGATGCAAAAGTCTGTGCTCATGCTGGGGAACTGTCACTGAATACACACGTTTCTAATTACTAATCTCTTTTCTTCAGTGATGATAGCAATTTGGTCTGATTGCTGATTGTATTAGAATGCTCTGCTACTGCTAAATTGGAATGGTTGTATTTTAAATTAAAAGAACATCTGTGAGTTGATAAGACAGGTATATTCCCTTCCCTTTATGGAATATCATATTTACAACAAATTTATATTAAATGGAAAAATGTTCAATGGCATTTTCCATTATTTCCCTTTAACATTTACATTTGCTTAATTTGTAAAGACTGTCCAAATTGCAAAAAAAAATTTGTTCTGAATTTGGAAATACGTCTGGTGGGATTGTGTCCTGAGTATAGTGTGGGTGTTGCAGGTCCACGTGGGACCCATGAGGAGCAGGAGTGTGGGCTGGCTAAAGCTGAAGAGTACAGACCCAAATGACCATCCTATCATTGAGCCTAACTACATGTCAACAGGTAAATGCAGCCTCTCCTTGCTCTGATGTCAGCTTATTTCCTGCCTGTTTCAGTCACAGATATTCATATCTACTCAACACCAGTTCAGAAGTGCTGGTTGGTGCATTGTTATTTATTTCTCATTTATAAAACTCAGGTAGTATCAAAAGAGGCCATTGTGCAAAGCACTGTATAAACCAAAAAAGAATTCCCTGTTGGGCATGCAGTCAGGGTTTTTAGCGTTTGCTGCATCATGCTGTTCATTTCATCCCCTCCTCTGCTTGTGAAGGAACGGATCTCGTTTGCTTCTTTGTGCTGAGACTAGTGTCCTTGGCTAGACAGTGGGTATAGTGAAATAAAGAGCAGTTCTTCATTGTGACCTATTCCCTTTTCGGATTGGGCAATATAAGTGACAGTTTTGTTCACAGTGAATGTAAATATCTGTGACTTTGAAAAAGTATCCTACTTTATTATGGCTTTCAGCAATAAGTGAGAGAGTTTCCCTCCAGCCTTTTTTCTTTGATGCTATTTTTTTCTGTTACGCATTCTGTATGTATTACTAAATTAAGGGTGTACTTACAGTTTTCTTATTTTCTCTCCATACAGAAAGAGATACTTTGGAATTCCGCCAGTGTGTCAAGTTGACCAGAGAGATCTTTGCTCAGAAGGCTTTTGAAAAATTTCGTGGGCCTGAAATTCAACCAGGAAACCATGTTCAGTCTGACAAAGAAATAGATGCTTTTGTAAGGCAGAAGGCTGATAGTGCTTATCATCCTTCTTGCACCTGTAAAATGGGTCAGCTTTCAGATAGCACTGCTGTAGTTGATCCCCAAACAAAAGTAATTGGCGTTGAAAACTTGAGAGTAGTCGATGCTTCAATAATGCCCAGTGTTGTCAGCGGAAATTTGAATGCCCCAACTATTATGATAGCAGAGAAAGCTGCAGATATAATTAAGGGCCTCCCATCGCTTCAGGAGAAAAATGTTCCTGTATATAAGCCCAAGACCTTGGAAACACAGAGATAAACAAATGTTCTCATCCTTTCGCATCTTTTGCTGCTTAGGCTTTCATCAGCATGTTGGTATCACATACTGAATATGCCAACAAAATAAATACCGTGCAAAACAACATATCCTACTAAAATAACTATTAATTTGAACTATTCTCTGATATTACACGACCTATTCTTTTTTTTTTAATCAGTTGGCTTAAGCTGCTTATTTTAGTTAAACATGACCTTTTGTGGTACAATGCAAATTTTTTGTGGAAGAGAAGCTATTTTTAAATGACAAGACAGTTGTGCACATAAGTCAGAAATACTGCACAATTGCATGCGGAATGGAAGAGATTAATGTGTGCTATTTTGAAAATCATTATGGTATGCCTTGTTATTTAAAGGAAGGATTTTAACTGCTGTGAGAGTGTTACCCAGGAGAGCAGCTAGTCAGTAATCCCCACATCCTGCAAAAAAAGGGTTAAGTAAATGTAAGCATTTATGCAATTTCATATTCACAGGCCAAAGTAGTTTGTATCAGAATTCATAGGAGAGAGAGGAACCTGCATGTGTTCGGAATTTGTCAAATGTGGTTTTTTATGAAAGGAATGTACATTTTACAAATCCTCACTGAAAGTTAGACTTCACCATACTTAGCAGTCTTAACTATACTATTCAGAAAGAAGACATACATTGTATTTATCAGAAACTTACTTTTCTAAAAAATGCAGAACAGGAGCTGCCATTTATAAAAGTATACTGGAAAACTGGAATTTCTCCTTGCTTTTTTTTGCAAGGAGCTTAGTAGAATTCAGTTCACAATTGAAGTTGTACCACTTTATCATTTAGCACAGTAAGAGGTCTGCACTTCCTAGAATGCCCTTAAAGTTACTGGTCTTTGCTCAAATATGTGTTTGCAAAAGATATTTCTCAGCAAATGTTCTGAATGGTGCCTTACTATCACTCAAATTTTATTAAAAAAATTATAGCCAAGCTAGATTTAAAATGAAAGGTTACTCAGAATAACTGCATAAGGTCAGATATTGATGATATGGGAAGAGATCTTTTTAAATTAGAAGGCAAGTAACTCAGTGAACCAATGCTGTATTTTAATTAGGACTTCAATCTTTGTTTTACTATCTTCAGATGTGTAAAGCAAGATACATGATCTTTCATGGCTGTTTTCTGTGTCAATCTAACTTTCAGGTACTGATTTAAAAAAAAAAAAAACAAACAACAAAACCTAAAGAAACTGAACTCATTGAATGAAATTGAATCCACTTAATTATTTGGATTTATTAAGTATTCCAGAATAACTTCTGACTAAGCAGCTGTCAAATTATAAAGTAAAAGCTTCTGTAGCCTAAGATTGCTCAGGACTTGTGTTAAACATACATAATAAACTTTTTTTTTTCAGAAAAAAAGGAATTTTACACCATTTGAGCAGATTGTAAAAAAAACTTGCTGACTCAGATGTTGGCTAGAGGGACAACTGCAGATGTTTAAGGCAGATACTTCTACCTGGTGCTGCTTGCTGTAAGGCAGTGGTTGGAAGCCCTGCTGCTAACTGAGGGAAAGGACTTAATTCATTAGAGTATCTGCATAAAGACAACCAAAAATACTGAGGACGGAAGATGATAGCAGTGAACTCTGCTCCAAAAGGAGACAGGTAAACCCTTTCTATATATGTGATGCATTCTTTTGGAATGAGGGGAAGAGCAAGAGTATTTTAAGTCATAGGTGATTGATTAGCTGTGTTAATAAGACAATTCATCTGATGCAACTCTGAGTTTGAGGAAAGCATGAACTGTGTATGGTGTACCTTTTTATGGCAAATAATTTTTATTCAGCACCTGTGCTTTTCAGATTTAAAGGTATTCACTAGGCATCTTAGTGTCATTTGGAATACAAAGTATTAGGATACTCAGAGTAACATACACTGGTGAGACTTACCACAGTCCTGTGCAGTCGAGAGGGGAAGCAATTTGGAAAGATGGAATACTGAAGTTCCTGCATTTGCAGATTTACAACATGGGTCTCCACTCTAGGCATGCAAGATGGGAACTGTTATTATGCAACTGCAGAGGATTAACTAGCCACTGCCTTACATAACT
Organism: Platalea leucorodia; assembly: GCF_965183815.1. Lineage (NCBI taxonomy): Eukaryota > Metazoa > Chordata > Aves > Pelecaniformes > Threskiornithidae > Platalea > Platalea leucorodia. The sequence continues at coordinate 16,610,632 of NC_138831.1, forward strand.
TATTCCTGACCACGCACAGAACTATCCTCTGCCATTACGTCAAGCCCTAAAAGATGAGGAAACAGCAAGGTTAGATATGCAAACTGCACATGTGGCTTATGTTCAGGTACGCATTGCTGCATTGTGCAATCAGATAACCGGACATTTCTTCAGAAACATCCTTTCTTGCAGTTCTAAGCATGCATAGACACCTTGCAGATTCCTCCCCTTCTAAACACTTAAATATTTTCATTGCTGCGAACCACAGTTACTTTATTAATTTAGGCCTCACTGCTATAGAATGTTGAGGCTCCTTCGTGACATTCCTTTGATGCAGTGCTAAAGAAATGGCTCAGGTATTTGAAAGTTTTGTTGCCCTGGGGAAATCTTTAGCTAGTGTCAAGCTACCATTAGTTTCTCCTGCATTGTATCTCGTTGCTGGTATTGAATTCCTGTTAAAATTGCTCTTACTTCTAGCAGAGTCGAGTCTGCTAAGGGATACTTAGAACAGGTACAAGATATTCTAACATGCTCTGTGGAGCACTGTCAGTCTGCTAGGTAAAATGAACCGTCTTTTACACCTTATTGGATTGCAGAACATGGGCTGATAATGCCAGAGTTTTACCTATTTAACAAAATAATACAGTGTATAATTGAATATTATTGCCTGTTCTACCCAGATATAAATTTTTGTATAAATGTGCAGATGATGCTACATTATGTATTCAAAACCAGTTAACTGTAAAAGCTGGTTGATGTAAGAATTTGGAAGTTACTAGACCTGCCAGCATGGCTTGAACCAGCAACGGTACTGCGACTGAGAACACCAGCATTTCCACGGTAATAGCTTGCTGCAGATGCTTCAGACACAGCTGGAGGTCTCTGGCTGGGGACAATGAGATTAAGAAAGAAAAGTGACCAAAAATGTTTCTTTTGTACACATATTTCAGTTCAAGTTGCTTTACTATGAGAAGTGCTTTTAAAAGCAGCAGCAAATAGCAGTATTTGTAAAACTGCATTATATTTAATTTATGTAAGGCCATTCAAGGTTTTGTACACCAGGATTTTGATGTTTCTGCACCTTAAAATCCTTTCCAAGTGTCTGATTTCAATTAGTCTGCAACCAAATGAGGCAGCTATATAAACACTGGAAAACTGGAAAGTGGGCTTGTAACATGCATTTTCTATAACATAAACATAGAAACATATTTTGGGGAATAATAAAAGCATTTATGCATTTTTCTGAAATTGAAGTGCAAAGTTATTGTAGAGAGAACGCAAGCATATCTTATTACAGTATTATAATTTTTAGTCTCTACTGTCATCCAAGCTCCAAAAAAGACAATGTTCCAATATGAATATATTTTATATATTCACTTTTTCAGTGAATTTACTTCACTGTAAATGACTTAGCAATGTTTAATTCTTTACTAATGTTTTCTGTGGTATAAACAAACCTGGAAACTGATGAAATATGCTTGAATTGTTGAGGTAACTTCTAGTTTTTCTGTGTTGAGTAATTACCATGACTAGCAGTATTCTAAGGGTGCCAATTACCATGTAATTGTGCATATATTGATTACTTCTTTCCATATACTTCTGCAATAAAATTGAACAGGTGTTCTATGTATCCATATATATATGTTCTCCCTTAAACCATTAACTATATAGAACATGGTTTGTAACTAAATTTCCTTCATTCTTTATTTTTGTAACGACTGTTTTCTCATTAGGGCATTATCTGCCCTAAAGAGTCTCTCATCAGACTATTGAAAGGTAAGGACTAATCATCATACTAGCAAGAAAATACAGTGAAGTCAGCATATTGTTTTCTGTCTCCTTGGGCAAATGATTAATTAAAAAAATTGTTGTTCAGCTCAATCTGCCAAATTTGATGTGCTATCAAAAGTCCATGCAGTTAAGTAACCTGGTCTGGGATTTTTTCCTCCTTGTTTTTTTTTTTTAAATGTTCAACTTCAGTTGCCTTAAAGGCAATTTTCAGAAGTGGGTATACCACAGTAGGTGGAACTTTGAAAGCTACTCATGGTTATTTCACAGGATACCAGATCCAGAAAGCTCCATTTTGGTCTCCTAAAGTTTGTATCTGTAAGCTGGGAAAGTGTAACAAAGTGACTACTGCTGGGTAACCTACCCAAGTGTTTCCTGGCAGACAGCCTGAAAGATCTGTTTTGACGTTTTAGGGGATTTTAGTCAGATTTTCCTAATTGTTTCCATAGAGCTGTATCTAGGCAAGTAACCATCCCCTAGATAGTAGGGGAGTAACAGTACCCTTTTTCATATGAATACTCTAAGCACTTTATTTCTTTCTGGTTAACAGCAATCATTCATAAAAGACTTCCACGCTATGATAGTGTAGGCTGATAACTATATTCCACACATTCCCTCCCATTCTTCAAACAGTGCAAACAGAATTTAACTTTCAGAGCTTCTTGGTGGAGTAAAAGGAGTCCCAAGTATAATAAAATTATTACACAGTTTTATTTTGAAGAACATTTTGCATTTGTTTTAATACAAAATGATGTAGGTCAAGAAATAATTTACAAATCTTTAAGTTCGTATCCTGGCATTTGAAATAAGAATGATTTCAGAGGAAGTCTGTAAGCTATTCATAGGAAACTGTCATTATGTACAAAATATTTATTGACATGTTTTAAACATCACATTTGTAAAAATGTGAACTGGATTGCTATCTAGCATATGAACTACAGGTAAAACCTGATAAGATAACTTGTTAGAACAAGTCATTGTTATCCAGTGCTAACAAAATAGACAGTAGCTTTCAGTGGTTTTTGATTTTCCTCCAAGGACATTTCAGCCTCAAAGTCATTTCAGGGTTTTACTGCATTGTGAACAATATCTAAGCCCTCTCTTGATTGCATAAAAATAAATCTTTGAAATAGTACACATAGAACAACAGAAAGGTAGAGGCAATAAAATAGGATACTTCTTATATCAAGGTTTTTGGTTCTGTGAAGAACCATTTTATCGTATTTCTTGTCTTTCCAAGCAGAGTAAGTAGTACTGAAGTAAAGCATTTTCATTTGCCTGTGAAATATTTTCTGCCCAAGATGCTTCCTATCGAAGTAGGGCATGTAGGTAATATACTTTGTCAAAACTAATTGTCTCATGACCAGTAATACCCTGGCAAGAACTTGTCAATTTTTAAATGACTTTAATATTTATTTTTAGCATGGGATTAATAAAAAAATAAAATCAGAGCTTATTTTTCAATCAAAAAAGTTAAAATAACTTTAAATCTTTTACCTTTCCAAGTATAAGACTGTAAATAGTCAACTGTGCATCCCTTATGCAGAGAGATTAATTTGACTCAATTATTAAAAAAAAAAAAAAAAATCTGTTTTGTTGCCAAGTTCAAACTTGACACTTTATCCCAAAAAGAGCTTTACACTGAGAGGTGGCTCTAGTTAAATATTTATGCTATAGATCTATATATTCCAAGTAAAAATACTTCTATCTAGAATTCTGTGGAGAGTTACAATAATTAGGGTCCATAAATATTGCTGCAGTTCAATTACGGTACAATAATTACAAAATATAGAACATCTCTTTACAAATACAAATCATTGTATATTACAATTCATTTACAATAATTTCTACTATATAATTTTTAGCAAACTATCTTATCTAATTCTACTATAACCTGGTTGCAAGTGCATTAGTAAGAATGCAATTATTCCAGTATATTTTGCCCTTAACGTGATAGTCATAAAACAGACTATCTGAATGATATTTTCCTATGTAAACTGGTGTTACATATGACAAGATTATTCTTTATATAACTTCTTTTTCCAATGATCTCTAACAGGTAGAGCATGACAAACTGTATTTTAGAAGAGCATTAAGAAAAGAAATCAGGAGGCAAGTTTGAAAACAATGTTAGAATGGATATGCAACGGGTAGCTGATATGCTATTGAGTACTGAGGTAATGACATTATTGGCTGTCATCACTCATCTCATGTTGCTATTTCCCACGCAATTTTGTGCTGGACTTACACAGACATTTTCATTGACAAAATCCTGCTCAACAAGGTTGAAAGATAGGCAAGATATTACACCTCAGAATCCTGCTCTAGCCCTCAAAAAACTGATTGTCACAATCTGCTTGGTTTCAAAATAACCTTATTCCTGCAGAGGAACTGAAGATTCTGTGGGAGGAGGCTTGACGTACTGCAGCTCTGATCACATTTCGGCAACCTGGAGATAATCAATTTATTAGTTATGGCTTCCTTGAGGTGTGACATCACTTGTACAAAACTTGATTGGTTATTCACTCCAGCTAGTGCCTAGCATCTTTAAACTATGAGGCACTTTTTCTGTTATTAGAATCATTTTCCTTGCTAAATACTATAAGCTTGTAATGCATATCATTTCATCAGCTAAGTCTTCCTCATATCGTCCCGTTTCTGGTTCTTCATCACTGTAGCCGGGACCAAAATCTTGAAGTTCATAATCTTGTCTGCTTAAAATGGGAAACATATCCCCATTGGTCCCATTGCTGATATTTCCATTGAGAAGATTACTTGCTGCACTTTCCATCTCATCAATAGTCATGTCACATGCATCAGCAATCTCGTGTTTTGTAGCTGAAACAAATTTAGGGTCCTTTGCGTACCTTCCTAGGCCTTCAGATATAAGTACCTGGCAGATGGAGGGGAGAGAATGAGATATACAGTGGAAATACAGAAGAACAGACAGGTCATAACAACGTTTTTCATTTGTAGAAAATACTAGAGTCCCCAGGCTGACTCACTACAGCAACCCGCAGCAAAACCGCACGTGTAAAGAACAACCAAATCAAACCAACAATCAAAAGGCTCCAAACCACACTGTATCAGTTATGGGATAATGTAACTATAATGCAATACATCTGGCATTTAGAACATTTAGAAATTTGGGAGCAGTCTTTGATAAACATCAATCATTGGGCTGACATACTAAAGACAACAGTTAATATATCACAGGTGGTGCAATTAGAACTGCCTGAAACGGAATTCTAGGTACATTCTCAGTACTTTAGAGTACATGGACGAAAGATGCTGAAGTCCCATTTGCAAATAAAATTTAACAAAGTATATTGTTCAGCTCATAGCAATGGAAAGGAAGTGACAGATAGAAGCAAGAACAGTAATTATGATTCATAAACTCTTTATCTTCAAATCTTTTTTTAATATAAAAGGGAGTTCTTAACATTCTTTAGTACACCTACAAATCAATCCTTGTAGTTGTTATTAACCTCTGCATTTAGTACACTGATTGATAGAGCTCTTGTTCTTTTATTCAGATTACTGCAAAAATGGTGATGTATTTCTATAGAAACCACAGAGAGAACAGGCATATGCATCATCTCTTCCCTATCAGCCATTGTGGACGGAAACTTCATAACTGATCCTCATCTAGAAAACTTAAATTTCAAATCTCTTTCAAATCTCTCCAGTTCTCTGACACACTAATGTTAAGATTTGGATTCAGCAGAAATCCTTCACTACATGACAACTACAAATAAGTTCCCCTGTCTTTACCTAAAACCAGTTTTGGGCTTTGAAACCAAAAATACCACATTTTCAGAGAGAGAATGTGGACTGAATGATACGCTTTTTAAAGTTAACACGAAAACTGAACAGACAGACACTCTTGACTACTTCAGAGGTTTCTGGAATACTTACCGCTTCTACCAAACTGTCTGCACTCCTCTGCTTGTCACTATGTTTATGCCTAAAGTCATTAGGTACAGTTAAATTGGCTGGTGTAAATGTTCGGTAGGAAATATCAGGGTCATCTGTGTACCAAGAGCTCCTGTGCAAGGAAGGCAGGCTACCATTCATATGTTCTGTAGATTCAGCCCTATCAACCTGGATTAGAGGTGTGTAATACGGAGTATGGTCCCTGTTGGGAGGGGTTGCAGGTGGGGTAGCCCAGGAACGCGTTGAACGACTTGGTGAATGTTTATGAGCTTTGCTGGAATCCAGACCTGCAACTGCCATGACCTGGCAAGGAGAAGAATTTTAGAAGTTAGTGATTTCAAATGCTCAGTCATACTCATTTCTCATTTCAGCAGTTAGTTCAAACCAATTGGTCAGGCAGCCGCTATGCAAAGTTAACATTTTCTGATGTCTAATAGTCATGTAAAGGAGGAACAGGACTGAAACTGGTAAATTGACAGGATAAAATGGTATTTTTTCTATTATTACTCGGATCACAAAACCTTGGTATTAGCATTAATGACGAAACATAATTGCTTATACAATATATTAAACAAAGAAAGCAAAGTGTAGAAACATTCCTTCTGTCCTGTAGGGACAGGGCAGGAAGCTGTCAGCATTTTCCAAGCATTCTGGATAGTGTCTCTAAACTACGGAATCTGCCATCTTCCCGGGACCACGTCAGAGCTGGGCACCGAGCCTCAGAAGATGCGTGTGTTGTACTTGCAAATTCTCACAAATGGAGCTGAGTAACTGCATAGGCAAAGATTAATCGACAGTTGCTGTATCACGCAGTCCTGGCCAAAATTCCTTAGGGCACCCCGACTCTTTGCGGACACTTAAAAAGTCATAGGGGCAAACTACTCATTTTCAATGTTTTGTAGAAGGTCGATGTGTGAGAAGCCTCATGTCTAGCAACTACAAGCCTACACTGGCCTAGAAGCCGTGCGCAGGCAAACTATGTAATACGTTAGTACTGTTTCAAACAACCATGAAAGTCAGAGGTACAATATAGAAGCTGTAAAAATGTAATTCCTTATAAGTTAAATAAGATTTTGTGTTTACCTGCTGTTGCATTAGGTGAAGGGGTAAAGCAGTGCGGTGGTGGAAATTGGGAGAGAGCGGTATGTCATCTTGACTACTTTGTCGGCGGAGGCATTCGAAGTTAAAGGAAGATCGTCTATTTGCTACAGGGAAACCATAATTCATTAGGAAAATAAAACACTTTTCCTCAAAGTCTATTATTTCCAGAATTCCGGTGTGAGTCAACTGTGACATAAATAAAAATATATCCCCCAGTAAGAAATACGTTGTGCTAACAGAACCAAGCAGCTGGTCATAAGATAAAGGACGGATTCATTATATGAGCAAATGCAGTCCTAGGTAGAGACCATACGAGCAGCCTAACATGACAGAATTTGAAGCAGCTATGTTTCACAAAGCAAGCTTGTGTTATGCAGCAGACTGGTTCAGGCACTTAACTTCAGAGTTTTGCTGTAAACTGCTGTGAATAGTTACAAAGAAGAGTTTCTTCTTTCTTCCCCATGGTTTTAAACTCTTCATTCTAATGAACCAGACTTCCCAAAGAAAATACCAAATCCCCAGTTCCTTGGAAGCAATGTGTAATACGAAAAACCATATGCAAGTCGAAGCTGACTCATGTTATCAGTTCCTGATGTTTATTCTGTTAGTTGTGACAATGATAAGCCATGGTCTCTGCTGTTATGTATGCTGTTATTGCTCATGTAAATGCTAGAAAGGAAAAAGTAGAAATCTGAACTGGATCACGATGTTTAGCTGATGTGGAAATGTTTCAGCTGGTCTTGGTGAAAGCCTAGGGAACGATGGGAAGCAGCGCGTGGGAATCATTCCTCTGTGTTAGCTGTGGTGTGAAGAAAATCTGGGTGCTGAACAGCAGCTGGAATCCAGATACGTCCTCACAGCTGTGAGCGTCATAGTGGAAAACTGCAAAGAGCCTGACTGTACAAAGCACTGACACAAAACTGTGCTCTCCTGAAAATTACTGAAACTATTCTTGGTGTGTTTTTTTTCCAACAGCAACAATTTTGTGAACAGTATTGAAGAGTTAAGTGCTATAAACTTAGGATTCCTCATAGTTATCACCAGGCACTTAATGCTCAATACTAACAATCAAGGTTCCTTAAAGAGCCATTGGACTAAAACAGACACCTCCAGGAGGTGATTCAGTCCACTTAATGCAAACTTTGTGTCTCTGTCCATTCTTTCTATGGTAAATCCAAATACAGGAATGTAAACCTTAGCTCCTGATCCTAACAAATGCTAAATGTCCCAATCCCAAAATGAATAAAAAACAAACCAAAAAGGCCCCTCATCCAAAAAAAGACACTGTTTTGCACATGCTTCTCCCCAGGAGAGAGTCTGAAAGAACATTTTAATCATTTCCCAGTGCACTTCTGGAAGTTGCTCAAATACCGTGGTGATGAGTTTGGTATAAAAACCTCTAGACAGCTTGACACAGAGCTCAATTCACTGACTACAGTACTCAGCCAAGGCACTGTATGTTACATTAACTTGGACTGAATCCAGATGCAAGCAGAAGCTGTTTAGTGCAATGTTGCAGGTTCGTTTTTTTTCTTTCTCTTTTTTCTTTCTTTACATGAGAACATCAAGGCTTCCTCTCCAGGTCACACAGCCCATACTCTAGTTACAAATAATAGGTTTGAGCTTCTTTTAAAATCTGCTGAGATACTGAGCCTTTAAAATTTCTCAACTGTGTTCTTGAAGATTAAATATATGGTTATGGCAGGTGGCCTGGCTGCTCTTGTGACATTGTACTGGTGTAAGTCAAAGGACTTTAATTCCTACATTACCCTTATGCAACTTAGATCAGAACTAGGTCCTCTTATCCTAGGATATCAAATACCCTCTTATCTAGTACATTTATCTAGGCTCTTGTATGTGAGATAAAAAGCATAAGCTGCTTCTAAAGAAATGTCTGCTTAATACTGTCATCAAAACTTTATCAGAAAAGTTAAACGAAGCCCAAAGGCTACAGTCACAGGAAGCCTTCAACCCTCCCTTCTCAACGCTTCCATGGGAAGGCCCCAGAGGATAAGAAGGTCGTTCTCCTGCGATGCATGGAAAGGATACATAAAGCATCCATCTCTTTCTACGGCTTAAAATTCCTCTGCTATCAGAAAAGCTTGTAGAACGATGTACAGTAGTCTCCTTTCACGGTCTCCCCTTTGTCTGATGTCTTTTCCTTCTGCTACTGGAAGAGAGCTAGCAGCTTTCTGTACGCTTCACTAGCTTTCATCTGAGTTATTTACCCTCTATAGTGCAAGACTCATATTCTTTCTGCTTTTTCCATCTGTGCCCCTTAAGGTCAGAAAGCCAAATAGCAGAGAGCATTACTAATCTTGTCGTAAGGGGCTGAGTGCCACAAGTGAGGATCCAGCACTGACAGTATTGCTAAAGAATGTTTCCTTTATTATATAATAATATATTTTGCTGCTGCCCTTTACTACAGCTTTCTGTAGCTTTAAACAGTCTGAGACAGTACTTCAGGCATTGTATAATGATCCCACAACACTTGTCTCGAAACACTTTTATTTTTCAAATCTATACCTGCATTTTCTTTAGGGTGCCTGAGACAGGAAAGGACTGAAACCCATTTTCCTACCCACAGGGTCCTTACAGTTGTACTTCCACAGACAAATGGACTGTGACTCTGGCTGCTAGCATCATCAGAATGAAAGACAACGCTGGTTTTGCTAGAAAGCCAATCCACCTTAGAGCAGACAAAACGTGGAGACTCTTCTAGAACTGATCCTGTATCGTCTTGTCTGGATGGCACTGGTTAGATGGCATCATCCAAAGACAGATGTACCAGACCTGGCCGTGCTGACCACACCATGCGTAAGGGTACCCTTAGGGACACTATGGGGTTGCATGGAGCTGAATGTTGTTTCATGTGCACCAACCCAGCCTCTTTATTTTAGCCTTGGAAAGTGGTTTATTTTACACTTCACAACCCCAAGTGCTTCCTCTCTGTGAAGTGTCAGAGATCAAAGACCAAAATCCAAGAGCTTTGAGTCTGTGCCTAGTTTCACCAAAGGATTAGCACTGCTAATCTCTGCAGTATGGCCTGGAACACACAAAAACAAAATTACAAGATAAGAAGCACAAGAGCTTTTAGAAATGCAGATAAAACAATATTGTGCTTGAGATAAGGGGAAACCAAGGGAAAGATCTAAGGAGGAGAGTAAATGAAAATTAAAGAAACAGGTAAAAAAATCAGTTGACAATACTAAGTCAATCTATAAATTGAAACATTTTCTCCCTCAGAAGAAACACAGAATATTAAGCATTGTTCCTGAGATGGCAGAATGAAGTACCAACGTGAATCTGAAATAAGATGCTTAGCTCAGGATAACACTTTTATTTTTCACAGGGATTTGAGAAACTCACGTTAAAAAGCTAAAGGCACTTCAAAAGCAAGGAAAAAAAACCCGAAACCAAAGCACCATTAAGCTCACTCTTGCTTCTCTTTTTCCTGAAAATTATCCTACTTCAGACTCTAGTGTTTACTAAAACAGGACTAGGTAAAGATGGAAACGGAACTCATTACAATGTCATTAAGCAGCACGTCTTAAAGAGACAGGGCATGTGCCAGCAGGTGAGTCACGGGAGAGTCAACGGCACCGTCCCATGGCAACACTGCACATCTGTGCGTGTGAATAAAGGGCGCACGGATTGAAACCCTCTGATCAAAGTTTCAAAGCAAACTACTGCTGCATTCTACCTTGCTCTTTCTTAATTTATCAAGTCAAGTTACAACTGGCAATTAAATTGGTTATTTTTGTATTGTTAGATGACTAAGGAAAGAGACAGTAGAAAGACTGACTTGTAAGCTAGGATCCATAGATTCTCTGAGCAATCTCTCAAGATGGATAGATATTTCTGCCACACACAATAATCCACTAGCAACAGTAATCAAGAAATGTCATGTTTGAAATCCAAGTTAAAAAGAAGCCCTTTTAAACTGGAGCATGTCTGAACGCATTTAAATAATTCTGGATTTGCAAACAAATTGTTCTTAATGTACTTACGTGTTGGTGTTGGAGGTAGCAGCCGTCTCCTAGGAGATCTTTTTGTATCATAACAGATCTGGGAATCATCTTCCTCAAAAAAACCATGTGGGTGATGGTAACCTTTTGGTCTCTCAAAATCTGAGTCATGGCAGTGATATCTACAGTGGTAATTATATATATGCCTGCATTTAAAATACAATAAAGAAAATGTTATTTCAGTCAGTTTCTGTAAATTGATCTATTAGATTTCTTCTAGAAGATTTTCAACTCTACTCTTTCTCCAGCAAGATAACCAAACATTACATTATATAATTACACGACCCAATTTAAAAATCCAGTTTCTGTATGCAAACTGATTTTGAGATACCGAGCATACACTTTTGTACTAGTATATTTACATAGTAAGTTCTCAGGTGAAATTTTTATCAAATTATATTTTCAATGAAGTTATTCTTACCAGTACAGGCTAAAAAGTAGGACCTCAGTTGTACACTGCTTAAAAAAAAACCCCAAAACCTCTGTTCTACTCCTGCCATGCTCTCTTGTGAGCCCTTAGTAATGTGTGGAGCACAGAAACTCAGAGAATAGAATTAAGCCTTTTACTTTCTGGATACTTCTCTTGTTGAAAATCAAATCTTGTAAGGGTGTTACTTGACTGTAATTATCATATCAAAAAATTAGTGACCTGAGAATTCTGTAAAATTTAGCTTTCATGCAAATCTTAGCTTCTATGCAAACGAACAAGATGCAGATTAGGGTGCCAATCTTGCCAGAATTCAGATGGCAAAGAAAGGCAGCATAGGAGGAGGAGGAGGAAGAGAATTAAGCATGTCTGGCACTTATGCATATGCACTTATGGATCTAAGATAAAATGGCAATAAATTCCTCTACTTCTGGGCTGGACTTCAAAATAAAAATTTATTGACAGAAGTGGAGGATATTTTTGAGAAGTTATTGAATTTATTCAGCAGAAGGGAAACGTAGCTGTTGTAAGGAAGATGAACACAATCTACTCATGATCTTGTAAATGCATATGCCTTCCTATGTCATAATGAGAAGGTGAATATTATGGAATTAAAAAAATCATGAGATATTTGGAAAAAAGGTGCATTTATTTTTTTTTAAATAGGAGGCCTTTCAGTATTACCAAATATAGGTTCTGTTCATGGGACGTTGATACTCAGGAAACACTGGAACAATCTCACATTTTAAAGGCTAAATCAGGAATATTAGGACTTCCTCCCAAAGCAGCACCCAATCATTGCCTGAACAACTGGAAGCCTGGTATTTATGTACAGGAGCGGTCTGAATGCAAAGTTAGGACCTGCCCTGTTGCTGAAGCCATCACTGCCTGAAGCAAATGGCACAGTGCTCAAATCAAACTAATTTGCTATTGCTCAAAGCCGAATGAACTTGGGAGCCACTGTTCTAAAGTTAGAAAAACCCACCCCAGTCCATTTCTGAAGAAACTGCGTGAAATAAAGTTTCAGAGAAAAGTTTAAATTTACCAAGATTAAATCGAGGCCTTTTCCTCTTAAATCTGAAATTATGATATTGAATACAAAGATCATGGGAATTAAATACACAGGATCAGGCAAGAGTTGTTAAAAAACACTACTGGGCCTTGGAAAAACCCTCCTGGACTGGAACAGTATAATTAACTAGGATACTATTCCAAGTTTTGGCTGGAGAAAACAGAAATTAGTTAGAAAACTGAGAGGAAAGAGGTTACAAAACTAGAACTCTGCAGTTACAGTAAGGAGCCTCAGATTAATGCAGATTTGGACATTATGCAGTAATACAGATTTGTAAGAAATGCTAGTGGTTGACTAAAATTCAATTGATAGCATTTCCATAAAGCTTATGAATAAAACTTAAAAAACCACCTATTCCAAACAAATAAAAGCCAGGAGAACTAAGACAGTGTTAAGTGTTTGTACTAAGGAGACCAAAAATGTTGCCAAGAGAAGGATTATTAATAAAGAGGTACAATGAGAACTTTCAAAAGGAAGTTGTCCAATTCTTTATTAGTCCAGCTAGTACTACTTTATAATCTTAGTCCATAGTTTACCAGTTTCACCTTTCTTTTTAAGTTAAACTAAAAGAACAAAACCATTTCTAAAAGTTTCTCTATCTGAGCTTGATCCCTCTTCCATTGTATGTGAAATTTTATTTATAAATTAAATGTTTCTTTGGTTATGCACTGTCTAGTTTATACTCAGTTCAAAGGAACTTTGTGCTTTCCTTTGAATTTGGTACAGAAGTTTTGCTGGAGTCAGCAAATGATGCCAAATACCAAGATGTTTGGTACACACACTATTCCTATTCACCATTTCACTTGCCAGCAGTTGTGGAGTATTAACTTCATTAGAGAATTTCCAGTATAAGTGTGCTTAGTGAAGCCTTTACAGATATGTACCTAATTTATTGAAACATTTTTCCCAGTTTAACAAATATTCTCACCTGCTTCCTGACAACATACTGTCTTCCTCATAATATTCTTCTCCACTAAAATATTCCTGCTCTCCCAAATAATGATCATCATTGCAATAGTCTTGAACTTCACGTTCTTCGCGGCAAATAGTAGGTCGACGCCCATCACCAGAGTCAGATCTGTAAGCAGCAAAAAAATACTTATTTTTTTTATATTTTATTTATATAAATGATATATTGTATATTTTATACACATTTTTTTAATGTGCTTCCAAGAAAAACAGAGACAAGCATTAAAAACTCTCTTGTTGTCAGAATGTGGTGTTACAGGAAAGCGTGTAGAACTGCAGTTCAGAACATGACTATTTTATCTGTTTCTTACAGATGACCTCCCTGTATTTCCTTACGGTACAAATAGGAAAATAATTAATATGGGGATGCTCAGTGAAGTCAAATACATTTAAGCCGTTTTTACAAAATATAATTCAGTGTACTTTGAAGAAACACAGCCTCTCTCAAATGTCTGAAGTTTGCCACGTGGTTAAAATATTAAGGAGCACTTACTGAGGTGTTCCAAGAAAAATCGGAAATGGATGTGCAAATCTGGACATTAAAAACTAGCACTGAATGTACATTTAGCAATGCACTTCAAATAACACAATATATCCTATTTTTAAAAGCTGTCTCAGAACATATCCCGAAATAACACCAGGAAAGATTTTGGGTCCCCTCTAAATGGAACTGTACATATTAATATTTATCAAAGCTAAACCCAGTGTTTTTTCCAGTCTTTGCAAGTCAATTTTAAACAAGGGCTACCATCAGGTGTGATCTTTTGTCTGTTGAAAACTGCACAAATCTGCCTGGACTTTTAAAAGGGCTTGAATAATTTTGAACTTTACCAGAAGTTTATCCTTTTAGAACAGGCAGTGGAAAATTTGACCTAGAAATCATCACTTAAGTTATTCAGCATATGCATTGTCATACAGTTAATTTTGAAAATTATACTGAAGAAAAAGAAAAAAAGAAAAAAGAAAAAAAAAGCAGAAAAAAGAAAACAGAAAAAAACCCCCTACTTTGTTCTCTTCAATTATGACAGAACAACATCAACTCACCTAATATATGTTTCATAGTAGCGGGTTCTATCCAGGTGAGCCGTGAAAATAAGGAGAAAGGTATTTTAAAATCAGGTAGTTTAGAAAAATTCATTGGTGATTACAATGTCTGTGCTGTAACTAATAATTTCACTTTAAAGAAAACTACTACTTTCAAACCTTATTAAAGTTATATACATCTTCCATACATCAGAGCTGTATTTTAAATACGTTTCATATATCAGTAACCAACAGAAATGAAGCTAAATATACAAATTAGTTTCATGTAGCATAAGTTTTCTTATCGTGTATTTATAATACATAAATTTATTTAAAAGCAAATACATATTTGTAAGTTTACCTCCTACTGCTTGGCCTTCTATGCTTCTCATGATCAGTTCTGGAGTATGAACGGTAACTGTTTTCAGATCTATGCTCATGATTTCCAAAATTTGTGTGTTTTCCGTGAACAACTTTGGACACGTTGGCATTATTGAGATTGGCATTTGTTGAGTTTGGAACGTGCTTTCCTACTGAGTTGTGATTATGATGGTTGTGGTATACAGAATTTCCTGCCTGAGGATATATATTTTTCTCAGTATCACTTGCAGATGGAATTGAAGGCCGCTGAACATGTAAGGGACGGTGTGTGGTGTTGATCTGTTGAAATGAATCTCGTCTGTCACTGCTAATATGGTTTATATGGTTGCCAAAGAGGGCACCATTCCTCTGTTTTAGGGGAAGAGAAAGAAAAAATTACATCAGATACCTTAACACAACGTATTTTTGACAGTGATAACTTACTTTTCTTTCCTACATGCATACAAAAGTAGCAATTCAAATAATCTGTGATTTTTCTTTCTAATTTTATGATGCTTCAGATGGGATCTCCTGAAGTGATAGAGATGCGATTGTGATAATGACCACATTTGTATTTCAGAGTCAAATCAACATTATGATGTGATCATTATTCTTTTTCCATACAACTAAATGTGACATCCAGATTTCTCCACATTTTATTACGCAGGAGAAGCCTAGATTCCCATACATGAACATGCACCAACTTCCTCAGAAAGGGACGTGTCTGCTTAATTTTTGAGAACACTTTGGTGGAATTCTCTCCTATTCTCCCAGAGCATCGGTTTGCAACAGGCGTCACTCAGACAGGATGGAGTGCCATGCAACAGCTTGCAAGCATATCTCAAGTAGGTAACATTAAGCTTCAGTGCTTCCATTCTTTCTTCTTGCAGGGGTACAAGAAAGAGTAGTAACTCTTCATCAGCCCTGAAGAGTGTAATGGATGGTGACAGAGAGAATGAAGTGCTAAGTTATGACTATGACATGCAGCTCTCTTTTACATCTGACCCAGATTATGTAGCCTCCCTGTCTAGCCAGGTGTGGGTCTTGGATGACAGCAGTCTGTCTTGAAGCTCAATCTAGGGAAGACAGGACGTAATGATGGTTGGCAGAGAAATGCATCTACTGATGGTAGCTGTGGCACTGTCTCCAGTGCCACATCCTCCTTTTTTGCGAAGGACAATAGCAGGCTATGGGGCTTCTGACATCATCACTGCAGAAGCATGCTTTTACATCTGCTTCTTCTGAAATGCTCGTGAAAAATTAAGTTTTCTTGCTGGCTGACAAATGGTTTGCGGATCACTCCTGATTATAATACCAACTTTATGTGTTCACCATTAGACTGAATAACTACAGCGTAAAAGAGAAAAATAATCCTTTTTTCTGATTGGTTCTTACTGATATCCCTCACAGGAAATTGGAAATGGCGTTTATATTTAGTTGACTTCTGTGTAATTCCAGGTATTCATTTTAAAATACGCAGCTCTGGGTCTGTTGTGTTTTGGCTGCGTAGAATTTCATTCCCTTCTTCCTGTCTACCACTGCAGAAGTTAAGACACTTCCAGTTTAACCTTGCCACTGTCAAAACTTGAGAAGGCAAGGTTCATACCTTTTCTTAGGATTAGCTTAAGAAAAAAACAAGAATTAATGAGAAAGAATGAGGGGCAGGAGAATCACCCTGCAGGAACTGCTTCCTAAATTTACGATGAGATGCAAGTGTCCCAGTAATACCATTTTTACAGATATATAAGAAATACACTTATTTATAAAATATTTATGTTGTTCTGGTTTGAGGGGGAGTTTAATTATTATTATTCCATATTCAGGGATAAGCTCATTCTTGAATCTCATATTATATGATAAAACAATTCACGTAGCTGTGTTCTGACATTACTTTATAAACATCTTCCTCCTCCTCTGGATTGTTTTCCTCTGGTTCATCATCTTGCAAGTCACAGGATATAGCTCGGCGTATTTCAGGGCCAATATCATGAAGTGTCCTTAGTCCTGCCTAAATCAATGACAATATCATAATATATTAGGAATGCAAATTCTTTTTTGTTCTTTAATTACAGATGTGTAAATTTATTTTAAAGGACAGTTAACAAGTTTTTGTATCCTGACATCCATAGAGGATGCATCCTACTATATGTCTCTTTACTGTTATTAATAAAAGGCTTATATTCCAGTACAACCCGGCTGAGGTGATCATGTCTTTAATATCACAGTGTAGATCCTGACTAAAAGACCACTGATGTTTATGGAACCCTATGGAAATAAAATTAATCTTATAATAAAGTATAAGTAATCAGCAAGAACTATAGTAAAATGCATTTCAATGAGATGTATATTTAATGTTAAAAAAAACATGTTTGCAGCTTGTGTACAAAAGGAAACACAAGGAGATCTTTGGTATAGCAACAGCAGTTTTAGCAGAGCTCAGATGGAAAAGAAAGCAGTGAAATAATTCCAGCTCATCTGCACTGCACTGTGATAGGCAGATATTTGATTTAAAGCTTTAGTTTAGGACAGAAAACCATCTAGCTACAGTAGCATGGACCTTGGCGTATATCGGTTCATATTCCTCTCAAGCGTGCTACCACAAGCAGCCTTTAGGAAAAGGGATAATGCTGAAACTGCCAAGGACAGACCTGCACATTAGAGAGGAAACAGACATCATATTCAGACCAAGAATTCAGTGCTTTTGTATAGGCCTTACTTACTTCAAAATGGAGATATTTTTCCTGTTTTAACTTTGGCTGTCATGGTCTGAAGCAAAAATCACAATCTTGTTCTTCTCAACTCTTTTTTTTTTAATCTCCTCAGGTTCAGAAGAAATCAAAGATTTGTTTGTTTAGCCCTTTACTAACACTACACTTACACTACTAATAATCACGCGCAGCACTTGGCTCAATTCTTGATTATGATCTAAAAGCCTGATTTATTATTTTTCTGCATTTTTTGATGCAGGTAAGGGCTGTCCCAGCCCATCAGAGCTGTATTTCTATGGCATGACATTGTAGGTTACTCGCCCTGGGGTGGCATGAAGATGTGTAGAGAATTTTGTGCGTTTCACAGCTCCAGAAGGAGCTGAAGGACCTTGGAGGGCACCAAACGTGGCTTGGTCCCATTCATGCTGCCTATCACACATGTTCCCTGGAGTACACCACAGCATTGCAGTCAGGTTTCAGCTGAAAACGGGAAGAGTTGGTTTGCTGAGGAGCAAAATGGCATTTATGCAGTGTGGGGAACCAGAACCTGGAAAGGGATGAACCAAAAAGCTTTGTACCTAACAGTGCAGATTTACTATAGGCACTCATACCAGCATTTGACTTCCTGAAAATGGCGCTTGACTAATCACATTACCTACATGTATTTGGCAATTATATTTTCTTCCTCAGGGATGAACTATGAGAGTTATGCTATAATTGAACAAGGCTCTAAAAATCATTTACCAGTGAGTTAATATACAATATACGTTTCATGAATACATTGTGCTTTCTCCTACTTCTTATGCTAATTGCATAGTCAAGACCTTAGCAAGGTTGCTAATGTCATCATTTTGTAAGGTGCTAAAGGGAAGTAAAATTAACACTTTAAAATACAGATTGCAAAGTAGAAGACCAAAGGCTTCTATTTATTTAGCAGAGGTAAAGGCAGTATTTATTTAGCAGAGTTACAGTTTGGCACATATATTTAGCACTATTATTATTATTCAATCATTAGCAAGAATAGTCACTTGCATTTCACACTCACTATCTGCTTATTTAATAGCAAAGAAAACTAAAAAGAACAAAAAACCCCAAAGCTACGCTGACACTCTGACATAAAAATAAACTGAGGTTAGTATGAACAGAATACAATGTAAGAACTACTAAAATAAGAAAAGAAGCATGCAGAAAAATAGCTGAATAGACCCATGCTATAGCAGTGAACATAAGAGACACGGTAGTCAAGTCTCAATTCCCCAGTGTTATTCACCTTCATGGAGCCCATCTTCTAACGCTGAAGCTGAGTCCAGCGCTCTGCAACTACACAAAAGCTCTGTGCTTTCAGTCAAACCCAGGCTCCCTGCAAGCTAAGCCTTTCTGTGAACACAACACTCTGACAGCAGTATTACAGATTTTAACCCTGGTAAAAACTGATAGGTTATATTCCTGTCTGCCAAATTGTGACAAAGTCCCACAAATATATGCCTAAAAGCTGAGAAAAGCCATGTGTTTGGCAGCAACATATTCAATAGTAGTTCAATTCTGATTGCATTTCGAACTACCTTCTGGTTTGCTTCTTGTGAATTACTCCTTTACTCAAGGAAGAAAGCAGGCAGCTTTTATTATCTCATCTCTTTTCAGCAATACTCATTTTCGTGTAACAGACCTCTTGCAATGACACAGTCAACAGCAGAAGACTAAAATCTGGATCACCATATGTAAAAGTATATGTTAGTTAAACTAAACCGATCAGCTTTATTCACTCAAAGCCAGTATGGAAGCCACAGGTTCTACAAGCAAGACCTGCCTGCAGAATTAAAATATTCCTCAGTCTATTTGCTCTAACAGAACTACCTTTGTGAACTCTATCATTAAAATGACTGACTCCCATGTACTGCCTCATTTTACCTGGTGTAATCTAAAAGTATTCTAAGAACAATTTTTATGACAGGAGAGTGCCGCATAGCGAGACAAATTCTCATGCTGAGCTCTTACTGATAAGACAATCCTTCATTAGATCAGTCAGCTACCACTGAAGTGGGGCTGATGTAAAAATGCAGGAATTGGTACCTATATGTCAGTAGGAAAACCCCTCCTCTGAACCACATTTAATGTCTTCTGTGAAGATCGCAGAGGTAGCATGGAGACTGATAAAACATTTGACTTTACCTTCAAGCACTTCAGAACCAAATCAAAGATTTCTTAAAAGAGCACACACAAAAATCAAGCCAACCTTCCCCACATCTCTCCATTAGTTTACAAGGGAGAAGGGTCCTTCTGATACACATTTCCCTACATAACATTGCCCATTTTAGTCTACGCAGCAAGAACCCTAGAGACATAATGCACAAGAGGGCAATGGGAGTATACATTGTCCTCCATTTGTGAAGTTCTAAAAACTGCTACATTTAAATTTTAGATAATTTCTTCTGTTAGGAAAAAACCTGAGTAGATGGGACTTTTCCAAAAGAGAGCCTGGATAGTGATTTATCTACATTTGCCAGAGGCATCCTTGTTTCTTTTTCACTACAACTGCTTAAGTCCTTAGGAGGCAATTATTTCCCTATGTAGAACTTCATAAGACCTTTTGTTGTTATTACACATAATGATTCAAGACTAGCCACATTTCTGAAGCATTATGCTATAATGACTTTCAAAAAAAAAAGTCAAATCTGAGTGTTATACAGAAATCACTTCCTCACAGTCTTTGAGCGTGGCTTATCAGAGATGCCGAGGGAAGGAAATCACAGGTAAATCCTCTTTACTTTCCCCCAACAGAACGACGAGTAGACACTGAAGACCAATATAAGAACTTTTATAACATTTCCTTTGGTTGACAAAAATTACTGGAAAAGTCACTCTCTCTCTAGTCTCCCTTATATCCTTATTTTTATGGCAGATTCTTAATCCTTGAAGATTTTCTTATGTCCAGAGAATTCACCTTTCCTTAAAGGAAGCTTCAAGATTATTTTATGCCATTTCAGCAGTGAAAAACACCTTTAAATTTTTTTCCCTAAGTGGAAATTTGAGTAATAAATACTGATTTATTTCCTGTTTTTTGAGGACCAAAATACAGTTCACATCCTTTCAAGAAGCAAGGGGCTAGTTCTGCCATCACTTATACATCTAATATCCATCTCAGCTCACCAGACTGAAAACCTGCCTGGTTCACAAGGCTGTTAAATCAGTCAGGTGGATCACATTTCTAAGAAAATGTGTTTAATAACCCCAGTATATTGCAGAACACAAAATTGTTCAGTTCTGTTCATCTCTTAACTTTCCAACACAGAGTATTATTATTTGCTATACACAAATGCCTTTGCTAATGTACCTGTAACTGGAAAAAATACTTTTTTTTTTTTCACTCACGTTGTTGTTAGTGTTTATGTGCACTTACCCTTTACCTTTTAGCAAATTTTGTTTTCATCAAAGACACCGGAAGATGAAAGTGTCTAACAGAACAGATAAAACATGCAAGAGATGTTTAGGCACCAGTTCTATTGGGATAACATTGATCAAAACTGCATCACTGAATTATTCATGCTGTTCTGCAAGAGGACATCTGTTGTTTCTACTAGGTTTTTCTATTTTGTTGTTGTTTCTTTGAAGTAGAGGAAGAAAAGAGATTAATGCTACTATGTTTGATTGCCTCTAATTCTATTCTAGAGATTTCACTAGAAGTTTGCAAAAGAAGTTATTTCTTATTCAGACACTTTCTCTCCAAAATTTAATTTTTGATGCCTTCCTTGCTTAATTTTTTCCTTGTAGGCATGAGAAAGATGAGACATATCAGTCCAGTGGTGAGTTAGCAAACCAGTGACACACAGTGCACTGAACAGCATAATTACATAATAAACCCAAGCACGTCTTTAAACAGGCTTTCCTGTAAATGCACAAGATGACTTCAAATTAACATGATAATTCTGTGCAGCTGTGCTTTATGAGGCATAATAGCACCTGCAGTGTTTTCAAGATGGCACAAGGCACTAATACACCAGTGCTGTGTCCTAAATAGCATCTCAAGAGACAATTAATGATGCCCCTGTCTCTGACACAGCATTGAGATGACACACATGTGCTTTCAAATGCTGAAATAATAGAGCTGCAGGAGTCCCTCAGTGAGAAAAAATGTCGTATGACTAATAACTGTATTTCTGAATTGATCATTTAGAGAGAAATAAGCTTAAAGATGCTTGAAAAGCACCTCACACCAAAACATCAAAACATTTAAAAGTTAAACATTAAACCATTAAACAGTTAAACATTTTAAAAAGACTACATTTAACAAATGCCAAATAGATTTTAAATCAATTTTCCACATCTACAGTATGCATAAAACAGTAACACCATTTTAGATATACGTCTTACATTAAGAAATTTGTGTATAATGCAAGACTCCAGAGTCATAACATTTAGAAAAACATTTAAATGCTTATAAATACTGGAACTACGAAAAGATAATTTTGCTTATATCTAAATTCAGCCCACATCCATTTTGAGGTATGGTACCACCTACATGTAGATGCAGTTTAAGCTTAGTTTAAGAAGTACAAGCACAATACCCTTATATAAATAATAAGAATCACTATCACCTACACTATTTCTAATCATGTAAAATACACAATGCTCCCTCTTTTGGGGCATCTTACAGTGATACCAGGAAATGGAAGAGACACTTGTAAGCTTTGCTTCATGGATTTTAGAATGATGATGGATATTTAAAGTATATTGCTATATAAACTCACTGGATCTGAAATACAGCATAAACATGAATTCTAAATACTTAGGTCTTCAGAGCTTCAGAACACTGAAAGCCTATGACTCTGAAAACGTTCATATAAACCATTACCTTTGTAGAGAATGAACATGTTTTTACTACCTGCTTATTTTACAGCAGAGAAAACTAAAAAGAACAAAAAACCCCAAAGCTACGCTGACACTCTGACATAAAAATAGATTGAGGTTAGTATGAACAGAATACAATGCAAGAACTACTAAAATAAGAAAATAAGCATGCAGAAAAATAGCTGAATAGACCTACGCTATAGCAGTGAACATAAGAGACATAGTAGTCAAGTCTTGATTCCCCAGTGTTATTCATCTTGATGGAGCCCATCTTCTAACGCTGAAGCTGAGTGCTGTGCTCTACAACTACACAAAAGCTCTGTGCTTTCAGCCAAACCCAGGCTCCCTTCAAGCTAAGCCTTTCCGTGAACACAACATGAACATGGAAGCACAATTAAATTGAACTTGAGCAACATATTAACCCCTCAGCTGATGCCTACTAGAGTTTTTTTTTCTCTTACTGTTTACTGCAGGGTTGGTATTACTTATAAAATTTGCAGAGAGAAAAAAGCATAATTAGTTTAATCTGAACCACGTTCCCAAAATCAAGCTCAGCTCAACAAATCAGTGCTTTTGTGTGTACTTGTGATGTGAAGGGAAATATCTTTTATTTGTATGTGTTAACAAAGAGGGTTGCATGTAAATAAATGTGAAATATAGATGCAAACGTTACCTAGTTTCAAGTAAGCATTTTTCCTAGGAAAAATAATGTAGAATTAATTCATTTACTCTAAGTACTAGACAAAAGTAATTAAACTTGTTCATGCTTCACTTAACATTTATTTTACTAGCAATGTGACTCTGTTTGGCTCAATACAAATTTCCATCACTAAAAAAAGCATCTCCTAAACTACTGCTACAAATATAATTTTGTTCTGCTTTTACCCAGAAAATATATTTGTTCTCACTGCTTAAGTATCAGTCAATAGCATAAGAAAGGCACTGGGAGCCCTAAGGACTTTTTTTTCTCATGTCCTAGGAGCATATATAACACCACAAAAATGATTAGTAAATAGTTAATGTGAACTGATCACCTATCATTTCAGAACCACTTGCTTTTCTTCCCTTCACGAGGAGTGAAAACCCCTGGGTCTGCAGAGGACAGACTGTTGTAATTCCAAGGAATATTGTTATTTCACTTCTAAAGATGTTTTTGGTGACAATATGCAAGCTTAGACAGACTGCTGTTAGTTGTAATTTGAAGTGTCCTTTTCTGAGTGAGGAGGAATTTGAAACTTCATGGCAAAAAGACTTTACTGAATAGCCTGAGCAGGTACCTCCTGAGACCCACTTCTCTTTCTAGAGTGCTTTCTCTTCTCTGATTACATGTACCCAAACAGCAGCCTCTGTGAGGCTAACAGCAAATGCTGCATCCTTGAGGAAAAACTGAGCTATACAGAATAAAAATCACCCTGAATGCAGTTATTGTGGAGGAAGAAGGGGAATCCCTGCCTGCTGCATGCTCTGGCATTCACAAAGCAAATCTAGTTTTGCAGGGAGGTCTGTTCCTATCTCCTAACTCAGCGCAAACTTTTATTGTTTCTTCTCTCTCCCAAACATTTCTCAAACCCCGTATCAGAAGAAACTGTTTTCTGTATTCCAGGTGGGTTGAGGTTCTGGCTCCAAAATGGTGAGGGGGCTGCCAGTGACATTCTCTTGACATAGTACGCAAGTTTTGGTGTCATGCAACAAATGAAATTCAGGCAAAGGATGAGATTTTCACAGTTTCATGTGTTAAAACTCCTAAAGTCATAATGACAAAAAAAATGTATTCCGTACTTATTCTAGTGGTAATTCAGAAGCTGCTGATTTCACAGCTTCTACACTGTCACCTGAGAGGCAGACGAAGCCACTCCTCACACTACAGTGCCTGGAAGAGTCTGATCAAATGCTGGACACGGTTGAATAAAGTCTCTTACCGAAGTAAATGTCTGCCCACCCACCACTACCAGTTTTCCTGTTCTTTCTCTAGTTTAGCTTGTTACACTACCATTACACTGTGAAAAGCCACCCAGATCGTGAAAGAGGCATTTCTAAGAAATATTTTATCAAATTAAGGACCAAATATCACTACCTTGCAGAAAGAGAAATTCAAGTAGAAATTCATTCTTTTTAGAGAAATGGGAGGGGAAGAAAAAATATTCTTTACAACAGGTGTTTTTAAAGCTCTGTTATAGTTTTTCTATTACAGAATTCAATATCAATTTCAACTGTTTTCAGTCTTGTTAAATACTTGTCACTGATCACGATCAACTATAACATCCTCTTACTTAACAGTTTCAAAAGGGCAAAGGCAGCAGTTTTAACAGCACTGCATGAAAAGCGCAGCTCATTTCAAAGTGAAAGCAGAAGCAAGTGCAACTCCTTTAAAGAACTGCTTTCATTTTGTTGACAGAAAGGCGGGGCAACTCCCCATTACCTATAAAACTCTCAGAACCTTGGAGGGGAAAAAACACACCTTATTTTCTTTGTTTTTTTCTTGATGTTTTGCATCTGACATCTTTGACATCAGAGAAGCAGCAGCCAAGAGGATTCCCTTAGTGTGATTCCCTGTTTCTGTACATCTTTATCACTGATGTCAGATACATAAATATCATCAGGGCTACGAAGTTAATGCATACTGCAAGTTATGATTATTTTTGTTTTGTTTTATAGCACAATATAGTAAAGGAAGAACCTAAAGCAATAGAAAACTTTTTTCACTAGTTCAAATTTTTCAAACATTATCTGAAATTACATTTGAGAGTGTCAGCATTATAACTTTAATTAGAAGTAATTAAGGATGCAAGAGGTGTGTACGTAAGAAAGCAGGGTTAAGTAAAACAGTTAATTCAGAAAGCGTAAGAACCCTGTTAATTATTTCCTCAAGCCACTGAACCTCCCCTAACTCAAAACTGCTTTTCAATAACTATGTGACAATACATAACAAAATATTCCTTAAAAGTAAGAAAAAAGTACCTCCCTTGCAGTCTTCAAAAGTCAAAGGATGATAAAAGTTACTTCAAATTTAGGAGCATTTTATTGACAAATATACACTAATAACTGGTTCAAGTGGGATAAGAGGCTTGATAAAGTAAATTTTTGCTGTAGTAATTTGGCTGTAAAGTGTTGGAAAAACATTCTGATGCCAACATAACTGCACGCATAGAATGCTTTTATCTAGTGAACTGCGAATGACAGAAAAGACATTTATTTGGGAGAAGGGTAAAATTAAGGTGCCATTGATTATTACATCTACTGCCAAAACTTCTTGGTCTAACAAAAAAAAAAAGTATCTTTTTACTTGATCTTGAAATTAAATTCTTTCTGTGTCTCTGTAAAGATAACATCTTCTAAGAACAGTATTTTTACACATGCTCCTTAGTCAGTCTGCCTTCCTGGGTCCACAGGCTTCCAAGGGCAGATTTATTCCCACACTTGTTGAAACAGGACTTATTAACGTGGCTAATGTAGGCCACCGGAAAACCTCATTGGACTTCCCTGAGCTCAGAGAATTTTGTCCTGTGTTATCCAAATCTCTTCAACTAACTAAAGATGGTGTAGATGACTCCTTATCTTTCATACCGGGGGGGGGGGGGTGGGGGGGGGTGGGTTTAAGTGCTTTTCTTGCTGAAAATATTAGTTTTTATGACCTTGAATTCCAGTTGTAGTATTGTGAAGATTTTCCTTTGCAGTTCTACAAAACTTTTTATCTTGCATGTCAAAGTTCTTAAATTATTGCACACCATTTTTCTGCCTATGTTAACGTAAGTCATTCCATCAGAAACAGCAGCATGAGAAGTAAATGTTTTGGACAGTTTTAGCTAAAAGCAAGGAATCCAACTTAATATCCTAGAATATAACCGAAGGTCTAGTTAAAAAAAAAAAAAAAGTAGCCATAACTCTCTTGGAAGAAGCAGTGCCTTCGGCCATTTGACAGTTACATGGTTTTCCCTTCAGGATCTTCAGAAGTACTGAACAGAACTATAGTAAAAACAAAAAAACCCAAACCAAAACCCCAACAAAATACCACTGAGAACATGAGGAATAAAGGATGGCAAAGAGGAGCGATCTATGTTAAAAAATTTGTTACGTTCTCTTAAAACGGGGAAAATTGCAACATCCATTAATTTCTAGCCTCAACAGTTATCCTGAGAATGAAAACCCAGAAAGGGTTTTGTCACAAGGAGCACATACCTTCTCTCTCAAAGCGGATGTCTACTGCCTGAAGCCAGGAAAAGGGTGACATGGCCAACTATAGGAATCAGCAGGATTCTAATTTCAAAAAGAAAGTTCTCAAAACAATGAAAAGATGAGGTAAATACAGCCAAGAATAAAAACAAAGGTCCTATATTTACTGGCAGATTTCAGTGACAGGAACTCAGGTGTAGCTGAGGATATTTCTCGCCTCCAGAGAGGAGAGAAGGCTGACTAATTTAGTACTTTTTTTTCTGTTCACAATCTGTTCCACCCATACCTTAGTAAGCAAAGTCAGGTGCTGCAATAATGTAGGTGCAGTTTGTATGATTAGTTTACACGGAGATATATAAATAAACAGTAAATTCATCTGAATGAACTGGGTAATAAAGATACAAGTCCACTGTGATTGCTATATGAAGTTCCTTCAGTGTTTACGATGGAAGTGTGGCATATATTGACATAATAGTCATCACATTTTCCCTAAGAACTTGGATGAGAGACAGAGTGATATTGCATGTTTCTGCTTTTCTTAGTACGTTGTTTACCAGAGAGATCTGCAAACATTAGTTTACTTCGAGTATTTGAGAGAATAAGTGGAACAATAGCTACAATTAGCTCTCCAAGAACTGAAGTAACATCTTCATCTTCTAGTTACAAGCCTTTCACAGATCATTCAACAAAATTTCTGTAGTTGAAAAACAAGTTTGATGGTATACCTGTAAATTATGCTGACAAAAATAGTTGTTAAGAATATAGGTTTTTGAAAACATTAAAGTTTTATAAGCATTTAAGCTTTGGACAAAGCAAGTTTGGAATGAAGAGGCTGAAAATGGAGAGACATCAGATTTTTATACATTATAAGGCCAAAAGTATCCTCTGTGATCATTTATACTAACTTCCCTATAATACATCCCACAGGACTGTTCTCGGGGGCATTGATCAGAAGAAATCAATTCCTTGGTGAAGTAGAACATCTCTTTTAGAAAAATATCCAGCTCTGTTTTAAACCTGTATCCTCATAAAACTAATCATTCTAACAAACATGGCATTTTGACTTTGAATTTGACTTGCTGTAGCTTCCAGTATTGAATGATAGTATCCTTTATATGCTGGACTGAAAACCCATAAGTCTGGGCTTTTACCCAACCATAGGTTTCAGGTTTCTTTTGAAATGGCGTTTCCACTTTTATTTCGTAAATCAAGTTGAGTTACTACTGATTTGTTAGAAAGACAGAAGTAAAAGACAAGAAAAAGGGGAGAAAGAAAGAAAGAATCTTCCCATCTACCAGCCTAGCTCATTTTATTACCACAGGAGCATTGTTTTCATCAGCAAAAAAGTAAGTGCCATGCCTCAAATCCCATAAGCCTTTGCAGATTCCTAGCAGAGATTCATGGTCATTTTTTTAGCTGTTTGGAATTGAAAAATATTTGTCTAAAGACAGAGGAAGAGCTAATTCCTTCCAGTTTCATCTTGCCCTCCATCTTTGTTATTGAACAGGAAGCGTGATCTGATAATAAACAACAGAGCACACCCACATTTGGAAACTCAGTGTTTGTTTCTATATTGTTATGAGTGCAACTTTGAAAATACAAGTGGAAAATCGTAATACTGTGTCTTAAAACTAACTTTGAGCTCCTTCTGCTCAAATGCTTCTGAAATGAAGTCATCTGCAAAGTCTTTCCTAAAATTCCAGTGTCTTTCACTTCCCTCTCAACTGTTTACAGTCTTTTTCTTTTTATCTCTTCCATTCCCCATAATTTTCTTTTCTCTCATGATACGCAAATGTAGTTCATACTGTCCTGGCAAGCCGTGTGCTCACACATCAATAGCAAGAATCGTGATGAATCTTTCTCTGCCTGTTGCATCTCATGCTTACGGTGACTTGCAACAGAATGTGTGTCAGAGCTGCCAGCAGATACATTCTTAGGAAACAGGAATAAAACAAATTACCCACTTAAGACAACAAAGATCATTCTGCTAGTTCAAAGTACAAATGTGCAGGATTTTTAACAAAGAAAACAGTATCTGAGGTTAACACATTCCTCCCCTTTTAGAAAGGGATTTTCACAATGTATTCCTACATTTTGGCATCAGAATAAAAAGCTATCAGAAATATTAAATATCTTTATAGTTTGTAGGAACCTACTCAGCATTAACTGAAATTCAGAAAGTCCCAGTCCAATAAAAATGGTGCAGTGTATGATGTCTGGAATTATTTGAGGACAGCCTTCCATTTGCCTGTTTCAAATTTCATAATACAAAGGGTATCACTGGACAGAAATGTTCAGAATATACTCTTTAGATCACATATACTCTATGGACTGCTTGCTGCAGGCCTGTTGAGAGACAGATGGCCAAATCGATTGTCCTGGTTTCCATATGATAGCTTGTTTTAAGAGACAGACAGAAGTATATGACATTAATGTAGTATGCTAATATTACTTCTTATAAAAGAAATTGCTCAATGTGAAGTTCAGAATTTGAAAATATTAAAAAATACTGAAAGTATTTCACCAGTAATCATAAGTGGAAAAGAAAAAGAACAATGAGAATTAAGAAGAAAAATGATACCATATAAAAACCTCTTTACTATAAGATAATGCACATTAGGAAGTTTTCTGAGAACTGGCTTATAGCATTGTAGGAACACAAGAAATTAAACAGTTAAAGCAAAACAAAGAACAGAAATGATAGCTCAGAACTTCATTTATCTGATTTTACTTCAACTTCACACTGCGATGTCTCAACAAGACTTGCTAAGAAATTTTATAAGTGTTGCTACTCTTTGAGTAATCCACAGAGAATAACATTTTGCACTTACCTTATTATAGACAGAATAGCAGGATTACATTTTACTTTTCTGACCAATAAGGGCCAAAAGTGTCCCAGCTAAATAAAATCCTTGCAGCACTGCACAATCATCAATATTAATCTACCTGCTATTTCAAGTAAGCTCACAAAATGGTTAGTTAAAAATGTAAAACCAAAATCACCTGCAGAGCAATCGTGGTATTCTTCGCAGGATATTTCCCCACCAGTCCTTGTTCTTTGCGTTTCTTGAATTTCCTAAAGTAGTCCTGTATCAGGAAGGTGGCATAGAACTTCCCCACGGTTACCTCATCATCTAAATGAACAGACCAGACAGATCTCTCCCAAGTCAGCACATTTATCAATAGCCTGTACACTCGTATCTGATTTGGGGGGAAAAATGTGATGGGTGCAATAGATACTATGTTTTCAGCTTACAACAATGGAACCTGCAACTAGCTTAAAAGCAATGTTTTAGCAAGCAGTCTAGGCTCAGTCAGTTAAGTGAACTCATCCTTAATAAAGAAGAAAATACAATACTTTACCAAGTCTCATGTACTTCGAAGTAAGTTTGTTTAAGTTTCTAACAAAACCATAAACATGTTTGTGTATGCATAGAAACTAAAAGACTGGCTTCAGTTACTTCGAATAAATGGATTAAAATAAAAGCTACTATGACTTACATACACTTAATTTTATGAAAGGCAGGTCCTGCTTGACTAACCTGATCTCCTTCTATGACAAGGTAACTCCCTTAGTCAATGAGGGAAAGGCTGTGGATGCTGTCCACCTAGAATTTAGTAAAGCCTTTGACACCGTTTCCCAAACCATTCTCCTGGAGAAGCTGGCTGCTCACGGCTTGGATGGGCATGCCCTTTTCTGGGTAAAAAACTGGCTGGATGGCCAAGCCCAAAGAGTTGTGGTGAATGGAGATAAATCCAATTGGCAGCCAGTCACAAGTGGTGTTCCCCAGGGCATCAGTACTGGGGACAGTTCTGTTTAATGTCCTTATCAATGATCTGGATGAGAGGATCAAGTGCACCCTCAGTAAGTTTGCAGATGACACCAAGTTGGGTGTGAATGTTGATCTGCTGGAGGGTAGGAAGGCCCTACAGAGGGATCTGGACAGGCTGGATCGATGAGCCGAGGCCAATTGTATGAGATTCAACAAGGCTCAGTGCCGGGTCCTGCACTTGGGTCACAACAACCCCATGCAACGCTACAGGCTGGGGGAGGAGTGGCTGGAGAGCTGCCTGGAGGAAAAGGACCTGGGGGTGTTGGTCGACAGCCAGCTGAACATGAGCCAGCAGTGTGCTCAGGTGGCCAAGAAGGCCAATAGCATCCTGGCTTGTATCAGAAATAGTGTGGCCAGCAGGACCAGGGAGGTGATAGTGTCTCTGTACTCGGCACTGGTGAGGCCGCACCTCGAGTACTGTGTCCAGTTTTGGGCCCCTCCCTACAAGAAGGACATGGAGGTGCTGGAGCGTGTCCAAAGAAGGGCAACGAAGCTGGTGAAGGGTCTAGAGAACCAGTCCTATAAGGAGCAGCTGAGGGAGCTGGGGTTGTCTAGCCTGGAGAAAAGGAGGCTGAGGGGAGACCTTCTCACTCTCTAGAACTACCTGAAAGGAGGTTGTAGCAAAGTGGGGGTCGGTCTCTTCTGCCAAGTAACAAGCAATAGGACGAGAGGAAATGGCCTCAAGCTGCACCACAGGAGGTTTAGATTGGGTATTAGGAAAAACTTCTTCACCGAAAGGGTAGTCAGGCCCTGGAACAGGCTGCCCAGGGAAGTGGTTGAGTCCCCATCCCTGGAGGTATTTAAAAGCCATGTAGATGTGGTGCTTAGGGACATGGTTTAGTGGTGGACTTGGCAGTGCTAGGTTAACGGTTGGACTTGATGATCTTAAAGGTCTTTTCCAACCTAAATGATTCAATGATTCTATGATTTTATGTTCATAAGAGTGGCTCTATAAATAAAAAAAAAGGTCCTGCTTACAACATCTTATTTTTTTTCACTGCTGAACCAATTTTGCTTAGTCAGTGTATCACTATAGCACTGTTCTAATTGCATAAGGACTTAGACATCTTTACAGCCTGCTTTGCTATGCACATTTTTTAATTGTTGTCATGCCCTGAGTGTAATACCCGAGCATCTTCCAGTTTGAATTTTATTTGTGTTCCAGGTGCTCATGTTGGGCTGTATCTTCTGCTATCTTACTGTCACCCAATAAAACAGTTTCTAGACTCTGAGGAAATCCCACAGAGGTTACAATTTCACATATTTTCTAGGAGGCTCTTATTTAAGTGAGGATGTGGTCCTTAGCCACCTGCTAGATAGATGATGATGATAATAGTAAATATGAAACAACATGGCCCTTTCCCACATCGTTGTATCAGTTCTGCAGTGCTGACAGAAAAGAAAATCACTTCCATCAGTTAATTTAGTACAATTCAAAAGACAGGCAAACAGCAAGTGCAGTAAAACCTAGCATTTTTACAGAGTCACTGTTGTGAACAAAATCCAAATTTCAAAGTTTTCAAAGTTCAAAGGCAGGTACCTTAGGAGGATATCGAAATCGCCTGGTTCATAGAATGTTAAGATTGTATGTGCCTGTTTTACGAATCCCATTCAGCTGTGCAAGTTTGATCTCTTGATGAGTAATGCTTGCCAGAAAACTAGGAACAGTTTTCTATTCAAAAACATTGCTTTTGTTTTCACACACTTTTTTCCCCCTAGAGTTATCTGGCATGAAGTTAGCTATTTCCCCTTCTGCTGTGTAGCCTAATCTCTCTATTTTTTTCAGTACCTTGAGATAGCTATTTGCAACATGGTTGCTAGTTGGCTACTGCCATACATAAAGGAGGGCTGGTGTGGTTTAGGCATCAAAGTTCTCTCCGCTGTTAGGGCCCACATCCTGATGGACAGTAAGTTCCTGTCATTCCAGTTGCCCTTGCTGGGACAGGTGCTTAACACATCTCAGGATCTGGGTTACTCTGTACAGCTATGACTTGACTAAACACAGAAAATCTAACGTGCCCAGACACATTTTAACACACCTTTGTTAGAAAGTATGGATTTTTTTTAGTTTTATGTCATTTGTTTTCTCCATATTTTAACTCTCTAATGGAGCTTTAGGATAGACTTGAGTTTGGTTTTTCATTTTGTTTTGTGGGGTTTATTTTACATATGAACACATTCTGTTAAGCAAGCTTTGTCTCTAATCAATTGTCAAGCAAATTTTCTAATTGATTGTCATATACTGTAATGTCATACATTAACATTTGATTAAAAGAGTCTCCTTGTGTCTTTGTTTTATCAATAATAATATGTCCCAACGTATCTCACTAATGATAGTATTTCTAATAGTATTTTTACCTGTAATATGACAGCTTTTGCTAATTTAAATTTAATTAACTTTCTTCTTTTTGTGACTTTGATGCTTTCACATCAATAAAAAGGATGGGGAAATCCAATCCATGTACAATACTGCTTAAACTCGTTTTTACCTCTGTGACAATATTTGTCTCAAAATGAATCCTCTACCATGCAGAATAAGCTCCTCTCATTATAATGTCTGAAATGGGCTGTGTGCATGTGAGAAAG
Organism: Platalea leucorodia; assembly: GCF_965183815.1. Classification (NCBI taxonomy): domain Eukaryota; kingdom Metazoa; phylum Chordata; class Aves; order Pelecaniformes; family Threskiornithidae; genus Platalea; species Platalea leucorodia. The sequence continues at coordinate 16,643,457 of NC_138831.1, forward strand.
TACGACAGGCTTTAAGTTCAGTAAAATTGTACCAGGGATGTATTCTCGCAGAATTCTATTTGTCTTTAAATGTATCAAAGCAAAAATAATTACAATAATTGCTTTAAAATATCTTGGTTGGGAGACCAGTCTGTTGCAGGAAATATCTTAGCACACTAAAGAGCCTGCTCTGCCAAATACTGACATCTCTCCAAAGGTCCAAGTCCCTCCAGTTCCCACTAGGAAATAGGAGGAACTCCACAGCTCACAAGAAAAGCTCCCCAGTCTACAGATTCAGTCTCAGTAGTAAAAAGCTTTTTAATTGACTCCCCAGATCTAATTTCTAAACCTTTTCTGAATATTTGCTTTGATGTTCATCTGTAATCTCTCTTGGCAGCTCCTCAGGAGACTAACGGTGTTTTGTATTAGGAGGAGATCTCTTATAAAGCATCTAATCTAAACTTGCCTTCCTTAGTTTAGCTGAATCCATTGATCTGTAATGTTAGCCTTGGTCAAACTCCCCAGATAAGCCTTTCCCCATCCTTTGTACTATTTTGTTTCAAGTATTTGAACAGAACTTTTAAGGAAGTGATATAGCAAATGGCTCCTAGAAAGAACAAGCACACAGAAGTGACAGACTTGATATAACATATACTAATATGGGTTGCACTTAGAGCATGTCTCAAGTCAGGCTATGACACTGCATGACTACTGACTGTACCTGAGATGACAGTACCTGGAAAGTCTCGGTATGCAGAAATGAAGGGCCCTTATTGATCACTCTGGACACACACCAACTTTTTATAAGCATATTAGATGAATGCATTACCAGTTTGCTAAATTGTGCATGCCAAAGTCTGTATGTACGAACAAGATGCATGTGTACTTCACAGGCACAGTCAGTTGTACTGCAGACACGTGCACACAAGAACTGAAGCTTGGCCAAGGGGAGCCATCCTTGACTTTGTTTTTTGAGTAACACACATATAGCCAGATATAGACAGGTATAGGGAGGCAGCTAAGCATAACTGACCACAGAATAGACAAATCTATAGTTACAATTAGTGACAGCAAAAGGAATCATTTCAGTAGGAAGTTTTTGGAAGAGGGCAAAAAGTATTAGGCAGGATTAAATGGGCTTGCAGGTGGAGACTGGGGAGTTCACAGAATACAGGTGAATCTTCAGTGAGTTGTATGTGTTCCTCTTACTGTCTAGTCTCCTAAGAATGTTAACTCATTCATACATTCAGGCATTTGACTGACATTCTATGTTTTTGCAAAGCAGTTTCATTTTTCTGTACTGAAAATGTGTTGCTAACTATTAATAGTTTAATTAAGTTACAGTAATGAGTTATTTAACCAGTACCAATAATTAACTAACTGTTCACTTCTAGTGCCTCTATTTACAATTCAGGAAAAAAATGGTATACTGATTATTTTCATTCTGCTCTGCAAATAATTGTTCTGTTTGTGTTCTGGAGGCATTGTCACGAGCACATGAAGGATCTAGCATTCAGTAATACCAGCAAAAGTAATACTGGAGAAAAACATTATAAACTAGACCGTTCAATACTTTTAAGTGCAAGTGATTTTAACATATTGAATTTGGATGCTTTGTTGATTTATACTGAAGAGAATTTTCTGTCTCCTAGTAGATTGTTATTATCAGCTGTCACTGGTGTTATTGTCATATACAATTTTCTATTGAATATTAAGCATCAACAGAAACTAATTCCACTGTATACTAAACTATTTTATACTCCTATGACATACGAATGTAAAATAGCTATATTCCTCTTTTTTTCTAGGTGGGTTACAATTTTCAGTTTTCAGGTAAGTCACAACAAGGTCCACAGAGAAACAAACCAAACTGAAATTAAAATGCGTAAATCTTAAGGACTTCCCAAAATGTTCTTATTTGTACTGGGTTGTAGAAGCCATACTGTTTCCTATCAATCACGCAGTGATCCAGGTTTTCAGCCTTCTAGCTACACTGAAGAGCTACATTTGCAGAATAAATATTAGCAATGAATTTTAGTATAGCTGAAAATAAATAGACAGCTTATATTCAGCAATGAAATGAAGCTGAAGTTAACAGTGAGTTACTATGTGAGATTAGTTCTAGGAATGTAATCTTTACAGATTCTTTGTCAGATTGATTTAGGCAGGCACAGCTCGCTATTCTGAAGCATGCATCTCTATTTCAATAAAAAAATGTAGGGGAATAAAGTTGGCAAGAGGCAACACTAATTCCATGCCACCACCCTAAAACAGAATTGCTTCAGAATATTCGAAAGACTCATAGTTGAAAGGAACAGAGGCTGCAGAAAAAGCTCAAGCACAGAGTTACAACAATAACAAAGCAATTCATCTATGCCATGCAAGCACTTAGGTGTAAGGCTAAAAACAACAGAGTAGAGCACGAAAAGTTGTTTTAAATGTGCAGTATCAGTTCCCCTTTGGATAGTCAAATTTGCTGGATTTTTGCCTTCATCCCCACTATTATCCGGCAGCCACCACACCAGTAGCAAGTGGCTCCCTCCAGCGACAAAGCTAATGCTGCTGCTTGGGTCATGCTGAACAGCAGTGCAGCCAGCATGCTCTTCCTCCCCTAGAGACTGAGAGTATCACCTTCAGAAAGGGATCAGCCTCCACCACCATCGGGCCTGGGATCTTGAGTCTGCTTCCAAACCTGAGTCTGATCAGTCTTGAAAGCTGCCGTAACACTATAAAAGTACAATAAACTACAAGAAATACCAGATGATTACAATGGACCTGTGTATTGGATGGCTAGATAAATATATCCTGGGTGTGGGTGACAGTGCAACAGATTCTGCACCTTTAAAACTTGAAAAAGCAAGTAAAAAACAGTCACCTAAACCTACACTACAGCATATTAATAAAAATGTATATATTGAAAATGGCTAAATATATATATTAGAATATATATATTTAAAGAGAGAGATATAACAATTATGTGACACGTCCTTTTACAGCACGTAGGAACACCTAATATACGTGCCTCGTAGTTCTCGCAAACGTATTGGTGTCATGAGAATTTAGATATCTTTTACATGGGCTATATTCATATCTCAGTCATACTGGCATAAATCTGAACCATTTCCATTATCTGTTGACTATGGAACTGCTCTGGTTTAAACTAGTGTAACTGAGATAATTTAGCCTCCTGCTTTATCAGTTTAGCAACAAAACTATTTTTAAGCTGGCAATTAAAATTTTTCAGTTTTCTCCCAGAAGTATTCAACATATACAAGGATATAGCTCTAATGTAGTGTACATTGTCAAGCTTAATTAGCACAAAACGTTACTTTGCTCAATGCATTGAAATTAAACTAAGTTTAGTTTATTTTGCTGAATGACTTTAAATCAAGACTAGATTTAAGTCTAATAAGGTATTTTTTTCAAGCAAGAAAATAAGCACAAGATTTTCCTCCCTTTTTGATCTAAGGAAGTTGTACTTATCAGTCCTACATGTATTATCTAGTGTAACAGGATATAATTTTCTCTATATTTATTTTGTTATTATTGTTTGTTGTCCTTTAATGACATTATAACTGCAAAACTTAGTAATTTTATTTCTTTGGTTCCTAACAATCTAGAAAGACCAAAATGCACAGAGAATAGCATATTGCAAAGTTTATCAGACTGACCGCCAGCTGGAGGGACAACTTGGTCAAGTAATTTCATGCTCGTTTTCTTCCATATTTTCTTTATAACTGCTCTAAGTTCTTCATTTGCTTGCTCTAGGTTACCTGTGGCAATGAAATAGAAAAATGGAGGATGGCAATTATGTTTTAACCAGTTGCAATGAATGATCCTTTGGATATTAATTAGCTGTATACAAATAAAGACTCTGATAAGGATGCTTTGCAGCAAGCCTAGGCTACAAGAAGTAGCAGATAACAAGACTACAACAACTAAAGAAAAGAAAGGGTGCAAGACAGTGAGCTCCTGGGGCTTTCAAATCAGTCTCTTGAGTACTGCAGAGGTCAACCATAATTTGCAGATCTTGGCTCTACCCTGTCACTGCTTAATACCTTCCGCTTAAATTGTGCAGCAAGTGATGACTTGCTCTTTACAAGCCACTTCTTTCTTAACCCAAAGCCGAGCCTTTATTTGTTTACTCATAGTAATTACTCAGTTGTACAGGCTTGAAAGTTCAGGCAACTGACTACCGAGCAGTTTTTCATCTCTTGCTGTGCTCACCTAAACCACAGCGATGCCTGAGGGGGCTTAATCTGATCAGTTTGTTATTGGCAGTGGAACTCAAATTCTGCTGAGAATACCAGAAGACATGGAACAGAAAGTAGTAAAAGATGGTAAAATAATGAAAAAATGTATGAAAATAGAAAGAAAATTCTTTGAAACATACCACTATTTTTTAAAAACTCTGATGCAAATGACAGAAATCCATTCAACCCAGTCAGAACTGGCCTCGACCAAATTGAGGATGTTGCTTTCAAGTGTGCAAAAGTTGCAGTTGCACCAATGTGGGATCCAAGACACAAAGTTAAAGAGTAGTGAGGAAGGAGCATCTTGGTTGGACAGAAAGGGGAACTCATTCATTCCTTGCAGTAGAACTCCTGTTATACCACTGCTACATGTTTTTATCTGACCAGATAAAAGCATATAATAATTTCTGAGATTTCTGGGGCTCTGGCCTCACTGTCCCTTTCCTTTCATTTTCTAGCAAATCATTCCTAGCAACAATGAATACAACCCATGATCCAAAAGCAAACCAAATCCAGTGAGACTAAGGCAGCCTTACTCATGTCCAACAAAATGAATAAAGTACATTGTAACTTTTCCTCATTGTACCTTCTGACAAGTGCAGAAAAGGCTTTACACCTAAGAACCTTACCTTCTGTTTTTATCTTTAAAGCAGTCCTAACCAAAGCAAACAAAGTAGCATTGAACATGACGGTTCCATCACTGTTCAGCGGCATATTCATGGCTACTAACCTCTGCAAATGAGAAAAGGGAAACAAATTTTGATGCAGCTTTGTTTGAAAAAAACCTCCTGTAATGTTCATTTCTGAAAAGCTCATGTATTCAAAGAATAATATCCACTGAGAGGCATAAAAATTATATACAGCTTCAAAAAACATTGTCTTCCATCCTAGCTCTGTATAATAACCACCCAATATCGCTTCTTTCTGATATTAATCACATGCATGCTTATACAAGAGCTAAAACTGTCCAGTAGTTTTCATGAGCTATTTATTGAGTTAAGTTGCAAACATTGAAGCCCAGTCCTTGGCTCTGACTGTAAGTCACACTATGCAAGTATTAAGGACAAATGCAGTTATTTAAGAGCATGCACTCCAGTTGCAGTCATGTTCCAGGTTTCCCACGGGTTCCTCCAGCCTCATGCTCCATGAAGAACCACAGCACCAGGTCTGTCTTGTATAAGCTGATTCATTTCTCAGGTAACTCTTCAGTGATGCCGTGCATCTATTATGCTGCCTACGCTGAATTAGTGTGAAAGGAGCTTTCCTCTTTGGATTAGTCCATCTCTGCATTAGTGTTCATCTTTCAGAGCAGTATCGCTGTGACCCTGTCTGTCAGAAGAACACTATTCAATCTATCAAAACCTTTTCCTAATGTCTGACTTGGATTTTCTTCTATTCTAGTTTAAAAGCATCACTCAATTGGATAATTTATCTTAATGTATAGATATAGGTTTGCTTTAAGTATGCCTTGTAGCATTCAATTTGAACCCAGTGTTTTATATGTCAACTTACCTATTTATAAAACAGACATAAAAGAAATCCAAATGACAGTGCTGTTGTAACAATCCTTTAATTAAAAGCCGTGACCTTATTCCTACTGAAATCGTAAAAACCACAATATCCATAGTTCTGAAGTCCTCAAATAACATAATAATTAATCTCCTTTGTGTTGCTTTTCAACTTTTATATTAAAATGCAATTAATCCTCATCTAAATTACACATCGTGCCTGACAAATTCTACATCATTTTAAATTCCGTTTAATTTTCAGTCTTCTCACTCACTGCTACATATTGCATTGCACACCATTATTCATTTCAGCTTGGTTTATCATCTTGCAGTCCCCATCCTTCAACCTCATTTCTATGTTTCATGTGCATCAAACTTCTCATCAAAACTTAATTGTCAACTACAGTAAACTATGACCCTCTTCACCCTGGGACTGAAGAGATATCAGAAATATCACTGGGTTGAAGTAGTCTTATATGTGACACTGGGTCACCAGAAATGCTGGGATGAGGTAGTTCATATACGTGACAAAAATAGACCAATGATAGATTTACAAACTGACCCCTTTCATTTTGATGCTCTGTGAAGAATTTTACATTGGTGGTAACTACTCAAATGACTACACTGAAAAAAACGAGACTAATTTTGCTGTTTTAAGGTAAGCCTGCAAAAAAACCGGAAAACTTGAGAGTGAAGGAGACCTTGTGAACAGACAGGATTACTGTGCATATGTGACACATATTGGGCAGAATGGAATGAACGAATGAACTGTGAGAGAAACCTAGAAAGAAAATAGGGTAAAACCTACCTTGCAGGCCACTCGGTGAGGGCATAATTTACCAAAACCAAGTGGTGGCTGAATGCGTCTCAGTAATGTAACCACATCAAGATGCTTTATCCTTCCCCTAGAACCAACACACATCGGTTACCAAACATACATCGATTCCCAAAGAATATACTGTGCTCTGCTTTTATTGTTTTTACCAGATAGATCTTATCAGAGAAATGATCTAACTTACTTTGCTTCGGGGTCATATTCTGACCATATCCTTTTGAACTCATCCAAATGATGGGGACCCAGAATAGACCAGTCACGTGTCAAATAATCAAAATTATCCATAATGACAGCCACAAATAAGTTTATAATCTAAAAAAGTAAGTAAGAACAATCTGCCTTAATTATTTTGAAAATTTTAAAAATTATGCAATAAAAATAATTTTATGAGGTAGCAGGTTAAGAATTCAAACAAATAAATTGATCTCATAAACGATTTTGGGCAAATATCATCAAATATCACAGAAAATACTTGCTAACGATTTAACTAACTGGAACTCTATCAAGTAATGATATGACAAGAATGCGACTCTTGGAGTACTCAGTCTTTGACATATGCTGTAACATGGTTTTGTTTCTCTTCCTTGATTTGCCAGATCCCACTACATCAAATTAAAGACTGGATCCAATACATGTATTTGACACAGTCTAGATCTCAGGAAACAGCTTTTGCATTAATAGGATTCAATGTCATGACAAGAAGACTTCTGCATACATTTTGTTAATACAGAAGATGATACAGAAGAGCAGAACATGTATGTTTACATTAGTTCACAGAATTCTGTTCGACCACTCTCCTTTAGCAAGGAGAACAGTACTGTGAATAGAACAAATCAACCAGCTTAGACCAGACACCTGCAATGAGGAAAAACATATTTCAAAGATTATTTTAGAGCAAATAATCCATTATGCCATGAATTAGGGAGAAAGGTTATTGTTCACATCTCATGTGCAACAGTTTGAGTACACTTGTAGAGACACGAATCCAAATTCTGCTAAGTTTAAATAATACAAATAGCATTACTAGTAAGTGAAAGGAATTGAAGTTTTATTATTAATGCATATTTAATGATACTATTGAGAAATGCATGAAATAATAGCTGATGAAAAGAATGTTAATTTAGCTGTAAAATGTGCAACCAACCACTCCTGCATACATGTAGTCAGAAGAACATCTTGCACATGGGGATTTAGAATCATTGAACAGTTTGGGTTGGAAGGGACCTCTGAAGGTCATCTAGTCCAACCCCTCTGCATAAGCAGGGACATCTTCAACTAGTTCAGGTTGCTCAGAGCCCTATCCAACCTCATCTTGAGTGTTTCCAGCGACTGGGAACCTACAGCCTCTCTGGGCAACCTGTTCAAGTGTTTCACCACCCTCACCGTAAAAATCAGTAAAAGATATAGAATTTAGGACTGTGTATGAAAAAATATAATCTTGTAAAAATATTTTAGATATGGGATTTTCAATCGTTCTCTGAACCCACTACTGTCTTAGTTCAGAAGAATGTCAAAATGCCAAAGCTCATTTCTATTAATAAGCACAAGCTAGACTCACCAAAAACGCACAAAGCATGTAAAAACTGATAAAATAAATGATGGCAAAATTGCTTCCACATGTGTATTCTTCCCCTGGATTATAATCGGATTCTGGATCACAGCGTTTTCCAGGCAAACATGCCAGCATGATTTCCTGCCAGGCTTCTCCAGTTGCACACCTTTATAAGGTCACAAAGATAAATTAAGCATTATTTGATGAAAATGGATTAAAGATGTATTAATTTATTAAATTCTGACAAAATGCTTGGAGCTGTACAAGCACAAATGTAAAGCCAGATCATGAACTTTTCAGAGCAGGAACTAATTAAAAAAATACAGAGCATGTTTCAGAAATGACAAACATAGATCTGACATTGCAGACGTTTTATAAGGTAGACTAATGCACCATAAAGGCTTGCGTGTAAAAATTTGAACACCAAACTGTGATTTACAAGTTAAATACTTATTGCAGTGGAGCTGCTGTATACAAAACTGGTGTTGGGTATGAAAATCTGTCATAAAAGTTGCAAGTATCTATTTGTAAAAGAGGAATTGCCTTTTCCTCAGCATGGCTGAAGAAATGCCTGTCTCTAACTTCTGCTATTGCATTTTTTGCATAGTTGGGCAATGCTCACGTACAGACCCATGATTTCAAATACTTAAAAGACAACTACATATTTATGGCATTTTTGGATGTGTTCATTACCTAGTTTCAAAGGCGAAAGTCTTTACATGCATAAAGTGACTTAGATCTCATTGGGTGATGCCCTTGGTCTCAGATAAGGAATGACCTGCCACTTCTGCCAACCAGGTTAGTAACAATGCATAGGAGCCAAGTGGAGTTACAGAACCACAGGCAAGACAGCTCTCAAGGTTGTCACCTTTAGAGGCATCCCTGTTCCATGTCACTCCCTCTCCTTGCTCCAGGACATTTTGAAGCCCTCCTGGCAAATGTTTACTGTCTTCTAAAGATCTCTAGTTACGGAAATTCCATAATCCCCCTACATCAAGATTTAGCTACCTTCACCATCAGGAAGTTTTGCCTACTGCTTATCTGGTATTTACCTTCTGCAAATTACACCCTCTATTTCTTGTCATCTCTTCGGCAAATGTAAAGAAGAATTCATTTCTTTATGTTTGCAACAACCTTTCATTTTTTCAAACTGTCATACTAGCTGTGCTTCTAAAAGAATACAGTAAGGGCACAGTCTTTTTCACCTTTCCCAACACCTACACAGTGACACCAGGGCTGACTATGTTTGGGCTCTACCTGAAGACAATTACTGCATAAATGAGATGTTTCACAATAGCTGTAACAAGTTCAGGTCTGTATCACTTGATTAGAACCCTGCTGTGCCAATGGACACCCAGCATACAGCCATATGTGCTTGTTATGCTAAACGGCTTCTCACTTGCAAACACATTTTGAACAAATCCATGGTACAAGAGCTACAGACATTTTTCATAGATCAATGAAATGGGATGCATCAAGTCAGAGTTAAGGTTTACTCACCTGAAGAGAAGCAGCACAGCTTGGGGGAAAGTCTGAAAATTGTTGTTTCTGTTTATTTGATTATTGTCCCTCATGGCCACTTTTCCAAATACCTACAAATAAAACAGGATTTTGACTTTCATCCTAGTGACCTATACTGTTAGAAGCTGTAGGCCTTGCAGTCTAAACTTGCTTCAGTATGTATGAAAAACACTTTCACAAATACACTTTCTTTACTGTCTTTAGTTTTTCCTGATAATGATGTAAATGCAGTAAACTTATCACATGTATAAGATTATTCTTAATAATTTAATTTTGCATCAATAAACCATTATAATACTGATACATATTCCTGTATTTCAGGTGAGAAAATATTTGTTTTAAACTAGCATCTAGAGTCCTTTATTGATATTAAAGCCCTACTGTGCTAAATACTGTACATACTTGTAGTAAGAAATAATTGCTGTTCTGAAAACCTTGAATCTAAATAGAGAAAGAGAGATGCAAAGACGGAAACGAAAGCACAGAGAGTCTGAGCATCCTATCTCAGACAGAGATGGAAATGAGTTCTGTTCCTCAAAATTAAACTGTAATTCCTTGGCCACAAGACCTTTCTTTTTCCCCAATATAATACATTTAGATCCTCTTACAATACAGTGAAAGCTGTTACTTAATTCAGAGAGATTAACACCACGATGCTCTGTATACATGCTGCTGGACTGTAAGGACATTAAGTTGCTTTTGGATAAATGACAGAAAGAATCTCGAAGCAAAACCACTCTCCACAGCATATTTCTTCTATTCATCCCATTTAATTAGGACCTCCCTTTGTGTTGATTTGAAGAATGTTACGACTTTGAAAACAAAAGAAAACATTTGTAAAATTTTACAAAATGCAGAGCTATCCTAAGGCCTTATGACAGGAAAAAAAAAAAAAAAAGGGAACTGCAGCCCAAATTCAGGATACCTAACAGGAACTTCTGGCAAAGCGTTGATGGTCACCCAGTCATGCTCCTCAGGCACCTCCTTAGGCAAGCTCTAGATCTCATGTGTGGCACAGAGACTACCACACAACTTAAACTGCACTCCCAATCACAGCTCCATGCTCAGCGCCTTTATCTGCTGCTTTCCTGCAGTCTGTGTAGTCCCCTCACAAACAGCTCGCTCATCCTCACACTAGAAATGGCCCAGTAGTATGAATTTTAGGAACAGTTTCCTGACAGGTTTCTCCCACCTAGCTGTCTCCAGGTACTAAGACTGGAGAACCTGTTCTGCCCACACAGCACTGCTGCTGGTGTGAGGAGTGGCACCTTCATCCCAACAGCACATTTTCATATTTTAAGTTACCAAAATCTTTTCTGGGCTTGTACATCTTGTACCTATATCCTACTCTTGATTAACCACAGGCTCAGCTGTGCCTAGATCCTTAGCTAGATTCTTTTCCTAGTTCTATTCTTTTCATATGGGAAAGACTATTAAAAAAAAAAGCTGGAGTTTTAATGCCTGATTCCCAAAACAAGTCTATAGTAAAAAAAAAGCCATGCATTCTTTCATACATTCATGCATAGGAATAAACTTCACAGTACATGGAAGAGGAGTGGCTCCTTTCAGCAAACCAAGATACTATCAGCTCACACTAAGCTCTTCTCTTGCATCTTTTTGAACTTTCTGACTACCAAAATCATAGCCAAAAAAAGATTTTTACATTACTCTGAAAGCTTTGCCTTATATATAGCACCACTATCACAGGAATGTTTCAATAAGCACCTTAGTAAATAAGCCTCAGAGTAGCCAACACTGTACTTTTCTTTAATGCTAAAAAAATTCCATAATTACCTGCATTCCAATGACAGCATAGATGAAGAACAGCATGGCTATCAGAAGGGCAACGTAAGGCAGAGCCTAGAAATGGGACAGGTGCATTGTCTTTTAATAATTTCACACCATAATTTCAATTGCCATTTACAAAAATAATTTCTCTGCACAACACAGGCTTTTCCAAGTTTTTTCTTCCTATGCAAGTGCTTAAAATGTTATTACCTGTCACTCTGAATATTCTGCTGCATACAATGAACACAAGCTTCATTGTATTTTAAATTATTTCTGCCAACAAGGAAGGGGAAGAATCATCTCTACCTGTTTTTAATTTTATTTTCTTTACTGATTCTGACAACACACAGATATTTCCTCCTATACAGTTACAGAGTTCCACTAACTTCATATTCATCAGAGTTTTCAGGAGCAAGGATTCAAATACCTATTTGTTACATTCATGGAATGAGTTTTATATTTAAAAAATAGATTAAATTCCTCTTTTGTAGTCATCTAATAAAACATGTGGAAGTATGAGAGCTGTGTGTGTCAAACCTATCCTATCCATTTTAGATATACCAAATATTTTTTTATGAAGTACCATAGAAATCTCACGGTAAAAGCCAATATTAAATGACAAAGAATGACCCTTGGACTCACTGAAGTAACTGGTGAAGTTTATTTTGGCATTAGTATGCAAATATATATAAATATGTCATTACTGATAGCATGAATTTCAAAAGAAATGTTTTTTGCTTAATAAAATTTGGTGTATAAATTCTTGTAATTATAAAGCACATTTAAATAAATTTTGCTAACCTGAAATGACTTAATAAATGTCCACAGTAAAGTTCTGATTCCTTCTCCTCTGCTAAGCAGCTTCACCAACCTCATCACCCGGAAGAGACGGAAAAAAGTGATGGAGATTCTAGCGCTGTCTTCAGAGTTCTGAAGAGCATCATGGAGAAGTCAAACCAAATACAAACTCACACATGCAACACTTCCAGAAAAACAACATCAATGTGAAGGTGGAAGAGGTAAGATTTGAAAATGTATCCTGAGGGCCTTTTCACCTTGACAAGCATGATATGAAAGGAAAAATTACATGCTAAAAACACAGGACCTGTAGAAATGCTTCACACATCACATGCATTTCCAAGTTTTCTGGTTTGTTAATAAGGATCACATTGGGTTTGTTTGTAGTAGACTTCAATAGTACATTGACAATGAACGCAAACCACTGCATAACACCTTTATAGTACGACAGTTATGAAAAATACAGATAAAATTGGTGGAAAAAAGACATGGTAAAAAGAATAAACTCAAGTAGAGGTAAAACCACTGGGGTCAGTTTACTAATCTTACCCCAGACTCATCAGTTGTGACTGTTTCAGTTGGCTTTGGCTTTAAGAAATTAAGAACATTAAATATTAAAATCAAATAAAAGATGAAAAAAAATCAGCTTAACCATAAACAGAAGGAAGGACATTTTTCATTTCTAAATGTAAATTAACATCTTTCAACTCGATATACTTTCTGAACAAAACATTAATATCCTTATTAAAACCTTCCCTTTAGCATTTCATGTTGGCTGACTCATACTAAAACATTGTTTGCTGACTCATACTAAAAATCTGCTAGTATAAAACATGCTTAAAAGACTCAGTGGAAAGTAAATACAAAATAAAATATCTGCTCCTATGTAAGCCAAACAAAATTAGCCATCAACTTCCACAGGTTGTATGAAATCGTAGCAGTAAGCCTAACTGAAACTCAAGAGCAAAGCTTTGGGGTCAAACTAGCCTTTCAAGGTCCCTTTTCTGCTGTGCTCTTTTTGAAGATTAATTACTCCATCACTGGAATCTAACCATATTCAAGTAATTGTGTTTTATGTCACATCGGGAGCTCCCTTAAAGCAAAGTAATTCACTTGAGTTAACTCACTCACTGATGAACATTGGGTTTTGCAGTGCTTAGCAAGGACAGATTTTCACTCTGCCAAAGTGATAGACAAACACTTTTAGCACAATGACACGAAGGCTAACCCTCCCATATAGGTGCAAATGAGAAGGCAATACTTGTACTCTCTCAGCACCTACAAAGCAGTCATAATACCTGAGCTGATGTAACAGGATCAGGCATGGAGAAAGGGCTTCAGGATTTGATTGACCCTTTTGGAACAGCCCTCAGGAGCTACATGGAGAAGAGAGGCACACACCAACTTCTTGTTCACAGAGCCAAATTCTATGTCCTGTGAAGAAGAAACTCACTTCTCTCCTTATAATGTCTCTGTCTGTCTTTGGAGAAACTGTCTCGATATCCTAAATGGTCAGACACTTAGCAAAGCAGCTAACAAAGCTTAAAGGACCAACCGTCTATGCTTGTCCGTGCACTGATGGATTCACAGCAGCTTCTTCCAAAATTGAATGGAAGTGTCTTTAAAAACTTTATAGCACTAGAATAAGTGGGATTCTGGACGTTAGATCCAAGTGATGGGTCTTACTCTCTTGCCTAAAATATCCTCCTTTTAAAGGGGCACCTTTCAACAATTATTGTCACATATAGCGGCAATAACCATCATGCCTCCTCAGTGCTGCTTCCAACACATTGTGGATGCATCAGACACACTCTCAATGCCATGCTTCACTGACTATAATCTCAAGTATTGCTGTTACCCAAGATAAAGCCTGGGGAGAAGGAAGGGAGAGGAGCTGATTCTGCTGAAAATACTGGCAGTATATTATACAAACATACTACGGTAAAAAAACAAGAATAGGTAGTACTTTGTTAAAGTTAGGTCATTAGTGGTATTTATTAAACTGTAATTGTTTTGTCTGTTACTTTTTTGCAAAACATATATAAAGGTATCACAAGGCAAAAATGAGGTAAAAATAACCATTCAACTATGTGCAATCTACATATGTATAAATTACTGCCCTGCCAGGATATGAGTATTTTCTGAAACAGAGAGTTTTAAAACTGTTTAAGGGATTATTACTAAATTGATGCATTAACGTTAACCAAAACTCAGATCTCCTCATTAGACTTCAGTAAGCAGAGTATTTGTAAAATCAGCTGTAACACTGTAACATCTAAGCTTTGTAAGCACTTATATAAAATACACAAAAAAATGCTGCCAATGAAAGACAGTTGCTGCACTAGAAATTCCCTGCATATTTCAACAATTTGAAATAAAACCATCAAAATATATATTAAGGAGAAATTCATAATCACAAACATCATAAATACCAAAACATCACAAAACATGGAAACAACCTTGCATAGCTGTCTACCTACATCAGCCACAAACCTGTACTAGTGTACACAGACCCCCATTGTTATTACAGAAAAAAATTCCTTTTTATCTGAAACTTTTAAAGAAATTGCAGACAAAGCCTGAAACTTCGTATTAATCTCTGGTGACTGACTCATGCTGAGCTTGATACTGTCTTAATCGGTGAGTGAATTACTTAACTAGCTTTCAATATTCTGTATCATCAAAAATTAAAGGAGGTATTTGACAGACACAGGAGATTAAATTACAGTATCATCACAAATTGACACTAAAAAAAAATGAAGTAAAATGCTGGGGTTTGCATTTGGGAGTTTTTCCTGCTCGCTTTTATAGGAGAAGTACTGGGCCCCAAATAAGCTATGAACAGTATAGGATAGCAATATGTAATGGGATAGATAAGAACAGAACAAGGATACTTTAGTCCTACAGATTTTTATTTAATTGCTTTCCAAAAGAAAAAATAATGAGTATGCATTATGATTTAGTTATGAAAAAACCCTCACAAAAGGAAAAGTCAGTAAAACCCCCTTTTTCTATACATAACTATCTTAATAATTACTTAATTCTCACTTTTGAAAATGCAGCCAGAAATCAGATTACCAAACCTATGTGAACAGTTCTACTGCAGGTGCTCAGGAATGATGACTGCAAAATGCTTCAACTTTTTTTTTTTTGTTTGAAGGGCACTGAATGTGTTTGTGTACGCATATTTGTGTATGCACAGGACTGTGTAATGCACACTCCTCTCATAAATCACTCTTTCTCAGCTTCTTTGTGCTAAGCAGTCCCTAATTGCCTCTTTGTGATGGCTGATCTGCTGCTGTTGGGAAGTGTTAGGATGCCATACGCAAGAGATTATAAATTAGGGACACTGGAAAAAGCAGGCTAGGAATGAAAAAGGAAAACACCCTGTTCACAAAAAGTAAATTGTACAAAAATACCAGAGTGGAGATTGAGGCTAGAAACAAACAATGAAAACGAACTCCTGATACCAAAGGACTTTTTTTCTACTGGAGCTGAAAATATTCAACTGCTGCCCATCACTGGCCAAGTGTTTTGGGTACTGACATTTTAAAGTGAGTGTATCTAATTTTCTACCCTCTCTGTCATTTCCCTCTGACAATACAGCAGCTTAGTTTATATTATGAATAATAGTGAAGCTAATATAGTGATATACCACGAAGAAAACATTATTTGTACTTATTTATAAAGGAAATGCTCATCTAAGAGACAAAGTTAGTTAATGTTTATGTATGTCCATCCAGCATGAAGAAATACTAAGAGCTGGGACACTAAGATTAAGGAAGGTATCAAAATCTTCAGTAACAATAACACACAGAATGACAATAACAGAGAACATCTGCTTCCTACAGATGAGGAAAAAAACATATACTACCCAAACACATAATCTTATTTGCAACTTCAGTAATATTACTTGACATGTACACACGTAAATAGGTGGCACATTATGTATATACAGGGAAAGTATTAGAATAGACTTGAACCTGACAAGGGGCCAGGTTGAGCAGTGTCTCTTTGGAAAACAGTTGCTGACAAGAACGCAAATAAAAATATTTCCTGTGGTCAGGCAATCTACCAAAAATCTCCTCTTTCCCCTCACGTTCCACCAATCATTCCTATACTATTTGCGTCCCAAATGCTTGGGGACTGGCTGGTCTGACTGCTCATTATCATGATTTTTTGTCCCCCGTGGGACTACGTGATTCCTAAGACAACACATGTCCTTTCTGGGATCACTGCTACAAGTCTGGTAATGGGCACAGCTAGAATAAATGGACAGCTTCTGCTTTCCCTGCTTGGCTAACAGATGCAGTGCAATGAGGTAAATGAGGACAGCGACTGGCTTAATTATTCTACCTTTTCTGTCAGCCACGTGCCAGCTACACTGAGAGCCTAGTTCAGCAAAGCGCTTCATAACTATGTAATTTTAAGCCAATTCTTAAATACTTCAAATAGGCAGTAACATTTTTTTTTTCTTAATCAAGGTTCAACACAGCAGCTTTCTTCCCCAAACAATCCAAACCCTCAAAAAAGATTAACCAACGATCAACCTAAATTTCTGCCTCACCGATTAAAATGTTTGCAATCTGCTGCCAATTTTGGTCAAGTATTTATTGCTGCTTATGAAAAATTTAGTACATTTCCTAAACAGTAACTCCCCATTACACTCTTCATATTGCAACAAAGTTCCAAATAAACATCCTAACTGAAAAAAGCTTCAATGTCAAAACTGTGAACAGTGTGAAACAGATTGCATCATGCATTGGAAGCAAACTGTAGCTCTGTGTTTAAGAAAAAATAAACATGGTAAAAAACAGTGGATATTAGTATACGGTGTTGATCAAATGCTTCTTTTTTACAGATTGTGCCAAAGGGTATGAGAGTATGCCAAAACAAATGAACACGTAATGATGATGTAATCATGATTACAAATATAGAAGGAAACATCTGAATGACAAATATGTATGATGACAATAACATATACAGGAAAGCATTCAGGTTGCCAAAATATCTTCAGAAATGGGTAGTGTATGTGTGTGTGTATGCATGTATGTACATACATATACAATTTGTTCAGAGAATAATTATTGGAATTCAAATGTGCTAGCAAGTCATTTTCTTCATAGTCTTATCAGTGTGTGCTGGTTTTGGCTGGGATAGAGCTAATTTTCTTCATAGTAGCTGGTATGGGGCTATGTTTTGGATTTGTGCTGGAAACAGTGTTGATAACCCAGGGATGGTTTAGTTACTGCTGAGCAGTGCTTACACAGAGTCAAGGCCTTTTCTGCTTCTCACCCCACCCCACCAGCGAGGAGGCTGGGGGTGCACAAGGAGCTGGGAGGGGACACAGCTGGGACAGCTGACCCCAGCTGACCAAAGGGATGTTCCACACCATATGACGTCACGCTCAGTATATAAAGAATTCCTTGTTTTGCTTTGTTTGTGCACACAGCTTTTGCTTTACCTATTAAACTGTCTGTACCTCATGATTTTCTCACTTTTACTCTTCTGATTCTCTCCCCCATCCCACCAGAGGGGAGTGAGCGAGCGGCTGGGTGGGGCTTAGTTGCCGGCTGGGGTTAAACCACACACAGCACTCTCTGTATTCCCTGCTACATGTGAACAAAATGCCCATATACATAATTTAGTAAAAATTTTGTATCAATGTGAAGAACCTCCGAGTTGAGAAAAGAAGTATCTTTTCCCTTGTAAAAGATATATTTAAAACTCTAAGTTCATAACTAACACGTTGATGGCATAGGGTACTATGATAACTAATAAACATTGTTGTGCAATAAAGTAACTAAATTATTAATATTAACACCTTCATGAAAGCAGCTCAGAAATTTACTTCGATTTCCAAATTAAATACTGCAACACAGTATAGATTTCATATTGCGATAAGACTTCATACTAACAAAAGCAAAGCCATATGAGAATGTATTTTTCTGACCTATCCTTAAGCCCAAAGAGGTACATTTGCAAAAGCCTACAAAATGTATTAACGGTATTCAAAAATATCAATTATTAGCAACAAAACATAAGTTCTAACATATGATACTGATGCATAAAGTGGGATTCAAACTGAATTGCAGTGCTTTTGTTCAAAACTGTGTCCTGGTTTCAGCTGGGATAGAGTTAATTTTCATCTTGGTAGCCGGTATGGGGCTGTGTTTTGGGTTTAGGATGAGAACAATGTCGATGATACACTGATGCTTTGGTTCTTGCTGAGTAGTGCTAAGCTGTCTCTGAATAGGTGCTAAGTGGCGCTCACACTGGTCAAGGACTTTTCAGCTTCCCCTGCTCCGCCGGGGGCACAAGAAGCTGGGAGGGGGCACAGCCAGGGGGAGGGCTGACCCAGACTGGCCCAAGGGCTCTTCCATACCATATGACGTCATGCTCAGTATATAAGCCGGGGGAAGAAGAAGGAAGGGGGGACATTGGGCGTGATGGCGTTTGTCTTCCCAAGTAACCATTACGCGTGATGGAGCCCTGCTTTCCTGGAGATGGCTGAACACCCGCCTGCCGATGGGAAGCAGTGAATGAATTCCTTGTTCTGTTTTGTTTGTGTGCACGGTTTTTGCTTTGCCTATTTAACTGCTCTATTTCATTTTACTTCAATTATTAAACTGTTCTTATCTCAACCCACGAGTTTCCTCCCTTTTACCCTTCTGATTCTCTCCCCCATCCCACTGGGGGGGAGTGAGCGAGCGGCTGCGTGGTGCTTAGTTGCTGGCTGGGGTTAAACCACGACAAACTGGAATCCAGAATCTCTTACAGGAGGTAGATATGAAGTTTTAATCCACTCCTCTGCACAAGCCAGATCAGGTGTCCCACCAGTCACTAGGTGAGTGGGCAGCTATACAAAAATAGGCACTAGCCCTCCCAGCACACACTCCACTAGCAGTCTAGCAAACGAAAAGAGCATCCCACTGTTTGCAAGTCAACATTATGCACTGCATAGTGCTGAAATGGTAATAATGGTGCTCCTTCTTGCCAAATGGCAGAACACCAAGTTCTGGTTTTGTGAGAGACTTTTTTGATGTATGACATTGCTACTAACCACTGTTAGTTGTTGCAGCAGTGTAAGCACTGAATAAGCCTCACATGTTTACAGTGGTGATTCAAGACAAATAGGTTTTCCTGAGGGGCTCAGGAGGAAGATATCAGTGCTGTTCCTTTAAGCCTTATTTCAGCAAAGAACTTGAATTTTACTTAACTTCAAGCATAAAATTAGCCCCATAAGGACTGCATTAAACATTTGCACAAAAGAAGAGGAAAGTGAACTCTATTATTTTCTCGACATTTTGGCAGCACATGAATGGTAAAAGAAACTTAAATAAAAAAATGTGAATTAAAACCTTCATAACTACTACTGTTAACAATGTGATCATGCCTCTAAGTCATCCAGTGCTGGCCATCCAAATGGTTTCTGAGCTGACTAATAAGATAATTTCTATACAGTCAGGCCAGATTGAAACTTGTCTGTTATTTGCATTTAAGAACTTACTCATTTATTCAGAATTTATTTATCTCTCATTGTCTTAAGTTATATATGTCCATCTCCTAGAACGGACTGACCACATCTTGTGTCTCACAATCACTACTCTGCTTTTTTAATTGAAAAGGAACCATTTTTATGACCAGACAAGATCTTGCGTGTCATGTGAAACTTTTTGAAAACAAAAGGTTACAAAAACCAAAGTAATTATATAGGGTTTAGTAGTGGTTTTAATTTTTTTATTGCTATACCATATATATATTTACTTATATATACTTGCCTCTAAAAATTTCTAAAAATAAAATGAACATGAAAACCAATTAGGTTCATAAAAGAAGAACTGGTTAAAGGAAGGGATATTAAATGACAGAGTAAATTAAAAAAACAATCATAGAAAATAGTGTATTGCCAAAATATATGTTGCTCTGAGGTGGTTCATTTCTGGAGTTGGTCACTGATCCAGTCCTTGAGGATGCTAAGCAGTCCTGTAAATTGCTGAACGCATTAAACACTGATTTCCACGGGCACCAAAAATATTCAAAACACACTAATTTCCTGGATTATATGTGAATGGGAAGCTACTGGATCAGAAGAATCAGCCTCAGGGCACCATATACATTATTATAATATGTTAAAAAACATAAAAAAAGGAACAACAAAATAAAGAGATGACATTTCCAGAATTTAATACTGAAATCAAGGTGATATATAACTAGAAAGTCCAACCCACTCTCTTGAAAAAAATGGGTCAGATACAAACATGTTATATACTAGAAGAACTTGCTGGCCTTTGGAATTAGTCTAAATGTACACAGCTAGACTAACAGAATGTCGCTGAGTTGTTTCCACAGCATGAGGCAATTATATATGCAAACCTATAAAAATGTTTAGTCATCATTTTACGTATTCACATTCTTTCAAGTCTTCTTCTACATTGATCAATTAAGATGGCTGTACTCGTGCAGTTACAACTGCAACAAGATCTGATTTTACATTAATGCTAGCAATTTACACTGTTTCAGATCACCCTTCAAACAAGGCTGAGCTTCCTCAATTTAAGAATTTTCTATATTGGGAGTTTTCACAGGTGCCATGTCAATCGTGCTTGAAATCCCATTGAAAACAAAGTCTTGTTAGCACCTTAGCAGAGCTGTAGATTTCCCAGGATCACGGTCAGTGTTAGATAAAAGGTACAGGTGGAATGGCACAATTCAGAATGTGGAAAAATATTAAGAAAAAGATTCTAAAATACTGAATTTGGATTACAGAAATTTACACAAAACTAATGAAGTAGGAATGGTTCAGTAGAATCAAAACAATAAAAGTAATAAAGAACCAAGAAATTTCCCTAGACACTCTGCCATAATCACTGTTTCATGTTGAAAATGGGAAATCAAGCTCAGAAATTTATTGAAACTGTCATACATTAATGACTTGCACAAACAAAGCACAAGAAAGTGGAAAAGACCAGAAATAGACAATACTTAGTACACAGTCTGCTGTGCAGTACCAGAAGACATCAAAGATGAGCCTTTTTTCTCTAGTGAGTATAGCATGAAAAAATAAGAAATGACAGTGCTAGTTCTTGACTGTGGCGTGTACTTTTCCTGAAGATCACTACTTGATCTCCAGAATATTTTCAAGACAGCTGTGTGAATTACTAAAATGACAGTGTTCTTCACAGCTGAAAGCTCAGCAGCGATCAGTTACAAGTAATGCTGTCAAATTAACACTGTCCATACAGTGTTAAATACAGGGTTAAATACAGGGACATCTTCTGCAGTCATGGAAGTACATTCGAGCTATTTTTCAATCTCTTCGCAATCAAGTACGTTTTTCAGTTATTATGGAAAGCTATTCTAAATGATTGGTCTTTTTATGCTCCTCAGACACTATGCTCATCTACACCAGTACTACTGTGAATGGAAATAGTGGGTAAATTGTAAATACTTGAGCTGAAAGTCTAAATCCAAACTTTTCTGGAAAAAAAAACCAAAACCAACCAAACAAAAAAACCCTAAAAACAAATTAGAGGCAGCTTTTAAAAATCTGCTCCATGAACTGTAATTATACTTTGAGAAATGTCTCAATGGGACAGTGCAGTTCTGTGCCGACTGACTCTCCCTGCCAGCTCAGGTTCCTTCAGTTCACAGACAGAAAGATCCATCACCCGCTCAGAACTGAGCAAAATCAGTCTGAAATCTAAGGGTCAGGCTAAGGTCCTTCTGCTCCCGTGTTATCACATCAGTCCTCCGTTGTTCTGTCCAGTAATGCAGTCACTTGTGAGATTCTCATAGTTTAACATAAAATCAGGAAGGAATCTTCAGGTGAATCAGCCTTAAAATTATTTTGATTGTGTTTGCTCTTTGAGATGGCAGTGTAGAATTTGCAGCTTTATAAAGAAATTTGAAGTCTTTAATGAGGGCTAACAGAGTCTGTGTATGCTTGAAGATATTCTGCCATCTTAAAAAAAAGATAAAAATACATTTGTTTTCTTTATGTGTTTGAAATGCATTGATAATAGGCATTACTGTGCTTACCAAATAGACTAGAATCAAAGATTAAAATCTATGTACATCACTGTTTATCAACAGCAGCTACTGCCACTAATTGATTTTGTCTGTGCCAATGCTAATACGCTCTGAAGGGAGACCTGTATGGGCACAGTATAAGAAGTATTTCCTTCAGCAGCAGCCTTATCCACTCATTTCTGCCCTACCATGGCCCACACTTTTGCCAATACTTTGTGCTCTCATCCAGCCAACTGTGAAGTCCTGAAACTGTTGTGGAAGCACAGCTCACACAGCTATGGGGGTAAGAGCAGTGGTGGGCGAAGGCTGCTTAAGCTCACGGAGGTGCCAAAAGAAATCCTCATCAAACTATGGCCTCAATCAAGACCAGCCTGACAAACCCAAGCTCCTAGTAGGTGGTCTGCTGATCTGAACAATGCACCAAAAGCCAAGAACTGTCTTCTAGACAGATTTTACTTGAGAATTCTGCATTTTCTTTTTTTTTTTCCCTCATCCTGGACTGCCTGGAACAGATCACAGTTTTTTCAAATACAATTTCTGTTCCATGTTCCTGGGCAACTTTATTATGATGATACTCACAGTTTCAAAATCAAGGTACTATCTAAATGGAGTAAAGGGTACAGTTTCTGCCATTGACTGGAGGAATGTGATCCTAAGAATTGGGTTCCTGACATGAACCACTTTGGAAAATAAATCTTAAAATGTGTTTTCCTTGAAAAACTGTTTCAATTAAATGGCAATGATAGCCACAGGATGAATTTGCTTCCTCAAAATATGATAGATATTGCAACTTAAATATTCACCACTGAAGAGTATTTATTCAAATTTAGAAGTATTTTGAAAGATGATGCATATTAATTATCCCTACTGAAAAGAAACCATTTGGGTAAATAATAAATCCACTGGGGCAAAAAAAAAGATGTCCAGCAAGTAGCTTTCTAAAACAAATTTAAGAGAAAAGGAATGTTATTAGCCAGCTCATAAACTGTGACTGCCGTAGAAAAACATGCAAGCTAAATATCTTCAAAGAATACCAAGCAACTATTTATATCTACAGCTTTCCCTGATTAAGCTGTTCTTTGATACAGGGAAAATACGTGAATGTTGGGGATCTCCTGCATCATGGGTATTTCTGGATAACTGTTCTCAGAATGATAAACAGGTCAGATCTTCAGCAGGTGGAATACGCTAACCTCACCTACTGAGTCTGTGTGCTCCCTGAGCATTTTCAGTGGCTGGGTTGGATGCAAGTCCCGCCTTCTTCAGTCTCCCTTTCTGAGGTCTCAAGAAGCATTAGAGGGAAGAAGCACTTTCCTCTGACATTTTATTTTGACTAGTTAAACAAACAAACATGTAAGTATGGGAAGCACTTGCATATCTACCACAGAACCGGGATGTATTTTGTTATCTTTCATTTTTCATTTTTGTGATACAGCTTTCCTTGTTAAAACCAGCAAGTCAGATAGAGAACAGGCAAAAATCAGTATTTCCCTATTTTTTTCTTGGAAAGGGATCCTTCTGTTGTCCAAACACCTACATGTGTAATGGCCATCAATCAAAATTTTGGTGAAAAGATGGAATTTTCCATGTACTTTAAGAGTAATTCAAATTTTAAAACATTTACTACAGGATGGGAAAAGCAAAAGGAATAGCAAAAAAAACCCATTCTATTTTCCAAAGCATGGAAAGCCTTACTTTCTCTATGTACCCTTCTTCTGCTACCTCATGAGATATGAATGCTAACATCGCTCTAAAAACCAAACCTCCCACCAAAAAAAAAAAAAAAAAAAAAAAAAAAAAAATCATTATTTGTTAAACTCAGTCACTGAAACAACTTAGAGAATCTTGAATTATCTTTGTCAAGCTACCTACAAAAATCACTGGGCTTCAAGTAAAATAGTAACAGAAGCTTAATTCCTTTTTTTTATACACAAAATGTTTTAAGTATTTTCTGTATATATATATAAAAATATAATTCTCATTGTCTCACTATGCTGTGTGCATGTGCAACTATATGGGTATACAGATTTGTAATAACAACTTGTACAAACATCTATATCCATGTTTTGGTCTTTGATTCCAGGATAAAACATACTTTTCTAAAAAAGGATTTGGGGGATAAAGTTTACATTTTCTGTATTTCTTGATGACAGCAATTACTTTTTAGTGCATGAACAGTTGCTACTTACATTAACTTCTGTTATAGCAATATCAACGACGCTACCAACAACAATTAAGGCATCAAAAGTGTTCCATGCATCAGTGAAATAGTGCTGTTAGGACAAGCATTCAGCAGAAAGAGAGCAAGAGAAAAACACAAACAGAAAAAGAGAAGAAAAGGACAGTGTTATAACACAGAAACACTCTAGGCTTCTCTGATGTACCACTATACAATCTAATCTTTCCCTTTCATAGCTAAAAAAAATTGGTAGAAAAAAAAGGCTATTTATTTCCCATATCAACATAATTGACCTATGACTGGTCTGTACTCAAACTTTAGAAACATCAGATCAAAATCTGTGACTTGTCCAGATGATGGAAATAGTGGGGAGACAGAGAAAGAGAAGTAGGGACTGGGGAAAGTAAGCTGGGGTATACTCACATCAGCTTCACTGAGAACGACGTCTACTATGCTGCCAATAACGATGAGGGAGTCAAACGTATTCCAGGCATCACTAAAATAGCCCTGAACAGAGCAGGCAGGGTGCAAACGTTTGTGATTACACATGAAATGTCAAATATTTGCATACTTCTGTTTAGTTTTGCATAAACAGAAATTAGTTAAACAAAACCTGTGGTCTAATGAGAAAACAAAACAAAACAAACAATATTGCCTACTGAAGGAAAAGCAACATATATGTGCATGTGTGTGTATATATATACTTTATATATATACATGTACAGACACACACACAGACACACACACGCACACACATACACGCAGTACACATGCATAATACACCATCGTATAAGCACAACATTGGCAAGCAAGCCATCATCCAAATCTGGTTTCGGACTTCTAGCAAGGCTGAAAAATTCTAACATATATATCGTAACAAGCACGACAAAATCCCTTTAATATTTCTACAAGACCAAGCCAAATGAAAACTCCTTAACGTTAATGACCTTATGTTAATCCTATCTAAGTGACTGGTAAAATATTCAAAGGGTCAAAGCTCATCACTGGTTAATCACGCACAATTATTAACATGGACCTGTGCATAAATATTAGAGAATTGATTTAATCTTCTATTCAGAAACTAGGTTTAATATAGGAACTCGCACTACATTTGCAGTCAGGGCCCGATTCTGTAACCAGTGAAGTCAGTGCTAGGAATCATAGCAACTTGAACAATTTCTTAATGCTTTTAATGCAGCCAGTCCAATGTCTGAAAATTCATTTTCATAAATTGCTTAGTCACCCTTCTGACATTTTATGGCTTTAAATATATTCCCTATGTGTATGTTACTGGCACACTGCTGCAAATGGTTATAAAGTGCTATCATACAATCAGCTGTCTATTGGCATCAAAACTGCATGTTTGAGCAAACAGATATTTCAGAAGAAACCTTGAGGTAGGTTCCAGGATCAGTCTGTCACTGGGAACAAATCAAGATGCATTTACTCTGTTGAAGGCAACTCTACAGAGACAAGATATGTAGGTTTTCTGCAATATGTGGACTTTGCCTAGTTATTACAGAAATTCAGAATTGCAAAAATTACTGAACTTGCCTTTTTTCTCATTCAGATATATTAATTTATCAGCCAACCATGACTAAGGGATGTGCATTACATGAAAAAGGCTGAAATGTACATTTTGTACACATACATTCTACTTTCCTGGTAATTAATTTAAAAATACTAGCTTGTCAGCCACTATTGAAGCTCTAAAAAATTAATTTAGCAAAAAGTTTAAAATGACAAGTGTGCTAATCTAACCTCATATCTAGTTACACTTATTATTACACTGTTTACTATAGGATAATGTTTCAGCTGAGTAGTTTAAGTTGTTACATGTGTTGTTAGCACAGAAAAGCAAAATCAGCTACAAAATTTTTTAGAACTGGACAATATTTTTCTCAAGATTTTAAACTGTTAGAATTTCTTATAACTTCACAGTTTAAAGGTTACACTTGAGTGCATTACTATTTGAAAAAAAAGCTAATTTCATGTGGAAATTTGCTTTTGGAGACTACAAGAGAGCTGCTGCAGAAGACGACAGCCCTACAGTGTGTTCTAGGAGAGTAAGCACTGAGCAGAGTCAAGAAAGCCTCATTATGTTTCCAATGCTACTCTCTTTTAGCTCTTTTAAAACACAAATTACTATAATCATTCTCTCATTTAAGGAAGGGGCTGTAAGAGGAAAATAAATCCGAGTATGATTACCACTACAGTCCTTTGTGCCACATGCTTTGGTTCTTTGGGATTAATCATCAATTCCAGTCTTGGGGCAAAAGCCAATGTTCATGGATTTGGCCTCCTGAACAAACGCATCCATTTCTGAGAGCTCCTGCACAATTCCCTATCTCTCCTTCCTTACTCATCCTGCTTCACAAGAACAAGCCATTCCCAAAGCTTCTACTAATCGTCATGCTGAACCCCCTCAATGATACTGAAATTTATAATCCTAAAGAGATTAGCATCTGACAACAAAAGAAGGAGAGCTACTCTCATATTCTTCCTGATCATTCAAATTCCTCATTTCTCTTATTTAAAAGTAGTATCTTTCTTGATTTTAAAATAGTGGTATTTATATATATATACATAAAATAAGAGACTATTGGCAAACAGCAAACATAATCAGCACAATTCTGAGGTGTGCTATCCATCTTCCTCTACAACAATGGGAACCAAAAAAGGTCCTCCAAATAAAGGTTAATTTCAGCTATAGAAAAAATGACTTTACTAGACATGGTACAATATAAGGCACTGAAATAACAAATTCACATTTTGATTCAATACAGCTAAAATACTTTACACATTTATTTATTTTATGAAACCTTTTCCATCAGTATAGACAAATATTGTTCAAAGTAATATGAAAGCAAAAGCATACAAATAAACAAAAAAACTAAGAGAAAATAAAGATGGTTTTGGAAAAGGGAGGAATGGACAAGTCACAGCAAATAAACATCATGCAAATAAGTTGTTTTCACCACTGCAATGACCCAAGATCAATTCACTTACTAGCCATCTTTCCTTTTTTCTTACAAAAATCTGATGTAAAACGACATGGAAAATCATTACAAGTTTAAGTAACAGCTAGCTATCATGAAGCTCTACATACAGTATGTGTTGATGTATTATTTTAGATTTCATAGCTGTATTTTGTTTTGTACTGTACTAAACCATGCTAAGTAGCAGATTTTAGCAAATGTGAAGAACAATATGAAGAAAAATTGCCTGCTCTTTTAACTTACATTATGAAAAATTTGTTCATTGCGAAATGCTGAAGGATAAAATCACAAATCCTGGGGAATATGTAGTCATAGAGAATTAACACCAAAAGATGTTTCTATAGATCTACGACATAAATATTTTAGTCCTTTTAGTACTCTGCTGAAAAGTTTAGGGCCTCATTCTGCAAAGTATTGTGTGTTCCAATCTCCCAGTCAAGAAGTGTGCCAGACACTCAGCATCACCTTTAATATCTATCACTTATCCAAGTTTTACGTATTTCAGAGCTGGAAGGCAGTCTGCAGTCCCTTGGTTTTAAATGACACAATATCATAGTAAGAGTATCAATAATTTATAGTAGCCTTAAGTTTGCATGACCAGCAAAACCAAAAGATCACAGTTTTCACAGGATTTTTTTCAACGTATTAAGGGGACACTGTCAAGCAGATGAGATAAAAACTAACATGTTTTTATCTATTCTTATTTTTATGGAGTAAGTAATGGAGTTTTTATTTGATGCTTTGAGCATCTTTGAAATTATTTTTAAAATGCATATAATTAATAAATAAAACTGTCCATTCTGCCAGACTAGACTAAGAAACCAACCAGTGACACAAACATAGAGGAAATGAATCAGTCTTTCCTTATGGACCCTAAAGCAAAACATTAAGTTGGGTTTCAGATTGTTCCTACTATTATTAAATTTTAATATGAGTTAAAGCAATTCATTGTTCTTTTAAGCATGTATCCAGTTTAAAATTTACATTACTAAAAGACGTTCACATTCTGTTTAAGACTGTTAGCTGATTTGCAATTATTAATGAACTATGCAATACATGTTGCCAATAGGTGTTTTGTTAAAGAGGATCTGACAATTAAAAGAGTTACAATCTTAAAGAATAACAGGAACAACCTTAAAGATATTTAACTCCCTTCCCTTCCTGCTAATTAATCTCTGCCAAAAGTCTGATTACTATCATGGCCTTTTAACCTTGTCCTGCTAATTAACAAGTTCAAGGTGTTCTGTATCTATGGGGGAATGAAATTCAGGAAATAAGGACCTTTCACTGACAGTGTCTGCTCTTCAAACTCTCAGGGTTCAGATCCAGGGATCTCTCACAGTAAAAGCATCCAATCAGATAGAAAGCATGTTGCAACAGAGTTAAAACTGAAATTGTACAAAGTCTTAGAGACCAGTATTAAGACATTGCATTTGATAACGAGTAGGAAGTCCATAATACAAATGGAGCACTGTGATTTATACACTCATGATCAGACCACTATATTTTGCATTAGCTGCTGTTTCTGACTACAGTCACAACTGCATGGAGAACCATACAAGGATTCACAGTCTTCTTTCAAAGAGCAGATGACAAAATGCAGCAAACTCTTCTGAAACTTCAGTGTGAAACAAGGATATAGAACAGAAGTACAAATCAGGAAACACAGTCAGCATACTCATGACACTGTGGTCCACATATCTGAGCTATCTCCTCTGGGGGCCTCACATTGTGTTATTTTTAATGCGAAATCCTTAGCATTTAAATAAGATAGGTGACACAAAGATACAAGTAAATTCATTAGAAATATACAATGGACTGGACAGTGTAGAGCGAGACTATGGGAGAGTGGGTAAGCGTTCACCCAGAACTCCACACTTCACATCTCAACAGCAGACCTCAAGTGATGTATAATTTGTTTACTTCTGCAGGCAAATACAAGCTAGCTTTAAATCAAGTAGCTCAGGCTCCACAGCTGAGTTCATGACTAAAGGCAAGCTGAATAAATAGTTCTGAAAAGCTGGGAAGTAGTTAGACATCTAGTCCATGCTGAGCTCTGGGCAGCCATGACTATGTTGCTCTAAGTATGAAAGCTAGCTTGTTTAAAGCAGGAATAAGATTGCCCACACAGCCTACAGTCATCCAGTTTGCTACTTAACACCAAGGAAGGGCACAGTTAACAGCCAATTACAGATGCAGATATCCTGATTACTTTAAAAGAAGGGCAATGGAAAATGAGAAATACTGATGGCGAGATCAGTAAATTTCAAAAGGCATGACTGGCTTTTTTCAAATTCCATATATAATGAGTGACCACACTTTACTTACTTACATAGATATTAGCTCAGAATAAATATTGATTTCATTGTATTGAAAAATTTAGTTTAGTTTTTCATTATTAGCTTTTGCATTGTCATAAATGAGGTATGAGAACTGAACAAAAAGACTGCATTAACGGTCACAGTCTGATTTTCATCTTTTTTTTCAGTTAGCAATTATAGTTATCAGTTTCTCTTGCAAATCTGCTTTTGAAAATGTGTCTGCATTATTCATTTTGACAGTGTCCCTTTAAGGTAAGGAATCAACTGCTCACTGTGGAGCCCTCTACAAAATATTGTGTATGTATAACTGAAAACATAAAAATCTAAAAAAGCCATTGAATATGTATATTATTTACGTGTATGTTTGTAGCACTTGGCTACATTTTATAAAGTAAAGAAATAATTTTGCATTTTAGAATAGGAAATATAACATAACGTACAGGTCTTTACTGGAGATTAACTTAGTATAAAGTTATGAATGTTGTACCATGAATAGGAGAAGTGGTAATACTTGTAACAGGATATTATTTATCTGATTTACAAAGGGACATTTTCATTACCTCAAAATATTCCAGATTTCATCAACCACCTTATAATGTTTTTTTCTGATATCTGCATTTCATTTCCTGGAGTTACATATATACATATTATTAGGTTAACACTTCTATTATGATTTCACTGATAGATAAATGTGGGAAACATAGGTTCTTTTTGTTCTTTGAATAATACATAGCTAGTGTGAAACTTACGTTATACTTAATTCCTGTGGTGATGACCTAATTAAATCATATCTAAAACTTACCTTGGGTTTGAATGCAATCAGTTTCAAAACCATTTCAACAGTGAACACTCCTGTGAAAACCATATTCATAATGTCCATTGCATCATTAAAGAGCTTAGACTGTCCATAGTGCTGTGAATGAAAAATACAATACATTTAAAAGTAAAGTAAAAAAACTTTAAAATATTAAGTGAAAGTAAGGCAGCCTAAGGCAAAGTTGGCAAAAATGAAGCACGGGAAAATATTTTCTTGTAGTATTTATGGTGCACACCTATATCCATACAAGACTAGTTGAGTATCTCTGGTCAAGAATGGAGTTGTTTAAATCTATTCTCCTTAGGTGCTAAGCGGAACAAAACCATCATTCTGCTACATGCTAAAGGAATCTCCAGAGAGATGGTTTTGAGAAGAAAACTGTTCCCTCAAAAAAGGAGTATTAGACAACAGCAATTTCCCAAGTTTTATATGCTAGGTTTTAAAATTACATAACCTTGTGTCACACCAGCTTAGAAAGCCTGCAGTATGTTAGTCACAGAATAATATATCTTGTGTAGGAGTGATATTTTTAAGAGGATACAGTGCATGCAAGCGTATTGAAAAAAGTAGAATGGTTTTGTAAACTGAATTTGAACTACTCTTTTTCTTATAAAAATCTGAAATACTAGGGAAAAGAAAGAGACAACTTGGAAAAGTAGGTAAAGAAGCAGCTTGCAAAGAACTGCATACATAATGTAGAAAAATTAGAATAATAAAAATATATACACACACAAAAAAACTCACACATTCAAAAATACACACAAGTGTACATAGATATACAGCTAATACATGAAAACGTGTTTGCGTGAGGTTTGCATTATCACACAAAACTAGAGTTGCTCCATATATTAAGTTTTTAAACTTCTGAAGAAGGTATAGACACAGAGGATAGAAATGTCACAGAATGGGTTGGGTTGGAAGGGACCTTTGAAGATCATCCAGTCCAATCCAACCAAATATGGAGTAGTACATACACAAAATGAACACAGAACAAGTACAGAAATCACACAGAGGTGAAGTAATGCTTAAAGGCACTGCACAAACGAATATATTAGATAAAAGAATCTAAGGGGTTGAGAGATTTTCTTGCACATGGATTATCTTGGGAACACACATATAAAATAAACTAAATTACACTGCAGGTACAAAATAAAGCTCAAACAGCTTGATTAAGTTAGGAAGACCTTTATCAACATCAAGCTGTTTTAAACAATTTCACTTCAGAGAACTGATGAACAGATTAGAATACGTCACAGACGAGTACTATGATCAGAGGTGTTTTTTTTTAAATTTCACTTCACAGAAAAATACAGGTTGCCATAAAAGAAAGGCATTATATCACCCATTCCTTCCCTGCCATTTATGCCAACAGCTTCAAAACAGCTTCTAGTTTTCCTACCTGCATAGCCAAGCAAAGTGTGTTCAGCATGATGAGGACAAACATGATGTATTCAAATCCAGTAGAATTCACCACATACCAGAACTTGTACTGGTAAGGATTTTTTGGAATATATCTACGAAGAGGACGTGCCTTCAAAGCATATTCTACACACTGACGCTGTAAAAGCAAATACATCAAAAATTGTCAGACTATACCTAAGAGCTAATCAACTGATAATATAATTAATAAGTGCAAATTGTTAAATATAAGTCTTAAAAACAAGCAGTCTGTCTACTTGATATAGAGAGTTTTATTATTAAATGTTAATAAAGTAATCAAGTAGCTTACCAATCCTCACTTGGTTATTTACAACTGTACCTAATCATATACACTACTCAGCCACACACAAAGAATCAAATAATGCTCATGGAAATTCTGAAGTGTTTCACCTTTATACGGTGTAGTAGTATACAGAAGTACACCACAGACTGTATGTATGTATATGTATAGCATATAGCATGAATCTTAATAGCATAACTATTAATTCATCTTAAGTCATGCTTTGTCTTCGCTCAGTTTTCAACCACCAATGTAACTGCACAGCATAAAACCCTAGAGTCAGCAAAATAAATATGGAGGAAGAGTTATTCCTAATAGTTCAGTTAAATTGCCCAGCAAAATCATGTCACATACGGAGGAACATCATGGATTCATCTCCTACTCTATTAGTGCCTGAAATCTTCATGTAGGCTGGGCCTTCCACTTGTCTTTTGAAGAATGCTTATAAAAGCTCACTGACGAGGCACAAATTGCAGAACGAATGCTGGCTAAGGTTTGATGCTTAGGTTTTTTTAAACAGTGTGTTACAGTTGGACAAGAGTACCTGAAAAATCATGACTGATGACTGATGACTTTCTCAGTCAAAGGATTAAATAGTAAAAGGGGACAGATTTTTTTTTTTTTTATTTGAATCTGAATATCCCCTGTGAATTTCTAAACAAATTGGGGGGGAGGGGGAGAGTAGAACATTTTGAACACTTTCAGACTATTCAGAACACAAAGTTTATTTTCCTGTTCTTATTGTAAAACCTACTTCTGCCTCTGGATAAGATAGCAAGTGCTGTATTCTTGTTAATGTGACACCAACAAGTGAGACACTAAGAAGCTAACAAGCTTAATGTAACACCTTTCACAACAAAAAGACTGATAGGTTGGGCTTACAGAAAGAGGAACATACAATGACCTGAATACCAATTGATAGTATGTACTAATTCCACTTTTTTTCTAACATATGTGTTTGGTGCCCTCTTCTGACACAAAGCACAAAGGAAGTTCTTCATGCATAAATAAAAAAGAATACTTTCAAAAGTTAAGAGTTCATTATTTATTTTAACCTGATTTTTGTCCAGCTCACAGTTCTTATACTCTTGTTCTCCCTGTTCTTGGAATGTAACAATCACAAACCCAACAAATATGTTCATCATAAAGAAAGCAATAATGATGATATAGATGATGAAAAAAATGGAGATCTCCACTCTATAGTTGTATACAGGTCCTACATTCTCGCCATTTGAATCAATGGCTTTGTATAGCAGCCTGAAAAACAAACAAAATTTTATCTTTATTAGCATTAAAATGACAAAAGAGAGCAAAATATGCAGACTCAGAGGACAGATTTCAGAAATGGTCTGCTGTTTACTGTTATCTTTTTCTAGTTAATGACAGTGCTTACAACGATATCGAAACCAGAAGAATCACACCACACAATGTTATATGCTTTTTTCCAAAAGACTCAAGGTAATGAGCAGATGACTGCATGTTTTACTTTTCTTCCCCCCACATAAAGCTATCCCCTAAGATTTTTCTCATGTAGGGAAATAGTGAGTGGTAGTTTGCTGTTCCTGGGCCTCTCTGTGCAGTGTACTATTGCCTGATTTTGCAGTAAAAGTTTTACTCAAAGGCCTAAAATTTTCATATTAGTATTAAAGAGCATCGATGGATAAACATCTAAAAGGATTACTTCCATTAGAGCTAAAGAATAGCTCATTATAGCAAAAGCAGCTGAAAGATTAGGAATCAAACAATATAAAAAAAGTTTGCTCTTTATAGATACAGGTGAATGAAAAATTACAGGAAAAGTGCACAGATTCAGAAGGATAGCAGGTTTTTTCCTTTCCTCCATTAATAAGTTTTTATACTATCACTTAAGGCTGCTTTGCTGCCCAAAAATGCCTGGTAAATGATAAAGAAAATGTAATTGTATTAACAATGCAGTGAAAACATGGAGAATTCACTCACGCTGGCCAGCCTTCAAAAGTGGATACTGTAAAAAGGGCCATCATAGCAGACAGAACATTATCAAAATTGAAATCACTATTTTGCCAGACCCTCTCTTTGACCATTGGATTATCAACATCTCCATCTTTATAAACGATGTATATCCCTCTGTGGGAAAGAAACAAACTGTCATTAGTGAAATATTAAATTAGCCGCAGAGTTACTCAATGATCTGTTCAAAACAATTTATTTTACTCCCTCCCTAAGCCTGTTTTATTTCCTTGCTAACCTGTGTTTTCTGGTGGATTTAAAATGACAATTCCAATTTACACAAACCTAAATGGCCTGACACATGCCTGCCCATACCTGCTACAGTTTAAATTATTCAAAATATAATGTGTCATTCTTAGATCAAAGATGTTCTCACCGGCATTCCTCGGGATTCTGTTTTGCTTCATCGGTGCACCTGTAGAATTTTCCCTACATAGAAAACAAAAAGCAATGCCAAAATGCAGAATATGCAAAATAAACACATTTATACTATGATTGGTTCAGAATGGGACCAATCCAGTTCCAGCAGCAAGACATCAAGAATTCAAGTCAGCTTTGCTTTTCTTGATGCAGTGTAAATTGTGAGCATGTCTACTTACCTTGAACAGCTGCACTCCAATACAAGCAAACATGAACTGCAGCAGAGTTGTAACAATCATGATATTACCAATAGTTCTAATAGCCACAAAGACACATTGAACAACATGCTGGAAAGAAAGAAAAAAAAAAAATTTAATACAACTTGTTACGTAGTATCACAGAATACATACTGTAAAAGTCTATTTTATCACATGCAGATTATTATTTAAAACTACTATATTTGTGTTGACAGTATTATACCTACTACCATAATTAAACTTGTTTTCTAGATTTGTCTATAAATCTGTTGACATAGACCCATCAACATCAATTGACTGAAAATTACATAAGCATTATGGAAAAACAATTAAAATATTGCTCTGGCATGTTGGTTCACAGCAAGTATTACGGTAAAAATTTGTTCTCCATGGCATTTGTGTTCCTCCACATATAAACTGCTGTAACTGTGGGCAGAATCTTGCCTAATATGTTTAAAAATCAGGAACTGATTCATGTCCTTGCCCTGTGAACTTCTCTAGGCAATTCTTTTTGTGCAAGAATTTTTAACCTGAAGCAGGACTGAAGAATCAGGCCAACAGAAATATAACTTAAAAAGTAAAAGTAAACACCTTAAGTCCTTTTGCTCTGTTTATTGCCCTTAGAGGCCTCAAGACTCTTAAAACTCTGAGGATCTTCACAACTGAGATAGCACTTGATCTAGGGGGAAAAAAGAAGTTATTCTGTTACTTTTAAGGTAACTGATTTTATTACTAAGAATAACAATGTTCTTGCAACTTCCTTATATATGAAATTTCAAAAAAGTCTCAAGATAATATATACAAGATATTTAAAAGTATTTCTTTACTGATCCTTTATTAATATTAGAAAATAATATCAATCTCATAAATACCATAAGAATTATTTTGATTTCTGGAGCAACTTGGGAATTAACAGCTCAGAAGCTTGCCTGACACTGTAATGCAGTTAAGTTTGGTCAGGAGCAAAATAGTCCCCAAAGTATTTTTCAGTGTTGGTGAGCTCTTTTGAAGACACTGTGTAAGCCCTGTAAATCAATGAATACCTTAATTTCCAACCAGCTGGAGATGAAAAGATCTCAAATGGCTCACATTCTCTTTGTTTAAGTAGCTAGGACTGCCTTTTGAGGAAGTAATAGCAGACAGCCTTTTAAAGAACATATTGTGAAACTGAAAGCTTGTGTAACAGGTATTCCAGTACAAGCAGAATACAAAGTGGGAAGCAGCTGACTGACACCCAGCCCTTGCTCTTTTCTAAGTCACTAAGGGTTTCACAGATGATTTTAAATGAGGCACAACTGCTCAGTGAATCAATAAGCATCTTCAGACTCTTTTACTATGTTTAGCCTGATCCAAACAAAGCAAAAAAATCTCTTCACTACCACTTACAGTCCTGATTAAGGTACCACTTCTCTCCCCTTCAAATGCTGTCAAGTTACATATCCCAGTAGGTCAATGCTGAAAAAGCAAGCTCATAGAACTAGACGGTAGATGTGTCAACAGGACAAAAGAAGGTATATAAACTTCCTGAAGCTCCAGGATTACTTGCTATACAATACAGTGTCATGGTGCTCTTCCTTGTTCTCTTGGTAATAGTGGGAAGTAGTAATTTGTTTCCAACGCGTATTAGTAATGAGTTACAACACACTCCATATAAAGCACTACCTCTTGCCAGTCCCAACCCTGATTATTGATACTGCACACCCACACACAATGGGGGAACAAAAGGAGCTGAAACACTGATTTCAGTATAAAACCCCAAAGAAAAAATAAATCATTCACATTATAAGTATAGTACTTACTGAATACCAAATGATACCAGAGAAACACCCACAACCAGCAAATCCAGCAAATTAAAATAATTCCTGCAGAAGGACCCTTTATGAAGGAATGCTCCAAAAGCTGTCATCTAAAAATAGG
Organism: Platalea leucorodia; assembly: GCF_965183815.1. Classification (NCBI taxonomy): domain Eukaryota; kingdom Metazoa; phylum Chordata; class Aves; order Pelecaniformes; family Threskiornithidae; genus Platalea; species Platalea leucorodia. Next base: position 16,680,282 of record NC_138831.1, read on the forward strand.
ATCGTTACACGTTTAGTCTATATTTCAGTTTATTCAAATTCACATTTAGGCTGTTTACAAGACACTTGCCTAGAGTGTGAATGCATACAATATTATCTCACTTTCTAAAAGCAACTGAGATATAAAAGAATCCCACTATGTACATTAAATCTTTCATTTAAATCATAAAAATTCTGCTCAAGCAACACCAGCAAATGTGTTAATTGTTTCTGATATCAACAAATGTTATATTTTGTGTAAGAACTGATTAGGCTGAGGTGATTACACTTAATTGATTTGGCCTTTGTTAGAAAAATGACAAGAACAATTAAATTGCCATGCTTACTAAACTGTAAGGTACAGATTCTGACTCCTAATCATTCATACTACCTTGAGAAGTGAAGGAGCTGAAAATGTCTTACAAAAACCTGAGAGTCAAACCTGGTACAGAACCAGCACAAGGCTGTTATAAGGCAGCGTTACACTGCTATTTGCCTTTGGCTCACAGGAGACATGTTAATATCATGAGTGAGTATCTTGGAATAACCTGGAACAACCCATAGATTGTGTCGTAATACGTGTGGACAAGGGTCCCCAAGTTTTGCTGGTCTGTGGGGAATACCAAACATTGCTCTCCCTATTGGACTTCCTCTTCATCTAGATTAAGATGAAAGCACACAAAGGGTATCTTGTGAAGGAACCTGCATGCATCATTTGCAGGTTTCATTAGGAGCCAGTGGTAGAGGCTCTATTAATTGTGGCTGCAGACAGAATCTGGGCAGATGTTCTCAGGTATCACAAAGCTGAATTTGGCTCCTAAATCTATGAATTAGACCCCTACCGTGACTTCAAGTAAGTACCAGTTAAAAATGCAGAGAGGAATCAGTTAAGCCATTAGAAGCACAGAATCTGCACTTGAGTAGAATTTTGCATTGGTTTTTCCATAGTTACGGATTAAGACTGAAACACTGAAACTAAAAGCTTGAAATTAAAATAAGGATACCTTTGAAAAAATACCTAGTAGTCAGTTCAGGCACACGGATTCTAATTTCTTCAGCCTTAAGGTCCTCTTAAACAGACTTGAATACTCTCAGCTACTCATTGTTTTCCACAGGTAAGAAAACTCAATGCCAGCCAGAGAACATCTGATATTGACCGTGTGTTTTAAACCCATTACTTTCTAGTCTGTTCTGTTCCTCAAGATGGAGTGAAAAGATTTTATTTCCTTTCCTCTTGCAGCAAACTATTACATCGTTCAAGACCGTTCCACAACGTAGAACAGAGTTACTGGCAATGGGCATCTCAGTCTACTGTGTCACTACTTGTGTGCACAAACTTGCAGGCCTTTTGCATGAAAAACCATCAGCGTCAATGAAAGCTGTATATCTGCAAAGGAATGCAAACTACAAAAGATGCATTTTTCTTGGAAGCCCTTTTCTCCTTATTCTCATGTTAACCTTGCTTTTGTCGCAATCAGAATACTAAATGTTCCTCAAAACTAGAAGAATAAAAATCCTGAAGTTTTAACCTATGTCATGACATGAGAGAGGTAATACAACTATATTGTAAAATTTCCAATAAATTCCTAGCTCTTTTCACTTACAGCTCTACAGAGTATGGCTAAACTCATTAAAATCAGTGGGAGTTGAACACTAAAATAACCTCGAATATCAAACCTACATCTACCTACAAACACTCATATACACTGTCATATGCCATCAGTTAGCAACACACAAAGTTTCATGTAAAGACTCCCACAGAAGTAAAGATATATTGACCTAAAAATACAGGTGAAGTACATATCTCCCCATCTTTATACGGAGACTCATGTTTCAACCACTACAAATCCCAGTGGAAGCATTCGACTAAAACTCTCTATAGAAAATCATTCTATCCTTCACACAGATCAAGACCAAAGCAAAGGCTAGAGCGGATTTGAGGTGGTAAGCGCTGTCACGCAGCCTTCAGCGGAGCAGATGCTGCAGGACACTCACTGAGCACAGTGCCTGGTGCACCACCTGTGCTGCTCTTTTCCTCCTGCCTGTAATTCCACACCAGTGGGGAATTGTTTAAATGGTGTGGGATTAGCACAGCTGGGGCAAGATTAAAAGCACAAGGCCCTAACCTGACCTTTGCTCTGATGTTTTCACATTTTGCAAGTATGGCAAACAGGATGGTAAGCTGGATTTCAGTGCCATGTAGGGATTACATAAGAGAATTCTTAAATGCTTTAAACTGATGTTGCAGCTTTTCTATTATTTATATCCTCATTCACATACTTGACACCATATAATGTGGAAATCCTCATGTCTGCAGAGCAGTCAGTAAGACAGAGCACAGGGAGACTCTGCTGAGAGTTATTCTGTTTTAATGCTTGTTTTTTGGACATTTATGAGTTTCTTCACTGCAGCTGATAATATTGCCTCTGGTTATCTTAATTTCAGTTTCATATACTTTTTGCCTGGAAATTAAGGAATGCTATTGTTACTGCAGGTCTAGTCTTGAATTTACTCCTTGCAGAACACACGCAGCTTCTGCACGATTAGATACTGTGGAAAGCACAGCGCAAAACCCAGGATGGAAGACATGGAGGACTCCAGCCATAAGCAAGCAAAGCCAGTGTCTGAGACATGTTAGTAAAGCAGGCACTGTATATGTACATGTGTCATGGTTCTGGTTGTCCATTACATTTTTTATGGTACAATTTATTGTCCTTTGTAAATATATGTGAGTGTGCTGAAGGGCAGAGCTTCCTGGAGAAAGTGGAGTCAGGAGCATCAAAATTTTTGGCTATGAAAGGGCTTCTTGTTTCTTTGTAATATTTTACAATGCCAGATTTCAGCAGCCCAAGCTCTAGAGCTTCCTACTTCCCTTGGGTAACTCTTGAGTTGCTCAGTGTCAGAATCTTCTGCAATTAGTAGGAATGTTGCTTTTCTTAACACATTCACTTATGCCTCTTTATGCCATGCTTTATAACTCCTCTGTCTCCTAGAGAAACATAATTGGAACTGCAGGAGCTATACAACCTGCTGCTCAGAGCATGTGGAAGTTTACCATCTCTCTTCTGCCACAGAAATGGCGGTAACATATTTTGTATGGCTTCTCAAATTCAGAGTTGGGAACCAGTTTGATCTAATGCTACAGTTCTTTTCAGTGCTTCTTTCTTTCCTTTAGTTTGGCCTTTCTCTAGCAGCGAAAAAAATGGATATTTATTTTAGAATTCTACAAATTTTATAAGATTAATCAATTCTATAGCAAGCTCCTCACTGCTGAAAATGAGAAATAAGGGGATAAATGTAAGTCTGGGAGAATATTCGCAAGCATAAAAGTAGTCTACTACTTACAGTACAGCTTATCTTGTAAACAGCCCAAATATTGCATCAATTAGTATTAATCAAATCGCAATGTGAAGAGTATGCACAGCAATATGAGCAAAAGCTGGGAGAAGAGATTTTGTTAAGCTTAATCCTCAACTGGAAATGCAAAGTTTATGTACAGATTCTTAGTGTACCAGAAATTTTTAAGTGTATAGATCAGGGTTACTCAATCAAAAACTCATGGTGAATATGCACAGCATGAAACTTCTAGGAATCATGTGTAAATCTCTGAAAAAATATTTTGCGAATTCCCACCAAAAATTTTTATTTCTTTGTTCAGCATTTTCTTACATGTGAACCTAATCCTCAATTATACGGCTTCTTCGTCAGAGTAAGCCTCATACATCTAAAATCTGAGTAACCCCAATGGATATTCTTAATAATCAGTACACAAACTATACATTAAAAGGCCAATTTTTGACTCATGCATGGGTAATACATTTAAGCAAGCATATTTATGCCTTTCTGTGTATTTAAATGTATGCCCAAGATAAATGCAAAGTATCTTAGTATATAGATAGATAAATGCAAGATATCTTGCAAGTCCTATTGCAAGAAAATAGTTATCTACTATTTTAGCTCTGTGAATACAGTTCAGCAAAAGAAATGAGAAATTACATGCTCTCTCCTTAAAAGACTGATTATCTCTTTTGGAAATGCCAGAGCAAGGAGAAGGAAAAGCTCATGCGCAGTGAATTATTTTTCCCTTTTCTGACAACTGTAAGTTTAAAAAGGGTAAAAAATGAATTATTACATTGATGTAATGATAAAAAATCAGCTTCTTCATGCATCCAATGGTAAAAAATAACCAACCAAAACTATGAGGAACTGTCAAATAAAAAAATCCTCTGGTTTAAAAAAAGTTTAGCTTTGATCGCTTAGAGAAAAGGCGAAGAACACTTCAAGTGCCTTTTCTTGGCAGGTGACACACAAGGAAAATCCTTTTAAACAAACTTCCTTTAAAAACCTGTTACCTTCAAAATGATCTCAAATGTAAACATACTAGTGAAGACATAATCTGCATACCCTAGGATCTGGAAGGTAAACAAAAAGTTACAAACATTATTGCTAAAGCTGCTTTTGAGCTAACAAGGATCAATTAACAATGCATTACCTTTAACAGGATTTCAACAGTAAAGATGGCTGTGAAAGCATAGTCAAAGTAACCAAGTATCTGCAAGGTATAATATGTGCCACAGTAAGAAATCCATCTATTAATAAATTTTTACAATTTAGACCACATGCACAACACCACCTCAACTATTCTAAGTAGGTAGATGGGGAATTTAGACATAGTAGTTCAAAATTCCAGCTGTTATGCAACCATTTTTATTTGCATAAAAATTTATCAGATGCCACTGTGTTTAGATATTAGATTTCACCCCTAAAGAGTTAACAGGACCCAATAAGCAATACTTTCTTTCAATTCAGACTTTCCTCTATCAGGTTTCACAGGTACTTTCTTCAGCCTTTCGCAGAGATACAGAATCTTACACAAAGAATAAATACTTCTTAATAATAAGTTGTTTGGTTTTTTGTTTTTTTTTTTTTTTTTTACCGCAGTATTGCATCAAAAAATAAAACGTCAATGGATGCTTCTAGATTGCACATCATTCTACATTCTGCTACATTATATTGTTCTTTATAGACTGGGCTAAGGTGTCACAAAGCAAATTAATGAATAACTAAATTACTTAAAATCAGCACTACAACTCTCTTTTCTTGAACTTGGAAGATACAGCAGTTATTTATTTGTAGGAAATTTGGAAGAACCCACAACAGTTGCACACTGATATGCAAACTTTGTAAAAGACTGTGGGTGTGTCATTGACCTCACTGCTGTCGACAGGAACACTACCATATATTTCACTACAACCAAGATTTCAACCCTTTCAAGGTGGCCATATCGCTAGCACCTAACTTAGCAATCAACATGCACTGCAGTAGGGTGCTAGTTTAGTTTCAAGGATCCAGCAGTCCAACTAGCAAACAGTTGTGAACAGAAACATGTTGCCTGTGGCTCAGCAACTAATAAAATGGGAAGGAGAAATAAAGAGAAAACAACACAAAAACAGTATTCCTATTAGATCATATAAAAGGAAATAATTTTTTTGCCCATGTTCAGTTGAAGATCACATCCTTCTGTCCCTTGCTGTGGCTGAAAAAATAGGCAAATATTAAAGCCATTCAACAAAGATTAATCAGTAAGGAATTCATTCTGGAGTCAAAAGAAAATACTTAAAGGCATTCCAGTTTGTAAACTTTCATTCTCTTGGCAAGCTGGCTGGTTGAAGGAACATGAGATCATTCAAGGTAATAACAAGAAAAATATGCAGGTCTGGTGCATTTGTGAATATTTACAACAAGAGGGAAATGCCTTCTTGAAATCACTCTCACGTTTTACCCGTGTCCCAAATAGGAATAATCTTTTCAGTTACCACCACTCTCCAGTTACATTTTCCTAGTACTCTTCTAGTTACAAAAACAACTATCAGCCCTTCAAGCCATTTCTACAATAACAATTTCAGTATTGCCCACCAGCTCTCTTTTTCTTATCCATTAGTGTGATTTATTCGTAAGATTGCACTTGTCCAGTTTTATAGATATGGGAAGCACACAGCTCTACTGAATAGTACATGAAGAGTGTCTTTGTGCTTTGACCTCTTTTTACCTTTGAAGAAAGTTTTAACTTTTTGTTTTTTACTAATGTTACTGAAAAAATGTTCAGATAATGTCAACAGCCAAAAGAGGACTTTCAGAGACTGCATCGACACTAGCAAGAACTAGAGGGATACAACATCTACTGACCTAGTAGGCCCATCCTTCCTGTAAGAAGTGTAAGAGTTTCTCTAACTCCATGGCAATCTCTACAGATCAATTTATACCTAAGACAGGAGAGGCCTGGAAGTTCTGTTAAAGTATCCCAAAACTCCCCACAGACTATTACCAAGTTGCATCATCTCAGCTATTTCATACCTAATCTAAAGCATGCACAACTCACGATAACATGAGAGGCTTGCTTCACCACTGATAAAAGTGCAACAAGAGTAAGACAAACATTAGTGGTCATGAGAGTGGATTTATTTCTGTTTCTCTGTCTAATAATTGTGCATTTGAGTAACAGGCAAGTTTTCTACTATATTAAGAATATAAAATGGGGGATTCAGGAATTTGTTTTCGGAGAACACAGCACGTAAACTACACTTTTATTAAATAATAGAGACATTTCTGAAATTAATATTCTTACAAATATTTTGTTTCTACAAGTATATCTAAAAAAGGATGAAGAAACACTTCCAAATTTTTGGGTTTGTATATAGGCTGAAATGGCATTTAACTCTGAATCAAGGCAAGAGCTGGGCATCCTCTGATCCTCATCTTACATGTGAGTTTAGAAAAAAGTGAAACTTGTTTAGTTTCTGATTTAGCCAATCAGGAATCCAAGGATCTTCAGGTCTGATGTGGTGGTACTCAAACTCATTAGTGTGGCCACACTAGCTTCTTTGAAAGAAGAGATAATATCCTTACAAATGCGTATACTCACTAACAGAGTTATACTAACTAACAGAGTTAGTGAGTTCCCCAAGACCATATAACAGAGTCAATGAAGGAGAAGAGACAACAGGTCAGAGTCTATTCCCAACATGTTATAAACAGTGATAATTTTAACTGGCATTTTTAAATCAGCATCTAATACTAAGAGTGATTCAGGAAATGCATATCAGGTACACAAGCTGAAAATTATAAAAAATGTGAAAATTATAAAGATTATCCTCAGCTTGAGCATATTTTATTCTGATATATTAATAGCCAACAAAGGAAAAACATTATGTACATAATAAATGGTTCTAATACCGATGATGTTCCATCAATAAAGTTACTAGTCTTTAAAGATTTATGTTTTTTAAAGCAAAAAACTATAAATGTATGACTTGAAAGAGGAAAAGGAAAGTTTCTTAACTTGAAAATTAAAAAACAGGCATTAGTCCCAAAGGATTGTTATCCTGTGAGGATATATTTATCTTCAGACATAAAAATTAAGGGCTTACATTATTTCGAAAAGAGTGGCTGCGAATTGGATCTTCTGCTGCTAGGGAAACACTGCTCAGCATGATGAACACAAGGATGAGATTGGTAAAGATGTGGTGATTGATGAGTCTGTGGCATCCCACTCGAATTCTGAAAAAGAGATTAAAAAATGTACCATGTGTGCAAATAGAATTCAGCAGATGGCTAATATACAACATGTTTTCTATGACTCTGACAACAATGACAGAACAGAGCAACCATCAGCAGCTAATAGCAGTGCAAATGCTGAAGGTATAACTGTGATTTCTAAAAATGTAAATAAATTCAAAATCCAGTCCACCTGTAGTGAAGATGCACTTATCAAAGGAATCTGAGAGAGGATTTCCCAGCTCCTGTTGGTTTTCAATGGGTTATGAATGCCACTACAAGTTCCAGTGTTTGTACCGCTGTGCGCATACAGAGGCCAATGTCAAAAGGACTAGATAATAAGTCATTTCAGATCCTCAGTTTGATTTGATTCTTACTAAACCTGTCAAAAATACTCATATGGTAAGATGATACCCATATGGTAAGGAGCTGGAAGCCATTGCGCGGCAGGAAAACTATGATGTGGTCACCATTACGGAAACATGGTGGGATGACTCATACAACTGGAGTGCTGCAATGGACGGCTACAAGCTCTTTAGAAGGGACAGGCATGGAAGGAGAGGTGGTGGGGTAGCCTTGTACGTTAGAAAGGGTTTTGATTGTCTAGAGCTCAACGAAGGTAATGTTAAGGATGAGTGCTTATGGGTAAAGATCAGAGGGAAGGCTAATAAGGCAGATACCCTGGTGGGAGTCTGTTATAGAACACCCAACCTAGATGAGGAAACAGATGAAGTATTCCACAAGCGGTTGGCTGAAGTCTCACAATCTCTAGCCCTTGTTCTCATGGGAGACTTCAACTTACCAGATCTCTGCTGGAAATACAACACAGCAGAGAGAAAGCAGTCTCGGAGGTTCCTGGAGTGTGTGGAAGATAACTGCCTGACACAGCTGGTAAGCAAGCCAACCAGGGGAGGTGCCCCACTGGACCTGCTGTTTACAAACAGGGAAGGCCTGGTGGGTGATGTGGTGGTCGGAGGCTGTCTTGGGCTCAGCGACCATGAAATGATAGAGTTTTCAGTTCTTGGAGAAGTAAGGAAGGGGGTCAGCAAAACCGCTACCCTGAACTTTAGAAGGGCAGACTTTGGATTATTTAGGAGTCTGGTTAACAGAGTCCCTTGGGAGGCAGTCCTGAAGGGCAAAGGAGTCCAGGAAGGCTGGATGTTATTCAAAAAGGAAATCTCAAAGGCACAGGAGCAGGCCGTCCCCATGTGCCGTAAGACAAGCAGGCGGGGGAGAAGACCAGCCTGGCTGAACAGAGCTTTGGCTGGAACTGAGGAAAAAAAGGAGAGCTTACCACTTTTGGAAGAAGGGGCAGGTGACTCAGGAGGACTACAAGGATGTTGTGAGGTTATGCAGGGAGAAGATTAGAAAGGCCCAGATAGAACTTAAACTGGCCACCGCAGTTAAAGACAACAAAAAATGTTTTTACAAATATATCAGTGACAAAAGGAGGGCCAAGGAGAATCTCCATCCTTTGTTGGGTGCAGAGGGAGAAGGCTGAAGTACTTAATGCCTTCTTTTCCTCAGTCTTTAATAGACAGACTGGTCATCCTCGGGGTTTTCAGGCCCCTGAGCTGGGAGATGGAGATAGGAAGCAGAATGAAGACCCAGTTATCGAAGAGGTAACAGTCACCAACCTACTCCTCCACCTGAATGCCCACAAGTCTATGGGGCCAGACAGGATCCACCCAAAGCTACTGGGGGAGTTGGAAGAGGAGCTTGCCAAGCCACTCTCCATCATTTATCAGCAGTCCTGGTCAGCCGGGGAGATCCCAGATGACTGGAAGTTAGCAAATGTGACCAGCCCACCTACAAGAAGGGACAGAAGGAGGATCTGGGGAACTACGGGCCTGTCAGCCTGACCTTGGTGCCAGGGAAGGTAATGGAGCAGATCATCTTGAGTGCCCATTACGCAACACGTGCAGGATGACTGAGGGATCAGGATCAGCCAGCATGGGTTTATGAAAGGCAGGTCCTGCTTCACTAACCTGGTCTCCTTCTATGACAAGGTGACCCGCTTAGTGGATGAGGGGAAGGCTGTGCATGTTGTCTACCTGGAGTTTAGTAAGGCCTTTGACACCATTTCCCACAGCATTCTCCTGGAGAAGCTGGCTGCTCACAGCTTGGATAAGTGCACTCTGCGCTGGAAGGCTGAGCCCAGAGAGTGGTGGTAAATCGAGTAAAATCCAGTTGGTGGCCGGTCACAAGTGGTGTTCCCCAGGGCTCAGTATTGGGGCTGGTCCTGTTCAATATCTTCACTGATGATCTGAACAAGGGGATTGAGTGCACCCTCAGTAAGGTTGCAGACGACACCAAGCTGGGTGGAAGTGTTGATCTGCTGGAGGGTAGGAAGGCCCTACAGAGGGACCTGGACAGGCTGGATCGTTGGGCCGAGGCCAACTGCATGAGATTCAACAAGGCTCAATGCCAGGTCCTGCACTTGGGTCACAACAACCCCATGCAACGCTACAGGCTTGGGGGAGGAGTGGCTGGAGAGCTGCCTGGAGGAAAAGGACCTGGGGGTGCTGGCTGACAGCTGCCCGAGCATGAGCCAGCAGTTTGCTCAGGTGGCCAAGAGGGCCAATGGCATCCTGGCTCGTATCAGGAATAGTGTGGCCAGCAGGACTAGGGAGGTGATAGTGCCCGTGTACTCGGCACTGGTGAGGCTGCACCTCGAGTACTGTGTTCAGTTTTGGGCCCCTCACTACAAGAAGGACATTGAGGTACTAGAGTGTGTCCAAAGATGGGCAACAAAGTTGGCGAAGGATCTAGAGAACAAGTCTTACGAGGAGCAGCTGAGGGAATTGGGCTTGTTTATGCTGGAGAAGAGAAGGCTGAGGGGAGACCTTCTCGTTCTCTACAACTGCCTGAAAGGAGGTTGTAGTGTGGTGGGGGTCGGTCTCTTCTGCCAAGTAACAAGCAATAGGACAAGAGGAAATGGCCTCAAGCTGCACCAGGGGAGGTTTAGATTGGATATTAGGAAAAACTGCTTCACCAAAAGGGTAGTCAGGCCCTGGAACAGGCTGCTTGAGGACATGGTTTAGTGGTGGACTTGGAAATGATAGGTTAGCAGTTGGACTTTATGATCTTAAAGGGCCTTTTCCAACCTTAACGATTCTATGATTCTATGCTTCTATGTGGCTTAGACTGTAGGTCTCATTGTGCTACTTAGAGACTCAACATAAATCAGAATCTCCTGTGAAGATTTTGTTCTAGAATTATAGGACAAGTGGGTGTTGAAGATTACAGAGCTGCTAAGTTTCAGTCACATAACATGAAGTGGAACTGTACATATACTTAGGGTCACTGAGCCCAAGCTTATTACAAATGCTGTTGAGAACCCTGGTAGAGTAAGTCCAGGATTAAATTGGCAAAAAGGCAGGATCAGGTTTGTAACTGACTAACACTGAAGTTGTCTAAATTCTGCTGAAGAATCAGAAGGTTCTTGGGGAAAATTTGTTCTTCTGTTATTAAGTAGATGATTTGAGTATAGTGTGTCTTAGTTAAGTAAGATGGCCATTTTGGCCTGAGAATATGTAGCATTAGTTGAGGCCAAAAGCAATTTGACATGTTCAACAAATCTAACGTTTTTGCATTCAGCATATGTGTTCTTAAAATTACTAGTTTAGATAGCTCTCTTTCCAGTTTGTTTGAAAATTCTAAGAGCTTCAGACAACCCATGCAATGAATATGATACAGCCTAAAACATTGTATCTTGATCATCACACCGTCTTCTAAACTTAAGTGTGATGACCTCTACCACTGAGAAGACAGCATTCTCCCATGCCAAATAATCTCCCTTCTAAGACTGCTCATGAAATTGCTATATACAAATGTAACAGCTATGTTCAGTCTGTAGGAACTGAATTTAGTTCACTTGCTCACTTCCATCCAACAATCAGTAATGACTTTGACTGACTACCGAAGCTGGCTTTCTTCATCAGTGTAGAACTTCAAATGCTCTGGAGTTAGACTGAGCAGTGAAAGATTCCAATTCCCCCCAAAATCCAACTATTATTGCTCTTGATTTTTAAAATAATTTGCCTTTAACTTCAGTGTTTGCTTGAATCTGGGAAAATGCTATTACCCCAAGAGGAATATACACATCCTTTCTCCTTCTTTTCTCTTTTTCTCTCTCTTATTTTCTCTTCTCCTTCCTCACCTGTATTGCTCCACAAAGGTTCCTAGGGTTACTAGGATTCCTATCTCATGTAGAAGATGCTCAGATCTTACGTCACACCTTTTATATCCAGTGGCTAACATACTAAATAGCTAATATACATGAAAGGGTACTTTTCAGACATGTGCAGACTTGACAGACTATATGTACAAAATGCTATTATCATCAACAGTGGGAAGCAAATTAATATATTTATGAAATTCTTTTCATTTACCAAGTCATTCAGAAAATTTTAGGAGAGACACCAATCTCTCTCCTGTTGAAGATACTGGAGTTCTATCCCTGACCTCACTGGAAGGAGGCCTGGTCCTTCACTGCTCAACCTTGATGGACTAAAACAGTATTTTTCAAAATTATAATTACGGATTGGTGCTGCTGAAAATGAAGAAGGCACTCCCTTCAGGGATCGGTGTTATCTTCTCCTTCATATTTAGTTCTGATATTCTGCGGGGACGTGGGCCTGCTGGTACCTCTGGTTCATCCTCCTCATCTTCTTCATCTTCACCTACTTTAAATTAAACACTTTTTTACTATAAAATAAAAAACACTGAGGTTTTGTTCATAACACTATAAAAGCATGGCTTATATTAAAATATATATGGCTTACAGGAAAAACATATATATAGCATGGCTTTAAAAAACTATGAATCAATATATGAACATGCATATAGTTATCATGAGCTCACATGCATGTTTATGTGCATATATGGGTGTGCGCGTAAGTGCCCTGAGTGCACTAGTAGGCTTTACTGGCCCTGATCAGCCTCATTTGGGGTCTCCACTCACAGCCCCTGCACATGGGCTCTGGAGCCCCACTTAAGCTCAGCCCCTGACTGTCAGGCCACCCCTGAGCTGTGCTGTAGGGGTGCGGAGTTCTGTGCTCTGGTTGAGTACTGAGTGCTCAAAAGGTAGGACAGATTTCTGTAATAGGCATCCAGACAATCAGACAGAACTGATTTTTAGATAAGTATGCTCACTGGACTGGAAGAAGCTAAGAGAAAAGTGATCGAACATCATCAGCCCTGGAATGTCCTTTTTTGCCAAACGTTTCAGAAAAGTTTAGAATTTGCTCTCACATCCAGATAGTATTATGACAGCAGTCTTCAGGCTCACAGTATTAACTCTCATATGCTGTTTGTATTGTCTAGGAAGCTGCAGGAAAAGATAATACTTAGCAGTTTACAGGCCTATTTATCCACTGATAACAGAGCACAACTTCACTGACTTCAAAGGAATGGACTCTGTGTTCAGCAACAGCAAGTTTAGGATATTTTAGCAAACAAACTTAAATGTGTGTGTCTTCTGGCTGGTATTCACATACCTGGTACATCACAGGGTGGATAGGGATCTTTATCTTCATCCTCTCCTTCTCCATATTCAGCAATTGTCACCTACAGCAATGAAAGGGATGCACAAGAAGAAAAATAAATATAGCTTGGAGTATAAAGTTCAACAGAAAGCAAACCAAATAAGCCTCTGAAGTCAGGGACGTGATTCTTATGCTTAGTCTCAAGTTTTCTGAAACAGGGTAACTCTGAGAAGAGAGGAGAGCTGACAGTTTAATACACATTTTTAAAAGATGATTGTTCTATAGTATCCACATTCTTCGGGCTATGTAGATCACAATAAGAATATAACAAACAGGCTTTGGTAAAAATTACCAAGAATGTTTGAACATTCTACTAAGAGTTTATCATTCACTAATCTCTTCCATTGGATTTATCATGCAAAATACCTACAGGGATCCTAAAATGATGTCAATTTTTTCTAACTTTAACTATTTCATGCTCTAAGAGTTTCTCTTCTCAGAAACCAAACCTGAAACCAAAAGGATTTTCTGGGTTAAGAGATTCTGTGAGGATGCAAAGCATCAGAACGAAGTTTCCTTTGCCTGGAAAAAAACGTAGGGATGATGCGTTCATAAAAGCAATTGTACAATACACAGTAGTCTTGAAAAGTACTCCTAGCAAAATTAGTAAAGCTGCTTCTTAGAAAAGACACAATTTTTAGAATAAACACCTTACTATCCTTGGGCTTCTTTTGGTCACCTTCTGACTTCTCACTTTTTTTATTTTCCAGACTCTCTTTTCTACAAAACAATACAACAACAATTACAAAGCACATCATGTAAAGACAGAAGATTTTAAGTTAACTATACCCATTCTATGAGAAGTTAAGAGAGCATACCTAAAAACATATAGTAAAATATTTAAAATTATTTGCATAGTTGCAGGTGTCAGAGCAAAAAAATCTATTGCGTGTGAATGCAATGATCCATTTAAAAGATTACCATTTTGAATATAATTTCAGTAGCTAATCCCTAAAAAATTCAATGCATGATCATTATTCCTTTCTAGAGGGATAAACTGTGCCCTTGGACTCATACAAACAACTTCAATTGACTTCAATAGGCCTGCACTGATTTCAAAGAAGATTTTCTTCTTGTCTATATAAGGTTCAGAGAACTGATTCCACAGGGAGTTGTGTACTGGCAACAACAGATACATTCTTGTTCTAATTGCGCCATAAATCCTACCATTGCAATGTTTAAATATCAGTTGGCTTATCATTAAGTCCTTAATGTCATTATGTCCCGTTTTCCCAATTACTACCCAACTTTTATCTAAAATAATACTAATTGGGTCTTATTTCAATGTCTAGGTAAACCTTTCATTTTTTTCTTGAGTCCAATAAATTTCGACGATGGTAAAGACACTTATATAAAGTAAAGAAAATCCTTACAAAAGAATTCAGTATACTCCTCATCCCCTCTCCTGCTTATTCAACATGCCCATGCTATTTTACCTCGCATTCTTTTTCCTTTCCTTTTCTTCAGCTTCTTCTTTCTGAGCTGTATTTAGACTTTCAGCATCTGCCAAGTTATCCACAGCAATGGCCAAGAAGACATTTAGCAAGATATCTATTTCAAATCATTTTAAGGACATTATGCCTTACTATACTTGTTTGGTTTATTATCAGCATAAACACTGACAACTTGAGAGATGTAAAACACATGTTCCCAACCTACAGCGTAGAGATGTGTGATGCTGGAGTGTAGTGCAAATGACACTCATTTAATGGACTAGATTAACACTGGGTGTAAAATAAGCAGAGATCCATTAGGGTCACTGATTTTAAAATAGCAGAATACTCGACTTATTTTTTAAATAAATGGAATTCAACTTTATGCTAGCCTGAGCAAGTTTCAAGTATGAAACATTGTCTATTAAAAGTGAAGACTGTTCAGGCATTTTGAAAAATTCATTTTTATAATGCACTATCTTCTGTGTCTACAACAATCTATATCAAATTCTGTATTTCAGTCCATATCAGTTAAGTACAAATAGTGATACAAGTACTGTATAGTACAAAAAATAGAATGTTTTTGCCCTTTTACCACCTCCTGATCTTTTAAGAACTTCTGAGAATGACACTAGTTTCTGTTGCTACATGGGGCCAAGGAAGTTTTTCCAGAACACTGAAGGCAGGGAAGGGGAACGCTGCAGCAGACTTAATCCTAACTGACTCAGCATTTCTCCGTGCAGATTTCTCTCATCTGGTCCCTGCACTATACAGTCAATCACTGGCTCCACTGTCGGTGTGTGTCAGAATTAACAGGGCGATATCAAGCGTCAAAAGGATGAACGGGAAATTAGATCAGACTACATCCACGCATTTTCAGAGGGAGAGATATCAAATAGAGACAAGCAGGTAGAGTAGGGCTGTTTTCCCACTGAAGGAAGAAAGAAAAAATTCTCTGCTTTCTGCAATTGTGGTGGCTCAAGATGGACTTGGAGATCACTGGAATCTCATTCATTAGGGAATGGGTGTACAAAGAAAAGTCTACTTAAAGGACTTAGCACATGCAGAAAGTGCTTGCATGTCCATTGCAATTTACTCCGTCCTAGAGAAACTTTGCGTATGTCCCTGGCACACAGCCCCATTTGGAGATGCTTCCAGTGACTGCAAAGGATACAGTTACCACAGATGAAGAGGATAATGAAATATATACAGACTATCATGCCTGACGATGATGGGCCACCATATGCCATTATGCCATCATACATAACAGCATTCCAGTCTTCACCTGTTAGAATCTAAGAAGCAGATATATTATTAGTAACTCAACATCAAAAAGAACAATATATAATAGATATATAAAGAGAGAAATATGTTTCCTCTGACCACAATACACAATAGGGCTAACCTTCTGTACACATAAAGCAACACCATAATATTTTCATGTATTGTTTTAAAATTTCCATTTAAATAAGCATCTCCTGGAAGCTTGGGTTTAACTCTATCGGCTTTTATTTTATTTTATTTTATTTTATTTTATTTTATTTTATTTTATTTTATTTTATTTTATTTTATATTTTATGCTATGCATTTACATCACTGAACTTCAAAGGCAAAAATAACAAAAATAAAAGCCTATAATTTTATTGATTTTGGCATTGCAAAAGTAAGAGCCCCAATTTTTAGTAATGCCACATGTGTAGTAATGCCTGCAAATATTCATCACTTGAAAATCAAGTTAGTATATGTTTTAAGGTTCTCTTTTTCTTTAAATAGTGGCCACAAATTTTTTCTAGTGTATGCCATTTGTTAGTCCTGCAAATTGGTCTACCCAGTTTCAGTTTAATGGGGACTGGCCACCTTATCATAAATTATATAATACATGTACCACACACACATACACTACTACTATAGCTTTTGAAACAGTAGCTATTTTAAACTGAATGGAGTTCAATGCTGTGGGAGAATTACATGATTTTCTTATTGGCTATTGTTTCCTGTAATTTCACGTAAGTCTAGACCAATTATACAGAAATCTGTTGATTAGTCAAAAGGACAGTTTACAATGATGCAACTCCACTTTTTCTGTACTATGACAAAAATTCTGAGTATTACAATGCAGGTTATAGGGCCACTTTACATATTTCTAAGTAACATCTTAAAAATTATCAGTTCTATCCTGAGAAAACATGTAATACTGACTCTGCTTCCAAGTAATTACATGGTTGTTGAAGAAAATTATATGCATGCCAATTTCTGAAATTAATTTTTGGAGAGCTAAACTTATCAAGCTGATTTTCATAGTTGTTGAGCACCTAACAGGTTAGTTGCTGCTAAGTGTATTCTGAAACTGAAGGAAGCCTCATTCCTTTGAAAATGAGGCAGCCCAAAATCTGAATAAAATCTAACTCAGCTGAGTTTGAAAGTACAGCCTTAATTTTTCAAAGGGGCAATGTCGGTCAAATGTGGATACTTTTCCTCTTAAGGAAATTTCTTATTAAGATTTCCTTATATTAAAATTACAGGGAAAGATTTTTTGCTTGCTCTGGGCAGTCACCAGATGAAACTTCTACCGAAGACATAGGAAGTTGACATAAAGTTGAGTCTTGCAATGTCAACTTTAAACACTCGCCTACAGTGTCTGAAACCAAATGTTGTGGTAATGTGCAAAGCTGAATGTGAAAATGGCTAGAAAGATGAAAATAATTAGCCTAATTCCAGTACCCAAATGGGGAAAAATGAAAAAAAGGATCATAAAATAGTGAAAAGTAAACTCTAAGTATAGCCCTATCTTTTCACAAGTAACAGACGAGTTGCTTTAAATAAATAGTTATTTATTTTAAATAAAAAGTTGCTTTTTAATAAACCTGACAGTGTCTCTTTAAAGAAATTCATACTTTTTTTTATATTGTAAGTGATATGACCCATATGCAAATATGCACTCTTACAATGCTTCTCATTTTTTCCTGCTTGGGAATAGCTGAACTTTTATACAGCTAATGAAGTTAAAGAAAATAATTTGATTAGAATAAAAATAACATTCCACCTCTTTTTCTAGTCAGGTATTTGATGGACAAAGGAGATTTAATTTTGTGAAGTAATATGACAGCTATGTTGCATAGATAGATCAAATAAGACATGAAACAAATGGTATAAATGGTGCAGAGTTACCAGAGTACTGAATTGAATGAGCAGAATGCTACTTAAAGTAAACTGAATAAATAGTATTCGTGATTTTATTTTCAGGCAACATGATCTCTTAAACAGTTTTGTTGATCATCAAAGGTAAAATGTTTCATACGGGATGAAAGAAAGTTACCTGGAATACAGTTAAAAGAGCTTGTGGAAAATTATCGAAGGTGCTCCGTTTTGTTTGAGTTTCATCAAAATTAAATTTGCCTCCAAACAGCTGCATTCCAAGCAACGAGAAGATTATGATGAAGAGGAAAAGCAGAAGCAACAGTGAAGCAATGGACTTCATTGAGTTTAACAAGGATGCTACCAAGTTGCTCAGGGATGCCCAGTGCCTATAAATTAAAATGCGTGTGTTAACACACACCAAAAAAACCCCAAACAAAACAGTAAAAGAGCAGCGCATGATGAAGTATTAGAAAGAATTGCTGATCACCCTTCAGCTATCCCTAAAGTTAGCAGTATTAGTTAATCTTACCTTGTTACTTTAAAAATACGCAGGAGACGAACACAGCGAAACACTGAAATTCCAAGGGGTGACATAATTTCCAACTCCACCAAAATGGTTTCAACAATGCCACCACAAACAACGAAGCAATCAAAGCGGTTAAAAAGAGAAACAAAATAAGCCTGTAGGCCCAAGCTGTACATCTTTACTAACATTTCACAGGTGAATAAAGCCAGAAGAACTTTATTTGCGATATCTGGAACAAAATATTAAAAACAAAAGAAAAGACATTCCTGAATTGTCTCATAGATTCCATTTTTATTTTAACATATTAGTACTATACTTTCTATACTAGTTTGAAGCCTTTTGCTTAAGAAGGAAGTACTGTTTTTTTATGTTGGACTGTATTTGTTGCCTAAGTGGCAAAAGTTACACAAGGATGTAAAGCTTCCTGCCACTTATAAACTATTCATCTTTCCAATCTGTTGTGCAGTTCATGGCTGCTCAACTCACAGCTTGAGTCCACACTGTAAATTAAGCAACACAGCCCACAGCATGTTCTGCTGTGCCAGTTACCATTTCCTTCCTCATCTTTCAAGCATGGTTTAACAAAAAAGTACAGGTATTTACAATTTGGTATTGTCAGGTTTTTGCTGGTATGCCATTAAGCTGTATTACAGTTGTGGAAATCAAATATATTCAGTCATTTCTTGTATCTGCCTGTGGCTGGGCTGAATATCCTTCAGGACAGCAAACAAGAAAAAGATGGCAAAGTACAAAAGTAGGCACTGATAGAATGCAAGTATCCATAGTCAAAAACAGGACAAATAATTTTTTGATTGTACCTTGGATCTGGGTCAGCCAGTCAGGTTGATTATAATGCTCCGATGAGATAGTTAATGTGTTCAGAAAGACCAAGACAATAACAAGCCAATAAAATGTGACAGATTTTACTGCAGCTCTACATTTTCTTCGATTAAATCGATTCCAGCGACGCCAGCGTCGACTGAAAGTTCAAATAAAACATATTTATTATTATACAGAAAACACATATGAACTTAAGGAGGATTTCTTCTGTGTAGAAAACATAGTGCAAGTATGTATGCATGAGCAGATGTATTTTCAGAAATGTGTGCACAATACTTAGTTGTGTGAACTATTACCAGTTGCAGATTAGGGAGTGCTAATTTGTTATTCCTTTTTTAGATTTCATTATAGGTTTTTAAATGCAAACCGCAACTTTTGGAGCCTCTAATTGCCTGTGACATCATTAGATTTAGCTGCATTTAATATTTCATTGAGTAACAAGATATATCTGTCTTCCCAAGCCCCATACTCTTAATAGCAGTAAAGAAAAGCCAGGAGAAACAACTTAGAATTCAAATAACATTTAGTCTGAAAATGCAGGCTTTGAGTTAAACCACAGGCAAAATTCTGGCAGGATTAAACAAGGCAGGAATGTTGAGGTCAACTTTTAGACATCTACCCTATAATGTTAGAAATCTCAGCCAGCAACTCCTAGAAATTTCTACCGACGTGCCTTGAAATTGTGTCAGTGGGCAAATGTTTGTGAAATAAGTAAGAGTGACAATCAAGGACAAGTAAACAGGCCCTATCTAGATATGAGTTGGATTCACAAGTGAGGGTATTAGCTTAGCTTTGGACTCATAAAACTAGACTGAATGTCTCTGTGTCACTTCTGGGAACTTTAGTAAACCACTAAGTCTCCCTGGGTTGCATTTCCATTTGTGAAACAGGAAGAAAATATATTGCTGGGTCATAGGAAGAGAAGGATTAGGAAGCACTTGATATTACCTAAAAGGAGGCATATAAAATTCACACACCCAGAACTACAACCGTGGATTCAGATAATGAATTTCAGGAACCGACAACTGCTTCATCCAAAATTCAAGGGACAGAGCAGGCACAGACCCTAATGGAAGCTTAACCTAACTTAAAAATAGCAAAGAACTGAGAAGAGTGTGCATGTATAAGCTTCTTTCTCTACAGTTTCACTGTCAAGCCAGTCTAGCATAAATCTGTTGTGATGGAAAGGGGTGGTCTGCTCTCCCTGTTCTGCTATCTCCTTTCCCTTTTGCAAAAACTAGCCCTAATGAAGTGAGGCAGACCTGAGAAATGACTGGTGGAAAGCAATTTTTTTTTTTTCTGGGTTGATTTTAGCTGGTCATTGCCACATCACAGAATGAGTGGGAAGAATGAGTGGCTGAGACAGAGGAAAGGCACTGCAGCCCTTTTGGCAGTACTGCAAACATGGAACTATGGTTTCTGAAAATTGTTACAAATAACTAGGTGAATTTCTTAATACTTTCAGTGTCTGAATTAGCAGGTATTGTATTTAGTATGTATAAAATCAGAAATGCTTTAAATCTGTCACAGAAAATAGAACCAATATGCAATAACACCACCATAAAAACAACTGAGCTTAGCATTGCATTCAAGCATTGAGTTCTCCTTACGCACCTTAAATTTATACTTGTAGTAATGGAAATTAATATTGGTTTCAGAAATCAGTACAAAGATGTTTCAAGCCTTTGCAGTATTCTAACCATACTAAGGAAAAATATCCTGTCCTGACCTAAAGTGACACAGTATTCAAGAACATTTTTATCTTGCCAGTCCCCTGCTAAACAGCACTATGTCCATAGCCATCATCAGGATGGTTCACTCCCTGGGTAGGTAAAACAACCTTTTTTTACACTTACAGAACATCTTATCATTGAGGTAAACGAGACAAGAGTCTCATGAGACAAGAGTAATATTGTTTGGATATCTCTACTCATAGGAGCCAAAAACAGTCTCAAAGTGAATAACTCATAGCTCTCTGAAGTCAATGGGGCTTTTTTTTTCCCCCAAAGGTCCATGGAATCAGTGACAAAACAGTGGTACACATATGAAAATGCTGCCAAGGGGTGTGCAACAGCACTCACATGTAGATGTATATGAATAATATAAGCGTATGTAAAAAGCCTACAGAAATAAAGCAAAAATTCAAAAAGGAGAAGAGGAGTAATTTTCTACCTTCATTAGATTGGTACAAGTAAAGAAATAAATAGTGAGAAGCAGACTGAAATAGATGGCCTGTTGTGCCAGGAAAACCTGCAGCTATATAAAATAGGAAAATGAATTACACTATTTTCACTCAACAGTTTTCTATTTTTTAGTAACTGCCCCTCCTAGTTTTAACCAAATAGCATAATTTTTTTCTGGAAGAATGAAATGTACCCTTTTATTTTGAAGAGAAATTCCATTTTCATGAATTTGCAATGATAAAATATTGCTTTCATGAAATTATCAAGCATTTTTCACAAAATACAGCAGCTGAATAAATATTAAAATCACAGAGGACACATAGTTGACATAGTTTGTTACAACAAACTAAATTATTCACTGGTTTTGTTCTCATTAAATAATTTATCATTTTTTCTTCATAACTATTTATGAGCAAATCATTATTGTTACAAATGTGTTTCCAATTTCACTTTCATTCACTCGGGTATTTGTGTTTGGCCCTTTACACCTGTCTTAAATTTGAATCCACACACGGGAAATCCAGCTTTGCATTGAGTCTGACTGAACTCAGTTTCAGTCAGTCATGCAGAATCTATGAAGTTTAGTTTATTTACTTGCTATTCATGTGTGTTTGTGTATTGCTACTAGACCTATGCAAAGATAGGAACATTCATTCAGATTATTTTGTAACAGCAGCCTTTCATTGTAACACGGTATTTTCCTAAATTGGACTTTCTGTTTAGAAACACATGCATAATCCCTGTATCTGCAAAACTGGTGTGCCTCATGTTTTCACCAGTAAGCTCAGGGAGAAGTAAATATTAATGCCCACGATGAATTCTTCTGTAATTGTGGGTGCTAACATCTGTGCAGAGACCCTAAACTTCACTACTCTTATTTATAAAATATGAGACAGAAGAATTGCACCAGAGCACTCACTCATTATGAAAAAATAGACGCCTTTGAGATTATTTTTCCATTCCTCATTTTTGTAGCTACAGGATTCAGGGCATAGTACCAGCTTTTTAGCATGACTTGACAGTTAATGTGATCATATAATCATGCTGACAAACGAGGAAGTGAATTCTTTAAGAGAGATCTTCACAGAGGACAACGTGCACAAATCTCTTCAACTAGCAGATCCCCATCTTCCTCTAATCATAGCTCTGTCGCTTCCATGTGAGGAGAAAAAACAGTTGTTCTAGTACAAAAACATTTCAAATTCCACCTGGAAGATTACAAATATGCAGCACAGATCATATTTACCCATATATATCCTAGCATAATCTGTGGCTGATATATACCTTCACTTAATGAACTGGCAGATAATTGCCATATATAGGATATAATTCTCTCGACCAAGTACCCATCTGACTGTATAGAAACATATTTCCACGGATTAATTTCTGTTTTCACTTGTGGTACAGCAGGTAGGCTAGCTTGCAATAAAAAGCATTTTGATAAGCTATGTCTCAATTTACTTTGCCCAGAAACACAGTGTACTGCCATTGCAGAATAACATTCCTGAAGCTGGAGTGAGGATGACGCCAGAAGAGTGGGAATTAGACCAAGATTTAGCATTTGGTTTAGAATGTGCTAGGACATCCCTGACAGCTGAACACATAATCTAGGGCTTTGCTGCAGAACTGAGAGTTTCTGTATTTTAGGTAAACAGAGCTTTTTAGAAACTTGTGATTCCAATGAAAAACACCTAAATTACATTCTTGTGACATATCAGAAAAATGGATTTTGTAAATATGAGCTGTTAGGTATCCAGAAGCAATGGGATGAGGACTGTGAGTCTGCAGATCCTTGTAGAGATAGAAGAGCAGATACACTCTGTTCTTAGCGGCATTGCAAAGCCAGCAGGTCTTCAAAGTGCTTTTACTCTCTGATAACAGAGGTTGTCAGCTGTTTTTAGGGATCCAGGACACGGTGCAAGCCACATCTGATTGGAAGACAATGGCACAACTATAATTTTGTTCTCTGTTGCCTCAATACTACTCCTCACATGGATTCATTACGTTAAAAGGGATAGATCTTTCTACAGTGCTACAAGTAAAGACGTGAAAGTTGAAGGGGGAATTCCCATTACCAAATTCAGCTTAAAAAGTTTCAGTATGGCTGAAGATCTCAAGCAGCTGTAGACCCCTGCGGCACTTCCAAATGAGACACACAAACGTCCCACTGCCAATTGCCACAACTTCTGTGAATAGATGCAGCAATACATGTATGAATCAAAGATCATGTAAAGATCTGATCAAAGAGTTCATGTAAAAGGCATTTGGGACAGTGACAGAATCTAGATAGCTGGAGATACTTTGGTGACTTTCTGGCTTGCAAATAAGTATTCTTTCAAATTGATTGTTGATTATGAACAATGATTGTAGAGATGGATGGCACTGACTGCTTCTTACTCACTGCTCGGACTATTAAAAACATCAGGTTTGGGTAGAAATTTTCCTTTGTCAAAGATGATGTAGCAGCTTTCATTTAACAGAGCTTCTGGAGTTCTCTGTTTCCTTGAAATATGAATAATGGGCACAGTTCAGAACATAGGCATTACTTTGCTTTCTCTGTAATGCTTCTATGAGTGCCCACTGTGCAAACAGACCAAACTTCGAGAATGTAGTATAATAGCAGTCTATTGCACTGCCTGGTATTTGAAGTTTCATATGACCACTTCATATTCAAGTTTCTCCTTTAAAACCAGCATGAGTAGGCTTCACAGCAATAAAGAGTATGCTATAAGGTTGATTGGAGACAATCTCATGATTCAAAATAATCATGCTTGTTTGGGATTCTCAGCTAATGAAATACTAAACAAATTGTTCCATTTGTTCTACTGTTATGGTAACTGGAAGGAACGGCAAGAGAAATTACAGACCATTAGCACACTGAATCGCTTCTCTTTATTAAGCTAAAAGCAGTCTTCTCACTCATAATTCTCATGTAGGGTTAAGCTCAAAGTTCCATATGGACATTACTGGCCCATTCAGTTGGTGTAGCTAAGGCCAGTTTCTGCAGCAGAAGGCATACAAGAAATGATACAGCTTTTATAACTAATGATGAAACTTCTAAAAAGTTAGTTGTGTATTCACTACCATCCTAAACGGCCAGATCTCCATTGGCCACAATCTTCAGCAGAGTGAGGCACATTTATATGCTGTCACCAGTTTGCTGGCTGAAAGGGATGACAAAATAAAGCTTGATCATAGCATCACATGAAAAAACGCTCAGTGTAAAAAAGCACCACTTAACTGTTGCCTGGGAACTCTTCTTCAAAAAAGAAAGATGACTATTCAGAAGGAACACAAGTCCACTCCAACTGCTTGCAACTGGTCAGTGCTGGTAGGTCATTAGAGCTATTAAGGCTAGTAGAATAAACCTGGATATGCTATTCCTCTCCATCATTGCAAGGAGAATACACTGCTGTTACCAATGAATTACTTGCTACACACCCAATACTGAAATCAGTTTTACTAGGGTCAAAAAATTTGAATGATTCCAGATGTTGCCAAATCTTCTTGATTGTCTGTCTTTTTTCACTGAAAATTTTCTGTGAAAAATATTTATTCTGTGGGTTGTCTGCAACTGTAGGAGTGTCTTTGTCCTTTGTGACCCACTAAGTCTAGCACTTGATTACTTACCTTAAATCACATGGCTATTTTTTTTTTGTTCCTTCATGGAGCAATCTAACCTTTTTAAAGAGAAAGAGGTACCTCCTCTGTGTTTGCGATTATCCTATAAGTAGGATATCCTAAATATGTATCCTATAAGACTGGAAAATAAAATCAAAATAAAGAAACCTATTGGTTTTGTACTGGTACTCCTAGTAAGTGAAAAGAGAGCCACAAATATCAGCAAAGCAAATCAGGGAGTTTGATTTCCAAGAGCGTTCATGGATACTTTACTTTTGTATTCACCAGTAACTGTTAGGAAGAATTTTCACACAGTAAAATTTAAAGTACAGTAAATAAAGAATAATTATACGAGATGATCATGATGTGTTAACAGTCACAAGGAAAAAGAGTGATGAAGAGAACGGAAAATACTGACCTGAACTTGGATTTTGAGATGGTTTGACTAGAAGAAAAGGAAAACACATTTTTAAGAATATGGAAAAAACAATTAACACAAATTTGTTCTCTTTAGAATTTTGCAAAACAATACATTGGAATTACATATACATAAAAACAAGCTTTTAACAAAATGCATCATGAATTCTGACATTCTATTGTCTGTTATTTATTTCCTGAAATATCATTCCTAAAGCTGTACAAATTTTCGAAGTGAAAGAAAGGAAATCTCCTTTAAAACTAAGTAAATAAACTGCTCATGTAGAAGCTGCATGGAAGTCATGAAAATCTGAGCAAATAAATAGAAATACCATGGGATATAGAAATACTCCCGTACATTCAGTTATTGCCTAAAAAATACATATTCTCCAGATCATGCACAATTTAACAGAAAATGTTTCTTTTTACATGTCATAGGGGACTTCTGTTATTTTCTTATTGTTTTGGAGAATAATTATATTTTATAAAAGCTTTCAGGAAAACATCACTCCACTAGAAGTTTAGTTTAATTGTTTTATATCTTCTTAACTCGAGACTTTTAGGAGTGCTCTAATGTTGTAATAATTTGTCTAATATTAAACTACTGAAAGGCAAAAAAACCCCCAAGTGTCATACATAGCTTGACTATTTGAAAGCAGTTTTGGCTAAATAAACAGCGGGGAAAGAATGATTCTTTTAAATTTTGAGATGATAAGGGTGGGTACTTGAAAACAGTCCATGTACTCACCATAAACTCCCACAGCACGCTGGGTTCTCTCCTTCCCCACTCACATTCTCTGTGTTCACTGACTCAGTTTCACTGGTGGGCATGCTTGCTGTTAGGAGACAGAAATTACTTTAGATTGATAGCCAAGCAAGGCATTATACAGAACGTCATCGCTTGTTCTATTGCAAGAATGCCTCCACTTTTGCAGGTCTAACGAGAGCTTGGAAGATCTGAGGAACAGCAGATGAAGTTAGACACTTCATTAGTCCTCCTTTTATAACAAAAGGAAGCACACAGAATTCCAGAGTGTATCGTAGCTTTCTTTTGTTTCTTTCCAATGAGTCAATATAACTGTTGAAAATGCACTACAGAATACAATGTAGAGGAGTTTTGTAACAAAGAGCATGCTGCCCCTGGTAAAGAAATAAACCTGAGCTAGACTTTGTCACCTTTCATTTTAAGAAGGGTTCTGTTAACACTTTGGAGGTGCTTACCAGTTTAGGTGTTGCTAACATGCTTGCTAATTCCAAGAAACGCCATCAAAGTTCTTCTGAAAATAGGAACTATCACACTCTGATCATACTGACCACTCTATGCTTTTACTTCCATTATGAATTACCAAGGCAAGATGCTAGAAAGTAACTGTGCCTGCAAATACTATATGAGCAGACAGGAAGGAGCACTGTGAATGGCAAAATACAAAGGATGACGAGAATTACTACTAATAAAAAGGGGATTATTACATTTGTTACACAGTGAATCACTGTGCATATAGTGATCATTATGGAATAGTTAGCAATTGTAGCTAATGTTTTTTTAAACAAAACTCATTCGCAGATTGGTCATCACCAATTATCTTCAAATCAACTGAAATATAGAGGGAGGACAACATATGTCAAAAGGTGTTAGGAAATGATGAACAGCCAAAGTTCTGAGTACTTCCTAGGGGAGAACACTACTTCTATGTCTGCAAAGCAAGCATGAAAGGAAAACCTCAGGAACAAGCAAAGAGTAAAATGAATGTTGCTGGTTTATACAGTAGAAATACCATATAAAGTAGCAAAAACCAAGAGAGGTGGAAGATGCACTGAAACTACTGTACAACAGCAAGAACAAAAGAAAACCAGAGTATCTTAAAGGTATTCTGTGTTTCTTTTGTTCTTGCTGGTCTACAGTAATTTCAGTACCTTCTGCAGTTTTGATGATTTGTTTATTTGGTTTTTTTGTTTGTTTTGCTTTGTTGGAGAGGGTTTAAGCCAATGTCTGTGGACTGAGAGTACTGAAGGCAGAAGGGCTACCTACAATGCCTATTTCTGTTAGGGATGTCTCACTTTTGGTAGCCTAAAGGAGGCTTAAAGCAGGCTTAATTACACACATCTTAATATAGTGAGACTCAAGAATCAGGCCCTGAATTTTCTGATTTGTCTACAGATCAGGTACAAAATGAGAACTGTTAGTTTCTCTGCCCAGCCTCTATATTGCCTCAACACTGACATAGAGATACATGGAAGTGGTAAATGGTAGTTTGGTTTCCATGCCCCATCAATTCCACCCAAGTAGAGAGTGACAGGTCTATGCAGGCTAGATGCTCAGCTACTATTTGCAACAGCTGAGAATCTGTCCCCATAAATGTAAGTCACCATTACATGAAATGTTAAACACAGAGTTGGCATAACAAAGAAAGATCCAAAATGCCCATGCAGGTGTTTGAATAAAACTTCAGGCACTTCAGGCACTAAGCACAGCAAAACCTTCTTTCACAAGGTTCTTCTGTTTTGATGATTCTTTTAAAATATTACTGTAATTGCTTTCTATATGAAAAACCCCTGGTTAGCACCTGCAAGTGCCTCAATTCTAATACCATGCTTTTCTTTATAAATCCGTTTTAAAAAATTAATATTGCTAGTCGTCTTGTGTTAACTTCATGGCTTACAGTCATAGAGTTCAAAAGAAATTTCATTCAAAAGTAAAGCAAACAATCTTTGATGATATCCAAATTCAAGTATTAAAATTTTAAAGGGTTTAAGAAAAAAAAAATTTACAGAACTATTTCAGACATTGACTCAGATCTTCAGACCTAATAGCTTTTATCTAAAAATGCCACGGTCTTTTGCAATAAATGCAAGGAGTTTCCCTGTCTGGTTAATAACGGAAATGGTTGTCTTGTGCTGGGTGACTTGCATGCTATTAGGAAACACAACATTATAGCCACTTAATGATGAACATTTTAGCACTTGTGATGGGCAACTCCAAAATATGAGTGCAGAAGTCTTGTTTCACACACTAAGAGCTGCCATGAAAACAGAGCTAGGCCCACTTTTGCAAGTATTACATGTGCAATGTGTCTCACACTTGTGTTTCAAATTTATCAACCCCTCCCTCATCTAAAAGCAGCACCTAGAATCCAATTCCTCATAAAGTGTCACTCAGTGTTACACAAATACTATTTGTTCTAATACATACCAAATAATTTTTAAAAGAGTAAGGTAACATAATTTTAATTCAAGTCTATCCTGACTTGATGCGTTAACCCACATTAAGAAATACCAGCCCTTTTTGAATATGACTGCATGAAGAAAAACAAATACCAAAGGAAAAAAAAAATCTTTGTCCCTATTAAAGCCAGTGTCAGTTCTGCTAATAATTACATACAGTCAGAATGTTACTCTCTATTTCAGACAGGGCTATTGCTCTAGCTCTATTAGTGACTTGCAGGTGCTGTGTTACAAAAATGGAAGAGGAAAAAAAGAACCATAGACAGTTCAGTTTACATTAGAAACTCAGCTATCATTACACTGTAATTTATATGCCAAAAGAAAAACTTGACAGAAGTAGTGAGAAAGGCACCGTGTGGAAGTCTCGCTCCAGCAATGCTAGCAAGTTATTAAATCTTTAGCCAGAAGAAAACAGCAACAGCACTGCATGACGACATCCACTCTCGCTAATGCAAGCAACCTGGCAAGTCTTGAAAGGACTCAATTTCATGATCACAGCTTTTTTAAGGGCGGTGTTAATTGGGCAAAGTACAGCACACAGAATGAACTTTTGAAAGACCGTCTGATCTCAGTAAGGCCAGCTTTGATAGACTCAAAGGAAGATACCGAATTTTCTCTATTGTTTATTCACCTTTTGCCCTTATTTTACTGGTGTTCTTCTGGAAAGATTTATCTAGATTTCTAGATAGTATCATCTCTCTTCAATTATGGTAACTGGTTTCAAACGAAAGAATGCTTGCATTAGGCAATATAAACAACTCATATAGCATGCAGCTTAATAGTTTCCTGAGTACAGAGAAAATAGGTCAAATATATCAACTACTACATTTTATTTCTGCAGATAAAAAAATAGATTGTTTTTCTCATGCTATAATGTTCACTATTTACTCTAAACAGTTCTCAGATTTTGGAGCAGGGATTTCAAACTACACTCCAGGACATAACCTAACTAATGCATAGCTAAGAGCAAGTCAGCGTCCATCGGCATTGATATGTCCTGGCCAGATGGAGTCAGAAGAAATAAATTCCATAATCCTGCTATATGACAATATAGTGTCACTGTAGAATCCAGAAGCAGACTACATTACACCCTGAATTATTGAACTGTGGTGGCAAGTATTGTTGTTGGAAATGTTTTCCTCTAGAAAGTATATAATTAATATTTTAATCTGGTTCAACTTCAGCTATGCATTTTTGATCCACAGGCTGATCTCATTTCCACACTGATGCACCTTGGGTAGCTTTCTGGTTACATGCGCTGAAGGAAAAGAGCTGCAGAAGTGCACTGATCTGCAGAGCTAATCAGATAACCAGTAATAGCTACTGGAGAGAATCTTACAATTATTAAAAAGGTACTACACTGGCAAAATTTTAGATCAACCTTGCAAAATGGTCATCTTCTGTCTGCTAGTAACATCCAACCAATTCCATGAGCTCCAAAATTCTCCTAATTCTTTCTCAAATCAGTACATGGATTTTCTGAATCCTTTACACCAGATCTTTGAGGTAGTCCAAAAGGAGAACAGAACAAACAAACAAAAAATCACAAAAGAGGCAACATTATCATTGCAAATTCATCACAAATTTTCCTAAGTCTGCTGTATGATCAGAAAACACATCAGAAAGAAGTGGTACT
The DNA here is from genome assembly GCF_965183815.1 of Platalea leucorodia. NCBI lineage: Eukaryota > Metazoa > Chordata > Aves > Pelecaniformes > Threskiornithidae > Platalea > Platalea leucorodia. The sequence goes on from NC_138831.1 coordinate 16,710,379, forward strand.
ATCTACTCTGACTGTGAAGCTCCTCGGGGTAAATTCAGTGGAAAAGGAGGGACTGCCTGGAAGATGTTCTACATTATACTGTAGCGAGGTATCTGTTTTCATAGTGCAGATTTAATGTTGTTACTATCAACAATTGTTCTTATAGGCTCTCTCTTTTTATAGGCAGCCCATGGAAACTCAAGATAAGGTTGAATGGTTTCATAGCAGTGGAAGGAGAGCGAAATAATCAGTCTTCATTACAGAAGCATCACTGAACCAACCACTTCTAGCTGAAGGATGACACTATGAATCATGGGAATGTTGTATACTCTACAGATATGGTGCTTTTAATAGAAATAGAGGTACAGGTAATACAAAGGAAAATATTTAGGGTGGGATTTCTAATCCAGTGTTAGTCTAAGTCTGAGCTGCTCAGATCAGCATAATAGTCTCACAAATACAGAAAGAAATAGACTTAGGCCACCAATTTGTACTTTGGAAAAATCCTACTCATAAAAGGTATACCTGCCCTTCAAGACACAGACGAAACTGTAAGTCAGTGCACGCATGCTTAAGAATGCGTTTGACTAGCAAGGTCAGGTGGTAGAAGCAAGACGGCATTTGCAGCTGGCAGATGACAGCAAGTTTCCAGCCGGTTCCATGCTGATTCATGACTGACATCAGTACCTGAACCTGCTAGTTTAAGGGCTATGTTGAAACACATATCCAAAGTAAGATTGCAACCACTGTCTTATAGCAATTTTTATGGAAAAATTATTCCAGTCTGTAAAGCTGTGCGAGCTATTAGACAATATGTGTAACAGTTACACAAATAATTTCAAGCAGACTCAGTATTTGTAAAAAATCAGTCCATCGGGTCCTAGCAATGTCTGACTTAATATTCTGCATTCTCTAAAGTAACTGGATCAGATTTGTCAGCCTCAGTCTGAGCCAAAATAGTGATTCTTAGGACAGCAAGGAAGTCAGTTCCTCCAATAACTTTGTTGTAGGTAGGATTAAAACTAGATCTCCTTTTACTACAATTGTGATTACGTCAAATCAATACGTTTGCCAGTATTAAAAGAGTGCAGATTTGAAAATAACTATCATACTTCAAAACCCCTGTCTATCTCCATTGTGGGTGGGAAAAAAATTGAATAAAACACAAATTACAGAAACAAAACCATCAGTAACAAGAGGAGATCCAGTAAAAGTTTGTTATGTTTTGTTAGATTCTACGTTAAAAGTATTACAAATAAATAGTAATTATTATCATCATACTGTTCTAAGCTTACACTATGATCCATTATAAAGCTTGTAAAATACTTTGATTAATTTCTTCACACCTGAATTTAAAATACATTTTTTAATCTGGTTTACCTGATTTTGGAAAAAGAAAACCTATGCTTCATCAAGAACAGTCACAGACAATGACACCTCAGTGGAAAGCTAAACGGATTAAAGACTATGCTTTAGGAAGGTAGAGCACTGCAGCACCAGTCTATTTCAGACATGCACTTAAAACAGCAGAACTGCATGCATGAGTGTCTACATGCTAAAAATGTATATGCCTTTGTTACAGAAAATGCATACGTTATGCGCTTTCAAAAGATAACACATCAAATGCAGCATAGGCACAAAAGAAAGTTCAACTGCAAATCAGAACATGTTTTACCATGTTTATTGGAAGAACGGCCAAAGCAACTAAGTCTGCTTTTCTTCTTTTCTTCCATTAAGTCAGCCAATGTAACCCCTTCGTGTTAAGTACATGTAATCCCAGCATTTACACAGTAGATGGCAGCAGTTGCAACGCAAAAAATAAAAACGTGTCCATATACAACACAAGCAATGTTAGGCAAAACAAATTGAAATTACCGGCAGCATAACTAATCAGAGCTAAATCCCTTACCTCTCACTGATTTTCGCATTTTGAGCTAAATTCGCAACACTTTGAAGTCAATGGAAGTTTTTTATTGCCTTCAGGGTAACTAGCTATTGGTTCATAATAAAGACTGATGACTTTTACTAAAGGCATATTTACAATTCTAGTAGTTAAAAGGTATTCCATTATTCAACAGCACTGAATACCTGCCCACTATCAGCAACAGAGATGTACAAATATACGGCGTTCATATATAAATGACTTAACGACTGCTCTGGTTAGAAATTTTAAAATGCTGGGGTTGCAGGAACCTAAACTACATTTTTAAAGGATTATGTAAGAAGCTATTAATCACTGATTTAACTCCCTTTGAAATTTGTACCTTTTCCTGCCACAGAGAGATCTTCTGTATCCTAAACCCAGAGCTCTTCCACATCACTGAAGAGCATTATGGTGATCTTCCATCACCATAAATCAGCAGTAATCTTGATCATCCAGAGATTTAGGTATTCAGAGTAGGAACATAGCTGCCTAGGAGCCTGCAAATGATTATTCTGCCTATTTTGGGACCCAGCCCTACCTTATGCTTCAAAGCCAGTCCTAGAAACACATCACCAGTATATTTGGACTAAATTTATTTCCTAAGCTTATTACTCAAGATTATTAACCTGGTGATAACTAGCTAAATTTCACCTACTCCCAAAGAGGTAGCTCATTATCATAACGATGCTCCTAACCCAAAAGCTTCCGATGGAGTAACTGGATAGATAGCTTGTGCTGTTTCTCACTATACCTCCCTGTGCAATGTGATATGCAGCAGAGCATGTCTTGAAGGCAAGGAGGTGGAGCAATTCAGCAACCCTTCCTCCTTTACACCCTGTTGTAGCTGATATTAAAAATTAAATTCCAAACTACACATTTAAGCACGTGTGCACAAAGCCAGAGGAGTGCTAGGAGATTCCAGCCCATCTGCCGGAAATTTCCACTCAAAATACGTATGCATGCCTGAAATTAAATTCTTGAGATTTGTTTAAAGTTCTTTTAACTACTTTCCTTCTCCTATTTTTACTCTGCAAGCCTCCTCCAACTCTTAACTTACCCTAAAAATTATGTCTAAGTTAACAGTTTAGAGCCAAAAGCTCTCTCAAACTCAACAACTAAGCAAACAAGTATTTTTGATTTATGAAAGACCTGTATGACCTAGAAGTTGTTTAAGGAATGCTGGAGCAAATGGTTCTTTTGCAGCATATTAACAAACATCCAATTTGAGCAGGATGCAAAAAGTTCCCAGGATTTCACCTGCAGACTTGTAGACCAAGTCCATCAGCACCATAGCTGACAGCATGGTTGTCCAACACTCTGTGCAAATTCAGCATCACCTACAACTCTGCATAGCAGTCTTGTACAAAGTGTATTTACTCCATAAAATGTGCAATCTTTTACTTCTCAGTCTTAGGATTTCATACTGATACTCAAACCCACAGTTTATGTATTCCTTCCACACAACATTAGTAGCAATAACCAACTTTGGCTTTTTTGCTCTGCTCTAGATAAAAACTCTGTTTGTACTACAGATTTTCATATAGACATAAATTATTCCTTTCTAGGTGATGCTGGCATTAACATCAACGCACAAGTTGCTTTCCAGCCTCTCATAAAATCATCTTGTTTCCTTCCAGTCAGTAACACAGTTTCATAGCCTGCTTTTATGGCGAACTAAAGGACTAACAAAATTATGAAACTCAAAAATGTAAAGATTTTTAAAAACTTAACTGCATGCAATATGGAGATAAGTTTAAAAACAGATACCTCAATATCAAACCATGTAATTTTCACTATTTTACTACTTCTGAAAAGTACTATGGCTTAAAGGAACAGTTCACAATAAATTAGCAGCACTAGAAGAAAAAGAACAGTAACAATGTATTATTTCAACACAGAAAATAATATTCTGAGTTGGCTTTGACAAACCACTTGTAGATGCATTTTCTTATATACAGTCAATAGCATCCAAAATGAATAAATATCATGACTTTCCAGAGTATCACATGAATAATAGGTGCTAGTTAGCATTAGTATATATATTGAAATTTGGACTTTAATCTTATGTTTAGTATTAAATCATAAACCACATCCTGAATCCATGTTCTCATTTATGTACAGCACTAAAAGTTCTCATGAAAATTTTAACTGCTACTATGTAAACATGGCAAAGAGGCTAAAATAAATTCCACTAAATTATGACATTGAAGTACTGCTGTTGCTCGAAATTTCTGACATAGAGAAATTGATTATAACTTTTACAGTTGTTGCAATATCATGGAACTAACATGTTCCTTTATGTTAGGACTCAGGTCAGAGACACTAGAGGGCCACTACAGCATGTATTACTTTTCCCATAATACGCTATACACTACTGTCGAATAAATACATTGTAAGTAAGTGATAATTACATTTCCTAGTGTCGAACAAAAATCCCACATGATTTCATTAGTTAACAGATCTAGTAAAAAAAGATTTTATATAGTTTTCTTCAGTATCAGAAAGAAATATCCAGAATGTCATTTCCCTACTTCAAAACTCAAAAAAATCCTCACTATTAGCACAAGGTTATTTCTTGACTGTAGTTTTGGCTATATTTTTTAAGCTTTTTATATTATTATTATTTCTATTGCATGCACCTATAGGTAAACACATATTCTTCTTGACTAAGGATTTACAGTGATACTTAGTGGCACATAGTTTATACGCCCTAAATTTTTACAGAACACAAATAAAACCAAGTTTTTAAGTCTGAGTAGTGATTGAGTGCAGACAATGATTTATACATGGACAGCTCAGAGCAGAATTTTGTTGTAAGATTCTAAATTATCTTCCATAACTAAGTATCAATATATTAATGGATATGATTGCTCTGCTAACGAACACTTTTGCAAACTGGAAATCAGAAAGCGACATCAGATAGGCTGCATTCACCTCAGTGTAACACAGATTAAAGAGCACGTACTGTTCCGCTTGCCTTCTTCATCAACCTCTTCATCATTCTCAGGGTCAATGTCTTCTGCCTGTGTAATCCAGTCTAAATACCCCTTCAGATCTTCTTCGAGCTGCTGTTTTTCACGTAGTTTCTGAAAGTCCCCTCGGGCCTTGGCTTTTTCTCTTTCCTTGGAAAATTCTCTATCAAATTCAGATAAAGCAGAAAAAAATACTGATTGTCAAACTTTCAGGCATTTTGACCTAGGTCTTGATATTGCAGAATAGCATACTGACATAGAAAAGGAACCGAATAAACTACACCAAAGATTTGGGAGCCTCTTCGAAAACAAGACAGTGGTGCAAAGAAGTCATGGCAAATCCCTATCATATTACATCAAAACTTTCAGAGCTCTTGTGATTTAATTGAAAATTAAGCAGTATTCTTGACTCTTCACATATCACAAGAGTTGTGTCCCCCCCCCATTGAGTTACATGCTCTTCTATATAGACTTTAGAATCAGTTTTATCTAACAGCTATGAAGAGAAATTGACTTGCAGTAGTGAAGCAATTTTAGAGATGTGAGTATTAGTTTCAGTGGAAAGGAAATTCTGGCAGCCAGTTCTAAAATCCTTCATCTTCCAGCCACAGTTTATTGGCAACGTCCAAACATACTTATTTCAGGGCATGGTTCACAGAATTCCACTAATAAGCTCTCTCTTAATTATATCATGCACAGACACCTGTGTTGTTTGAGATCTGGATGTTTTGCCCTTTTGCTCTCTGTAACAGAACCTAGAAATCCTGTTCTCACAGATCAGAAATGAATCCTTCTATATAAATTGAATCCTCTTTCTCATTGCCCCAGTCTCAAGACAATGCATTTGACTGTCTAGTCTAGCTTCGTGATTTGGGTCAATCCCTAAATTAACATGGATGATAATTAAGTCCTGGTCTTTGAGAAGGAGGTTGGATAAAAAGGCCTACTGAGGTCTTTCCAACCTGAATTATCTCATGAATCTATGATTCTCTTAATGATGTAGGACTCGACCATTATCAAGTAAATTCTTGGACCGTGACATTCATATGCCAACATTACTACAACATGTGGTGTGATACACAGCTCCAAACGTGTAAGTCCCTTCGCTAGAAGGATCAAACATTTTCTGCTTTATCTAAGTATCAGTATGTATGATTAGGGGTAGGCAAGCAACTTTTCAACTGTATTGTACTATGTACCGATTCAGTATTTAAAATTAAGCTTGTTCTGACTAACCTGTTAATCTTACAATAGGGCTGAAATTAAACCTAAAAAATGGCTATAGTAATTTCATTTACTATGAATTTGTAACCCTGTTCCTTATTGTCAACTTTCACTTGAAAATATTCCCTAATTAATACACTCTCAAGGGGAAATTTATTAAAGCACCCAATAATATCCTTTTTCAAGTGGAAAAACGTTAGGAAATTAGTGTAAGACTTGCAAAATATTTTAACAAGGTGAACGCAATCATCAATATGATGTTGCCCTGCTAACAAAATACAGTAGAATAACAGAAAGTCTCGTAATTCTTCAACATAGTATTTCAGTTCGGTGACAGACATTACTTATTTGGAATTGCAAAGATATAATCTCTCCAGGTTTTTTTTTATTTTTATTATTTTATTTGCAGTCTTCAAACACATCTTCTAAACACTACATTTCTGCTTTGACGTTAGTAAATTTAAGAGTTAAGCTCTTCACATGCAACCATACAGATTTTTTTTTTTTTTTTTTTTTAAATGTTATGTTGCAAAAGCTAAAAAGCTTTCTGTTGCAAAAGCTACGAGGCAGGCACTACACCTTTTACAGTTGAGGACTTAATTCAACAAAAATTCAGTTTGGCATGTGGAGATCATCCTGTTCCATCTGATAGCACTGTAATGAAGCTGAAGAATGCCAGTGCTTGCTTTGCATTTGCTATCCTTCACCTAGCATCCAAGGACGAGGTCCTTCAAAAGGCCATCGCTTCAGAAAAACGCTCATCGAAGAAAGAGAGCTCAACAGATCTCTTTGAGGGCTAACTGCTTTTTAAAAACAAAACAAAACAAAAAGATTTCATTGTTTTGGCAGAAGATGTCACAAGCTGATTAAAAATTGTTTGGTTCATGGAATGCTGGGTTTAAGCTTCTCTCAGAGAGAGTATCAAAGAGAGCGTCCTTTACATCTGATTGAGGCAACACACTCATGATTCTCATTCCATAGGCAGTACCTTTGAAAAAAGAGCTATCATGGCATAGTATGAAATCAGAAATAACAAGCCTTGCTAGCTTTTACTAAGTACTGGTGTTTTGTTCAGTTAGGTCCTTCGGGTGTTTTTTGTTAGGGTGAAGGATATGTGATCTGTGTGGCTAAAGTAAATTGAAAGCTGCTGTTATTAAATGATTTCTTTCACTTCACTCCATATAAAAATGAAACAGTTGGCAAGGCTAATATTTTCAACAGCACTTCACCCATGACTGAACTACTTTTTAACTTTGACTTTACATTAAAATGGCTGCACACAGAGAATTAAACACAGTTTTTTATATACACAGCTAACTATGATCTTTCCCTTTAATACGGCACGAAGTCAGACATTGTCTTGTTAAATGCTGCTGCAATTTATCAGTAGGGAGAGATGCAATGGTGCTTAATTTCCATGATATTTAAAAGTTTTACTTTTATTTTTGAAACCTGACTGTTTGTAACAAAGTATAACATCTGAGAAGACTGCATTTTCTTAGAAGAGGGAGGAATCTGGCTCTATGGTATTTTTTTCTATCACAGTCACAATGAAGTGACATCCCTCAGACACACATATGTACATATTCCTTTTACTGAAATACCATGAATAAGAAAATGGAATTAAATGGAATTGGAACATAGTGAGTTTCCTGTTAGCAGAACAAAAGCATTCTTTCCCAAGAAACAAGAAGTTATTTGAAAAAGATGATGGGGGTGAGATGAGGGAGAGACATTGGCTCTTCTGACAAAGACATTTAGACAACAAGATATTTGAATATTTAGACAAAGATATGTAGACATTGGCATGTAGACATTCCTCCTGGAAGGAGGAATAAGACAGCTGCTTGTACAGCATTTCATGGCTATGGAGAGCATAGGCTGGGTCCATGGCAGAAAGAAAAAGTTTTTGGCTATGTAGGCAGCATAGGTCCTGACGTGGTTAGACTAATGGCCTGAACTGGCCTCCCCGGCTGTCATCAACCCAGTACTCAGTCCAGAAGCCTATGAAGTTGACAGGCTTAGGAAGTGGCACATCAATTGTGGTTAAGTGACTTAAGCTCTGTAAAGATTCGGTTTCACAAATGCCTGTGCTAAGAGCTAACTTCAAAATAATGTATTGTATTTTGGTTTGATAAAATGACCTGGATCTGGCATTTGAAAGTGTATATCGGGGGTGGGCAGGGGGTTGTTCATTCACTAAACTGACAAAAATTGTATTCAAAGGGTTGTGACTCTGCTAGCATTCACAAGGGCCTCTCCACTAAAATGTGATTTACATCAGTCTCCACCCAAGTTGCAAACTGAATAATCCTGAGACGCTACTCTGATTTGACCAGCATATGTGAAGTGAAAATCAGGCATATTGCCTGTAAAATTTCAGTTGAAAAATAAAATGGATTTAAGTAGTTTTCATAAAGCATAGGACTCAATTAACATGTTTTTGTCCTAATTTCAACAACTAGAAAAAGCCATGCTTACTACTGTCTCATATTTTAAAAGATAATATGCTTCAAAATTAGGACTTTAGGCTAGCAGTGCTAGAAAGAGCTTTTTGCAAGTGTCTGCTTCTGAAGAATCTTATAAAGCAGACCTGCATAACTTGTGTAACAACACCTTGTATAATTAATTACCTGTTTGCCTTCAAAAATATCTTTTCTTCAAAACAGTCCATTGCTACCTAGATAGAGGCAATTCAGTTTTTGATTTCACTGCAAATGCAAATAAATCAGATGACCCAGCCCTACCCAGCCTAATTTTGATCTAGTTAAATATGACTAAAAATTGCAGCATATGACAATATCCTGTAGACTGAGTAAAGCTTCAGATTGCAGCCAAAGTGTAAATAACAGTCAATTGCACCTGCAGTAGAAAAGAGACATTACTTGCAAAGTAAAGCATTCTGTGGAGGCTCACCTACATAATCTAACTTATTTTGAGTAATAACTAAGCTACTATATAAAATGTAAGTTTTATTTCTATTGCCCAAAAATTCCTTGTCTCCTTGCAGAAAGATGATCTCAGTTCTCTGTTTAGGCACAACACCATCATCACCAGTGGTTGTCGAGGCAGAGCATATAAAATGCAGGTTTTGAGTTCATGCTTCGATAGTTGGGGGCAATCATTTTATGCCAGGTTTTTCTTCCTTCAACAGAGTGAAATAACTCCTGCTGGTATGCATCAGCTGGGAATGGCTTGATGCAACAGGATGGAGGTGGCAGCAGGGAGTACCTACTGGGACTCAATTACAGCTCTCTGTTTCTCACACCTTAATCTGAGGCAGGATCAAACCAAAAATCCTAAGACAACAATTCTCTTAAATATGAGTATCTGGTATACTCTCCCTTCTTCTGTGTAATTCACAGACGTAATAACTAAGGAGACACCCACACTGGCCTCCTATCAGCTGAAAGTTCTTCCATGCTAAAGGCTAGACATTTTTCATAAGGGGGCTTGTGCAGCAACATGAATGTTGCTCTATCTCTTGTGCATCACTAGGCATTGATGATAGGAAATAAACAGTTGCCTTCGATGTCTAAGCATAAACCAGGACACTAATTCTTTGTTGGCCATATTACTGTCCTTTTGTGTCACTGCAAACGCAGTGAGAGAGAGAATTCATCTACTGCAGTATGCAACTTACTGCACACCGGGTCTGGTACGTGGAAAGTGTTATGCTAATGCTATATGTAGAACTGTCACCCAGACATCCTAGACTCTCGTTTATTCACAGAGAACAGTCACGTAATAACAAAAATGTACTCACAGGAGTACAGTGTTGGCCACCAGACTCACAGAAGAGGTTTCACACAGTGGTAACCATACCAACCAACAAATTAGCAGAATCAAATCAGAGAACTCAAACTGCTTAAACTGTACAGATAACCATGGACAACAGCTCATAGCTGGGTACAATGTGTTAACAGATGTAGAGAGACATAAAAAACATTAAGTAACATCACATCTTTAATTACTGGAGATTGTATACATCATCATTACCCTTTCTTTTAGAAATAATAAAAACTCATAGGCTGAACATCATAGAATTATTTCTGCAGCACAAAAAAATTCTACCAGGAATTTTTCTTGAGCAAGGAGCATTGGGTTCTTGATGGGGAAATGCAAACTGGTGTTACCCACCCATAGTTATTTCCATATAGTTTGTTAGCAATCGACAAAATGTATATTCAACGGCTCAAGTACCTCTGTGTAGCAGAGGGCCTGTACAGCATTATTGTGCCAGAGTGTACATGAATGTAGTGGGATCATCTGTGGCAACAGCAACATAGGGAACAATTTGATAGACCAACAAAACTGAGATCTGATGTTTCAGACTTATTATATCTGCATATTTAGATGTGCTTATTCTGTCCTAAGTAGAGACTTGTTTGGCTCAGCACACACTGGATTTCTTGGAGGAAAAACTGGCAGTACTGAGGGTAGGACCACACCCCAGAGCATATTCACCCCACCATTGTGATGTGCACTCTCAACACAGTTTTTGAAACTGATGTGGTCTGTTACCTGCCAGGAGCTCATCAGCAAGCATCTCACAGGACTAATCCCTAAGAAGCTTTGGTGTGATAAGTTCAAACAGGACTGAAATAAAATCAGTTCCCTTCAAGCTCTTATTCAAGAGTATCAACTACTCCCATTGACTTTAGTGGCCTCTGTCTAAAGCAGCTGGTTAGAGTTACTGCTGTATACAGCTGAAAGTATTTGCTAATTATTTATTGTTAGTATATTTGACTGATCAATCAGGGATATTTCCCTGTTGTGTATCTATTTGTGTTTGAGTTTTATTTTTACCAGCCACACAGCAATCAAAAGAACTTGCTTTAGCTTATAACCTGCTGAGATCTAGAGCTGAAGTCTCCTCTCCTCTTTTTGAATGTATATTCTGTTTAACTATGTTAGGGAGTTAAATTTTTATCCATAACTCTTTTTTTTTTTTTTTTTTTTTTTTTTAACTAAGCCTTCACTCTGCTGTGAAAAGCAACACTGTCAAAACCAGTTCATTTCCCTTTTGCTGAAAGACTACAGATGACAGTTCACTGCCGTTTTCTATTTGGTGCATCATTATTCAAATGTCTTTTTCTAGGATTTTTTTCCATATGTACTGTAGACAACAGTTCTTAGGTGTATAATCTTATCTGTGCCAACATATTTTATATGACATTAATTGACAGATATTGCCATGAGATTATCATGGATGAGTACGTACCCTTAGCTTTTAGAATCATTATGTACATACATTGCAAATAATACTGTAGGAAAGAAATGGAAAAAATTAACATTCTCTTAGTAACCTGCAAGACTTCTATGTAGGAGGATGTATATAAGGACATGTCAAAGCTTATGCTTTGGTGTCCTTTAGCAAGGCAATAAATTCAACTTACAGAGATTTATTAAAGTGTGTTTGCAAGGTCTTATTTGTTCCCATGGCTACCCAAAGAAATACTAATGCCTTGAGCAGAAAATGCCGTCAGTGGAAACCATCCCCTAATGATAAGGACTATCTTGAGGAATAGATTATCATGCATCACTAAAAGCCATGCCTCTTGATAAATAAGTTATGAAGCTTTATAATTTATTATTTTCTCTGTTCATAGTAAAACAGTTTAATGCATGCTGAATTACTAGCCTATTTATTTTAACTTTCAACACACTTTTAAAGGTACTTTCAGGGTGGATGAGTATCTCTCAACTCCCTTACTTTTTTAAGGTTTAGCTTTATTTGTTAACTTTCTAATAACATTAACTTTATAATTTCTAACGAAACTTTCTAATTTCATCTCATTGTCTCTTGCACCAATAGTCATGATATGCTCTGGTCTTTTATCCTGGAATATTTGGAGGAGGCTTGTCCTCAGCTCCCAGTTTCTGTGCCTAGTATTTCATGACTTCAGAGAACACAGGTCCAGTTTATGTCTGTTACACACACTGTGTGTCACCAAAGCTACATGTAAAAGCAGGCTCCTGAAGCAATCCACCACCCTTCACAGAGCTAGAATTGCTGGGCAGCTCCTCAGTGGCAATTTCTGTGCCATCTCATCAAGTGTGAAGTTGCCCCGAAGATGTACTGCCTAATCCTTGCATCATAACCAGAGGGATTTTTACAAAGGAAAAAAAGTTGTTCTGGCATCTCGTACAGACTGAGCCCACTGGCTGCTGCTGGCTCAAAAGATATAGCAATCAAAATAGAGTATGACCATGTCATGATGACCCTGCAATTTCTAGGAGCTAAAACAGTTATTCAGAGGCAATTACAGCTTTAAATTTGTAATGTGAATGAGCAAAATGCAGACCAGCCCAAGATAATGAAAATGCAAAGATATCTGAACACATCTATGGCAGCTTTCCAGAGCTGCAAGCATTTTGCTCTGTATTTCCAAATACTGAAAGAATTAAAAAATGCAGTCTTATTGTGAAAGATCAGCTGACAGTTTCAGGTGTCGGCCTAGGTTCACTGTGAAATTCACTGTGCTGAAAGAAATTACCAACGTGCACATTTTGAACCACACTTCCAAACACATTTCCAGATACATTTCTGGAGCTGGACCTAGAGTCAATTTTTTCTAGTATGTTTAGGGAGGAGCTGTTTGTCAAGTCTGTTCTGAGGCCAGAGCCACAGCCTTCTTTAGAGCCCTCTGTTGAAGTTGGACCAAGAGCCCTTTCCTAGAGCCATTTCTAGAGCACTTTCCAGAAGTAGATCTTGCGCCAATTTTAGCACTCTTTCCCAGAATGGGACTAGAGCCATTTCTTGAAGTCTTTTCCAGAGCTGGATCTAGGTTCAACTGGCCAGCCATTTACTGGACATGGATTTAGAGTATGTTGTGGAGCCCCTTCCCATAGCCCTTTCTGGAGCGCTTTGTAGAGGCCTTTACTAGAGCTCCTCTAGACGTGTTTACCTCACAATCCTGTTCTAGAGCTGAATCTAGAGCCCATTTCTGGAGAGCATCTCTAGAGCTGGGTCTAGGACTATTTGTACAGGTCATTGCTGGAGCTGGAACCATTTCTGGTGTCTTTTAAAGCTGACTCTGTAATTTTTGAGATGGCACTAGAGCCTGAGATGGATCTGGAGCCATTTCTAAAACCTGACCTAGAGTCTTTTTCTAGAATGCCTTTTCTGGTAGCGTCCTGCAAACTGAAATAGCTTTTCAATTGAGAATTCACTTTGAGAATAATATAAATAATACTAGTGTCTAATACAGAGTAAAAAACCAAGTATTTTGAAAAAAGCTTAATTACCTCAAGCCTATGAATTCTCTTCATCCTTGTTATTCAAGGGAATATTTAGAAAAAAGATCTCCGCAGTCAGCTTCCATGCAGAAATCACAATATTTACCACATGCAGATTCCACACACACATTATTACTATTAATTTACACATCTTCTATTAAAAATATGAACTTTATTTTTAAGAACGTCACCTTCAGCAGGCAAAACTGACATGGATCACCAGGAAATACTTACCTTCAGAAACAGCTAGATGCAAAACAAAAGATCTCCCAAATCATCATTCTCATCCATTTGTACAGTATCTAAATACATCAAACATGCAGTGCACAAGAGGCATTACAGAAATACAAAGGGCCAGATGGTCACAGAGTAACAAAGGTGTGCAAAGAGAATGAATGAATATTTTAAAACCGCAAACAGATCAAAACAGCAGACAGATTTAATGTACACAGCATAACTCGATATTACAGGAAGTAACACTTTCATACAGAAAAAGTGTATTAGGCATTCAGATTCCACTTCCAAAATCTGTATGCAAAGCCATGCTTTTCAAGTAAGTTGGCATAATTTTTGCATTCTTGAACTTTGATTGGTTTAGTAAAATTTAACTTTCTTTGTAGATTTATAATAAACCAAGTTTCATGCTATGGTTTGAAGAGCGTAAAACGTAAAAGCTAATAACTCTTAAATAAAAATCAAAGAATGCGTGTGTTACGTATTCAATGCCTGGCTCGGAATGAAAAATATTAGTCTTCTACTACAGAATACAAACACATCCATAGTATTTTACTAGGACATCATTTTTGCCCATAAAATTTAGACAGGTAGGTCTAAATAGAAAATATGTGAAAAATATTTATTATTAGCATACAAATGGCATTTAGCAATCAGAATAAATCAGTGTAACAGTATTCCACACTGGCCCTTGTCAGAGTTTCAAACAAGTATGCGAGGACATTTTCTTCACTTATGTACCAAACGTTAGTTTGGTATGATAGGTATCTGTTAGGAATACTGTCTTTTCCTTTCTCCTTCTGCTCTCAATGTCAATCATTGGTGATATTTATACATCACATGTCTCAGTTCACTAGTATCTTTTTCTTCAGCACAGAAAACAAAAACCTGGAGTGTTAGGAAGGCTCTTGCATTAAATACATGGATTAATACATTAGGGCCCTAAATACATTAGGGCAAATATGGATTCAAACAATTCATCAAGCACCCTGAGCACTCAAGTAACACTGCAGTTAGGTGACACTATGGCAGGAAATAAATTTAGAAATGAACGAATTTATCAACTTAAGGAGAGTTCACATCACACTTGACACTGCCATTTCTGTTTGCTGGAAATCGAAGGCAAGCCAGCAAGGGTTCTGAAGAGCATTAGAGCTCTACGGATCAAGCAATACCTTGAAATCAGTGGTGATTTCTTGTCTGCAGAATGGAACCCAAGGAAAAGGGGATACCTCTTCCCCTGTATTGTAACAGCAGCTAAAGAACAACTCCATATTCTAACAAATATCATACGTATCATAATGTTGCAAACCTTATAAAGTATTTTAAATATATTAAATCAAACATAAAGCTTAGCTGTGAGGTTCTCTCTAAATTTCCAAGGCTTCAGCAGAAGAAATGAATACGTGCAACAAAATACCAAATCTGGCATTACTTTCCCCACAACTTGTTTTTAAAAACATAAAAACCTGAAACCAATAACAATTTGAGTCACGCAAGGGAAAAGGGGACTATTTAGTTAACTGTTACCACAGGACACCTTCACACAACAGGAAGAAAACTAATTGCTGCTTATGACCTTCTTAAGGGCCAGAGAAACGAACTGTGAAAATCTAATCCTCTAATGACTTCAGTAGGAAGTCTAGTCACACAGCAACCTTAGGCAGCAGTATCAAAAGAAGAAATAAATTATACCACAACTACCCTCATTTATCTGTCCTTCTCTTTCTTATTTTGTTTGTCCAGTGTGGCTGTGACATGAAAGCTAGGTCCTTAGTTTTGCAACAGTTTACACATTTGTCCCTACATTTGTCCCTGAATAAAACAAAGCCAATATGGCTGTATAAATCAGACTTTACAGGGTAGGTCTTGGAAGGAAGAGACTAAATCTAAAAATCAGCAATGTGTTTTTAGCACTATCTCTTTGCTTTTAAACATCTGCTCTGTAAAGTGATTCTGACAGTAAGGTAAAACTATGCTTTCCCTAGTTTCCCGGTGCAACAGTAATCTATCACAGATAAATGACTTAAGATTTTAAAAAACACATTGTAAAACCACTCATCAGATAAAAATGCTCTTGTAACATAGTTATCAGCAACTGGAAAGTTTGTTTGATTGCTTGATTTCCAGGAATATAGTAACGCATTATAATTCCTTTCAAATCTAATGTACAACATGGCAAAGCCATGAGTAGGGCTGTGCACACAATCAGCAGTCTGATGACACCATCAACTACAGTGTCAGGCTGCTTTCTATGCAAAAGAAATTTTTCTGTTGGCTAACTAAGATGGCATAGCATGCCTAAGACTGCCAGAACAATATCATTTGTTGTATAACTAAAAGGTAATACATACAATTATAATAATTTTATTTAGTATTCAAATGCTAGTAGTATCTTTTATTCATTTATCAGAAAATATCTTTACCATAAACTGGAGTTTTCCAAGCCCAAGTGTGTTAGAAACCAGGAAATGGTAAAGGAAGTGGAGTTGTGACCTCAGTAAGGGGGCTTTGTAAGAAGAAAGCCTTGCAAACTGTTGCCATAAACTACAGTTTTAAACCACATTATGCAGCTACAACTGACACCGCTTTGATTCTTGCCTGGAGTCTGGAGTACACAAACCAACAAAAAGCTGTGACAACCTCCCACTGACAAGTATACGTGCTGGTTTTGGCTGGGATAGAGTTAATTTTCTTCATTTAATTTAATTTAATTTTCTTCTTCCTACTGTAGTATGGGGCTATGTTTTAGATTTGTGCTGAAAACAGTGTTGATAACACAGGGATGTTTTCATTATTGCTGAGCAGTGCTTACACAGAGTCGAGGCCTTTTCTGCTTCTCAGCCCACCCCACCAGCGAGTAGGCCAGGGGTGCACAAGAAGTTGTGAGGGGACACAGCCAGGACAGCTGACCCCAACTGACCAAAGGGGTATCCCACACCATATGACATCATGCTCAGCCTATAAAGCTGAGGGAAGAAGAAGGAAGGGTGGGATGTTCGGAGTGATGGCGTTTGTCTTCCCAAGTCACCATTACACGTGATGGAGCCCTGTTTTCCTGGAGATGGCTGAACACCTGCCTGCCAATGGGAAGGAGTGAATGAATTCTGTGTTTTGCTTTGCTTGCACGCACAGCTTTTGCTTTACCTATTAAACTGTCTTTATCTCACCCCATGAGTTTTCTCACTTTCATCCTTCTGATTCTCTCCCCCATCCTGCTGGGGGGGAGTGAGCGAGCGGCTGGGTGGGGCTTAGTTGCCGGCTGGGGTTAAACCACAAACTGATACTTGATTATTGATAAATATACCAGCTTGCTGGTGCAGGTTGTCACAGCAGTACACAGCTCTACAATACAGGAAGCACTAAACACTTTGTGTCAAGGTAATCTAGTCATACTCTTTCTGTAAGACAGATCTTGAAGCACCCATTAAAAATATTTTGCAGTGTGACTGGTAAACACAAATAACACTTCAATTACTTTATGGATATTTGAACAAAAGCAAAAGTCGGGCTTTCAGAAAAGGACACTTTTCTATAACCTTAGGGGAGAATATTTGTACAGGTGCACCACCCATCTCTGTGCACAAAATAATGTTTCTCCCTGCTGGAATATTATAGAATAAGGAGATTAGTGCCTCATTTAATGAATATTTTGGCAAGCATGGTGAATGTGATGTCAGACAGATACAGGCACTAGAATCACACAGTTCAGTCAAAAGAGCAAACACTGGTAGGATGACATAAGAATCTCAAGTGCATGCAAAAAAGCCATCACTGAGAAGCTTGAGTAAATGCAGAGGCCATCTTACAAGTAGCAGTAGCATACACAATGTTAACTCAACTGCTTACCCACTAAGTACACCAAGAACCAGGTTAAGTACGAAAAATGAGCCAAGGATGATAAGACTAACAAAATAGATCCATGGCCATTCACATCCTATTGCATCATTTACCTGTAAAATGTAAGGAAATAAGTTATGATTCAGTCATTCATTAAACAGCAGAGTCCTTTTTGCAGCTGCCAGATCACGTAGGTTTCAACACGGAAAGTTTATGACTTACTCAGTTCTTAAAAAAAAAAAATCAATGAACATTTGTTTAATTTCTTTACTTACCCAAATTATGTGGTAGATGTGATGCCTTAGAAGATGAATCAAAATAACATTTAAATAAGTGCAGGAGAATTATTAGTCCTTTTTATAATTTTTCCACAAGTATGGACATGAAGAATATATACTGGTACGTCTAAACTCTGATTTTGGCAATTGTATGTTATTTATATGATAGCTACAGAAAACTGTTTCTGTTCTAATTAGAGGAGGAAGAAATAGAGGTTTATTAAAAGATGTCATCACAACTGAAGCCTCACCTGTATAAGATAACCTGTGTGTTCATGGCAACTGAATTCAGGACTCTGCCTTCATGATGAAAAAGGTGTATGCTTACCCGCTCAATACACCAAGAACAAGATTTAGTACGAAAAATGACCCAAAGATGACGAGACTGACAAAATACACCCATGGCAATTCAAATCCCATAGCATCATTCATCTGCAAGAAATAAGATGATCTTATAGAGTAGATCACTATAGTAATAGCAATGAAGAGTCAGAGAAAAAGATAATTTAATCATTCAGGTGAGAGAGCATTCTATGCATTCCTTCAGTATTCAAAGAAGAACAATACAAGAAAGAAAGTACTGGCCACAATCACTTTGCATTTCTAATACATATTCTAAAAAAAAAAAAAACAACTGAGTGAACCTAGCATTCAGATCAAAAATATTATCAAACGTAAATGGAGCACTGCAACAGTTCTGTTCTTTAATACCTCGAACATGAACTAAATTTCAGATCTCACTAATTAAAATGGTGCTTACAATGTATACTGAAATATTAGGCTTTTTAGTTCATGTATGTCCTAGCTACATGAATGATCCTTTGAGAAAAGAAACAGTAATATGAATCTCAACAGTACAAGAAATATTATTTTTTTCTGTAACATGGAATTTCAATATTTTTTTCCTGAAATACTACAGTTGGAGGCACTTAGACATTTTAAATTAATTCAAAAAGAAATAAATGAGAATGAATTTGTGTAAAAACATGAACACAATTTTAGGAAAATGAAAAACTGAAATAAAATTTTAGAAACATAGTGAAAACATGGAAATATTCCAGAAACATTGCTGAACGAAAACCATATCAAGATCAAGGTTAAATTAAGTTTACAAAGTTGTTACTGATTTTTTTTTTTTTTTTAAATAAGGTTGAAGTAACTGAGCTTTAAATACACTCTTTACAGACTCACACAAGCTTTTCTATAAAGGCCTTTTCCACTGTCTATTCTTAGCGAGCTCATTATAACTATCAGAATATGGACTTAAGAAACATACCCATGGAAATCTAAAAAGGTCTATTCAGAAAAACAGATATTTTAAAAGACAGGGAAATTGTTTTTCTGTGTAGTGTTCAGGTGCAAAAAGACATTTTGATAAGTTACAAAAATAATTCTGACTTAGAACTTCTTGGAAATCTCTCTTGTGGGAGAGGAATTTTTCTGGATTTTTTGTTTATACTGACATGCTTGCATTAGATTCTTCTTAAGATGAATCTTTCTAGCCATGAAAATTCAGCAGACAATAAAAATTGCATGAGCATTCCAGGATGGATATGGTATTGTAGAAAAATCTTTGGGCAAACCTTTTTCCTCTTCTGTGAGTGCTGTTGTGTTTGTTGTATCTGAAATTTGTGATTAGGCTTTGAGCTCTATTGATAGTCAAGTTTGACTCCTGTCCTTAACACCTCTATTGGAATAGACATATTAAACATGGGAACAAACATTTTTTCAAATGGTATTACTTATTTTATTTTTTCCTCTATCTTTTGAAAATGTATCATAATCTCAGTTTCTGCAAGGTGGCCCTATGGATGGTTAGATATAAGCACACGCATTAAGTCTTTGCAGGTTAAGGCCCATAGCCACTTTTCTTCAATGGCGATCTGTAATAATGCCACTTTATACTAGCTGAAGCAAACAAACTTCCTAAGTAACCAAAGAAGATTATTTTACACAACTTCTTAGTGCATCCTTTAAAATAATCTCTCTATGTACCATTTTTTAAAATGCTTTAGTAATTGAACTGAGGTACTGAAAAGTAACTTAAAATTACTTAGACTTGCTAGGAAAAAAAAGAAAACTGCAAAATATATATTTGATTTGGACTTTTTCCTTTTAATTTCAATAAAACTATATTTTGGAGAAATTAAAATGGAGAACGGTTATAGCCATTCAGAAAGGCTGGTATCATTACCTTCAATTTTAAAAGATCCCAAGTTTCCATAGTCCAATTCTGCAGAAGCATATTCATATGGAAAATAAAGTCTTTCACAATGCTGCCATGATACCGACCTACTTATACTTAGTCTCCCGTGCAATACTTTTAGCAGTATTTAGCATGTCAGGTGCCTATGCTAAGGAGATAAATTGTGGATTTTTTTTTTTTAATCTTCCATGCCCATTCCCTCAGAGCAAGTCCCCTACATTTGAGAAGTCTTAACAATGAAGACGCTCAGGTATTTAGTAAAATACCCTATTGCCCAGACTGAATTTCTGCTTTGTCTCAGCGTGTCTTGCCCTTTGCATCTTCTTTCAATTGCAGGCATCTAGCCTTAAGGTTTAGGAATAAAATTTACTCAATTTTTTTAAAATGCATATTCGTAATTATTTTATTACTTTAGAATTGAGTTTGCTTCATAGAAATTATTCATGTGTGTCCTGGTTTCAGCTGGGATAGAGTTAATTTTCATCTTGGTAGCCGGTATGGGGCTGTGTTTTGGGTTTAGGATGAGAACAATGTCGAGGATACACTGACGTTTTGTTCTTGCTAAGTAGTTGCTAAGTGGCGCTCACAGTGGTAAAGGACTTTTCAACTGCCCATGCTCTGCCGGGTGCACAAGAAGCTGGGAGGGGGCACAGCCAGGGGGAGTGCTGACCCAGACTGGCCCAAGGGCTATTCCATACCATATGACATCATGCTCAGTATATATAAGCTGGGGGAAGAAGAAGGAAGAGGGGGACATTGGGCATGATGGCGTTTGTCTTCCCAAGTAACCGTTACGCGTGATGGAGCCCTGCTTTCCTGGGGATGGCTGAACACCTGCCTGCCCATGGGAAGTAGTGAATGAATTCCTTGTTCTGTTTTGTTTGCGTGCACGGTTTTTGCTTTGCCTATTTAACTGTTCTAATTTATTTTACTTCAATTATTAAACTGTTCTTATCTCAACCCACGAGTTTTCTCCCTTTTACCCTTCTGATTCTCTCCCCCATCCCACTGGTGGGGAGTGAGCGAGCGGCTGCGTGGTGCTTAGCTGCTGGCTGGGGTTAAACCACGACAATGTGATACAGGCAAAGTGTAAGAGAGAACATTTTGATTAAATTTCAAATACATATGAATGCATTTTGCATCTAACTGCTATACCATTAGCAAACAGTGGTTTGCAAGTCACCAGAGTTCAGAGTGAAGGCAGAAGTTCATCTGGTGTTGATGCCAACATTTTCCTGCTATAAATCTTTTTGAAAAACCTGAAGGATTAATATTTGCAATTTTACTTTGAGAAAAAAGAGCTCTCAGAATCACAGCAATCCAACTTGATACACTCTTTTTGTTCACAAAGAGAACATATTCAAGAAGCCAGGCATTGTGCTAACTTGTAACCCAGGAGCAAAGCTGAAATTTCCATGCTCTGTCATAAAGGCTCTATTAGCATAGGCAATCGTGATTTGCATTTCCTTCATTCACTTTATAGTGTGTAACATACGAAAAAAATTCCTTCTCATTTACGCAGTTTGATTTTAAGCCCAATGTTTTAGGCTAATCTATCTAGGACTAATGTCCTGTGATAACAATCGGAAACTGCAGCTAACCAGTGCTAGAAGAAATGCTTCGGTCTGGGCAGATGCTGAACTAATTCAAAAGCATTCCTAGCTCAGGAACCCTTAATCTAGTAGAACACCTTGGCACCAATCTAAGATTGAATTCCTAAAAGCAACAGCCTGAAACTGCATCTACTCAAGAATTTTATCATTTAATTCTAGAGACAATTAAATTCTATTCAAGTAATGCATTGTAATTTCTATTCATGAAGTAATATTTCTGATTGCGTTAATACCAGAGATGAAAGTATAAAAAGAAGTCCTTCCCTTTTGGAAAACTTCGCTGCTCATTTCATGCACGTCAAGTGGCATTTTCCATAACTTTCAATTAAAGAAAGATTAAAGGAGTCAATTTGCCTTCTAATTAAAAATTGAGGCAGAGCTTGGTTAATATATGAGCACAGGAAAAATCTCCATCCTCAGAAACAAGGTATTTTCAGTTGAAAGGATTAATGCTGACTTCTCACTCAAAGTGCAGAATAAGGAGTTATGAAGACAAATTCCAGATGCACTGGAAATTGCAACTAAGAAACAAACAATAAAAGCTCCTGAATTGTGCTAAAGTAACACCAGGAAATCTAGGTGATATCACATCTCAAATCCTCAGCAAAAAGTCTTGCAAGACTCCCACCCTCTGTGGCTCAGGGATGTACTATACCAAAGGAGGTGTCATATTTAATGGCTCTCAGTGGACTTGTCCCATCTCTTTTTGAGTCCGTTAAGCTTTCTGTGTCCATAACACCTATTGCAAATACATCCCCAAGTATCATCCTTCTTGCCCTTCTTTGTGCCTTTTTCCAGATCTAGTCTTACTGTTTGGATTTCAGTTCTAGTTAGCTTGCCCATCATGTCAACCACAGGACAGATAAGATGATGGATGATATGAAGGACAAAGTATTTTTCATATCATTTAATTCTGTTTCACCATAACAGTAGATGCGCACTACCTATAATCTACCTAATAATCTTAAAAATGATTAAGACTGACAAACTCAGTCTGTTGAAGGGTGTAAAAATCCTTCAGAAATCAGTATTTTGTGAAATGGGACTAATCCTGTGTTCTTTGAAGCCTACAATGTAGATTCACAAAACCTCAGATCACAGGCTATTTATTCTACTCATTGCAGAGCATACCAGACAGCTTTTCAAAGCCTTCTAGCTTCAAAGGTTGTGTCCTGGGATATTCTAGGCTAAAGTGGAGTTAACTGAAACCTGACTTAAAAACAGGGTGTGCTTGAAGCATAGCAGCCTCCAGGCTGGTTTGTAAAAGCATGTAGTTTTATCTTCAGTCTTCTCTGGGTTCTGGAGTTAAAGCACAGATTTCCCTGACGTTCTCCTGGTTGGCCAGACTCAACTTTCTTGCACTGCCGACACAGAAATGAGCCGAGAGACACACTGGTGGGATGTGAACTCAGAGACCACTGCTTTGTTAAGCATTTCAGCTCAGCAACAACTGGAAAAATCAGAATTTCATGGCTTGGGCTTTAAGGTAGGCTAAAGAGAAATATATCCCTAGGAGAAATGAAAAATCACTACAGTACCTAGAGAGCCTCATAATTACTTAATCACCTCTAAATTTGGCTCCCATCTTCTGTACGTAAACAGTGGTATAAAGTTGCACAAATATAAGTGACTCTCAAGTTAAACCTCAACTTGTAAGACACTGCTTCAGTTTTATTAATTTGCTTTGATCTATCTGAACAGACCTCAATTTCTACCGTCTGTTATTTTTATCCATCGTTAGCTAATAAAGTGTATAATTTAGGTAGTCACGTAAAGCATTTATTCTTCAAAGCTGATTGCTTATAATGTTTTTTTCTAATATTGATTAGAAACAAGTTTAGATGCAGGTCTTAATATTTTTTTTCCATTCAGATACTTTATTTTGCATCTAATGCTATTTTAGCTAATTATTGATGGTGGCATTTCATTAATCGGCTTACTCTCTTTAACTGGGGGAAAAAATAATCAGATAATTGTTCCAAGGAAAGCCTAGATGTGACCGCTAAGAAATTATTTTCTATTTTCAGGTAGCTATCCCAGGTTGAATCTTCAGAGCAGACGGACACTACCGTAACAAAATGATGAGTACTGCCTCTCCAAAGTAGTAACCCAGAGAATGTTTTCTATTGGATTCTGGAGGACTCTACCAGGCTTAACAAACTCTATCTTCCAGGTATAACAAAATGGAAGTGTCTGATTCCTTCATTGGTAGCAGCATGTTAATTTAGGATTAACAATTTGTTAGTGCTTCTACCTATTTATCTATATTGCCCAAACTAATTTCACATAAGAAATTTATAAAACCTATGTACTGATTTGGTTTATTAAATCTAAGGGCTCAAAAAACTACTGAAATGATTTAACTAATGTGATGAACAGTGTGTTTATTTTTAAATACTTAGCTACAACGTATTACAATGCATAGAGTAATAGTATCCACTTTGGTGATATGTACTAAATACCTTTTTTCTTTTCATATCTACTATGCCACCTATATATGTACCATACAACATTATATAATAATTGGATCTATTAAATATTTCCCATATGCTGGATACAAAAAAAATGGAAGCATAATAGCATGTACTATTCAGATTGATGATGTCAAATTGTTAAGCTTAGTTTATGTAGAAACAATGAATGGAACCCCAATACTCAAAGTAAATCTGAATGTATCTACTAAACTGTTATTCTGGGACAGTCTGGGAACTAGGATGGTTTTAAATGGATTGTTCGCTTCTTGCGGCAAAGTTTTTGGAAGAAACTCTAGCTATTCAACTAGTGGAGTTCCTAGCACTACCTAAAGTCTAGCCTCCTTCTAATCCAGTTTCTATCCATTTTATTTAAACTTTCTGGGGAGAAATAGTATGTTTTTTGAGTATTTGCAATGATCTATGACAAGAAATTAGTTCCATGCTTTGACTGCAGTACAGGTCAGCAGTCAGCTAAGACTAAGATACTAGATATCTTGTCAAAGTAAATCAAGTTCAGTTCATGGGAAAGATATTTCCCTCTGACATAGTTTAAAATTCTCCTCAGGTGGGTTCTTTTTGTAAAGATGCTCATTTGAAAAAAAATTACATTATATGATCATCCCTTTCAACGCTAATGCAAACTTTTAATATGTACATTCCTTAGCTTTGTAGCTCTGTTTGCATGTTTGAATTTGATCATTCCCTTTTCTCTCTTTCTGAGGTTTCTCAGTTACTGGCAATTTAAATCTTGTCTCTTTGCAATCTAAAATTGGTTGATTCAGAGCTTTTTAGATCTAGATGATATAAAAAAGTAATTAGTCCAAATCATTACCTAAAACGTGAGGGGGTTAAGCTAGATTTTAACATGAAATTGGATTCAAGTAATTAATACACAAATTCAAAAAATCCTGCCTGCAATTCCTGGCTCTTAAGTGTGATTTATGCAGTATATTAGTACTGTCATCCAAAATTTCAATCACTCTTTCTCCAGCTGGATATCATGTGTTAAATTTCTGGCTATGTAGTCATCAAAGGCTGGGTGCACTGTGCATCCAGCACATCAATGCCTTTCGGGATGAGCTGCCTTGTTTCACTGAAGAGTCTCCCTTAGATGACCTGTGAGTGGTGCTGAGTGATGCTAAGAGAATAGCATTAAGCTATCCTTAGTACCTAACAGACAAAGGCAGAAATAAATATTTTCTAAGATTTTTCCAGCCTATTCCCTCACAATTTTTAACATTTTTTGCTGAATATTTGCAGCTGATATACACAAGGAAAAAAGCTGTCAAGCATCCTTTGACTTCTCTCAGACTGCAAGCTGAAATTCATTGCTGACAAGTATTGTTTGGATGCAATAACGTGCCTTCCATTTCTGCAGCTGTAATGTGACTAATATGACTTAAATCACCCAAAGTAGTTCTTTCCCATTGGCTTATTAAATCATTCAATTCAAAGTTCTAGAGTATTATTGCTTATTTGACTGTTGGTCACATTTTTTGAAAGATGTTTTTTAGAGATTCCTGCTCAGCACACTGATGACAGTTTTGATAATACTTCAAACATACTTTGCAACTTTTTGTTTATGGACTAATAATACATTTTGTGCCTGAGCCAAGGGGTTTTCTTGTGATGAATATTTGCAAAATATTTGCTTGTGTTTAGGAAAATCTTTGGCTGCACATCAGCTGGTTTCAAGTACATTATATCCCCTTCTAATACTTCTGAGTAGGCGGTCTTTTAGGATTCTTGTCCTAGGAGCATTCTAAAAAGTGACATGATTAGAAGATTGTCTGAGTCTCTGATCATCTGATTGACATTCTGAAGAACCAATGGACTGCTTTGTTTTATTATTGTAATTATTTTCTTTTCTACGCATAGGTTTACGTGAGAGTTATAACCATTCTTTCGAATTCTCATCCAGTTAGAAAACAAACATATAATGATTTTCTACCTTTTAGTTTATGCACAATAAAGACAGATGTCTTGTACTACTGGAAAGCTAGTGAGGAAGCCACAGCTCTTGTACATCACTATGGAAATACATTCAAAGAAATATTGGTACAGTCTTTTCTATCTTGATATGTTACTTCCAGTAACATTACTGCAATGGCTGTGTAGACACTTGAATAGCAGACATATGCAAAGTGCAGTGCAGCCTAAACAGACTGTGTTACAGAAATGATTGATTTTCTTCAAATGTTCTAGAGATGCTTCCAGGAGTATATTGGGGCATACAAAGCTTAATTTCTAAAGCAAGAAACAGATTTCTAAGTGCACACTTCTTTTATAACAAAAAGCAGAAGAATTATGAATGAAGTATTTCTTTGATGATAACATATGCTACTATCAAACAGGAGTAAAGGACACAGTTTTAAGAAGTTGACATATTAGTAAAGGGTATATTAAAAAAACCTGACACCCCTTTCCTTAAACCTTATGCAAGTTTTAGATATATTTTAGATTGCTTAGACATTTCAGGTAATGAATTGTGTATTTTAAGCATGAATCCTTGAGAGAATATCTTGTTAACATATCAGTAGGTGTATTAATAGGCAAAACCATATAAGACATCAATGTAGCATTATTCAACAATTTCAGCTTGAGTGCTTCAATCTCAAAAATCTCCAAGATCAATCCGAATAGTGCTAGCTAGGTGTCAAGAGAACTGAGGAACTGTTAATATTTGAGCTAGTAATGCAACGTCTGCCCATAAAATTAACTTAGTAAAATTCAGTAGCCACTAATACAGTTGCTCTGTCATTGAATCAACTGTTTTGGCAACCCATCACAAAATAGTTTGTTTCACAGAGGCGCTGCCCATTTCTCATTCAAGTTACAGTAGTGCCAGTGTAGATTATTCAAGTATAGTAACTCAAGATAACTTCACTATGGTGAAAACAAGAAGAAATAAATGTGATAATTTTGGTAATCATAGGAAAATTGGGGGGTTTACTGGCAAGTACCACTGCTCATTATGTGTGCTCCTATGTATCAAGTGAAATAGCTAAAAATAAAAAGCAATGTACAAAATACGTGTTTGCCATTAATAGACTATAAATCTAGATGTTTGAAAGACATGGAAAAAATCTAGAGCCAGATATGCAAATAAAGACTCAGATATTGTAATTCTTGAGTGCTTGCTAGCATAAACTGAAAATGAGGCAAAGAATACCATGCTCTCAGCTTTAGAATGTGAGCCAGAGCATTAAAAACATTAAAACGCACAGAGGCTGCCACTTTGCCAATAACAAGGAAGGCAGCGGTATCCAAAACTAATAGCATGAGCCTTCAGTTAGGGCTAGAGAGCAAATAGAAAGGCCTGTGACTGGGAGTAAACACAGTCCTGATATAAATGGAGATGTCCAGATGTGCAGCCACCAACATATTATACAATTTGGGAACACATATGCTGCACTGGCTGGTGAAAACAAGGATGCTACCCCTTAACCTCTATAGTTAAGTCTAGCATTTGGCACTAAGAAGTCACATTTTTTGTGGATGAAACACATAATACACGCTATCCAGTAAGTTACACGTAAGTTAGAGGGAGAAAAGCAGCCAGATGAAGATAGTCTAAAAAATAATAGGACATATGGGATTCAGATGCAAACTGGTGGGCAGCAGGATGTCCGTGTGAGTCACCAGGACCTGAAGGGTGCCCTAGCAGTAGCAGGATCAAGCCCTCAATCTATAATAGATATGCATAAGAGAAAAATCATTATTGATGCTTGGAGAATTTTTAAGCTGAGTTTACTGTTGTTAACCAGGTGACAACGAGCTGTGCTACTGAGTGTTGTTGGAAGCTGTCATTTTCAGCTGTCATTCTTGCTAACAGAATGCCACATAGCACGATGCAAAATATTGCACATATTTCACCCACTAAGATTACACCTGCTAGCGAGATAAGCCTACATAGTTAATTTTACTGTTCACGCAGTGACCAAATGGAAATCAGAATTCTGTGCAGTTTCTAATATTTGTGGGTTTGGTTTTATTTGTTTATGTTTTGTATAAAACTCATTCAGTCTGTGTATCATCAACAGATTTCTAAGTAAAAAGCAACCCACAAAACCCATGCACATCTAGCTAAAATGGTTTCCTTCGATTCTTTGGACATTTTTATTACAATCTGGTATACCCCTAACGTTTTCACAATTTGCAATTAAAATAAAATATTTTCCAGTTTCTAGCTAGCAATAGCTAAATCTACCTCAGCTTAATCCAGGGGTAAAATTAAAACATATAAATTGTCATTTCTCTTGTCCTCAGCAAGTAATTTCAGCTTGACAATGGACAATTTGTTGGTCTACAGATAGAAAGAATCCAGATCTATAATTTAATAATATAAACGTGAGTTAAGACAGATTCCAAAGCCACTTGAATATGACTTCGATTATATTTCACTAGGTCAATAAATATTTGCTTCTCTGACTAATAATCCCAGTATCACCTGTAGAACTGACATCTGTAGAACTGACATCTATGTACTTGTAAATATCTTCTACATTGGGAACTCATTTATAGAGAAATAAATAACTCATATGTGCAGTTTTGAAGTTTTTGAATTTTTAATTTTCTTATGCCTTGCATTTTGTCTGATCATGACAATATTCAGCATCCTATTTTAAGGGTTTTAATTTTTGTTCTGTCAATGGAGACTCTACAAAGATTTCTTACAATGCATCAGATCAATTAGCTCATTAATTCTTAGGGGAAAAAATGTTTAATACCGAGCCACTCAGCTTAAATTGTTTCTGTATCTTTTGTAACAATCATATTCTAAATACAGTAACTCCCCGAAGTTTTTACATTAATTTTCTTTGAAAAAACTGGTGACAGTTGGAGGAATTATCAGATACTGAAATGTGGGCATACTTTTGCCTTGAAAGATGTTACATGTGTATTTTTTTCTAGAGAATGATGGCAAACCCTCTCTCTTCTTTCAGGAGGGATAAAAATAACTGCCATCATCACGAACACAAATCATATAAAGCACGTACTAATTCTAATTTCACACAGTCTCTTTGAGAAAATTAGGAAGAGTTGGAGAGCAAAACCCAAAGAGTTGATAAACCTACAGTATGAGAAACAATGCATTAGCCTACATGTAGCTAGGCACTATTGTTAGACTCATTAGTATTGAAGGTTTGCACGTTTATAGCCAATTTTGTATCTCTGATAAGAGACAGTGGAAGCAGAGATTCATATTTTACCAAATTTTTTTTTCTTTCAAACCTAAAAGAATGCCAGTTTATCATCTTAATTATCTTTAACAGTGACATTATCGTAAAAATATCTCCACATTCTATATTCTAGTATCACAGATTTTACCTGAGACTACACTCTGGTGTTATATTTTCTAGTAACAGCATATTTCACCTTGATTTACAACAAATGACCACATAAAATTAAGTGCTCATTCACTGGATAATGCTACATCCTTAATTGCATCCAATACTGCACAACAGATGTTCTATTAGTAAATAGTCCCACTTGGCCAGACAAACTTAAAGGAATTCAAAATGTGAGCTGCTGTGAGCAACATAACCTAGAGTATAGTTCCAGTAAGATACATCTTGAGATAGCTCATCCATGTTTAACACCTTGCTAATAGTGATCCTTACTAGTAATCAGTTTTCTTCTTTCATAAATATTTTCCAATATTTGAACTGTTAGAATTGTATTTGTTACAAGGCCCTAATAGCTGCAAAGACTTACTGCTGAGTACCAAGTAGTACAGAATATTCTCATTGATTTAGGTTCTGTCACAGACTTCTTGAATGACCTTGGACAAGTCACTCACATCAGATATTTAGGTACTTAAAGACTCTCAAAAGAACATAATGTCCTTAGATTGGAATGGGGTTAGGCAGAGAACTGCCTACCTGTATATTTAGGTCATCCTAAATAGTCCTTTAAAAATCTGTGTGTTCTTTTTCCTCCATTCTCATTTGTAAAATCAGGACTAAATATATCTTCAGTTTCCCAGTCTGTGTCCAGCTGTCTGTTTATGTTGTAACATTGTGGAGGTTCCATACCTGACGCTAGAGTAGCATTTAACGGTGGGGACTTACATAGTTAGGGTTTTGAATACCTTTTGCTGCTTCTACAGAGACAACGTCAGGCCCACAGCTCTTATGATTTGTTGTTTCTGAATGGTTAACAAATGATTTGCAGTCCCCATGGCAAGCAATGAGAGTTGAGAGCTTGCTTTGTTCTAATTTATGTTAATATTGTGAAATATTTTGCAGAAATATGGCAAAAAGAGAGCTCTTAAGCTTAATCAGAAAAGACATACTTAAAAACTGTACTTGCATGAAAAACTGCTAGTCCAAAGGACATAAATGTAATATTACATTTATCCAAATGGAATAGGCAAAAAAACCCTCAAATAAGCAATGAATAAATTTGTTTCTAAAATGTCTTTTTAGCCTGAGGAGTCCAGTAAGATGCTGTGACTGGAAAAAGTATGCAGCTGAGCTCATCTCCTGCAAAACTCACCAAGATTTCCTGCTGATGGTATTGTAAAACACAGCTTATTTTTCACTTGAACATTGAAGCTTGTTTAAAAGTAAACAAAGCTCAGTGATTTATGAACTTACCCAGTATAACACATCAGTCCACCCTTCCATGGTTATACACTGGAACACAGTCAACATTGCAAATGCAAAATTATCGAAGTTGGTTATGCCTCCATTTGGTCCAACCCATCCACCCTTACATTCAGTGCCATTCATGACACACTGACGTCCATTCCCTGAGAACGCACAAGGTGCTGGATCTTCTTCAACTAGTATATCTGAAAATTGCACAGAAAAATCAGAACTTTCAGTTCTCGAATTTTTGTGAGTTAACTCTTTGCATGAAGAAATATCATCCCTGTTGGAAGGTAAATCCAGATATCAACCTGAGAAATGCTGAGAAAGGCAACCTGTGGGAGCTTCAGAGCTTTTAGTGTCTCTCGTACCTGGGCCTTACAGCCTTAAAATAGGCTAATCAAAACTGACTGTATAAAAGAGCTCGAGTAATTAAGCAGTGGAAAGAAGCATGTAATGATACAACATATCTTTTTAGAATGATCCTGTGCTTTTTTTTTTTTCTCTTCATTGCTGTTTCTTCACTTCATGCCACTTCATATTAATGTATGGACCACCAAGGAAACAGGTCTGGACTAATTCCTACAGAGAGTTTACTTCATTACTTAGCTGATAGAAATGTACCCATAGCCATCAGACACTCCCCCCATGATGTTTCACTCCTTTGAAATTCTCCCATAACAAACACTTTTATTTCACCATTTCACCTGGATGGAGGAACACTGTTTTCTTTCATTACTCATTTTAGAACTGCACTTCTTACCACACTGCCAAAATCTTGAAGGAGAGACACTGCCAGATTGTGAACTCAGGAAAGTATATCCTCCCTGGAATAGGACTACCTAGCTCTTCAGTGATCAGAGATTAGAAAGAACTATTGAGTTGTCCCTTGCGGAGAGTCACCCTTACTATTTTCACTACTGACATTTCAGTTACACATTTCAGAAATGAAAGCCTATTCAGAGCATGTTCTAGTGTCTAACTAGTTTGCATTGTTGTTGTTGTTTTTTAAATTTAATGCACTCTTCCTAAAATTATGAACCACAGTGAAAACTGGAGTTGCAACACTTTTAGTGCTTTGGCCTCCATTCTATTCCAAACTGAAATCCCCCAGACTTGAAAGAAAACAGAACGAATGCCTTATTTTAGTCAAATTTCATGACTTACCTGAATCAATAAGAAAGCAAGATTTGTGCATTTTTCCAATAAAAAGTTCCAATCCTATAATAGCATAGATTATGATTACAAATAATACCAAAAGGGCAATATGGAGGAGGGGGACCATGGCTTTTATAATGGAGTTCAGGACAACTTGTAAACCTAAAAGAAAAAAAGAGGATACAAGATATGAACCAGACTTCTACGTCTTGCCTTACCAAATTTTCTATAATTAAACATTATTAGAAATTAATGATACAAGCATGCAGAATGAATCAGTTTAAAAAAAAAATTTCTACTGCCCAGAGCCACAAAATGTTTCTGTAATATAAAATACTTCATAAGAATCTAAAACTTCGTGTCAAAGTCTAATTATTTCCTCTGTTAATAAAGGTTATGCCGTAGAAGTCAATGCTTGAAATGTGTCATAAGAATTTATGGTTTTTTAGAAAGAAAGGGCATGTAGTCGGTGTGTGGCTGTAGGTCATTTTATATGACCTTTAAAAAGTTCTGTGCTACAACCACAACTTTGTGGCAAGTCCTGAGAAAAATGTACTCTCAGCCAATTGTAGAACTGTATTTTTGGTCTGGAGAGATAGATATAGTTACCGGGGAAAATGCATTTTTACTCTGAACAAACTTACTTTTTCATCATTTATCCCTCACATCACTTTCAAAACTACTTCATTTTTCTTTTCTTTTCTCCTTAATTAAATATTTAGCCAAATTTTGGTCTTACCAAAAAGAAGTAAATCCCAGACTAATGGAGCTGCCACAGTACCAATGAGAACAAAATATGGCTCATTTTTATTTTAATACACTTCCTTTCTGACATTTCATAAGACTGCTTTTTTCTTCACTGAAGTTCTTTTGCTAAATACATACCACCACGATCATTTCCATGTAACAGACTATGATATAATAAACACAGCATTAGGATTCTTCTTTCAAATGTCTTGGAAAGAGCTGAATTGTAAGCCGTGAACCTCTTATTCAGCCCAAATAGCTTTAGTAATTAATAATGTATTAAAAGAAAACAGGAAAGATTATCAGAAAATTCAATTGCTTTCTTTAAATAATATTGTTCTAATTTTTAAGTTTCCTAATTTATCTGTTAGCTCTACTGAGATAAACAGAAGGCATTCATGTGCATTGGAGGGGGCAGGAAATATGAAATGTGTAATGTGCTTTGGCATACACTTACCAACATATAAACTGTTTTAGGACCACCTACACTTTCAGATCTGCAGGGTTTTGGAACAAAAAAATCTGATTTTTTTTTTTTTCTGGTGTATTTGCATTTTAACATCTAATTTACTTTTACATAAAGCTTCTAAAAAGGAAGTGTATTCCCCTGTCTGCTTATTGAGCTGTTTAAGAAGATCATACACTGAATAAATTCGCAATCCTTTGTTCAACTTGAGATAGGGTATCACTCATCTCGAAACTCACTTTATATACATAACCAGATAACAAAAAAATCAACTTTATATTATCTCATTTCTGTTAGCGTGTGGAACAAGAAAGTTAAATAATCAGATCAGTTACAGTATTCATTCCAATGGAATTAAATAGAAAAGAGCTTACTGGGCACTCCTGATACAAGTCGGAGAGGTCGCAATACACGAAAGGCTCTTAGGGCTTTGACATCAAAGCCACCAGGTTTGCCACCTGAGTGGCCGCCACCTTCTGTTTCTTTGGTTAATTGTTCCAATATTACACTAAATAATCTAGAAAATGAGATGAAGGGTAAGGTCATCACCATCCATTTACCATGCAATCAAAGGTATTAGGAAATTACTTGAACTGCAGATAATTCTGAAAAGCTGTTCAGCTGTCAAAATGAGAAGTATATTTACACATTAAATCATGACAGGAAGAGTTATGAAGTGGAAGAGTTTCTGATCCCTCCAGAGAGATGATCACACAGTGTCCAATAAATTAGCATTCTGCTTATATACACAATCTACTATTTTTAAATAAATGAAGCTACTTTGCCACTTCTTTGTTCAAATGTTTTAGCTGTAAGGTTTGAAGAATTAGTCTTCTCTTTAGAACATGAAATAGATAATCACAAAAAACCATCTGTTTTAATTTTGGTGGAATATATGAACTTCAAGTGACACAGCAGTTCAATATTCTAAATACAGTCAGCAAAAACTGAATATATGAACATTAATTAGAGTCCAACATTTAATAACACCAAAAAGATTTGTCTCTTACACATAATATCTTCAAGGATAAAAATATTCCCAGATGACTCATTTATTATATTGTACTTCTTCAGTGCAGAAATGAGCTAGTCATTCATTAGAACAGTTTGGAAGACAAGAGTTTTATTTTTTTTTCCCCACTTCTAGCAGCAATTCAAAGGGGAGACCTTATTGCTCTCTACAACTACCTGAAAGGAGGTTGTAGTGAGGTGGGGGTCGGTCTCTTCTCCCTAGTAACGAGTGATAGGATGAGAGGAAACGGCCTCAAGCTGCACCAGGGGAGGTTTAGGTTGGATATTAGGAAAAACTTCTTCACCGAAAGG
Organism: Platalea leucorodia; assembly: GCF_965183815.1. Taxonomy (NCBI): domain Eukaryota; kingdom Metazoa; phylum Chordata; class Aves; order Pelecaniformes; family Threskiornithidae; genus Platalea; species Platalea leucorodia. The sequence goes on from NC_138831.1 coordinate 16,744,655, forward strand.
GTGGTCAAGCATTGGAACAGGCTGCCCAGGGAAGTGGTTGAGTCTCCATCCCCGGAGGTATTTAAAGAATGGATAGATGTGGTGCTCAAGGACATGGTATAGATGGACTTGGCAGTGGTTAACGGTTGGACTCGATGATCTTAAGGGTCTTTTCCAACTTTGACGATTCTATGATTCTATGATGCAAGTGGTTGAAGTGCGAAGTAATCTTAGGTTTATTTTAGTGGACCTGCAGTTCAGATGCATGGTTTTCTAAACTGTGGCTAGACCATGCAAACCATATTATTCTTTGCACAGAGTCTGTAGTTCAGTAGTTGCAAAACTGAACTTCTCCTGAAAGGATTATCAAGTCAATAGTTTTGCAATACTGAAAAATGTTTCATGCTTGTAAAGGACTCCTGAAATGTGCAGATTTTTGGTTTTGTCAAGAAAAGTTTTCACAACTCTGGCTCACAACTCTGTCATGCTGGATAGTTGCTAGAAACCAGGTAATATTTAATAGGTTGCCCAAACTAGAATATTGAAGACTTTCTTCTCTTCCCCCAGTAAGAAATTGATCTGTGTCAGTCAATACCCATCCCTATTCTGCTTCATTCTCCTCCAGAGTGAAACCCAGCCACGAAGACTACAGATCTTAGAATGAACACCAGCAACCTACATACTGCTATAACCACAGATACCCAGACATTTAATATTTCAGGTCCTGATTCAGCCCTATAATTTAATAGAAGCATAATTATAAGAAAATGAGCCATCTCAATCATTTCAGAGTGACTATTCATGCTCTAAAGGCAGACATGATTAAACACACTTCTGAATCAAGTCATGAATTAAGAGAAGCTGTTTTCACCTGTCAGTCCATACATCATTCAGAAAATTAAAAGGCTACAGGTTTAGGAAGGTGCTATGAAAGCTTTCTCTACCAGGACCTTATTCTTTCACAGAAATCAATGGAAATTATGTGGCATAGCATGCAGGCAAGTAGTAGACTGCTCTGAAAGTAATTCATACTCTCACTGGTTTCAGAGAGAAGTGAGAAAGACCGGAGAAAACATTACATTCACAGCTATGTCTACAGCTCTGTCATTTTATGCCTATCCTATAAAGCCATTTAGGTATAAAACCATTGATCTCCTTTATTAATATTTTTAAAATTGACTTTTATTTTCCTGTACAGTTTACCAAGGTTTAAATGTCAAATTTGATGTTGTGGAAAAAAGTCTCTATACTTGCTCCCCTTTTGCTAGTAGAGATTTCTTTTGGTATAATTAAGATTTATGCATTTGGACTGCTACAGTTTCTGCTGAGAAAGCACATGAAGCAAATTTCATCTAATACATCCAATATAGGACATCATGGCAGCTCTTTCAAAGCTATTAAAATACCTAATGAAATGTCACAATGAATCTAGTCAAATAAAATCAGGTCCAGAAGTGATTCCACATCCACCTTGGCTTATATATGAAAATCAATTTTTCACTGGGCTTTTAAGTAGTAATTAAATAAATGGACTCATGCTTGTTTACTTGCTAATGTGGATTGTATTCTTCTTAAAAGAAGAAACAAAAATATTGCTCACAGAGTGCAAGAATAAAAATATTGCTTACAGTTTTGTCAGTGCCTGACATGTTATGAAGGGTCCACCTTGTCTTCCTGGTAGACTGATGACAACCTACACAACAGTTCATATTCCAAAACTTTTGGTTTTGAGCTAGCATTTAAATATTAGTGTGATATTTTACGTATTTGATAAGATGTAGTCCTTTTTACTTTGTATTTTCCTTGGATTCAATGTGAGCATTTGACCTAACTAGATTTAGTCTCCAATAATGAGCATTTTATGAGTTAATGGAAAATTTTTTAGTTATCATGTATTTAGGACACAGCCAAAGATAGAGGTCATGTTAATTAGACTGCTCCAGGGTTACTGTAACTCCATGGTCACTTGACAAGAGGGAAGAGGTCTATTCAAGTGACTGCCTGGCAAGAGAACAGAGCTCTTATGTGTGATAGTCTCCACACCTGCCCACCAAGCTTCCCCTTCAGGCACAGAGGCCAATCTGTCGAGAATGACCTGACCTGATGAAGGTTCTATTTATACACAAATTTTAGTCCTGAACCAAAACCGCCTCAATGCCAAGCAACTGGCCCAAATACAATCTTCTCAGTAACATTTACTATCTCAGAATCAAATAGTTATAAATTCGGTATTCGTACATTCATAATACTTGCCCAAATTTAATAATGCTTTACCACAAATTCCTTTACTTTATGTCTTTTTCTTTTCCCTTTATGTAATGACGTAAGTTAAGAGCAGCACACACTCTAATTTCTGGGCCTTTTCAATTACAGGCAACCCTTGATATAGTTTGAACTTAAAAATGAAATTAGAATTGCACACTGCATGCCAAGGTCTTCTTTGTAAGCCAGCCACAACATACAAAGTTATACGTGGGTAATGTTCTCCATGTGCTATATCAATAAATGTTTTCAGTAAACAAAATTTACAGTACAGGAAATTCCTTTTTTTTCAATACAATCTCCTCCACGTTTAGAGAATTGAGGAATATATGCCTCAAGATTAATTCCCTAGATAGCTGAAGGTAGGATCTTCTAATGAACTAGCACAACCATTGACACAAAGTTGCTGACAAAAAAGCCAGATGCATTATTTATCATAAGCAGGTGTATAATGTAAATGTGGGATGTTCCACTCTCCACTCTTCTGTAACCTGCATAAGGCCCAAGCAGTCCCTCCTCTGAGGAGCAGAGCAAACCAGCAAGGTGCACAGGGTAAAAAAAAAGGCATTTTTAGCATATATTCTCCCCCACGCAAGCCAAAATCATATATATCTGGGGCCTGATGTGCAGCACCCCAAAGGAAAGCACTTAAGTGTTCAATTTTCCTCTGATTTTAGGCAGGTCAAGGAATCCATCGGTGAACTCTGTCTCCCCTGACCACTCTCCTCCACTTTGAAACACGTGGGTTCTCCCAGAGGTCTTTGTAGAATAGATGAACCCCACACAACTGCAGTATAGGGATAAATGAATAAATGACACAACAATTTATGGACCTAAATACATCAACCTTTATCACATGGAAAGACATCCAGAGTTCACCTTGGAAAAAATAAGATGGAAAAGATTCTGCAAGACAACAACCACAGAACATTTTTGGCAGAACTCAGAATTCCCTGGGAACTTTTACTATAAAGCTGATTGTGCAACATAGCCTGCAGCCACAGATAGCGTTGAAAACTTTTAGGACTTTGTTTTGAATTTTTCACTTACATCAGTTCATTCTTTTACTCCAAAGGAATAGAAATCAAGCACAGGCTGTTACTCACAGCCGAACAGACCTATATCTACCTCATTGTAAAGAAGATTTTAAATCTTTGTATAATGAAGGATAAGTTACTTACCCTACTACTACTATTACAAAATCCAATAAATTCCATCCATTTCTAACATACGCATTGGGGTGTAATAATAATCCATATGCTATAATCTTCAAAAATGTTTCAACTGTAAAAATTATCAGGAAGGCATATTCTACTTTTTCCTGTAAAAGACAAAAAAGTACAATGAAAGACAATGTAATTTAACAGCTTTTACTAGTCAGAATTTGCAGTAAGTGGATAAGTTGTATTGATCAGGACTAGGGAGATACAATACTTCATGGCAGGTTACTTTACAGGTTTTAATTGCATAGCACTTAATGATAGCTCTACTGACAAGGTTATAATTACATAATTGCATGAAATTTTCCTGTTTTCATATTCTGTGAGAGAAAAAGGCTCTATTTCTGCAAACATGGAAGTATACTGTACCTTTGCTTAAGCAAATAGTCCCATCCAGGTCAAGAGGATTCTTCTCATTCATTAAAACCAGAAAATGTCGTAGAACAGGGCCCTGGAAATATCCTTAAAAGGTATGCAGTGGTATACTTGCTTTCACTATTCATTACGTCAGTCTTTATTTAATTAGGACACACAGAGTTCTACCTAATAAGGGAGTTTGAGACAGTTATCCCATACTAAGGAGATTCAAAACGTTATAAGCTATTAAAGAGGCTCTTCATTTAATTTTACACTGTCTTGTAACTTTTTCATCTTGATGTGGAAGTTTACATTGACTTATTCTTCCTTCCACATCACCAGAATTTCTTTAAATCACCCTAATATGCCTGAAGAAATTTTAAGTTAATATATCACCACCTTGTATCATTGAAGCTCCAACTTCAGTTTGTTTCAATGCTTTTTTTGAACATTATTAGTTTCTTCATTTTACCAAAATTCTTACTTTAAACAGAGTTATACATTGAATCTCTTTTCCTAGCTAATTGCATATTTTTTGTGACTTCTTCTTTCTATAGTAATAGCATATTTGATTTGGATAAATTGTAGAAGTCACTGCTATCAAAACAGATCAGTTAACACATTTGTTCTTTTTACCTTCAGAAATCATCATTTCATCACTTTGTATAATACTTTGTTTAGTTATCTGTTGCTATGCAAATATTAGAGCCAAGAATAAAAGACACAAAGAGAATGTTTCATTTTTTTAAACTTGTTCAAGAACACATGACATTGCTCACCTATCACAAACAGCATTAATTATATGGACTATAACTGCTCAGTAAGGACTACAATCTTCTACTATCATATACTCAAATATAGCACAGACATTACACCAAAACTATGTATTTGCTCTTTCTTACACAGCTTGGCACTTTCACATACAACCAAATAAAAAACAAGCCGTGACCATTTGCAATTTAAACAAAGATCTTCATATTCTCATGTGCAAAGTCTTTAATTTGTGAGGCTAGACTTCTTTTCCCCGTGAAAAGGCCATTTAGGGTTGGTTATGTATATGTTGGTTATGTATACAATGTGATATATCCATGTATAAATCTGACACTGGTGACTTAATAAATGTAGAGGCTTATCAATAAACTACATACTCCTCTCCAGGTCTTCATCTCCAACCAGCAGCACCCTGGGATCACTATGAGAGTTAAGGCTTTCTCCTAGTGCAAAGCAAGGATTCCTGGATCTCATTCTCTGCTCAGCTCAGTCCCACACTCCTGCCTTTTTCCTCTGCTTTGAGTACAGTTCATAAACACTGTGGGGCTTCACCCAAGGCAGCTTCTCCTCAGCTGCATTATATTTTGCATGAGATCTCCTGGCACAGTGAAACTGATGGACATCCTCCTTCTCCTCACTCCCTTCTCCAGATTTCTTTCCTAATAGTCATTTCAAAATTGTCCACTTAATTTATCACCAGTAAACTGGAACAATTACTGGATAACAAGAGTGAAGTGGCCTCACAGAAGAAATGTGAGTGGTTTGTGCACCAAAAGCCATCAGATTTATTTGGCTAGAGGGCACCACAGAGGTTACAATAACATGAATTATCAGCATTCCTGAGAAACATACTGCAAAAACGCTTACATTCAAGCAAATCCTACCATGTACACATTTTGCAATAACAGCTATTTCTGTCTCTCTACATATAACAGTCTGCAGCTTGGATATAGAAAGATAAATAATGTAAGACAACATAAGGAAGAAAAAAATATTATGGTTGGCATTTGCTATGGGCAAAATATATATCAAAATCATAGTAGTAAAAGAAAAGGTGAGACAAAAGAGATGGAAAGTTTCATATATGCAAAAGTTCAACAGCTTCTTTACATAAAGGGAACATAGGACACAGGACTGGATGGGACCTTCTGGGCCAAGGTGACCTCTTGCGTCATCATGTCCAGTGTCCTGTTATTACAGCAAACATGTAATTTGATTCCACCCATCAACCTACCAGATTCCAGCCTAAAAAGCACCTCTGGCCTTCACCGCTTCCCTTTAAAGAATGTTGTAATGCTCTTCTGCTATTTGGCTTAGGCACCAGTCCTAGTCCCAGTATAACCTGCTTAATGGTCATACACTCTTGCAGTTCATTTTAATGTGACAGTTCAAATCTAACAACTCTACCCTATCACTTCGCATCCATCTTTCAAAATAATATTGGTCTTCTTCCTGTTTATTTTATTTCCCTTTTATGGAAGCAGGACCATTTCTTATTTCCTAAACAGTATTGCAAACATTCTATTCAAACAATATGGGATGGAAGACAAGCTCATTTTTAAAACCCAATGGTGGGCTTAAGGTCAGTGTGTGTCACTTAGCAGATGGACCGTAAGAAACCTTGACAGCTAGATCAACAGAAGCCACATGAACCTCAGCAAGGAAACATGTAAAGTTCTGCACCTCGGGTTAAATAATCCCACATCAATATGGGCTGAGAAAGGACCTGAAAGTCACGGTGGGCACCAAGTTAAATATGTGCTCACTGTAGATCCGATAAATTCCATATTGGGCTATATTAGGAACAGCATGGTGAGCAGATAGAGGGAAATTATTATCCATCTCTACTCAGTGCTGTGAGGCTGCAACACTACTACAGTTTCGGGTCTCTTAGTTCAAAAAGAGTGTTGAGAAAGTGCAGACTCCAGCGAAGGAAAGATCTCTCCATCAAAGAGGAGGCTAAGTGAACATCTAACAGTAGACTACAACTCTACAACTACTTGAAGGGGGGTTAAAAAGACTACTGAAGCCAAATGCTAAGTGGCAGCACATGGTAAAATAAGGGGAAACAGCCACAAGCTGCAGGTTTGGAGGTTTGCAGGATGTTAAGAAAAACTTCTTTATCAGAAGGGTAGTGCAGAACGGGAACGTGCAGCTTCAAAGCAGGAAGTTTTGAAGATGCAGCAAGGCAAAGATACAGCTGACCTGATCTACTGCTGGTGACAGTCCTGCTAGGAGCAGAAGGACGAGGTAACCTCCAGAGGTCTCTCCCAGTTAACAGTTCTGTAATTTCTATTATTCTGATATGACTCTGATAATTCTTACATGATCACAGGGAAAAGTACAGATAGATTCAGGGCATGTATAACTACCTACACCCACTACACATTCAACATGTAAAAGCCCCTGCATTCTACTTGATGTTTAATACTGGGAAAGTTTTCCTTCCTCTCTGTGGAAGAATGGAAGTGTTTCCTTCAATCCTTGTTCCCTGTTGTAAAGCATATATATGTCTGGTTCCAGAATTTGCCCCTAGAAACATATATTCATAATGGATACAACATAGAATCAGGGATGATGTTATTAACAGAGCCAACGGCACAAGGGAAAGATGTTTTGTAACAACAGCCACTGGGCAATCCAAGAGCCACGACTGCTTGAAAACCTTGAGAAAAGGACCACAGATATTTCTATACATCTACAATCAAAGAGGCCTATTATTTTCCAGGGTTTCATTTTTCTTCCCTTCCTCCTTTCCTTCCTTTCTTTTTCTTTCATGCTTTCGCACACTCACTCATTTTTCTTACATCACAACTTGTGTCTTCCACAGAGGCCAGACGAATGATTTGGCCGAGTAGTTAACAATATTCAAAGTACAGGCTGTGCTTTCTTTACAGACTGTTTTTTTTTAATAAGTAGGCAGATGTTCTAACACCAACTGCAAAGTTAACCTGCTCACCCTCAGGAAGGTACTGGCAGTCCCTTCTCACACTTCCGTAACTTCTTGCCAGTCACTATGGACATCAATTTTTGCTTCTGCAACTGAGATACATCTGTAGGCCATGCATCACCTAGCACGTCCAGAGCTTAAGCAACCATTACTCAAGAGTAAATAAAGTTTAATCTATCATACCATTTTCAGTATTACTGAAGAGTTGCAGAGGTAGGGTTGCTATGTAAAAATAAATCTAAAGCAGTAAGAGATCATTTTAAAATACAGACTGAAGACTGCAGTTCTAATTGTTTAAAGCACACATTTATCTGCTTTCTTTTGTCTATAGTAGAGAAAACTTTCCCCGCACATCTTATTTTGTTCAAATTAGTTGAGATCTATAACTGAATACTTTATTTCATTAAACATGGAAGTAGGAACACTAAGAAATAAGGCAACCAAACAAAAAATATGGAAATACAGAAGACTGAGTGCCTGAAAAACAAAATCTGTATTAAAAGAAACTGAGAAGACAATTTTGGTTCTAAGAAATTGCACAGATTGAATTAGAAATTGTACGTAATTTCTAGTATCTATTATTGCATTTAGTTCTATATTGCATCACAAAAGTAGCAGAGAAAAAAACCTGACAGCTGTAAATCTAAAGAAGGTATGAAGCACAAAAATATGTCTGTGTTACTAAGGATCTAATTCTATGGCTGTATACATCCATAGTAGTTTGTTCACTGATTTGATACCACGCAGAGCTAGGTCATCTCTCTTTACAGGGGGCTGATTCCTGCAAGGCTGTCTAACACTTCTGTTAATGTTGCTCAAAATCTTCAAGTGCCAGCAGTCCTTTTCTGAATATATGATGAAACAACAGGACTGATAAGATACATTGCCCTTCTGATAGAGACTAATGAGCTCCACTTTGATATTGATCATGGAGTACAAAACAAAGGCCACCCTTATTCACTGAGTTTCAGTGAAGTCATTAGAACTTCATTTTCTCAGCAAAAAAATGCATTTGCTTTCTTAAGTAAATCAGCTTAGCAGAAACCCTGTTGCTCAGGAAGAAATTTTTTTTTCCCACCCTAGCCAGATGGTGTACATTAGTCATCATTTATTATCTTCATATTTTCAAAATCTCTGAAAGAAATCTGCAAAGCTACTGTTACATGTTGTAATGTGATGTACCAAAACCCTGCATTTAACTTAAAATGTCTCACAAGATAATTGTTTCAAAATAAAAAGTCATTAATTTGCAAAACCTTAATCTATTATGCTATGTAATTAAGTCTTCTCACATTAATTTCTGCTCGCTGGGCATTAGAGATTGGAATTATTTCTTAACTGGGAAAATACATATAATAACAGAGTAACAACATACATCAGATAAAGTGGCACACATGCTTAGCAGATGAAGTGACTCAATTTAAGCAAAATAACCAAACTGATCAACTTTCTGCAGTTTAGACATACACAAAACCAGATACTTTTTCATTCTATATTTGGGGATGAATAATCAATCATGTGCTATTAAATAAGATGTGTGACTGATGCCTTGACAACATACAAAGCCATTTATCTTTTTGACAAACAGCCATTCTTTCAAATTCTGCCACTGGGAAAACACAGCATTTGTAAGACAGAAAAGTAACCGAGTAATTTAATTTTTCACTTCATATACCTGTATTCCCCTGAAAATCATTTGTGTGCTGCACCACAGTAATACCAAAAAAAAAGAAAAGTAAACTTATTTATTGCCACAAGTGGAAAATATTACAGTATTGTAATATACAGTATGAATGTAAATATAGAAAATGAAACAATATAGAAAATGAAACAAACATGAAATCCATATACCTGGCAAAAAGAAAACAGCACTAAAGCTTTACTTTGTTTCTGCTTTTAAAGTTGATGAAATACTTCCTAGCTTAGACATAGAAATTACTCTGCCTTTATTAGAGCAACTGGAATTATTTATCATTCAAGAATTCAGTGATAACTACTGGGTTAACTATGTCTTTAGATACATAATAGCAAACAAGGGAGGGAAAGTTTGAAAAACAACAGGATTTGTGTTCTGATCAATCCAATTAAATTACGTTGCATCTTCCTGATCAGTCTTGATCCACCTGAGGGAACACAACTACTGCTCTCAACTATGTCAGCTGTCTGCATTAGTGTTCTTCTAAGTGCAGCTTTGCTTTTTGACAGAGGAGCTCTGCAGCAACTTTAGAAAATTTAACTACATACCCATAATTATACTTTTATAATACAGACATGAGCCAAGAGATATTGTTTCCATACTTCAAGTGCACCTGATGTTCCACGTACACGAGACCATTTTATGTTTGACAAGCAATGTCCCCTGACCTAAAATTGCTCCCAGGACACCCTAATCCCCACATCTCAGCACGATGAGTTGGACAGACCTCAGAATTCCTGAGGACTAGGATTCCAGTGTGGAAAAGGAGACAGCTTGTGCAGACATTGTATTTTAAAGAATCATTTAACTAGTCATATGGATTCTACTTTTGGTCACTAAATGATCTCTACATTTCTAGTTGAGTATTAGCATTCCTCCTTAAATGGTAACCGCTGAACAACTCTATCAAAAAGGCATCCCATCGAGATACATATGCTAAATAAAAATGTTCTACGAAGGTGTGGACAAATACCTGAGTAGTTCTTTCTGAAATTCAGAAATTCGGAAGGGATTAGTGGAAAAAGTACTGATATGGCTAAGCCACTTTCATATATTAACTTATAATATGTCTTTATGCGTTCAGAAGCCTGTTTGAGAAACTTTGAGAATACATTTCCTAACCTTTATGATACTATCCAGCAGTCAGAGTCCAAGTACGTTCTTAAATTTACAAAAGTAACTACTAAAAAAGTGTAAGAAATTTAGCTTTAGTTGTGAAAGTCTGGAATAATAAAACTGAAATTAATACATTGGCTCACATGTAAAATCCAGGGCAACTCTGGGCAGGAATTTGGCATTAGGCCCGGAAATATCTCCAATCTTCTGAGGCTCTTTATAGGACACCGCAGATCCAGATGCTTTGGCAGTTAGCACTGGTACATCTGATAGCAAGGTTGATACTTAAAAGTCAATACCAAATGCAAACTCCATATTTAGGAGTAGAACTAAGTAAGTGCCACACATCATTAACATTCTTAAACCAGTTTTGTATAAAACTGAAGGGATTTCACATTCCCTCCCAAGCAATAAATCTCACTCACAGAATTTTCACTGTTTCCAAAGAGGACACAAAATCTTTTCATCTCATTCGAACTGTGAATTCACAATCACTTGGTATTGCCCAAATAAAAAACAGTTCCACCCTCTAGATCTCAAGCAGGCATTTATGCTTGCAAGAATGTGCAATAGGGCATCTCAAATACTGAGCACAGCAAATGAACAGAATGGATGTGCAAGCTATACGCTGAAGTGTAATGAAGTGTAACTAAGATTAAGCATAATTAAGTTTCTTAAAATCCCTTTTTTATCAATGTAGTCTGAAATAGCATTTGAGTAACTTACTATTTCAGTGATGTATGTCAACCTTCAAAGAGAGTTTTAGGTAGCAGTAACGCCTATACTTTCATCTGACAGATTCTGGCAGCCAGAGATAATAATAAGCAGATCATGTTTAACACTTTGATTACTTTTTTTTTTTAATTTCCTGTAATCACTTCCTCTAAATGCACTGTAGACCTGCATTTCATCTTTGAGTGTAATTGCTTCTCATACTTTTAATATGATCATTTATTTTCCACTTTACCTTGTAAATAACACAATAACAGAGATATAGTTAAACACCTCAGTTCTGTAAATAAGAATTTGTGCAGACAGGGAGATGTTGCATCCAAATGACAGATTTTCATACTGTTACAGGAAACCGTGTGGATCTGTGCTGGTTTTGTTCCTGTAAAAGCTCTATTTAGTACATATGCTAAATACTTATTTTCCATTCGTAACATTAGATAGGAAAAATCCAAGTTCTTGGTCTAGTTTTTTCCTTTTCTATATTTAGGTGGAACTCCCTCTGCTGTCTGACAGGTAATACATAGCTTTGCTGAAAAACAGCTAGGTGGAAACAACAGACATACCCATTCTGCATGTACATTATTAAATACACTACTCGCACTCCCTTACACGCCCTTATAGAGGCGCGGACTATCTTTCTGTTTCATATTGTTCTGAAGGAACAAAGTAAATGGCATGATTTTGGAAATTAGCTCATAAATGACTAAAACTGTAAGAGACCCCCCATAAATTTACCATCTACAGAAAAATTATCAATAAAGGGACAATGAACCAATCACTTCGCATTGACTGTATACTTGTGAGGTGTGAAAGGCAATTTGTAGAAATGCTAACAGGCAGTGAAATGTGAGTTTCAATCCTAAATCCATACAACTCCTATTGAAGATTGAGCATAATATGCCAAAGAATCTGAATTGCACAACAGAAAGCAGGCCAAGTAAGCAGTAAGGAATATAAGTGGAATAGAATCCAAATTACTTGGGTGTCTTTCTGCCACCCTCTAGTTGATGATATTCAGGAAAATAAGGTCAGCAAAATAAGCAGAAGAGACAATATTTATGTATACTTTCACATTGTCACATAATCTTACCTTACATAGTTGACTAGAGTCAGGGTCAAGTGATGAATTAAACCTGCATCTGGTCATAAAACAGCACTAATGTTAAATATATTTTGTTAATTGCTAGCAGTCTTATTTATTTGTAAGAGAGCAGGTTTTCGCTAGAAAGCGGGGGGTGAGAATGCTACTAGGTGCCAGATACTTTAGTGAACATCTTCAAATTCTCTGAGAATTTATAAACCGAGAGAATTTTCTAATCCCTATAAATTCACCTCTGACCATGCAAAAACCCACGAGTAGAAAACAGACAGGAGCACTGAGAGCAGTAAATCCTCTACTGATTTTTTTTTCTTTAATATACGTTGGAACTTGGAAAACTTTCAAATACTACAAGACTAGTAATAAGCCCACTTTTTGCGTTCAACAAGTGTTTCTTAGATGCAGACTTCCAAGAACATTCAAAGAGAAACTAAAAAATAAGGGCAAGGAGGGTAAAAAAAATAAATGATTTTTCCTTAAAACAGAAAAATTCCAGAAACAAAATCGCACCAATTAGAGCAAACTATAATGCATTTCAACGTTTCAATATGAAACATACAAGGAAAAAAAAATTCAGCTCTAAAAATACTCCTATGTGAGCTTTCCCCGTGTTTTGTGTGAGCACATATGCATCTTCTTGCTAACCATACTTAAAAATATGTATTTATACTATATGTACATTTCTTAAAAGACTGTCATAAAAACATCATCAGCCTATTCAGGTGATACTGCAAAAGCCTGGATTTAAGTCTATCCACTTTCACCTATGTCCATTTTCTGATTGCTTCATAGTTTTCCAACCTGTTTATTTTGTTCTTTGACTAATACAGTTCTGAAATGTATGAAAGAGTGTCTCTCGTATGTGAGTTAATCGTCACTTTGTGTTCAGCTTTTATGTAGGTAAGCATGCCAAAGCAAAAGTCTATCCCAACAGCCAGATTATTTTTCAGGAGATACTTCATGCAAGCTTTCTTCAAGTCGGTCTGAAGGAATATGGCATCCCAAATGAAAAGGAAGCGAGAAGATCAAAAAGGTAACATTTTTGCGGGTCAACTATTCATTGACAGCTCTATAATATTCCAGTGTTGTGCTTTAAGAACACCAAGGGCTTTCTGTAAGAAAAGATTAAAAAACGATATAGAGAACAGATTGGTTTTGTAGTTATGTTCTGCACTGGTAGTGTCAGCTGGGAAACAGAACAATTACATATTCATTGAGTAGGTGTTTTTTGCCCTGGATTTATCCATCTAATTGCAAATCTAATTTCCACTTTGATTACAAAAGAACTGGGTAAAACCAACAGAATAGTTTCATTACAGTACTTTACTCATTAATCTGTGAGGTATATGACCACAATAGCTCTTTGCCCTTGTCAGTTTAAAAATTACAGAATGATTCATTAAAAACCTATCCAATGGGACAGACTGTTTTTCTAAATACCTGTAGCAGCATAGAAACTTTCATTATCTAAGGCTAAATAATTTAGTGTTACTTTCAGGGGTTTTTTGTTTGGGTTTTGTTGTTGTTGTTGTTGTTTTGTTGTGTTGTTTTTTGTTTGTTTGTTTGTTTTAAACTATGGTGAAGAAGGTTAAAGAAATGCCCATGATTAAGGGTTTCAAAAACTCAAACACATAAGCAAGATCTGTATCTACCATATGTCCTCGTTTGACTTTGAAGTCTCAGAATATGAAGAGAGGACATGGTTAGGTCTATTACTTTATTGGAATTTTTCTAATCATCCTTCTTGAGTTTTACATGGCAGACCACTAGACCAATTGTCAACCAGGGAGCTATGTCCTACACCTGTGGTCTACTACTGTCTCCTGCAAGCCAGCAAGATCAAGAAAAGAACACTTTCTTCAAATCCTCTGCTTCTGTAGAGCAGTCAACTTCCATGACCAGGACTGGGTCTTCTGTAGCGGGACAGGCTACAGAATTAAACTATTATTAAAAAAAAAAAAAAATCAACAAGGGCTTTGAAAAGTACTAGAGGATGTAAATCCCTTATATTGGGATAACAATGTTAAGACATTTGATCAGAGAAATAAGTATTTAGTTCCTAGCTTCTTCTTTAACATTTCCTAACACGAGACCATTACTAGAATTTCATACAGAAGGTACTGAATGCAATAAATGATGTCGATATGACACTTCTATACTGAGGAGAAGGTATGATTGGTAAATAACATGTTCCACTGTTAAAGATCTAATGCCTTTCTGGTAATGACATGCTACATGCTCTATCATCTCTTTGGAATTTTTTCCTTCTAGAAAGAATTTCTTAACTACTTAGATACACATTAATTTACTTTATATTTGTTAGTAGGTAACATGCAGTACTGCACTATAAAAGATAACACTCAAATAAGCCTAGGAAGACTGCATTACTTATAAGCGGACAACCTGCCAGAGCGTTAGGAGCCATAAACTATAAAAATGTCAACAGCAATGATGTTAAAGAAATAAATTTTCAACTATAGGAAAGGGCAGGATAGAATACTTCTTGTAGACACTGTTCAGAACAACAATGTGAAGAACAAAAAAATGCATTTATCCAAACTGACAGGAGAATGGTCTGCAATATCCATGAAAATGTTAAAGCACAACTTTATCCTTGATTGTCTCAGTTTGCTGAAGAAGTTCTTCCTAGTACTTTTCCTCTCCTATGGTTGTTTTTGAACCAAATGGTTGAAGTGTCTAAAAAAGCTTTATTGTACAATCATCAAAAATCAAAGCTTTTCCACTGAAAAAGACTTTGTTATGAAATAATATCTTGTAGTAAATTCCAGATATGCAAAATTTAATTTGGCTGCAGAAATTGGCATTTCCTTGCAGCAATAAAATGCATGGAGATTCCCATTTTATGTGCCCAGTAAGTATTTGGATAACTATGGAAGCAAAGACCTCTATAATTCTTTCAACTCGAACAGAAGGCTCAATGAACATGAGAATATTTTCATTACGCATCTGAGGGTCAGACTGCTCTGGCTGTTCCATAACCAAGAAAATCCAGATCTGCAGAGAAAATGCAGCTGCAGGGAGAAACGTACTCTTCTGCCATGACAGTGTTCAATGGAAGCCCTTTGCTCCCTACAGTAAAAGGACAGCAGCCTGGACATACGTTGCAAACACAGAGCAGAAGGAGAAGAAATATTAAGAGGTGGAATGGCTCCCTATAAGTATAAAGGAGCTCCAAGAAAAATGCAAAAAATAGCACAGCTAAAACACCAATTTGTACCCAGTCCACAAACAAGATCAGTGATATACCTGTTTTGATTTCAGCTGTGCTCAGGTACAATACTGGCCTGCTCTTCTGGACATTCATTAGAAAATGAAAAGATATTTAGCTTGGTTCTAGTAACAGCACGATCATGAAGCCTTACTCTTCATTCTAACCATGATAGAAAAGTGTTTAACAAAAGTAACAATAAATGTACTAATTTTGAAAGAAATAAATACATGGAATACTACTGATAGCAATTGCTAAAGTACCAGGAAAACTTGTCACAGTAAAAACAAAACTGAAATTACTGAATAAAGTTGAAAAAATATTTTTGTTCACTTCCTCTGATCTACAGATCAAACCTTACTGATAAAAATCTTCAACTTCTGCTAGAAAGGAAAATATGAGTCTGCCTGCCCTGAAGCCAAATTTTTTTCTTCTCTACGGATGAATCAGTTTTCCTTCTATCTTGCGGAATGTTATTGACATTAGTTAGTGCCCCTTCAGTGGCTGCTACAATTACAGCTCCAGATTCCGCAAACAACTATGCATGTTTCTTTTAATCACGTAGCCAGCCATAACATTAAAGGCAGTAAGCGATACTCAAAAATCTCAAACACTTGTAAGTGCATCTTTGTAATTTCAAAGTTGCAATGCAAAATAATTTTCTTCCTTTTGTTCCTATACCATTTGGCAGCCCAGGAGATGTATTTAGATTTTTAATTTCTTATTTCATTTTCCACTTCTCCACACAGAACACTATTTCTCAGGAAGATTATTTTGTTATTATTCCCATCTGAACTGCATCTAAGTCTTTTTTTCTTTATTCCCCTATCGGGGATATCAGTTTTGATTTCCAGAGAACTCACTGTCCACAACAATATATTCATAAGTGCTCTGTCACTGTTTCAAGTTCACTTCCGTTATCACTATAAGACAGTTTGAGTATACCAACAACTGCTTTTTCTCCACCTATAAAACTGCTCTCCAGCTGATGTAAAATGTCCCTGTGACTTTCTCCCACCTATTCAGTGAGATAGCCCCTAAAACATATTTACAAATTGTCTTCTTGGAAGTAATTACATGGAACAAAAGTTACTTCCCTTTTGGAAAAATTCAGCTTTTTCCCCTAGAGAAGCAGAACCTCTACTACTTCCAAGTAGGCAAGAACAAAATTTTATTTTGATCAGATACAAATCACTGAGAAACCAAGAGCCGAAAACAAAAGCGAAGTTTTTTCTTCTTCAGTTATAAGCACAGAATTTCAAAAACACGCATTTGCTGAAGATTTTCACATGCAGTCAGCGCTATATTTTTCCAGCTTTCATGTACTTCAATACTTATAAAAATGAAATAGAAATCATTAGGAATTCCCCAAAAGCTAGGCTAATTTAATCTCATGTGGGTTCTATGTAAATGTGCTCATGAATTCATATTAGACATTCCTATGCTTTTACAGATATATGACAGAACTTGATGATTGGCTCAGTCTTCCGTAGTCAGACCAGTTGTTCTCCAGGTACCCAGCCCCGTGAGCTCGAAGACAGGGATGGTGAGCAGAATGAATCCCCCATAATCCAAGGGGAAAGCGTTAGCAACCTGCTACACCACTTAGACACACACAAGTCCACAGGGCCAGATGGGATCCACCCAAAACTACTGAGGGAGCTGGCAGAAGTGCTCACCAAGCCACTTTCCATCATCTATCAGCAGTCCTGGTCAACCGGGGAGGTCCCAGATGAGTGGAAGTTAACAAATGTGACCAGCCCACCTACAAGAAGGGACAGAAAAAGGATCTGGGGAACTACGGGCCTGTCAGCCTGACCTCGGTGCCAGGGAAGGTCATGGAGCAGATCATCTTCAGTGCCATTACGTGGCACGTGCGGGATGACCCAAGGATCAGGCTCAGCCAGCATGGGTTTTATGAAACGGAGGTCCTGCTTCACTAACCTGATCTCCTTCTATGACAAGGTGACTCGCTTGGTCGATGAGGGAAAGGCTGTGGATGCTGTCCACCTAGAATTTAGTAAACCTTTTGACACCATTTCCCACAGCATTCTCCTGGAGAAGCTGGCTGCTCACAGCTTGGACGGGCATGCCCTTTGCTGGGTAAAAAATTGGCTGGATGGCCAAGCCCAAAGAGTTGTGGTGAATGGAGTCAAATCCAGATGGCAGCCAGTCACAAGTGGTGTTCCCCAGGGCTCAGTACTGGGGACAGTTCTGCTTAACGTCTTTGTCAATGATCTGGACAAGGGCATCAAGTGCACCCTCAGCAAGTGTGCAGATGACACCAAGCTGGGTGGGAGTGTTGATCTGCTGGAGGGTAGGAAGGCCCTACAGAGGGACCTGGACAGGCTGGATCGATGGGCCGGGGCCAACTGCATGAGATTCAACAAGGCTCAATGCCGGGTCCTGCACTTGTGTCATAACAACCCCATGCAACACTACAGGCTTGGGGGAAGAGTGGCTGGAGAGCTGCCTGGCAGGAAAGGACCTGGGGGCGTTGGTCGACAGCCAGCTGAACATGAGCCAGCAGTGTGCTCAGGTGGCCAAGAGGGCCAATGGCATCCTGGCTTGTATCAGAAATAATGTGGCCAGCAGGACCAGGGAAGCGATCATCCCCCTGTCCTCGGCACTGTTGAGGCCGAACCTCGAGTACTGTGTTCAATTTTGGGCCCCTCACTACAAGAAGGACATGGAGGTGCTCGAGCGCATCCAAAGAAGGGCAACAAAGCTAGTGTAGGGTCTAGAGCACAAGTCTTCTGAGGAGCGGCTGAGGGAGCTGGGGTTGTTTAGCCTGGAGAAGAGGAGGCTGAGGGGAGACCTTCTCTCTCTCTACAAGTACCTGAAAGGAGGCTGTAGCGAGGTGGGCGTTTTGTCTCTTCTCCCAAGAAACAAGCGATAGGACGAGAGGAAATGGCCTCAAGTTGCACCACAGGGGGTTTAGATTGGGTATTAGGAAAAATTTCTTCACTGAAAGGTTTATCAAGCATTGGAACAGGCTGCCCAGGGAAGTGGTTGAGTCCCTGTCCCCGGAGGTATTTAAACTACATGCAGATGTGGAGCTTGGGGATCTAGTTTAGTGTTGGACTTGGCAGTGTTAGGTTAACGGTTGGACTCGATGATGTTAAAGGTCTTTTCCAACCTAAGCGATACTATGATTTTACTAACGACCCTCAGGCCACCTGGCCCACATGGACAGTCTATCCAGATTTTCCCATTTTGTTGAGGAGTTGTTGGGTGTCATGTAAAGGCAAAAAGTCAAATTCTGTGTATTGCAACTAAAAACAGTCAGATACCATCAGTACATTTAAGTGAGGACTTAAATGCATGAACAGCAGAAAAGAAATCCAATGGAGTTAATTGTGAAGCTTCTCTTTGGTTTGATGGCATGAAACAACATCATTGGTTAAAAACGCATAAAGAAAATTACTGAATTAGTAGCATGCATCACCTTCAGAAGCAGGAGAAAACTCATTGTTATCAACCTAAGGCGTTACCTGTTAACCCATCCCGCTTTGTCCATGCAGGCAGGATATAAGGATTGGGCCACAAACTCCTTTTTTGTTTTGACATATTCTAAACCATTTATGATCTCTCTCTGGTATCAAACTTACTGCTTACAACAATGGAGATACTGAGATTAGCCCCTAAATCTTCTCTGTTGCACAAACAAACAAACAAACAAAAATCTTCATCACTTCTAGGGCATCTGATTGCCTAAGTGAGGATATTTCACACCCAGAATAGCTGAACTGAAAATGCTATTAGACTCCCGCTGTTTCAATGATTTGAAGAAAGCTCTAAAAATTTTATGATTCTATTTTAAGTTTTAATAAGTATAACAACTAAAATACAAATCTTTGTACCTTAACGGCCTGGAAGTAGCTGACATATGGAAATAAGTTTATATTGCATATTGTTTTTTTAAAATAGCTATTGAAACATTTACAAATATTTTCACAATCCACTACTACAACATCGAATGGCCAGTGAAAATATTGGAAAAACTGACGTTTGAAAATTAGCCCTTAACATGGGATGAAGACTAAAAGGAATTTACCCTAAACAGCCTTAATTCAGAATCACTTTGGAATAAGCAACCACGATTTTTTGTTCTCTTTTGCTAACTGGCAATTTACATTGCAAGTTTTCTAGTGTGATTCCACACCACCAATCCCTTGAATTTGAAAAAAGGGTCTTCATCTTTGCAGAAAAAATGCCCAATACTCTACAAAGTCCTCAAAGAGAAAAAAAAAAAGCTTTAATTAAAGCTATTTCTTTTGCTCAGTGCTATTTCTATCTTATGATTTGCCAAAGGCATTGTTTTACTCATGTTTCGATGGAATACTTAGCACAGCATGAAATAGATGGCATCTCCTCTGTAGCAAAAGTGAAAGGTTGACTTCTGCCCTGGGCATCTTTTATTTTCTATGAAAGCTTAGAGGTAGGAACTGAAGCATGATAATTGAACCTTGAAGGAAAAAGTAGTGACATTATAACAACTGCTTCTGTCAAGTGATAAATATCATGTGTTGCGATATATTTAATTTGTAAGAATAAATTGATAGTGTTAATAAACATCAAAGGGAGTTACGCCATACCAAATGGGACATTCTGATAGCTAGTAAACCCAGCTTATCATAGTTCCAAGTAAAGGTGCAGGTTACTATCTGACAAAAAAAAAATGGATAATTCATCTAATATTTAAAAAAAAAAAATTTAGCATTTACATTTATTATACATGGCATATTAAAAATGTGGTTTTCATATTCTCCAGTGCCCAAGGCATAAACCTGAAAGTGCCAGTGGAAATAACAAATGATGTAATAGAAGTGTGTAAAACCTGAGGCAATAATACTTCATAGTCAGAATGCAATGGTTTTGCTCAAGTGACGTACACATTTGCACTCCAAAGTTTTGTCTTTTTTTCCTTTGGTTAAAGCTATCAAAGCAGCAGTCTCCTAGTGAGGTGTGTCAGAACTAATGTAGCTGAATGTAGTTCAGTGTAACTGAAAGTAATTCATGCTGTCACATTTACTGTAATGAGAGGTCACATCTCAAGGGCCATAAATGTTGTTCACATTAATCGTAACTGACACCCTCCTCCTCCTTCAGGGAAATTCAGCCATATTACATGACTTAGTTCACATCCTTTTTAAGCATCTGAACAACTTGATGTTTGGAGGGTTTTGTTGTTTGGTTTGGGTTTGTTTGTTTGTTTGTTTTTTAAGAAAAATAGGCAAAAATGCCACCAACAAATTCTGCCTTGTACATTATAATAAAGGCATCTCACAGAAAAGTGTGTAACAATAATTACAATTACTCTGATCTCCAAAAATCCCACAGATTACTAAAAATTATGACCTAAAATCTGTCTATTCTGGAAGCAGACACAGTCCTTAAATTATATATAAATATAGGCCGTATTCAAAAGCAGTAATTAAGAATGTAACAGACTACGTAACAACCAACTGGACTGCATGCATTCATTTTTTACTAGTACTTAAATACAAGATGATTTAGGAATCATAAGGTCACATAGTAAACAATGTATTTATTTTGGAATGTTAAAATCTCTACTGACCATGACAGGGAATGAACTTCTATTCTCAACATGATCATATGTTTCAAACCTGGTATTTAAACTATGATACCATTTCCTTTTTGAATATCAACTAGTCATTTGGTTTTTTTCACAGCAGGTAAGACTAATGCTTTTATTTCCCTATTTGACAGAGCTACACACTTGAAGAAAGCTCTTCAAAGCACTGAATACATGTGTACTCCATGTATAATTAATACAGTTTACAGAAAACTACAAGCTTTTAATCTGCATAGTTTATCCTGGAAATACAGTTAACAGATGAAAGATGCCAAAGAAGAAAAAGTGGCATGCAAAAACACACTGGAGACAGTATGATGTGCTTGCTGATCAGAGAATAACCTTAATTTCTTAGTTTTATTTTTGTTGTGTTGACCAAGAATCTGGCTTTTCTCCTTGAAAAGTTAAGTACCTGAGCCACAATTAACAAGTGGCATCTTAGCTCAGATTTAAAAGCTTAGGGTTTTTTCTAAAAGATATTTATGGGAATGCAAAATATACATTTTCATTTATTCACAGAAACAAAATGATAATACTTATGATACAAAGGTTCACTGACGACTCTCAGAATTGAGTATTAAACGACTGAAGAAGACAAAAACAGGAACACAAAGATAGCTTTAATTCTACAATAGGTTAGAATAATGTTATTTTTTGAAAGGCAGATTAGCCTTAAAGTTACAATTAATTAAAATGGAATATAGCCCCCCAAGAAAATCAGTTGCCTGATTCTTCTCTAGCATAATTTAGTAGTAATGCCACTAAAATCAGCTAAATTAGACTAGTATATGAATTTTAGAAGAATCAACACTGAAAGACTCCAGACTCACTTATCTATCACAGAACACAACTCTTCAGGCATAAACAGAAGTGAGTCTTTTAAAGACCGATTTTTCTGTTGTCTGACAATGTCATTTAGTTTTGGTGAGGCATCCAGCAATTGTGTAATTTCCTACCGTAGCATTTGGTGTAGAGCTACATAAAACATTCCTATGATCCCTGCAGCAAAAGTGTACTGAAAGACCTAGCCCTGCTATTCAACACAAAAGAAACATCAAAAACAAAAAAATGCACAATTTCACTGAAATAAAAAGGCCATATTACGTTTATTCCTCTTATTTATGATTAACCTTAACTATTGTTACATTTTTACCAACATCACCCACTTTTCAGAAATAAATCTAGGTTTTGCTTTGAAACAGGTATGGACTTTACATTTTAATATTTCCACGCCATTACATAATATTTGTCCTGTGACAGTATCTATGATACTCTTGATGGTTCTTGTTGTAGCAAACATAAGATTAACAAGAATGAAAGCATGACATTACAAAAAGTATATATAATTAAATATCTACCGTCCTTTCTAACTGAGGAAGTGACTTTTGCTTTACAAATACTATCTTTCTTGTTCTATAAAGAATAAACCAGAAAGTAAAATTACATTTAGAAAATATAACGTGCACTACTATTGAATCCTATTTGAAGCAGGTGAGTTACTTGCTTAGGACTCAAAATGTACTTCAATAACCCATCAATCACTAATTTCAAAGTTTTTGGTGAAAAGAAGCAGTAGCACCAATTAACTGTTCTGAATAAACTCTGGGTATTTTATGTTTCTGCAGATATTCTAAAGCTTATTTTTGTACAATAATTTCACAAAAAATTATGCAGTCTAGCACTTTATTAGGTTTGCGGGTAGATCAAGAGACATTTTATTAATAAGTCAGTAAATTGAGATTTGCATCTTCTTCCTATTTTATTTCTTGATTCTTTGCTGCACTCTTTTCCAGCAGAGTTGACAGCATTTAGATAATATGTGAAACTGGGGGGCCCAATCCTGCAAAAATGAATGTCCTGTTCACTCCTACTGGAAGTCTGTTCCCATATCTCACTCCTCTGGTGTTTAGAAAGCTCTTCTTATCTCTAATGTAACTTTACTCACAGCTAGTTGATACCCAATTGTTCTTGTGCCAACACCATCCTTTAGCTTAAACAGCTTTTCTCTACCCCTCTTGTTCCCCCAATGAGCTTCTTTCTCATTCTTCAATTTTCCTAGCTGAAAAATATCATGCTGTTACAGTTCCCTCTTATGAAATAAGTTTTCTTTTCACAGTCATCCTATTATCCTTCCTCTGCACCTATTTATTTGAATTGATCCAAAAGAGGATGATTAATTTACCCTCCGTCAGAAAGCAATTTCCACAGTGTGACAAAGTATGCACATAAATCTGTTATGTAATTTAAAACCATGCATTTCTTATATGTCTCTGTTTCAGAGAATCTCTCTAAACTCCCTGCCTTCAAATCCTTACTTTAGGATCAGAATTGTCACCACTTCAACTCCACCAGAGAATCAACACTAGTTTTTCCAGTCACATTTGATCAAAATTTCTTATGACAGTTTTTGAAGCGCCCCATTTCAGTAGGGTACCTTAACCATTTCTCTTTTCTATATAAACATATAGAGCTCCATAATATTTCACACCTGGGGAGTCCTTTCTGTGGGGATCCTTAAAATGCACATGAATGTTCTTACAAGAGAAAAGGATTATTCTGGTTTGTTTGCATAAAGTTGTCTTTTCCCATGTTACATAAGCCTTGGTGATGTCTGCGCTGTCGCGTACTTATCATGTCTAGAGTTAAACAATATTCTCTTTTAAGTCAAAAGGAGCTGGACTGAATCCAAAATTTGGAAGGTATCCAATGATACTTTGTTGTAGCAATGCTTTCTTTGAATGAAAGATGCTGGACAAATGCAATGCCTTTTTACTATTGTTACAAAATATGCTTAGATTAGGTCTTCAGGCTATATACTTGTCATTTAGATTCTGTGACAGCAATAAGCAATAAGAAGAGCAGAGAGAAGTTAGCCAGGCGATCAGCCCTTGAGATTATTGAAAAATCCCACATTTCTGTAAAAAATAGTTCACATTGAAAGGAAGAATGCTTTTTTTACCTTTATTTGCAGTCTTCCAGAAGTATGATTATCAGGGACTATGCTATGTAGCTGTTTATTTTCATATGTTTTCTACAGCATATACTGACACAGATAATTTAAAATGCTGTCATTTGTTCTTTGCCTCTCTCTGGAATGAGTGTACCTTTTCACACTAACCTGCTTTCCCAAAAGATAACAAAAATACTACAGACTACACCATTCTGATACTTAGCTGAGCTGAAAGAAGATAATTTGAAAGTTAAACTATAGACTACTGCAACTATTATCCCATCTAACAACCAAGAATACCGGAG
Source organism: Platalea leucorodia (assembly GCF_965183815.1). Taxonomy (NCBI): domain Eukaryota; kingdom Metazoa; phylum Chordata; class Aves; order Pelecaniformes; family Threskiornithidae; genus Platalea; species Platalea leucorodia. The sequence goes on from NC_138831.1 coordinate 16,768,920, forward strand.
TACTAACGACGTTTTATGCCTCAGTTAGGTTTTGGTTCATTACATAAGAAAGGGGAGTACAGATGTGTTATCAAATAAGATTAAATTACAGGGCATATTTTAATTTCTGAAGAATTATGTGTTGAGACGCCATCCATTCTCCCCTCTGGAAAAGCGTAAAAGGTCTCAAGAAAAGGCCAAGAGAACTTAGTTCAGTGGCTAGGTGATCCAGGGTATTTTCCAGACCAAAACCCCCAGCTGCTGGCTATGTAGAACACTGCTTCCTTGGAGGACCTGAGACACTACAAGTCAGGTAAAGTCTGAAGTCAGGCAGCAAAATACTACTACAGCGATGGAACAATGAAATTCTTTTGACATGCTGAAGACAGAAAACTGAAGACAAACTGATATCAAGCTGCTTTAGCTCCCTAGTTTCCCTTTATCTCCAAGTTTCACCAAATTCCACAAAAAATCAGTACAAAACATGTTTGCAAAGAAAAAATACACCATATTTGCTTATATTTATCGCGTTCTCTTGCCTTCCTCACACTACTGAGTATGTTTGCTCTAAGCTAGAGAAAAATGCTTTGCGTTCACCTTGTGTGTCATTAGATTGTCTATCAATCACAACAGATATTTTACTTCTAAACTACTGCTAAGCTTTGGTCATATTTGATCATATTCAAACAGGAGGAGCTGGAAGCTGCTGTGCAGCAGGAAAACTATGATATAGTTGCCACCACGGAAACACGGTGGGATGACTTGCACAACTGGAGTGCTGCAATGGACAGCTATAAACTCTTCAGAGGGATAGGTGAGGAAGGAGAGGCGGTGGGGTAGCCCTGTACGCTATAGAATGTTTTGATTGTCTAGAACTTAATGATAGTGACAATAGGGTTGAGTATGTACAGATTAGAATCAGGGGGAAGGCCAACAAGGCAGATATCATGGTGGGATTCTGTTACAGACCACCCAACCAAGATGAAGAAACAGATGAAACCTTCTACAAGTGGCTGGCTGAAGTCTCACAATCGTTACCCCTTGTTCTCATGGGGGACTTCAACTTACCAGATGCCTGCTGGAAATAGAATACAGCGGAGAGGAAACGGTCTCGGAGGTTCCTGGAGTGTGTGGAAGATAACTTCCTGACACAGCTGGTGAGGGAGCCAACTGGGGAAGGTGCCCCGTTGGACCTCTTGTTTGTGAGCAGAGAAGGCCTAGTGGGTGATATGACAGTTGGAGGCCAGCTTGGGCATAGCGATCATGAAATGATAAGAGTTTTTGATTGCTGCAGAAGTAAGGAGAGGGTCAGCAGAACTGCTACCTTCGACTTTCAGAGGGCAGACTCTGGCCTGTTCAGGAGCCTGGTTGACAGAATCCCTTGGGAGGCAGTCCTTCTTCAAGAAGGAAGTCTTAAAGGCACAGGAGCAGGCCATCCCCACGTGCCGAAAGATGAGCCAACTGGGGAGAAGACCGGCCTGGCTGAACAGAGAGCTTTGACTAGAACTCGGGAATAAAAGGAGAGTACAACCTTCGGAAAAAGGGGCAGGCAACTGAGAAGGACTACAAGGATGTCGTGAGGTTATGCAGGGAGAGGATTAGAAGGGCCAAAGCCCAGCTGGAACTTGAACTGGCTACTGCTGTAAAAGACAACAAAAAAAGTTTCTCCAAATACATTAGCAACAAAAGGAGAGCTAATGAGAATCTCCATCCTTTATTGGAGGGGGGCGGGGGAAACACAGTGACAGAGGACAAGGAAAACGCTGCGATACTTAATGTCTTCTTTGCCTCAGTCTTTAAGAGTCAGACCAGTTGTTCTTGAGGTACCCAGCCCCGTGAGCTCGAAGACAGGGATGGTGAGCAGAATGAAGACCCCACGTGCTACATCACTTAGACACACACAAGTCCACAGGGCCAGATGGGATCCACCCAAAACTACTGAGGGAGCTGGCAGAAGTGCTCACCAAGCCACTTTCCATCATCTATCAGCAGTCCTGGTCAACCGGGGAGGTCCCAGATGAGTGGAAGTTAACAAATGTGACCAGCCCACCTACAAGAAGGGACAGAAAAAGGATCTGGGGAACTACGGGCCTGTCAGCCTGACCTCGGTGCCAGGGAAGGTCATGGAGCAGATCATCTTCAGTGCCATTACGTGGCACGTGCGGGATGACCCAAGGATCAGGCTCAGCCAGCATGGGTTTTATGAAACGGAGGTCCTGCTTCACTAACCTGATCTCCTTCTATGACAAGGTGACTCGCTTGGTCGATGAGGGAAAGGCTGTGGATGCTGTCCACCTAGAATTTAGTAAACCTTTTGACACCATTTCCCACAGCATTCTCCTGGAGAAGCTGGCTGCTCACAGCTTGGACGGGCATGCCCTTTGCTGGGTAAAAAATTGGCTGGATGGCCAAGCCCAAAGAGTTGTGGTGAATGGAGTCAAATCCAGATGGCAGCCAGTCACAAGTGGTGTTCCCCAGGGCTCAGTACTGGGGACAGTTCTGCTTAATGTCTTTGTCAATGATCTGGACAAGGGCATCAAGTGCACCCTCAGCAAGTGTGCAGATGACACCAAGCTGGGTGGGAGTGTTGATCTGCTGGAGGGTAGGAAGGCCCTACAGAGGGACCTGGACAGGCTGGATCGATGGGCCGGGGCCAACTGCATGAGATTCAACAAGGCTCAATGCCGGGTCCTGCACTTGTGTCATAACAACCCCATGCAACACTACAGGCTGGGGGGAAGAGTGGCTGGAGAGCTGCCTGGCAGGAAAGGACCTGGGGGCGTTGGTCGACAGCCAGCTGAACATGAGCCAGCAGTGTGCTCAGGTGGCCAAGAGGGCCAATGGCATCCTGGCTTGTATCAGAAATAATGTGGCCAGCAGGACCAGGGAAGCGATCATCCCCCTGTCCTCGGCACTGTTGAGGCCGAACCTCGAGTACTGTGTTCAATTTTGGGCCCCTCACTACAAGAAGGACATGGAGGTGCTCGAGCGCATCCAAAGAAGGGCAACAAAGCTAGTGTAGGGTCTAGAGCACAAGTCTTCTGAGGAGCGGCTGAGGGAGCTGGGGTTGTTTAGCCTGGAGAAGAGGAGGCTGAGGGGAGACCTTCTCTCTCTCTACAAGTACCTGAAAGGAGGCTGTAGCGAGGTGGGCGTTTTGTCTCTTCTCCCAAGTTACAAGCGACACAATGAAAGGAAATGGCCTCAAGTTGTACCAGGGCAGGTTTAGGTTGGATAGTAGGAAAAAAATTCTTCACTGAATGGGTAGTCAGGCACTAGAACAGGCTGCCCAGGGAAGTGGTTGAGTCCCTATCCCTGGAGGTATTTAAAAGCCGTGTAGACATGGAGCTTAGGGACATCGTTTAGTGGTGGACTTGGCAGCGCTAGGTTAACGGTTGGACTTGATGATCTTAAAGGTCTTTTCCAACCTACACAATTCTATGGTACTCTATTTGTTCAATTGTTTTACCTGAGTCAAAAGTAATTAATACACATATATACTGTAATCTTGATTGCGTCAAGGACAGATGCATAGAGATGTATTTATCTTATTTATATATACATATATATTTTACCTATACTGCTAATAGCGAAGTGGCCATGGCATAAATAGGTAGACTAGTGTCAACTGAATCTAGCTGAGTACTAATAGGCTTAAAGTTGTAGCAGCATGACATCAGCACAGGTTAGTAACCTGCAATCTGTAGAGTGAAGTCACAGACACTGCAGCTGCACTTATGTTCATGCCCAAGCTAGCTAGCTTTAAATCCACCCTGTGTATTCTGTAATTAAACCACAGACTGCAGTGTATACCAGCTAGACATACCAGTTTGATAGCACCATAAAACCTGGTATTGGCTGGCAAATAAAGTAGTCTGATAAATTACAACTGTAATTTGTGGTTGTCTAGGGTCTCTATTCCAGCATCTAAGAATCATACGCAGAAATACACACCCTCCATCTACCACTAGCATATATGGCAGTGATGAAACCAGGCATTGCAAACTGAGACCAGGAATCTGGGCCAACACCACTCTGCTGGAGCTGGGAGATCTAAAAGACTGCTATGTAAAAATTCTACATGCATCTCATTTTCTTCAGTATTTTAATGGTAGCTTAGATAAATATACAGACTATAGTCTAGTATATTGTATACATACTGTAAAACACACCCTGTATATTACAGACTATTGTCTGTATATTGTAATATAGCCTGTATATATGTAATACACAAACTACTGGTACAGCAGAGAATGGAAAGTGTAACACTTTTTAGATGTTGTAACTGGTAGTAACTCCTCGTAGTAGCATGCTCTGAGAAGTGGGGAGAAAGTGAGGAGATTTCAAACCAATCCCCTCTATTTGGGTGTATTCCCAAATGCATCTAAAAGACAGTACAAGGATAGAAAAGTATTCTCCCACCCTTCAAAAATAAAGAAAGTAGGTCAGTATGACCTGGTCGTATTTCCCAACATTTTTATGTTGGCCAACTATTGTAGACTGCAAGGGAGAAAACTGAAATATATATCCATCAGCAGCTTTTCCATATGTTTGCTATACCGTTACATATAGAGCCAGAGGAAGCAAGCAGAGGTAAGAAACTGAAAATGTAAATGCAGAGCTTTTATTTATTTATTTATATGTAAATTATCCCTACTCCAATCCTAATCTAGAGAATTTCTCCTTGCCACACCAATATAATGCAGACGAATGTTTCTTTAAAAAATAAAATTGTAATTCTTAATTTTTGCTTCCTACTATATTGAATATCTTTGCTCTTTAAAAGCAAAAGGCAAAAATATAAGCCTTTTTTTCCCCTCATGTGAGAAGGCAGCTTCCATATGCTGTTAATATTAAAATGTCACTGACACCCTTTTCATAAAAATTTCCATGAAGTTTTGTTTTTCATCAGGAAAATGAGATTAGGGCAAAAAGTCTGAAAACCCTGTGTGTGTTCATTTTAGGATGAACACAAATACAGAAAGTTCATGTAAGAAAATATTTAGCAGAGGACTAAAACTTTAAAACATAGCTGAAGAGTAGGTTATAACAGGATATAAATCCTTTCACCATTGTTTAAATGCAATTTAGGTGCATAGTGGTTGAAACTGGATACTTTGAACATTCTTTTGTAGCCTGCAGTATAATCAAGTAATATGCTCATGGTAAATTCTACCGTGTGTGTCCACATAACAAATAGCTGGACAATCTGCTTGGCAGAAACACAGAAAAAGCTAATACTCTCTAACTTTACCCTTGACTGAACTGTGGATGAAGTCATTTTCTGCTTAGTAAATACTACTAAAATTTAAATATTATAACATACACTAAAATTTTGAGACTATATTTAGCTGTGCAAAGATTCAGTTTGCCACAACTTGAAGTGAACATTCAGTACAGATAAAGGACTCAATTACAAATATGACCTCTAATGTAAATGAAGGATCATACATACATTTACAGAAGGAAATAACTTTGTAAATCATAACAACGTTTTTTATTTTCTGTTCTTCTACTAAGTGTGAAAACAGAAGAATTCAAGTAAAGAGCTGAATGCTTCTGGTATGCTGAGGGAAACCTGCCCTGAGTTACAGATTACATGGCAAGAATCTTACATTCTGCCTACTTGAAAAATGTCAGTTATCAATTTAATAAAGTTTAGGTCGAGTTCTTCAGAACCCATTCTAATTTCTGTCTTCAATCACTTGCCCAGCCAGACCAAGTTCTAAGTAGATAACAGTAACTACAGTACTTGAGGGCTCACAATGAAGCATCTGACAACTTTCATGAAGACTGTCTGGATAACATCTTTTTGTAGATAAAGAAGTTCAGTTTGCTTCAAGCAATAAATTCACTTTCCATAAAGAATGCAGATGGTTAGATACCAATATGATGAATGCTGTACAAGTCTTACACGAAAGATGTAAGCAAGCAGCTATTCCAGTCATCGGTTATGAAAGAAATTCAATTCTTTTAGCATTTAAAGTTAATTTGCAACAGACTATTTATTATATGGCATCACACACCTACAGATGACAAATATTTTAAAGTGCTAGTATGTTTGCATGCTACCTTACCTCAATTTACCAGAGAAAGTGCATTAAAAGTAATCAATCATGAAACCATGCCAACATTTAAAAATGTAGTTTAAGTCTTTCCATCCCTGAACCATACAATGTATACTGAGACTACATCCTTAACTTTCTGTAGAATGGATGTCATTACATTCATTCTAAAATTGCACAAGACCAAAAAAGAAGTCTGTTAAACTAGTGTCCCTTTCCCTCAACATTTTCATAACTACCTTCCAGTAAAGCATTGCAAGGCCTAAATATTGTATACTCTGCAGCTAACTTGTATAGTTGTTACAATACTTTGAGTCACTTGACAACTGCACGTAATATTTGTAATTCTTCCATTGACAGAAGCAACCATGATAATGTACTTCTAATCAAACTGCCAACACTAAAATCGGTTCCAAATGGAAGGAAACTCATTAGCCTACAAGACTTAAAGACACAGAGAAGAAAACAGGAGTCAGAAATGTTCTTTAAAATACTATGTCTCAAAAAAAATTATTTTTACTATAGTGTTGAGGAATATTTTTGCAATCATTTGACATGTATTCATTCAAACTTCAGAAATCCACAGGTGGAAGGTCTGAGCCCACAAGTCCCGGTGGTTTGCTAAAATTTGTTCTTCCCTTAAAATTCTGCTCAGAGAATTCAAAACTGAGACAAGTCTGCAGGCTGAGGCTGTAAATTCACAGTATATCCACGTCAGTTCACCCAGTAGCAAAAATTTTGATTCACATCAGACATGGCCCATGATCATGTATCTCTTCAATTATTCACAGCATGTTATATGGAGCTTATAGGAGTTTTTGACAGCTATAGTAGGTCAGATGATTCCTAAATCAAAAAAAGACCTAGTAGGCCAAAGAGACAATACCTGCACTTCATGAAGTGTCAATGAAAAGTTTATCTGCTGAAAAAATATTTAGCAAACTTGACACAGCTACATGAATTTACATGAGTTCAGAATGCTACACCATATGCATATGGCATTTCTGGTTTAGTACTTTCAGCCTCTAAACCAAACTGTATTTTACTGGACTTCAACTTAAAGGCTAAGTTTTCCGCCGTTACTCATTTTACATTAGTTCTATGTACAATGAAATACCTATGGTTTTAGGTCCAGTCTGCTAGAGGGTAAGAAATGCAGGGAAGGACATTGACAAGCCTTTTTTTCCAGCAGTGGTACTAGATTAAACCAAGCAATTTTCCCTCTTTCTGTCTTGTCACTCTTTCTCACAAAAGCAACACCATTTCAACTACGTGAGAACAACTACTGGGCATATGTCGTTCCAGTCAATTAAAAAAAGTTTATTAAAAACTGTGGTGAGGGTCCATTTTAACAAAAATTCATTCATTGATCTGTCTCACAACACAGCTGTACACAGAGTTACATTGGTACAATCGAAGCAGCAGAAACACGTGCTGGAGAATGAAGGCAATGCTCAAGCAAGCAGTGAAACTGAAAACTGTTCAACAAGCTAAAATCTTAGATGTTCTGTCTTTCAGGGGAAAAAAGGCAGTTTTCAGAAAATAAGAGAGTCCATATAAAAAATAAAATTACACAGGAAACCATAACTGAAGACATATCATCTACCAGGGGAATTGTTGAAGATGTATCAAGAGGTGGATCCTTTAAGTAAATTCAGCACAAGGAGAAAAGAAGAAAGCAAAGCTAGCTTGATACCAGATTTCATCTTCCAAGAATTTGAAGATGGGACCACAGAAGTTACCAATAATGGCAACAGACCTATAAAACCAAGCAGAAATCATCATTATCTGATATCCCATATGACAAAAGCCTAAGACTGGTTTTACCTCTGGCCAGCCTGAAACAATGACTGCCACAGCAACCCAGGGAAATCAGACTTGATTTTATAGCTACAAAAACAAGAGAGTGATTAAACTCAATGAATAAAAGCTTCTCCCTTCCTTCAGGCAAAAAAGCAGTGCCCTTCAATCGTCCTAGAGGAAAGAGATTACTATGAATAAAGAAGTGTCCTTTAATAAGTTTAGTAACTCCATTTTGCCTTCAAAACATACCTCTGACCTTCTCTGTTCTTTCTTGGCTGAGACCGTATGTAAACTTGTCAGAAGAAAACCACACCACATGAAACTGTGTTTAAGTATTAGGAGTGAATACTCAAGCCTTGTGTCATTCACTAGAGAGTTGGGTTAAAAGCTCTGACAGGTCCCTAAACAAACCTTGTGTATAATTCCAAAAACATAAATTTGCTTCCGCCTTCTTTGAGCAGCATGCCAGTCGGCAAAGAGCATCCCATCTGGATTTTTAGAATGGTCAGATACACGTGGGGCATCTACTATAACACTGTCAAACCATTGTAACATTATTTATACCACTTGTTCAAAATTTTCACCTTACATCTCAGAGTTTGTATAGCTTCAGCTTCTAGCACCAAGACATTTAGGATTACTATATCTGAGAGGTTTAGGATTTGGATGGAAAAAAAATGTAATAATACAGTCCAAGTGTTTCATGGCCTATGCAGAACTCTTTCAGTCCTATTATATGTAGGCATTGACATATCTTCATAAAATGTCCTTAGGTACTCTAAATCAGATTACTCTGAATATTAATAATGATACACAATAACCTAAAAAACATGGAATGAATTACAAGTACAAGATTAGCAGAGTTGCACATTAAAATGAGAGGTGAAGCAATTAAGGTTAAAGAGGATACAAATATCTCTAGCTAGACTCGCAAGAAAAAAAAAATCTGATTAGTAAAACAAAATTTAAAGAACGAACACAGTTAACAGTAGTCACAACTAAGTCAGCCTACACAAAATTAAGTTCAGAAAAACTGAGTGAGTCTACCATAATTTCACAGACAGTAATTTGCACTAGGCAAAGTCATGTGATCTAATGCATAATGGGAACAAATTGGATTAGCACCAATTGCATAGCAATGAAATGCAGGAGTACTTAATGGAAGAAAAAGACGTGCAAATTGCTTTCATAGATTATTATTTTCTTTGGGACTGCAGAGATTAACCCAGCTTGTTTCATTAACTGTAGGGGAAGTGAATTATCAATAGTTTTAAATAAAAGAATCTGTTTTCAATGGAGGAGAGTGAGGAGTATTTTTTAGGAAGCCTTTTAACTGTATGTTTAAGAGAACATGACAGGAAAGATTTTTACAGCCCAGTTGGAAAGCAAAAGTTAGATAAAATAAGATTTTGACCAAATAATTTTTTTCTTCAAATTGTCTTTCTTTTTTTCCCCAGAACTCCTTCAGGTTCTCTTTGCTCCTACAGGTATATCTGTAGCTTATGGAGGTAACCTTGCTCAATCTTCTGATCTCACAAGGTAGAGCTAAGCAAAAGTTCCACTTTACCCAAACACAGAGTTCTTTCCTTCGTATTCACTATATTCAGTAAAATTGCACTAACATCATCAACAAAAAAACAACACAGTGGCATGTGCTGCATGATCTCGTTTCTCACTGGAGTATTTTGTTTCTTTGAATGCGTGATGAAATAATCAGAAGTTTCTAGTACACTGAGAAATAACTTGCAGCTTGGTTATATGTTACTGAAATTTTCTTTTAAACCTAACAAAAACTGTATTAAAAAAGTCACTATATTCATGCTAAGGAGACTGGAAAGAGGAGTTTAAGAATGCAAAGCCAAATTAGTTTTAGCTGCTTATATTAATGCATCAATATTTATGTCAAATGGCCTAAAGAAAGCATAGCTTATTTTGTTCAATAGTTCATATTATTTAAACCACCAGAGATGCTTTGGTTAGTGGATTAAATTTTATTCATCTTTACTACCGTTTAACGAAGTCCTAGCTATATCATTTTTTAAAAAACTCTTTGAATGCAGTTATTTTCAGTAAAACAGGTGACTACCTATCAAGGACCCAAAACCACAAATATAAAATTCAAAATCTATCAGAATGAATTTCACTCATATCTCCACACCATTAAAATATTAAGTTTCTAATGTTGTTTCTTCTTACTATCTGAATGCCCAAGTACAAATAATCAGAAAGATCTGCTCACATATGTCATCAGAACACCTTCCTCGTAGCTTGGTGTGATGAAAGAAACAAAAAGTGTCTCTGGAGGCTTTACCCAACAGTGAAGTCTGCAGAAAAATATGGAAATTACCTGTCCCCAGAAATTATTTATGTCTTTTTTTTAAAGCTTGTTGCTTTAAAAACAGCAGGCTAACAGAGACCCCTCAGGAAAAGCATGGTACATGTAAATCACCTTCTGCTCCCAGAGGCCTCTATTCTCATGCACCAGGATTCTTAATTCCCTCCTTACAGCCATAGAGTAACTTTCTAACTGGAATTCTGGCAGGACTTTAGAAGGTCATCAGCCTCCAACTATTTCTTGTTGACTACAGACGCATTGCTCAAAGAAAAGTAACACATTCTACACTGTGATCACGGTCCCTTCTAAGGAAATGATCGAGAACATGATGGAATCCTAAAATATTTAACAAGGATGTATTTTAGAAGCTGCTGCTGACAACTTTACTATTTCTGTGAGTATGTTTTACAGCATGACTTTCTTCCAATTTTGAAATATTACTACCTTATTTGGGAATACTGAGATCAAAATCTTACACCGGAGAAAAGCTCATAAATTGTACAGAATGGAATGTAGCTAAATGCTGAATATTCTTTCATTACCTGTTATGATATGATCTTTAATTTACAGCATGATGACAGACTAAGATAAAGTAAAAGCTTCAATATTCTGAAGAACATCAGCACAAGTTAGTGCAACAACAAACTGAGAAAAAGCACCCAAAAGCCTGTGCTTTCAGGATAATGGCAGTGCAGAGAAACATACTCCTACCAACCCAGTGGAAGCAAAACAATGTACCTGTTAAGCCAGTATTCACTGAATGATATCAATATTCAAACACACCCCCCCCAAAACTTCGCATATTCAACAAAGCAGTTCCACCTCTGTATTACTATATTTTTCACCCTCTAATTTGGTCTTATACAGGAAGTTGAACAAGTAGTCATCTCATATTTCTGCGCGTGCACACACACACACATATATAGTATCCCTCAAAACTACCAACATGCTCAAGGACACTGGCAGTGGCCATACTAAATACAGAAAATGAGTACGTAGCTGAAACCAGTGATTTGAAATTTCTTCGAATTTAATTTCTTATGTCCAACTCTGACATCTTTGTTCACGTTCAGTAATAACGTGGTCTAGAAAATCTTAATTTCATACAAGCCAGTCGTGGGGGGAAAAAAAAAACAACCTGCTATTTAATCTAAACCTTAAAACACCTCCAGAATAGGGACTTACTCCTTCCTCTGTCAACATACTGGGGTTCATTTCCTTTCAGTACTATGTAAGAATATAAATATTTACTAAAAATAGTTCAGCGTGAGGATGAATCACAACATCATGTCCTTGGAGGCTAATTAAAAGTGGAGTCATTCTGATCAAGTGTTACAATAACCATCTAATAATCAAAACAAATAGAATTACACCTTGAGTAAGTACTTTAACACAAGAACAACTGAATCATACCCTAAGTTTTAAAAGGTCCCATTGTGTGCATAAATAATTTCACTACTTACAATGGGTTACACATGATAACAAGGTTTAAAATATTGGTTTGCACTTTTGGAAGTAAGCTAGCATGTGTGCGGGACATGAACTTAATGACATTTTGCTGAAGAAACCACTCATTACCAGTCATTTGCTATATATTATGAACTGAAAAAAACAGCAGAAGTAGGCACTGCTCCATCTGGCAAGCAGACCAAGCAAAGGCCAGTTTGGGGGAGAAATTTTTTTTGACCTTGGCTTGCACAAGTCTATAAGATAGTAAGGCTGGTATTTTGTGTGTAAGGTTAGTGTATAAACATGCCAGCAGAATTATTTTAAATTATTAACCTGTCCAGTTAATACCACGTGCCTCCTAAAGAGTGGTTAGAACCTGTCTAAGGCAAAGAGGCAAAGAGTGACTGAAACTGTATGCCTCCTTTAAGGGATCAACATTTTTTTTTTTAATTGCCAGATTAAACTGAATCATAAGACCAAACAATAATTTCTGGGAACCATGAGGGCAGATATAAAATAATATTAAACAAGTGGCTCTGCCTTTTTACTCCTGCACAAGCCTGGAAGGCAAATATTTTTAAACACAGTGCAACAAATCTGATCTTTAATGAATAACATTTCTATTTCCAAGTGAATTTTCAGAAGAATATGTGGAATTTGTAGCGCCTCAATTTCAGACACTTAAAATCAGCTACCACCTTAAAAAGAAATTTATTCTTTGCAGGAACACTGCTCATAGTATTTAGTGAACAAATCACTGATACCTTAAGAAACACATTCCTACAGGAAAATGTAATTTGAGAATTCTGCCTTAAGACTTCTTAATGAGTCTGCACAAACGAGCCATAACTGAGCGTCCAACAGACCAGCATGCGTTCAACAAGCTCTTCTAACACAACTGCCATGCTGAGGAAAAGGAGGATAATGAAAGTCTCACCAAATTTCCAAGAGGGAATCAAATTGTGCATTCCTCAATACACATTATCAATTTTTTTTTAAATAAGTTTCTTCATATGAGTCAACATTTCCTTATTTGGAAGAAAACAGAGACACATGGGATATTTACATGGGGCTCAACAGATACATAAATGTTTTCTTGGACATTTTCTGACATTAGAAATATTTTAAACAAAACAAAAAAATGAGCAAAAGAAAAATATCTGTAGAACAACTAAAAAAAGATTGTAAAAAATTTTGAATGTAGTAAATCATTTGTTTTAAAAAGTGATAAACAAGTAACTAAGTTTGAAAACTTGTTCACCATAGTAGCCATACTACAAAAGGTTTTTTGAAACCATTAATGAAAATGAAAGTACTGTCAGGGTCTGATTATGCTGTTGTGAACTCTATATCAGAAACAGTTAATGTTGTTTCACCAGATCATAATTTTTTCGTTATTCATGTCAGAAAAGTTTTCAGCAACCCCAATTTAAACGAAGATTCAGAATAAATAGGAGAAAAACAGAAGGTTGTACAATTAGCTAGTCATTGACTTAAGGTTGTGGGCTGCGTGTGCTCATTAGCTGCAAAGAAGCTATGGTTTATTATAATAAAGCTCTGCACCACTGTAACTGGGTATTTAGAATACAACTAGTTGAACTTCATTCTCAAGCCAATGTGTACTCATAGACTGTACTTTTGTACTCATTTACATTTGAATACCCATTCTGATACTTAAGTAAATTCCTATAGAAGTTATTTTATTAAATAAAAGCAGTTCTAGTAATTCTAATTATAAGCAATTGTTCATAGAATCATAGAATCGTTAAGTTTGGAAAACACCCTTAAGATCATCAAGTCCAACCATTAACCTATCACTGCCAAGTCCACCACTAAACCACGTCCCTAAGCACGACGTCTACACGGCTTTTAAATACCTCCAGGGATGGGGACTCAACCACTTCCCTGGGCAGCCTGTTCTAGTGCCTGACTACCCATTCAGTGAAGAATTTTTTTCCTACTATCCAACCTAAACCTGCCCTGGTACAACTTGAGGCCATTTCCTTTCATTGTGTCGCTTGTAACCTGGGAGAAGAGACAAAACGCCTACCTCGCTACAGCCTCCTTTCAGGTAGTTGTAGAGAGCGAGGAGGTCTCCCCTCAGCCTCCTCTTCTCCAGAATAAACAAGCCCAGCTCCCTCAGCCGCTCCTCAGAAGACTTGTGCTCCAGACCCTTCACCAACTTCGTTGCCCTTCTTTGGACGCGCTCCAGCACCTCCATGTCCTTCTTGTAGTGAGGGGCCCAAAACTGAACACAGTACTCAAGGTACAGCCTCACCAGTGCTGAGTACAGGGACACTATCACTTCCCTGGTCCTGCTGGCCACACTATTTCTGATACAAGCCAGGATGCCATTGGCCCTCTTGGCCATCTGGGCACACTGCTGGCTCATATTCAGCTGGCTGTCAACCAACACCCCCAGGTCCTTTTCCTCCAGGCAGCTCTCCAGCCACTCCTCCCCCAAGCCTGTAGCGTTGCACGGGGTTGTTGTGACCCAAGCGCAGGAGCCGGCACTTGGCCTTGTTAAGCCTCATACAGTTGGCCTCGGCCCAACGATCCAGCCTGTCCAGATCCCTCTGTAAGCCCTTCCTACCCTCCAGCAGATCGACACTTCCACCCAACTTGGTGTCATCTGCAAACTTACTGAGGGTGCACTCAATCCCCTTGTTCAGATCATCAGTGAAGATATTGAACAGGACCAGCCCCAGTACTGAGCCCTGGGGAACACCACTTGTGACCGGCCACCAACTGGATTTGACTCCATTCACCACCACTCTCTGGGCTCGGGCATCCACCCAGTTTTTAACCCAGCGTAGAATACACTTATCCAAGCCGTGAGCAGCCAGCTTCTCCAGGAGAATGCTGTGGGAGACAGTATCAAAGGCCTTACTAAAGTCCAGGTAGACAACATCCACAGCCTTCCCCTCATCCACTAAGTGGGTCACCTTGTCACAGAAGGAGACCAGGTTAGTGAAGCAGGACCTGCCTTTCATAAACCCATGCTGGCTGAGCCTGATCCCTCGGTTGTCCCACACGTGCCACGTAATGGCACTCAAGATGATCTGTTATTCTATATGTATGTAATTTAAGGTACGGGTTATAAAATAAGTCATGATAAAACCTGGGACAATATTCCTCTATCAGCTCAACCTGACAGATATCACAGATAAGATAGTTAATATTTAAACTTCTCCTTTAGCAAGAATAGTCATATTCTTGCTTTAGCTGTTTTTATGCAGGGAAAAAAGCCAGAGATATGGTATTAGAAATTGACAGTCCAGGCACAGAATTTTGTTGGTTCAACTATTGTAAAGATATCTATACTGCTGCCTACAAAATAAAGTGTTGAGCAGTTAAGTGAGGTTACATGAACATGCTTGAGCACTGAAATTAAAAATTAGTTTTTTGCTTGCAAAAATCTCAGTCAATTTGGTTAACACAATACTTGAAAGAATATTAGATGAGTGTTGCCTTTTGCTGACCATTTATCTCTGAATTTAAATTAATACAGTAACAGTAAATAAATGTAGGTATCCTTAACTGTAACTTCACAAAATATTCTGAATCAATAAAGACCAAACAAAAATAAATTTGCAATTGCATATGGATCGTATTATTACTAAATTAGTAAGGACCCTGTCAAAATATATGTCTATCTCACAGTTAAACACAATCCATATATTTACCCTTTCCACAGAACTCTTCTTTTCTTTAAAAAGTTTAATGATTTATTCAGATGTTCTACTCATTTGACTACAATCCAAGCATTTTATACAAGTGGAAGCATAAAAGTAGCTTTGAAAAACTAAGGGATTGTAAGCAGAACAATTCAAAGATTCCTCCTAGTCTGGGCTGGACCAAAAAATGAACAATAAGATTTTACATGATAAAAGTAATTCTGCTGCTAGAAGGGACAGTCACAGCTGACTGCTGCTAGAAAACAAAATATGTTACCTATTTTTGGCAAAGATGATTTAGAGTTCTTAAGCATATTACTTACTAAATGTAATGTCACTTCAAGAGCAGAGTCATCTGTAACAAAGTAGCATTTAGAAATTGCATCTAAAGCAACTCCCATTACATAATTAATACAGGCCTACTTCCTAGATTAGTACCTTCACAAAGGAAGTTTTCTTTATATGGAGCTCTGATTACAAGATTGCAGAAAAGCTAACGAGTTCCCAGGGCATGTGACTTCGGCATTCATTGTCTTTTACTCCTCCAAAAGGAAAACTTCTACAGAGTAACTACTGAAGGAGAAATGCAAAGTGTTCAGACCAGAATATATTTAAACTATCTTTGATTTACCTTATCAGTAGATAAAACAGCTTTAATCATCAACCTCTAAGAGATTTTTTTTTTTTTTTAAAAGAAAGGCCTAGATGATGGTCCTGCAATTTCTTACCTATCCATCTTAAAACATACAAAAACACTAAGCTGAAAGTGTTCCAAAACACGGCTTTTCAAGTGCATACAGAAACCAGAAAAAGATTCTCTCCCGTAACAAGAAGCATGCATATGTTATGAATAATCTTTCTTCTAGGTTAGCAACCTATCATCCTCTTTCTCTCAGATTAACTGTTATTAATAGTTGGCACTTATATTGCACTTTCCTTATCAGAAGCTTAGGTAACACTTTAAACCCTATAAGGTCCTATACAGAATTATTGTTTCTGTTTAAGATATAAAAGTGTTTTCTCCTCTGTGTGCTTGGAACAGAATTCAAAAATTTGTAATTTCAGACATGAATACAGCCCACAAGCTCATGTTTTATACTCTTCCTGTACATCTTGAAAGAATCCAATCCAAAATATTACATAATTAAAAGTTATTGCAGAAGGAATGACAATTTCAAACATTTTTGTGACCTGCACATCCAGCACATTTCCCAGAAAAGGTCTTAGGTGGTCACCTGTGCTACTACATGTTTTTATTGACCAAAACCGTGAAGGTTTTCCCGCAAAATCAGGTCTTTGCCAATGAGCCAGATCAGTTTGGCTTTCTGTGCAAAATATTCTTTCAACTTACACTAGTCTGTGATTAAACCAGGATTATATAATTGAGCTCCTGGTAACTGGGTTGCAAAACCATCCACAAAAAATGCCAGTAAAAATAGTACATTCCATTGAGAGCAATCTGAAGTGCTGCAACAGCTGCTATCTTTTAACTGCTCAAATTTCCCATAGAAATGATTATATGCTGTGTAGAAATGCAACCATTTCCTTACTACTATTTTTTTTTTTTAATCACAGGGAGAAGTTAAAAGAAAAAAGAAGCCATAATTCTTCATGCTTTGGATGTCTATATCAGAATTTTAAAAATAGCATTAGGTGAGCAGATATACCTGGCCAAGATCAGAAAACGGAAATAGATCAATTGTTTTTCAAGTTGCAATGGTTGAGTTGTTTGGGATTTTTCAATTCATAGCTATACATAAGAAAAAAATGTCACGAGATTTGGAAAAAGACAAAATTGTAACATGTTCATATATGAGGTTAGTGCCTTAAAGAAGGGAACTTCAGTTTTGTGGGGTTTTGTAATCTTACACAAGGTGCGATTCACCTCCTTAGAAAGTTAACCTGAACAAAAGGTTAAAAAAGAAGAAATTAGTATTCAGGAAAAAAAGTATTCTGCCAGTGAATCTCCATGCCAGCCTGGTACAACGTTTCTTCCATCCTGATCAATCCTACTTTTAAGAATGCGATTTCTGTAACAGTACAGAACTTTATAGGTAGACTCTGTACCAGGACAACACATAAACCATGACCACTTTAACATGATTATCTTTGTACACAGTTGTATGGATCACGTTACCTGAACACATTATTAAAAATTAGTCATTCTTTCTTCTGATACCAAAATTCCAATAGCAGACTTCCAAATATAGGTCTCCAGGACTAAGTCATTTTGGAATACATTAAAAATCAAACTAGACCTACAGGCGTAACTAGGCCTAGCATATTTATTTGGGGATAATCACAGTATTGTTTATAATCTATGTTTATTGACCTGTACCTTCGCTCCAGTTTAACAGAAGAATTACTTTGTTTAGTTTTCATTAAAAAACTAAATAGGCATTTAAAATACACCTAAAGATGCTGTTGCTGATTAACTGTGTTCTTTAAAAAAGGAAATATTAATCTATTTAGTTATAATAAAAAAAAAAATGCTGTCTCTTACACAATTCTTCAGCAGTATGAAGCACAGTCAATGAGCATACTTACTAGCTTTCCACCAGTCTTAAAACTTTTCCATATTTTTTCCCCCCAGTTATTCCAATATCAGATAAACCTTCTATGGAGGTGAATTACACCTCTGGTAAGATCATAAACGACACGTGTGAAGTTCTCTTCTTTAGGGAACTAACCTTGTGTATGAACATTATATCTTATCATTTTATTCAAGCTGTGCAATTTTTCCAGTATCAGTTACTCCAAGACTTATTCATCAATCTGCAGTCATGTGCACACACACACACATATATGTATGTATATATATACATACACATTTCTTCTACTTTCTTCTTGCATACTTTCAGAGTTTCCCCATTTCTGTGCTCTTGTTTAGTTAATTCAGTGCAGCAAGAAGGGTTTTTATTAGTGATCAATCTTGCCATTATTCTTTCCAGAGAAAAGACACTGGTTTTGAGAATGAACTTAGGAAGCATTCTCTTCCAAAGCTGACATATTCCTCTTTTACTCTCTGTAAGACTGAAACAAAACTGAGTTCAGAGAAGAACCACTCCTAGTCAAGGAGTAGCTGAATAAGGAACAGGGCTAGATACACTACTTCCTTGAAGAAAAAAATCCTGTAACTTCATTCCTTTTGTGAGAACTTTTATACACACAGTGTAAGGTCTGCACTGTGTGCAATGCATTCAGTAAGGACACAAACACATGATTTGATCCTGCAAATAATCATGAGGGCAGTCAACAGATTAAAGGACAATACTTTTATTTCATTTTGATTTTAGTTCTTCTGCTCCATGTGTCCATCCAAGCTTTTGAGCCCATTAAAAAAAAACAGAAGTAAACCAGAGAATCTGATAAATAAAATGTAACTGCACGTAAGAACTGTGGTTTCTTTCTCATCTTAATTTCTTGTACTTCAACTTTTGTCAGAGAACATCTGAAAATTAATCCCGTGTGAGCAGCAGACACTGAAATTGCCTTTTCCTGTCATTTTATGTGCATTTTAGTTCCTTTTTAAAATGAACAGACAATCTGTTTAGTTTATTATCATCACATTAAACAATTATGACTGTTCCCAATTTTAATTTAGAAAACTATTGCAGCAACACTGGGAAGCTACAGAGTTACTCAAGAGTAAAGCTGCTGCTTGGAAATTAACTTTGTATTCAAGTAAGGAATCCGAGATCATCTAAGACTAAACTTGAGTGTTATATTAATCTCAGGATTTCTCTGAAGGAAAAAATTCAAGGTTATCGCCTTAAAACTACCATGACAGATACCTGCACCACCATCAACTATGCAAGTACTTCCTTCCTACTCTAAAACCTGTATTGAAAGTGGGAACAGGTAGAGTGGACATGTAAGGTTTCATTATACTAGCAGTTTATTCCCAGTTAATATTTAAATAGATTAGTCGACTAGGAACGAGTTTTATCATTGCATTTGCACTGCAGTGGTTGAAAATATCTCCCTCAGAGATAGCTCTAATAGCATGTATTATGCCATGAGGATATGCCTGCAATTCTGAGGCAACAGGACACAGGAAGAGAACAAGTGACAGCATTATCTTGTGCAAGCTACACCTGCTGAGGGTCATTCCCTATTCAACTTTCACATGCAGACACTCCTATATTACCATACCATCAGTGTGTCAGTATAAAGCACCGGTCCTTTTTTCTCCCCTGTAGTTAACTGTCCCCAAAGGTACTGACCCAAGAAAATGTTCAGTATTATAGTGTGAGAAGTCCCACAGCACACCTTGGAGCAACAGTTATGATCTTACTGGATTGGTTCTAAACTTTTCTTTGCAGTTCACATACATGCATTGTATTTCTAATGTACAACTCTAAGTCGAAAGAGAGTTTACATAACATAAATGTTATACATTTGTAAATCCAGTAATTTCTGTATCCAGCATCTGTAAGTATGTGCTCCTCACAGTATGCACGCCCGTCACCAGTCCCAAACTCTTTCTGATAAATGAGAGTTTTGGGAACACACCTGCTGCCAAAATAATTTATACAGCTTCCTCATAACCACTTCTTTAGAGGGACATCTCAGAAGCTGGACAGGTTTTACAACCAAAAAATTAAAAGATTAATTAATTACTCTTATGATTGCAATCCATTCTCACGTACCAACTTTTCAGGATTACTTTGACCTCTTTTCTGTCACATCACAGAGACAAACTGTAGTCTGTAAATACAGTATTGCCACTGATGAGGCACAGGCTCCATACTCAGTGTGCTGGGTCTCAGGACCAAGGCTGACCAGGCAGACTTTCTCTGAAATTGTCTCCACCACCTGAAGCTTTCTTTTCACTTGGTTTAGCTGTAACAGCAATTCTTTCTAACAGCCAAGTAGTTATACCTGATTTGTTTTACTTTTGCTTATTTTCATATAGCATAACCATAGCTGTATATAGACAGCAGTAACAAGTAGTTATTTTGCGCAGAATGAGACATTTATGATTAGTGTGGAGGAATACAGGCCCGGTATGATAGCAGAGGCCTTGAAAAGTGGAAAGATGAGATGAGAGCACAAGCGTAGGCTGACAGCAGAGGCTACAAACAAATCGCTGGTGGTGTTTTGAAGAAATGCAGACTTGGAGAGGTGCAAAACAATTTGGGGGTAACAAAGAGAACGAAGAAGTACATAACCTGTGTAAAACACACCATATATACTAAATTTTGACATAACTTGCAGACCACTGAAGAAAGAGCAAGACGTAAAAGTATAAGCAAACATATAAAAATGATCCCCAAGCAAATCGTAGAATGAGAAAGAAGCTGCCATCAAACAGCCCCCAGGTCACATGGGCAACACCATATAAGCTTTAACTCCACAGTCGTAGGAGAGAACTGCCCCTGCATTGCCAGTCAGCAAAAGCTTCAGGAGTATAAACATAAAGGCAGGTGCCTAAAGCCAGACTTCCATGCTACATCAGTATCTGTGTTTCAAATGCAATAAAATATTTACCTAGCCCAGAGGGACAGGAAGAGTAATCAACAAGATCCAATTATACAACGTATTTAAAAGATCCCTGGTAACACATTCCAACCTTGAGCACCTTGCTTACACATCTAAGCAAGGCTAAAACCTACGTCGTGTGAACACACTCCTCCATTCTCCTGGCACTGCTGCAACACACCAGCAAAATTAATAGCTCTCCATACAGGGTTAGAGGTTGGCGTGCCCAGATCAGCTTGCAGGACCACAAATAGATAATTTTGATAGTGTTTCAGAGAGGCTGTACTTTACTTCCTAATGAAGGGCATTCACATTAAGTTTAAAAACAAACTCTGTACCTAAGATGTATTACTGACCAGAGAGTACTGTGCTATACTGGAGCTGCTTTTGATCACCAAAACCACTCTTACAAGAAACGTTAATGCTACTATACCATTTAGAAGTAAGATCTGATAAGAAACAGATTATTACACAGTAATTTAAGGTCATATGTCTCTCCTGTAATTATGAATTAGCATTTTAATTAAAAACAAAGATCTTGTCCTATTTTTTCCTAAATCTATTTAATGAAATACTCCAGAACAATGAAGAAGCTCTTCTGGTTTGCTGTTGAACCACTTAGAAATTTGTTAGGCCAAAACAGACTCTAGTGATAATTTCACATTGCGAGGGGCAGAATTCAGTTTCTTATGCTTTTCATAAAAGATATATAGCATATTAATTTCTGGTAGAGTATTACTGACAATGCTTTCACTGGTACAGGAACACCTTTTAGGTGCCTTTTCCTCCAGAAGCATCAGCAAAACACGCCCAGAAAAGTATATTTTTGCTGTATGATTTGCTATGACCACAGCTCTGTTGCATCAGCAGAATGTCACTAAAACAATACACTAACAGCAACTGTTGATCACATACCCTTTCTCCGCTGCGTCTGGTGACACAAGGGGCTGTATTCAGATCACCTACATTATACCTCAGTTTCCTACCCGTTAGCCTTAGTAGCTCTCTCTGATGCCATCTAAGCCCTCATAATCACTCCTGAGCAATACCCAACACTGTCAGCTTTGGTGTGATATAATCTTTCTGACCACAGACCTATATTTCCAAGACCCAAGTTTCAGAAGATACACTACACAGATGAGAATATTATCCTGATGATCAAAGAAGTGAAATTCACCAGAAGTGTGCCTGACAACATCTTTTATATTTTTATAGTCAGATCAGAATACTAGCAGCTTCTCACATCTCCAAGAGCATAGTAAAACCAACGTGCAAATGCATGTAAGGAAACTACAAACGGTACTGTTTTTTATAATCAGACAACATCAATGATGGAGGTGGAGGCAAACACAACTCGCAAAACACGTTAGAAACAGAAAAGCTTTACTCTGCTCTTTGCTAAGTATACAGTAGACCATACCATTACTGACAACCTCTGACAATGTCAACAGAGAGCAGATGTTCTATTACTGGCAAAGCATACTGTTCCTTAAGATAATGGCAGCTTGACACAACATGCTTTAAATTATATCCACACTTTTCACTTGTAAGTATGTAGACTGTTATAGGCATTTGTGAGCTTACGTTACAAAATATGAAAACAGAGAAGCTACTCCTAATCGAAAACTGCACATATTTAACAATGCAGAAATCAAGAAAAATAATTAAACTCCCAAGAGTAGACTTGAGCTCACTTCATTGCATGTATGCATCACAAGAGAATTTCTCACTACAGGATAAGCTAAATGCAATAATTAAATCATCTGTTTGTGTTAATACCTGAAAAAAGCACTAATTATTTTTCAGATACTATGTTTGTTTTTCCCCCCAAAGCCAGGGCTAATATCAGATATAATTCTAGAACTGCAAAATTATAGTCAACATCAGTATAACTAGAAGAACAACTTGGCAACTTGTCTCTTCATGCCTTGTATAGCATTAAAGGTACCAATTGTGTGCTTAACAAATTGATAATAATGTCTTGTTACCAAATGTTGCATTCTCATGCATGTATTAAAGCTTCTACACTGCATATGCATCGAAGCATAAAAAGATTCATTATTACCTGAACTAGTCTAATTAACAGCTTAGGCATGTGCTAATGTAAGTACCATTTATCTGCAAAACGGAAACAGTCCACAGAGGGCAAAAACAAAACAAACAAAAAACCTCAGGTGTCCATTCCCAGAACTTCACTTCTTTTTCTTCACTGATGCTGAAACTGCATCCCTCCACAAATGAAGGAAGCTTCACAGCATTCAAATGCTGGTGTAAACTGATTGAAAGAAAAGACTATAGACTGTAATCCATCACAGGCAATTTCATGCAAGCCCCTCAACTCAAGCACTTCTGCCTGCTTTGGTCCAATCCTTGCTGCCGTGTAATAACAGAAAGCTCTCAACCTCTGTCACCTCCTGCACTTCCAATACAAAGAAGGAGATTCTCCTTGCAGAATCCCTCACAGAGGGGAAACCTTGACAACTAAAGATTATGTGTCAAACTTGGAAATGAAACTATGGGCAAACATCTTCTGGATCCAGCTGTAGCAGAAAGGAGAACCCCATTCAGTCTATTCTTAGCTGCTCATCACTGCTTAGTTTTGAAAAGTGAGGCTTATTGTTTAAACTGTTTTAGTTAACTCACTTTGAAATGGTAGGGTAGGGAACAACCACAGCAACAGTTTGGCTGGCAGATACGAGACAGTGGTTTCCTCTGTCAGAGAGAAAGAGACAGGAGCTAACGATCAATCTGGATTTTAATATATTCCAACATATTTTTAAAACTACTCATAACATCTTTTATATGTATAATTGAATTTGACTTCAAACTTGAACATCAGTCTTAACATAGTATTTAACAGGTTTCTAAAACCTGTCCACATGAGTTTATACAAAATACATTTATCCCACCTTTGTCAATGTATCCTACCTTTCAGGCTAACGGTCATGTTAAATTTTAAAAGTGCTTGGATTTAAGAAAAGAAGTAAGGCCTTTCATAAGACAGGTCTTCTGAATATGCAATCATAAACACTTTATATAATCTTTGTATTTATAATATTCATGATGCAAATAAGTCCTACCTAACCTTTTCGACAATTCTAAATGTTTTGGAAATGCTTATAATTTTCTAACATTTAACAGTTTTCTTCTTTCTCTTTCCCTTCTTCCTCCTCAGCCCCACAAAAATAATGGAATAAAGATATGGTCATTTACCTTGCCAAAATCAAAATTGGAAGCCAGGAATTGAATAACTGGTCTATACTACTATGCAAAATCCTTTTCCACTTCTCTGATTTCTCGTGACTTCATTTTATAACACAATCTAAAAAGCTAGACTTCTCCGCAAAGATTTTGCACTTTTTTTTCATAATTTACCTTTCAATCAATATATTACACTAGAAAAATCTGCATGTAAAAATCAGATTTGTACAATCTTAACACACACCATAAGCAAACTTTTAGCCTCCTCTCAGCTTGAAAAGTAGCTCAACATAAATGTAAAGAAACCTATTCCTCTGAAAATAATTTTTGAGTTTGCTTCTGAAGAGTACCCAAGCCCGTCGTTCCAAGAGAGAACACTAGCAGGCATTCTAGCAGGAAAAAAGAATAAAGCTAGCATCCAAGACTACAAAACATCATTCATCTATGTAATTCCTACTAAACGGAGAAAGTCCTGTTAAGCCCATCACTTCTGCTTAGGTAAACCAGACTTCAAAGCATATTTGGATAGTAACAGTTGCTCATCAGGTACTGGTAAAATAAAAGAGACCAAGATATAAAACTCTGATATTCAACAGCACTATGTCCCATTATAAAAAAGATACCCTGTTTCAGCTTTTAAATACATGCAGAAAAACATTACAACTATGAAACTCTTCAGACTGCATTCCTGAATCATTCATGTATGGAAACTTTAATGGTATAGAATATACATTTACTCTCCTGAAGAGTTACCACCGTCCTTGTCGTTAAACTAACTTCACATCAACAAACAAGGCCAGAAGACTTACTGCACTCTCATCATAAATGCTCAATAGCTCAAAAGTGATAATTATACAAAATAATCCAACTCCCATGCTAGCATATATGGACATTTTAAATTGAATTACAATGGTTTATAATACCAATAACACCAAAGATTTAGTTGAGACATGCGGAAAATATTTTTGTATGTGTACACCTTAGAAATAAATTCCTAGTTTACATGACTAAAAAATGGAAGCAATCCAGTTCTTTTAACTTCTAAGGAAACAACCTTTTGTCATATCAAATTACAAAGTTTAGATAAGAACATAGTTATTTCCCACTACTTGCTATTTTCCTGGTTAATACTTAAATGCCATCAATATTAAGGCCTCTGTTGTCATTTTCAATACTACTCATTCTAAACACTTTCTCATTTTAACAGCATCATAAACTGGGACATTGCCCAGTATCTGAACAAAATTTCAAGTTTATTAAATACTTTATTTTCAAACAAGAATACTAAACACAGACAATTCTCACCAAATATCCTGGCACAAATTTAGTTTTAGTATTAAAATTAGGTGTAAAGTAATACATTCAGTTTGCTCTGAATTCACTCCCAAATAACTGTGTTAACCTCGCCTCTACTATCACCCCTAATTTCCTTATCATCCATTTATAGGCTCGGATCTCTGTTCTGCAAGGAAACCTAATGTGGAGCATATTTAACTATAATACATGTCCTTGAGCCTCTGTATGTTAGATTCCCTGGCTGTATGGGTAGATGAAGGCACCTAGAGTTCTGCCGCTGGTCCTTCTTAATCCCAGCCTCCAAACTTAATCAGAAGCGTTAGCCTCTCTCCAAATCCATAAGAGTGGGCTCCCATTCTTACATCTTTGTTCTATTAGCAAGAGACCTGACAAATTCAGTCAAGCAATCATTACTAGTTTCAAGTTCTAAGAGAGGAGTACCATAATTAGTTTAACTAATACCAACCAGAAAGAAAAGCAAATATCAGACAATCCACCAAGTGACAGATAGTTAGGAAATGCTGTTGAGTGGTATCAAGAATTTTCCTTCGACATAATGTAAAACAAGAAAATACTAAATGTCTTCTACGTACATAGTGGTAGAAGGCATATTTTTCCTTACATGTGCTCTATACAGTTCAAGCAGTCACACTACTTGGCATGCAAAACATTTTTAGAGTTCATACGCAAGCAAACTCCAAAAAGCCAGTCCAATACCCAGCAGGTAAGACACGGCAATTTCAGTTCAAAAACCACAAAAGAAAAATAGAACTGGAAATAGAAAGGAAGAGGGTAAGAAAAACAGGGAAATGAGAAAACAAACCAAACATTTATAAACCAGGATTTAGATAAAAAGAACAACAACGTCAGGGATAAACTCAAGTATTTGTTCATTTAACCCCTTTTAAATGGAGTACAGTGTTTAAGTAAGCAATACAGGAAAGTACATAACTTACATCTTCAGGTTACTAATTTTTAATTAACATCTCGAGACAGATTAGGATCCCTTAAATTACACTGTTAACAGTTACTGAAATCAATACACATTGAAATCAATAGGATGTCAGCTAAATGCGTGTACATTCATAACCAGGTGTCTTGTTCAATAAGCAATGAACTATTTAACAGGCTTGAAAGCTAGCACAGATCATATATTCAGGCAACAGGTAAGAATTTGCTAAGATTTTGGCTAATAGAATTAAAGTATATTGTCCAAGTCTCACAATGAATGGATAGGAAGTAAACTGACAAGTTCACTCTCCTAAATTGCACTGCTTACCCAAGACACTGAAGAAACTAAATGGGAAGCTGACGCTTAAGAGGAGGAAGAAAAATGAACTAAATGTTTCAGTGGGCATCAACCACACCAAACAAAAGTGATTTTTGAAAGTTCCTATTTACCTTCATGATTTTTTTTTTTTGCCATTTTAGCTGATCATTCTTACAATTCCCAACATACTTGAAATTTCATAATGAATAACCTACTCCAAAAAAAGAAATCATAAAAGTGACAAAAATGCACAAAAAAATCCCTAAAATTTCTCAGAAGACTACTTAGGTTCCACCACAATACATACTCTTTGAAAAATCAGAACAGATACTATGAATAAAGTCTGGGATTTTCAAGAAATATTAAAATGAGCTTAACATTAGTTTGATTTCAAATATGACAAAGCCTTATGTTTAAAGAAGAAAAAAATAGTGCTACAATAAAGGAAGTTCACCATGCACAGTTGTCTATAATATTCAAAACTTCTCTGTATGGTTTCTATTCTTGGAAAGTTTGGGGTTTTCTTTCCCCCCCTCTGAAACAAAGCCTATAAATTCCTTATATGTGCAAGTTTATTGGTAGCAAAAGAGATTTGGTAAATATAGTAATTATAAAGCAAATATAGTGTCAGACTGTTTGTCATTTTTAAAAGTTATAGCCATTGCTAAGTAAAACTGGCACTGAGGACCACAACTCACATTCATATAAATTCACATTACACAGCACAGACACCTGAAATCTAAAGAATTACATGATCTTGAAATCCCCCCCCAAATTCCAAAAGCAAATTCAGCAGTATAATTAGAAAGCAACCACACCTCAATTCTCACAACATCATGAATAAAAGACAAATAAAATGATACAACATGATTCCTGTGCATTGTCTCTGCTGTCAATCAAAGTAGCCACATTCCAATATCCTTCTATTCCCTCCTCCACCATAACTGCAGGCCCAGGTATTGAAAACCACTGCAAAACTTGTACATCATTGACAGTTCAGCTGTTACAAGGTGATGGACCACATTCTTATCACAGCTAGATATCTCAAATCAGCTTGCAAATTGAAGACTATACTGCCAAGACATAAATGAATATTTCAGATATGCATTTACTAGTGACCTTTTTAATCCTCAAGCATATAATTAATTTTAGAATAAAGACTAAGATACAAAAGCACTTGCTTTATGAACTTTGAGTCATGAGCTCCCCTTTGCTAACTGCTAAACCTTGTGTTAAACATATTATTGCCTTACTTTTTATATGTTGTCACTGTTTAAAATATGAAAAATAAATTAGAATTTCAGCATATCACAGTATATTTTTACCTAAAAATGTTCCATAAAGCAATTGATGAAGCAAGCAAATTCCGTAATACTAGTGTTGATTGAATGTGATATTAGGAATCTCATTTTAGAAAAAGACCTAAAGAGAGAATCTCAGATTACACATAAGCATCTTGACTTTGTATAACCTGGCATATAATAGGTGTTGACACTGCAAAACAGACATCTGGCTATAGAAACTTGACATTTCTTTACCAGCTATCCAGAAAACCTTCATATGGGCCAAAGTTTTGACACAAACTAAAATTTTAAAAGTGTTCTGGTCTAAAGCAAAAATCTTCTAGACTATAATTTCAAATAACTGAATTTTATATTCACAGCATTTCTTACTGCATATGACCTTGATACTAATTCCATGCAGTGTGTCCAGTAAGGACTTCGCTATTTATTCCCGTCTCCACCCCCCAAACAAAACTGGACTAATGCACAGAGTTTGAGTTGCAAGCTCACTGTGTAAGATGCTGTTTGCAAGGAATGCTGATGAGGGATAAAACAACATTATGATAGCTGAGAATAGTCCTAAAAAACTGCAGGCTTATTCTTCTAGAGGCAGTCAGCAGATTTGTAACAGATAACAATACTAATGAGATACACAAAATCATCTACATTTTCATGGAAGGACAGACAACAAAGCAGGATTTTTCCTCAGCATGAAAGAGCCTTCTCTTTAATGATTTTTGAAGTATTTATCAGCAACGAAAGCAACCCAGAGCATTCCTCTCCCAGCTGTTATCTACATCGGAAGACAAAAATGAAAGTTACAGCAGACTGATGAGATAAATGAAAATATTCTTCTCAATAAGTACAAGAACTTTTACAGACATCAGCCTTCAGCACAGAGTAACTTCCTACTTTTAAACAAATGGCAAATTGTACTATATAAAAATTATGGTAACAACCTCAAAAGATGCACTAACCTGCGTTTTGGAGGATGACAGAAAACACAAAAACACAGAATACAAATGTAAAAGTACTATAACACACACTAATTTATAAAGACTGGAAAACGGTGCATGTGTTCCAGAATTTCCCTGTTTTCTAGTAACTTGATAGGTTCTGGTCAAGATGAGATACCATCATTAGTAGTACATCCTGCTGCATAAGGCATGTTGGTTATTTTGCAGAATTTTTATTGTTCTCAGGAACTACATCATCATTGCAGACTGCCAGCACAAATGTAGCAAGACAGTGGCTAGAGTTCCCTTAGGCCCCATTTAGCACCTGAGCCCAACTCTGTCTTATCCCCACATCATGAGGACAGAAGATAGTGCTGATGGAAGAGAAGAACACACTAGCAGGCTCCCAGTTTCTCATCCCACTCGAAGTGCATGCCTGTGGCCAGGGTGGAAGGATGGGTAGACAGTGACCAGCTGCCCTATGGGCAGGTCAGCTTGGGGACTTTCCTAGATAGACTCCCAACAGAGGGTGAAGCAAGGGCAACTGAAATTCGTAGGCATCCTGCATGGAAACTTTCTTTTAAACTGTGGCATGCCAATATTAAGTTATCAAAGTCCTGTATCCACATAGTGTGGGTACACCAAGCAGAGCCAGTTAGCATATTGATTCCTGTCTAGCCTCCTAAATGATGTAAATTTACAGACAAAAGGACAAAGCTCAGCCGAGATGAATAATCTGCGAGATTCCTCACTAGAGTCTGCTGACCTTAGACAAGCAATGTAGTTGCTTGGGAGATGGGTCCTTACTTAGTAATGTGTACCACTTAGAGACAAAGTCTCCTTTAAGAACTCATAGAAACTATTATCAGTGATCCAAAAGCATCTTAATGGAAAAAGGAATTTCTGTAATGTAGTTTCATCATTACTGTACTGATTACTACATACTTCAGTTCAGCAGTAGCTGCTAAAGAGAGTGCTCTTTTCAAGGAAGCAGAACAGTCTCCCAGTTAAAATTTCGGTTACATTCAATAATCAAGGCAAGGGAAAGAAGGGGGGGGAAGAAATTCTGGTTATTCTACCAGCAGGTCTACCAACCCAAAAAAAATAAATTAGGACAATGAGTGACCATTTCAACTGGTCTAGTTCTGTTAAAAAAAATTTCCACATATCAACTGCTCTGTTTTCTCATACAGAGGAATCATTCTGGACTGATGTGGTATCATATGTATATTCTTAGAAACCTATAGTATATATGTATATTTATGTACACACATATGCACACACACACACAGATACTCTACTGAAACAATATCAATTTCAGCAATAACAATTTCCTGAATAAAACTGGCAGACTTCCAAAGCAGTAGTTCTGAAGATCTTATCCACTGAGGACTTTCTACACTGTACATTACAAACCAGTGAACATAAAACGGGATCCATTTGTTTTATCTGCAAGCAACCAGAGATGCTCCTGGCAGATAAGGAATTTAGAAGTGTCAGGAATTTTTCTTTAATGTTCCTATAAAGCAAAGGAAAGGGATTTTTCTAAGCTTGTTTACATGGCTTCTCATCTTCATTTCTTACTTTTATGCAGTACTAAGACTTATCGTTTCCCCTAAATTACAATGCACATCCCTCTATAAACGGAAAACATTTACTTTATTCTGGAGACTTTCCGATTTGTTTTATGGTAGTTAAAAGTCAGAGAACCTTCCATAATCTAGGCAATTTTAAAATGATTTTTAGATGTGTTTCATTGATGAAACAATGGACAGAGAAAAAAATGGCAGAGGAAATTTGTTGAGGAACAGCAGTAAGTATACAGGCATGAAGCCTGTACACCAACCGCCAAACAAAGTCCCATGTTTTTAACTTTTAGAGTTCGGAAGACTTTGAAGTTAACAATTTTACAGATGAGGCATGTTCTCTGGGATGACTGTATCCCTTGCTTGTTAATCACCTTCTCTGCTTTACTGTAGCTATCTTTCTCAATGAGATAATTAAAAGATTCTGCAAAATGGAGAACTCTCAGGACAAATAAATATGCAGTCCCCTCCTCCTTAATGCCTACTTTAATGAAGGCCAGGATAGCTGAAGGATAACACCAACTGCTTGGCAAGCTAGGAAAAGAAAAGCGTGAGTGGAGTGATATGCATCACTAAGAGGGTAACACACCTTTTCATAGCTTTGCTGGGCATTCATGTATTAGAACCACTGCAATACTGAAGACAGACAACAGTTGGTCTGTAGGCCAAAAGAAGGATCTGATAACGAAGGTTGCTCCCCAGAAGCATTCCCATTCCTCCTTCCTGAACAGCGTCTCTAGTAGCAAATTTAGCACCACGATCATTAAAAGCATGTCTGAACAGGACCCCAAAGCTCTTCCAACAAATAATTAGGAAGCTTCTATCAATGTGGGCCTCAGAGAGAGACTTTGGTCAATCTCACCAGAAAACAACGCAGTGATGTGATTGCCATCATCATCTCTTACAGGACTGGGAAAAAACAGGTTCGTGAAACAGGGTTGGAGTACTGTCCCCTCCAGGCCTTCAACACTTCTACAAAGACTCTTACCTTAGGAAGCAAAGAGGGAGGATAGATTTCTAAACAAAACAGAAACAAACATAGTTTGGCACAACTGAATTCTAACTGAACTTCTGTTTTCTACTGTTTAACTACAGTGTCTTATTTTCTCCTAGATACTTCCATGCTGACTACTTGATTAACCAATTTACTATTCATCAGGTAATGAAGATAGTGTAAGTGGGCTGAAAACAGAACAGTTGATTCTCTTTTACCAGCTGTTGCCTATTGTTGATCAAATTCAGTCCAACTGTGTTTTCCTCCTCCTACTTCAGCTTGAATAACCAGCTGCTTTCATTATCTTTTAAGACTAAGAATATGCTACTGGTTTATTGTATACATATGTTAATTTGGTAATCTGGTAATAGAAAACTGTTTTTAAGAAAACTACACAATAATCAGTAACATACAATACCAAATTAGACTAAAATCTTGGGACAAAAAAAATAAAGCAAGAAATAGTTGTTAAATTGTATCCACCACACATTTCGATTCACAAATGTTTCAATATTCTGTAGCTTACCTACATCACTACTGGCTGCCTTCTTTACAAAAAACACCAGAAAATATGTACAAATTTATAGTGGCATGATACAGAATACGTTTCTATTTACTAAGAAGTTAAGTGTATTTCATAATACTACAATAAAGAGGAGGCTGAAGGGAGACCTTATTGCTCTTTACAACTACCTGAAAGGAGGTTGTAGCGAGGTGGGGGTCGGTCTCTTCTCCCAAGTAACAAGCAACAGGGCAAGAGGAAATGGGCTCAAGTTGTGCCAGGGGAGATTTAGATTAGATATTAGGAAAAATTTCTTCACGGAGAGAGTGGTTAGGCATTGGAACAGACTGCCCAGGGAAGTGGTGCAATCACAGTCCCTGGAAGCATTCAAAAAACATGTGGATGTGGTGCTTAGGGACATGGTTTAGAGGTGGACCAGGCAGTTAGGTTAACAGGTTGGACACTATGATCTCAGAGGTCCTTTCCAACCTTAATGATTCTATGATTCTATAATATACTTTTATGAGAAATACTGCAAGCATGGTATACTCCGGAACAGTGTTCTGAGACATCATTATATGTAGGTATATGCAATGGAGTATCATTACCAACAATGTGCAGAAACTATATTAAAATATCTGGAGATAACCTGACTTAGCTAAAGTCATTACCAGAATTTGTCCAGGACCTACTGGCTTTACCTTCTACCAATAAAATTACTCAAAAGTGCTACAGTGAAATGATACAATCAAAGTGAGAAACTTGTGACAGTGTGAAATCTGCTGAAAGGCATAGCTGACACAGCCCTAAGTGATGTAGCAAGTTCCACATGCATACGCTGTTTACTTGTGGTGTAGAAGCAGCAGATATATTATGATCACAGCTGCCACTTTCTCACAACACACTTTTCTTACTATCCCTTCCCTTACACAAGAAATACTGCTACAATTCAGAATCTCAGAAACACAGAAAATCAGATGTTGGGCAGGCAGTTGCAGTATGCAAAAAGTAACTCTTAAATTGCAGGGCAGCTGAGGAGGGAAATTAGACCAATATTATCAGACCAATCAACTTTGCTGTTCGATTCTATTTGACATCTGACAAAGAAAATACATCAACTACTTTTGAATTTCAAACTTTATGCTTGCCAAAATAAGCATTAGATTAACAACAGACAAGATACAATTAAGTGCAGTTTTTCGAAGACATCTGCTTTATTTTAACAGAAAACATTTTTATTCCCCCATAAATAGTATCGGTTACTGAATAAATAGTATCTATCTATTACATGCTAAATGAGACCAGAAAGCCTTCAAAAGGCAGGAAAAACAAAACCAGAATATTCTAGTAACCCAGATCACTGCTTGTTAAATACTGGGTCAGAATCAATCTGATACAATACTGAATTATGACACACTGTACATGACTGCTTCTCAGATCATCTTTCCCAGGAATCCAAACTTCATCATGTCATGACCAGTTGTGGTTCAAAACATCATTTCTGAAGAATACCTCTGCAGCAACAATCACTGCATTCTTAAATTTTACTTCCTTACACGTGCAGAAAGACAAAGCAAAAATATCTACTACGGTGACATAAAAGAATAAAATAGCTTGTTAAAGGAGCAATGGAAAGAGTAACAGAAAAATTGCAGGTGAGTGGGAGATTGGTCCATAACAGAAGTTTTTTTTTTTTTTATGGGGAAGATGTTAGAAAACGTCTCAGCTGAAACATCTTTAGAAAAATTGGGAACAATTAATAAGAAAGCACTATGACCAGATGATGTTCTCTCAAAATGTTTAATGAAAGTATGGCATGAAACTACTGAGTTATTAACTGTGATGTGTACTGTCTCATTTAAAACCATTAAACACAAAGACCTTACCTCTGCCTCAGAACGTTCCCTAGATGAGGACTGCTGGATCCAGTCCTATGCATTTATTTTGTTCCCTATACATCCCCTGCTGGTCAGTGTTAGAGCTAGGATTGGGGGCTTGATACTATAATTTGCTGTTTTTACATTAAGGAAAATGTTGCTGAAACAGAGTTGCTTCTAGCATGACCAAGTTAATTTTGGGGCACATCCAAACTGAAAGAAAAATCTTGATATTTAACTTCCAACTAATTACGATGCTTAAATTATTGATAAAAACAACCTCTAGTCCTTTTTAGAGGCATGAATGCTTGTCAAATTTACATAAAAACAATGTATGCAGACTAGAAATCTATAGCTCAGAACACACACACTGCTCCATTTTAGGCTGATATATATGCAGTATTGTAAAATTAAAAACACAACTGAGTGCTTGATTCTGCCCTTTGAAAGATCTCTGTCTGTCCAAGCTGAAAAGGTCTCCAATCACTATGCACAATTAGGACAGCAGAATACAGGCCATATTTAGCCCTCCAAACAAAAAATTTCTAAGCATGTCTTTGATTTTTTTTTTCTTACAGTTATTCCCAGCAACAAAGGTCACTGCAAACCACACAGCACACATTTTACTGCTTGTTACCGCTTATACAAAGTTACAGCTAGCAACTATAAGCCAAAATATGCAATATTTTATTTACAGCATGCTTGGATAGATATAGCATCAAATAATCAAGTAATCCTTGTATGTATTAGCGGAAAATACAGCAGCATCCAACTATTACTGAAGTTGAGGGAAACCATTCACCAATTCTAATATATTTTGAAGTGTTGTTATTTTCATCATTTAGATCTCACTATTTATAAAAATCTATTAGTACGGAAAGAAAAACTGTATTAGGAAAAGCTACAGAATAAAATGCACTAGAATCCAACCATTTTGGTAGACTGAATATACATCTAACACATAACTAACAAATTAGGCAATCAATTCTCATAAATTTTTATCAACCTAACAGTTACTGACGGAGTAAATTCCATCATGAAGCCATGACATTTATGAAAAATTAATCCACTCCCATTTTTCCCTCTGATTTTTTTTTTTTTGACAATTTTGCTGTAACAGGTACTTATCTATAGGTTTTCAAAGGTGAGCGAATTCTTCAGTCTTCTTCTGGAGAGCACAGCCTTTGGTATTTAGCCTTGCTTAGGAAGGAGTTAACTAGATGCAGCAAAGTATCCATAATAGAGTTAATACTACAAATGGCAAAATATAAACTTAAACTTAGATAAGCTTCTTCTGATTTGAAAACAGGTACAGTACTTGAATTATGAAGCTAGCTATTTAGGAAGGCAAGTTTATCTACCATATCCACACTCTAGGCTTGGCTTAAAAAAGTACAATCCCTTGAGACTGCATATCCTACTCAGAGCTATAAGAATTCTAAAATTTAATTAGTTACAATCTGAAAGCTGAAAACTTGTCTGCTCCATGGGAGTCAGGTATTTGCATGTGATCATAAGACCACAGCAGTTTATCACTCATTAGGTAAGTCATTATACTTCAAGTGTTCGTGTTTAACACGTCTTAACTGCAAGTAAAATGTACTAATTTAAAACACAAGCAGCCATCAAAAAGGCAGCATAAAGTGATTCACTATGCAATTGGGGTTGTCCAAGAGCAGCATCCAATCATTTCTAATCAAGTCAATACACAACGAGATACAAATACTGATTCATATTAATAAGCAATAATTTTAAAATAAAAATTTAAGTCCCAGTTTTATCTTCTAGATAGAACAATATTACTTAATGTTTTAATACACTTCATGAAATTTCTTTTTTTCACCTACAAACCAAAGCTATAAAATGCATTTCTAGTGAAGCATCTACCACCATTACTACTGCTAAGCTGTCAGACTGTTAAAATGCAGAAGAGACTCAAATCTTCAAGCAATGCAGCTTCATCCGTAACACACACACACAGAAGTCCAGAACCTTTGACTTCTTCAAAAGAGAATTACAGCTCAAAACAGAATAAGCCCTTTTAACTTCCCTTTCTAAGTCAAGATAAACAACTATAGTTACCCCTTTTTCATGTTTAGAGAAACAAATATTCCACTACAAACTTAAAAAATTAATATAGTATCATTCAAATTCAAGGATTCAGCTTCAAGGATTTTCTTTCATTCCAGTAGGGCTTTAACATGCACTATTCATGACTGGAGTAACAGCAAGTAAAAGTGAGGAAGCGTTTGCAATTTTGCAAGTCTTTGCTAAAATACATGATCACAGCTTTGTAGGGTGCGTCCTGAAATGCCCCTGCATACAGTAAACCCATGGACTTTAAACTCATGGACTTTTCACTTGTGGGTACTCCTCCAAAGCTTTACAGGAAAAAGGATAGGAAAACTTGTGCTCTTATACCCTGAGATTTCCCTGTCCTGTCTTGACATACTGACAAGGGGTTACAAATTGTACAATGCAGAAGCAGCTGATGTTTCACGATCACCTTACATGCTGAGTGCTGACCCTGTGTTGGAGTGTCTGGCACACTGAATGCTGCTTGTCAGTTGAGGAAATGCCTCCTCCAGACAAATGTGAGCCCATATATCTGACCCTTGCCTGGGAAACTGAAGTATCTCTGTTCTCAGTGACCTCCCTAATAGTTTAGCGAAGAACAGGCATCAGCACTATACTCTATAATTACACAGACTATGAGTGTGCAAACAATGACTATGAAGAGGCGCCCAAATCCTGTAAGTTCATTGATAGTTGATTAGGTTACTTATCAGTTCACATCATTCAAGATTTAGAAGAACAGATGAGCTTCCATTACTTGCCAAGATGAAAAGCACATTATTATGGTGGAAGTATCAGCTTGGAGCCTCCACTACCAGCTTTCTTCTTACAAACAAAATGAAAAGTGCAAACATTCATCTTACAAAAATAAATAAATTCTGCACTCCAAAGATCCCAAATCCAAATATTGAACTATCTACATGTAAAATTTGTTCTTTATTAGAGATTAAACTTTTGAGTAAGAATGTTAAAAGTTTTGTACTTCTGTAAAAGCAAATTCAGAAGCATTTTATCGTTTTAGTAGTATTTCACAAAGTCACATATCAAAGAAAATAACACTACTGTTTATGACCCCTCCCTGGAAGTATTCAAGGCCAGGCTGGATGAGGCTTTGAGCACCCTGATCTAGTGGAAGGTGTCCCTGCCCATGGCACGGGGGTTAGAACTAGCGATCCTTAAGGTCACTTCCCACCCAAACCATTCTATGATTCTGTCTTTTTATATGGAGAGAATATGGAATTTAAACCAACATTTCTGAACACAGAATCTTGCTATCCAAAAAGACTGCATTGGGTCTTGCAACTTGAGGCTGACACATGGGCCAATTAAACCTTTTTCAGCATCACCACCTCGACTTAAAGATATCCTCTTTACAGGCAAAATAGGCATTTTCAAAGTGCACTTTTACGAAGTAATCTAGCTACAAAATAAGGCATCTACTTTTCTTACATGTGTAACCATACTCTTTAGAAATACATTTATATTGATAAATGTTTTATGAAGAATATTGATTCATCCTTGATAATTTATCACTTCTCTAACCATTAGAAAACAGCTGTTGTACAGGAGACCTTAAGCACAGAGTTTTAATCCATCTCTCTAAATACTTCCAGTATCCTCAGCCCAGAATCTATAGTTTCCTTAACTCAGTCATCATGATCAATTTGCCTGAAGGTTATCTGGTAACACATTTGTATTTTGTTACCTCTACACTTGTTTAAAGACAGGAAAAAAACAATTCTAATGTGCTTACAACCCATGTTACTTAACCCATCACTGGAAACCCTCCATTCACTAAACGCTTGTGTCAAGGCCTCAAAATCATCTGTAAATCTTCACCCTATTTTCACTGGAACAGAACAAAGCATGTGTAAAATAAGCTAGCATAGCCTTATCTTTGTTCAAAGACCGGACTAAGCTCATTCAGATTATTTATTAAAACATGCTATATCATAGAACACTACAATATACCATCTTTGTGCAGTTGCTCTGTTAGGTTTGCTTTCTTTCCATTAGCCTTTCCAGTTGTTGCTTTTCTTCTGATACTTTCTGAAGCAGTCTCATTCACAAACAGGGACAAAGGGGACTAGATAAATCCCTGCACAGTGTCCCTGTGTGGACACTAATACCAACAGTCTGTGCTCTTCACTCCCACCCCCCTTACTGTGCAACACTTCAGAAGGCAGTTTATCTAATCCATGCTTTAACTGATTAGCTAACTTTCCTGAAAGTTTCAATGTAAAAAAAGTCTCCAGAATTCTATTTCTCCCACTTTTGTCTGAAAGTAAAATTGAGTAAAATGAGTACTAAGGTCCTGTATTTGAGCTTTCATACATATATTTAAAATAATTATTTGGGGCTAAGAAGCATACAATATTTGGATCAATAGCAACATTGCTGCAATGGTTTCTAAAAATACCCTTGTCATCCACGTGTCACACGGTCATGCTAAAAACACCTTCAGTGGTACCATTCCCGCCAGCTGGACAGTTCACATAAGCATATATGTGAACACTCAAAATATCATGTTTCTTTTGCTATGTGCGATTTCTGCTGAATGGGATGTTGCCTGCTTTGGTTTCATTCGCAGATCACCTGTTCAAGGAAGTCACTGAACTTCCCACCAAAAATACATTGAGGAGCGCTTGTGCTACTAATGTAACAAATAGAAGCTTAACATTAGCATTTTCAGACACACATGAAACACCGTATGGAAGCTTACTGTATCTGCTGAGACATCTAACATTAACTCCCCCAAATTTCCTTTCCTACTGCAGTGACATTTAGGTAAACAGCTTTTGCTCTATCACTATGGGAACAGTGGCTGTTCCTTCTGTTCCTATATTGCCACTACCAATCACTTTTTCTTCGCCAAAATTTGCTGCCAAAACATTCTACGTTCTCAAACTTAAAATATAGCCTCTGACAACAAAATTCACCAGAAAGTGTTCACCAGAAAGTCAGCCAAATTATTTCCAAATAAAGACAAAATAAGAGACTGTTTTCAGAGAACTCCCTAGATCTCATGCTATTGTTCACATGAAGCCTATCATCATATCTGAATATTTCACAGCCTCAAACTTACTTTTCCTTTTGATATCCTTTTAGAGCAGAAAACTGTTTTACAGGTGGGACACTAAAATAATAAAAAGATAAACAGCCTGTCCGAGAACATACAAGAAGTTAGGCAAAAACTAAAAAATTCAATGCTTGTTTCTGAAGCTCTTGGCTAGCATCTTACCTACCTTCTCTTACCCTTTCCACTATGGCAACAAACCATTTTATTTCCTTAACCTGCATAATTCAGTGTTCCTCTTCGAGGAGACAAGCAGTTCTGTAAGCATGAAAATTAATAAAGCCTCATCCCTACAGCCTGGCATTGGTTGATGAGTTTTGGTATGACATGTGGGCTCCTGCTGCAGCCTGCCTTTGGGGGAAAGAGGGAACGCAAAGTTACTCTCTTCCTGTTCTCAAAAAAACATGTAAAACTAACTTTGAAATCTTTGTTTCTGCTGTATTTGGTTGAAATCAGATGCTCTCAGAAGTTACAGAGCTCAAAGACATATACATATAGCACATGACTGCAAAAGCTGCCTTCCCCGCCCCCCCTCCCCCCCCCTTTTTAATAGGGAGCTCCTGGAAGAACAACCTTAGCTACACCACAACTTGTGGCCCATGTATTTTTCATCCACATTGATAAATGCTCTCAGCCATATAGTGCTTAGGGAAAACATAGATGAGAAGCAGCTGATAGTCTTTTACTACAGAAGACAAAGTCCTTTAAAAATGTCACAAATCTAACCTATGCTGACAGACTAGGTCTGTGCATGCTCAGTCTACCTATGCTCAATCTGCATTAACTATGGGTGTTAAGCTTGCAAAGCCTCCAGCAAGTTTTACAGTTCAGGGTAAGGTCTTCTTACTGTATTAAGAATACAGATGGCAGGCATGTCTGGTCTTAATATGGGCTTACACCAACACACCCATGACAACGTGAACATAAAACTGAATCATTAGCCAGTAAAATAACATGAAATTATTAGCCAGTAAAATAACATGAAATTTCTGCTGAAACCATGTTTTAGGGAATTTCAATTAAATGTGATAGTTTCATTATTTTTAAGACAAAATGTAAAAATTTTTAAGTACCATTGAATTTGGTACTAGAACATAGAGAAACTTTCTGTTCTATACTATGCCTCAAGAATTATGGCAGCTGAGGCACTTCAACAAGAGACAGAGCTAGCTGCCTTGCATTACTAATGCAGGCCAGTCACAGAGACTTTGTACCTGGAAGTATTCATCTTTGCTCTAGCAATCAATCAGAGCAGAAACTGTAGTGAGCATCATTTAATACCATGAGACTTTTAGGTACAGTTAGGTTTAACGCCGTTCCTTTTTATTACTGAATTTTTTTAATTTAGTTTTTCTGAAGTCAGTGGTGTCAAGAGATTTTGAGACCTTATTTTAATAAATGTACAAGATCTATGTAATTTGGTAGGTTGTTTTCTTTCAGCTTTTTCCTTTGCTATAGCAAGAAATAAATTAT
Organism: Platalea leucorodia; assembly: GCF_965183815.1. Classification (NCBI taxonomy): domain Eukaryota; kingdom Metazoa; phylum Chordata; class Aves; order Pelecaniformes; family Threskiornithidae; genus Platalea; species Platalea leucorodia. Next base: position 16,809,299 of record NC_138831.1, read on the forward strand.
TGAACAATAAAAGCTACCTGAACTCGGAAGTCTTCTTGGGATGAAAATAAGCATGTAATTACTTAAATATCATTTCATGATGAATAACTGACTTATGCCACACATCATTGGTATGTGTTTTAAGGGATTCTGGATGAGTATTTGAAAAAAAAAAAAAAAAAAAGTAATGGCATCATAATAAATCCATCAGAGTGAAAACCACACTAACAAAATGTCTGATAAACATAATACAGCTTTGGGGTATTTGCTACTCAGTACCTTGGAAGGACTGCATTTTTCTGATTAGCTGAGTGGCGTAAGATGCGATCTTGCTGGAGGCTGCTGCACTGCTGCAGCCACCATCAGCCAACCCAGAAAAGTATAATTATTAAACTACTGAACCTTATTAATGAACATTTCTTATGTTTATGTTCTTACATTGCAAAGAGCTTTCCAGCTTTTATGCCATACAAATGTAACTGGCTCTGTATGCTGCTTTGTGCTACTGGATCTTCCACAAAATTTTACTGAAATACAACCTGGTAGCTCAGAACGACATATTTAAGCTGTCAAGTGTAATAAAATTCAACATAACCACCTGGTTTGTATCATATGAGAAGAGGACAACTAAAACAATTGGCCAAATGAATTAGGCTGAACTACTTTCCTGAATTAAGACACATCAAATACTAGTTTCTTAGAATATATGCAATAAAAATAAATTTAAAGATTAAATTCTGATCTTCTGCAAGTTCTTTGTCTAGCATCATCCCTTCTGTTATACTGACCAACACTGATCACAGTTTGTATTATGTGATTTACCACAGTAACAAATAGCAAGATTCAGATCATTAATAATGACATTATCAAAAAGTATAATTCTACAAGCTTTCAAACTTGTAAGCAGCTCTCTACCCACATGAATAGTGACCACTGAAAACCACCACGTAATGCCAACAGAAGAGTTAGGCCCTGCCCAAACTTTTAGCTGTTCAACAAAACTGAAAATGTACTCGCATAATACCTTTTACTTTTAAATAAGAGGAAAAACATCTTGGTTCATAACAGTATAAATAAATCCATGCAAATAAATCTGCTCGTGATTTCAAAGTTTTATATTACTATCAAGCACTACAGTATTATTCTAGAATAATACTCCCTACTAACAATGAACAGTCAAATGATGTATCCTGGTCAGCTGTGTTGATTTCATTGAAAATGTTATTTTCACAGCTAAATTTTGAGCATAAATCTCAAATCTTTATTTAAAGTTTGGTTTCAAATGCTGAAGTCAAGCACCTAGGTTTCTGAGAAGACTCACACAGTTTAATCAAGGCATTCTTCAAGAAGAATAGAACTCTAAAAGCACTTTTCTTCATAAAAATGACTATGGAAAAAAACCACGAACAGCACAGCAGGCTGCTAATAGGTGCTACCAAGTGAATTTTATACAAGCAGGAACTAAGGGCATGCTCTCAATCTCCTCTGAAGGGGGAGGATGATGCTGTATTTGCAATTCATTAAATGAAAATTTTATTGCAGAGGATTACACAATAACAAAAAAAACCCTAACACTGAAAAGCAAATCATCCTAATTAGCATTCTCCCACTATCACTATATATTCATTTAACCTTTCTTCATGGCCCTGTCCTTCCAGATGGCCCAGCAAAAGAAAGGTTTTGGTGCATGACAGCAGGATAAACAAATTTGAATTCTTACAGAATTAATGGTAAACCAAATCACACATTCAATTAGCCATCACTGAAAACAGTTTGTCATTAAAGCTCACCAAATTAGAAAACACATTTTAGTTGATCTTAACAGCTACACGAGTCTTTTGAAATATCCAGGGACTGGCTTTTGGAAAGTACCCAGAATTTCTCCATTTCTGCTCAAATTAAACAAGCAAGCCTTGACCAGCACTTTCAAAAGCCATGGATCCCAACTCTGTGGTATTTCAAGACACAGTGCTCACACACACACAGACCATATTTAAAAAAAAAAAAAAAAAAAAAAACCAAAACCACCAACAAAAAACCACCACAGTTCTCAATGCATAATATGCTTCTTATATGAAACATGTTTTTAAAAGAAAGTAAACATCCATATTCTGCATAACCTAGAGTTTTAAGATAGGTTTTATAAAGTAAATCCAAGTATATTTATGGCAATCCGCTTTTGGTGTGGCACTGATGCATGGCAACATGTAAAGATTCTCAATTTTGTGTGTTCATTTTTTGGAACTTCAGAAACAATTTTCAGGGTTTCCTTCAGCATAGCAGCTATTGGCAAGGAATAAAACTGTAGATTAGTATTTTGTTAAATTTACATGCTCAATATTGGAGAAAATTAGTACTTCACATGTTTTACATACAGTCAGTAAACTGGTTTTATAACCTACATTTGTTCACGGGTTTTTTTTCAGAGCATTTAAAAATCAACTTTATTCCAGTAGTTTGTATGAAAAGTACAAACTTCTCCCACTCATCTTAAATGCTCACTTTAGATCTGAATTACAACAATTTTAATGTCAAATCTAACTACTTTCCTACTGACCGTTCAACTGATATAGTAACTACTAAGATTATTCTGTGCATTTGGAAGTACACAGATTTACTTTTATTGTGACCAGTCTATGAGTACCTTTATCAAGCAGGGAGTAAGGGAAGAGAAGGGCAGGAGGGGTAGAGTGGGGATCACTGCTCTACACAGCACAATTAAACCAGGGGGTGGGGGGAGGAAGCCTCCCACCAGCACAGCACTACTCCGTTTGGGAGACTGACTTTAGGCTATAATAGAGAAAGAACTCTTTCTGGTGTATGCTCTATCTCCCTAGGCAGTTTGCCAGTGAAGCACTACCAGCAAATCTTTTTAAGGAGAGACAAGCCCTTAGTAGGAATCCCCCACAGGAACGAGCTTGCAATTTCGAACATGGAAAAAACATTTCCTTTCAAATGGGAATTAGTAAGTACATCTTTTTGTAAGGCCTTCTGGTTTGGATAACTGAGAAGCTATCTCCCGCTTCAAAAAAAAAAAAAAAAAAAAAAAAAAGGGAAATTATTTTTGCAGTGTCATTAACTGAAACCTGTAAAACTAAGTTGCAGACCTTCTCATACTCTTGCACTCCAAACAGCCATTTTCATCTGTGCTGAAGTAGCTAGATCTGAAGTTGCATTGAGGCACACAAAATAAAATAAAGAAGAACACGGACTAGTTCATGTTATTCCCAAACCTCTACAAACCCAAGTGACCTTTCTACCAGTTGGAAATTGCCAGTCATCCTGGTCATATCTTTCTTTCAGGAATGTCCCTTTTCCTAAGCCAGAGTACAAAATAAAATTTCTGTTTCATTCACCACTAGAGATGGACTTGACACATGTAATTATGTTTATCAAAAAAATTCAAGAGCTATTTCGTGCTACTGGAATAGTGCAGAGCAGACAGAATAGGCCTAGGAACTGGCTGCAGGACAAAACGGATGTAAGACACTACCAACTCAGAATTTTCATCTATTTTGCAGAGGTATGCATTACAACACAAGGGAAAAAAGTTTTCTAAATACATGATCTGCACTGATAAAAGTCAAAGCTATCCATAATAATTAGGTAATGCATACTACTGGAAGTTTTGGGCTGCCAGTAATATAAAAAAATTGAAATATGAAAATAGGGCTGAGTATAGCATTATCATGTTTTTTTTTAATAATTCCCTTGCAGAAATGTCATCTATTAAGGCATTTTTGCGGTTGTGCAAAGGTTAGTTACTGATGCATATTGTCTCACCTAATAACCAAATAGCTTTACTATTAATTTTCAGAAACATAAGTCAGGCTGTTCCAGTAGTTAAATAGTTACTTCATGTTTTTTTGAATGAGAAAATAGATGCCAGGGTAATCGATGTACATTAAAAATAGCAGAAAAAAATATCAAAGCTATCCCTCAGAGCATTTACATATGCATATAGACACAAAAACTGATGAGGAGGGAATTAATTCAAGCCTCTTACATTTTTAAGCCTGTGTGAAAAGAAAAAGGACAACTCCTAACATTTGGGGTTTGTTTTTTTTTTTTCCAAAATTAAACTACTGACTTTCTCTCAGGCCCTCCTGACTACTTGTATACAGAACTATAAATACATTTTGCTGACTTGAATCGATATGCAATATAAAATTCCTGTGGTATATCGGTTACAATTGGATCCAATGTTTTTGAATCTTTTTTCAAATTAAACATAATGACATTTTCCCTTACAAAGAATTAATCTAGTGCCTTTAGTACCATAGTTAGGTGCTTTGAGAAATACACACAAAACATTACAATGTCTCCATCATGTTTTCCTGTATGCAAAATGAAGTATTTTCAGTAGAGTCCAAATTATCTTGCATCTTTCCTGAAAAGTTTACTTGGGTGACTTTTATACCAGCTAGCAGAGACATTAGGAGAGAGCATTAGCTAAGAATCCAAAAGTAGAAAAAGACTGGAAACAGAGTGACAAGAAGTTATTTAGATTGGAAGATGTTCTAAGTGAGGAGAGAGACACCCAGGCCTCAAAGACCCCTGAACTGAAAAAGTAAACACAGCAAAGACAGTAGATATATGTAGAAGTCTTTCTAGAATACATCACAGAACATCTAGCAATTAAACAAAAATCTTTAATAAATAATTCTAAATGTGGTTAAAATTAATAACATTCTACAACAATATTGTCAGATAAGCTACGTATAGAGGTTAACTGGGTGCGAGGTAAAAACCAAAAAACTTTTCAATGGATGGATTAATTAGTCATGTGGCCTTAGAACTGAATGAGTCATGGGGTTGCTAACGAGATAAGGATAGGAAGCCTGACACCTCTAAGTCAAGAGTTCAACTGGTTCTTCTCACAGTACTCTCCTGCTGTGCCCTAGATTGAAGGCACAGCTAACAGTTCAGGGACAACACTGGCTTTGCTATTGCTGGAGGCACTGAAAGATCCACCTAAATCTACTTACAGAGGAAATCTCTGACTGAAAGACACAAACAGTTACCTCTCTGTAGCAGTGTCCCCCCCCCCCAATATGGCTCTCCCAGTCCCAGCTCCCTGGGAGAAACATATCCAGGACCATCACCCGACCTGCTCTGTAAGCACAGGCTGGAGAGACCTTCTTTTAATGCAGAACCTGACTCTTTGAGAGGGTTCCCCACTGACAATGGTAGTCAGAAACAAGGCTGAAGAATCCTGCTATCAGGGGCATGCAGTCTTTAACTATCATTAGGTTCCAGCCCTTTATGCATTAAGGTTAAGCCCTTTACTCACGTGACTTTGCACTTGCCAATTTGCTGTAATTTATGCAAGTAAGTCTCCCAAAATGCACAGGCTGTCAATCTCTTCTCTAGTAGAAGTGTCACCAGTGAAAACCTTCAAGGTCTAGTCACAAGAGATGCAGTATACCCAAAGCAGACTCAACTCCAGGGGACTAGTTTTCATAGACTCAGTATGGATGCTTTCTTATTGTTCACATTTACTTATTTAAAAAAAAAAAAAAAAAAAGAATAAGCAAAAATGTCTTAATTGTGGCCAAAATCCGGACTTGTATTGTGCCAATCTGCCTGCACATTGTAAAGAAGCCCAGTGCTAGTTAGACCAACGGGAAAGTCAGTAGGAGGCAAAGTACAGGAGAACAGAACATGGTACAGCAGGATGATACAAGAAAGAAAAATTGAGGTGGGAGAGCGAGATAGAGCTAAGCATGATGCAGAAGAGGACAAACAGAAGAGTAAACACAGAGGGAAGCCAGAGGGCAGAGACAAAAGATAACAAGAAAGAAAGAAATGAGTGGGAAGTTAACGAAGACAAAAGACATGAAGGGAAATAACATAACACAGATGGGGGGGAAAAAATGGAAAAGACAGAAACAGAAGAAAGATATATACAGGAAACCCATCCTGCCAGAAACTGCTTCTTATCAAGCTCAGACAAGAAACACTGCCAAAAGAAGAGCTGAATCAAGCGTGGAAAGTTCAGATCACCTGAAACTTCTCAAGACAGACGAAAGAAACATTAAAATATGAATGAACTAGTGAGCTTATGAGGATTTCATCCCACTGGCCCTGTACTGCTATAAGAGAAAAAAAATTTCTTTAGTTCAATAATAGTGTCACCCATCTACTTGCAGAAGAACTGGGCCCACTTGCAAAAGAATGTTAACTGATTAGGGACTAATTATTAATTAAGTACAATTCAGGATCAAGTTCAATAACTGTTTTTAAAGTTCATTAGTCTGTATTGCACTCTCTGCAGTACAGAAATACAGGAGAGAACTGCTCCATTCAAAGTATAGAAGAGAAGATCCCTTCCTTCTGCCTCTCCCAGCACACACCAGAGACACGCCTCAAGGTGTTTTCAGACAAAGGATTACATGAACTTTCCCACAGAACTGTAACACTGGCAAGGGGTCAAGCACAGTCCAGTCACAATTTAACGCTGCACTTCTTCTTTGACTGAAATGCATTGTTTTGTATCACCCAGTACTAACACATCATTCTTGAGAGAGAATAAGGATGACCACGAATCCACCGTGCAAGAAGATAGCTGTAGCGCACCATCTACTCTCAGAGAATGGCAAAAAGGAAAAACAGAAATCTAAGCTTGTCTACTCAGAAGATGAGAAGACAGACAAACAATAATAATGAGACTCCTATCCTACAACATCAGTGATTACCGTCTGCTTAATTTAGTCACTGATATCATGAAGAAACTCCTTCCTTAAGTTATCATAAGTATCTTATATCTCATAGCATGCTGCTGGTTCTATCACAAAAACGTCAACTTGCATCTCAGCAAAGATGAGTGAACAACACAGAAACACACAATTGTCCCATCCTTACACTTAGCTTGCACTGTCAATTTCTGCAACGGTCTACTTTTCCGAAAACAAGTGTGTGGAACCTTCTCACAGACATCTATCTTAAGATATTTAAGATTAAAAATTGGCTCAGATTCAAGAATAACAAATACCCAAGATACATCCTATTTTTAAAAAAAAAATACATAAATATGCATACATTTGATTTACTATTTCTCTTAAGATACATCTACCTGTTTCTTAAAATGTTTGTTCTATTTTTGGTTAATTTGTGCTAGAGTTTCTTTTGCCATTACTACCACAATGCATAACTGACTTTGTGTTGATTAGACACCACATGTTGAAACACTCATGAGAAAGTAAGAACAGTGCTCACTTGCAGCTCAACCAGTGCTTAGGTGTTTGACATGTGGTCAGTGCTTCACTGGCTCAGTCACAGGTGAAGACAGACTCAGAAATTTTATCTCAGGTTTCTCTTACAAGTCTTGGAAATTCCATCATACAGAAGCCGCCTTCTAACATCCCATTACAAAGGGGAATAAATACCTATTCTGCATGTACACTCTTGGATTGAGGTTGTCATTGCAGACTTCCTGAAGTCATAAACAATGAACACTTCAACTGCTCAGCTTCTCATAGAGGCACACAGTCTTCTCTCCAGCCCAAGCAAAACTGGAAAAGTTTCCACTTCTAGTTTCCACTTACCAGTCTTCCACTGGTTTTTGCCCTCTTGTACCACTGCTTCCTCTTTCCATGGCTGATTACAAATTATGTATACTTTATATTCGCAAAAAAAAAAATCCACATGCATAAATATTTAATTTTTCTGTTTACAAATTAAAAATTATGAGCCAGTTCAGCTAGTGGATGGAAAGCAATTAAAGTATTCAACTCAATGAAGCAACATTGATTTACTCCCTAAGAACCAAGCCCTAGATATAATATCCATATGCAAACTAAAGTTTATAAAGCTGAACTTTTGGGGTTTACATAATGAGGAAGTGAAGGCACTGGAGGCAGACCATGTTCCTGTTCCTCACTCTGGTCTCTTCCCACCCACGGCACTAAATGATACAAGTGCTGCAATCTGTGCAGTGTCAATGGATGCTTGCGTCCAGAGAGAAGAAAGTGGGGAGAAGAGGCTGTGGGGTTGATACGACCAAACACCTGGGCTGGAAGGAGAGAGGAGATTATCTTATTCTTCTCAAATTTTCAATTTGAATTAAAGCCAGAGTGGGGTACAGTCTCCTAGCAAGATGAAACTGGTAGTGTACAGCTCATGGAAGACAAACATGTCTACATGCAGCGGGCTAAAATCCTACCAAACCTATTCATAAGATTTAACACTGATTTTTAAGATTTGGTCTGTTTTTTAGACCAGTATCGCAAAAGATCTGAACATTATTCAACAGAATAATCTCTACTTCCACTATAAGACAACTTACAGCCCTCTCTGTGAAATATATATCCATACATACACCTCAAAGCATCAGGCAATGCACGCTCAAGCAGGTTCCTAAGCAAGCCTGAAGAATTCTAACTCCGTTCTTCTATGATATTCCCTCACAGTACACTTGAATCCACACTAAGAGTTCAGCTAAGGAAGTGGGTCTACTCTAGGAAAAACGTCAGTGAAATACCAGAGGAAGATACGTGAACTCAGATCACTGGTTAGTGTATTTCATTGTGTAGAACCTTAGTCGTAAAAGCCAATGCTGCTCATTCCAGAACTATTTAATTAGATCAGGTACACAGGATGTGCCTGTGTGTTCCCTTATCGGGCTTGCATCTGTCCCAGCACCTGAAAGTACATTGTCAGGGTAAATTCTGTTCTTTAAGCAAATTTAGCGGAATACTCAACATCAGTATCAACAGGATGCAAATTTCAATGGGAATTTGAGAGAATTTACATGGTCAAGTAAACTGTATACATATAATTGGGGGTGTTCAAGACCCTTTCTATTTAAAATCGATAAGAATCTCTTACTAAAAAAAATTTAATTTATTTTTGCTTAGACTAACCTGGACACATTAGATAAAAAAAAAAAAAAGAAAAACCATCAGGGATGAAAATGTCAATTTCTTTCTAAATACTAGCGCACTGTAGAATTAGGTCAGAAATACCAGACATTAGCCTAACAAAACTAACGCTAAAAACATTTCTTTCAAAATGATTAGCCTCTGACACAAGTAACTGCTTTACCCTTTTCATGTAATGCTTTGTGGAATTAGTTATTAGCGGATCTCCTGGTGGATTGACAGCTATGGAGATTTGTGCCCTGAATTTCTCGGGGAGGGGGGTGGGGGCGGGAGAAAGGAGAGATAAAGACTGTTGGTTGGCTCAATACACAGCTGCATAAATCATTCTTTACATTGACCTGAATTATCCTGCCTTTCGCCAGCATTTTTTATTGTCCATATTTGCTTAATCTTGATAAAACAAATATATATATAAAATGCATCACATGCACAGAATAATTACTTTTAGGAAAATAAACAGGCTTACACACCACAAATTACACAAACATGTTCATAAATAGAAGGCCTTGTATCAACCTAAATTTTCCATGTAAAATAATCCAAAATTACATACAGTATCCAGTTCTTTATTTCGTGAACAAACCTCCCCTTCCCCCCCAAGAAAGAAGTCATCTGCAGATTTTTAGTGCACAGGACCACTGAACTCCACTATCTCAAGATGGTGTTTAGTATAAACAATGAAATTATTGCAATGTAATTCAATATCACCCTTGAGTGTGATAGCCTTTATAAGTTTTAATAGAGAATTAAAACAAAATTGGTTTTCATTATATATTTTCAAGCACAACGCTAGTATACTGTTTTCAATTGAATACATCTCTACACACTCCTTACTGTAGTATCACCCCTTTTTGAAAGATTACTTATACCACCAGTGACTGCTTTTAAAATTCACATTGATGTTCCTATCACTTTAAAAAGTATTAACATAAAATTTCCCACCATCCTCTCACTAAAAATGAAAATATCTAGTAAAATATACAGCTAAATAACACCATTAAAAAATAAAAACAGACTAGACAAGTATATTGGGAAAGGCAGTAAAACTTCAGGAGGATGAAACAAGTGTCAGAAACACAATTAACAGCTAGTAAATATATTTAATCAATATAAACAATGGAAATTCAAATTAAAGTTTTTATACCACACAAATATACATATACATGCAGCATAACATTAATGTACATTCCCCTCCAAAGAACATCACTGCTGAAAAATCTTATTTTAAACACATCACATAAGGGAGCATATATTAAAACTGAAAAAAAAAAAAAACAAAGCAATTCCATATACATTTTATTTTAAAGTATCACTATATACAATTTTACTTTTTTTACTAAAATTATCTATACTTACTACAGTCTCAAATGCAAGCAGCTAATCATGACCATCAACTTAAAAGTATAGCAAACAGATATAAAATAAGAATTCAAGAGTACTTACCAAATTATGATTAGTTGAATTAGAATCATCTTCTGGGAATGGGATGTAAACAGCTAAGGCCACACAATTGGCAAAAATAGACAGTAGTATAAATATGTCAAATGGTCTGGAAAATCTTGTTAAGGAATTCATGAATTATGAGTATCTACAAACTTTTAAGCCCAGTTCTCCTTGCAGCGTCAACACTTGTAAAACAAGTCTTACTTCTAAGGCAATCTTTTGACTGATAACTGTGACAAACGCTTCATCACCTTTAGTTACATCACTGTATCATATTATTTTCCATCACAATGATCTTTCAACATCCTCTTCTTTTTGAAAAAAGAGAAAACCATTACTCTTGCTGCCACAGAGCACTTTATATTAAATTCCAGAGATGAATATAATTATACACTCTTAAATCAATACGTAGGTCATCATGATGGGTAAGGAATACTTATTGAGCTCTTTTGTCCTTGTATGCTCACATAAGTCTCAGAGTGTTAACAGAAATGTGTTTGTCCAAAGAAGGAAAATCTTTTGGGATCTAGTTCATAGTAGGACATGAGAAAGATCCCCAGCAAATCACAACTGCTTTCCTGTGTGGGAGCTGGAAAGCTGTACAATTCTGAGCCCCTCTTCATGACTCTGACAGCTGGACTCCTGAAGAATTTTGCTTTGGCCAGGACAGATGAAAGTTTAGGTGAATAGACTGGGGAATAGAATATCATTAGCGGCTTGGCAGCCATGCATACTGAGAGGCTATGGGCTTTCACACTGACAATAGCATGAACTGCAGCTGCATTTCTTATACCCTATCTGAATGACAGCAGTTGAAACCTGGAGATACCTTTTGTTTTCCAGAAAGAAAAATATTTCTTAAAATTCATGCCTATGAAGTTCATCCTTCAGTTTACCACTCATTTGCCTTTCCCCTCAAAGTATTACATTATTTTCTTGTAACTACAGCACGAAGGTACCCAGATGAACTTATTTGTGGAAGTCTGGAAAGGGAATATTTTTGGCTTTTAGATTTTTGACATCCTTTCCTCAATTCAATGCACAACTTCCTGATACGTGTCCATAAGAGTCCCACAAAAGACTGAGGGAAGAGTACTGAATATACTCAAAAGCATATTTTTGTCAGTTTAAAATATTTTTCCTGGGAAAAAAAAAAAAAAAAAAACAACTCCTACAAAGCCCATGTGCCCCCTAAGATATGTTAAATTTTGTTTGTTGGCCTACAAAAAGTTTGTCACCTCAAGGGCTGAGTTGATGTTCACAAAGCCTATCAACATCAACAGTTGCTATGTTGTGTAGAAAATAAAGTTACAACACACATCTTAACATACAGCATTCTCCAGAATGAAATGAGAAATGATACCAGCACAAGATTGACAACCTTGTTTTATGAGGTAGTGCTACTGGGACAAATTCTGCCCTGAGTTATTCCAGTCTATATCCATAGTAATTTCATTTAACTGACCTTATCCAAGGAGATGCCAATTTACTGAAATTAGTTGGACTTCTACCAGTTTAAATGAAAGCAGAATCTTTAATTTGCAACTGAATTATGTTCAAAGAATTGAAAAAAACCCAAGCCCTATAAATGAGTAACAGTTCCTATTGCCAGGTTGGCTGTTCTGTTTAAAGTAACTAAATGAGTTTTACTTCAGTAATCTACTCTCTTGAACAGCTGTTTCCCTTTACAGGGATGTTGCCATGGCTAATAGGCAAACATTTTTCTCCTCATACCTCAACAAAACTATTTTCTATTTCAAACCTCTTCTTGAGAATTAAATACCAAACCAACTTGCTATCAGTTCTGCCAAAGAAATCCACATATTTCCACATCACAACCACTGAACTAAAGATAAACCAATCCTTCCCAGCATGCAAGTCATCATGAATACAGGCCAGTATATCTCATCTTCTATCTACACATGTACATGCTTCCAAATATGTTTGGTGGTAGACATATATTGTAAAAGTTCAGAAGATTAATATATTTCAGACACTTGTATGTACTTAGAGTGAGTTCTCGGCTTAACTAAAAATCTTCCCTACTTTTAGTACTTGGAAAAATAATCTTTTTTAAAAGATTTCTACATCTGACTCATTTGCCCTAATGGCACTACACGAAATTGCAGTATGGAAGATACAGGTTTGACATCTTAGGTCATCTCCCGATTAACACTGGTAGATGCACTCTTGTCCATTCAACATTATTTGGAAGGGCAACAAATGCAATACAGAGATTTGCTGGAATGTAAGCTTGTAACTTGTTAAAGTTCTGAAAACGTTTCTCCATCTCCACCAAGAAAAAAGGAACAGCTATGAGCTCTTCTCTTTTAGCTACTTCAGTAAAATTATATTCTATGTCGTTATGACACAAATTAAAAGGACATCTTTAACAGCAATTTAAGCAAAATTAACTACCATCAACATTAATGACAGTTACCCACAGGTGCAAGTGAACTAATGCGTTAGCTGTGATGCTATAAGAGTTGCTGTAAAACAATCCCCTTGATACATTCAGAAAACACAAGGAACAGATTATAAAATTGAAACTGCACCAAAGGATACTTCCATTCTACTAGACTAATGCAGGCTCTTCGTATTGGGTTGTTGAGGGATAAACAGAAAAGGGCACGGGGTGGCCGACTATTAGACGTATTACCCTGTTTTTTGCTCTTGGCATATTGCTGGCGTTTTCTTTGGGACAGAGATCCTACAGGCTGGGCTGTGGTGGTACTCATATTTTGGGCAGCCTTTGCTTGTCTAGCAGCATCAATTGCAGCTTGCCAAGACAGAACAGTTTGCTTGGATGGTGCTGAACTGTTTGACTGAATAGCTGGTCCGTCACCAGGGAGAGGAATTCTGGTGCTACTTGCATAGTTCACCTCTGTGGGACAAAAAGAAAAAAGTACTTGGTTATAATTTTTTTTAATGCTAAAATGTGTCACAATACTTCTGACAGATTATTTTAACACCTCTTGGCAGTATGATGCTTCTATTACATACACTACAGAGCACAACTGTGTGCATATATGTGATTGAACAGTAGCAAAAAATGCTCAGGAATCAGTGTTATAACTTCAAGTTTAATCCAAGCGTCAAGGCAAGCGCTACACAAACACTTCCATGTTTTGATTCTTCCACTTACTGCATTTTTTCTTAACTGGATGGCAGCTTTTCTGTCACCATGTTTATCTAATAAAAACATAGCTACTCCTCAAGATCAACTTTGCTGTAGTACCTCAGCATTTACTATTTTCTCACTTCATTTTGGTCAAAAAAGTAGCTGTTTAAAATACTTACACATTGTTCAATTAAGAATAACAAACACTATGGGGAGCGAGGGGGGAAGTCCTGTAAGCAAGTTAAACCTTGTCCTAATCTGCATTTTCAAAGAAAAATGCATGGATGCCTCCCACAAGTAAAAAAGTCCAGTATTGTCCAATAAACACGTTCACAAAGCACAGGTATCTTTCACGCTAGACATTACAACCATGAAACCACTGTAAAAGAATGGGGGTTTGGTTTTGCTTTTTCACAAGGATTTACAAAATAAACTGCACCTTCCAAATAATAATAAAGTCCTCTTTCTCCAGATGACAGCAAAGAAGGCAAAACACCACCTCCTCGCAAGGATCTTTCCTCGCAAGCTCTTTGACTAGAGCAACAGAGTCTACTCCTACATGCACCTGTAGGAAGGAGAGACTCCTAAGTGAAATTCAAAACTTGAAGATGCCTGGGTGGGGAAAAAAAAAATGGAGGAACGGCACAAAATACGTGCTGGGAATTAGGGCTGGCAGGCGGGATGACTGTGAAATGCATCTACCCAGGCAGGAGAGGAAAATAGCTCCGCAGCGATCGCTGCTCGTCAAACAGAGGGGAGCCACAAAAAGCACACCCCTCCTTTTCTAGACGGGGGGAAACAGACACCGAGAAAGACGCGAGAGCCGCGAACATGCGTGGATGCGGAGGAGCCCGGCCTCAGCCGCCGCCGCTTCCCGCCGCCCCGCTCCGCTCGCGCCCCTGCCTGCGTGAGGGGCGGCAGCGCGCGCCGGGGGCGAGGGGACGCGGGAGCACTAAGATGGCTCCCCGGGATGGCGGCGGGGGCGGGAGGGGGGGGCACTCCAGGGCCCACGCGCGTCGCCCACGAAGGCACCAGCGGGGCGAGCGCTTGCCAGAGGCGAGCGCTGGCCAGGGGCGAGCGGGCAGCGCATCAACAGCTGGGTGACACGGGGGGCAGTGCCGCCTCGAGGGCGGGCTGACACCGGGGGCAAAGGTGGGAATTTTATCTCCAACGTTTCTCCAAAGCATCCTTGCTCCCCCCCCCCCCCCCGCGGTTTTGTTGTTGTGGTTTGGGGTTTTGTTTTTTTTTTTTTTAAATAAAAAAGCAATGGCACAGCCGTCTCCCCCGCCTTCCGCCTGCCCTTTGGGATGCCATGAAACGTGGCTCGGCGCAAATAAACCACCCACCCACCCCTCCATCTATCCATCGTCTTGTTAAATCAATACTTGAAAGGGAAACAAAACGCGGGTGCCTGCGTTCCTCGGGGGAGCCCCTGGCCCCCAGCACGGGCAAAACCACAAACTTACTGCTAATTGAGGAGCGAGGAATCATTTAAAAACAACAGTGGGGGATGTGGCAGCGCCGGCGCCCGGCGGCGGCGGGGATTAACGCTGAGGAGCCCCGCGTCCCGCCCCCGCGCGCCCCGGCCGGGCAGGGGGCCGAGCACATCGCGCCCGCCGCCCTGCCCCAGCCCCCGCTGCCCTCCCGCCCCGGCCCGCCGCATCCCCGGGCAGGTTCATCCACAATTCCACAAATAAAGAGGGAAAGGCAGACCAAGCCGTGTCCTCCCCCAGCGCAGCCAGCCAGTGTTAATGGCCTCGGGGCAAGAGATAGACACGCACAAACCCGCTCCCATGTTGGTCACACGCCGAGGACAGCACCTCATCTCGCCTTCACCTCATCCCCTGCCCTTCCCGGTCCCTCCTGGAACCCAGCCGCTCATCCCTTCCCCATCCCAAACCCACCCATCCTCAACCCCTTCCCTAATCCCCGACTCCCAAATCCCTCAGAAATGCTCCCCCGCTCCCCCCTCCCTCCCCTCAGCTCTGGCTCTTACCTTCGGGGTGCCGCTCCGGCTGCTGCTGCTGGTGCATTATTCTCACTTTCTCCAGCGTGAGAGGAAAATGAAAAAACAAAAAAGGGCAGAGACGCCCCCCACCCCACCCCGAGCCAGGTGTGCGCTGCCCCCTGCGCTCCCCGCTACCCGACCCCCATGGTAGTGACTAGCGACGCGCGAGGGGCTGCTCCTCCTCCTCCTCCTCCTTCTGCTGATGCTTCGCCGCTGCCAAATCCCTCAGAGTTTGGGCCAACATGACACTCACATCCGGGTGACACGGGATCTCTCCATCCCTAGCAACCCGGCTGCTGCTGCCGCCGCCTGCTCCTCAGTCCCCCTCCTGCTGCCGCCTGCTCCTCAATCCCCCTCCTCCTGCTGCTGCTGCCGCCTGCTCCTCAATCCCCCTCCTCCTGCTGCTGCCGCCGCCTGCTCCTCAGTCCCCCTCCTGCTGCTGCTGCTTGCCGCCGCCACAGGGTTAACTCCCTCGCTGCTGCTGCTGCCGCCGCCACCTGCTGCTGCCGCGCTCCCGCGGCCGGGCCGGGCGGGGGCGCGGAGCCACTCTCTAATCGCCTGGAGCTCCGGCGGCCGCAAATAGAGCTGCCGCCGCCGCCCCCTTAACCCCAATGCTGCCGCCTTAACCCCTTCGCCGCCGCGCAGCCTCTCCCGCCGGTCGGGCTCCCGCCCCACACGCCGCCTCACCTGGTTCCCGCCCCTCCGCCGCGCCCTCCCCGCCGCCGCCAGCCGCCCTGCCCCGCGGTCGCCGCGTCCCGGCCAAGGCCCCGTCCCCTCAGGCCGCCCTCAGCCCTTTCCCCTCCCGTCCGACTCCCGCTGCCCCACGGGGCAGGTACCGCCGTAACGCCCGGGACGCCACCGAGACGTGGGCGGTTTTAGCGTCTCCCTCTCCGCGCACTCCGGCGACCGTGTCCTCGCTACTGACGGCTCAAGGCTCACCGGCCCGGTACGGCCTCCCCCGCCCCCGCTTCCCGCACCGCCCGGCCCCGCGCGGCCTCCGCTCAGCCTCCGCCCCCAGGGAAGCCCAGTGAGTTACCGCAACCTCGAGCTCCCCGCTTACTGCCCTCACCTGTTGAAACGCCGTCATTCTGGCTCCCAAGCTAACCCCGGGATTTTCAAAGCTTATCCAAATAAATAAGTTGAATAAATTTGGCTTTGAAAAATTTTAATTTTGGCGTTACCTTTCGCTGCAGAACCCTAAAACTTTAATTTAGGTTTTGATTCATTGGTCTTGAAACGACCACAGAAGTCCTGTGTACTGATACACGTGGCTGGAAAGGCCACGGGGTGTAGGCAAAGGAGAAAACTCGGGACAGCTGCCTTCAGTTACTGCAAGGCAGTATTTCAATCACTACAAAAAGTAATTAATGAAATAAAGCAAGGATTATAGACATACAAATTCAAAACAAAATTGATTCTTCAACATTAGAGTTTGTTTTCTCTGCAATGAATGGTTTTCCTGATATTTTTTTAAGAGTACTTCAGGATATTTTTTGAACAAGCCATGATCAAACCTGGTGGTTTTGAACCTTTATCTTTGACAAAGGTGGTATTTTGTTAAGAAAACATTTCAGTGAAACCACCTCTACCATCCCTTTCCTCTGCCACTTCCTTATTTGTGTCCCTATCCACTCTTTTAGCCATCCTTCATCCACAACTATCTCCATCTAATTAATAATGAATAACAACTACAGACAGTAATTAGAAGAAGAGCAATAAAACCTTAATACTGCTGATATCCTCCAGCTTTATAAGAAGCTCCCTGTTAGGTGGAGCCTATTCCTTTTGGTGTTGCCTTGGTAAGTTAAAGGATAAAAAACATGAGCAGCCAGGCTGATTTAGAGAGAAGTCTTTCAAAGAGAGGAAACCCCCAATGCCACTTCTTGACCTTGGTTTCAGCACTTCCTTTTTTATAATCTTCTGACCTGATGCATTCAGCTGTTGCAGTCGTGGGCCAATCTGTTGGTTTGGTTTAATTGGGAAGGTACCGCACCCCCTTGACACGTTTCTATCATTACTGTGCATGTTTTTCCAGATTAAAACAGTCTACTACATACTTAGGTACTTGCCTTAAATGTTCATGAAAGTCACTAGAACTTCTTTTCTCGACAGTCAGATATTTAGGTGTCAAAAATGCTTGGTACATTTTCAAAAGTATCTAAATCAAGACTAGTTGCCTAACAACCACTGCAGGCATTGGAAGTAAGCACCTAGCATGCTTAGCAGGAGTTAGTGCCTAACCTGCTTCGGCACTTAGTACCGTTACTAATCTAGACTTGGGTATCTAAATCATTTTTTTAAATGAGGCTTATGAAGTTAAGCACTGAGGCACTACTGAGAAATTCATAACTAATAAGGTCTGGATCTAACATAAGCAAAAAGCATCCCATAGAAAAGGGCTGCTTCCCTTGCAAATGTTGTCATGAAATTCCTAGATTCTGACCTCGCCAATGCCTATTTTCTAACCCCCAGTCCTTAGAACAGACCATAGCAATATGTACTGGAAGCTACCAAATACTCCCCGGCAAACTTTGTAAGCCTCCCAATAAAACCGTGAAACAGAGAGAAAAAAATTTTCATAGTTGGTCCAAAACTGTAAGCATATAGTTTTGCATATTTCAAAAGCTAACTGACCCTTTATTGCTAGATCAAATTATCTACTATATTTTCAAAATCAAAATTATAATTAAAAAAGAAATGCAAGTCCTTGTAGAAAGTTTTGAGAAAGTATTCAAGAACTGTTTAGTCACAAAAGTGCTAATTACCGAAGCCATCAATTCTTCTCTAAACAGCTCTTTTCCCTTCTTATTCTAGAACTTTGTGTCTATTTCACTAAGATTGCTTCACTTTTATGTCACTTTGATATTAGTTACTCATTCCTGAATGAAATGGTGAGCATTATATGGATGTTTTAGAATAGGTACCAGCTACCATAATAAGTGATGACATTTGGAATGGAAACAACCATTGTTCAGAGAAAAAAGAAATATGGATGTCCTCATCTGTGATACACTCTATGCTATACCATATTCAGTGTACTTGATATCGTAAAGAATGGTAGAGCAGGGAACAAATATATTTAATATTATCATACATTTAATATTATCATACATTTATTGCAGATTTGCAACTAAATTACTATAATTTCCCCCTCGATAACATTTATTTCTTGTCAGGGATTTATTCTCTGTAAGGGAAAGAGGCAGCCAAAGAAGCAACCTCTTGCAGACATCATAGGAGTGGAAGCCCATTAAGAATTTAGGAGCATCGCGCAGAAGGATAAACCTACTTAACCAAAACTTCAGCAGCTGTGAACTTGTGGAGCAGTGCACAGCAATACTGTGCAGTAGTTCACTGCAGGAAGAAAGAACAAATCCAATTGCAATGCATGTGGGAGGAACTTACGTAACAAGTACGTAATTTTATAAAAAATGGGAAGCAACAGAACTAGCCTAGTCGTGAACAAGGCAGGGATTCTCGCTCATGCGGGTTAATCCATTATTAATTCTAATAGTCCAGCTGAAGTTATTAGTATGCTAATATATACTAGACTATTACTATCCTTATACATGGGAAGAATATTTTAATGAAAGATGGCTATGTTGCAAACAAGGACTTGCAGGATTCATTCCCGTCCATGTTATGTATTTCCTTTTAATTTTGCATATATTTTCAGGTGCATCCTCTTTTTCTTTTTGCCTAAAGACTTCTATTTTCATTCTTCTCATCTGAAGTAGGGTAGACTTACAGTTTGAGTTTGAAGATGTTGTTCAAATTTTTATCTAAAAAAGACCATGATGAAATTTAAATATGCCCGTATATTGTTTATATCAGATCAGTGAATATAATCTTTCTGATGTCAGTACAAGTAATGGTGACTCTCTAAAGAACTTAAAATAGCACTTTGTTATTATGAATGTAGTTTATACGGACAACTAAAAAAAGTGCATACTTCTGAAAACCCATTAACTGGGATCTCAAAAATAGATAAAAATGTGCATAAATGGATTTTATAATACATTAATCCACTGCAGAATAACGATTATGAGAGGGAGGCTTAATTGTCCATGTTATTGACCTTATCCACACTTGAGATTTAATAGGTAAAAAAACTTCCAAGAGGATATAACACTGATTTTTTATTTGCTCTCTGCAAAAATAGTCTTTTATGGTTTTACATAATTGTTGTTTTATTAATTTGCGTGAGCAAAGTATCCTAATATTAAGCATAATTTTGATTTTCTTCTTTCTTTAGTGTTTGACAAAAACATTCAAGATGCAAGAAACCTACCACACTGAGGTCTTACCATGTAATCATTTGCATATAAGCTCACCAAAAATACAAATTTTTGAAAGCTAAATGTAAATGAAGTGAGTAACACTGCTTCAGTCTAGCTGGAGATCTAGCTGTACATTTTGTGAAAAAATTTTCATTGTGAAAACTTGTACAGAAACAGGGAGGGAGAGAGGGAGTAAAGGAGGGAAGGCAGTGGGGTGCACAGACAATGCTGTTTTCGGGTTTTTTGGCTGAGCTACATCTTCAAATATGTCTCAGATTGCCTGTGGATTAAAGAAATGGGTGATGGTCTCCAGTAATGCTTACCAACTCAACAAAAGTCCTAATTTATTTTTTCCATCCTCTCAGCAGAACTTTATATAATGGTACCCAGATAGTAAGGGACAACTGCAAACCCGATTTTGAATTAAATGCTTTCTTGTATATGTCTCCGAAACTATATTTTTCATTTTCTCTATATGCAAGTATAAACAGTGTAATCTGCTCTGAACATATTGAAAATCTGTTAAATATAAAATCCAGTTGGATTTTTTCAAAACAAATTACTAAGAATGTAATGAAATGTGTTTTCCTGACTAATTAGATTCTTTGGCTTTCTGTGGCTTCAATTAGGATGCTATTACTCAGCAGCACAGTTTATATTCTTCCAGCAGTTCCCTCTCCTAGCTATAGTGTTTACCATATCTTTTCACTAACTTGCTTTGATTATTTGACTGAAAATACAGCCACTTAGAAGTTACTGGATATTCTATTGTTCTTTACCTCAAAGCTTCATTTCCTAGTGGTCTTCTTTTTCACCTTCTCCCTGTTCCCCTCTGATCTACAGTCATGGATTGTCTTCACATTTTTCTCCAGTGATCTGCCATTATTAATAAATACTTTCCACCCTGAGTGTTACTCACCTTCCAGAACTCCCACATGCCTGTGCCAGTCCTAGTCATTTGAGGCCCAAGTGAATTGGCTTTGGTGGGCACCAGACTGGGTTCCTAGCCAGAAATTATTTCCAACTATATCACTGTGCTAGCAAGGTGAACCGAAGTGGTGACAGCAGGACTACATCACCTTAAATTTAGAGTATCCATATTTAGGATAGAAAATATTTAAACTGTTGACTGCAGGAACACATTTCAAACTGTCATTTAAGTAGATTCAAAATTTTCTCTAAAGAGTTTCATTTCTATTTTTGGTGCTCAGTAGAATGATGATTTCACAGATGGGCAACATAGCCAGCTACCAAAAAAATTCCACTACACATAATTGTGCTTGAAAATGTCACAGTAAAATGGATGGATGACTCACAGTATCAGCACATGTGCCTCATGCAAACAAATAACTTTTATAAATACAAGCCACGCTCCAGCTTCTGCAGGATATTCTGACGGTGGCTTGTGATGGATTTTCAAAACCCCGCACCGGAGGCTGGAAGACTACTAAAAACTGCACAGATTTTAGACAGAAGCAAACACGTTTGTGTGTGGGCTCTCCCACGGCGACTGCAGGAGACAACAGCCAGGCAGCACCAGCCCTCGGCGGGCGCCATGACAGGCAGCAGAAGAGGGGGCGGCCAGGTCCAACAGCGTCAAGTGGGAATTCCAGCCCCGGGAGCTTCTCCCGCCGCACCCCGTGGAAGCCACCTGAGGCGCTGCCCGGGCGCTGCTCCCGAGTGGAGCCCAGCCCAAATGAAGATACACTTTTGGGCAAGAGTCTTTCCTCTTCCTACAAAGCCCTTTGATTTCTCCTAGGAAAACACAAATGTATTCTTTCAAATGTAAACTTACTTTGCACTTTTAAACCAACTTGTTCTGCTGTGTTATCTGAAAGTATTTTTGCCAGAACGAGTAAAATTCATTAGCTCTGTATTAAATATTAAGAAACTGACACTTACAGAGATGAGGAAGTAAGTAAAAACTCGTAGTTTTTAACATATAGCAGAGTACCGAGTGAAATAAAATTCTCAAGTTTACCTGTCTCTGCTCCAGTTACTAAACACAACACATTACCTGGGGTTCAAAAAATGTCTCTCACTTGCCAGATACAGGAAACATGAATTCAGCAAATTTCTCTGCAGAATCTTTCCCAAATAGATTTTTAAAATTACTTTGAGAGGCATTCCTTGTCAAAGGTAGCTCTTGAAGAAGACTACAGCTGCATGGTTGAGCACACCAAGGTCAAGAAATGTCCTACTTCATTCTGAGGCTGCATCATGACACAGTTTCACATGATCCTGTCTTCCTTTTACAGGAATACACACTACGTAGTGTGCGAGACAGCCTACACTTACTGCAAGAAACTGACAGTGAATATTTATATTTATCTTTTCATCTGATTAATTAATTTCAGCAATGGATACAACACAAAATGTATTCCAAACTTATTTGTTGGAAGGCAAAATTCTATTGCAGCAAAGGCATGCAGGATTTGCCTGTACCTCTTTCACAATAAGTAGGGCTAGCAGGAAGCACAAACAAGTTTCAGAGCAAGTAGGAGCTAACAACTGTAAAAAGAAAGCTTTCTATCTGTGCTAATTGGTACCTACTGGAGAAATTATAGCCATGTCTCTTTGTTGATGTTGGCACCCCACACTGAAACAGGAACCACAGATAATAAGAAAATCAGAGGCCTATAGAATGAGGGAGGAGTCACAGTAACTGCCTTAGAGAATGAGAGAAAAAGTATAAAATGCTACTGAAGTAGAAGTCTAGGTTTTTGGATCTGGACCAAACTTTTAAAGCTTTTTTTGTTTAAAGTTTGTCATTCTTACAAGGAGATCCAATGAGCTGAATTACTCACAGAAGTAAAGGATTACAGTTATTAAATATTTTAGAAATTGTGGTATAATCTGGACAGTAGATGATATGACAATCATTTTTAAAGTGGCTCACTAGCTGGAATGGAGATTGTCATGGAAAGATCCCATCTTTGGCTTTAACATGAACATCTCGTATAGATGTTCAGTCTTTGTTTTATGGATACAGAAACACATCTATGAGTTGCCTATTGTTCAAAAATTCCTTTCCCCATCTCTGAATGCTGTAGGATATCAAGACTGCTACCCTACCAAAAATTTTTCTTCCTGGCTTTATGGTGACATTCAACAAAACACGGAACCATGTTAGGTCAAATCTCTGACAATTGTGCTTTCACTGCCATTCAAAGAGTTTTAAAGGACAAAAGCATAAATAAGTAAGCAAAGTAAATACCCTTTCATATCATAAGACTTCACTGTGTAGCCCTTAACAACACAAAGACCAGCTTGATAGACTAGGGAAACAAATCCCTATAGAAAAGCACTGAGGGATCATGCTAGTAGTAGACATGGCAACAGAGGAGCTTTCAATCAGTAATAGAGTAGCTGCAAATAACAAAACTTCTGTAGGACACAATGGACTCTCTCCTTATGTTTTTCAGCTAGCAGGTGCAATTATCAAAAGGTGGTTGTGGGGTACAGTTTGTTACTTAGAGGGTTTGGGGTTTTGTTTTCATCAGAGGCATCGCTGCCCAAGCACGTCAAATGAGGATTTGCTATGATGTGTTTAATTTAATGGAAATATTCCAGTTTTGCATCATAGAAATGTTTCTAAAACAACTAACAAATTCTGTCACACTTTTGCTTTCTTCTGCATGCCCTTGAAACTAATTGAAAATCAGCGAGTGCAGCCAAATCTCAATATTCTGTAATCACCTGCCTCACACAGTTGGCTTGTTGATGCAGTTCACTTACAGCTTTGAACTTATGTGTAAAGCTCCTTTCGATGACCATGGAACTGGCATCTCAAAGTAGGGTGCCATTTCCCGATGAAGGGGGTATATTCTATTATGGATATCTGCTTGAGATAGCTGACAGACCTGTCAACATACTCTGCAATTTCAAACACAATAAAGCTCTATTATGCATGCAAAATAAAACTTAGGCTCAGGTGGATTATGTCTTGAGGCTTTTCCAGTTTGCTATTGTAGAGCAATTCTCCAAGCATTTCTTTATGCAGAAGCCTAGCTATGAAAACATTGGACACTAGTATCTTCAGTCATTTAATATGCATGCTGCTTTTTTTTTTTGCCCGGGGTCTTTAGTTCCTGTCGAATAAAAGGATTATTCCTGAAAATGACTCTCACTAGACTCGGCAAGATTTTTATCCATTTCTGCATCTGAAAGGTTTGCATCATCAAATAAGAAACTAGAGATTATGTCTATGAAAATATGTGAATAAAAGCAAAGGGACAGATGCCGAAGCCATAAAAATTACTAAGGCGTAATCTGTGTTTGCTGTTCCATATAAATACACAGTTTAAAAAAAAAAAACCAAACCAGCCAACAACATAGAGTACAATCTCAAAATTTATTTTCAGCTTCTAGCCGATTTAGTACATGGGGTTTTTTTGTTTTGTTTTGTTTTGTTTTTTTCTGTACAAAGGCCAGTGATTGAGCTTATTTATGGACACCTTTTAATTCTCTAAAAATACAGATTGCTTCCTCTTGTCTCATACTGAATTTAGAAAATTGTAAACAAACAAAATGGTGAATTTCACCTAGAAATTCAATTTAGATTAAGTTGATTTAGGTTTAAGGCCTCTGCTTAGCTGTAGCACATTTTGACCTACTTTATGTACTATACAGTGGGCAAAACAACACTCGATGAGAGAGAAATGGTGTTTAGTACGCCCCCTGAGAGCTAATATAGCTAATATAGGTACCTAGCAATATAAAACACATTTGAGTGCCCTACACATACAAAATCATATTCTAAAGTCACACAACCTGGGCATGTTACAGCTGTACCTTGTATGTTACACAGTCTCTCATAAATTTCAGCACAATTTTGATAAAAAGATCAAGGTTTAAACAAAGTTGAAAGAGACCAACACAATTATTTAAAAAATCCTAGCAAAGACTTTGTCTCGACCATCACTATTTTTGAAGTTTTGATGTCTCAGAGGAACCTCAGAACTGCTTTAGCCCTTAGTACATGGTGTTCTCAATGGAAACACAAATGATTGTGACCTTTGCCAAGGAGATCCCTGGCTAACGATACAGTTTCTTAGCATCTTGCAGTCAGGCATACACTTGAAGAGTCTCCAAGGTAAATTAATGTATGTCAGATATTAGACTAGCCCCTAGATGTACTCCTGGATTGCCAGAATGTAAAGATGTCTGCAAAGTACTTCTTTCCATCAGTGCCATCTCTCCACAGAACAGTGCTAATTGAAGAACAAATTGTAGTTGAATGTTTTCTTTCAGAGTGGAAAGGAGAAAGAAGACCTCAAAAATTTCAGGTAGTTTTGACAACAACAAGAAGAGGAAAGATTGCAGATCTTTTATTACTTTTAGTATCTGACACAAGAAAAGAAGGCTAATGCTGACTTTCCTGCTGCCCATGTTCTTGGACCAGTAGATCTCATCTGGAAACTCACTGCAGGCAGGTTCTGAGGTACACGCAACATACATATGCCCACACATGAACACTCACTCTAGTTAAGGAGTAGCTTATTATAATGAGGGATTAAAATGTTCCTCATTGATGGCAGTGAGGCATGGTGCCGAGACGCCTGGGAAGCACACCTTCAGAACTATGGAGAGAGCAAATGTAGTAGGGACTTCAAAAAAGGGTTGTTGTGAACCTATTTTTTAGAATAATAAGCTGTTAAACTACTTAGAAAACATGGGGAATCAAGCTGTATAAAAATAGACAGGAATGCTTCTTCAGTAGGCTGGATTTTTGTCAAATAGTCTACACTGTAAACCCATGTGAAATATTCTTTTTCTCCATCCTTCAGTTCTAATTCTGTTTTCAGATACAAGATTTCAATGTTATAACTTCATCAGAAACACTACTTAAATTATATCCAAATGCGAAGGTTTAGGGTTGGACTATGTATATAGAAAACAGATTTGATCTTGCCTCTGATGCACAGGTGCCCACTGTAAAATCATGTGCCATGTATGCATAGTGCATTAGCTGATACACTCTACAGAAGGGGTTTTTTTGGCTTCCTAGAAATTCTGCACATTATCTGACAAACGCAGCAATCCTGGTTACATACAGATTTACCTTTTGGCAAGTAAAATCTGTGTCTATTCAGTCTGTGCCTGTTGCATCACCAAGCACCACCTTCTCTGCTGTTCAAATGAGCCAGCAATGCGGCAGTGGCCTGGGGGCAAAGGCTGACTCAGAACCACTGAAGCTAAACATCAATGCTTCCCCTAAATAGGCAGACACTTCAATATCATTGACTTCAATGAGATCTGGTATTTCTTTCAATCCAGCCACATCCAGTGCAAAATAATGAACAAAACAGGAGTTGGGGCAAGGGAGAGAGGTCAAGGGATTGTGAGAGCATGAGCAAGATCGGCTATTCTAGGCATAAAAGGATAAGACTGATGTGGATGACTAAGAATGTCAGAAGAGCTCTTGAGGAAAAATAAAGGGTATACGACATATATAAGAACATGAAATCTGAAGAGGATTAAGAGAATTATGAAGTGAAACTGAAAGGCTGTAAAAAAAACCCAAACCCAACAACAACACTGTTTAAGGCTGCCAGAATTGACAAAGTGAGATTGCTCAGAAAGGGAAGAAAAACAATAATGGATCTCAAAATATTTAAGTGATGTGAAGATCAACAAGGAATTATCTACTGAGCTGTTAACAGAACCTGTGCATGAGACGACTTAACAAAATGACAAGATAAAGCTAGAAATGTAAATGCACACTTCTATTCAATATCCATGCAGTAAAGTGAAATGCCAGGAAAGAGAACACAACTTCCAGAGGAGAATACTGTAAAAATAAGATTTTAAGAGCAATAAAATAAGAACTAACCTTTGTACCATCTTGAATAACCAATAACACAGACAAGCTGTGAGGCTAGATTATTTGTGACAAATATACTTGAAAGAAAATTTCAAACAGCAGTGACCCTTTAGCAGTGATTTTGCAGAAAGAGCTCAAGATGAACACAAAAATAAGTGAATGCTACTCCAGCCTTCAGAAACCAAATCTGAAAGAGCCAGGAAAATAGAGATGACTCATTACAACCTGAGTGGCCAGAGTGATCCTACTAACATTAAAGCATGAGATCGGTAATCATGCATAGCATTAGGAAGAAATAAAAAGCATTCCATAGCAATCCACAATGGGACAACCTTTGCAAATGTAGTACGTTTGCAACTTCATTTTCCATTACTTTGAAGTGAAGTCAATCTGAGACAATAGTCTGCAACCTCTCCCCAGCTTCTGTCCTTGTTTTTTCACAGAAACTAGTGCCTCACTATTTAGGCAGAACCATTGGAGAGTGGCAGCACCCATATTCACAATGTCAGGGAAACCTTAAGATTGATTCTGTTAAAATCTGATGGCAGATCTGAAAGAAGGGGTATTTTAGGATCAGTCGTGAGCCCTATTTCGGCACTGTAAAATAACCCCAAAGCTGCAAAACCTTCACACCACGGTATTTACCTTGTATTCTACCAGCTCTTTGTATAAAAGGTGAGCAGGCCCATCCTTCATCAAATCACTGGCCCTAGATTTAGCAGCATGAAGGAAGGAACTCACTGACCCTCTTAGAGTCAAAAGATATTATCAGACAAAATTAAAGAATGTAATATTTTGTTGTAACTTAAAGTTAGTTTAATTAAAACTTTTGTATCAAGTAATTTAGTCAACCACAGCAAAAGAGAGAAGCTAGTGCCTTCTTGGCTTCTCTATACACGAGTATGCAGTAACACTGTTTACTTTCTTTGATTAATTAACACATTTTCTGCTGTGAAGAGGTTATTGAACTGATGTCTGAAGTGTAAGATCTGCCAAAATAGGCTGCAAAATTCATTTTATCCAACTATTCTCTTCATTCAGAACACTTCTGCCCAGATTTTACACGCTAAATAAACTCACCACTATGCAATTTGTATTTCTTTTTCTCCGTAGATACCTGTCTTTCTAAATGCACGTTCAAACAACCTTGTGTTTTTTTCACCTTTATGTCATTGAATGCTGCTTAATTTAAAAGTCTGTGGATATGCTTCTTACCTACTTACTGACCTTTCCCTAATAGCCTACACTATCCCGTGTTTCAGGCTGTACTGAAACTACTATGGATGCTCTATTTGATGACATTACATTAAAGAGATTCATGCCAAAACTCTTTGGCCACCACCATCATTGCTGATATCAGCATAGCTTTAAGAGCAAGGCTAGTTAGCTAATTGCTTTACAGAGCAATCACAGGCAATGCAGAACTTGGAGCCAAGTGTTTTGCTGGAGCAAGCAGGCAAAACGCCATTGAAGGCATCTATTCCATCAGGCCAAAACTCACCCCTGCAATGACAGCCAGTGCAAAGGTTTACGTATGTGCTTATGAAACCAAAGAATAGGTTTCAGTAGGCTTGCATCCCACGTAAGCACAACACTAATTGTCTGTATTGGACTGAATTTTAATTACAATCAATCTGATTATTTGTGGGCACCCCAAAACAGTAGCCTTCATTGCCTTATATTGATTTTATCAACATCAGGAAATGTTATGTATTTAGGATAAAATCATGGAGTTACTGAAACCAGAGGGAGCTCTTAATTTCAATAGCATTAGGACTTAACTTTTTGCTGCAGAAACTATTCCAGAAATGTCATGAAGATTAAATGGAAGAAAACTCACTGATGGCAGATAGCAAGCCAGTGACAATGCAATCAAATCAGTGTACAAGCAGGCAGAATTCAGGTCCGTGTTTTTAATAGTCTTATTTATATCAAAGAATCTGTTACATATGTCACAATAGATTCTACACACTATAAAATATACATTGATCCCATGGTTTGCAATAGAATCACTACTGAAACTAGCGGTAAATAAAATAAACCATGGCAAAATTTATTATCTAAAGAGATGAAAATGACACATTTTAATATTAAGTGATCTTTCATGGAAAAGGAGAAGGAAAAAGTTGAATACCTCTATAACAGAGTAAAATTGTGAAAAATTATGTAATACTATTGAAGTAACTTACAATAACTTAAAGCCATTAAAATGGGCACTGAAATAAAATGGACATATATAGAATCAAATTTGTGAAGATAAACCAACAAGTCTTCAGGAAAGTGCATTGTATTGAATAGTGTAATACTTTTTAATGGCAAAACAGTCTTCAAATCGTGATACTTTGGCAATGAAGTTGCAGCCAGGAGAATCATTAGGGCTTAGTTTTAATCATCATCTACTATTTAGTATGGGACGTAAAGTATTAAAGTAGTAAATCTCTGGAAGTCTACAGAGAAATCTAAAACACTAGCATATTAATTTTAAAAAGTTTCCTAAACATTTTTTTTCTTCTTTTACAGAGCTTTAGTCACGCAAAGACTTTATTCACTATCCATGATGATATAGTTACTTTAAGCACTACTAAAAACTAACATTTGATTTTGTTTGTGTGTCTGCAACAAAGAAAGAATGAATGTGGCCACTCCAGAAAAGCCCCCAAGTGTCTTTTACTGCTTTGATATTTAAAAAAGTAGTGTAGTACTTTGGTAAACAGGAATGCTCTCTTGAAGGACCATTCTGAATTCATAATCAACCCATGATGATCTTGACTTCTCCTGAAGATTAATTTGCTCTTGTGAATTACTGAATAACTAGCAAGATAGTCCTTCTCTGTTTTCACTTGTCATCATTTAACCTCTAAATAAACTATTATAAATCTTTAAGTAGTAATACAGCCTATCATGCCAACTTGCACTTCTGTGTGCAGAAATTCCAGTGCTGCAAAGTCATCCTATGCTCAGTCACCACTGAATTCAACACTTAAAGAGAATAAGTATTCAAATTCTTGCTCCGGCAAAGTTAATTCTTAAAAAAAGTATCATGTTTTAAGTTGTCCTCCACTGCTACAGGTGTTGGGGTTTTTTAGAAATAAAGCCTAATTATTTAGAAGAGTTTTATATCTCAATGACATATGCTGGTGGTCTCATGATGTGAACAATACGGTGTCAGTTATTATTTTTAAAAATTCCAAGGACAATTTCCTAGCTTGGAAGGAGAATTCAATACTAAAATTCAGCTTGACAGAAAAAAAGCTAAATTGTGCCAAATTTGAACAGAGTAAATGGAAGGACCAAGGTAATTATAGCCTGACAGCTATCCTGGGCAAAATAATAGAAAAGCCAGCACTGGAATTTTTAAGTAACAAAAAATTAAAGGAGGTAATATAATTCATGCAAGTCGACATAGGGCGATGGAAAATAAATCTTTCAGACCACCTTGCTGCTTTTTTTCTTTGAGACCGAGATGTTTTGATAAAATAACTTCATTAATGTATTATATTTAGACTTATCTATGGTATTTGACCTGTCCTTTTGATTACTAAAACAGGATAACAGCAGTGTGGCATACAATGTATTAAAAATTTTCTGATGTTCTTTATGAAGAAGGTGTATACTGTGGGCCTGCAAAGGACTTTGCAACACTGAACATCTTCAAATCAAAGTTGGATATTTTTCTAAAAGCTCAGTTCTGTTTCAGTTCTAGCTGTTGGATGTGATACAATGATTCATTCATAAAATTACATAGATCGAAATAGCCACAATGGTCTCTTATGGTTTTAAAATCTACAGCTCTATACTTTATATACTGTCATGTAGAATCACTGTTAAGTGAAGATCATTCTTTCAACATCTTTCCAAGGCACAAATTAATGGTTCATATATCTCCAAACATTCAAAAGCTATTATCGAAAACAGGAAGGACTGTTCATGGGTAGGTGGGATTGTGGCATTTTTATAAAAGGCACTGGAATTTCTAATTTATACTGAACATGAATTCCTTTGATTTGTGTTTTGAGTTTCAAAAAATAAATAAACTCAGTAATGCCACAAATTCAAGCAGGAGAATGAGAATTATTTTTTTTATAGATCAGTATAGGAAATGCAATAGAAGTCTGATAGACGTATAGACCTTCCTTTGCCTTATATTAATGCATCAGTACCTCAACAGAAACCTTATGTTTCATTACAAGCAGAGGTATTTATATTCCAGAAAGCACAAATCCTGGATTTTATAAGATTTTACAGAAAGTATTAAAAAATTTCTAGGGAAACAAGGAAGTCAACTCTTGACCAGAGCTCCTCCTAGAAAGACGCAGTAACATTTTTCACCTTTACATTTAATCATTTCATTTCAGCTAAGCAATCAAATATTTGTTTCAGTCTCTGAAACTCTGGTTTAACAACAGTTACCCGTTAAGAAAGCCAAGCATATAAGACAGCATAAGAAACTATTCAAAGTAATTTAAGCATGTATGTTGAAGCGCACAGTGCAAGAAACTACCGGAAGCACAGGTCTCAGACAGACATCGTTTCATTCAGCTAAGCTAGCAGAAGCAAAAGGCAAGAAGGAAGAGAATTAGCAGTGTTAGCATAAATCAACCTGAGTGCGAATGACAAAATACGTGTATCTGCGTGCCCTGTTAGGTTAAAGTAATTTTACATTTGTGAAAAGATAGTGAGAGCTTTGCTGTGAGATGATGTTTCTCTCACATTGAATTACCATTGTTGGAGAGGTTTCCATTTAGAAGGCGTAGACCTTCAGAGCTTTCTCTCTGATTCTTCAGTTAGGTAAGCCTTCCTTCCTGATAGGCTGGCAGCCTGTTACAAAATACTATTTGACATTGGTAGGTTTGCAAGTTTGTACTTTAGTCATGCATGATTTATTTATAGAGTATCTGTACTGCATTGTACTTTATTTACTGTTTCCTTTTTTTTTTTTTTAATACTGTCTTTAAAGTTCTTCTAAATTTACTATGATGATGCCTAATTCTTTTGGGGCAGGTGCCTCGGAAGTAATTTGTTTGCAGCTCTGGAAGTGAGAAATCCCATATGAATGAGATTTTTTGCAGGTGCCTGCAGCTGAAGGTATGGCTAATGGCTTTGCTGGAGACTGCCTGCATCAGCGATTCAGAGGCAGCAGGATTTGCAATTAAAAAATGCATTGAAAGAGAAGGAAAGATATCATATGATGGTGGGCTGGGAGGTTCTACTATCATGTGCTTAAATTGGCCACTTCGCTCGCAATGCTGCAGATACAAACTAATACATCTGTGCACATTCGTACTGAGTTAAGTTAAACTGATTTTTAAAAGATCACACACTACGTATTATACATATTATACTTTTCTTAAAATAATATTTGAACATAATTTTTACCAAAATTATGACCACACATTGAGTGCAAAGCTGACTAGAAACAGCTTCTCCATATTTAACTATGACATGCCTTTAATTCCCTTTACTCCTGAAACTACAACAGCCAGAAGAATATAGTGATTAGACTTCCAAAAAGTAGGGAGTTGTCGCTTTGTGATCACATCTTTTTCCAGTTCCCAAAACAGCAGTAACGGTACCTCATCTGCTACTGCCTACTCTCATTTCCAAACTCACATTTTAGTGGTCATAGCAATATACATTTGCAGAGAGAGTAAAAGACATTTCCCTGAAGGCATCTTTTAGAAAAAGCTTTTCCCTGCACAAATCCATTAAAAATCTGGAAAAAGAAGCAGCTATTGAACTTCCCATCATTTTTTCATAAATGTTATTTAGTACTGAAAAACTGAAGTAATAAAACCTTAGAAATTGGCTTAGACAGAAAGCAGTTAAATATGTACAGGAAGAATAAAATTTTACCAAACTATTCCTTTAGTTCCTTAAGAGTCTCTTGCTGGCAATTTTATACACAATGAACACTCCTTTCCCCAAAAAGTAGTTTCATTTATTTTAGGGAGTCGATCAGTGTGAATAGGGTTAATAAAGTGGATGCCAAAATAGGGCTGATGAGTCCACTATCCCTTCAACTTCTGAATTGTTGTGGCTGCATTTTTCACTTTTTTCAAACACAGGAATGTCCCACCAAGCAATCTCTGTGATCTGGATACATCATCAGCTGTTTCCCATTGACTGGAGTTCTTTAAATCCGGGAATTAACTCAAAATTGCAGGGTTTAAATTCTCCATCAGCTGTTAATTAATATGTATTGTGAGTATCTAATAATTTTAGAGTATGATTAAAATAGATACTGTCTATCGTTTCCCTCCTCTTTTTCTACCCTTTCTTACAATATACAAGACTGTCATTCAGTTTACGTGTATTTGACATTACTGAGTGTAAAGGACAATGAGGGAGATAGTAATCCAGATTATTGTGTAGCCAAATCTCAACAGAAAAATGTCTCCCAGCTAAAGGCACATAGATGAATGAACTTTTGTTAGCAATGAAATGTTAATTAACTATTTCTCTATTTTTCCTGCCCCTCAACTCCTCTCTAGTCATTGTGGCTCTTCATTAAGTCATTCCTCAAGTTGCATTCACAGCAGCAGGTAGAATTTGCATTTCAGTGCATGTGTGTGTGATTTTGATGTTTAGTTACCACAAGAAAATTATTTCTTCCATTGGTTCTGTGAACATTGCTCCATGCCCATAAAGAGAAGGCTTTATTGAAGAAACTACATGTTCTTGCTTAGTACAGTCCCTACCAGGTTTCGTCTGGACTAGGAGTTCATGCAGAAGCTTACGATTAGCTCTGACAGCAGTGAAGCCAGTTGCAGAATTGGCCATTTTCATTTATCCTCATTCTGAACTGGGTTAAGAACTAAGCTTAAAATCCCAGTGGACATTTGACTTTGGGCTCACCCTGCACATTAGTCTGAAACAGAAATACAATGTGCAAAGCTGTGCAGCAGTCATAAGAATGAAACTTTTCTTAACTGCCTTAGAGGAATGTCTCAAAATGCTCCCTGAGATGTTTTTTGAGCTCAGCTGATGGAATTATTGCCTGACCTGAATAAAGCTGTGGTTAATAATCAAGAAAATGCTAGACTCTTAAAGAATTGTATCTTCCAGGAGACTAGCTGACTCCCACTTCAGTAGCAGAGTGACCGCAACCCATCACTATAAAGAATGGCACTGAAAGGTCCACTGGGTGTAAGAAATAAATGTATAAAATAATCTTTTTTGTCACTGGCTACTTACGGAATCCTTCGGCTGGGGCTGCACGGCTAGAAGGCGCGTCCCCTGGGTGGTGGATAGGGGATCCCTCTCTGGAGGGTGCACCGGATAAAATTGAAGAAGGTGCCACGAACCAACGCAGTCTAAGGGAAGGCCACCCTGACAGAAAAATCACTGGCCCTCCAAGTCATGGGGGTTGGGCAGGAGGCCAACTACCTCCTCCCGGAAAAAAAAAAAAATAGTTGCAGAAACGACGAGCATCAACTCGGAGATGGAGAAAATCAGTAATGAAGTGAGGAGGAGGAGATGGAGCTGGATCGGTCATGTCTTGAGGAAAAAACCAACAGAAGACTGCGCTGTGGCCCTTGGGACTCCAGAGCACGCAGCCGCAGACCGATCGAAGTGGAAGAACGATGTTCGCGCCTTGTGTGCCTCCTGGCACTGAGAGAATTCAGATTCAGATTCAGACTTACGGAATACATTTGTATGTCCATGTCTTAACACACAATAGTAAAGCAAAGTTCCACAGAGAAATAAAACAGATATTTGTCAACAGATATTTGTAAGTTGGCTAGATGTACAGCTTGAATGGCATTGTCAAAATATATTTTCACTCTTACGGCCCAGGAGCATAAGAGTGACTTGAACACTGAAACATCATGTTCTGTGAAGTTTTCAGTCAGTATACGACAAAATGGGTGTAAAAGATATAACCAGAGTTTAAGCTTTTACATTTTCTCAAACATAAAGCACTAAGCCTTTTATATTAAAGTATGGCAGAATTAGGAAAATGATGTGGGTTTATTCCTTTAAACTTGAGCCAAAAATTACATACCATTTGTGTGAACACAACACAGCATTCCAAACTCTTTTGCATGCTGCGTACAGTGCGTAGTACGACAGTGGATCTGATAGTTGTAAGAGCAGACAAGGTCAACAAATAATTTATTAAATGATCTTCTAAACACAAAAACTAGAGGGATTGTATTTCAGAAGACAAATAGTTGTGTGAAGATTTACCTCTATAAAATTACTAAGTTACCTTCGTCTGACTACATCGTCTGGGAACGGTATGTGTCTGTAAATACACTAGCTGTCACAATGTTGCAAGGCTTTGTGCAGAAAAAAAGTGTAAGCAAGGTTGGGTTTAAAACCAAAGCAAATAGAATTTGTATGAAACTGATTCTCATAAACTAGAAAAAGATCCTGAAAACAAAATTTGCCATACAACTGTATTTAACTTCAGAACATTTGGGATAACATTCATGTATTTCATTTCAAGCTATACGGAACAAACATATAGCTTGTTTCTCACATATCAACTATATCTTTTTTAAAATTAAATGTTCTGAACAATAGGAATCCTTTTTCTGTCCTTCTGCACTGAAATCTGTGGGGAAAAGGACAGGATGACTCTTCCTTGGGAGAAGTGCTTCTAAACAGAAGGATACCAGCTCTTCACTGGAGAGACAGAAGCGTCCCAAACTCTTCAGGGAGAGGAAAATAACTATCTCAGTGGTGGTTGTCCCAGTTTCCACTTATGCCACCAGAATAATCCGGAAACTCAGTGCCACTGGTGTCCCCCACTCCTTCACAAGCACATCTTTCTTGCTTCTCTCCTTTGCTCCTAGTCCACACACACGGTTTTGTATTAGTGGGGAGGCATATGTAGACTCTAGGTATCATAGAACAATCTTATACCAGTGAGGAAACGGAGTGGGCTGACCTACAAGATTTTTCCCTTACTAAAGTTTGTAATTCTGTGCTCTTTGTAGTGATGATGAGAGAGCTAATTTATGAATGGCTGGGTCACGAGCGAA
Source organism: Platalea leucorodia (assembly GCF_965183815.1). Taxonomy (NCBI): domain Eukaryota; kingdom Metazoa; phylum Chordata; class Aves; order Pelecaniformes; family Threskiornithidae; genus Platalea; species Platalea leucorodia. The sequence goes on from NC_138831.1 coordinate 16,844,828, forward strand.
TTAATGTACCACAGCAATGGAGTGCGATATGCAGATCAGAGAGGGAGGAAGAATGTGGAGCTCAGCATATCACTTCTTTCTCATATAAGCTGATGCTCAGTTTAGAGAGGAAAACTATACTAATGATGCAGCTGATGTCTTGTTAGAAAACATCTGAACTGTGACCAATTTTTCTTGACAAGAATTTTTATTCTGCATAAAAATGAGATGCTTAGTCATTTGGAAAATAAAGACTAAATCAGTGATGTAATTTCATTCAATGATGGAATTTCAAAGAGGGTTTTTTTTTTTCCTTTATTACAAAGAAAATCTTTTAACAAGTCTATTGAGCCAGCCCATTAATAAGCCTCTTTCCCATCAGCATCAAAAGAGAAGTGAGAGCACAGTGCCTAGAGGATAAACAAGGATATAAAACCTTTTCTTACTGTTTTAAAATTCAAAGTTTCCATGTCTCTGCATAAGTCTATATGTGTATGTTCATGCACAAATAAGAGTGACAAGCAATATCCTTGACGATTTTTAGCCTCTTGCTGTACACGAATGAAGGGCAAATATAGAAGAAAATGTAATGTGTCAGACATCTACACACTTTTTTCTCCCTGCAAGATAGATGCTAGTTCTCCATAGGGAAATCTGCAGGAAAGTAATTCTCAGAATAGAATGCAGACTTGCTGATGACGTAGTACATACGTTTCAGTGGGGAAAAGAGAAACAAGCTAAACTAGTTAGGACAAGTTTTAGCAGCTCTTAATCAAAGTTGGTGAGTGAGCCCCGAGACAGGGAGGCAGCTGAAGGGACTGTTGTCTCTCACAGGTCTCTGCCATAGTCCCTCGGAAAATGAAATTCTCATTTTCTCTTAGCATCCAGTGAAAAGGAGGCTGCCAGAAAAAGGTCACTGGGCAGAGATGACTGAGAGCACACCCACATACCTGTCTGTCTCTTTGCAGAACATTTCTTTCCATGGCTGTCTGGCTAAGCCACATACACAGTGTCAGTATGAACCAACATGGGTTTACATGTTGCCATATATACCAGAATGTCCTAGTGTCAAATATTGCCTCTGTATTCAGGGATGAAAAATTGTGTAGCTTCTTGGGCAGAATATATATAATTGTTTTTCTAAAGCTTTCCTCTTGACTTGACACATTGGACTTCCCATAAGCTATTTGGAAAAGTGGTACAAAGGACAAAAAGCCTAAAATTTATTACACATAGTTATGTTGGTGCTTTTGGAAGTTTTCTCAAAGTTTACTAGACACTCAACAGATCAGTATTTTTCATACTTCAGCTCATATCCGTGTCTCAAAGACCAATCATAATGAAATCAGAATAATGCCTAACACTTAAGTCTTACTAATCATTGCATAACTTTGGTTATACACTCAAGAAAATATGTGTATCTGTCTCCTGTACCTATATTCCCAACCCAGGAGTTACTGATCATCATGTATCCATTCTGGAGGTGCTGTATAACTGGATTTTCTGCCAAGGTTTCTTTCTGAACTCTATGTCACACTGCAAAACAAGACTCCAGAAAAGCAATCAAAAAATGCATCTGGATTTTAATACCATTGTCACCCAGCAGAGCAGGCTCCTAACCAGCAAAACTTTGGACTCACATGTCTCTTCTAAATATTTCAAAATACTTTACAAAGATGAATGGATTAAGCTTCTAATCCTCCTTTTTAATATAAATCAAAAATCTGCATTTTACATGAGGTCAGATGAGGCAATGAGAGATAAAGCAAGTTTTGTTGCAATTACAGGTCTAGGGTAAGAATAACACCCCAAAAGTTCTGGCTTTCCTACATCTGCTGTGATCGGTTCTGGAGTACAATGATGGTAAAGCAAAATAAAGCAAGCAGGTTACCTGAATCTTTTTCCATAAATTTTCTTGTGCTCATATGTTTTATGACCAGAAGAATGTTGTAAACGAAGATCCCAGAAATACAGAAAACTGTTTTAGCTGAAGAGTCAGACAAAATTCGAAGGCTGTTATCACCTATTTTGCAATTCTGATTCTCAGAAGCTTCTCCTGATGATTTTTTATCTCCTTTAATCAAACCTGACTCAGAGAAGCATGATATCACCCCCACTGCTCCTGTTCTCACTCTTATTAGCATTGTCCCTCAAAAGACTATTAATGACTAACTGGTGGTAGTTGTGACCTAAAGAAACCAAGTGTTACACCCAGTTGTATAGACAGTGTGTCTGCATGCCTTCTTTAGGCAGTGAAATCTTGAAAGACCAAGGGGAGTTAAGGAGAGACAATGATGTGAAGAATTTGTACTGTTTCTTATGAAAAGCAGCTTGCAGCAGTGTTCCCCAGGGCAGCCACATCTGTGCAACAGGGTTCCAGGAACTCTCCAAATCACACCAAGAGAACTTGAGAAGTGGGTGCAAGGCCTGCAATATAATGCTGTCGCATGTGAAAAGCAGAAAAAAAAATGAGAGCAAAGGCAGGTAGGATGCACAGTAATCTTTTCTCCATGAATCAACATAATTTCCGTACAGTAAAGCAAAGGAAAAGTGGGATGATTTCAGACAAAGCAGGTGAATTCTTGAGGCAAAAGCATTTTGATTCGATGGTCATAATAAAGAATGAGAGAAATACAGACCTCATAGTGACAGGGAAGCACAGGCGATCAAATCAAAGTTTATACCCTAACTTTGCTGACAGCAATGAGCTAATCTGTTGCTGGTATAACACACTCGAAGGGTCTTCCTTCAATGAACCTGCCAGAGCTATTAATCTCCCTCTAGGCAGGTCTAAGCACCCACTGGTTCGGTAGTTTCGTCAGATTCACAACACAAGGGACAATGATTTCACCACTAATCTTTCTTTTAATAGACTAGATCCATAGAACGATATCTGCTGGCAAGGAACTCTGAAGGTCACCTGGTCCAATCCCCTGCTCAGAGCAGGACCAACTCAGAGCAGGTTGCTCATGGCCTTGCCCAGTCAAGTTTTCTTCATGTCCAAAGACGAAGATTTCATTTCCCCAATGGGGAAATGGGGCTGACCTTCATGAGGCTCATGTCAGTCGATGTCCGTAGGCTGTTAACATCCCTCTGCACATACATCTTGTTTTATCTTTATTAATATATGCATACTATATTTATTTTGTTCAAATTAATACAGTGTTAATCTCAGTCACCATGGGAAGATATGATGGAGCTGAAGGGATTATAGTTCCCCTCTTCTTTAGCATTACCTGGTCACATGGTACAGCAAGAGCCACACATCCACCCACACAGTAATTGCATCCAACTGGAATCAGGCAGATATTGTCCAGAGGCAATCCTCAGAGACAAATCCTTGTCTAGTATAAAATGGCAGGGCATATTCAAGATAAAAGGACTTCTGCCTTTTTAGAAAAGTTAGAGATCTAATCCAAAAGGCTCCTTGAAAATTTGTTTCTGCTTTCACTGAAATCAATGGGAAACTCCACAGGATCATTACTTCCATTGCTGCCATATTAGGTACATGCAGACAGAGACTGGGCACTTCAGTATGGATTCATGTCTAGTCCATGCATTATTTGTGCTGTGGTAATGTCAGAAATGTTTTGGACAGCATCCATACACACAGGAATGCAGACATCCTGCTTCAAATGACTTACAGTCTAAAATATTAATGCCTACATCATCAACTAATACTTCTTTAATATGAGCTAAATTTTCTCACTCTTAAGGCTTCACTCTTTTCCCCTTTACAATACAAAGTGCCCTGTTTCTTCCACCTTAGAGGACACTCACCTCAGTCAGAGGCACATAAAATAAGGTGTCATCAGAGTGAGTGGTCACAGGGGGCAAAGTGGATGGCAGTGCTGGAATGGCAAGGCAGTATCGAACATCTTGCTAACAGTGTTTTTCCTCCTCAAACCTTAAACTTTTCCACACCTCTAAAATGAAGAAAGTAGCCCCCAGAGAGGAGTCCTTCCACCCCACTGAACAACTCACTTAACTGCACAACTTCTAAGCCGTAAACCACTTGAGTAATCCCACTGCTCAACACAGGATAAAAGGAGAAAATAGCATTAAAGATTTAAAGTAAAGAACACAGCAAACTCAAATGATAGCTGTGCCATTCACGTCATTACAGCTAAGGGTTTGTCAGCACTTTCATTATGATGCTCATTTCTCTGCTGTCACTCCAGGCTAAAATTTGGCAGAGCATAAAACTTAAAGCACAGACAGACACAATAAGAACACAGTGAAAAGGAAAGCAAAGGCTTCAAGGACAGCATCCTAAGATACCTTCACATGTCAGGAACAAACAGTATCTTACAAAGCATGATGCAAGAAGTTAAGCTAGGAGAACTATCCCTTCTCTCATTAAGATGGCGTGATAGAGAGGGAATTGCACTGAAAGCTCAGTGAGATATATTGTTATGAAACTACTATGAACAGATTAAAAGATCCAGAAGGCTAAGTATTAGTATGGTAATTTAAGTTAAATTTATGCTGCAGTACGATGGAAATAAATAAGCTAGGAAGAAGAGGCAGACCACACACAAATATTACATCTGAACAGCTGATATCAGACTTCACTTAGGGAATGTATGAAAATATGTCTGCTTGGACTGGTTTGAGGAGTGGAAAGTGCCACTAACATAAGAGATTTCTGTCAGGCAGTGTAGAGTACCTTTCTCCCTTCCTCCTTTCCGAGTTGAGACTGTTGCTCCAACAAATGTCCAAATACAAGAAGAAAGCAGGACTGAGCATAGTATCAAAATATCTCTTCTAGTCCAACAGTAAGCCTTACATTGTAGGGCAGCATGAATTGGTACTGCCATTGAAAGAAATTATCTCACTTGCCCCTCTGCTTCGTCCCCTCAGCTCCTTTGTCAGCCTAAATACTGGTACCCGTATGGCTGCAGAATGACCCAGAGTAAAGAACTGAGTTAAATAAAAACTAAGCTATGATGGTGGGTCAGTTTTAAGTTGGACAAAGCCCTGAGCAACCTCGTCTGAGATCAGTACTGCTTTGAGCAGGAGGCTGGACTGGGTGACCTCCCGAGGTCCCTTCCAGCCTCTGAGAATCTGTGTTCCTATGGGTCAGCTTGTGGACAAGGTCAGAGAGGTTTAGGACCACTTCTTGCAGTAACAGAGCTAGCTAATGCTAGGTTAAAGTGTGTGTAGAACCACAGTATTAGTTATTATTTTTTATATTTTTAAAAAGGTTTTAACAGGTTTGATTACTTTCACAGAAAACGGTAAGAACAACAAAGATGCAGTTACTGCTAGACAGACTCGGTGCACTGGATGGTTTACTCACTCCCCATTTCTGCCAGTAGGTGGTGTGGGACTTAGCACAAGCCATTTAATTTTGTTACAGCATCAGTGAAGATGCTTCTTATCTTTAAAAAGCACTTAGAGATGAACAGTATTATCTGTGCAACATATGATTGCTGTTAGTATCTCAGTAAAATTTTATCAGGATTTGAAGAAAGCCAGTAAGTCAAAAAAGAAGGTACTTAGTTCCCATATTGAGAATTTGTTATTACAAAGACCTTAAGATAACAATGATATAGGTCACCTACTCCCATTGACTTTGTTAGGGTAGCATCTTCCTTGACCTCATAAATGAGTGCAGTTTTGGACTGTGATATTCTTTCAGCAGCTCCTGAAGAAGAGCAGCTGTGCATAATATATGTTCAAGTGTTTGAGAAAGTCTAGTGCATCATTCCTACAGCAATGCAACTGCTGAACATGGAAAAATTATATTGCGCTCATCCTATGAGAGCTCTGATGGTTCTAAGAAACAGGGACTTAAGGGCAATATTAAAATAAACACATGTCCACGCAATATCAGTTTAATTTGGTAGCAAAGGAATTATTTTCACTGTAGTAATTAACAATGCTATTGCTTAAGAACCACAGTTCTGTCACAAGTTTCTCAGGACATGCATGCATGTTGTAATATCAAATTTACTGTCATTTATCATAGAGAAGAGGTGGAACTCCATTCCCCTGCTTGCCTGCGTTGTCAGGGAAGGGCATGCTGTTTGCATAAGATACAGGTCACACATTCAAAACCATTTTCCTGGCACTCTCAGTTCGCTTCCTTTGTGCAAAAAGCTGATGCTTTTGAGATGCAATGATTTAGCATGTCACTGTGCTAGCGTAACAGATGGCACAGGAGTGGAGAATGAATGAACAATGAGTGAGGGACCACGTTTCATTTTTGTCAGTGTACGATCTTTCAGTGGTTCTGATACAAGGCATCTATTATTCACTCTTTTTAGATCCATCTTCTCCCTTAGTTTAACATTACCCAGTTAGTAGTGAGATACATTTTTGGAAAAATTAGGTATAAAATCAGTGCAGTATGCAGAATTAACAGAAGGGTCTGGTCTTTTTAAACCTGAGGTCCTCATTTCCTTCTAATGGGACCCCAGAATGATAGAATCATAGAATCATAGAATCGTTAAGGTTGGAAAAGACCCTTAAGATCATCGAGTCCAACCATTAACCTAGCACTGCCAAGTCCACCACTAAACCATGTCCCTAAGCACCACATCTACCCATCTTTTAAATACCTCCAGGGATGGGAACTCAACCACTTCCCTGGGCAGCCTGTTCCAGTGCCTGACTACCCTTTCAGTGAAGAAGTTTTTCCTAATATCCAATCTAAACCTCCCCTGAAGTATTGATGAGTATTGTCTTCATCTTGTATCTGAACATACAGCTCCCTGAATCAAAACCAAGCGTTTCCTAGTCCTCTGCCTCCAGGCCTCCTCTGCAAACTCTAGCACAGCTTTTCTGTGTCACTGAAGCCCCAGGTAACACCTGAAGCAAGGTTTTTAAGTGGGGTTAAGCATTCTTGGGCAAGGACCTCAGATTTTGCACTGACTCTTTATACAAGGAGTAAGCTATACAAGGATAAAGATTATAAAGAGTAAGAAAAAGAGAAAATAGGTTGAAAGTCTTCAAGGCAGCATTCAGATGGGTGGCTGTATTTATCCACTCACTAGGCATGAGGAGCTACGACAGTGGATTAAAAAAACCTACTCTTACCCACAGGTAAACAGGAAATAGCTGCAAGATAAAATGCAAAGGATAACTTCTCCTCTGGCACAAGTTAAGGATCACTGAGGCTCAGCAACATTCGTATGTTTTGTCAGACCGCAGGCAGCTGTTTCACATATTTCAATGAGTACAGAAAAGAAAGAGTGATACTCTTAAATACCAGTGTATATGTTAACATGGGAAGAGGATGTATCAGGTGGAAAATAAATTATAAGCTCTTCAAGTGTAGGTATTAAAACATCAAGCTATGAAAAGCACTGCAGTGTTCTATAGTAACACTCCAAACATTACAGTCTAAAAATGTTACAGAAATGTTTACATAACTGGATCTAAGGACCTAATCCAATGCTCGTGGACTTCAGTGAGACTGAAAATCTTGATGCAACTTCTTTTTTTCTTTAAATAATCCCTTGGAACTGTAAGAACAGTTCTGTGCTATGTATTTGGAGACGAAGGGCTTTCCACTGATGAAAATCCTGGAAAAGCCATTATTTTCTGAAGTTATTGCTGTCTCTGAAGGTTAATTAATGTTTGTTTGATTTAGTGTTGAGGTGAAAAGAAACATGGGTTTTTTTAGTCTTAATTTCCTTTGATTTTTAAACCATGTGTTACTGATACACAGTTCTTACGTGCTACACATTTTTTCTCATCTGACAACTCTCATGCTTTAATAGTGAAGACTGCAAGAGGAAGCATGCTGCTTTGTGTAACAAGGATGCGGATCCTATGATAGGGAGCTCTGTGGTAAAAACCCTTTTAGTCAGAGTAATAAATTGTTTATTCTTTAGGAAATACAGGCATTTCAAAATTTATTTTCATCCTAAGTGGGTAAAAAATATTGAAACCCCAAAATGGTTAGTAAAATGTGGATTCCACTGTCTTTTAATTTGGAAATATCAACCTGGTCCTGTTGAAATATTTTTACAGTAATATTGAAATATTATAGTCTGTACATCTAAAAGTTTGAACATGAAAAAAGATCCAAATGAAAAATGGAAATGTTGAAATGGAGTATTCAATTTTATTTTTAAAATGTTTTGAATGTTTTCCATATCAAGTTCTTCCATATTACTAGAAGACATTTTGAATTAGGTATTTTCCAACAGTAAAAATTCTTTTTTCTACAGGTTATTGGAAATTTTTAATTTTATCAGCTTTCACAGAAACAGTAAAATTAAAAAGAACTACCTGAAGCTGCCCTGAGTTTTAGGTATGTGTCTGCCCTTGAACACATTTTATAAATCGTACATCCTGTGTCTGTGATCCATATTCAGAGAGGGAGGGAAAAAAGAGACTAGAAAGAGCTGCTACTAATTTAATGCCTATACCAAATTCAGAGACTATGAAGTTTAGTGGTATTTAAAAGCTAATGCACTGGTCATTTTCTTAAGTCAATATTTTATATTAACAGAAAAGGAACTATAGTATCACTCTTGAAAAGATATGAACAATACTTATTTTTTTACAATCTATCATCTTCATCATCGTGAACTGCTAAAGACACCTAAAAGATGTTTTTATCCCAAACATAGCTTCCACACCTTTTTTTACATAGTTAGTTTCAAAGCCTTAAATGACCTACCAGCCAGTCAGAAATGTGTGTCAAATTATTCAGTACCTATTACTGTACTAGTCTCCAAACCCCAGATTTTTTATTGGGATTCTGAGTGTATAGAAGACTTCCAAGCACGAAGTCTGGGCAAGGTGCAGCATGCTCTGCAAGTGTCTCTGGCCAGGCTGGAAATGATGTGGGAACTTACATTTGGTTGGTCTCAGTGCAGTTTCAAAACGGTGCACAAGGAGAAAGGGGTCTGAGGGGAGCAAGGCCACGAAGGACACTCCTCGATAGCTCTGCAAGGTGGGAACTCTCACGTTGAAAGGCATTATTACCTTTTCCTGCAATGCATCCAAACTTGTACCACGGAAAGCCTGATAGATATGGGGATATGTAACAGCAGCAAAATGACCTCATGGTGGATGCTTCATCCACTATTTAGTTCCTGTCCAAACCCACTTGTGGCAAGAGCAAAAGGGGCCAATTTCATGCAGAATGCAGGAATAGACCCACTACACCTGCTCCAACACAGAGGGATGCCAGAGCAGACAAAGTGCCTCTGATTCAGAGTGAAATATAACTTCAGTAGAAAGTTATATTAATTGCTTCCTGAAGGCCATTAGATTTTAGATCTAAATGTAAGATCTATGAAGTAGAGAGGAATTATAGTGAAAAAACAGTAGCCAGAACAATCTTTTGCTAGTATATACTTGGAGAAGATTAAAGGCAGTTTAATCCCTGCCATCAGACTAGAGGTTGTGCACTTGTAAAACCTCTCGCATCCAACCCTCTAGCACATCCTAAACCAACACCATCTTAAGGCTGATCCATCGGCTGGAGAAACAGGCTACTTTAAAGGCACCTTTGATCCCTCTCCCTGACACAAAGAAAGATCTTGTTGCAAAAAAAAAAAAAAAAAAAGCTATGGGGCAGGACTTTGAAGATAATCAATTCACTGGAGGGAAAAAAAAAAGCCTCCTAGGCTTTGGCAGGTCTTTATCATACATACGGAGCATCTGTGCATCATAAAATGTGAGTGAGATCAGTCACCATGTCATTATTAATGCATAATGGGAAACACAAAGGAAAAGTCAAAGCCTGAGTGCAATGGACAATGATAGCTTCGATGACTTTTTTCTCTCACAAGTTATAGGTGTGCTTTCTAAAATATGAGAAATAAAACTGAGCTACAGAGTCCACAATGCAAGGTACAAGTCTTACGTGACACCAAATATAAAGAATCCATGGAAATTGCTTCTCTGAAAGTAATCATCTTTATACCTGCTGCTGAAACACTTGAAAGTGTGCATCAAGTCAGTGTAAACAAACCAGGATGAAATAAAACTTCAGCTAGTTTTGCAAAAACAAAAGACAGCAGCTCCAGCTGTCAGCGATATACAAGTACTGGAATAGTAACTATTCTGATGGCAATCCTTCGGATCTTCATAAAGAGCAAACTGGCACCACCATCTGAAAGTTTTCTGAATTCAGTGTGATTCTTTACCTAATTCCACTTAACCATTCAATTAAAACAAAAACATTCTAGACAGCCTTTAATAACATTTTAGTAAGGAGAGATTTTTTTTAAATAAAAAAGGAATCATCATTGTTTTAAAGGATCATTACTAACGCCTTCTGCCTTGAAAACTAACTACTCCTTTAAATGTAAAAAAAATGTATTTAGAGGACCATGAGGTCCTGCTTCTCCTTTACCTGTAAGACTAGTTCAGTTTTGCTATTCATATGAAAAATGTTCTGAGCTGACTCAAGGTCAAGCCCACCAAAGCCCAGGGATGACCTGGGCTGTGTTGTCCACACCCATGATTTCTGTTCTGTAACAAGAGGACAGTGCAATGTTTCAGCCTTGTTCTTTAACACATCTTGGTCCTGGTCTGAGTTAGTTGCCTCCATTATGCAAAAAATTCTTCTCTGTGCTATTTACTGGTTTAATATTCTAAAATTGTGGGATGAAACAACAACAAAACTGCCCTACCACAAACACCTCTCAAGAATGGGCAGGCGTTTACTCAAGGAAGAACTACCAGACATCAAAACTTCTTATTTAGGTCTCTGCCTATTATATATGAATATCTAAAATTATAGTTTCTTTCTTTGTACCATACACATTTCATTAAAAATGAAGCTTCATGATTTCACACAAATTCAAAATGTGGCAGAAAAGTTCTAGATAAAATTAAAATTTAAATTATTTTAACAAATAGACTACAGGGGGTTTAATTTTTTTTTTTTTATGTGACCATACCATGAAGTACAGTCATATACATTTAAACTAGAGTTACCAAGCCAGGTCCTCAATTTTATTACATTTGCTTGTCTACTTACTAGTTTGCAAAAAGGGCTCTCTTCAAATTAATCTTCTGCAGCACATTAAATTATTCAGTATACTAAGATATGGAGTTAATCCTTGCTTTCCCTGAAGAAAGGCTGCAACAGATGAACTACAATGCTGTGTAGAATAATGTTTTAACACACATGTGTTCAGTTTTCCAGGAACGATGTATTGGAAAGGAGTACCTGAAAAACTGGAGTATGCTTCCTCCCCAGTTAGCATATCCCAGCATTAAAACTGACCATTGGTATTACTCATTAAGCAATACCTAGGAAATACTTGTGTATACCTTTTGTGTACTAAGATACCTTAGATATGCTGCAAGGATTGGTCCTAAAAGAACAAGGTTAGACCTAACCATTGAATCTACTGACCTTCCATTTTCACAATTTATACAGTAGTATATTAGATATATGTAAACAGCAAATCATCTGATAAGGCATTAGAGTAACAGACAGCTTGTGCTTTTTTCGAATTGCTGAGAAGAATGGCTATGGTACATAGCCTCTCTCTTCAAAATAACAGCTGTCTCTACCCTGCAGGAAAGAGAAGAAAAGAACTTGGGCTTTTGGACTCCAGGGGGGGTTCAGCAAAAGAGATAAAGAGCCGGCAATTTTCAAAACGCTGCCTTAACACATACCTGCTCGCACTCACCAGTAGATTCTCTTGTTTATAAAACGACAACAAAAATTATTATTGGGGGGGCGGAGAAAGTGTGGTGGTGTGACTTGAACTGATAAAATGAGGTGTTGATTCCAGACCATATGTACTGAATTCTTCCCCAGAAACCGAAAGAACAGTCACCGAGTCCATCTGGTCCCTGTACTGCAGAATAAGCCTCCTTTGCTCACAGCACTCAGTGCAGCACATGCATGCGATTTAACTCCACCTTCCTGTAATTATCTTAGTACATTCCCCAGAAAGCTTGTCTTATCCACTTGACAGCTACCAAGTGATCTGGGCAGACCCCAGCACTCTTGCTGAGCCAGTGGCATGTTAATGGACAGCCACACCGCCGACGATGTGACAGGGGAGCCGAGCAAAAGGTTTATCTTGCATTTCCTCCGTACGTTTCCCAAGCCACTACACAAGCATCAGCACTTAGTGGGGCTGATTTTCCCTATCTAAGCAGCCTTGCTAAGGCTATGACAGTGATTCCTGTTTGAAATTGCATTAACCGTGGAAGAAAAGGATACTCAATAACTCCTCCGGAATTATGCCGCATCCTCACTTGAGGAACAACTGGATCTGATTCACTGAGCTCTGTAATCCAAGAGAAAGGTGTGACAGAAAGGCTCGTAAGCAACTGAGAGTATATGCCCTGTGTTTCCTTACATCGCTTTTTGCCATTAAATATACCAAGTAATTAGTGCTTTGTTATAAAATACTATTGGGGCTGCCTGAATAGTCTTGTAGTTATTTAATAAATTACTTGGCAAAGGAGTGAATTTAGCCAGGCGTCCACTGGTGAGGAGACTGCTAATTAACTGATATCCAGGCAGGCAGCAATTACACTTCTCCTCCCAGAGAAAAAGAATATCTCTATTCCAAATACGTGTCCAGAAAGAATTAAGAGCTCTGAAATGTACATTTCTTCCAGTAGGAAGCGATTTGGAATGGAGTAGCAGTCAACCCAAAGATCTCAAATCATTTGAACTAAATACAAAACAAGCTAAAATAATGAATCTGTGCTTTACGAAGGGAGTGAACTGGCTTCAGAAATAAGTTTCCAGCTGGGACCAGATTGCAAATGCCTTTATTCACTCTGCGGGAGTAGTTATTCACGCGAACAGTCCCTGTAAAGCCAGGGAAACAAACTCACGTGAGCATGTAGTCATGACTGTGAACATGAAGCTTGCCATCTGACCTTCAAAACTGACAGAATTTTGTGGTGCTTTTGCTGAAAATACTACAGGGATGTTGGGGGTTGTTTTTATTTTTCTTAAATATGATTTTGCCATCATTTCATATCAAATGTCTTAGGAGGAAATTAACTGATTTCATTTTAATTTATGGAGAGTTTTTCATTCTGCCACATTTGCTCAAATAAGCCAATTTACAGGTTGGTGTCTCAGCAACAGATTTCTAGCAAACAGGAGGCTGGGATTTATCAGGCTTGCGCTCATTTTGTTTTTTTGGAATGTCCAGCCATAAAGCAGACTTCCCGTGGCCACCTGGGGTTGAGGCTTTGCTGACGGGCACCCACCCACCTGCACGGAGGCCAGGAGCCATCCTAACAGATAAGTGTGAGCACAAAGGCAACCAAGCGACTACCCATGTTGAGTAGGAATCAAGGATTCCTGGTGGAGTGTGCAAACAGCTCTGCATCCTCAGTTTAATGACCCATGAGAGAAAGGATGCATTTAGAATTGAGCAACGTAGAGCTGTTCTGATTACAAGAGTTTTGAATCATTTACATAAAGGCTGAAAAAGAAATGTAAGAAGTACGATTAGTGACCTAAGGGGAAAATTTCAAAAGCACAAATAAGATCTAAGTGCCAAGCTGCAATAAGCAGTTAGAGCTAATATCTGAACCAGAATCCAAGCCTAAGACAAGAAACGATCTGGCATGCAAAGACCAGCAATCAGGCTAAATACCAAAGGTCAAGAGCCTGAGTCAGAAACCAAGATACAAGCCAAAGGTTAGGACTGAAATAGGTCCTGGATGCAGGCCAAAGGTCAACAAATGAGCATTTTCAAATAGCCATACACCTCAGCTAGTGACTAGTCAGAGAACAAATTTAGATGCTCCCTTAAATAGCACTGATGTTAGCACCAGTGAGCATTCACGGGGGTGACCATAGTCGTCATGACTGTGGACTTGCTGAAAGGGTCAGCCCAGCCAGCAGTCCTTAACAGCCCACCACTGAGGTCAGTCTGGGTCATTCAGATCCAGAGTAAGGATGGTAACAGCTCCCCCTGATCACATAGATGAGTGAAGCTCCTAATTGCCACACATATGCTAGCAAACTTTCCCATTGGAAAAATAGGCTATGGAGATTTGCAAAGTTCCTCTCTTCTATAAGGTCAGTGGAAGCACAAAAAAAGGCAATTCCGGCTGAAATATGAGAAAACCCTGAGACCCAAAGGACTGTAGAAGCCTCAGAAATCTAAGAACAGAAGATCTTGCTACAGATCTACGTCTTAGTTGCCTTTTTCCTCTGTTACCATTTTGCTGATTATAATAGAAGTATATATACAAGTCCTGCTGCTACTCTATTCCTTTGGCTACATACAAATAAGCAAGATATTCTCTTTTGATAATTTTACAGAGAAAACATTTTCTAGTATTAAATTATTTTTAATGAGACACAGGTAACAAAAGTATCAAAAATGATCTTTTTATGTATAAATTAAAATAATAAATTCATCTTGATGTCCCATTATATGCCTCATTAGCACATCCTCTGGAGAATGCTTGATGGCTTTGGGAGCCTTTCAAGAACCACTACAATATTGCTTAGTTAATTGAAAACTATAATTAAGAGATATCTTAAATAATAATCTCAGTGAACGGTTTGCAAATAGCCCACATACCAGAGTATGTTTTTGCAAACATTAATAACTAAATTCTGACTAGAGGTACAAATGAAAAATCAACTTAGATAGACTACAGGCAATATTTTTATCTTGCGCTCTGATTTTTTGTCAAGGTTAGAAAAAACTAATGGGGATTGGAGTAAGTTTAATAAGTCTCTCTATCTGCTCTGCAGACATGACAGTAATAAACAAAATGCATTTGTACAATTACCTTAATTATTATACATTTATTTTTTTCTTTCTTGAAGTGTTTGACAAAGTGCCTTATACTGGCAGCCATACCCACCTGGTAAAGTCAGTGTTTCAGTTACTAGCTTTCACTTGCAGTGGATTTTACTTAGTAGGCCTCTCATTGTTTAAAAACAAACAAATAGTTACTGTCCTTCAAACCTCTCAGCAGTTGGCATGGTGCCACTAAGCCATGGAGAGCACTTTGCAGAAGTGTGACCATTAAACAAGCACCATGAAGTAGATTAGGGCCTAAAAAAGGAATATCTTAAGTTGAATAAATGTAAACCCCCTGATATTACACAATAGTATTTTGGGGATATTCTAAAGGAGAAAGAATAACAGATTATTGCTCCTTTAACTTAAGCACCCCCCACAGCTGTTTGTAAGCCAACAGCATTGCCTAGCTCTCATGTCGCAGAAGCTCATGCATCACATAGTGGCCCTGAAGTGCTAAATCTCAAAAGTTTACACAGCCTACTTGGCCAGCTCCCCATTACAGCTGGAATTTATGACTGAGCCCAAAAAAACCAAGAAAAATAACTGAAAGAAACTATAACAAATCTTACAAAAAATATATGCCCATGATATTACCGAAGTCAAACAGTCCCCTTCCCACACAAATAAATTGCAAAGACACGGCCGTCTTTGCCTGCTAAAACCTTCCTTCAGCCTGAGCTCCCCTGCTACTTCTGTGCAGACACTCCTGCTACTGAGAGCTAAAGCAAAGAGCAGGAGGATCGGCCTGCCTCACCCCTTGGCTCGTCCCACACTCCCCCTCCACGCACCGCAGGTACACCAACAGCTCTCCCTCTGTATTCAGCTTACCTCCTAGACACAACCACTCATGAATTACTCAGGTGACAAGTCTGTCATGAAAATGGAGCTGATCAGAATTTTTCTTAATCCAAAAAAGGCAAAAACGCTGCATGCCAGTTTTGTCCCAGAGTGAAAATATTTTACAGAGGTGTTTTTTTGTTCTATTTTTTGGTAACTGGTTTTGAATTATTTTCTGTTAGGGTAAATAGTGGAACCTGGTCATTTCTGCCCTGTAGGACAGTTCATCACTTCTGGAACTCAGTTCTCTTCCTTGGCATGTCTGTTTTGTCATGGAAGTGTCAGGCCTCCTAAAAACACCCTGTCTCTGTCTGACCAATGTCAGGTGCACACATGCACACAGGGACAGGGGAAAGGCAAACGTGGCAAGTTTGACCTACCCATCACCCATTTCTATGCGAGTTGTCATGAGCCACAGATAGCACTCACAGGTAGAGGAGGAGCTGGGCAGCTACGCAGGCACTGGGTTTAGACCTCCAGGACTGCAGAGTGCGGCTGAACTGGCCAGCTCTGGAAGGCATCACACCAGAAGGGAAAAGTGAGAGGAGATGTGGTCCTTCAGCTGGTTTTGCATACATGCATTGTTTACACTGCAGCTCTCAAAGTCTGTTAAATTTAATTGTTTTGAAAATCACATAAATTATATAGACTTTAGAAGAGGTAATAATTTTGATAATGAGAAATAGTAATTGTATTGACCATGAGAGTTTTGAAAGAACCTGTTAGAGCCTGTCATATAAACTAGTACTCAAGAGGTGTTTAAATAATTATTTGTGATTATTACAATCTATTGGAGAGATGCTCATCAGCTCTTCAATC
Source organism: Platalea leucorodia (assembly GCF_965183815.1). Classification (NCBI taxonomy): domain Eukaryota; kingdom Metazoa; phylum Chordata; class Aves; order Pelecaniformes; family Threskiornithidae; genus Platalea; species Platalea leucorodia. The sequence continues at coordinate 16,861,192 of NC_138831.1, forward strand.
CTTATCTGACAAAATGTATTACCCCTACACAAGCTCTTTGGATTCATCATTTCAGTACACTAATTCCACATGTAAAAGTAATTTTATCATGAAATACCACTGGGGAAAAATTACTGTGTGAATGCAGCGGATGGTTTCAACACACAACACATTAGTTCTTTTTCCTTTGAAAACATGCCAAAGTAAGCAATCTAATTTGTAGATTAATCTCTAAAGTTACATTCATTTTCTAAACAAAAATTCAGTAAATCTTTACACAGAATTTTGTAGAAAATATTTTACTAGTTGACTGCCATTTGCTTTATGCACATAACTGCACGCAACCCATTTGAAATTAATTAAATAAGATGTTACTGCTTTTGTTCTTAAGTAATTCACTACTATCAGATCACTTATTTTCTAACATCAGAGTCAAGGGACATGAGGTCCCAAAATTAAAGGCTGCAGTTGCACTTCCATCACAGCCCTTAAGGCCTGCCTGAACTACAGCAGTTTCTTACACTAAGCTCTGTGCTAGTTTGGTTGCAAGTTTCCACAGCATTGCGTGTTAATGCCTTCCCCTTGAAATGCCCTTCCTATACCATTCCTTGCACATCTTAACCACAGGGGTCCCCAGGGGATCTTCAGCAGACAGCTTTATGTCTCTCTTCTGCGTGACTATAGCAAAGGAATTCTCCATCAGCCAGAACTTAATTGGTGAAAAGAAGACAAAGAAGAGCTTAGGATCTCATCCAGTTTATTTACATAGTCATGATGTAATTGAGCTTCCCTTTTCACCGGTATGGTGACTCCTTCCCACTTTTCTTAGCCTGCCTTCCTTACTCCCTGGAGAAAGGCCATCCCGTCCCAAACTGGGTGGGTCTGGTTCAGAGTTTCAGTTCAAAGCAGAAACACGTTATGGATTCTTGACTGCAACTGTTAGGGGCAGAATTTAGCACACAACGCACATTAAATCCACATGGTTATGTCACTGAATACTCTTGGACATGATACATCCTGGAGAAAGCCGACAAAGCAAAGAGCAAGAGATACATGTGCTTATGCTAAGAATTAACCAGCGCTGTGCCTTAGGTCTCTGGCTACACGTGTATCTTTCAGTTTGCAGCCCAACCCCAGCAGGCAGATGAGCACCTCGAGAGGGTGTTTGGTGGCAGCGAGGGGCCTGAGGAAACCCACCCTGCCAGAGCACAGCAGCCTTCCTGAACCTGCTCCTTTGTCAGGACTGCAGCATTAGGATGACAGCAGCCAATGCAGCTGCTGCCCTCACCTTCAAACAAGGTCTTGTGATAGATCAGCGATCCACCAGCCCTTCCCCAGACGAGTGACATATCATCATAATGCCTACTGTTTATATTACTCTTCAAAAAAGTATTTCAATGAAATTTATAATGATGAGTAAACACATTCTACTCATTTTATGGCTGGGAAAAGGAAGGTACAGAGAGCTGAAGTGGTTTAATAAACTATGAAATAAATGCAGGTTTACTGATTCCCATCCCTCTGACACTGGACAACCTAAGAAGCATCAAAAGCAGGCAAAATCACCTGGCTGTTTTACATTATATTTGTTCCCAGTCATGTCTGAAAAGCTCTAGAAGCTATTTACTCTCAGAATAGTGTTGCATCTTCTTTATTAGTACTGTACCACACCAAGAAAAGCCTATTGAAAAATACACATTTGGTCATAAAAAATTTATCTAACCTATTTTAAAGATGATTACTCTGATATGTGCCTATTTTGCAAAAGGACCAGCTAAAAACATTAAAAAGGAATTCTGACTTGATATTTTACAGCAAGGCTTCAGAGATAAAGAAGCATATAAACCCACATTTTAAAATTTATGATTTATGTGATCTCAATATTTAAAGGGCTAGATACCTAGAGGCATCGAAAGTGACTCAGGAACCTTAAAGGATACAAAAGGATGCTTACAAGAAAACAAAAATATAAGCACACAATAATGCCATAAAACTGACACAGTATATTTAAGGTAGATAACTGAGTAATTAAAAATTGGCCAAGTTAAAAACTGACATACTTCTACTAAAGTAGCATTCTCAAGGCTCAAGGTATCTACTGTGATGCACAATTATTCCTGATGTATTTCTCAATTCTGTACAGAGCAGAACCTTGCTAATCTAACTGTAATTTTTTTGATCTGTACAGTCAATAATCTGTACAAGAAGACTTAGGAGAACAGGCTACTCTGCCTTGTGGTAGTAGTTGCATATTGTTTTTCCTAATGTTTTTATACCAATAAAACGGAAACTACATGTAAAATGAAATAAGCAATACAGAATCCCTGATGGTGCACCTTTGCTACTGCAATATTTTGTCCAATTGCCAATTTGCCACAATGGAGATTTGCAATAGAGTTCATTTTCAGTAATGAAATTAGTACAGTTCTAATATATTCAGCAGCAGGCCTTCTATCTACCGTTGGATAAAGTATGGCAAAACTGGCTCAAGATGTATGTACCAACCCCTACATATTACATTAAGTATATAAATCAGTAAAAGTCAGGCTGCACACCTACGTCTAATGTACTTACAGAGGCTGCGATCACTGAAAGGCTTGTATTCAAAAGTAAGTTGTATTTAAATTTTTGGACAAATTTAGTCAGGAAGAACACATTACTGGATATTTATGCAAAATGCAGAGTCCCAGGAATAACGTTTTCTCTCTAATTCTGATTTATGTCAATGATAAATTTCTCTCTTTACTCTGTTCAGTGACAGATTATAACTAAGGGTGAACATGATATAATTTCTGAGCCAAACCTCTGTGCTCTGTTAAAAAAAGTTAGTTTCCCCTGTCTAATTTCACTACCTACCTTCGTCAGAGAAGAGCTGTCATATTTTGATGCAAATTCCAGCAATTTACATGCTTCAAGCTGGCAGGCAATGTCTTCCTAGAAAAAATTGTCACCCTTCCACAATCCCCTGTGAAACGGCAAACCAGATTAGAAAGATAGAGGAGATTGGATTACCTGTCTGCGCCAGATCATTGTTTCTAGGAGATAATCCATAAATGATTAATCCTTCTAATGTTCTTGAGCAATGTAAGGAGGGCTGCCTGTGACCTATTTCAACCTCTTGCACTGTTGTTGTGGGAACAGCTTTACTGTACAAATCGAATTGAGTATTTTCATTCTTTTGATTTTATTGAATTGTAAGTGTACTTTAATGCTTTTTCTTTGTTCTGTGTTTTTTTAGCATCTCTTCGCAGGACGATAACTGTTGGTAATACGTTCAAAATGGCAGTGAACACACAGATGGCTAAATGGGTTTTGTATGTCATTTTCCTTTATTAAATTACATTATTTCAGTAATTCGCTGTTGTTTTTAATGCTTCCTGCTTCACATTTTCTAGAACATTCTGCCAGTTGTACAAGGAGAAAAAAAAAGGGAGGAAAAAAAAGGAAGAAAAAAAGAAAAAGTCATCCATTCCTGTTACAGAATCATGACTGCAACTATTACATGACAAAATGAGACCGAAGTAATTTATAGTTAAATTCAGATTTCAGTATTGCAACATCTGAAAAACTCAGATAGTCTACAAAGTAGTTATGTATTATCTCTATTTTAGGTACAGCACAGAAATAGGAAAAAATCCCATACCTGCAGCTGGGCAAGTCACCAGTCCCAAAACTGTTACCCTATATCTTGTCACTTCAATATGATGATCCTCCAAAACCAGGAGTCACTTTACACACCAACCTATCCCATGGATTTTAATTGTTTAGATTACCACTGCTCTGTATCCATCCAGACTGTATTTGCAGATGTAATCACACGCTCAGAAAAAAAAAACAGTTGACAAAACCCAGCCCAGAAACTGTCACCTTTGGTGTGAAGAACTGTAGAAACACATGGTTGGTTTATTTCATAATTCTGACTTAAACAATTGACTTGGCAGAAGTGAAGGGGTACTGCTCTCCTGAGAAAGGTGGGAGAGAAATGATACAATATCAAAATGGAATACTTAACTAAAAGGTCATGGACAGAGGTAAGAACAAGTATGCAAAGATCATCCCTGACAGATATTGTATCATCTGATCCTAAAAAACAATGGTGAGGGAGACACCATAACATCCTTCAGTGACTTGTTATATTGCTTAACAATTCCTACTGATCTGGATTGTTAGGATCCAGCCTAATTATTTTTGCTGTACATTAACCTGATTTCATTTTGTCGTTTTGCCCCTAACTGTGGAGAACTGATTTCTGTAATAACCTTTTACATATCAAATGTGTAAACTGCCATGTTCTATTTTTAATTTTCTCTTTCTTTTGACCCAGCAACATAACAATTTCTTTTGTTTTCTCTTGCAAGGCATGCGCTCTAATTCTTTTGCCATTCCTCTAGCTTTTTCCCCGGAGTGTATCACTCAAGCAGGACGTTATGAATTGACAAATTTATCATGGAATTAATTACTAAAATTCCAAGGAAAGGGCATTAGTTGTACATCTGGTGGTATTTTATTCTGATGAAAATCAGCAAGTGTTTTAACAAGTTTAGTTTTGTAGCCAGGGGAAGAAGGAGAAAAGGAAACTGATTTGGTGACCAACAGATACTGCAGAGTATCCAAATTTTAAATACTCTCAGGTAAAAAGGAAAAATTTTGCTGCCCTATAGCACTATAATGTGTAACAATTTAGAAAACTTTCCTCTAAATGTGGAAAAAGATTTTTCACAGCTAAAAATAAATATCTGTCACCATGAATATGCAATAAGGTACCTGTGGATGCAGCATTAGTGCAGCAAGACCATACTGCAAGTTGGAAGACCTATAAAAGGCTTGTGATTCACCCGGCAATCCTAAGGAGCAGAATAATTGCCAGGAAAGGTAACTTTTCTTTAGGTACATAAATATGGTATAAACTGCTGTTCAGTAGCATGCAAGGCCATTTCTGTGTTAATCCTCAAAAGGTGAGATTTTTACAAATCTCCTTTACAAAGAGATGGGTCATAATCTCCAACTGTAGCAGTTTTCAGTTATCCTTTATCAGCTTGGAGAATCACTGCAGGTAGAACTATTTGTACACTGAGGTATAGTAAGGAGACTGAGTATCAGGAACTGTCAGACTCACCAATAGCAAAGATCAAATGTGCATTCACAGTAGAGCAAAGAATACAACTGAAGTAAACACTGTAATAAATAATAACAAATAAAAATGCTCAAGTAATGCCTCCTGTGAAATAAAATGGCAACCCTTGAAAAATTCTAGCACACACCCCCCTTGTTGTTTTAACCACTTTAAAATAAGAGAGACATTTGCATCTCATAAAAAAGGCTAAACATTTGCAGGCTTGCTCAGAGAATTAAAATGCAAAATAAAGGTCATTAAATTATTGATTAAGGAAGTTATCATCAGGACAATTTGCCCTAGCTAGGACTAAGCCCAAATAAACAATCTGTAGAATAACAGCCATTATCACTGAAATTTAAGGTGCAGATAACAATGCAATTACTAATCAATAGCCCAAGAATTGCCTGCTATTACAATTCAGAGAAAAACATCTGTAAGCAAACCAATAAAAAGTGTGTCATTTGCAAAATATCTCATGAAACCAGAAACTTCTGACAATTGCTTCAAGTGGAAAACAGCAAAGATAGAATATGAGCTCTATGAGTCACTCAGCTTTGCTGGACTCCACTGGACTCTAATTCAGCTTTTAGTAATAACGGAAAATGCACTGACTGGGAATGCTTACTGCACTCCTCCATCATCTTAACAGCAGCAATATATTCTTTCCTGATGATATTCAGCTAACAAGGGAAAAACAAGGGGCTGCAGACTGAAAAAGACTTTTTCTGTATGAAGTCTGAAAGGAGTGACTGCAGCCCAAATGAGCTTAGGGAATACATAAGTAATCTGCTGTGTGAAAAACAGGGGCCAGAAAAAGAGTTTGTATAACATAACTGCAAACAGCAGAGCAGACATCAATGGAGAGACCCAGCCATGCTGTCACAAGCAACTGAAGGTATAAAAGAGGGTCTTTATTATTTCACCTACCTTAATATTAACATATATCAAGTAGATAATAGTACTTAGGGTAATAAATCATCATATCCTGTCCTATAAAAACTCAGCTGAATAACTGAAATATAGAACATAACGTTCTCTTCATTTATTGAAACACAAATGGAATCTGTTCCACTCAGAGAAAACATCAAAAGGGCATTATGTACATCATCCCACTTCTGCCTGGTTCAGCACAAGAATCAGGAACAGGGAGCGATAGACGAACATTTCCCCAGCAGCAACTGCTGCATAGCTTCAAGGGAGGACAAAGAGATTTGCAATATACAATAATCACAGAACAAGCCTGAATGGATACAACTAACATTTCAGTTTACGCTGAGGTCACAGCTTGAGTCTAAGTATACTATATACTTTGGTGTACTTCAAGGTTGAGGAAGCAGATGGCAGGCCATATGACTCATTTCTGATATAAAAGATTTTATTCCAAGGCAAGAACAGTGAAGAAGGGCAGGGAGAATAAATTCACTAAAATGCAGAACTGGAATTAGCAGATGAAAGAGGAAAACAATCCATAACCAGAAACCACTGCTTCTGTTTTTTTATCAATGCTCCTGATGTTTCACTTTTAATTCAAGATGAAGCCAAGGAGTTTTCACACTTGAGAAGATCTCACACAGCAGAAGGCTGTCCTTTGCCAATAAGTTTTTTACTTTGAAAGATACCTTTGCTTTACAGTAATCTTGCAGAAAGAAGTGTTTTGGTGCAGAAGTTTAAGATGCCATTTAAAACCAGCTCTTAAAAAAGTTTTTGTCATTTTCTTTCTGTTTTATTTAAGCCCTTAGAATGTTGTTTGTCTCTTCATAAAAGATTGTTTTCAAACTTTAACTTCCTCATACTATCTTTTCCTATATAGAGTGTTCTTGAATAATAACTAGACATTTTACATCAAAATATTTTTTACATCATAGTAAGTGTCATTGTTTGCCCTTGACGGAAATAGTTTTATGTACTTTACTAACAGAACCAGTGAAAACCCAGATTTTATGGATTAGATTGGGCCCTCCTGTGGTAAAACCATTAGAAGGGGATGGAAGATTTATGGAGCTCTAAGGCATTCTGTATGATTTTTTTTTTTTTTTTTTTTTTTTAATGATGCTTAGGTCTTGGGATTCAGGGGTGAGTTACTGGGATGAAGTACACAGGAGTTTTGTGTCCAGATTACATTTTTTTCTAAGAAATGTCTTCTTACTTTATACTAGAACTGTTTGACATCAAAACAGGTAAATTAATGTTCTCTCCAATAAGCTTTACTTTTATAATTTAAAAAATCATATTATACTGGAACTTGATATTGCCACTGCTTGTCAGAAAGGCTTTTATGGAACCACACAACTGCTGGATCCTTGCTTATAGCGTGTGCATTAAATGTCTGCCATTGCAGGAGACGATTATACTGTAAAGCTGTATTAAAATCAGAAGTATGTCCACCTGTCATGGAGAAGAACATGACCTGTGGTAATACAGAGCTTAGCGGAAATTCTTTACATTCTCAGAAAGGTCAGAAGCTTGCACAAACATGGTTTTATTTAGAAATTTACCACCCTGTTTTTTCCTGTCAGATTGCACAGAAAGCTACAAAGATAGCTGAATCTCAGTGATCTTATCTTGGAAATCATTCATGCCTTGGTCCTAATAAATATTCTACATTTTCCTGTTCCTAAAATCCACTAATGATTAAAAAAATTGCAGGAACAAAGCTCAGTGCACTGAATGTTACCTTGTACTTGTTCCAGCAAACTTAAATATGTACTACATAGGACACTTGGTATGTTTACTATACCTAGGAAAAATAAAGTCTTTAATTCTAAAATTATTTAAAAATATTGAAAATTCCATATCCCACCGCAGACTGTGAAATATTCGGATACCAGATAATGACGAACACGTGAACAAACAGCATCACCCCCAAAGTACTGGAAGATAATTCCTCCAGCCTGTGACCCAGCTCATCACACTTCATATGCCAGCCTGCAGTAAACTCAGAAACCTTTGTATTACTAATGTCAGTAAATAAATAATAACAATAAAAATAATGACCTCTTGCAGTGTAAACAATACACAGACCTTTAGCTTAATCTGTTGCATTGAAACGAATGCAACATGTCCACATGACATGTCATGACGTGTCCACGTCTTCATGACATGTCCGTATGTGGAGAGACAACTCCGAAGTCAACTGAAAATCTCATACAACGTGCTCAGGGGGCCTAAGCACAGGGCACGGAGCTGGGTAGGGGGGCTGACAGGATCCCTTCTCTAACGAAGGACTAGAAAGTCCTTTCCTCACAGCATTGCGTGAGCTGGGCCTGAGCGACATGTCTGACAGAAACCTCCTGGATGGAGCTCCAGCCAGGTGAGAGGGGAGGCGGCAGGGAGGGAGCACAGCTCTCTGCTTGGCAGGGTATGGCAACGCTCGGTGTCTTTGGACACTTGGCAGCACGGGAGCGTGGAGGCCATCGCTCAGCTGTGCCAGCTCCGGCACAGGAGCCTGGCCCAACCTGGCGCCGGTGGAGGCCCAGGCACCGCAGCCGCCCACGGCAGGCGGCACAGGGGGACCCGCCACAGCCCGGCTGCCACGCGTCAGGTCCAGCCCCGTGAAGCCGGTTTTCTGCCCAGCCGCTGGCCTGTGGCTGACCCCGTGCCACAATGCCACTAAGCCCTCTGCGGCGGTGGTGCGTGAACGTGGACCCACAGCCCTGGGCCACGCGTGTCGGCAGGGGCCGGGGGCTGCCCAAACCCCAGGGCCGTGGGGCACCGCCAACGCCCCACGGCTCAGCAAGGCCTCGGGCACGGGAGCTGCGAGGTGGGGGAGGGGGGAGCCCGCGGGCCTGGGGAGGGGGGCTCCGGGTGCCGAGGGGGCGGGAACGGCCTCGCTGCTCCGGGCTGGCGGGGCCAGCGGCTGCGGCGGCGCAGCGCGGGGCGGGGGCGCTAACCGCCGGGCGGAACGGCAGGCGCGGGGCTTGGCGTTCCGGCCGGCGGCGGGGACGGGTGCGCCGGTGACACCGCGCGGCGGCTTCTTGCCCTCCCCCGCGAGTGGCTGCCGGGATCCAAGATGGAGTCGGCGAGCAGAGCGGGGCAGGAGATCAGCCTGGCAGCCCTGCAGCAGCACGACCCCTACATCACCAGCATCGCCGACGTGACCGGGCAGGTAGCGCTCTACAGCTTCAGCCCGAAGGCCAACGAGTGGGTAAGTGCGGAGGAGCGGGCCTGGCTCTCCCCACGCGCGGGCCGGGGGGGCGGCGGCGCGGCCCCAGGCGGGGCGTTCGCGGCCTCCGGCCGTGGCGGTGCCGGGGCTCCGGTCGCCCGTGCCCTCCCCGCAGCAGCCGCCGGGCCCGGCGCCCCGGCGGGGGCTGCTGTCGCCCAAGGGGAAGTTTGGGGTTCGGGTGCCTTCCCCCCGCGGAGGCGTCGACCCCGAAGGGCGCTGGTGCCCGAGGGGAGGAGAGGGAAGCCTCTGCTCGCGGGCGGGGAGCCACGGCTCGGCGCCTTTCACCTGCTCGGGGTGACTGTGGCCGAAGCAGCTGTGGGCTCGAGGTTTCTTTTGCTCTTGGTGGCCATTGCTGCGTTGACTTTTTTTTTTTTTAATTGTAATTTGTGGTCGTTGCTCATGCGTGTTGAACAGAGCCCTCGTTCAGGAAGAGTGGGATTTGAAAAATGGTAGTGTTCGTCGTTGCATTAAAATGCAGTTTTTGCTTGACTGCCAGTTTTATCACAAAACTATAAAAATGGAAATACGAGGAACTTCATATTGTCGTATGCAGCACTGGAGCTGCACACAGCTTTCTGTGCTTGTGGGTGACAAGCACATGGTAGAGGTTACTTTGAAGACTGAAGTATGAACCAGAGCTGTGATCCATAGTTGTATTGTTGTCTTGTTGGCTGTGCTGTTATTGCTGTACTTTGAGTAACCTATCTGATATTTGCAGACTAATGGACTGTAGTCCATATTTAAAATAAGGAGTTGTGAGGAAGGTGTTCAGCTTTGACCTGTCAGGCTTAGCATAGGAAGGTTGTAGAATATTGTATATCACATCAGATTGATAGCATAAACAAAATCTTCTGGAATTGTGTTTAATTTCCTAGTCTTACTGAGAAAAAATAGGTAGTTTCTGAAAATAAGACATCATATTTTTAGTCCTATGGTGTCAAATCTTATGGAAAGATAAGGGTATTGTAAATCTCTGTAAATAAGATGTATACAAAAGCTACGTAACTGTGTGAACAAGCTTATCCCTTAAATGCAATTGCTGTCTTTTGTAGGAGAAAACCGACATAGAAGGGACCTTATTTGTATACAAAAGGTAAGGTTTTATTTTGGGGTGTGTGTGTGTGTGTGTTATCTTCCTTCCTTAAGAAAACAAACCTCAGATGGCTTCATGTGTAGCTTTCATACTGGATTTAATGCATCCAGTAAACTCATAATTACTTATTTGTCCAGCTGTTAATGTCTGTGTACTCATTTGAAACTAATAAACTCTGCACATAGGTGAATAACTCTGAAAAAGCACTTAAAAGTACTGCTGAAAAATCATAATTGATGAATGCTGCATGTGTATCCACACAAAACCCTAGTTTATTGAACTTATTTGTTAACACAATAGCGTTTGTTAACGTATTGAGTTTGTTAAATGCTGAGTCTTCCTTTGTCTCCTAAAATCCATAAGGTTGATTATGACAACAATACAGATGACAAATTAAATAATCTGTTCTAATGCAGTATCAGGAAACAGCAGAAATTTTTGTAAGTGGACAAAGTTGCTTAAAAGCTGGAGATCTGCTAGTGTATAGTTTTGGGGACTACTTGATTTCCTCACCAAAACCATGAAAGACATTTCCGATTATATAGGATGAGAAAAGGAGTGGGAGGGAGAACCGGTGCATAAAACCAATCATGAATTTAAGTTTTAAATTACACACAAATCAAAAATATAACAATGAAATAACATTCTGTTGAATGTAAGAAATATAAATGATGCAGACTTAACCCATCCTGAAACAGACTGTTACAGACTAGGTCATTACAATATTTTATCCTGGCACTGTGAAGGGATACTAGTAACCAGTTCCTGTCTACTTTAGCTCCAAGCTTGGTAATACTTAGTGTAAGAAAGCCGACCAAACAGAAAACCAAAAAACCAAGCAAAAAGTTTCTGTGTGACTAGCTGATTATTTCAAAGAAGTTCTGTTAGGCGCATTAAAAGACTAACTTATGATGGTGAGCATTGTTTGCCCCTTCCTTAGAAGCTCTTGACAGATTGTGCTATTGATCATTCAGTACAGGTGGCCACATTGTTACGGAAAACTTAACATTTACTAGCTAATTATATCTGATTTTTACCCTGCCTTAATCACGTTGCTGTGTTGATTATGTGACTGCTTACAGGCACAGCTGAGTATGCTGATGTGACATTCATGCAGCAAGAGAAAACGGATCTAAAACGCTCTTGAACTTCCAGTGCTTGCTTGCTTGATGTTTTCTTTTTTCTACTTGGTGTCTAGCAAAAATCTGGATAATAAAAATTGTTTCACTAAGCAATACAGTTCTGAATAATTTAATATCTACTTTGAGGACACTGGGTTAAGTCTTTAAGAGTCTCCTTTTAGGAAGAAATTACTGCTTGTGGTTCTCCTCTAAGTGTATTTCATGTTATTTAAGCTACCAGCTTTTTTTATTGTCATACCTATTTACAGTAAGGTAAATATTGCCGTATAAGTGGTTTGTTTTTTCTCCTCTAATAAAAGATTCTAAAATGCCTCAAAACTATCTTATGTGAAGTATTGAATACACTTGCATTTTAATCCTGGACCTGCCCTAGGTTTTTTTAATAGATTTTTTTTTTTTTTGAGGCGTATCTTTGATTCAGCAGTTTAGCAGTGTAGAACTGTAATGTTAATCCTAATCCTACTTTGAGGTAAGCGTAGTTTTAAATTGAAATTAGTTGGTATGCCAAGAAATGGCATAGAAGAACAACTATTAGAGCTTCAGGACTGCTAAAGCTTCACCTAATAAAGCAATGGAGATTTGAAGATTAATTCCTAACTCTGTTTCAGAAAATTGTATGTGTTTGATCAAGGTATTAATCCTTGCTTTTGTTTGAATTGAAACAATAGGTCAGCTTCTCCTTATCATGGTTTTACGATAGTGAATCGTCTGAACATGCACAACCTGGTTGAACCAGTAAATAAAGATTTGGAATTTCAGCTCCATGAACCTTTTCTTCTCTACAGAAATGCTAGCTGTGAGTATAACTTTCTTTAGTCGATATAACCTTCATGTTCTGTTTTATGACCTAGACCATTTCTGATTATGGTGATGTCTGGTTCAAGTATAATGTAATGAGGCAGGTTCCAATGAAATGTCTGATGATGTCATCTAGTCTACAGTGCTAAGTTTACTTAAATAGCTGTGCTATTATATTATGACAGCCACCTGCTCTCAATAAAAAGAGGATATACTGATGAAGTTCAATATTGCTATATTCTTTTTAATTAATGTTCTGAAAGGTTTAATCTAAGCATATACTCAGTGCTATAGCATTAATAAAAAAACTATGAAAGAATAATGAAGATTGATAGATTTTGAAAGTACTTAACACCAAGAACAGTTCTAAGGGCTTCTTCTTTTGCAAGCAAAAAATGAAATATTAATCAGTAGCTGCCTGAAGAAGTTGAGAAAATTGCTGAGCTCTAGGTTGAAAGTTTCTTTCTCCACCATAGGTTTTAGACTCAGGAGATAGATGTCTATACTAAATTTCTTGGAGACTCCAGCAAGTCTGGGTGTTGGGATAGTTGTTATACAGATGAATGGTAAAATAGTAGTCAGTATTTTCTTTATGCTTTTTGAATTCTAGTAGTGTTTTGGGTCATCAGTTGAGCTTCAGAGTCCCAGTGTACTGTGTTCCAGTTAGGTACATGCTAAAAATCCTCTTACTCCAAAGAGCTCAAAGTATAAATTACGTAGCCCTTAAAGCGAGGAAGAGGGAGTATATGTGTATATGAAATTCACATTAGGTTAAGTATATAAATAAAAGGTACCCCACAGAGCAAAGGGTCCTCCTGATACAAAGGTATCACTTCATGTCCTCTTTTCTAGGCAAAGTTCTTGAAACTAGTTTGCTGCTGTCTAGTGACAGGTTCCCCTTACTGAATTTCTTGGAGAACCTGTATGCTGTCTGGATTTTCCTCAAAACCATGTCTGCTTCCTATCAGAATGTCCCCTTGAATTACAGATAGGAACACTGCTTTGGCTATGCTTCAGTGTACCCTAAAGAACAGTCAAAAGTTAATCCCTTCCTGATTCCCTCTTGGAAAGCCTCTAGGCTCTGTGGGGAGTAGGATAGATTCCATTACGGTGACAAAGAACAGCTTAAGGTAGGTGGTCTCCTCTGTTTAATAGTCTCAGCAATCCTCCTTTTTTAAGTGTCATCAAGAGGAAAATGTCAAAACTTGTCAGTAAGTTGAGAAGCCTAGGAGATTAGGGAAGTAAATGACTGGCAAGAAATTGGGAGGGGAAAAAAATATTGCTTTGAGTTGGATGTTGAAGCAGGTTGCTGGGTGTGGAAGGAAGAGGAGCTGTAGATGATGGTGGTAGGGGTAGGATGACCAGTGAGGTGGCAGTAGAGGAACGAATTGCAATTGTGAGATTGGTGATATAAGGGAAGCAGGAAGTTGATTCATTTGTTTGTTGGAACTGCTGATGGTATCAGGAAGCTGGAACTGCTGTGCAATTAACATGGTGTATGTCTAGTGGGAGTGACTAGAGGATCACTAAAAGGAAGCAATCAGAGAAGGTAGGCTGAGTGTGAGTTCATTAGAAACCCCTGGAGCTAATTATATGCTTTTCTCTCATTGATGAAAGCTCTCCTTTTCCTATGGGACACTATTGTGTAAGATCTGTGGGAGGCTCATGGGAGTTAGGATAGAGATGACATACAAAAGTACGAGGAAGGAAGAAATTCATACAAAGGTGAGCAAGGAAAATACTATAGACTGGATATGGGAAATAACTGCATTCTGAAGTAACCAAGAGTATTTTTTTTTTTTCCTCTTATATCTTTCCCATTGTCATTTTAAAAGACTTTGGTCAGAAACTATCCTTTATTTCATCACTCTGTCCTGTCTCCTGGAAGAGGGTGGTAGCATGTCCAGAAACAGACTACACTGATTGCAAATTGAAAATGTTCAATGTAGTTAGTAAGTCATTAGTTATTTCCCCAAGTGCCACAAATAAGCAGCAGATCAGTTTGTGTGCTCTGCTAGTGTTCACTTTGTTCAAATACAAGCTTAAAAGCATAGAAAACAGCATCTAAGCTTTTTATTCCTTACTATTTCAGCACTGCTAACTCCCTTACATTTTGCATTTAGTTGTTGTGTTTTGGATTTTCTTCCTTACATGCAGTTTTCCAAATTTTCTGAGCTCTGTCCCCTGAATTACTTAGAAAAAAAACAAATTATATGATTAAAATGTTCAGTGTTAAAACTGTGTGCCTCTGTCTGCATAGTATTCATGAAACTTTTTGAAAAAGCAGACCAAAAAAACCTTCTGGATTGATTTGGATTTACAGACAATTTTCAACCTGTATGTGTTTTATTTCTATGGGTAGATTAGGGGATTCTTGTCCAAGTTCTTCTCATGTGGAAGGGTGTCCACTTCTGCTTTGCTGCCTGCTGGAGTGAAAAACCTTTGCATTTTTGGGACTAATTCAAATCTGAGTTTTAAGCCAGTGGTTACTGTAATGTGTATCTCTAAGGGCTTAATGTGAAGTTCTACTGAGATCCTTTAATGACTGAAAGAGGATGCACTAGGTTGTGCAAGGAAAAACTACCTCTTACACAGAGTGTTGGCAACAGCCTTGTTTCTTGTGGAGTGGTTTTTTTTGTATCCTGCTTGAGGAAATCTACTGTGATCATTAGAAACTTAAGAGTAAGTTGTCCTGCTAAGATTGCTGAATGTTTGAACTGATGATTCTTTTTCCTTAGCTTACAGATGGGGAATGGTTCAGACTACCTGATAAAAACCTAAAATCATGTTTATTAATACTGCTGTTTGGCAGAGACAAACCTATTTTGTGCCTGTATGTTTAGGTTGTGACAGCATCAATGACAAATCGTGGTTTACACTTGCCCAGGGCATGGTAGAAGTAGTAGACGATGATCAAGGCAAAATTATGCCACCACATATTCGGGGAAGGTTCCGTGTCAACAGTCTTTATAACTGAATATGATACTACTGTTTTATAAACTTTGCATTTTCACTTTGTTCTGGGATTCTGTCTTAAGAAGATATGGGTGAAGTCTGTTATGTGTACCGGATCAGACCTCTGGCGTTTCTGTCTTAAATGGCATAAGAGCTGTTCTGCTTATATCAACTGACATACTCCAGTCTATGCAGAGCCGCTAACAAGTTATATGAGAAATTTTGCAAGCAGTATATAAACATTATTTTTGCTTGGCTGGAGGCTATAAGAATGATTTGCCTGTCATGCTAGATTGTAATATTTTTCGTGGGTTTTACCATTCTTTTATGGTTTGATTTGTTCAAATATTTATTTTTAATATACAACAGAATTTTTAGTTTGCTGAGTATCAGAACTTACTTTTGTTAAGCTGTAGACATGAGATCCTTTATCCAGTTGCACAAAGGCTTTTTCATACTTTTAGAACAAGACTAGGTAATTGCCATTTTATTCTCATGGGAAAGGAGGCCTGACTTATCTTTCATAGCTGTTGGGAGGGTTTTCCCACTGTTTTTGCAGGATGGGATATGAAAGAGTCTTTCACAGGTGTTCTGGAAGGAGAACAGATCAAGTGATACAGTACCTTTCTCATATCTACCTTTTGTTTTATTCACTGAGTGAAATGGAAGACATTTGGGTCAATTTGTTATTCGTTATTCTGGTTAGATGTAAGACATGTAGAGACTTCCCCTCCTCAAAAAAAAAAAAAAAACCAAACAACCACAAACTTTTTAATATTTTAGCCATTAATAGGGAAATCTTTCTCAACTCCAGATTTTTTTTCCCTCAAAATCATTCTGGCTACATAATACAGTTGAAGCCTCAAAAGAATACTTAAACCCCAAATTTTGAGAAAGGCTATGTCTACTTCAAAAGTTGTATATAATGCTGCCCAAAAACTTATACCATTTATTCATGAGGCATCAGATCCTAAAGCAAAAATGACAGGGGGTGTGACTAAGAAGCTGTGAGACATTATATCAGCTACAGTGGTAAATAGAAAAAAAAGGTAGTCTGCTTTTCATTGTTAGAGAGAATTAAAGAAAGCAAATATCTCCAAAGGTGAACAAATCAAGAAATTACCAAAATGAAAATAAATTGTTTGACTTAATGTAATATTTTTAATTTAGAATTGCTCTTAAAGGTAGAATTTTTTTTTTTAGATTATACTTCATACTTAATGTGCTCTTTATTATTACTTAATCTGGAATATGTGTTGCCGGGTACATTTGATCCTTTTCTAACTTTCCCTCTGGATGCGTGCACATTCTTTAGATTATTCAGAATATTTGTTCATGAAGCACTGAATCCCATTGACCTTTTTTCTTTAATGAACCTAAGCCTATTTCCTCCTGTCTGTATTTTGGGAGAAGTATGTTAAACTCTGTTAAAAAAAAAAAAAATGCATACAGTTCTGCCAGTAACAGTAATAATAGTCCAATCTGAAAGTTCAGTACTTTCTTTCAATCTCTAATGTGAGAATTTGGAGCTGATAGTTGATAATTTGCTTAATAATAGAGGAAAATTCGTCAAAGTTTTAAGCAACAGCCAACTTACCTCTTAAAGTCTGCAAGAAGTATTCTTCTAAGTCTTTCTCGTTTATAACTTTCCCTCTGTATCGGCGGTGTTGGTCTTGATTAAAAGGCTTTTTAATCCAAGCTAGTTCACTTGGGAGGTCAGGCAGATTGATTTCCATGGTGCTGAAAAGACAGATGCTAAGCGTAAAACTTGGGCATTAAAATAAATGGTCCTTGTTTTGTGTGGGTGTTTTGGGTTTTTTTTCTTGCTTGCTTTTTATTCCTGTCCAAGGGTAAGAGTTAGTAAAACAAAAATAATGGATTTTGGAGAGGTTTACAGGTTTAAGTGGAAAACTCAGTTCCAAAGTGCTGTCTTCCGGGCTCGTTGTATTATCATTAATTAAACAAACTTGTATTCAGAACAGCAAAAGTAAAATGAGTTGCATTATTTCAAGTGGCTTTTAAAATTCTTTGAAAGAGCTCCTGACTGGTTTCAAAACAGGGCATCTTTACTGGTAAGTAAAGTCTCTCATTATCACCTTAGTTCCTGGCTGGCAGTGCATTAAGTATAACATATCTCTCTGATCGCCGAAGCTGAATGGCGCTCCAGCAAGCGCATTAACCCAGTGGTTTAGTCTGTGATAAGAAAGGAGTCTGTTCTTGATACCTTTATAGCAGAAGCAGTGATGCAAGCTAGGGGGAGGGGAGGCACCATTGAAAGCTGTTAAGACATTCTAAAAATAATTTGTTTGACCTGAAAAATGGCACTTTAACTGGAAGGGGTTTTCTGCTCTGGTTCGGTGAGGCAAAGTAGTAATCCCTCTCATTCCACGCTATACTTTGTCAGATGGCAGTTTGAAGAGTTCCTGATCTTGGATGCTGATTGCCACCTGCTGAATTACTCCAGTGCAACTGCTTGTGTGATTGTGCTGTGAACTGTATTTGTGAAATGGCCTTAGATATTCAAAACAATAAGAAAGGGAGGAACATTTTATTAATTATAATGACTTATAAATCTATATGGCAAGCTAATATTTAAATTGAGGAAAATATGAATACTGAATGAGGAATCTTGGTGAAGAAGATACTAGAGCAGATTGACTGAGGAGAGGTGGCATTTCAGCTGACCTTGCTGCTGGAAGGAATATGAGCTTTGAGAGAGATTGCTTTATGTGCTTTTCCCTTAACCTCTGAAGTGTAAAATTATGCATATAGCATATATAAATGATGTATATATGTGCTTTTCTTTGTGGGAGTGAGATCGGGTTAAGTTGATTTCCATGATTACCTTATAGGGTGGGCTTCAAAATACGAGTCCTTTCTTTCCAGAGAGAGTTTGAAAGGTTATGGTCCTCCACTTCCAGTTGTTCTGCTTCATTGTATAGCAACATCTAAATTGGAACCGTAAAATAATACTTTTCTCTCCCTTCTATCAGTTCTTCTAACTAGTTAAGGTAACTTTTAAACAGATCATCTTTTTGAATAAGATGAAGCTCTATCTGCACAAATGGCTAAACTGCCTGAGGCAAGAGAGTGATAGTGTCTGGAATCTCTGAAACTGGCAGTGTTGATGAGTCCCATGTACACTTCTTCTGGCATAGCATTCTCAGGCTATGGTTTCATGAACGTTTTGACAGTTTTGCCTTCCTGTGCTGCCCCCAGCTTCTTGTTTCTGCCCTCTCTCTTGTGCTAGATGGCATGTTCGTGAAGCTGATGTGCCAACAGTATCAAGGAACTGGTCTGGACTAAAATGGATTCAGCTGACATAAGGGAGAGGGGTGGATAGGGGTAGAAAGAGTTAACAGCAAAGTTGTGGGCATGTAAGGGTGGTGACACTGCTTCTTGCTGCTTACTTAAATGAAAACTGAAGTTGTGGCACTTTGCTATCCCCACTCTTAATTCAGATCTGCTAACTGGGCAGCGTTGGAACAGTGAGCTGACTGCCCCATGAAGCAATGGGAGCACAGTGTTGAAGAGACCAAGATCTTCATTTTGCTGTCATCCAGCTATTAGCTTTGAGCCGGAAGGCTTCCATAATGCTTTCGTTTTCTCAGAATTTCTTTGTTTTCCCATAGCAATTTCAATCAAGTTTTCATGATTGATCCAGTGAAGTTTGGAGAGAAGTTGAGTGTTACGTGTTTAGATAAATATTTGTGGGTCAGTGTTTCTAATAAAAATTACGTATGTCAGAGAAGAATGTAGATGAAGACAGTTGATGACTTCTTTTAATTTTATGAAACCTGATTTGTCCGTGATACGGGTTACTCATGACTTCGTGTGTGTCAAAATGTAGTATGAATCCAACTGAAAGATATTGCTGCTGATGATGACAAACTGCTTCTACTCGATTACTGAAGATGCTGCCCAGCATTCAGTGTAGAAAAGCTGGATGGAAAGTGTTGAACAAGATGGAAAAATGAGTCACCTAATTTAGTGGCCTCTGTTGGATGAAACTCTTAAAAGAACTGCAGTAGAAAGATATGCCATTAGACACATGAACATTCAGCTAATGTTTATGCTGGATGTAGTAAAAAGATCACAGATTTGAAAAGAACTGGTGGGTACCAACTCTGTTTTTAATAAAAGGATGTTCATAGCTAATGTTGCATGCATGTAGGAAATACATCAAATATAGTAATGCAATTGGGACACGCGCGCATACTTCTGGGGCAAGGGAGCTGAACTGATAGTATAAATAAGTCCTCTTTTGAAAAGAGGAAGGTAAACATTCCAGCCTGTTGGACCATATCTAAGTTAATGCCCAAGTTTACTTGTTCATAATCTGCTTTACATCTTTGTAATACTGTTAATGTTTTGCAGTGACTCCCTGTGATTGCTTGCCAGTAGTACAAAGTGGAAAAAAGCCTGATACTCTGTGTACTAAACTGAGATTTGGATCTACTTCTGGTCTTGTGTAGGCCTGTTTCTGGCAGAATTGAGTGTGACTTTTATCATTTGTCCCATTAAGATATCATTATAGGTTCCTTATCTTCATTTCTTCAGCAAGTATGCTTTTGAAGAAGCTTTCTTCTCTTGGCAGTTTGTCTGATAATGAAGTCAGGGAAGGGAAAGAGCTTTTCTTCAGCGTTAAAGTATGCTACATGACTAAAGAAGTAGCTCAGACTGGAAACATTTTCAGGTTTCTATGCAGTAGACAATCCAGTTGTATTAAACTGTAAATATTAATAAATATTTCATAAGCATTGGCTACACGTATGAAATGCTTTTTTTATTGGCTTATGTCTTTTGTAAGAAGAAAGTTCCTTGAATTGTGCTGTATTGATTTCTTTATGACTTGAAAAGCTTTGTTGTCTATTACTTAAGCTGTAACCTCTAAAGAAACAAACACCCAAATGAACATAGTTGTTATTTAATAAAATAAAAAAAAGTGAAGTACAACTTCAGTTTGTCTTAGGATATTGTTATAGAAATGAGGTGTGGGCATGACTTTTTTAGGGTTTTGGTCCAATACAGTACACCTAGGATAACTGGAAGGTCTAGAAAAAAAGTTTGGTAAATAATTGCCCTCTTTGCCATGGCTTGAAATAATTTTCAGTGGGCTTTGGTTGAGATGTTTGAGTGTTTTGAGGAGGGGAAAAAAAAGAGGCAGGGGGAGGGAAGAATTTCACTTTGAAATAAAAATCTACATCTGGCTGGAAAAGGTTGTGTTTTTTTTTTTTTTAAACATTCCTTTCCTTCACTTTAAGTCATATTTTTTTATAATCGGTTAGTGATTTCAACTTCATAAAAACATTGGCATGAACTGCAGTATAAAGATCAGTTTTAAAAGACTAAAAGTGTCTTTTCAGAAATGAAAGTATTTTAATGGTAACATGTAAAGTGTCCAATTGCCTTTGATGTACTTGCACGCTATGCATTGACAGACTTCATAGGTGAACCTGCTTTGTGGGTTGGATTAAATACAGTTCTGAAAAGAGTTCTGCAGATTTGTTGTGTTGGCAACAGCTGTGGAGACAGTAAGGAGATGAGTCTGTGTGTGGGTAAGAATGGCCTCTTTGAAGTGGGATGGCTGATGAAGAAATAGTACATGGCACTACTGACAAAGTTTCTCCCTCTGATGGAGTATCTTTCAGCTCAGTGATCAGGCTCTAACTCTGCCAGGTTTCAGTGCAACTTTACTTATTCTGAAAGCCAGAATGGGGCTTAGTGTCTTGCTGAGCTGGAACCCTTTTACCCTCATTGCTTTGTCCTTGATAGCTTCAATGAGTAGGGTTCAATATCAATCTAGTTTTAAGCTGCTCCATGGATGTGACAGTGTGATCGGAGCTTTGGTACTGCTTCCTTCCTATACAATTACTTCTCTTACGGAAAGCATTTGGGGAGGGAACCTTCCAGAGAGCCTCTGACTGAACCATCATACTGTAATTCAAACTTCAATATTTTTGTTGACCTTCAAAAATTGACAAGTTTAAAAATGATTGTTTAAAAAAAATAGGGTTATTCTTTAGCCTAGTTTAAATGGTAAAGTCAGTAATTCAAAACAGAAGGTTGCAACTGTAGTGAGAAGGCATCTGGTAGTTAAAACTTCATTTTCCTGCCACTTTTATTTACAAACAGTACCAAAATTTTGTAGTTCTTGCATTTAATCTGACTGAAGTTGTGTTTGTGTTTGCACATGTGCTATTTCTGATTTATTTATAAATAGTAGTCAGTCACACACAGAATACTTGAGTAGAAATTGATGGTAATTCATATGTTGCAGATCTAATGGACTGCTTTTTTTTGCCTTTTTCCTATTGATTTGATTTCTTTTTTTTTTTTAAACCTTTGTCTTACACTTGCCTTTTTTCTTATTTTCAAGTGTCTATTTACAGTATCTGGTTTTACGACAAGAATGACTGTCATCGAATAGCAAAGCTCATGGCTAAGTAAGTACTGTGGTCTTATTCTGTAACTCTTGTATGCAATACAGAAAAAAAAAATTGAACCTATTAAATGTGTTTGTTTTTTTTCCTCACTCTCCTTAAATAGAAAAATACAATGTCCTTGCCGATACAGGGTTTTTTAGTAATCAAAATGTTGCTTTTGTTTTTTAAAAAACTACAGCATTAAAATTTTCAGTTAAGTGGTAAAAAAATCAGTTGAAGTATTAGTTGGCATTCTCCAAAGAAAGCAAGTATGAACACTGTTTATTACTTTATATTTTATTTTGTATAGGGATGCTGGGAAAAGATGCTCTGATGCAGAAAGTGTATCAAATAAATGATGGCCACATTTTTTTGGTTGGTGTTGTAGTTTGTTTGGTGGTGGGCTGGTTTTTGTGTGGGTTTGTGTTGGTTTTGGTTTTTTTAAAGGATTAGTTATTATTCTTGACTAAAGTGAAGAGATTGGAGAATAGTGGGAGAAGTAGGTAGAGTCTTATAGAAGAATTAAAGTGATGTTAGGAGAGTAAGCAAAACTATGAAATAATAGGAGCTTGTTGTTGCTAATTTCTGGATTTTTTTTTTTTCTTTCCTTCTTTTTTTTCCCCGCTTTGGCAATAAAGTTGGTTTATAAAGCTGCCATGCCACTTGCTCTTATTTTATAGTTCCAACGGCTCCTAGAGATGTCATGCAGAAGGAGAATTTCTGAAGTGATCTCAATTTAAAGAAACCTTAAAAGACTGTGTTTGCAATAACATGGTTTTGTTAATTTGTTTCAGCTTCTATGGCTGTGGCAATGCAGCCTATCTGTACTGTAGATGGTTGCACTGCCATAGCTGAGGAGGGCTTCAGACTAGAGTACAGAAGTTTGAGTGAACAACAGAGGTCAAAGAAGGCTGAAACTGGTTGAGTTGGCAACGTGGCTTAAAGTCTTTAAAACATGTTGTGATTGGAAGGTATTCTTGCACCTTTCTGCTCCTTCAGGCAAGGTGCCTTGCGGATTAAGCCAAGACTTTTTACTAATAGAAAAGGAACAGAATTAACTTAGGCAAATCTTCAGTGTTCTTATGAAAGGAAGGAGCTTAAAGTGTGTGACAGGGTAGTTACACTGGCAAAAATGCAAAATTGCAAAATGCAGATGTACTGCACAGGATATCTTCTCATCCCTTGTTCTCTGCTTTGCTTTTCTTCACCACCACACTCTACTTTCCTGAACTTTCTTTTCTATTGCATGCCTTAATCAGCATGTCATGTCTGGCAAGTCAGGACATCTTGAAGACTGGCAAAACTTAATTATATGGAAACTAGTCATAGTGTAGACATTTTAAGCTGAATTCTAATTTTTTGTTCTGGGGCTTTTGCTTTGGGTTATTTTGGCTTTTCCCCACAGAAGCCATGTGGCAACACAAATGACAGACTTTGATATCATGATCTCTTTCTAAATTATGATTTTTCTTTTCTCTCATCCTGATAACCCTATATGGTTCCCATTTCCTGCTCCCCGCCACCCCACACCCCCCAGCTGTGTTGGACTTTTTGCTGTTATTTGGCTTGTACAAATATAAGGATTAATGGAAAACAATTGTGTGAAACTGACTTTCAGAAATTGTTACCAAAACAAAAAAATGTCTGTTGCCTCTCCACTTTATAAACAGAGCATCAGAAGGGCAAGGTTTTCTTTTTTTAATGCACCTTTTAATGTGAAACCATGATTAATGTTTGCAGTATGGGAGAGAGCTGAACTCCTCAAACTTTACCATGTTCTTCTTCTGTCACGCACAGCTACACTGCAGATCTAAGTGTCATATAGCAAAACTTGAGTTCATTTGGTATTAAACTAGTCTAGTCACTATAGCACAAATCATGGGCTATAGATACTTCAGGGATCTTTAAAAGTGTATTCAGGTAACAGACCAGTCTAGCCATGGCTCAGCAGTCCATAAAGCATGTCTACTGTTTTTGCTGGATTCTTTAATGTTCTGGAAATAACTGTAACCCAGTAGGTTCATTTACAGTTGGTCTGGGAATAATCTAAGCTTTATTGTCATCTCCTTTGTAAACTACTGTAGCCTGCCTTTTCTTGGGTCCCTGATGCTTGTATTGCAGCTTTATTAACACGCAGAGGCAGAAGTGCCAAAGTTGGCATTGCTTCGCCCCTGTTTATGGTGCAGATATTCACACACTCTTGTAATTGTAGCATCTCAGCACCCTAGAAAGTTTCTGAGATTACAAATTATTTTGGAAGGTCAAAAAGCTGAAATGTATTTTTTAAATGTTGGAATTTTTTATGGTAGGTCTTGGAATGATTGTGGATTAAAAGTATCTTTGAAACTGAAACTAGAGTCAACATATCAAGCAGACTTTGGGGAACATGTATTGAGCTTTGTCACTTCAGAGTTACGCAAGTGAAACTAGAAAAATCAAATATGCACATAAAAAAGATTTATTGATTGGATATTTGCAGAATACAGACAGTTAAATTTTGCTGAGCTGGCTGGGACCTCACTTTAGTATGATTTTTAGTCTTTGCTGCCATTAACTTGGTAATAAAGGTATAAGTGATCTTTGCTAGCCAAAGTACTGCTAGTAATGTCTTTCATTATCTGAGTGGTTTTTTTCATAATGCCTTTCATTGTTATTAGATTATGGAATGTCCGAATACTTCTAGGTGTTTTTTTTTCCTTTAAAATTGTGTATTGGTTTGGGGGTAACAAAAGTATTTGCAGAAGCTATTTTTATACCAATAAAGGTATTTAGTGTAAGTATATTTACTTTTATTTGTTGAAAAAGCACTGTAGAATGAAATCACACTTTATTTGGCACCACATGCCTTATAGCTTCTGAGTATCTAAAGATTCATATTGGGGAAAATGAAATGAAGGAATTGTAGTTGCACATTACTATAGGATGCAAAAGCTGCACTTCTGAGGCTGCTGTTACAAACTTGATGAGAAGCGGATTGATACTATTTTGCTGACATCCATTTCCACAAACAACAAGCTTTTTCTCCGCCAAAATAGGTAGAAGGCAGCCAGAAGAAAAGTGAAAATGCTGGTACTTATATGTCCTTCTCTACAAGGAGGATGAAACTGCAGGAATTATTTCATCCTGGGATGAAAGATGTATTTAAGAAAACTTAAAGCATACTTTTTAATTTAAAAAAGAAAATAAAATTGCATCTTAGAGAAGGAAAGCTGCATTTCAGCACATGGTAGCAGGCTCCATCAGGCTTAGTTCAGTATATTTTGAAATAAATATTTACATTGTCTTCCATGAGTATTAATTTTTTTCCATAGTTTTTGTCTTTGTCTTGGGTGGAAATGTGGATTGCCACCCTTTCATTTAGGTGGGGTTTTTTTTGTATCACTGATAGGAAAGAGTACTGCCTTTATAGCACCTCAGAGCTTCAAAAACATAACCATAAAAGGTTTCAAGGAGATTTGCATTCTCTTTCCTGCTGTTTCACTTGACCTTATTGTGCCAGACTGAGTTAACAAGATTGCAGGCCATCCATTTATATTTTGGTGGCTTATCTTTCAAAAGAAAAGTAAATTAGTGTTTGTGGGCTTTGTAATCACAGACTTCACTTCTCACATTCTCTCCCTGCTCCCCACCCTCCCTTCTGTGAGGTTGTGCCAGGTATATTTTCAATGCTATAACTGCAGATATTCTTAAGCAAACTGTCACAGCAGCTACTGTGTCCCTGAAGGAATGTGTGCCTCTTCCACTATCTGATATAATGGAAAGAAGCAGCAGGCCTTGCTTAAAAAAAGATCTAATCCTGGATTGCACACAGAGCATGCTCAGTGTACAGATTTGCATTAGTTGACTTTTTTTCTCCAGCAAAGGTATTTGATTTACAGATTTTTTTTTTTTTTGGTAAAAAAGAATTCTAGAATTTTCTGAAATGAAAAAATGTTATGGGAGTCATCAAACTGCTAACTGTAGAAGGAATTAATTTGGGTCAAGTTAAGTCAAGATGTTTGAGGGATGAGCTTTCTAGAAGTAGAACAGAAAGTACAGTTTTTCAAATCTTTGTGAAACTATTGAATTCTGACATGTAAATTTGTAGGGAGGGTATTTTTAGATTAGTTTATAGGCTTGTTTTACCCTGTTTCAACAGTCAGACCCAAACTGGCTTCTGAGATACAGGCAACAAGCTAGAAGTGGGAGAGTATCTCAGAGTTTTGGGAATATACTGTTTCACAGTTACCCCATCACCACCATCTGAATGTAACCTGTGCAAGACAGAAGATAGAGGAAGAGCTATTAGAGAGTTATCTACATGAGAAGATAATTTAATTGTTATTCTTCAAAAAAAAAAAAGTAGACTTTTAAAAAGGTAACAAATACTTCATAATGGACAATAGAAGAATATTATGAAGTGTTTTTCAGAAATCTTTGTGAAACATTTCTGTGAAATGGATGTACTCCTTGAAGATGTTTTGCTATGAGACCAATTAGTACTATTCTAATGGGAAGATGTTCTGTTGAAACCTTCTGACCAACTAGTTAAGAGCAGAAGGAGGGTCCCAAGACTGAAGCCTTTGCTTCACCTGTCAGGCAGCACATACATGACTTGAGCTGTCCAGAATTTTCCCTTTAACTAAAGTATCTGTTTTTTCTCATACAATTATGCTGACACTTAAAATCTCAGCAAAGTATTCTGGTTCTTTTACCTTGCCCTTTCTCATCCCTAGTTTCGGAGTTGAGTTTAGGCAAGTCCTAAGTCAGGACTGTATGACCGTGTAGGGTGCTAGAACAAAATGTTCTTCTAGGGTGTCACCATAGAAACATTTGCACAGTATTGAGCTGCTTCATCCAAATGAGCACATGCTGCAGTTCTTAGAAATTGTCAGACAGAGTGTAGATTGGCCTCCCTATTCTGAGTTACGTTTGCAGCTGAATGCTTGCTTGCTTCCAGAGAAAGCTGTACTAATAATGAGAAGCTGGTTAAATAAGTGGCTTGTATGATTAAAAATTTCCAAAGTAATTTCGAAAGCAGCATTGAATTGTTACAAGCCAAGTCTAACCCTTCTTCAAATAAACACATCTAAACTCTAGTGAAGTAGAGAGGCTTGGTTGCTAGAAAACTGGGAAGAAACTTCCAAGACTTGAACTATTTTTTTTCCTCAGAAATGGCAACACAGAGGTGCATATAAATATCTAATTACTCTACAGTCTATAAAATCTAGAATTACTTCTGAATCCTAACTGACCCAAAGAAACTGGAGGCTGGAATGATTGACACTTTCTGTGATTGTTATGATGGCACCTCTTGGCTTCCCCATCAGCCATCAGTTCCACAGCATGAGAATTCTCAAGTGACATGCCAGCTCCAGAGCTCTGCCCTGTTTACAGTGCTTGTTTTTTCTTAACATATTTGATTAATGCAGGCTTAAAAAAGAAGGGATTACAGGCTGGTGTGTGTTTATTTCAAGAGGATAAGCTTTAGCGCATTGCACAGCCATGTATATCTTGTGAACTGCGTATGGATTAGGAGTAGAAATATATGATGCTTTTACTTTCATTAATGAAATGTACTAGGGACGCATCATCTTCTTGCATATCTTAACTGTCTTTTAAACTGAAATTTTTTGACACTTGAGGCAGGTAGTGAATGAACCATAGGCGCCAAAGGCCAGAGGAAAAGACATGTTGTAGACCTGCAGGTAATTGGAATGACTACAGGGCAGCTAGAGAAGAAAATGGTTTGCCCTTCTTTCCAGAGCCTTAAGTGGGGGAGTAAGGGGTAACTTGCTTTAAGCCTCCTTGCAGACTGACTCCAGAGATATCTGGTGTAAGCCAGCTCTTTTCTTTCCCACTGTCTTTGTTTTGTTGTATAATGGTAGGCTTCATCCTAAATTAGAACTGTTTTGTAATTGATTTTGTTGAATAACATGGCTCGATTTGGCTAAATATGGAAAAAATGCATGTTAGGAAGTAAAGAGTAAAAAATGTATTTTGCTCAGTCTGTGGTATAATACGTGTGCTCTTTGTATAACACATGCTTGAGTGTTCATGTATTTTATTTTAGAAATGTCTAAATAGGACAGTTTTACAGAGGTAGTGTTTACTGTAGGCAAACTTTGTGAGAGACAGACCAGTGCTGTCTGGATTGGAGATAAATCGTACAGACCGTTTGACTTGTATAAACCTTGTAGCAAATGAAAACTTGTGTAACTTTGGTCAACTATGTGTTAGTTTTTTGCACAGGCGGAACAAAATGTGTTAATATGCTGGCAGTATGTTTTTCTTTACTGCTTTTTGCAAGATGTTAACTCCAGATAAAATTTTTAAATCCTGTTTCTCCTTTCCTGTTACAGAGTGGTAGAACAAGAAGCTCAGAGATCACAGCAAGTTTCCCAGGACAGAAAAAGTCCCAGCAGAACCAATGGCTGCAATGAAAACAGGCCCATTGACATCCTGGAAATGCTTAGTAAAGCCAAGGATGAATATGAACGAGTAAGGAAATAGCTCTTTTTTTCTTTTTTTTTCCCCCCTAACCTTATGAACAAATAAAAACACTACTTCTACTACTGAATAAGGGGTTTAGGACATCATATGGAGTCCACTGAAATAGCATGCTCTGTGATTTCTGAGAGCACAATGATGGAGAATAATTCTGATATACTAAATTGTCCTGTGCAATGCACTCTAACCCAAGATTGCAAAGTAGTGCACCTAATACATAATTTAATGGACCTGTATATTCTTCTGTTTGAATTGCTACCTTGGGGGGGGGGGGAAATACAGTTTTAAAAATGGATACCTGGAGATGCAGACACAACAAAATATTTTTCTAAAATAGGTGCATGGGCTGCTTAATCTCGGTACTCATCTACTGTCTCGTTTTGTGAGATCATTGTCAAAGGAAACATGAACAAATGGCTATATATGTAACCTGTAGAAGAATGTACCACTGAACATGTCTGGTTTTGTGATCTTGAAGTTCCATTAATGTAAATATTCCTTACAGTGGCTGACACTTTGGTTTTTCAGTTTTTCCCTCTGTACTGAAAGTCACTGGAGGAGATCCGCTATGATTCATGCCATAATCAAGAGCATTCATTGAGCTGCACACTAAAATGCTTTGGCATGTTGAATAATAGAAGCCCAGAAACTTTGTGAACTATCCCACATCTGTGACACAGGCACAGATGTACAGTGACTTAGAGAGAAGGGGTGATGTGGGGAAAATTCATATTTTAAAACAGTGTGGGATTTGCATGTGACATTAATTCATAAGTTTTATTTCTGTAATTATTACCTTAGTGGGCAACTTTTTGCCTACTTTTTTATTATTTTTCATTTTTAAGAAAGCCTATCTGGAAACTAGTTTTTGACACATCAGCTGTGTTTTGTTTAAAGATCAGGCATTCTCTGACATTGTTTCAGTAGCCTTGTTTTCAGACTGATGTCTTGTTCCTTCCCTCAAGTACACTTTACTAGGAAACAGTTTCTGACTGCAGGCAAGATAGGTTGAATACTGATCACGTGATCCAACTTGAAATGTAGCTTGATAGATCCATTTTACAATGATTCCTACTGCTGTGAAAAAAATTTTGTCTCTGAGAATAGCAAATAAAAATTGTCCCCAACAGTGTCTGTCCCTTCTTAGTCTCAAAAGAAGTCTTGTGGTATTAGAGATTCAGTCATTCAGTACATTTGTAGACTCTATGAAGCATATTTTTTAATAGCTGTAGACTAAGTATAACAATACTGTTCCCCTATCCTTCTGTTACCCAGTTTACTACTTCTGTCCCGTCTACTGTGTGTCCATCCGTTTAATAAATTAATTGATTTCAGAAGGGTGAGTCTGGTATCTTTTGCCAGTGCTAAATTCACAAGTTTACATAATGAAGGAGAATATTAGTGCTCTTAGGAAAGAATTAATTTATATAGTCCTGAGGACCAAATTCATACGTGCAGGCAAATATACGGGTAATATGTGGGAGATCAAAAAAAAAGGAAACAAAGATTCTGAACATGCCTCTCCCCAAGTATAATAAAACAAGAATGTGCAATAGTGAAGTGATGTGTGAGTGTAACATTGCAGGGCTGTGGTATGGTTTTTGTTGTTGTGCTGGTAGCAGAAGAGTTAGCACGTTAGTAGAGTGCTTGATTCCTTCCAGAACTTGCTTGTGTGGTAGGTCACAGCAGACTTCCTTTGAGTACTTGGGATTTGAGTCTTTGTAGGATTCTAGATTGTTACAGTACAATGTGGGATGAGGATAGAAGAATGAACACGTGGATTAAGGTTTGTATGAACCAACTTAACTTGTCACTTTCTCATGTAGATGGCAGGCAGGTGAATGTGACAAACCATACAATATATTTGACCCAGGCTAGGTACTAGTTTCTGAAAATCAGTAATGTGTTTTTTGAACACTTTAAATACAAATTAAAAAAAAAAAAATGCTTCTGATTCTCTGAGCATCAATGCTATTTGGGGAGAAGGTGTCTGTACAAAGGCTGGCATTGCGGAAGTAGCAGCTTTTGTGAGAGCGCAGAAGGAAGCATTGAAACCCGAATGACTCATCTTTCAATGTTGTATTGATCGAGATGGATTTGAAGAAATTGAACGCTTTTTGGGAAGAAAAAAAGAAAACAACCCCAAAACAAAAAAAGAAAACACACATTACAGAAACTGACAGTTTTAGTAGTACCCTCTTAGGGTGTTATGAAGCCTTTCTCCCTCTTTGTCCTTGCGGTATTGGATAATACACATTTCTAACAGATGGCTCTTAAAATGACTCAGAAAGGATATTCCAGCTTCTTCTCTCCTAATTTTCAGATCTTTTTCATGTGAGTACTGAAAAGCTTTTGCTAGAAACAAAGTTCCTAAGCACCATGGATGAAGCTCTCTAGAAATTAAAATACTGATAAACAGGCAATGGTATGCAGATTTTGTGGGGGACATCTGTTGACATCTGTGGTGCCTGTAATAGAATAGGGAAATACGCAGGGCATGGACTACCGTAGAGCTACTATATAATTGGGTGTTTGTGTCTTGATCTTGATTAGTTGTTATTGTGTGTGCGTGTTTGTTTCTTGATGCTTTTAGAACACTAGTGAAACTAGAATAATTATTTCCTTTTTGTGTGTGTGTGTATGTGAACTGTAAACTGAATCTGTTCAACATAATCCCATAGCCTGCTGTGATTGTAGTTATGTAGAAGTTACCAGATAAACAGAATTGAGCAATGTTGGTCATGTTTCAAGCAAACTTCTTTGGAGAATGTTCTATTGACCACCTCAGCTTTAGCAACAAACCTCTGGCACGTTAATTTTAGAACTTCTTGTAGCCGAGGTATGTCAATGTTAACATGATTAAGTAACCAACTTATTTTGAAGATGGATTCTTGAGAGGCCTTTCCTGTCTTTTTTTTTTTTTTTTTAATTATTTTATGGCAATTGGTAATTACACATGAATTTGTATTTAGGAGCAGAAAGTACTTATCTGCCTGGTACATTCCAGATGGATCATACAGTAATCCTTGTGTGCGGCCCACATGAGATTGGCAGAGTGTCAGCATGAGAACGGGGCAGAGAGAGTGAAAAAGAGATTTATGAAGGTCTGAGTGATTTAATCTAGGATTCCAAATCAGCTTAATCCTTCCAAGTACTCGCTACATCAAGTCCATATGTGAAAATGAATGAATTCTGAGATTTTTTTTTTTTAATGAAGTGAATGGATGCTTTTTATAGCGTGGTGTTCTGTGTGTGTGTTTCAGCATGACGATGGAAACATACTGTAGCTCATCCTCTAGTGAAAAGAAAACTATGCTTTGTCTGATTTTATAACCACAAGGCATCCAGTATTTCAGGCATAAAGAGTTTTGACCTTCAAGTTAGTGGCTAAAAGTTGGAAAAATGGGAGAAGTTCCTTCTCACCTCTGTCCCTGAATCACAATATGTACTCTTGACTTTGTATTTATTGCTTTCAATTAGAAATTGAAAACGAAAGAATAATAAAGCTCAAATTGTTTCTTAACTTGTTGCTGAAAAGTTTAACCTGTATTTTGCTGCTGTGGGTAAGTGACCAGAGCAATCAATCGTGTGTTGTGCTGATGTTCAGCTATATCATACGCATAAGGTGTAGTTTACCTGTTGAAAGCTAGACTGTTCTACAGTTTGGGTTTTTTCACTGGTGATTTAAACTGTAATACAGTTTCTGTATTTGTTTATGTATATATTTATTAAAGATGAAAGTCAACTTGATCTGTAAACATATTGTCTGTTATAATGCAACTTGCTTGTCTGTTTTTGCCTTGTTCACAGAAAACCAAATTAACACCTTCTGAAAATGCATGTACATGGTTAATTAAATCTGGTGGAAATAAGTCGGTGAGAAGCTCTCCTTCCAGCCACTTAGAATGATTTCTGACAGGATTTTTTTTCTAAGCTGTTTCTAGTGTGGGTTCTTGATTTAATGGAGTGTAGCAAACTTCCTTGTTAGCAGCTAACACAGATAAAGGATGTGAAAATCCTGCCTTCTCCCCTCCCCCCCCCTCTCCCCCCCCCCTTTTCTTTCTTGGTGAAAAAAAGTATGAAGCCAGTTGTCTTTTTTTTTTTTTTTTTTTTTCATAATAAAGAGTAAAAGCTTTATGATTACATACCAGATGGTGGATGTCTTGATATGATTTTTATTCCCTAAAACTTGTGAATTCCACAGTGTCTTACAAAAATCGGTACTCTCTACGTTTTCTGTATTTCAGTCACAGTGCCATGTAAACAGGATTGTAGTAGGGGGTAAATGTGGACTCGTGTAACTCATGTATTTGTGTTAATTTTTCTTTCCCCTCCCCAGAATCAGATTAATGACTTAAGTATTATATCAAGTTCTGGAATGCAACAAAATGCAAATCCTCCAAAGCCAGAAAGCACAGAGCCTTCAGAACAAAAAACTTCAGTACAAGTGCAAGAGCAGGTATGTTTCATCCAACCCTAAATAAGGCATGATTTTTTTTTTTTCATTTAGTACTTTGTTTTGATACCAAAATGAATTTTTCTTAGAATGCCTGCAGTGTTGTCTGCTGAATGTATTATCACTTTAAATAAACTAATGGGTTTGAAGACTTTTAGGATCCTAAATTCTGTCTTTCAACTTAGCATTTAAAAATATGAGTTTATACTACTGTGAATATCCAAGTATGTTTAAATGGGCTAACTTGGATTCTGGAAGAGGTCAGTCCGTGGTAATGTGCAGGATGAATCGCAGAGCCAGAAAGCAAGAAAAAATTACGTCTGCCACATTACTGCACTGAATATGGCATCAGTTAGCTGTACATGTTGTTGCAGTCTTTCACAGATGAACTCAAGCCGTGTTTTCTCATGTCTGAGACATTTACTTATGGTTTGTCTGTGCTGCCTTCAAAGCTACAGCTACAGTCCTGCTAACTTAAATCAACATTGAATTGCTAGCCAAGAAATGGAAAGTGCTTCAGTCATGGCAACACCAAATTATCTTTGGCGTAACTGAAAGTACATATACCTATCTTCTCCCACACTTCTGTAGCCTGCATTGAACCTGTGCTTGTATGGCTGTTTGGTAATGAGTCAGCTTGGCTGATTCCTTCATACTTAGATTGTGGAAAAAGTGTATGTGGTTTTGTGTTGGTTTGCTTTGTGTTTTTTTGTTTTGTTGGAGGCAAGGGAGAAGTGTTGTTTGGTGCGTTTTTTTTTTTTTTTTCCTGTGTTAAGAACTTTTTGACAGTATATTCCTTCCTCTGCAGGAAGGGAGATATTGTAAAAAAAAATTTCAGTGGTGTTGGGGAGGGATGTTGCTCAAATTGTAGTAATAAGTATGTTGAGATCTATTTCAGGTAAGTGTTAGATACAACATGTTGAATCAGCATGTATCCAAATATCTACAAATTCTGAAGTCTGGTGTTACTATTGTAATTAAAGTGTAAACCACAGTACAAATGCTAGTGAAAATAACCTCTGCTTCATGTAGTCTTTGAACCATGGGAAACTTGTTACAAAATAATTAATATCATCACTGGATAGCTGGAATAGGTAGCAATAGTTCAGCATTTGGCCTGATTTCCTAGTAAGCATTTCTGCACAAGGAAGCTGTAGCTTCATACAAGACTTTTTAGAGAGAAATTAAAAAGAAAAATTCTGCAATAACTAAATTCCCTGTAACACTTAAGTAACTTGGGCCTGCTTACAGTGCCACCCAGTGGGCACGGAAAGGTCAGTAGTGGTTCTCAGAAAACAGCCCACTGAGGTAAGCTGCAAGGCCTGCCTCCCGTCCTTGCGATAGTTTACTGTTGCGTTTCTGATGCAGTAAACCACCATGTCTGAAAAATGAAATGCCCTATGGAAATGTGTGCAACCTTGCGCTTAGTACTTGTAAACAAAACATTTACTTTGTAGTAGTAGTAGTAATAATTTCCAGTACAGGTTAGGGCTAGGATATGGGCAGCAGGAATGTGTTTTAGGGGATGGGGTAGTAACAGTTAATGAATTAAAATGGGGGTGGGGAGTTTGCTGGGATTACTGGCTATCACAGCCCCCTCTACCCCCTCAGCAGCACCTCTGCTTTTGGATCAGCACAGGTGATAGACTGACCCCTGGCAGCCAGCTCTGCTTGCTGCATGCCTGGTCTTGAGACCTGGCAGCAGAATTTCCTAAGGCTTTGCTTTAAAGGAAGATATTTTCTTTTGGGTCACTCTATGTAGACTGTGCACAATCAGATGAAGTGCCCCACCTGACAGTGCATGGAATTGCAGAACAGAAATCAAATACCTAGCAAAGGAAAAAATGGAAAGATAAGATTCTAACAAATTGTTCTGAAGTAATTAAAGGGAAACAGTAGATTTAGAGAACAGGTGAAATGGCATATTTTTAATTCTGTTGAGCTATTTAAAATAATAACTGCAGAGATATTGGAAAAAATTAATTGGGTAACTTAAGTGATAATCTGTAAAGCTAGTTAACCGGGTTCAAATATATCACAAATGTGTTTGTTCTTAATCACGTTTTTAATAACATGGAAAACTGGAAGACTACTAGAAAAACATTCAATTTCAACTGTAAAAATACATTTTTCATCTAATTGAAACATGTGACCAGTGGATTTGAAGAAGTGTGCGTATGATAAGTACAGTGAGATTCCTAAATCCCTTCCAAAATGTCAGACTTGTATGTTGATTGACTAACTTTATTTCATTATAAAGATATCACAGACTTGGGAATAAAAATGTTTTCTCTGTGATATTCTGAAGTTTGAGGTTTTTATCTTGGCAGTTCAAAATGAAAATCAGTTGTATCATGAAATGCTTTTGTGCCAGTGATTGGCAAAACTGAACTAGAACACTGAAATTAAACTTTATAGTGCCAGCTCTGACTGCTAATTCATGTTTCAATACATCTGAAATGATTTCTGAAGAAACCCTCTCAGCAGTACTGTGTTCCTATCAAGTAAAGTGATCATGTTGCCTTTTTGTAGCCCCTGCTGATAAGGGTCTTCATAACACACTGAGTTGATGACAGGTGCAAAATATACCTCAGCCAGAGCTGGGACAGGCAAAAGATGTGTTTTATACTTCAGGCTGGAAATTAACTTCATGTTTGAGACTGTATCCATGTAAGGGGCTAGTCTGACTTGGATCAGAGCATGGTAGAGATTTCTGTTTATTACTTGAATATTGTATTAATAAAGGAAAGCTAGTCAATTTATCATACTGAAGCAAAAAGCTGAGTTTCAAATGAGATGGAATAGTGATTTTTCTCTTAACAGAATCTTTACAGTTGAAGGACAGGTCTCCAGTGAAAAGACCTGGAGAAAAGTAAGAACAACTTTCTAGGAAGAATTCCTAACATAATTAACAAGGTTTATAAACTATAGAATGTCTCAGCTGCAAATTGAAAGTGTGCCTGACTTTAAGCTAGCTAAAAATGAGTAGCAACAATGGCAGTAGAGATTAGTAACCTGGGCAGAAGTCAGTATAATTTCAAGCTGAAGGTTTTCCTTGTTAGGCTACTTGCATGCTACCTGTACTGCCATACTTTCACTGCTGTTATCTGTGCTAGTAAAATTAGAGCTAGCATAGCAATGTCATGGTACAGTAGTTGTCATTGTAAAATAGCATCTTTGTTTAGACATATCATCAGAATACACTGGAATTGTGCTGCAGGCCATTCAGTCTTCTGAACGGAATGTTGTATTTTAGTCCAGCTGTTTTACATAACTTCTGATCCTGTGCAACCTAAAAAAAAACAAACAAAAAACAAAAAACAAACAAAAAACCAAAACAAACAAACAAACAAAAACAAACCAAAAAAAAGCACACCAGGAAAATTTTGAGATTAAGGGTGTTAATAGCTGTTTCTTTTCTCTTTAGTGAAGCACATTTTTCAACATTTTCAGCAAAATATTATGATGATGATATCCTTAAAATCAGATTTATCTAACAATGTCAGTGCTGTAGGCTAGATGTATATTTTTGGGAGAGACTAAAGGACTAGTAGGTGTAGCTGTGTGTGTATATATACACACCTTTCAAGGAGATACAGATATATGTGTTTAGGTTTATACAGATTCTTTTACTTATTGTAACATCTATTGCATTGTTAATGAAAAGGGTGAGAATAACTGTCTAGGCTTGAATTGCTAGATCAGTTGTGTACCTTCAGGTTTCTCTGTTCCTTTCCCATCTTTTAGGCCATTTAATTATTTCCAACTCCATAAATTCTATGTGGATATTGTTCAACATGTATGTTCTTTCCCTACCCTCCCCCTGAAGTGCCTTGTGTAGTTACAGCTGATCAATGATGGCAGGTGCCATCTTAGTGACAGAATCCATAGCCTTCCTCCTTCTTTACTACTAGTGCACAGTCTGTCCATAGAAGGCTGTAGACAAAAAGCTTACATAGACAGGTTGTTCCTTGTAAATGAAATTGGCTTCAAAATTCCTGTAAATAGAGCACACTTGATTATCCAAACTGCATTTTAAATGCATTTAAGCTAGTTGTCTTTCACAGTTTTCTTGAAATTGTAATAGCCTGTGTGAGATGCACAGTGGTATGTATATTTCTAAACTGAAAATTTCTTTTTCCCTTCTTTCTAGCCATTTCAGTCAAGGCAGAAGCATCTGACTTTGGAGGAACTGTTTGGAACCTCTGTACCAAAGGAACAGCCTGCAGCTCCGTATCCCAATCCAGAGAGAACGGAGAAGTTGCAGACTGACACCTCTGCCAGAGAGCAGCATAGTTTGCTCTTGCCTTTTTCCTTTGACCAGTCAACAGTAATACAACAGCCACTAGGGAAATCTGAAAGTCCAAGTGTTAAAAGCAGTGCCAATCCTTTGAATCACCACGAATGTTTAACACCTATGCTAATACCTCCAGCTTCAGTTTCCCAGCCTGATATAAAAAATGTTTCAAGCTATTCAGTTCGTTTAAGCCCTATTCTTAATTCAGCCTCGACAATGGAAGCTGCCCCTGCTCAGATGCTTCCTGGCCTAAAACAAAACAACAGTATAATGCAAGTTATGCAGCAAGCTGCCAAGCAGATATCCCCACTAGTGAATCAGCCGCCATCTGAAGTGAACCACGCTCCACAAAATCTCATGGCTGGCCAAAGCCAGCTTATAGCACCCTTGACATCAACAAATACAGGAACTGTCTCAAATACATCCCATACAAGTGTTGATCTTCTCCAGAAACTCAGGTTGACCCCACAGCATGACCAAATGCAACAGCAGTCTCTCACTAAGACTTCCTTAACACCAAACATCTCTGCCTCGGTTGGCCAACTTGCAACACCAGAAAGCTTCAAAGAATCTCACAGTAAGCCATCAACCTTGAACAGCAAGATAATCTCTCCCCTTCAGGTATTCTGTGGATTTTTATATCCATGAAGCTTTAGACTGTTTTTAGACTACATGTATTTTCCCTTGGAAAATGTGCTGTTATATATTAGCCTTTTAAAAATAACTAAGGACTTCCACTGTGTGATATTGATCCTAACTGCTAACTTAGAAATCCAATTCCATTAGTTTTATATCATTAGCATCTGCTATCAGTGACAGACCTGTCTCTAGAGGAGGTTTTTCAATCTGGTGCTGTTAGGGGATGAATAAATCCTACAGAATTCATCTGTACTTCTGTCAGAAAAATACTGCTAAGAACTGATGATCTGAGGAGGGACAGAAGGTTACAGACTGATCAGTGTTATGAGAGTTGATGCTGTGGAAGTCTAGCCTGTACCTTCTTTGAAGGTACAAAATTAACAATTTCCCGTTTCTGGTTATTTTGCTTTGGATGTTTTGTACTCCTTCAATTTTGACCTCCTTCTGCTGGCGATATCTGTGGCTACACTGAGATAGTGTTAGTTATTTAGTAAAATGGATCGTAGACTGATTTATTTTGTCTAATTGAGTGCCTTGGTTTGTTTTATCCTAGTATTGCTTACAAAGGACCTCTTAAACTTTTTACTTCTTGGAGGAGAATCTATTGTCTATGCCTTAATATAAGCCAAAGCAGTACATTTGTTTTGAGATACTAGGTGGAAGTGTTACTGCTAATCTGTAATGTTAATGCGTGTGGCTTTGTGTTATAAATTATTTTCTATCAGTTAGTGTTGCTCTGCTGTATAATTGGCTACCTCAGTAGTAAAGACATTAATGAGTTTGGGTTATTGGATTTCTTTTCTCTCCAAAGGGAGTAACTTTCTGTAGTGCCCCCCTCTGAGGTTACCCGAAGGCTTCTCTTCGTTTTGTTGCATTGTTGTTTTATTTTATTTACATTCATGCAGACTAAGCCAGTGTTTGATCGTGTCTTCTTGCATCTTGGGTACAGTGATAATGCAAGGATAAAAAACACCAACCAAAACTACTTACAGCTACATCTGCATGAATTTCCTAATGTTTATTATTATCCAGTGCTTGCCACTGGGTTTTAACAATATCTTTGGTAGCCCTGTCTGGGTCAGCTGTTACTCTTTGCTATGAATATGGTGATGACTTACTCATAACTGAGATCTAATCAAAAGCTCAACTCTTCAGCCTGTAACTTGTCCTAAGCATTATTTTAGAATACCCTATATTTTTCAAGTGTTGCTTTTCTGTCCTCAGTAGTATTATCACTGTCTTAAACCTTAAGAAATTGGTGTGTTTTCATTGTGCTGTCTTCCTAATTACCTTATTTCTAATCTCCTGCTGTTGTTGAAAACTTTCAAGAAGGCTGTGACTGCTATGTGCTAGGATTATTTTACTAGCAATCACCTTTTTGAGATGTTTGGACTGATTCGTTTTGCAGAGGGAGGAGGAGGTCCAAGTACAGCATCGAGCAGCTGTCTTCATCTAGTATTGAAACTGTATGTTCTGAGCAGTATTTTTCTTCAGTGTACTGCTAAGCCTTGGTACAGATGTGACTGAAGATCGTGACATGTTTAAGCATTTAGAAAAGCTGGCCGGGTTTATCCATAACTGCCCTTGACTGCTTTTATTCAACGTCTACTTGATAGCCTTGGGAATTAGCTCTTCATATACCAGTCTTATGCGCTTTTTTTTCCTTCCACCATGTCCACTGTGTGTACATATTTTCATTAGACAAAATTCTCCATAGTCCAAATATGCTCTCAAACTAGCAAAAGACTTCTTAAATCTTGTGTAATTAGACTTTAAGAATTTGATCTTGTGCTTGTTACCACTTCATAAAGCTAATTTTATTTTTGTCGTTAAGGAATATGAATTCCCTGCGTGTTTTTCATTGCAGTTCAAGTAAGCTAAGTACTGTCTGTTGCAAAGGGTTTTTTCCTGTTCTGTGTTGCCAAGAGGTATTCCAAATGGCTATAACAAGCCTTTCGAAGAATGCCACAGGAATTTACCAAAGTACCTTATCTACATGCCTTTTATTGTGTTTTCTAATATTTTTATAATACTTCAATTTTGTTATATTATAGTCTTAAAATCTGACTAAAGAAATATCTGGATGCTGTTTGTAAAACTATAAAATACTTCTGAAATTCTAGCAGAAAACAGCATTTAATTTTTGTGGAGGTGATTAGATAAAACTCCTAGGAAAAAAATACTGAATTTAACCTTCCTGGCAATTTACCAAACTGATTACAAGGTACTGAACTCTTCACTCTTAGCGAAGGTACTGAACAAACTGATCACAAGGTACTGAACTCTTAGTGGTCTTTCTTCAGAAGTGTTTTGTTAGGCTTTACAGGTTTGCTGTAATATTGAAAGCATAAAACATAAATTGAAATCTTTCCTCTTTTTCCAGCTTCCCATTGATTATATTTACAAAATGGATCAAATTACATCTAAAATCTGTTGAAATTTGCATTTTTGTGCTTTCATAAAAACAGGGAACCACCACTGGAAATTGAGCTGTGGATGCTAACTTGTGAATTATGCTTTCTTTTTAACTTAGACTGTACAACAAAACAAGGAATCAGAAGTATTTCCTCAGCCAAAGACTTTGTCTAAAGCAAGTCAAGTAAGTGAATAAGTACCTCTACTAATTGTTTGTTTTGTTTTGTTGTTTTGTTTTGTTGTTGTTGTTGTTGTTGTTTTTTTAAAGGGGGGGGTAAAGCTGTGGTACGCAGTTGGTATCTCAAAAAGTCATTGCGCACTGACCATGTTTAAAGTGCTGTTATGAAGCAGAAACAAGCTGTACTGAAGCAAGGGGGAGTTTCTGCAGACTGCTATGAATGAGTATGCTTTTTTGTTGTACAGTGCCTCTTATTGTTGGTGCTAATGCAGAAATGAGAATATATTTTTGGATCTGTAATCTTGCATTGATTTTGCACCGTTTCAACTGTTTTTTTTATCTTGTAAGCAAGCAGTACTAATGCTATAATATTGCAGTAGGGTCTATTCACCTTAGCCTAACCTTAAGCACCCCAGAGGCATAAGTGCAATCCTCGCCTTACTGTCTCTTTCAGTTTTCCTGAGATACCTTGTATTTTATGAGAAAGATACCAAGCTGAAAAAATGGAAGACAGAGGAGGAAAAGAGTAAAAAGCATTTGTTACTGCAAAACTTTCTAATAGCAAGTTTTAGTGATCTAAATACAGATTTAACATTATTAGAACTGCCTTTGAATAGCCGTTCAAAATAATGTCAATATAAAATTTCAGGTTGCAGTTAAAAAAATAATTGGTAGTAGTCAAGTCTTCAAGAATTGTTTCTAATTACATTTTTGTTATGTATTCTTTTCAGGATACCATCTGTAATTTAATTCTACTTTTCCTTTACCCACCGCCTCCTTTTTCAAATCTGTTAAATTGCCTCATTCTTGTCCAACTCGCGCTACATAAAAGCTGTTTTAGTAGCATGCCCAGATCTGATTGTGAAGGCAGTAAAAATGGTCCTGCTTAAAGTAAAATGCTGTTTTAGCTACTGGCCTGCTATAAGACAAGCTATACAGTCTGTTCATGACACAGTAAATAATTATCTAAATAAAAGCATTTCACATTGATTTTTTGAATTTTAAGAAACGTGTGCATGTTGTGTGGTAAACTGCATTTGTTGGTTTAAACACGTTGTCTTCAGCTGAAATCCCACACTGTAAGTCTTCACAGTTTTGACTGTAACAAAATCAATGTGCTAGTTCTAATGTTGATGTTATATACACATTAACTTTAGATGGCTTTGAAGTTGTTTTTCTTCTGAAGATTTTTGATTATCCAAGGGGAACTCTTTCTGCTGACGTATCAAACATATTTACATATCACATTTAGTCTTGCTTTCTTCTGAGTGAGATTGGCTTGTTTATTTTCTTTTTTTTTCACTGTGTTGGTCATTCTGGAAGCCTGAGCAAGGTGTACATTATCCTACTGAATAATAATTGCAGTTATCAGGAGATGTCAGAGTTGCTCAAAGCTGATGTTTATTCACATTCATTTTCTGCAAAGATAATATTCCTATACGTTTGCAATTTACATTTAAAAGGAAAAGTGATAAAGGCAGTGTGTGGATTTCTGTAATGAAATGGAGACTGACCTGTGGAACAATGAGGTGGGAAGATGGTCCTCAAAATATTCCCGTCCCCCCAAGGGAAAATGTACTTAAAATGAGAATATTTCAGTGTATTCCAATGCTTTAATTATAGTTCATCAGTCATTTTAAATATCTTTGAGATACTTTACTTCAAATTATAAGTGTATTTCTTGGAGACCATAGAAGCAGGAGGGTGGGAAGCAGGAGTAGGCTTTCGGTAAACTCCTAAGGAAAATAATAATTTGCAGAACAACTACAGGCTCCTTTGATTACCTAGGTGAAAAGTTCATCTTTTATTCTATGTGTTATGTTTCAAAAACTCTGGGAGGTAGCAATCACATGGGGAGGAAGGAGTCTGCATACTAGAATACTGAAGACTGTTACCTTCTTCAGCTTTTAAACTGAGAATTACTATTGATATTAACCTTCATAGGTAGGTATTTCTCCATTAAGAGCAGCTATTCTCTAATCTCAGACTGAATAATAGTGGCTACAATTTATTTTTTTTTTATTCTCGTCTCTCCAGCCTTTATAACAGTATTCATTCTTACTGGACACGGTGCTTATTAATTTTCTGTTCTTTTACAGGTTGCACCTCCGCAGTTTGTTACAGCCACAACTACAGTAACGCCTTCAATCCTCTTGTCTCCTAGTGTTTTTCAGCAATCATCTACAAAAGCTACTGAAGTGGAGAATAAAGCCAATTCTTCTTCGCCTTTAACACTTGGAACAACAGAAATTCAGACTATACCTCCTACTGTTCTCAGTAGGTCTCAGCTTCAAGAAGCACTGATACATCTAATAAAGGTCCTGTCTTTACAGAGCTCAATTTCTGAGGGATGGGATTCCAAGTACAGTAGCCAGTACTGAGAAATTCTTTACCCCTAAAACTCCTCTTGCCTTGAAACATTACAAAAGTTGTTCTTTCTTTTGAAGGGGTAAATTACTCCACACTGTACACATAGTATGGCAGAGCTTGCTCCTTTTGGTTGCGAGATGGAGGACTTAGAAGGACAGAGCTGTACATCGGCTGTGTCCTTTCACATCCATATGAATTTGTGGACAAGTGAGGAAAAAGTTCTTCTAGTAGAAGCCCTGGTATGGGGATGGGGGGGTTGATCTTGTTGTCTTCGTAAGTGTTCCTGCTTTTCCAAGGAAAGCTTTCCTGTTTCCAGTTCCCTAGAACTGTTCCTGATCTTTAACTGGAGTATGTGTCTTTGAAATTGAAATTGCAAAGTTCTAGTTCTGCTATTTCTAAGGACTAAAAAGTTCAGTTGAATTAAATCTGTGATGTTGGGAGTAGCCATGCAGTGAGATCATTTTGACCTCTAATGTCATGGTGAAGTTGCCACGAATGACAAACCATTTTCTGTTAACTCGGGATTCTCTTGCTGCCTCCATGCTGATGTCAGTAGAGCTTACACCCAAAATGCAAGTCTAAAAACAGCAAACAATATCATCCCAGCGATAAAGTTGTTAGGACCAAAAAAGGCTGCTACCAGATCACATCATCAGCTAGGTTGCAGGATTTATCTATATTGTTCCTTTTTGCATAACATTTTTGTGTATTGGTGTGTATGGGTGTTTTTCTCTTTGAAGACTTAAACTAGCTTACTTGTAAGTCTTGCAACTGAGCTGAACTGCCAGAAGTGTTATTCTCATTAGAGACATCGTGCACTGATTCTCACCCAGTAGT
This sequence comes from Platalea leucorodia, assembly GCF_965183815.1. Classification (NCBI taxonomy): domain Eukaryota; kingdom Metazoa; phylum Chordata; class Aves; order Pelecaniformes; family Threskiornithidae; genus Platalea; species Platalea leucorodia. The sequence goes on from NC_138831.1 coordinate 16,904,543, forward strand.
CTGAAGAACATAATTGTGGTGACTTTACAGAGCTGATTGGAATATTTGTCTCTAATCTTCTGTTTATATAGAGAGATAGCTGAATGAAGACCAAAACAGGCATACGCTGCAGCATGGGAGTACTTGCACAGCATTCCAAGCAGGATACCAAATTTGCTATGCAGATCTTGTAAAAAGAATATTACGTCTTCAAGCTAGATGATTAGATACCAATTTTGTAAACTTGTCATTTAAAGGAATTAGACTCAGGAAATATCTCTAAATATTGTATATAGATTAAACAAATTCACTTCCCATAATGCTTTGACATGAGAATTCTTGTATAACACACTGCAATCCCTTTCAGGCTGGTCTGACAGACAGAAATAACATTATTTCTGACACCCACGCAGACTTTATTAGGGAGCCTGTACACAGGATGGAATTCTGTGTGTCCAAGACTAAGGTTTGGACTCTAGAGGGAAGTAATTATGTGGCCAAGGCTGACCTAGTGACCCCTGTTTTGTTTGTTTGAGCAATCCAGTGTGTTTAGTGATCCCTTTAGCTATCTTACCAGCATCATGGTTCAAAGTCTGTATGTTGTCTAAAAAGCACTGCCTTTTGTACAAGTACACAGCTAGTTTCCTTCTCTTAACTCTCAGGTAGCTAGCACTATCAGGAATATTTATGCACAACTTAAATAGCATTAAATTAAACTTTTTTGTGTCTTTTCACTAATGTTTCTAATATGTTGTTTTTTTTCCTGCAGAATGATTCGCATTTTCTCAGCACTATTCATGAAGTCTACTTGCAAGTCCTAACCAAGAATACAGACAACATTAAGCTATAATGGAAGCTAAATCTACTTAAAATATATCCATTTTAGAAACAGTTATGCCTCGTCTATAAAACTAATATTTTTGTAAAAGAATATTTAGTTTTCAACTTCTTGAATTTGAACCTGTTAGGAAAGACTATTCCTTAGATACTTATGAAAGTAATGTTCTCAGAAGTGATCTAGGTTTTCACTGTGATCATCACCAGCAAACCTTTGTTTGTATTGGGGAGGGGACTTAAGTTGCATTTGAGCTCTCATTAGCATTAAGTGAATGTGCAAATGTTTGCTCTGGCTTTCATTCCTAGCTGTATTCACTGTTCAAGATTACAGACTCAATACTATTTAAACCAGCAAATACATAGTACAGTACACTACACCACACCAGAACAAAATTCAGTTGTGGGAACCTGGTTCCAGTTTGAAGGACTGAGGGAAAGGAGAGCAAAATGCCTTGTGATTAAGTTGGCAGGTGTGGGGAAGGAACTGATCTGGAAGCCAGGCCTTTGGAGCTAAATCTTTAACAAAAGGTTTAAAAATGTGATTTGCTCAATACATTGTTGGTCTCTAGCTAATGCACATTAATGGAATATTTAAAAGATTTAATTTATCGTATTTGCTTCTGCATCGCTGACATTAAACAGGTATCCAAGTGAGTAAGGCCATTTTCTCTAAAAACACAAAATTTGAAATATGCAAAATCCTCAGTGATTGTATCATTTTTTTTAAGCAACAGAGTAGTTCTGTTACATGTTGCAAGTTCTCTTGTTTTAAATTTATAGTTAGGAGACCACCACTGGAAGACCCTCTTCCTGTTCAGCAGTGTTTGATATAATTTAAATACTTTGTTTCCCTTTTAGCTTAAGGGGGGACCAGGTCATAGTTTGCTTTAGTTGCATTGGAACTGCAGTGTTGAAAACTATGCAGATGGGGAACAAATGCATGCCTGCCTTCTGTTGCCCTCTCCCCAGACTGTTAGTGCACACTTAATAGTCTGAATTTCATCTAATTAAAATGTTATCGCTTCTTATATGTGATTTAGTAATTCACTATTCACTAATGTAAGAATTTAACTGGATACTTTCCCATTTGAAATCAGAAAATTTCTAATTATAGTTTTTTTAAGCTGCTGTGTTGGTTTACCCATGGCTTGTATTTATTTCTGAAAGGCATGCAAAGGTAATTAAGACTTCAGGTCCCAACTTTCTCCAGCAATAATAGTTTTAAAGGATGTTTTTCCAGTAGAAAAGTTTTGGTTTATTGAGTAAAAAGATAATCTGTAGTGAGTTTATGATGCACTGCTTCTTTCTTTTCCCTCAAGCACTATTGAAATATGAAGAAGAAAATTGTTTGGGTCCTTACAACATATATGTATGTATATATATCCTAAGGATTAGTTAATGTTGACGTAGTCAAGGTGCATGGTCATTTCATTGGAAACTAGTAATTGAGCTTTAATTGTGACTTGTTCACAAATCGGTGTGTTTTAGATACAACAAATATTTACATTTTTATGTATTTGATCTATTTTAGTTTTTTCATAGCTTTTTAGTGGAAAATATATTTTGTTTAGCACTACCTGCCTTCTGAAAAGCTCTTCTCAGCCTTTGAGTTCAGTGTTTCCAGTTAAAATATATAGTATTTTGTTAGAAAAATGTCCAAGATTCAGGGAAAGATGCTAATGTCGTCATGTACATTCATCAAGAAATATATTGGCTTTAATGGTAGCATTTGAATTCAGCAATATAAACTCAGCCTTGTTAAGGAAGATACGAGCTTCCTACATAAATTCTAGAGTTATAATACTGTGTGTGCACATAAATAATCAGACTCAAATTAGATCTAAGGTCTAAACTAATTTGTTTTGTTGGGTTTTTTAGAAAAAGTTTCACTAAAAGGGTCAAACCAATGAGCAGTTCCTCTGAACAAAAATGGATAGCCTAAACCAAATAGAGAGTTGCTTCTTATCTGGCTTTAGCAAGGATGAAGTCTGTAACTTCTCACTTATGGACAGCTTCTGGTTTCTTCAGAGGAAGAGTTGATAAAAGTTCTAAGAATAGAAATATTGGAAGCCAATAGTGCATCTTTGTACTGTTTGCTAAATACAGTCATATCCAAAGATCTATAGAAATGATAGGAAGGAGTTGTATTTTGAGTTCTTCAGTCCTATACAGTTGACAAAAGTAATACTGTTTAGAGTAGTAGTGCTGTTGTTTGACTCTACTTTGAATATCCTTAACTTGTTTCCAGCTGTCCAGGAACCCCCACACCAGTTGGCAGATCATTACTTTACTTTGGTTTGTAGTGTACTCATAGCAATACATTATTGGTTTACTTCCCCCCACCCCCAACTTTCAGAATGAATTGGAAGAGAAACAGAGTTGAAATCCTAGTTACTAGGCAGGCTCTTTTACAACAAGCAAACCTGTTCATCTTGAACACCTGCATGTTTGTTCTAACCTCTCGACGTGTAGCCAACAGACACTGGAACCAACCTAGGTGTCATCCAATACACCGCAGAGATTTATGACAAGTGCCAGGGTAGTGGGTTTAACAGATAAACCTCTTTAATGAAAAGTTGCATTCTAAAACATAAGCTCAACTACAATGTAAAATTTGAATTTTTTTTAAATGTGGACTGTTTTATTTAACAACTTTTTCTCCTGATTATTTTATTTTTTTTGTCTAAATCTAAAATAACCAGCTTGTCAAAGTGCTTGATTTGGATGTTATCCGCATGTAGGGATAACTAGTATGTAGCAAGTTACCATGGGTCGTCACAGGAAAGTATTGTGACCATTTTCAAGTGACTTTTTTTTTTTAAAAACTACTGGCTTAATGGGATTTTACCTATTAGTTCTGAGAATTAAAAGATTATTAGTTTATAGACTATACTCCCCAAATTAATTGTATTATCTAAGCATGTGTTTTGTGGCTAGTGCTAATTCACTTAAAAAAAAGAAAAAAAAAAAAAAACTAATCAAAAACATTTTTAAAACCTACAGCTGCTGAACTGTTCAGGAAAATCAAAATTCTCAGTTTTGTAGTTAGACTTTATCTGCTGTTATTTAACAATGCAAAGTTTATATGAAAGGTGCCTAACAGCTATTAACTTAGAAGCAGTATATCTTTCCAAATCACACAACATTTGCAGAATGATTGAATAAAGTTAAAAAAAAATTAAGTGATTCATCTTGATTTCATATAAAATGTTTAATTCTATGTATAAATACTCAATATAATATTTAAACACTCGCTGCTGGATGTATCTCATTTTCGCTTGCATTTCTAATTGCTTCATTTTGGTATATTTCTGAAACTCATGCCATGTGTAGTCACTGATATAATTTCTGAAATATTTTGAAAACAAACTTTAATTTGGGACTTCTTGTTTTTAAAAGTATTCTAAACAAATCAGCCACCTTTTTGCCAGGTATTTGGGTTGCTTTGTGCAGCATATCTTAACAGGAGGAATGTGTGCAATATATATCACCTCAGTTTTGTCTGGCAACATTACGAAAATGTTAAGATGCAATATCTTCCTTTCACTTCAAGTTGGAAAAATTGCAGTATCTCTAATTTGGTGGTGTATTTATTTTTATCTATTCAGTGTATGGGCATATGGTTAGTTAGGGTTTTTTATGTGCATTATGTGCTTTTAGTAATTTGAGTTTTATCACTTTTGTGGATGCACCAGTTGTACCCATGTGCATGTTCTTTCAATATGAAGACCATGGGGAAGGGGAGCTTCTGGAAAGATTTCTGGAAACCAGAATGAGAATAATTGTAAGTCAATAAATGTAGATACTGCATCATTAACGTTTTTGGTATGGTATGGATTTTATAGCACCTATGTATGTTTGCAGTTATTAAGTTATTGCATAAATGTTTAAGAATGAGCATTTTTTTCATCCAAAATTTTGTATGTTTGCAAATATATTTTTGTAATAAAATTTCAAAACAAATGTTTCAGCACCTCCTAAAATCTTCCAATGTTTGCTTTTATTTCTAGAGCTCTAGTAGCCTGCTAGAAGGGTAAGTTCAGATTTTATTTAGGGTTAATATTTTCCAAAGAAGAAACTCAAAGTCCTTACTTCATACTGGGGGCAAAACCAAATTGCATTTGTTCACTGAAGAAAATGCAGCATGCCTGCTTGAAGGATAGTTGAGAATAGCCTCCGTCGCTTTTAACAGCTTTTGGTTATCCTCTGTATTGCTGTAAGTAGGATTGCATTTTGAATTCGATAAACAGACCAATTTCCTGTCACGTTAAGAAATGCAGCTGCAAGTTCACGGTCTTATAAGTACAGCTGTAACTGGTTTTAGTGCATTTCCTTATATTTTTTTTTTTATGGTATCCCCTCTCATCCTTCTAGACATGGCATATGATACCCAATCCAGTGCTGGTCTTTGATCATAGACGTTGGAAATTGCAGTTGTCCTCTTACCGTATCTGATTGGCATCATGCAACCGATCGATCCAAATTCACAAAGTAAAATAGGGAAGCTAATGAGGAAGAAAACCATAGCAGAAGTTCTGTTGGAATAGATCTTGAAATTAAACAAAACCTTATGCCAAAGTTCCTTAACCTTAGCTAGATGCTTATTCCCATTCTAACTACCCATAAGAGTTAGAGATTGCGAGGCATACCGAATGTCAGGAGAGGCCACTGAATAATGGTGTTTGCTGCTCTAGTAGTTAATATTGAACTGGCTCCTGTACTATATACAAAAGCAGAGTCTTCTAATAGAAGACTACCATACAAAACAAGTACGGAAGTCATGGATTTACTGTAAGATAATTGAGAAAAAGTGGAAACAGCTAAGGCCTAGAATCTAACTTTAAATTCTACGTTGGATGTTTTGCTTGTTTGGTTAATATTGAGGAGTTTTTTTCATTGTTGATGTTGTTAACCAGGAATACCTGGATCCAGAGAAGACAAAAAGGTTATTCCTATGAAGTGCTCCCCTTTGGTTTGGAAATAATACTTCTGAGTTACTATGTGTAGCTGCAGCTAAACCGGGCACTGTACAAAAAATTTATGCAGACCAAAATCTTTTTTGGCCGAAAAGGTGTGTGCTCTACAGCTGGTGTGTGCTCTACTCTTTTGCTGGTGTGTGCTCTACAGCTCTGTTTTCTGAGAGTGCATGAGAACATAAAGTCAATGCCTACTACGATGGTGATACAGCACTAGATAGAATCAAGGAGTAAGCATTAGGCTTCCTAAAACTCATCCACTAAAATTCAAATTTTATTTTCAGGCTTGCAGAATGAAATAACACAACTGGCTTTTTAGACAAAGTTGTAGCTCGTGTTCATGGGCCAAATTAATTGAAGTCAGTGGACTCATGTATTTGGTAAGGATTCAACTATACGTCATTCTTGATATCCAAGATACTGGGAGGGTTAACATTAGTATAGAGGATAAGAAACCTGTCATTCATACAACTCTTCTTCACTTATGAGCAGGATGCAGTCAAATCACTAAATACAGTATTTAGTATAGCTGAGGTAAATTTCTCTAAGTATAGTGACCTAATCTGAAATTCAAAAGATGAGAAATTATAATGTATTTTAAACAATCTTGAAAGTTATTTTCAGTGCCCAATAGTGGAATTTTTTTTCTCAAGTTCAAGTGTGAATCAGCTTTTTTCTGTCTTCCAGATTTTGAGAGATTTACTGTTGAACTGACCTACCAATTAAGGAGAGTTAACTTCAGTGATAGACCTGTAACTGAAATATGGCCGTTAACTGTAAAGCTCATGCTCGTCAGTTATGCAATAATTATTCACTTCCTCTTAGAATCCTTTTGCATATGAGACTCCTAATTAGGTTCAAAAAGCATTGGGAAAAGAGGGCAGTGAAGAGGTAATATTTTTATCGGTTGCTGCATTTTTGAAAGAGCACTTGCAATAAAATGAAAGGGCGAGGACTCACAAATAGAAGATTTCTGAGCAGTGAACGAGGGAAGGAATAGCAAAAGAGTGTAAGTAAACGTGAAAGGGACTATTGTAGAGAGACAAGGATGGCCTGTGAAGGTAGTTCCTGAAGCACGGAAGAATTTAAGTTACAGTTTTGTTTCTGTACTGCTGTATGTCGTCCTAGGTATTCCCAAAGCTCAAATGTGGTTTGCCTATAAGAATCCAGAATATTTCAGGGTGCGTTCAAAAGCCGACTGATTAGGCATGATTTCCCTGCTCTAATTCTTGAGGTAACAATACATAATTTGCCAGGTCTGCTATGGGTTTTTTTAACCTCCAGTTATGAAGCGGCATAATAGAGTTGGCTGATTCATAGCAGTACCTGATTTTTATCTTTGCTTGATGGCCTCACATTACAGCTTAAAATCTGCTACATAAAACCAAGGCTGCTTATACCTGGTTGCCCTTTATCTTCCATTTTAAATAGTCCTTTAAAAATATTTCTACCATAATCCATTCTTTAAAATTCAAGAAGCTCGATTTTACACAATCAACCTTGGGAAATATAACCACAAAAGAATAAGCTTTTATATGCTGGCTGAAATGAAAGCACTTGCCCTTAGGCCTTACTTGAAAACATGCAGGTATGTGATGTAAATGCACAAGTTGTGTTTCTTTTCTCCTCATAAATAAGTCAAGAAGCTTTAAGAGTATGTACAGAGCAAAGATCTCCCAGCCTGCCTCACGTATGCAAAACTCTGTGGTCTTAATTTAGAGAGCATATGGCTTGCACATCCTGCTTTACTTCTTGTGGCTCATAAGAGGGATGGGAAAGCCTTAGCAGGTTATCCATGGGACTTTCTCATGTAGACTTGAGATTTATGGATAATGCTAAGTGTCTTCTCTAGTTTACTTTTTAAGCGTCAAAAAAATCAGCTTCTGTTCTCTGGGGACACAGTTCTCCCATGTAACAAAATTGATGTAAAGGAAGCTTCTGCTATGTTACCGCAAGAATTGAGATACAAGGGCAAAATTAAAGCCTAAAGGATTCGGATGTGTACAGAATCTGTTGTGGTTTACAGCAAGCCCTGCTCCTGGTGTGATCTTCAAGATGGAAGACACAGGGCACCCATTATAAGGAGAAATCTCTGCTTTCCAATGATTGAATAGGAAAATCCTACCACAACAGAAGCCCTTACAGAAAACCCAAAGGCTTGGTTAGAAACATATGCAGTACTTTTAATAAGGGGTTGAAAATAAACATAAATCAATATCCTGCAGATATGAGGATAGCTGTCTGAAGGAAACTGCTAAGATAAAAGATAAATGTGAAAGTAATGTAGATTGCATACTACATAGTGACTGAGCCTGAACCCGTGATGTATCTCTATCGGTAGCTTCATTTTATATAAAAAATGATCTTACTACTACACCTATACCTGTTCCCATGCGGTATGTATCATTATTTCTTGCAATTCTTGATGCTGTGTTGCACAGAAATTGGAGGTTTTTTTTTTTACTTTAAATTCATTAGCAGCTAAATAATGTTATTAGCGATGACCAGCTGAACAATCTGTTCCATGTGTAACAGAAGTCACTGTATTTTTGCACATGTGGAGGGATGTGCTGGTGATGCATAATGGTCTGCATAATTAGAGAATACTTTGGCATAAATCCAACACATCCATTCTTGAACAGTTCCCTTCCTGAAGGGCCTCTAATGCAGCTATTCTTTCAAAGGGCAAGAATAGTCAAAGCCTGTTGTGTTGCAGAGGACAAGCTGAAGAAAATTCTTTCAGTTTCTTTCTTTCCATATGCATTACAGCACAAATATATCCTGCTTTATTTGGTCATTATAGCTGTCTCTCCTACCTTCTTTCTAAATTTACACAACCTATGAAAGCATTGTTGTTTGAGAGAGTTCTCTTAGCATAAGTTATTGATGATGACTATTTTAATTTTACCAAGTTCAGTTATTTGAATACAGATATTCATTTAAACAGAGCCTAAAGTGACTAATAACTTCCCAACTTGTTTAAAGAATAAGTGTTATGGAAGCTGGATTATTAAGAATCAAATAGAGAAAGCAAATGTGATGAAGTGACTGTGGAACATTCATGTATTCAGTAGGTCTTTCAAGCATAGATGCAGGCAAATGCCTCAAAGTCCTACTACATAAGTATTTCATATTTATGTTAACAGATAGTATGAAGAAATTGCAACAAGTGAAAACTCAGTTTGTAAATTTACAAAAATTGTGTAAATAATAATAATATTAGCAATTGGTTAAATTAAACTAATCCAAATACCCTCAAATATTGCTGTATTAGCATTACAAACTTCAGTTTAAATATTGTAATTTTGTTGCATTGCTAGCAGAAATACTTTTCTAAATATCATCAAACAGCAGAGCAATTACCAAAACCAGTCATGGTGAATTCCTTTTAACTGTATAAGACATGCAATGATTTAGTTTTTCTCTGACGGGCTACATGTTAGATAGGGATAAAAAAGTCTCTTTGTATAAAACTTGTCTCAAATTATTTGGCCTATTTGGTTTAATCTGAATATTTTTCATGTATCATAAAAATCACCATAATAGTTTGGAAACTTTGCAAATTTTAGTTTGTTTTCCAGTCTGTTTTTACTAAATGACATTTTTATTTAGAGGCAATATAAAAATTACTATGATTTCAAAATTATTTTTATCCAACATTTGGCTGCTGGTAGCTCAAAAATGGTCCGTTCTGTTATGAAGCTTTCCATAAACATTCTTCCTTTTGCCGATTACTTTGTCAGCTGTATCTGAGAAGGTTATAGTTGAGTTGAACTATGAATATATTCTGCATGTATGTATCTTTTTCTTGTGTCTTGCTCTCATGGACTTGAAAGGTGAATTGATCTCCCTGTCTGAATGTTTCTGGATCAGGTGCTGCATGAGAATCTTGCATTTTCCAGGTTGCTGGTTATAGCTGTTTGTAGCCTGCGTAGCAGAGACAACTGCTGTTCTATGGAAACTAAAGGATGTTTGAGGTGTTTTTCATGCTCCAATGGGAACTGCAGAGCTGATCATTATTTCACAGCCTGCTGAATATTCTTTTCACAGGGTGCTTACTTGAGTGTGAACTTGTGCTTAACTAAAACCACTTGCTATCATTGACAAAAGAACAGAATTTATTTTGAGTAAGATATGACAGTATGGACTAAATCTCTGGAAAAGTTACAGCACCAGATTTGCTCTGACAATATACTGCAATCCCATACATCAGAGACAATGACTGGAATTCCACCGCATAACTTGTCTTTTTTAAGGTACCCTGCAAATAAAATGAAACCCTGTGCACTATATGGAGATGTTCAGGACTAGCAAGGTTACAATCCATGCCAGCAGTGACTGGCAGATTGCAGTTCAGTTTGGAATCTTTACAGTGCTTAAACTGCAATTGCACAGCCTGCTGGTCTCCTCCCATGCTTCCACTCATTTTCTTTCCTCACTATTGTTTAGATTTTGTAGGTGATGAGCTACCTAACTACTCAGTGTTCTTACTAGACTTTGATTTTGAAATTTCTTTTGAGAACAGGTTTTAAGGCAAAATTGGGCACATAGCCCCATGGTAGCTAAATAGCCTGAATTTCAGCAGCGCTGAGTGCATGCAGCTCCTGCTCTGGTAAACAGGGTTGCATGTGCTTACGTCAGCAATGCATTTTTGCAGTATCTCAGCAAATGACAGCCATAGCTCAGCTTCCATGCTTCCACTGCACATAATGCCCTGACTGTGAAATGTGTGGAGGAGGGGATGGAAAACTCCAGCTGTCCTGTGTATGTATTTAAGAAGCTGTCTAGTCTAGTAGTTTATACTGAAGCTAATGAGATGTGATTGTATATACTGAAGCAAGACTGTTTGTCCATACATTTGCATCCTTGTCTTAAACATATTGTACGTGGTTTCAGAGGCAAATGCCAAGAATGTGGAAGAAATGTTGAGTGTTGTACACAATGTATACCACAACTTTAGCTATTGCTTTACAGTCCATCACACTTGGTCAAAGTTGCAGAAATAACATGCCACTTCAGTAGATCAAAGTGGAGGCACTGACACAAGGTGGAATTTCATCCTGTCTATGCTTGAGCTGCTGTTTTAACAACACAATACCATAAATAAGCACTCAGTGATGCAGCATGAGGATTCAGGGAAAGGAGGGTGAGTTGCGGGCAGTAATCTCCCAATGACATTACCTAAGCTAAGTCTATCTTAAAGTCTTTCTACCAACCAGATAACAATGGAGGAAACAAAGTAAGTGGTGAGCCATAGTAATACTGGTCTTATCCAGATCATCCCCCTTACTTTCTTACAGGAGGAAAAAAAGAAAGCACCATATGTCCAGCCTGAGAAGACAGTTGATAAGATTGCTATTGCTACACTACACTTGGGAGACAGTTTGTTAGGGAGCCATCTTTACAATGAAGGTTCAAGAGTGCATCTTGATCACAGACTTGATCACAGGCCTTACTCTTCAGCCAAAGAATGAAATCAGCCTGGACTAATAAAGCCAAAATTGAGGCTATGATCTAGTCAGTGTATATTTAAAAGAATTGTAAGGTAAAACAAAGGCTTTTGACTAAGGAGCAGGGAGTGACTGAACTCTATTTTAGTTGACTGTCACCTCACTTTGCCACTACCAATGTTGTATGCAGAGAGAAACAGTAACAGCCTGGCAATGCTTCGATCTTAATCACACTGTATATACATAAAACATGGAGTAAATTTATCTATTGGAAGCAAAAACATAGTGTAGAAATTACTTGACTGTTCTCATGATACCTTCCTCCATTGTTATATTTTTCTACTGTGTTTATAGATAGTGCTAGCCATCCAGAAAGATGAAGTACTGATATCTCTAAAATAAGCTTTTTGCTTCCTGATGCAAATGTGTTTTGGAAGTTTTTGGAAACTTGTTGTCTGCAGCTGAAATCGAAGGCTGTACAGCTATGTTTTCGTAAGGTATCTTCAATCAACACTGTGGAGTTTGGTATCATAGCCATTATTTCACTTATCCTTGGCCTCATTTGAAGAATTTACTTTATGCAGCTCTTCTAAACCACAGATTAGGGTAGACCAAGTTATCCTGCCTAACCTCGCTCAACTGACATGAAGTTGTCCATGTCACTGAGATGATGGTTGAGCCAGATGTCGACATCTGTCTAAAGAACAGTGTTTAAACAGCAGGGGTGATAGAAAAATTGCCATTCACTTCCCTAGCACAGCCAGTATTTTAACAACTGCTCTTAATCAGTTAGCATGTCACAGAGCTCAAGCTAATAAATGCTGCTGTGCTAGTAACATGCTTCTGTGGCTTTGTCTACATCAGCAGGTAGGAGATTCCAGTATAGCAGGTCTATAGAGTACATGAGACAGTGCTGAAGACTCAACAACCGCACTATGTGTGTTTTGGAATTCTGCTCCAGACTAGCTCTTGTCTGTCCTGTTGGACTGAATACTCATTAATGGCTGGGGCATATTAGCTGCTTTCTCAGACTGAATCTTCTGTTTCATCTTTGTTTGAAAGGAATGCAGTTCATGAGCTCTGAGACTGCTCTGCAGGGCAAGCGAAAGCACAGTAAGCAGGGATGATCAGGAGATTTGATCCAGGATGGTACTTCTGGCTCAAGCTTCTTTAGACTTACCTTCTGACCATATGGATGCAGACAGAATCAATTGTGGTGTTGCCTTCAGAAAGGCTAAGAAGTAGTGGAAAGGATGCAAGGAAGGACAGAGGAGAAGAGGGAAAGTTGTGTACCTTGCTCGGAGAGGTTGGTAACCCTCACTCTACAAGATTAGACTGATTTTTAGGCCTATTTGAGGCTATGGCACAGCCAGATCCCTAGCAAGGTATTTGCTGGTATATAGTATATAAAAGGATCCATACAGGATCTTTGATGGGGAACGTAAGGTCTGAATTTACTGTTACTTCTCCAATAGTTAAGGTAGGTTTTATAGCTGAAAATCTGAAAAGGAGGAGCCCTAAATCAGTAATTCTCTTGTAGATGCTACTTGTAATTCTTGAGATCTTTTACAGTCCCCCTGCTGAGCATATTCCTTTGGGCATCAGGAGGACAAAAGAAGTCCATGTATTGCTGAACCAAAGTGGATTTCAACAGGAGTATTGTGGGGAAACTGCTACTAAGAATGGCTGTTGATCACCTCCACCATGTCTGGCAGTCCTTTTTCTGTGTTTCCTCAGCTAGGATCTCTTTGCTATGATTTCCTACACAACTAGCTAGTTTCTAGCTATCAAGTATTATTTAAATTCCAAGTTGCCGCTTAGATGTAGCATGTTACAGGGTATATGATGTGTCTTTCTGTACCTTGAGACAGTAGCAGACCTGCACAATGACCCTTGAATTGCATTAACAACTTTAGTTCTTGGCTTTCTGCGCTAAGGGGGCATTGCTCTGCCGTTGGAAGCTCTTAGCAGTATAGGCCACGTCTTCAGAGTTCCTAAATTTAAACCAAGGCTTATGTGATTCTCATCAGGCTCTTCCATATCCCAATTTTATTGTCCATATCACTTCAAAGTGTATTACTGAAGTTAAAAGATTTGGGTAACTGGTTCTGCAAAAAGAGAATACAGTACTTGGCCTACCTAATTATTTTAAAGTAGAATATAGATTGGAGCATAGCAAATGGCAGTTGCAGCAACTAACCCTTGTATAGAATCATAGAATCGTCAAGGTTGGAAAAGACCCTTAAGATCATCGAGTCCAACTGTAAACCTAGCACTGCGAAGTCCATCTATACCATGTCTTCGAGACCGTATCTATCTGTTCTTTAAATACCTCCAGGGATGGAGACTCAACCACTTCCCTGGGCAGCCTGTTCCAATGCTTGACCACCCTCTCAGTGAAGAAGTTTTTCCTAATATCTAACCTAAACCTCCCCTGGCGCAGCTTGAGGATGTTTCCTCTCATTCTATCACTCGTTACTAGGGGGAAGAGACCAACCCCAACCTCGCTACAACTTCCTTTCAGGTAGCTGTAGAGAGCAATAAGGTCTCCCCTCAGCCTCCTCTTCTCCAGGCTAAACAACCCCAGTTCCCTCAGCCGCTCCTCATAAGACTTGTGCTCTAGACCCTTCACCAACATCGTTGCCCTTCTCTGGACGCGCTCCAGCACCTCCATGTCCTTCTTGTAGTGAGGGGCCCAAAACTGAACACAGTACTCAAGGTGCGGTCTCACCAGTGCTGAGTACAGGGACACTATCACCTCCCTGGTCCTGCTGGCCACACTATTCTTGATACAGGCCAGGATGCCATTGGCCCTCTTGGCCACACTGCTGGCTCATGTTCAGGCGGCTGTCAACCAACACTCCCAGGTCCTTTCCTGCCAGGCAGCTCTCCAGCCACTCCTCCCCAAGCCTGTAGCGTTGCATGGGGTTGTTGTGACCCAAGTGCAGGACCCGGCACTGAGCCTTGTTGAATCTCATGCAGTTGGCCCCGGCCCATCAATCCAGTCTGTCCAGGTCCCTCTGTAGGGCCTTCCTACCCTCCAGGAGATCGACACTCCTGCCCAACTTGGTGTCATCTGCAAACTTACTGAGGGTACACTCGATCCCCTCATCCAGATCATCAGTGATGTTGAACAGGACCAATTTTTATCTTACCTTGCTGAGAGTTTCACATGTTACTTTTTAGCTGCAATTTCCCAAGTGAGGATGGATGGATATTCTGTAAATACAGGTGGCTTCCTTTGTTTCTGAAACCCAGTCTTCAGAGTCTTGAGGACAAAGGTGTAGTTTTTTGTAGATGGTACACACCACTAGTGTCTTCTGAAATTAGATGATAGCACTAGTTCACTAGATGTAACAGCTTACATTTAAAACAGATTTTTAAATATATTAGTATTTTTAAATCATATAATACAGCTTCCAGGACAAACTACCAGTGTACAGAACACTGAAATACATGGAGAGTGCAGTGCAGGAATACCAGGTTTCATGAGCAAAAATATTAAGTATTTGATGGTTTTTTTTGTTGTTGTCTGTTTAGACACATTTTTCAGATTGTGACTTCTAGTGCTGTTCGAGCTTTCTAGAACAAATATTAAATATTTAACTTGCCTAGTTAAGTCTGGCACTTTAATGTCATAGTGTTCAGAATTGCTAGAAAAAATGTGTTTCCTGACTGATGGCTGGTGAAGTCAATCTTTTATGCAGAAGTCTCTGTATTTGTCAACTTTTTAAACGTATATTATAGAAATATGAATTATTTCTCGAAAGGAAGCCACACAGGCTAATTCTGTTACTATTTCTCCTGATTGCGTAGAAGAGCAAGGTTACTGTTAAGAGGCACTGGATGCAGTGATGTTCTTTTACAGACAGGAACAGGCTTGAGGTGGAAGCCCTCTGATACAGCTTTATCGAACAGGGTTTGAGTGGTGGAAAACCCAGAGTCAGGGTCCTTTCCCCCACGCCCGGCGGGTTCCAGCCCCCGGCCTCAGGGCCGCCCCCACTTACTGCCCAGGGGCGTGAGGGGCCGACACCGCCTCCCTCCCGCCGGCTGCCAGGCGCGGGAAGGAAATGGCGCCAACGGCGCCTGCGCGTGGCCACGGGCGGGCGCCCCGAGCCGCCTCCTGGCGCCGGCAGGGGGAGCCGGCGGCCCCGCCCCGCCCCTCGCGGCCGGGTCCGGCGCAGGCGGGACGCGCGGCGGCCGCCCCCTCGCGCTGCCTCTCCCCCTCTCCGCCCTCGCCGCGCGGCCCGGCTGAGGCGCGCTGCCCACACCCGCGCGGAGCGCCGCCGTCCCTGCCCAGCCCCAGGTGCCACCGCCGCGGCCCTCCTGCTTCGCCCCCATGGAGGACTACCACAAGCCCGACCAGCAGACCCTGCAGGCCCTGAAGGACACGGCCAACCGGCTCCGCATCAGCTCCATCAAGGCCACGACCGCGGCCGGCTCCGGGTGAGTGAGGCAGGCGGGCTGCGTCCCAGCCCTGGCCGCAGACAGGCTCGGGCATCCGTTCAGCGGCGAGGCCGAGGAGGGGCGGCGCTGGGAGGGGCTGTGCCGGGCTCCCTCAGCCCGTTACCCGGGGACACGGCGGTGCCTCCCGACGGCAGATTCCCCGCCTCGCTCTCCGTTTTCTGCCCGCTGTGCAGAACACACATGCTGGGGGCCCATCCGTGCCTCCCGCGGGAGGGCGGGACGGGTGAAGCGGCCCCGGAGGCGGGACGTGCGCTGCGCGGGGATGGGGAGCCCGAGCGCGGCGTGAGGGGGTCACGGCCCAATCCCCGGTCCCCCCGCCCCGAGCCCCCCGGCCTGTCGGGGGCTTCGCCCGAAGCTGCCTGATGTGGAGGTGCTACATCTGGAAATGGCGGCCGCGGGTGAGGTGTGGGGCTCCCGCCGCCAAAGGCGGCCCGGCCCGGGGGCGGCAGCCGCCCCGCCGCCGTCCACGTCGGTCGCCGGGGCCGGCGGGTGTTGTGACTGCGGGGAGAGGCCGGGAATGCTGAACTGGTGCAGGACTGAAAACCAAAGAATTTGTGCCTGAGGCGCAAGCGGTTTCTTTTTCATTTCGTGCCCATCAGTTGGAACTAATTCTGCACAGAATTTCAAGTGAGCCCAAGTGGGATTATCTGTGAAATGCCCGCGGTCTCAAATGGGCAGTTTATTCAGGCCTCTGGACAGGATTTAGTGTGGGCTCTGATGTGTGCAGATTCCACGGTTATCCTTCCTTTGATCGTGCTTTACCTATGGAAAAAAAATCTCTGCAAACAATCTGCTTTTGCTCATATAAAATTAAAACCATTTTTTCTGCTTGAATAATATATTTGAGTGCTTCCATATAGAGTGCTGGCTTTTTTTCTTTTTTTCTTTTTTTTTTTTTAATAACCCATCTTGTTACAATTTCTTCCTTTGAACCTCTTTGAAACTGGCTGTAGTGTTTAAAAAAATAAAAAGAAAAAAATTTGAAGGAATCCTTTGGATGCTGAGGTTTGTGTGGAGAAAGGTGGTGTGTAAAATATTTTAAAGCTGCTTCTTTGAACTGCCTTACACTTTCCACCCTGTGTCTGGCATCGGCTACCTCACATGGCTCTTTCCCAAGCATACAGAAACTGGACTTTACTCGTTCCTTTTGCATACAGCAAATGAAAACACTGCTTTGGTTCTTTCTGTAAAATGGAGTGTTGGGACACAGGGAACCTCTCAGCTAGCCACAGGAGGGGGTTTTTACAAAGCCATAGCTTGTTTGGTCCAGTCTGGAGAGAGAAGTACTGGATACCCAACAGCAAGAGCAGTCTCTTTTGATTCTTTATTTGTTTCAAAGCTACAATGTACTGACAGTATTTCACAAGCCTGTGTGAAATTGTAGGTAAGAAAAATTGTGCTAAATCTACTGAGTAGAGTTTGGGCTTCAGTCTTGAGCTTCTAGTGTGTATTTCAAGCAGGCCACAGAGATGTATGGTATCAGTTGTCTTATCTACAGGTAAAATTATTTCTCTATTTTGTCTGATGTGCTATTAAAGAATAAGGATCTTGCTGCAGCCTTTGCTTCTCTTCTGTGGTCCATGAAATTCAATAGTAAAAACATTTTCCCCATACTGGTGAAGAAACAGTAAAAGTAGTTTTACTCAAGCTTTTAATTCCTGGTTCATGTGTGCTACAATACTGAGTACTTCTTGTACAAGGCTTATTCTAGCGCTAGAGTTGTGTAGAGTCTGAAATTATTACATAACCTGGTAACAAGCAGATTATGAAAGATGGGCTCTGGAGGGAAGATTCTGTTGATAAGTCATATATTTTCTTAATTAATAAGATTTGGTTAACAAGATGATGCTGTATTAATGTGCCTAAAAGAAAATGACATTCACAGTCTGTTGCGGTCTTAGGCAAATCACATACATTTCTAAAACAGCTATACATTATGAGTGTGTTTTCCAAAACCTGAATGAGACAGCGAGCTTTGCTTAAATTGCTGGTATACGTTAAGAACATAGAAAGATGTTTGAATGCAAGTTAAATTTAAATAGAAGCTTACCGTTAATAAATAAAATTGTCATGCTTGCATTGACTTTGTTAAGGAAATTTGTGTTTGTTAAAGGTGTAGTTTGTAAAACTGAAGAAGATACTAGCAATAAAATCACTTCAAACAAAACAGGACCTGCATACTCCTTTCAAGGAAGTAATTTCTGTAAACTGTGGTATATATTGCAACACAAGTGGTTCCGTGGTAGATCTGACACACCAGTTCTTGCAGTCTTTACTTGTACTAACTTTTGTTAAAGAGAGTACACCCTTTGTCTGGACAAGAGCTAAAAGATCAGGTAGTCCAATCCTGAAGATGCTCAAACATATCACTTTGAGTACTTTACCAGCTGTAGTGGAAAAATTCAGTTAACTGGAAAAAAAATTTTTGCTTAGGTGGGGAAAAAATTTTGATTAAGTTAGTTCTAAAGATTGAACATACTTGCTTTTGGGCGTGGAAGAAGTTTTTCTTTTAGATAAGTAGTGCAGGCATTTTCATCAAAACTGGTAAAGTCTCTTTTGTAACTAATGATAAATTTCTGCACTTTTGAAACAGTGCCTGGCTTCTAGAATTAGATGGTTAAATTCTTAAAAGTGGAAGTTGCAAGAGTTTCTTGAGAGGCAGTTAAGTTTCATAACATGTGGTATGATCACTTGTTGCAGATTTTCTCCTTCAATTTTTTAGCTTTTGTCTTTCACTCAGTATTCCATTTTAACATTCCACGACTATTCTTCGTAGTTGAAATGTGTAGACATGTGTGGATGGAGCTAATATAAATTGATGCTGAGTAATAAAAAAAAACCCCACAAAACTACGTTGGAGTAATTATTTTACTCTTGATTTGTGTGGATCCAGGATTTCCATGTTCTAATGTACTTTGGTTTGGTTTCCTACTAAAGGGCTATATTTCAAAGTTAGGGCAGTTCTTGAAGCTGTCTGGCAGAGAAGCGTGTTAATTGGACCTCCCCTTGTATAAGTAATCCAAATAAGCTTTGCTAGGCTGAACAGGGAATTCTTTTAACAGAACTTATTAGAAAAGTATGAGCTAATAGACCAGTAGATGTAGTTAAGATGGCTATATTTAAAGAAAATTGTGTAGTTTATTTTATAATGATTTCTTGTATCCAATATGTAGTTAAATTTTGGGTAATTTCTGTTAGTAGGAAGTCGTTTAATTAACCTGTAGTTTTAACAAGATTTTTTTTTTCCAATTTTCAGGTAATTTATTTAATTTTTCTACCTTTTTTTTTTTTTTTTTTTTATTTCCACGTGCTACCATTTTAGGTTGTTTAAAACTTTTTTTACCAAGACCAGGAGTTCATAGAAGTATGGTTAAGTATAAAGTTAATAAAATTAAAGGAATGAAAGCTTTAAACAAGCATGTAAGGCTTATTGATTAACTCAAATACATAAATATTTACTAATATGTTTGAACCATGGTTTAAAGCTAATTCTTTTGGTTCCCTGTGTGTGAGTACTTACTAAGGGATGGACACTAACCGTAATTCATATTTTGCTAGTGTTTTGCATGTTTTTATTCTCTTATTACAGCACTGTTGGGGATGTTGGGAGGGAAGGTTTATTACTACCAGAAGAGAATATTCTGATTGAAGTTCTAGTGAAAGTGTTGCCTAATCCTAACATGCATGGTAGATGTACATGCGGGAAATGAAATGCGACACTTTCATAGTAAGTTTGTCCTGTTTTACAAGTAGGGTCAAATATTTCAAGAGTATCGTGTTAAAGATGCAAAATAAATGTTGGTAGAAGAGAAGGTAAGACGGGACTGCATAAGAACTACAGTGATCATTATTTAAATTACAGTAATGTAGATAGATAAAAGTAATTATATGCCCTTCTATTACACTTCAAATGAAATATATACCTTGTCTTGGAATAACTCAGTATTTGCCACTTGGGGATAACCTTTTTCATGTAACTTTTATGTTTGCTTGCTGGTACTATATGGCATAGTTGCTTCTGAAATGGGCCTGTGTATTTCTAAGGCAAGTTATAGTTGAAGTATTAATTTGCGCTGCTGTTGAAAATTGGTGCAGAAGTCGTCCCAGATAGTTCAATGGGAGAGCCTATCCCAGATACTTATAAATGTTTGCTAAACCAACTAGTTCAATATTTCAAACTGATATAGATGTAAATGTAGAAAATGTTGGTTCCTCTCTTAGCCAAAGATTAAGCAAATTAGTATTTTACAATGTGTATCTGGGTGTTTACTGGAGACAGTAAATTTCTGTGTCCAGTTTCAGTAGAAGATGAAATATGAGAATTGCATTATTTAATGCCCTCTTTAGAAATCAGAAATCTAGTTCTGTCAGCTCTAACATGGTAAAATAAAATGGTACCTGTGTTATACAGTTCTGTAACATTTAGAACTTTCTGCAAAAGTTAATCTTGTGTTACCAATCCTTGCCTGTGCAACGGGGCCTGAACAAGTCATGGTGCCATGCTTTTAATTCCTTCACTCGGTGAGTGGCTAAAGTACTGTGGAAAGCTCTCTTTGTTTCCTCTGCATCAGTGTGAATTTCTGCTGTCAGATAAATCAGTAGAGTGTGATTTCATGCACAGGGTCATACTGCTTCCTGTGCTTCACAATCACCGATTAGGGTGGTATTCCTTGGCATGAAGAAGAACAGAGAGCTCTAAAAGAGATATCCTTGAGCTGTCACCAGGGTCTATCTTTTAACATCCACTTCAACTAGATAAGAAGGCTCCCTTTGTCTCAAAGTACAACTAATTGGCATTGGGGTAATGGTTGATGGGATGTGTTATCAAAAACACTTAAGACTATATTTTAATACTGAGGAGTAGAGGACTGGTAAAGTGATGTTTTAAAGATACGGTCCTGAGCAAACAATAATGAGAAGTGGTAATCTTGGGTCTGTCTTTACTTTTAGCCACCCTACATCATGTTGCAGTGCAGCAGAGATTATGTCTGTGCTGTTTTTCCATACCATGAGGTACAAAGTGCAAGATCCCAGAAATGCCAGCAACGACCGGTTTGTTCTTTCAAAGGTAAAATAATAACTGTTATGCTGTACTGTTGCAGTCTGCTAGTAAAGAGCTGTCTGTCTGTCTGTCTGTAAATCATGGAATTCTATGATTCTATGAAATTAAATTGACTTGTCTTCCTTGACTTATGCTTATTTATGCTTGCATCTACACAGAAGTCTATTGGAAATATTTGAGAGCTTGGAATTTGTCTACTTCAGAAAGACAAAAGCTGGTTGGGTTAAGCTGTAGCATAACTCAAAAATAATTTAAAGTGTCTGTATAATGTGTCTTGATAAGTCTTAACTTCACTATGTTAAGTTGTTCTACTATTAAATAATAAATGTTATTATATTGTCTATAAAATCTATCAAGAAATATTAACATCTTTTTTATTTTGGCTTAACCAGTTTTCTAACGAGTAAGTCACAGTTAGCTTTTGTGCTCTACTTGTTAAATGCAGCCATGCTGTTATGCCTGCAGTCGCATCAGAATGTGCACTAATTACTGTCAGCTTTTCAGGGAGCATTATATGAAATAGTTATGGTGGGTTAGTGAGTAGTTTGCATTCCTGCTGTGCTAATATGATAGTAAGGTCAATACTACTTCTGAAGGCACTGTGGTTCAGAGAACACATAAAACCACAATCTGGACTGGCCATTAGCATTTCTATCCCCTTTTGCATTGTGCCCTTGCAAATCACAGGGACATTTTGATCATATGACATAAAGACAGTTGAGGGGCCTTCAGAAAACATAATGATGTAAAAAATGGCAGACGAAGTACTCCAGTGAGGCAGGTTCCATCTTTGAGTCAGAGTTCCTCACATGGTGGCTTACAATAGTGCTGCATAGCTGATGGTTTATATCCTTGCATTGGATATAATAACTGTTGCCACTTCTGATTGCTTTCTGAAAAAGTAATTGAATGAGAAGCAAACAGGTAATGCTGAAGAGGTAAAGCAACAAGAGAGCGCTGCTTCTTCATGTTTGCTTTACCTCTCTCTAATTAATGAGGGTTTCTGCCTAGAGTTGCTAAATGGCTTCAAACCTCTGCATGCTTTTTTGACTCCTAATGGGTGGAAGATGACTACTACTTTGCAGTTGTCCAGTTGGACCTTGCTGCAAGGATCTGAGTGTATAAAGCTTAAAATTTTGCCTGTTGGCACTCACTGCATCTTACCTTGAATACATATGTATTGAAGAAGTTCTAATGGGATAACACTTGCTCATCCATGCGGTTACTGGTTTAGTGACCAGTACTGTGTTCTTGAAACTGCTACCTAAGCAAATTGAATCACGGTTTTTTGTTTGGATACCAAACCTACTTTTTGGAATTGGACCTGCATGGCTGAGAGACACCTTCTTACTCTTCCACGTTGATTTCCTCGAGGGCATTGTAAATAGCCCTCAAGAGTGCTGCATTCTTTCTGTCTTAACTGTAGTCAGCTATCTGGGGTGCTCTAAGCAGTGGCAATGGGGGACTTGGAAACAAGCATCAGCGTGAATGTTGCATTGTAAAAGTGTTTTATAACTCAGTCCCTTTTTAGTTGACATAAGAACATGTTTCCAGGGTTTGTCAGCTTTGTAGAATTTTGCCTTGATACTAAGATATTGTGAAACTTGTGCTTTGCTTAAAATTTATGTTTCTCTCTAGGGTCATGCAGCACCAATTTTATATTCTGTCTGGGCAGAGGCTGGCTTTCTACAAGAAGCAGAATTACTGAACTTGAGGAAAATTGATTCTGTCTTAGAAGGACACCCAGTACCAGTGAGTGCTCATAACCTTTGATATTAGATGGTGTTTTCTGTAAAACAAGAAGTGCATGTATTTTGCCGCAGTTCTTGGGTGCCAGCTACAGTACAGGAAAGATAAAGACTTACAAGAAGGATGATGATATTTATGGCTTCACAACTGAATCAGTGTCTGCATTTCAATGGGCATATAAAAATGACTTTATTGTTGTAGTAAAGTTCCTCTACAGTCCTGTATGTCAATGTTTTCCATTTTAAAAAGTTTTATATAAAGTTCTAGCATGGCTTTTCTCATCCTTTAAGAAGGTTTGAAGTATTTCAAGAGTTTATATCCAGTTTGGTCACCTCATTGGTCTTTCCATTCCCAGCCAGTTGTTTCAATTGATTCTTTTTTACAGAAAATTATCAATTCTTAACTGTTGCCATCCAAGGCATAGCTGAGAAATTCCTGGGCCATCGGTACCTTTCCGTCTCAGAAAGCCTAGTTAGCTTGTGACACTGATCATCAGGGTACATGCATTGCAGGAAAGAAGGGGAACAGGGCAAGATTTGGAGGGACTTGCACTATATTGTTACGGCTGAGAAGCTGAATTGATGTATGTTGAACCATCTTCTAGCGCTGGAATTTAGTTCCTCTGTTTCTTAACTATAAAATAATTGTTGTCTTTTTATTCTCAGAGACAAACGTTCACTGATGTGGCTACTGGATCCCTTGGTCAGGGTCTTGGTGCTGCATGTGGAATGGCATACACTGGTAAATTCTTTGACAGAGCCAGGTAATTCCATCTTCATATTTCATGATTATAGGCATTCAGTGGGAATATTTTGTGAAAAGAAATTATATTCTTATCTCAATCAGGAAAAAAACCCCTCCTTGTCCTGGTTGTGGCTGGGATAGAGTTAATTTTTTTTCCTAGTAGCTGGTATAGTGCTGTGTTTTGGATTTAGTATGAGCATAATGTTGATAACACACTAACCTTTTAGTTGTTGCTAAGTAGTGCTTACACTAGTCAAGGACTTTTCAGCTTCTCATGCCCTGCCAGTGAGAAGCTGGGAGGGGGCACAGCCAGAACATCTGACCCAAACTGGCCAAAGGGCTATTCCATACCAATGACGTCATGCTCAGTATATAAACTGGGGGGAGTTGGCTGGGGGGTGGACTGCTGCTCGGGAACTGGCTGGGCATCAGTCAGCAGGTGGTGAGCAATTGCATTGTGCATCACTTATTTTGTATATTCTTTTATCATCATTACTTCCCCCTCACCCCCTTCCTTTTCTATCCTATTAAACTGTCTTAATCTCAACCCACAAATTTTACTTCCCCTCCCCCATCCCCACCCCGATTCTCTCCCCTATCCCACTGTGGGGGGGCAGTGAGCAAACAGCTGTGTGGTGTTTAGCTGTCTGCCAGGTTAAACCACAACATCTTTTATTCTATTCTCCATTCCCAAATGTAATTTCAAATCCAGGTTTTACATGATAGATTACTAGCCTGATAATTACAAAGCCATTGCCAGTGAAACTACCAAGTATTTAAAGATTAGCCAGCACTAGTGCATATGTGTGTTCCTTTTATGACAGCATTGCAAGGTGATGTTCCTGAACAGAGAAGACAGTAAGTTGTTGGAGCAGTCTCTAACTTCCAGAAAGTAATTGATAGCCATTTTGAGACTGGTATGTGTCCCGTTAGAGGGAAGATGCAAACTAGAGATGCGTCTGTTCAAAGTCAGATGACAAATAATGGAGAACATGTATCTAGATAAGGAACTGTTATGGTCAGTAATAGCACCATTGAATCATAAAGCAGGGCTTCAAAATGTTATCAGAAAGGCACTCAACTCCATAGAGACAAAAATGACTGCTGCTGCCATTTGTTTTGTGGACAAGAAAAGTAGATGTCTAAAGGCAAATCTGTATGGGGAGGAAAATCGCCTGATGTAGTTGATATATTTTATGTGACAGTTCTAGTACATTCGAGCACAGGCTGCCCAGTTAATGTGTCCTACACTTCACTAGCTTGAAATCATTTCTGTGAAAGATGACTTGCTGATTTTAATTGAGTTTAGCAGATGCTACGTGTGGAAAAAAATCTAACCAGTGCTTACATGACAGAAGAAAAAGGTGGTCTTTCATGCAGTACTGGGGAGCAGCTTATGTGGAAGGAGTTCAGATTTAGGTAAAGGCAGGTGGGATTCAGATCAAAAGTCTGTTATAGCTTAATGTCTAGTAAAAAAAAATTGCTAACAGCCGTCTTGATTACTTTGTTTTAAAATTATATATGTGAAGGCTAATTTACTATTCTTTTTTAATTTTAATAGGTAATAGAGATTTATAAGGCTTTTTCATAAAAAAAAAAGAGTGGTAATAAAAGAAAAATACAGCAAATGAATTCTGTAGAGATCAGGCAGTACTCCTGCTAACTGAGTTTTGCCTAAATAAAAAGCTTCAGTGTTTGGAGAAGTAGTCTACAAAGTCACATCATGCTGGTTATCTTTTTCGTGAATTCTGAATTTAGTTATGCAACTTGCTTTAATCCATAGTTGAGTTCATCCCCAATTCATAGTTTCCTGAAATTAAATTATTGGTCGCCCTTCCAGAAAGTATATGGTAGGAATGAGGAAGCAGACAGGAACCGTTCGTGCATTGTTCGTGATCTTGCTGAGTCACAGTGACAGTGTTTAATGGGCCTGTTCATTCAAGCCTTGCAATAGGAGGCTTAAGACCTGATTTTTTTGAGACAAAGGTTTGCAAAGGAGTACAGTATTTCTCATCTTGATTTTTTTCATGTGTAACAGCTCAAAAGTGTTTTAATTTGTCTAAGGTTACATAAGGTTATCTGAGGTGAATGCATTGAGCAATGGGAGTTGAGTTTGGGATAGAAAAAGCAGTGAATTCTCATTATGAATTGTTGGAGAGGTTTTGCTTTTGATTTAATTGTGCTTACACATCAAACTTAATTTTTTTTTTTTTTTTTTTTTTTTTAATTTCTTCTTCTAGCTATCGAGTGTATTGTCTGCTTGGAGATGGAGAGTTATCTGAAGGCTCTGTTTGGGAGGCAATGGCCTTTGCTGGGCTTTACAAGCTTGATAATCTTGTTGCTATATTTGATGTTAACCGTCTTGGACAAAGTGACCCTGCCCCTCTGCAGCATCACGTTGAAATTTACCAGAAACGCTGTGAAGCCTTTGGGTATGTGATTGGAAGAAGTTCAGTGTAGTCTCCCGTTTGAAATTGTATGTTTTAGTCACTTTTCAGAATTTTTCAAATGAGTTTTCAGCTCTAAAGGATACCATCACCAAGAAAGATGGTCTTTCATAATGCCTGATATTGGTCGTCTTTATTGGTACAACAGCAATATTGAAAGTGGCAGAATTTTTTGTTTAGAGGAAAAATAAAAGGACTGCTTACTCAGATAAATTTGTTAGAGGATCTTAAAGCCATTTTTAGCACATTAAATACAGATTTTATAACTGTTTGTGTGACCAAATGTACCTTCATAGCGAGTGGATCAGAAAAAAGGGCATGGAAACCATTACTTGTAAGAGCATTCTTTGTGTGTTGGCCTTCGTTTAGTTTAGAAATATGTATTTCTATGTAGGTGTAAAAATCCATGATAAAAAGCTCTGTCAGACACAATAGCAGCCATGCAGATTATGATGGAACATTTTTATTATTTTAATCAACTTTCATTGTCAGTTTTTTAATTGATTTCTAGATGTTTGATTTGCTCTTGTGATTAAAAATGGCTATTACGTCTGAAGAAATGTAGGATAGCTTAGTTATCTGTGAGCTGTGAATTTTGCTAGTAGTTGTTAATCCTTCTGTGACTCATTTTGTGTTATAAAAATGGGGCGATGATATTTTATGATCTCAAATGAATGCTAGTTCATGTTTCTGGCATACTTTGGGTCTCTTAAAAAGACACTGCATTGGAATGAAGTTAGTATTCGTTATTGTTATTGCTAACTACCAGAGAGTGTCACATGCTAAAACCCTTTAGAAACAGTTGATCTGTTTGTGTTCTTAGCTGGCATGCTATCATCGTTGATGGACACAGTGTGGAGGAACTTTGCAAAGCCTTTGGCCAGGCCAAACATCAGCCAACAGCTATCATTGCAAAGACTTTTAAAGGCAAAGGCATATCAGGTAATAGAACATCTATTGCTTTGCATATACATGTGTCTATAATAATATGTACGTAGTGCTGCGATAAAGGTGCAATCATTAAAAAATTTAGAAGTTTAACATTTCATATATTAGAAAAAGGTTGGTGTCCTGTCAGCTTTTTAACTTGATCATGCTATCGTACACTCTGAAAACTCAGAATTTCACCCTATTGGTTTTTTCCTTTGTTGCCTTTTCGTATGGAGGACATTAGATTGATGCTTCATTGGAAGCAGGCAAAGATGTGGCTCTCAGTTCTTCAGGTTACTGAGCCAGGCGCACTTCCATGTTGACTGGGCTTTTACAGATCCCCAGTTGCAGAGTAGGATTTCCTCTGCTGTCAGCTGTACTTGAGTTTTTACTCTTTAAAAAGTCTTTTCTAGTCTGGAAGATGGATGGGGACAGAGGGAAACATTGGACCATATGACTTGGTCTTGAAAATTGCCTTAGCAAAAGAGGGCAACCTTCTTGGCTTGCTCTTTATCCCTAGACTCACAAAGACTACTCTGAGAAGGGAATAACTTTGTCACAGAAGCTCCCGGCTCCCTGTGTTGCAGATGACTGGGTCTGCTTCTTACCAGCCAGGCAGTATAAATGCATAGAAGACAAGGAGGGATGCTGCATTTCCAGTTTTGACAAAGCTGCGTGAGATGTGGCACGTAAGCTACCTGGTCATACTACAGGTTATTTCATATGATCTGATGTATAATTCATTGAGATACAGGATATGGTAGTCCATAGAAATTATTTCATAGGTTAGCAGCTGTTTGACTTCTGGAGTTCATGGTGCCTCTAAGATACTTTTGTAGTTTTCACGTGGTGTGAAACTTGCCTAAATTTCATTGTCTAGGGAACAGATGTGTACCTGCACATTTGAGCTATTGCATGCAGAAAGTCTTTCAAACTCTTTGTACTTCTCAACAGCATTAGTGCTAAGAAAATTGATTCTTGCAAGTGAGATGTGTGCTAGCTACTGAACATTGTATCCATAGAATGGAGTATGTGCATATTCAGTTTTTAGCAGCACTCTGTGAATTTGTCTTTCTGACCAGATAAATATTAATAACAGGAGTGAATATCTTCATTCCTTTTCATTGAGTAAGAAAGCAAAATTCATTATTCTAAAGGCAGTGCATCAGCCAGGGAGGTAATTTTGCTGTTAGTGCTGGGTGCACAAAGATAAGAGTCATCAGAAGCTATTAAAATAAAGCTGTAAAATGCCAGGTCTTGTTTGAACTCGGCAGCTTGGTTAACTGTTGTTTGAAACTTAGCTGAGTTTGTTTATTTAGGCCTAACTGTTGAAATTTCATGTTAATTGTTGACACTGATTTACTGTTTACTTCTTGCCACACTTATGGACCAGGTCTTTTAGGTGCCAATTTAAAAACAATTTCAGTAGAAGATGCTGGAATTCTGTCACTAGTTTGGAATATATGGAATTTGACTATTTCTCTTATGTATTTAAACATGACTGTCTTAATGCAATTTAGTACTATTTTAATTTTTTACAATGGGAATAATAAGGAAGTTCTTCTTTGGAAGACTATACCGGACTGTCATACTCCCCTGCACTTTTATCTAGGGAAAATCTGCAGCTAAAAACTTAAATAGTTTTTATATTTTTCTTATTTGTAATGTAATTTTAAATACACAGGTGTTGAAGATAAGGAAAGCTGGCATGGAAAGCCCCTTCCAAAAAACATGTCTGAACAAGTCATTCAGGAAATAGATGACAAAATCCAAAATAAGAAAAAGCTTTC
This sequence comes from Platalea leucorodia, assembly GCF_965183815.1. NCBI lineage: Eukaryota > Metazoa > Chordata > Aves > Pelecaniformes > Threskiornithidae > Platalea > Platalea leucorodia. The sequence goes on from NC_138831.1 coordinate 16,932,974, forward strand.
TCCAGCCCTCCCGGAAGAAGATGCACCTGTAATAAATATTAGAAACATTAAGATGCCATCTCCACCAACTTACAAAGTGGGAGAAAAGGTACTCCCTTTCTTTTTCACTGTTTGTCACATATCTTTGAAGTGTGAGACTGTTTAGTGGATGGCAGGAAGTTTTGTGTTATCCCTTGCCACGATTTCAACTACCCACCTCTTCTTTGCTATTTTGGGTATCCTGGTAAACACCTACCTCTGTGGTGTGACACACAGACATTCAACTCACTGGGTGCTGAAAGGATATATTAAAATATAGAGACTCAAATCACTCTTCTTCATTCTGTGATCTTTATCAATTATCCAAACTATTTTATGTGTATTTAAAATTAAAAAAACTCCACGAGGTTCCGTCGATTTTGATGACTGGAAACGAAGGTTTTCAAAGTTTCCTATCTGGATTGTTAGGGAGTTGCTGATTTCAGCACAGATGTGTGTCCTGATGCTTCACTGTATTTTTCTTTTTTTTTTTTTTTTTGTTTACTCTTCTGTGTGTCACTGTTCTCATATGTACTTTTGATACTGCTAACATTTAAAATGTTTTTGGTTGTCTTTTGGTTTGTTTCTTTTTTAATTGTATGTGCATGCACTTCTGGGAAAACAAGAAAATGGAAAAAAAAACCAAAAAAACTTCTAGAAACAGAAAGTTGTAACAGTACTGCTATATTTTTCTCTTCCTAGTGGGCTACCCGCAAAGCTTATGGTGTTGCACTTGCAAAACTGGGCCATGCTAATGATCGAGTGATTGCTTTGGATGGAGACACAAAGAACTCCACCTTCTCAGAGCTTTTTAAGAAGGAACATCCCAGTCGCTACATTGAATGCTACATTGCTGAACAGAACATGGTAACTGGTCTCTTGGTTTTATGATATACTGGTATTACACAGCAGGATCAGAGACCATTCAGTCCGAGTCTTCACAGAGTGGGGTTTTAATATTTGCTTTTCATGGATATTTAATTTGAATTGCTCACTTCTTAGGGAAAAACTAGGCTATGGCAAAAGCTTACAAATATAATACAACAGGAGTGCTTCTGATCATTCTTTCCTAATCCCCCTCTTTTTTTCTTTTTATTTTTGTGGTCTTATTGTCTGCATTTCAGCAGAACACAAGGAGATGGCAACATGTAAACAACAGTAATACTTTCCACAGTGTGATTTGTAGAGATTTGACTCTGAAACGACTTTTTAGGTTTTTTTCTTCACAAGAAATAGAATGTCACAACATGACAATGAGTTCTATGCTAGACTGAGGTATAAAGATGAGGACAGAGACACAGTTAATAAATTTAGCCTGATGACCTTTGTACAGAAAGGACTAAAATAATTTGATAACTTATCTGTTTGACTGAGTCTTCAGTTGCCACCTGTATGGGTTCACTGAAGCAAACAAAATTAAAGACACAAATTCAGGCAGAAATTTGTTGTTGTCTTTAATAATTTATAACCAAAGAACACATGGACTGTTTCTTGGGGGAAAAAAAAAAAAAGGGCAGTTTCATGACCTTGAGTTAGGCATTTTGGATTTACATCAGCTTAGGAGAAATTTGCCATGAAGAGCAGACCAATTTCTGTGTAAAATAAATGTATGGGGTAATTGTAGCAATAAACAATTTAAGGACTTTGTTCTAATTTCCATCTTGCTGAAGAAGGGCCCTTTTACTAAATACCAGTCCAAATAACACAGGTAAATCCATTCCCACTTAGCAATGATAATTTTTGTCTGCTGGAGATAGTAAAACCATGTCCTTTGGACTGGAAGTGTAAGCCTTTGATCCAGGAAAAGAAAGAGGAAGATAACTCTTAAAACTCTTTGAATGGCTGTTAAAACCCTGTGAATGGCTGCTTGGAACAGATAAAGAAAAGAAGCTGCCAGTAAGGATCAACAGTAACAGTTAGCAGTTGAGGCAAGAAGCAGAGGAGATGCTGGGAGAGTGAGTTGCCCCCTTTCCTTTTGGGAAAGGCCAACAACTAGGAGCAGGACTGGACAGAGTTTTACAGTAGAAAGTCCCACAAACGGTGTCTTGGAAACAATCGATAAATGAGGAATTCACTGCTCTTGTACAATCTCCATCTTTTCAGGTGAGCATTGCAGTTGGTTGTGCCACTCGTGACAGAACTGTTGCTTTTGCCAGCACCTTTGCTACCTTCTTCACACGGGCGTTTGACCAGATCCGTATGGCTGCCATCTCTGAGAGTAACATCAATCTCTGTGGGTCACACTGTGGTGTTTCTATTGGTAAGGGAAGCCTCGGCTTATTTATCAGCAGTTCCCATCCATTTAATGATGAGTGTCTAGCAGTCAAACTGATAATGCTTTGTGGAGACAATCAGTAATATAGCTGTGATGGTATAACAGTGGCAGCATTTATAGGAAGAATTCATATTTGCAATTCACTTTTATCAGACACGTTGTATTTAGAAAGAATGAGAAAGACTTCAAGCCTTCATCAGCTCATCTGCTTTTTTCTCTTTTATCAGTTTGGCCTGATAAAAATAGGACTTTTCCTTACAAGCTTTTCTACTCTACAAGTATAGAATGATATAAAGGAATTGGATTGAAAGTGAGGAGCTTAGGTTACTTTCCATCTTTGCAGCTGACAACCTCTGTGATGAGAATAGTCGTGTGCTTACTGTACCTTTGTTTCCCAGTCCCTAAAATGAGAAACAAATGATACTTATTCTTGCACGGATGCTCTTGTCTACCAATCTGAAAAACAATACAAGGGATAAATATTTTTGTTTTATTATGCCTTTGAAGATCACCGATTTGAAATAATTGCTTCAACTTATCTCAGTATTTCTTACTACTGAAGCAATCAGTGTGTTGATTAAAAACCCCCGAAACCTCAAAGTACTAATGACACAGGAACTGTGAAGCTGTTGTGTAATTCAGGAAATTGGCAGTACCTTCTCTGGCCTTTGCTTCCTATCATAACTGTTTGGTACATGTCAGATCATATTGGGGTTTGGTTTTGGTTTGAGGGAGGAAGGGAGTTTTGTTTTTTTAATGAAATACATAGACATTACCCATGAAAACAGGAGCAGACTTGCATACCAAGAAGGAAAATGCCAGTAGACATTCATGCTTGAAAAACTACTAGGTATTTATAGGGGAAAAGAAAGAGAGGGAGAGCTGACAGGGGTAGTAAATTAAGGCGCTCTGCATACATCAGTTTTTCAGTTGATTTAATAGTTTTGGCTAGCAGTATGGTTTGGAGGAGGGTTGGGTTTTTTGTTTAAAGCAAAATAGTTCGTTTGACCTGTAATGTTGGTAAAGATTTAAAGATGCTTCATAAATGTTTGTGGTTTTATCCAGAACCTCAGGCTTAACTTGCAGTGGTATAAAGTATGCTTTAGGAGAGGAGACTGTAAGCAGAGTATATCAGATTATGGCTTGTGTATGTCATTAAGGGAGGGATTCTATTACAAGCCTCTTTTCTTTTTAGAATCAGTCTTCCCACCTCATCGTAGTCTAGTTCAATCCAGTTTAAGTCTTTTAGCAAGCAGCAAAGGGTGTTGGTGCAAAAGCCAATTAGCTTTGGTCTTTGCTCATTTAAGAAGATAAAACTTCTTTGGGTTACCTGAATTGTCTCCTAGAACTACACTTCCAAGTTTCAGTTTTCAGTGCTTGAAGTGTTCTGCTGGGAGCTGTGATTGTGAAGTGCATACTTAGATTTATAAAGTTGTTTGAGTTACAAATCTGATTCAGGCCTCGACTCTGATTTTCAAAAAAGAATTTGAACCCAAAGTTTTGCAACTAAGTTGTAAAAGAAAGTCATTCAGATAAATCTTTTAGCAGTTAGAAAATTCAATTTTAAATGGAAGGGTATGAATTAGGTGTAGTTCCTATTAGAACTTTAGGTCTGCATGGAATTCGGAATTGTAACTGGATCTGTGGTGAAAATTGAGGTTTAATGTATGCAGTTCTAGGTAGACCTGGGCTTCTGCTGCATTGAAATTTAGACCCGTTAAATTTATGAGAAATAACTATCACAACGACCTTCTGAACTTGTACTAAGTTCATGCCTAGACCAATAGTTGCTGATGGACCAAAACATCTAATGAAACATTAAATGTGTTTTCAAGGTCATAAGAGAATAATGGAAAAATCTGTATTTTCCAAACTGAATATATAAGGAAAGAAATCATAGTGTATATGTGCCAAAATAGAAATATCAGTTGTTTAGACAAGTTTTATATTCTAGATATTTGATATGCTTGTATTAAGCACTCACTTTTTTTATTAAGCTATAAATACAGGTTTTGCAGATGTACTTGAAAATTACTGTCTTTTGATCTGCGTTACTCTAAAACCTTGTAAATCAGGATTTTCCTAAAGATGCACTTGGGGCCGAACTCAATTTAGTGCTAGTCTGTAAATTGCTAGTATGAGCTGTGAACGCTGGTAATACTGGCACATTAGCAAAAGTAGGACAAGCATGAGTACTCTCTTTACCTTGGGTAAGATTCTGATTCAGGCACCTGTTAATTTGGTTCTTCATAATTTCACTTTTCTTCTATATATACATTGTGTGGGTGCATTTTAGGAAAGGAAAATGCCCACTGAGATCCCACTCATTCAGTCAGAGTGCATACAGATTTAGAAACTGTGACGTTGAGAATTTTTTTCATGGCATGAGTGAAAGCCAAGACACACTCTTTTCCTGGTCTGTGCTTACTTTATTAGTAATGTATAGTGGCAGACTTCAATGATTGATTTCTTTAACATGTTTAAAGTTCTTCAGAGTTTTGTGCTGCTCTTATGAAAATACTCTCCTCCTTCCTCGTGAGCTCGTCCTTCTTGAATAACAGGTAGTGGGTGCATGTGGGAAGGCTTATTGCCCTGCTTCTGCTCTGCAGGCTGTGACGTGACTGGATTCAGAACTCTTTGCATGGTTAGTTTGGAACAGTGCCATTCCCAAAGCACCATTACATAAGGTCACTGGGGGCGGGGGGTGTTGTGGTGGTTGTTTCTTTAACTATGGAAAATCATGGCATCCACCACATGTTCTGGCTAACGATTCTTTTTTATAAATCTGCAGTTTATGCCATAAGGCACTTGAGATGTTAAATTAACAACATGGATGCCCTATTGCTCTTTAAAAGGCTTTTTATAGTATTGAAAAATACATACCCTTCATTTAATCTTGAAGTGAGCCTAAGAATTTGAGAGTAGTTGTACCAAGTGCACTCTCCATTTCTGATGGAACACATGCAATTCTCCTGTCACATTTCCAGCAGTTTAAATCTAGAAGAACACTATTGACAAGTACAAATTTTGCTTGTGTAGCCTCAGTACATGTAAATCTGAAGATGCTCAGATATCTTGTGACTCTCTCTCTTTATCTGTACCCTTCCTACTTCAGTTGTCTTCCTTCTGTGTTGTTTTATTGTTACACTTTATTTTCTATTTTTTTCTTTTTAACCCCAGTTCTCTTTCTTTTTAGTCTCTTTATCTTTATTTACTGTTTAGATGGTTCCAAGTTTAAGGAGAAGATGATTCTTTTCTCAAGCAGGTAGACTTGCATGTCCTGTGTGTGCCTGATTTTATACCTTTTTTTTTTTTTTCTGGTTTACATTGAACCTCACTGCTATATTGAGTGATTGTCAAAAATGTGCACTTACTCCTTTGTAACCCTGGTGTAATTCTTTTAGGTGAGGATGGGCCATCTCAGATGGGACTGGAGGATCTGTGCATGTTCCGGGCTGTTCCCAATGCCACTGTGTTTTATCCTAGCGATGCTGTAGCAACTGAAAAAGCAGTGGAAATAGCTGCCAACACCAAGGTTTGCATCACAGTATTTCTGAGCCAGAGAATATTTTTTTTTTTGGTACTTTAGTTGCTTCTGGCATGTTTCTTGCATGTCTCTACCCACATAAATTCTTTCAAAGGCTCCAGCGTGGCAGTGGGATGTTTTCTTTGCATGAAAAGGTTGCAGACATTCTGTCCAGGCTAGTGCAGAATGAACAGTCTGGAATGCTGTGGGCCAGATTTGAGGAGATGTAAATGATTACACAATGCTTACAGTTCGGGTCTAAATTGGCTCAGAAATAAGGGCAAGTGTAACTCTTGTTGGTCTTTAGCAAACTTACAGAAAGTACACTCCTAGTATGATATCTCTGGGGTTAAAATTGAAGCTGGATATGGAAAGATAAATTTATCTTGAGGATTTTGATCATCAAGAGGCTGTACATGAAAGCTCAGGAGTCAGGTCCTCTAGTAGTCTAAGGCAGTCTACATCTTTTGGAGATACTGAGAGCTGGTGCTTACGCTAGTTGGCAGTCTCACTGGTCATCTTTTGCTCCTCTGTTGCCAGTGATGGATTGCAGTTAAATTGGACTGTGGCTGAAGACGACTAAGACTTCCCATGTGGCTGTAACAGAATTTCTGATCTCTCTTACCTTTAGCTAATTTGACATAGTAATGGTCAAACGTCATTGGTAGCATTGGGTCAGATCATCTCCTTGATTGGTACTTGTTTTGGCTGCCATAGGAATTTACCTTGAGAAAGGAGCAAATAATCTGAAAAGTTTCAATCTTGCTAGTACAGCTTTTAAGTGAAGGAGTGTGGAAATTTGGTATGTGACAGATGTGATGAGCGGTTTGTGAACAAAAGATGGGGGGGAGGGAAAGGAGTGTAAGGTAGTGTGAGGGAGAGATTAGATTTAAGTACTGGTTTGTTACTTCTTTTGGAAGGGCATCTGAACGTTAGCTGATGGAAAGTCTTTTTCCTTGCTTTCAGCTGACCGTTTCTTCTTTTGCTTTAAAGTTGCTAGAGTAAAATTTGCACATGTATGGCAAAGTTCTAAGATTCTAATTAACTTGAGTAGGATTCTCCATTTCCACAAGAGAACAAAAGAGAAATAAAGATCTTGGAATCAGAAAGAAAATTATAAGTTATCAGCGTGCTCTAAGAGGAGGTTAACCGTATTATAATGTCTGAAACAACCAGCTATTGAAAAAGGGCTAATGGGAATTGGGGGGGGGGGGGAGAAAAGTTTACTCAGTAGAACCAGAGGTAACATAGAAGGGTGAAAACCAGACAAATAGAAAAAGTTGTTTTGCTTTATTTTTTCCCAGGGTTTACAAACTAGAATGTCAACACCTTTTTGGTTTTGTAACTTATAACATGTTTACTTCGGAAACAGGGCATTTGTTTCATAAGAACTAGTCGTCCTGAAAATCCTGTCATTTACAACAACAATGAGGACTTCCATATTGGACAGGCAAAGGTAAATATTGCCCAGATAAATAGAATCAGAAAAAGTATGCAAAGTTCCTCCTTCCTGTAAAAGACCCTTTCCCTCTAAAGCATTCCAATGCCAAAGATTTGATCTTTTTAATAAAATCTCCAGAAATGTTAGAAATATCAATAAGATTTATTGTTAAAAATACATGGAAACATTTTCTTGCAGGTGGTTCTGAAGAGTAAGGATGACCAAGTGACTGTGATTGGAGCAGGAGTCACTCTGCATGAGGCTCTGGCCGCAGCAGAGCAGCTGAGAAAAGGTGATCAGATTATGGTTTGTTTTTTTTACCTTTTTTATCATTTTACACAGCAAAGAAATCAGTACCACTCAGCCTAACTGCTCACCCTTTGTACTGCTAAATGTTAATTAAAATGTGAACAGACAGCTGGTCACCTGTTAAGCTGATACAGTGCAACATAGTATACATCTGCCGATCTTGCCTAATTGAGTAGGTTTTAGTTAGCTTAGCAGCAGTAGTAGCCATGAAAATTGCCAAACTGATCAGATCAAAGTCTCCTTAGAATTGCTAATCTGTCTGAAAGTGCCCTGCAGGCAGAATCTTAGAGGAGGTGTGCAAGAAGCAGGAGTGATCCTTCTCTGGCATATTGTGTGGGTGGGCTAGGGTACCAACACAGTAGAATTCAATCAGGCTGGGGCCAGTTAACAAAAATACAGCTTGCCAGCTGAGCCGCAGCAACTGTGTGTGCTCTTACACAATGCTGTTGATATGCAGTGCCTTTGCATAGATATGCTTTGCTGCTAACTTGGTTTTGTCTTTTTTTTTTGAATGAATGTATCAACTTTTAACTAGCGTGGGAGGCAATAATGCTATCATAGTGCTCAAATGCACTGACACCTCACAGCAAAGATAAAAATCCTTCAATGAAATAAGAAGAGAAAGAAACCATCAAAAATCCTTCTGTGAGTCAGTAGCCAACGTCCAGGAAGAGATTACAAATAGTAAGGGATAATACAATTAATGCTGCCTGTGGCTTATGGGTAGCTTTGTATGCTGTATCTAGGTGGACAGATATTTTCTCATGACATGGAGCCATCAAGCTTAGGACATTTTGAAAGTTGTATTTTCAGAACTATTGTTATTTTTCTGCATTTACCATGCTTTGCAATGCTCTGCTGATCTTGAAGTGCAAATAACCAGCTATGGAGAGATAATCCCTTAGTGTAGAGGCAGTGTCTAATACCTAAAATACATTGGTCGCTAAAGAGCCTTCAGTCACAAAACTGTCAACATAACATAGGGCTTCTTTATGTATGATAAGAGTTGACTCAGTGTTCAGCTAGCCAAGATCAGACAAAACCTCATGTAATTTGCTATTCGTTATAAACAATCGCCATTTGTACGTAGCTTCAACAAGCAGTCTGGTCCTGCTTTGTGGTGACAGGACAAATTCTGGTTTTGATGCCAACCTTAAGGGTGCCGTGATCAGGGCTGGGGCAGTTCAAACGGGCATACCTGATAGGTGGGCAGCCTGCAGTGAAGAATTCAGAATGCTTACAGACCGAATAAGCAGGAGGAAATTGTGCTTGGCTTGACAATAAAGTTAAAGGTAAAATAAAGTCTGGGGAAAAAAATGTGATTGACAGTCTGAATAAGAAGGATTTCCTGGTGACTAGATTCTGCTCCCACCTGTGGGAAGGCCAGTTAGATTACTGTTCTGCTGATGGGCACTCCTAGTGAGCTTGAGTCAGTTATCCAAGGCTTTTCTGCCTCAGGGGTTTTGTCTGTGGAATGAATGGATATTACTATCTCACAAGGTGCATGAGGAAAGAATACATACAAAAATTAGTGTTGGTTGGGTTCTGTGTTAGACAAGCCATAGGTACAGATACTTAGGAGTTAGTGTAGACAGTTTTCGTAATGGCTCTAAAAGATCGCAGGGGCTGCCTGTACCACTTTTATTGTCTTGCGTTCTCCAAATTCATGTTGCAAATCATTTCATTCTATTTCTGCAGAAAAAATCTTCATCCGTGTGATTGATCCCTTCACTATAAAGCCCCTGGATAAGAAGACAATACTTGAAAATGCAAGAGCGACCAAGGGCAGAATCATCACTGTTGAGGACCACTACCATGAAGGTGAGCTGGGTCCAGGAGGTCACAGCCCCCACACAGTTGTTCTGCAGGGATTGGAAGCTCAGTTTCTCCTAACATGTGAAAGAAGTATGGGGCCTGATGCTGTCGTTCAGTTAAAGCAAAAGAGAGGGTTTAGCCTTTTTCATTGCTCTTACGATTATAAGACAACACCGAGGGTTGAAAGTTTCCTAAGATATAATGGGTTAATCAGGGCTGCCTTTCTGATTAACTTGGGGTTGTGTGCCCTTCTGTATGCTTGGTCCAAGTGAAGTCTTAATTCATTTGTGCCCGGTGAAATTGTAAATTCCTGCTGCAGTGCAGTGATTCTGCACAGAATGGTCTCGGAATGGCTTTACAGCAGCTGCTCTGCAGTTTGTTAAATTGCAAGAGAGACCATTGCTGTGCAGATTTCTTAAGTTTTCCCTGTGTGCAAAAGCTTGATTCCAGGTTGCTTGAAATCAGATGGTTTTGGCAGTTTCCAGTCACTCCGGGATAAATTCCTCTCTCTTTCTTCTCCACTACTATAAAAGAGCAGATCAGGGTCTGTGAAGAGCCAGAGCACTTTACATCCTCACTGGACTCTTTTTTTGTTCCTTCATTTCACCTGCTTACATGCCATTTCAGAATCTGTTGCTGGTATGTGGTAGTGTTCTTAAGCAAGGGTAAAAAGTGCGTGATGAATGCAAGAAGGAATTTCTAAGATGATTGCCAAGTAAACCTGAGCATAAAATGCTTCTTGGGAGAAGCAGAATAGTCTCTATAAGACTCCCCCAGCTTCTGTGCCAGGATTTTATTTAGAATCATAGAATCATTTAGGTTGGAAAAGACCCTTAAGGTCATTGAGTCCAACCAACCGTTAACCTAACACTACCAAGTCCGCCACTAAACCATGTCTTTAAGCACCACATCTACACGGCTTTTAAATACCTTCAGGGATGGGGACTCAACCACTTCCCTGGGCAGCCTGTTCCAATGCTTGATAAACCTTTCAGTGAAGAAATTTTTCCTAATACCCAATCTAAACCTCCCCTGGTGCAACTTGAGGCTATTTCCTCTCGTCCTATCGCTTGTTGCTTGGGAGAAGAGATGAACACCCACCTTGTTCCAACCTCCTTTCAGGCAGTTGTGGAGAGCAATAAGGTCTCCCCTCAGCCTCCTCTTCTCCAGGCTAAACAACCCCAGTTCCCTCAGCCGCTCCTCATAAGACTTGTGCTCTAGACACTTCACCAACTTTGTTGCCCTTCTCTGGATGCGCTCCAGCACCTCCATGTCCTTCTTGTAGTGAGGGGCCCAAAACTGAACACAGTACTCGACGTACAGCCTCACCAGTGCCGAGTACAGGGGGATGATCGCTTCCCTGGTCCTGCTGGCCACATTATTTCTGATACAAGCCAGGATGCTATTGGCCCTCCTGGCCACCTGAGCACACTGCTGGCTCATATTCAGCTGGCTGTTGACCAGCACCCCCGGGTCCTTTTCTGCCAGGCAGCTCTCCAGCCACTCCTCCCCCAAGCCTGTAGCGTTGCATGGGGTTGTTGTGACCCAAGTGCAGGACCTGGCACTGAGCCTTGTGGAACCTCATACAACTGGCCTCAGCCCATCGATCCAGCCTGTCCAGGTCCCTCTGTAGGGCCTTCCTACCCTCCAGCAGATCAACACTTCCACCCAACTTGGTGTCGTCTGCAACCTTACTGAGGGTGCACTCGATCCCCTCATCCAGATCATTGATAAAGGTATTAAACAGAACTGTCCCCAGTACTGAGCCCTGGGGAACACCACTTGTGACTAGATGTCAGCTGAAGTTAACTCCATATTCTGCTGCTGCTTGCTCTCTGACATGCCTTGTGTGCACAGGCAAGCCCCTGAAAACCTGTGCAACCATGTCCCATGCAGGTGAGACCATATGCGAACAGAGAGCAGCTGTTGTGAATTGCATGTCAGGCTTGCTCCTGTTGGGGGGAGATGGAGAAATTAGCAGAGGGGCAGCTGTGAACTGTGGCATTAGTAGATATTTTAGATATCTGCTAATAGATATTAGTAGCTATTATGAGAATATTATCCTATTTTAAGGTGAAGCATCACTCTTGGCAGGTATCTGAAGTGATCTGGTATTACCATAAGTGCTGGTTATACCATATTTTTGTTCTGGACTGTGGATGGTGATAGCATCACTGAGCCTCATCATTTTCTAGCTTATCTTTCAACTCTGAACAAATATTTTATTGCAGATTTGCAAGATGGCAAAATCATCACACTCGGAGGTGATGAACATGCAATTTACACTGGCACAGCTTTCTCTCTGTGATGCAATCAAGGAAGGTCAAGTGTACATGCATCACAAGCCTGAATGCAATGCAAGCCCACATCAGGCTGATCTTACCAGTCCCATCCATGGAGGTGCCTCTGCCCGGAGGCTAAGTTTGACTCATTAAATCACACTATGCCCGGAGCTGTGAAAAGCCCTGCCTTCCTGGATACACCCTAACTGAAGCGCAGCGCCAAGGTGTCTCTCATACCAGGTCTCAGAGCACACGCTTTTGGCACTATTCCTGTGTTTTCTTCTTCCCTATTACTCCGGCTTCCAGTGTCTCTTCTGCTGCCACACAGTTGCCCGTTGCAGCCTTTGTCCCTGTGGCTGATCGTGATTCAGTCTGAGCTGAGCTCTAAGCAAAGGCTATGAATGTATTACATAACTCAAGAGAGGTGCCTAGCGGCACGTACAGGCGTTGTGAAAAGATGGAGCTCTTAAATGCTGTTGAGGTTAGTGAGAATTAAGACTTTCAGCACATTAAGTACGCTTGTAAATACTCCTCAGTCTAAATATATTTTTAAACCTGGCCGTCGGTGGCTGATGCTGAAGTGGTGAGGGCTTCCTGACAGTTCTGTGCCCTTTAGAGGGATGTGTTTCTTACTGCCAATTTGTACGTGCTTCAGAAATGTCAGGCTGGTTATCCTCAGAATGCCTTTGAAACAGGGAGTTGTTTCCATTTCACAAATGGGTAACTCAGACATATGTTGTGATTGGTGTTTCTCATAAGCATGTGAATTCAGGATTTAACTTGTGTGGACCTTTGAATCAGATAGATAGACGTGCAATCTATATGTTGCCTGTTGAAGCATACAGATGTATGTTGTGTTTGACTTTTTTTTTTTTTCATAGGTGGCATCGGAGAAGCGGTGTGCGCTGCAGTAGTGGGTGAGCCTGGTATCACAGTCAATCGCTTGGCTGTATCTCATGTACCACGCAGCGGGAAGCCAGCTGAGCTCCTGAAGATGTTTGGCATTGATAAAGATGCCATTGTGCAAGCTGTTAAGGTGGCAGTGTCCAAATCAAGAAACGCGGAGTAGTTTGAAGCATCTTGTGCTATGTTACAGAAACGCAGTGTTCAGAGAAGTACTGTAAGTTTAAGGCAGGCAAAGGTGCTTTATGTAGAGAGTTCTAATAAAAATACCTGCTTAAAAAAAACTTCTGTTTTGTAATCTGTTTTTTTCTCTGTGGGGTTTTGTGCAGTGGGGTAACATCTGAATGTTTTCAGTCATTGAAAAACCTTCAGGTTATTTAACAATCTGTGGGCAGCAGCGCTTTGCCTGCCTGCTGTATAGCAGGAGCTTTTTCTGCTTTGCAGCTAACCTTCCGTACTGTGAGCTCTGGCACGGGAGGGCTGGGTGTTCACTGAAGGTCTGAGTGGGCTGTGCTTCAGCAAGGAAACAGGCGCTGGGCATTGTAGCCTAGAGCAAATCGAGTAACTGCTGTTCAGTGTTTGGTCCAACTTACTGCTGAAGATTAAGATCCTGTCTTGAAGGGAGTTTGTTGCAAAAACAGAGTTCTTCCCTCACTACCAGAAGGGTTCGCTACCCCCTCTTCTGGACAGAAATGTTCGGCATTGGATAGTGAGAAGCAGGAACAAGGAGGAGGATGGCTTAGTGCCTTTGCTTCAGTTAGTCCTCTCTGCATTGCCCCCGAGCTGTTTAAAACCAAAGCCAAGAAGGAAGCACCCCATGTGCTGGATGATGTGGAAGAGGAAGGAGATGGACCAGGTCCTGGGGAACCAGTGGGAGGGGTGGAGGCCCAGCAGAGCTGTGGGAATGAGCGGTGAGCCACGGGCTCAGGAGGGACTTGCTGGGCTTGGAGGATGGTGGCTCAGGGAGCACAAGGTCATTTAAGGAAGTTGAAACCCTTCATAGGAACTTGTATCATATTTTTGAGTGCTTGGCCAGTGCTGCGGGAAGGTGATAGGTGAGACCAGAACAAGAGCGGTGCCGTGGGGCAAGGGGCAGGACTCGAGAAGGAGCATCTGAGAGAACAGCAGGAGATTCCCAGATACCCGAGGGGATGCAGTTGAACATGTAAGGTGCTTTTTTCTGTAGAATTGACTCTTTTCATGTGAGCTGCTTTAAGTTGGGTCAGCTGTTCATCTCACATGATGGGTACCACTGGGTGATTTTTAAATGTTTTGCTACTTTTAAATGTTTTGCTTCTTTTACCCTTAAGCACTTTCTGTTAAAAAAAAATTAAAAATTCATTTTGTTGACTACAGAGTACCAAATTTGAAAACATATTTAGTATAAAATATATACTAGTATATATAGTATATATATACTATATATATATATTAGTATAAAATATATATAAAATATTTAGTATAAAATATGTTTCTCATCCTAACTATTCCACAAATTACCTTTCAGAAAGATGTTACACAGCAGAGGAAAATAAAAATGCAATTTTCATTAGAGCAGGGTGACTATGCATAGTTTTCAGTTCACCCAAAAGCCATTTGACATTAACAACGCTACACTGATCTGAGCAAGACTTTATTTGCAGACTAGCAACACAAAATATACAGTATTTTGGTATGACAGACTATTTCTATAAATATTTTGTAATATTTAACTTCTGTTCATCCTCATTGCTTAATTTAAGCCCTGACATGTTAGGTAACTAACTAACTGCTGTGCCGTGTTGGTGCAGGCCTGTGTACAATTGCTGATACTTCTGGATGTGCAAATGGAGCTGCAACACACAAGAATGATCAACACTGGTGCTTAAAATTTAAAATTAAGTACAACTAAATAGTAAGTGTTTTAATTCTCTGAGCAAGGCTTGAATTGCTTCTCTAAAACTCTGGGCTTTTGGGGCTAATGGCTTTTAGATCTCCATTTCCTTACAATTTCCTGTTTTATGGCTCGCTCTGTCTGACTTGATGCCTTCATCCTTCTATGGGTATGAAGATGACACATTTTTACTAAAAATTGAAAGGTATTCCCTTTTTATGCAGTCTGCCTATGATTGCATTAGCCCTACATATGTAATGTGTAACATGTCCCTATAAAAAGAAAAGACTGTCAAAGTTGCACTTCATTTTACTCAAAGAAAGAAAAACGTTGGGGGATGAGTCAAATCAAGCACTTTATTTTTTCCTCTCAGAAGAAGAGATTAAATTTACTGCTGTTAATAATCTCATTACTGCACCATTATGTCACTGCATGTAAAATATCACCCAGCTTTCACTGGGTGAAATCATTATACGCCCACTATATTGAGTTCTGCCACAATAAATTAATCTGCTTCAGTGCTGTTGCACTGTTGGGGCTCAACTGTGTAAGCAAGCAGCTGGTGTTTGCCTGGTTTCAGCATCACAAGGGGCGAAGAGGAGGTGGCTTTGTGGTTGCCAATCTTCATACTGAAACATCCAGAGCCTAATCCAGAACCCGCGGAGGATAATATTGGTCATTTTGTTGATTTTGATACACCACAGGCAGACTACCATGGTTGCATGGGGGAGGGAAGGAGAATGTGTTTATATTTAATGGAATTAAATATAAACCTACATCTAGATTGTCTTGTGAGCTCTGCTGAGCCACGAATCGCTTCAGAAGAACGGGACCCTGTAACGCAGTTTCAGCTTTATTTTTGAGGGGAGGGAATGATGTCTTTCCGTGGTTTAACATGCCAATATTTCACATTAGCCATTAGGTTTTTACGTTTGCCTCATGAAGCAGTTCTTTTAATACTAGAAACTCAGACGGCAGGGTTTTGTGGAACTCTCCTGAAGTACTCCTCCTAGGCAGCCTTCCTCATACCTGCGTGATGAAGAAAAAGACAACTGTCAGGACTATTGTGTTCAAATTGTCATGTATCTATGCAGCTTTTCACCATTCTTCATATTTTGTGTTTGTGAGCACAGACAAACACGAGCCTGGAGTCTGTTTGAAGACCCGACAAGAGGAACCTACCCCCACGCCCTGAATTTTTAATTGAACTATAGAATTCTTACTCAGACATTGTCAGGAAATAGTTAATACCCCATACAGGGCAGAGTATTAAAAATGTAAAAATGCTCTGCCACATGGAAAGGGTTGAGACTAATTCATTTTCAAACCCAAGCAGCTGTAATGAACTGTAGCTTTTTTTTTTTTTTTTTAATTAAGAAGATTGAAAATTGTAATTTAGAGGAGTTAGTCTTAAGACTTGACCAAAATGAAGTACCCAGGAAGGTCTAGGGAATATGCATGCAGTCAGTAAGAAGATCACTATTACCTGTTGGCCTGAATTTGTCAATCAGAGGAACAAAACTGTCAAGTACGCTCCGAATTCGATAAACTAATTGTGAAAACAAACAATTTTTTCAGGATGAGCCAGACAGCAACATAAAACATAAAAAACAGAAAAATGGCAAAAAACAAACACCAACACTTGCAATATTAATGAACCCAAGGTTACTGTTTAAACAAGCACTGTTGTGTTATCATTAATAACAAAGTAGTGACAAGGCTGATTCCTGTGAGAACCATCCACAACCTACCAAAAATATTAGCACAAGTGTGCGAAGGAGACTTCTGTTCTCAGTTGGGAAGCTATAGCTTGCTGCTAGCTGTACCTTTCCTACGACATCCCTAGGGATTGCCAAGAATGCCCATTTTTTTACCATCATCTTCAGTAGCTGCTGCCATCCAGGTTCTGCTGAGAGCTCTTCCTCAGGGTGTTCAGCTGCCTCAGTCCCGAGGGAATGAATGGCAGCCTGAATACGCAGCACCTTATAGAGCATATCTGGGAAGACAGCCTTGCTGCTAAAATTATACGTTGTCATGGCAACTTAGCATTCAGCCATTGCTGCAGAAAGAGGTGACTCAGGGTCTTGTGATCATTGAGAATGAAAAATGAGTCAACCTCTCCCTCCAGTGTCACTAAGGCATGTTTGTCTCCAGCCACACTGCGTAATGGTGAATGAGATGTTACGCGATGATTTACGGAATCTCAGCACTTGCAGTTTTATAGACTTGAGTAGTTTAATGACTGTGTGACCTTCTATCCTTAGTGTTGAGACAGAGCTGGCTGCTGTAGACTCACTTACCTAGACCAAAGTATATCCCAGTGGTTTCCAGGGAAGCAAAGGTGATTAAACCAATTCCAAGAGAAATAGTCCAATCTAAGGCAACAAAATAAATGTTTGGCTTTGTTCATTTTTCTAGTGTGCAAACATTTATCCTTCTATTGAAGTCTTGCCTTACCTTTGTAGTAGTAGTAGCAAATTAGTAAAGCTCCAATTCCAAAGCAAAGAATGACAAAATGAAAGAACTCATCTGAAATAGAGAAGGAAAATGAGGTGACAACTGCAGGCATGGCCCTTACAAATACACCTTAAGGTACGGTGTCTCTCTCAGCAAATAAAGTCTATTTCCACGAGATGTCTCATACCCTAAACTAAACTGCAAAACATACATGCACACAAGTTGTTATGAGAAGCCTTGATGGACTTCAGTAAAGTACTCATGTCAGAAAAAAAGGTCTTTTTGAACCGGAGATCTTATTTGCAGACTAAGGTTCAACAGGGTTGACATCAGTTGAATTTAAAAAAACATTTTAAAAAAATTACCATCCTTCCGTATGCCCATCCACCGTACTGTCCACTGATGGAGGTGAGTGTTCTCGTTCTCATATGCTACAAAAAAGAAATGTCTTTTATGCCGTGAACTCTGAAATTACGGAGTTTTATTTCTCTTTTTGTATCTGAATATGTGTAAAACTGTTTGTCCAAAGGAAAGATCTGTGAGCCTTTCAGAAAGATCAAATTAGCAATTTTAAAATCATCCCCAAAAGAGCAAGTTTTTAAAGAAAAAAAAAGCATAATCAGATGGTTGCATTAACAATACAGAATTGTTTTAAAGCACTCTGGGTCTTTTCTATCTAGTCGGGGACAATCGATAGTCTCAGAATTACAGTGGGGGAGTAAAGCAGTAGCACAAGGGAGCTGCAGTTTGATTCCAGGGTGCTTTGCACCATTACAATAATATAACCATCTCCATTACTAAGTGTATGAGTACCATCAGCCTACTTAAGCCTCATGTTGAAGTATTTCTGCACCTCCCAAATTAAGAGCTGTAGCTGACAATTAGTCTCCTATAGCTAGCTATACCGATATAGAAAGAGCAACGTAAGAACAAGCTAGACATTTTTAGAGGTTTAAATAGAGAGCGTTTTGCTTTACACTAGCTGTGAGCAGAGTTGCCAAATTCTGTTCTTTCTCCAATTGTATTGTCAGAAAGAGCTGAATATTTTACCAGATTTCCAATGATGTGTTCAGAGCAGAAGGTTTTTTCCTTTTTTGTTTGTTAATCGTTTGAGAAGACCCCTAGGCAGTCTGCTGCATATAAGCCTTTGGGAGTTGATTCATCACAAGTTTCAGATGCTGATTTCACTTACATTGGGCTGTGCATCCAGGCAACCACTGCCTGGCTGTGAATTTAATTTTCTCTAAAGATGTAACAGGAGAGTACTGGAAATGTACTCCAAAGGAGCTACAGGCTTCTGCTATTGTGCTTTTGAACCATGAAGCAACTAAACTTTGCCAAGAAATTCTGTTCTGGGTCACCTGGTACTGGAGTCACATTTTTGAATTTTTGATTCTTTGAGCATTCTGGATTGATCAAGTTCTGGTTTGGGGACAAATTCAGTTATTTGATTATTAATGTTAACATAGCATTGCACTATTCTGACTCACAAATGTTCCTCTGTGCAGTTGTATGAATGACCTATAGATGCAGAATTTATGAGAACATCAATTCATACTTGGCAAGTGTCCTGTATTACTCTGCCTCCTAAATGCAATAGTCCCACTGTAACTGTGTATCATGGAACGACTTGCACAGTATTTCTTCTATTAAAGCATTACAGTGCATTTTAATAACTATTCTTAAACTTCTACTTTTTGATTAGGAAATATCTAGGTATCAAGGAGCTGGTATAGCTATCATCACTAAGCAAAACTCCATCCTGAAGACAGCATTCACAAGAAAAACTCCTGTTTGCTTGTTTGTATTTACCATCTGCAATTGAATCTTCTCTTCTGGTAATCATCTCTGAAAAGCAACATAGTTTTATTATTTCTAATGGTAAAAATACAAATATATTGTTACCGACCATTATCAGCTCTAGCAAGCACAGCAAGTATTCACCTATTTGGTGACTCAATATAGACAAAACAGTATTTGAAAGTGCCAGAAATGAAGGAAGTTTAAAGGGCCCAAGAACAGATAACAATAAAACTGACTATTCACAGTGATCCCAGGTTCTTTGAAACAGCTGGGCAGTAGAAGATTGATGGCCCTCGTGTTAATATTCAGTTGCTAGAACTGAAGCTAGAACCAAGCAGAGCTGGGACCACAAGTGCTGCATGCGTGTATCACCTGAACCTGTCCAGTGCAGTAGGCATGGTGTCCTGCACTAGCTAATCATTTTCCGTGTCTCAGTCTGCTGTATTGAAGTAATCTAGAACTGAAGCAACAAAGGCCATGGTGAGAGGCGGAGAGGCCAAATGCCAATGGGAAAAGTACCGTAATCCTCTTTCTGCACCTGGCAGTGTGGGGAGAATATTGTATTACAATATATTCCTCTACCCTCATATTTTATGTAGCTCCCTGGGGACAGGTAACTCAAAAACCTCCCCCAGGGATTATGCTGCAACTTATATCTTCTTCCCAACTCTGTCCTCAGCTGAAACAGTCCGAGTCACAGCAACTATTCCCCACTCCACAGAAGACAGGTGGTTGAGCAGGTGTCCTCTCAAAAAGGCCAGTCTGTTGGGCTGCCTGCCTCTCATAACTAATGAACGCGGCATTGGCCTGGGAGTGGGAGATCGGTAATGCAATCAAGCCATTGAAAATTTCCTGCTATGGGCTTTTTACATCTGTTCTGCTGCTGCTCAGCAGTGCCTGATAAAAGGAAATTTGCCTTTAGCCTGAATGTCTGTTCTAGCCTCTCAGCTGGTACTGTTTCTCCATTGCTTGTCATTTGGCTTTCACCTAGCATCTTCTGTTGGGGAATGCTCTGTGCTCTGAGCTGAGGAAGGCACTCAGAGCTGAGTATCACTGTTTTGCAGAAACCAGGTTCCAGGTCCCACCCAATCTTGCATCCCTGTTCAGCAGGAGATAGAGGGCTGCAGGGAATGCTGAAAACTGCCTGGCTTTCTTGGGAAAGACTGAATAGTTGCCCAACAGAATTGCTGGGTTTTCCCCTAAGAAGAATGACAACTGCTGTGAGCTGATCGTGTAAGAACCTGGCAGGCCTACAAAAAAAAAATGGCTTAATCATCTGCTAGAACGCCTTGTACAAATCACCTGCTATCACCCAGCCGCTATGCCAAGCTTGCAAAAAAAATGCCTACACGATGCACAGGTCCAATACCAGGCTAACTGGAAACCAGTGGATTTACAGACAGGGAGTTATTTTTTAATATATTAGCATGTCAGAAAGAAGAAACTGCAGTTTCAGTTTTCCTTCCAGCAGGATGAGGCTATCTGGGAATGCTTACCTGAATCTCTGTAGGGAACAACCTCTGCTGGTATGCCTGAAATATCATGCAAAGATGATGTAGATTAATATCTATAATGAGCATGCATATCTTGCTGCCAGTCCTAGCCCATGCAACTCTATTGAAATTAGTGTGGTTGTGCAAAAGTGACAAGATAGACAGATACCAACCCTAACTCATTAGGGACGGCAGGTCTGTTGTGGGTTATGCAGTTTGAAAGTGGGAAACATGAATGGATTATTAACCCCCCTCATATTCCATCTCTCACGATATCTGGAGTCAGGTAGAATCAGACTCCTGTGAGACAAATTACAGCTCCTAATGTCAATCTAAATGAGCTGCTCTTACATGTGGGCTGAGATCAATTTAAGACATTAATTAAATGATTAAAGCCTTAACTTTTTTACATCCGTGGTTCTATACCATAAGCTGATAGCTATTTCTGTGTGTTGACACAGCACATATTTTCTTCATCCGCGTTGTACTTATTTTACATGTTTCCTTTGGAAGGAAAAGCCTCGGGAACAAGATCCAAGGTGTGGTCCTCGCTGATGATCTCTGGTCAGCGCTGAGGGCTGACTGCAGACCCTGTAAGTAGTGGCTGTGATAGGTAGTTTCAAAACTCTTTTGCTGCATTTCAATGGCAACTGTGCAGACCCAGGCAGCAGGACTTCTCCCACAACAGCAGATTTTGCTATTCTCCTGATTCAACTCTAAGCACAGGGCATGGCTGAGTGCTCGTATTACTTGAGCTTCATCTTGTAGGAAATGCCTTTCCTACAGCCCAGTTCTGACTGGTCATTTTCCTACGTCTATACATGTTAATATACCTTTGTTCAAAAGTCAAACTAAAGAATGCCAGAAATTAACCTTTTTTTTAGTTTATATTGGTTGTCTCTAGCAAAAACCAATAGTGTTGTCACTTTGTTGTCTTACCTTCAAGTAATGGGCCTTCAGTCTTCTGTCTTCCTAAACCTTCCCCATCGCTGTCTGGATAGAGGAAGTGTTTTTTCATCAGATTAAAGAAAAATGTGCCAGCAGTGTCAGAAACAACAGCACTGTAGTTTTTTGCTCATAATATAATAATGGCTCATAATATAATAAGTGGAACATGTAGGTAAAAATCAAGGCTTTGTAATGTAAGGATCATTATTAGCTGCTTTTGCCTCACAGCTCTCTTCAAAGCTGGCTGATTAGGAGAAAAACAGCAAAATCTGAAGTTGGAATAATTTTTATAAAGGGGTGTAGTGAGAAAGTTCTTATTTTAAACACATACATCATCAGCACTGCTAATTAGTTTGAAAAATTTATTTCTAAATGCAACTCATTTGATCTTAATCAGCTAGTGGCTTTCTGTAACAGAATAAGCCAGTATCAGCATTATCGCTTCCATGTTGCCTGTCGCTTCTTAGTCTCTTTCATTTTTTATTAATAAAATGGTCTAGTGGCAGCCAAAAGTGACTTCTGATACACTGTTGATGTTTGCTAATAAGAAAAGAAATGATAGAGAAGTACTATAGCATTGCCAGCTACTACTGCACACTGACTATTCTTTGCTTCCTGCTATAGCGCAGGCTTCAGTTAGACCATAAACGCACTGAAGATCATAGAAGTTATGATCTTTTATTTGGGAAGAAATCTTGCAGCAGGTTTCTACATTTCTGAATCCTCCAACTTCCACAAGAGTGGGAAGCAGCCACTATCTTGCTGATAATGAATCTAGAGGTACTGATTATTTTCTATATGTTCTCTCTTTTGCACAATTTCTTACTTTTTTCAGAGTTCTGCAGAATTACTACTGAATTGCTGCAAGTCTCCTGTGTGAATCTTTTATGAACATGCAGTCAGACTAAACTACGTATCAGGGAAAAATAAAGTAAATCCCCTTTACCTTGTGTATCTTCATCCATGGACTCATAGGATGAGTTTTCAGCCTTTTTTTCCCCTTGTGAAAGCATGAGATTCCTTTCCAATCTCTTCAGGAGTTTCAATTTTTCATCTGTTTTATATATACAGAAAAAATATTAGAAACAATTATTTACATTTTCTCTCTTTTACAATGACAGGTTTCACAATGCTTTATTAAGGGTTGTCTGACAGGCAATCAGACCCTTAGTCTTATTTCAGCTGTATTTTTTGCACACAAGGAGTAGTACAAAGCATTACAAATGAAAGCATCATATACAATACTGTTTAGACTTTCTTAAGTGGTTGTGGTAGATGCCTAAAGTTTCATATTCTGGCCTTTAATTTACCCATAATGCTACCCATGTGAAAATTCCCACTCCCTGAAGCAACAGCAGCTGAAAGATACTTTAGCTGGAGAATATTCGCTCACCCTTCACGGGGCTACTTCTTCCTTCACCCCTGTGGTTTCTGCTGGGTTCCCTGTGCTCATGCCGCAGTGCCACCGCCCTCTTGTGGCATAAAAGCGAAGCCCGCAAAGCCAGCTCGGCCAAAGCACCGGGGAGGAGAAACCTGCGGGGTGCCGACTCGTGGGCCAGGCAGTGAGGGCTCCTGGCTTGTGAGGCTGGAGTTGCAGGTGATTCTTAACAGCTTCAAACTGAGCTCTGTGCTGAGGGCTGGCCGATCTGTGCATCTCTTCATTATTAGTTGTCATATTTGGACACATGCAGCTAGACATGATTCCCCCTGGCTGCTCGATGCTGCCCGCTGTACAAGAGCAGGAAGGGGGGCCCTGCTGTGACAAACTTTCCTGCTCTGACAGATGACCAAAGCTGAGCTGCTCTCCGGGCTGGGAGGTCTCTCCCCTTCATGAATGTGTTTGATCAAGGCAGAAACAGGAACAGGATCTCCTTGAGGCTCTCCAGTTAAATTCAGGGTCATCTTAAGTGAGTGCAGTTCTGTGATCTATTAAAGACAAATAATGACTCTGTGGACCCTGTGAAACTGCACTTAGTTTCTTAGTGCACAACCAGGCAAATGAGAAGTGCAGTCAAGTCTATTTGTATCTTGTTGCCAGGTTCCTGGAGTGGCATTCTCTATCCACTCCTTTTAGTTACTACTATATGTGTGGCTAGGGTCGTTTGCAAAAATATTTTCAGTGGCTCAGCTCAGATTTCTTACTACTATGAGAGCTCAGAGAGGACCAGGCTGGCTGGCTAACAGTCCATGCAAAAAATTGTCCTCGGTGTCGTGAATCCAGCTAGACGGGAAAAACTGGGGCACCACTTTAAGACAGAGAAATTTCTTTGGCATCATCATCCCAAGCCATCCTCTCTCCCTAAACACACAAGTTTTTTTCCTCAGAAGAAGCCAAGTCAAACTAAAGTAAAATACTCCCATTATCACCATACCTAACTGACTTTTCTAAGCAGTATTTCTAGACATTTTAGTTGTTCACTAATAGTCATTTCCAAGCATATATCGGAGTTTTCAAACTGGTGTCAAGTCCCACTGGCACTGCAGTAATTTTAACAAAATAGGTGACGAGCAGCCAGGTAGGACTCACCTTTTCCCTTGGAGCTGGGCAGCTGCCTATAACCGAATGGGTCGGTTGTCTTCAGCAAGAGGTAAAGAACAGCCATTGCCCTTACTCCTTTCTTCTCTATGGCTTTCAGGCAGGCTGCACAGCCTCCAGGCAGGACACTGCAGCTGTTGAGGAGCTGAAAGAAAGGTAAGTAAATAGCAAATAGTCCTTCCAATAAAACATAGCCTGTAAAACCATACCCTGCTATATAAATTAATGTATCTCACCCCATCTGTGGGAAATGTAACCCCTTGCCCCTACTATACAAGGGAGAAATCAGGGACAAAGAGTAATGCCAAAGATGGGAAGAGAATGTAAACTCAGCAGCCTGGAGCAGAGCCGTCAACCGGGAAAGAAACATAGTGTGTAATAGTTAACTATTCAAAGAGCTGGAGAAATATAGTTATAGGGTCTGAAAATGGACATGCAATCTCTGCAGTATCTTACAGCAAAATGTCACTAAAAATGGTCCTGCCTAGAAAATAGTGAGCTGAGCTGATCCTGAGGAATTTATACAAAGCCAGTTATTTTTTCACATGGAGAACAATGAAGTAAAAAGCAGTGGCCTGAGTCTCATTTATCTAAGTGCCCTTTTACAGCATTTAGCATGTTTTAGATGTGTTTTAGCATATCAGCTAATTGGACTGTATGTTTTCTCTCCCCAAAGTATATCAGAGAAGTATAAAAGTATCTGTATAACAACATCTTACAAAGGATGCATGTTTCTTTAGTAACTTACATTGTTCTTTTCTTCAGTATTCAGAATAGGTGGATCAGTGGTGGCTAAACATTTTACAAGTGATTCCCAGAAGGACTGGTTCATTTTCTCATGATTCTCCAAGTAATTGGCATCAGCAGTAAAAACCCTCTGGAAAATGTCTGGGAAGAAAAACGAGCAAATCACTGTGCAAGCAGTAGAGGTGGGTTGCGTGGTAGTGTCCTGTGGTGCTCGGTGAAGGTGTGGTAACAGACACGAGACTCTGTGGCATGTTAGCATACAGGAAAGAGAGTAGTGCTGTATTGTATAAAGCAACTCAGTCTGCCAGAAATCAGTAGAAAAATGTCAATAGTCCATACAAATTACCAGCGTCTCTGTGATGCTACTGTCTCAGTTAAAGAACCAGGGGAAGTATTCCTAGCTATTTAATGGGTGCTTATTCTGACTGTGCTATTTTACAGACAGGCACAAAGACAAGGGCTGGATACCAAAGTATTGAGATGATAGCTCATTAGGCATTTAATGCACAGCAAAATCTCCTTCATACATCTAAATTCCCACAAGCACATGCCCGAGGCCTGATGAGAAGCCTGTGGAAGAGCTGGGAACTGACTGCTGGCCTCTCTTTTACAAGCAAGGAGGTGGATGGAGTGTGTTTTCAGAGAAAACATGTTTCATTGACTCATGGCCACTCTGGCAAACACTGTTGTGTAGTGTGAATGAGAGGAAGCTTTGATCTTTGTGTGCTGCCCTTACCTTGCTGTTCTTCAGTAAAATCTGGGAATGGGACATTCAAGTTCTCCATTGCTGTGCCTGTTTGAAAGGGGAGAAAAAGCATATTTAGAAACAGAGCAGTCTGACCTTCTCTATTTTTCTGTCTTACACTTGATTTTCTGCAAACACGGCGTCTATCTCTAGGCACTTTAGTTTTGAAATCATTTCTCTGTTGCAATGGCAGTTTCACATCATGATTCATTTACCCTCCTGGGACCCATTCTCGACTCTGAGTGAGTCTTGCTGGGCTGGCCTTTGGTTATTAGGAAAGAACAGAAGTCTGATCATCATGAGTAAAACAAAAAGAAGTCCAACTTGATCATTCACATTGTTGGTTTTTTACAACTACCAAGGTGTCTAATTAACTATTTACCACAGATGTGAGTAACTTAATAGGCTCTGTTCCATTCACAAAACAGAACGATTATTCTGTACCTTTGACATCCTTATACTTAAAATGTACCAATTGTGGAGAATAGTAGAAATAGTTCATAGGAGAGCCCCGCAAGATTTGGAATCTTTGTCTCACAGAAGACTTTGACACTTCAACATCTGTTCTTCCCAGGTTGTCATGAAAAGGAAATTTCCACTAACTTCAGGTTATTGACTTAAAAATTTTCAATCCCAGATTTCTTACTGGTATTTGCCACAGAAACAAAACATCCTGACGTCTCCAAAATCCAATGTTTCCTTTTGTTTTGCTAAACTCGCCCCAGAAATTTTGTTTTGAGGCTGTTTTATTCTGATGATGCATTTTTTGTGGTGGTTGTGGTTCTGAACAGTTGCCTCCACCTACTGTGATCCAGGCATCCTGCACTGACTGCATCTCCCCTCGTGCAGCATTTCAACTAAAACACTATTGTATTGAGAGATGCAAAAGAAGATTTGTGGGGAGCCTGAAGTACAGTTTCCACTATGTAGGGCACAATAGGAAAACAGTTTATACATCCAGAGGTTTTCTTACAATATGACTTTTGGGTCCATTCAACAAAACACTTTCAGTCAAGCGGTTTGAAAACTAAGTATATTTCCCTTAAATTTTCCAGACGGAAAACTTTCTTTTCCTACAGGCAGTTTCAGTTCTCTGGAGACCATCATATCAGTCAGAAAAATATTCTAATACAAAATCCAAAACAGGTCCAGTTAATACCTTCAGAAGGATAATATAACACACAAGCAAAAACATCATTCTGGAAACAGAACAACTTTTTAGTGTGTCAGTTCTCAAGTAGAGGAAATAAGACACAAACAGACTCCAAAGTAGCTGCAAAACACATCCCTCCTTTGGAACCAGGGTCGAGGTCCCACATTTTCGGTATGTTGGCGATTCCACGGGCTTTTTCCTTTCCTAGGTTGCAAGTGTTCTTCAAGTGATGAGGTCCTTAGTTTGAAACTGGTTTGCTGTTTGGCTCTGGGAAAATTACATAACCTCTTTAATGACTTTTAAAGGCTAAGCCCAGAAAACTGCTTACCTACCTCCTAAGTCTATTGTGACAAAAAAAACACCTAATATTTTAAGAACACTATGAAATTATTCCTGATGATGAGTCTATGCAAGACATCTATGAGGGCAGATAATACCTTTTATTTAACCACTGATATACCTGGAAACTGGCAAGCTTTTGGACAAACAAGCTTTGAACTCTCTTAATTAGTCTAACAAAAGTTTTTACCTCTCCCACAAACCTTGCCTGACTTACAGCCTTTGCTGTAGCTGTGGCAGCAGGGCTGTGTGACAGTCGATGGCAATGTGAGACTGTGAGCACCCGATAGGGAATGCAGGAAACGCATCTGTCCTCTCTGCCCTGGTAAGCAACAGCTGATGTTGAAATACAGGAACCCAGCATACCACACCCTGGATGAACTCGTTCTCAGCGGCACAATAAAGAACGTAATTTCAGTGCAGTTATGTATCTCCAGCTATGATTTCCAGCATTTTTCAGTATCTTCCTTGCCTTCCTATTTACTCAGCTTAAACCCTGCAACAGTGTTTGCTTTTTCAAGTTAAATCCTTTAGACTTCTTTGTGGACTGCACAGTTGAAATACCAGGCCTAAAGGAATACAATTACTTTCAGTGGAGACATTTCTTTTCTGACAGATTAATTCCATTTCATAAAAATATTTCTAAGTCTCCACAGATTTTACTGTTGAGTGAAATTCAGGAGGTTTGTCTTTGGGGTTCCTAATACCTAGTGAAGGCCACTTTCATTGGCACATTCGAGGCACATTGCTCTCCCTGTGACACGAACCTGTCACAGCAGCTGCCTTATGGCTATGCTTTGCATCATCCCAAAGACAAAGTGAGTGGGTACGCACCAGTAGATCTGTCCCACCACGCTTAAAGGAAGAGCAGATACAACACTGAAGGCAGAGGAGATGCTGTCAACCTCCTTTGCTATCATCAGACTGATTTACCTTAAAACTGTTCATTTGCTGGCCCAAATGACCGGACTGCTCAGCTGTAACCACAACAGAAACATATTTGCCTAATGCACTTACGCATCCCGCTCAGGTAAGACCTGGATGCCACAAGAGGATCCAGGAGCAACCAGCACCTGCTCCTGCCTCCCTTTCTGTGCCTCCAGCACAGCTAAGCCCAGTCAGTCACCAAGCTTTACATAACTAAGAAAGTTGGTACCTAATAGACTGTGGGCAATTAATTCCCCTGTGGCTCTTCTGGAAAGAAAATCAGATCTAAACAAAGGATAAGCACATGCATTTAATTATTGTATGTTTTAAAAGTGATTTACTTGATTATGTCTCATAATGAGAGAAGGATGATGATATACTGGCATTTCAGCCTGGCCATGACCTCACTGGGGAATGACATGAACAACAGACCTCATCTTGCTTTCCCCACAGTAAATCAGAACTTAATTGCAGTGAGGTCTTTTTCACATGTTAGAATCAAATTTGTGTGCAGACTCAGGCTTCTCCAGTTGTTTAGAAAGTGAGGCTAATAACTACCATACAATACAACTATTTGCTTAGCTGTTGAAATATCTCTGAGTGAAATTGTTCCATGGGGTAGCAAAAAATGTAAATAAAGTAAAATAAGGTTGTTTTGACTTCAAGACAAAAAACAGACAATCCTAAGCCTTTTCCCTTTGAAACTACTTCTACCTTTCATTTTAATTTATATGCTGACACCAAATCTTGCTAAATTTGAGTTTAAACATCAATGTTAAGTCCCAGTCTGCCCTTCTCTCAAACCAAACCAAACCAAACCAAACCAAACCAAACCAAACCAAACCAAACCAACTTCATAAAGCACACCTGCAAGTCTTAGGCTGGTCCTAGCAGTTGGTTCCACAGGAAGATGTCCTGGAAGGCTGTGACCGTGGTGAAAGCTGGTAGTTTCTTCCAGCGAGACAACAAAAACTGATCCACGCTGGCTCAGTTTGAAACTGTCCCTACTCTAGTCTCCTCGGGCAATGCCACCAGCGAGAGAATGCTGCTATCTGTCTGCTTGC
Source organism: Platalea leucorodia (assembly GCF_965183815.1). NCBI lineage: Eukaryota > Metazoa > Chordata > Aves > Pelecaniformes > Threskiornithidae > Platalea > Platalea leucorodia. The sequence goes on from NC_138831.1 coordinate 16,961,628, forward strand.
CTTCCTGTTGTCACATATAGTTGAAATGTGACAAAGAAGTAGCAAAACGCAAAGACTTTTCACTCGTTACAGCATCCTTGAACACAGGCAGGTGGAGAGACCCAGCGAGCGCATGTCACCATGGGGAGGGCAGCCCCCCAGGCTCGGTGTGACCGTCCCCACGGGGGTGAGCAGGGAGCGGGCAAAGCCCGCCTGCCCCTTGCCGCAGCACCGGTGCTTCCTTCCTCTCCCGGCTCTCACAGCAAGCCCGGACACGGTGGCCGCACTGCTGCCAGCCCTACACCCACAAACCTGAGGCGGTTTGCTGCCTGTTTTCCAGCCAAGCTGGTAAAATAATGGCAGCACTCCCGAACGCATTTACATACCCCATTTGAAATTACCTGGGTTGTATTTCTCCTTACGCGCCGTGTGCTCCTTTCTGTGGTCGTTGGAAAGCTCTGAAGGGAAGAAAATGAGCTCATCAGAAGCCAGAAGAGCTCATGTTTCTAGTCTGAGTAAAGCTAAGGCAAACAAATCTTCCCCTACACATAAAATGGGGGGGTTGCCACGAGGATCTTATAGAAAAAAACCCCAAAATTAAAAGATGTGGAAGTCCAGTCAGGAAGACATAGAGGTACAGGGAAGTCCTGTGCCTTGCCCCCACAGCACCACGACCCCTCGTACAGTGTCGTGATGCCTCAGGGAGTACTCAAGAACCCAGCCGTGTACCAAGAGCCAGGACACAACCCCGAAACACGCTCGGTCTCAGTCACAAGAAGCTCCCGAACCCCTCCCCGGCACTCACCTGCGGGGCTGTGCCGTTGGTCGGGATCCCGGGGCAGGGCATGCGGGTGGGCGGGCAGGCGTCGGGGCCGGTGCTGGGGCCTGACGTGGCCTGCCCTGACTCACAGCGAGAGCAGCAGCGGCTCTGCGTCGTCCTCCGGCGCTCACGCTCCAGGCCTGGCGGGAGGAGCTGTGTGTTCTCCGTGTCCCCGAGCCCTGGGGAAGGCAGAAGCCAAGGGCCAATGCCACTGCTGTAGGGGAGAGGGGCCGGGAGGCCTCCCGGCCTGTCTCAGGCACTGATGGGCCTCAGTGGCCCTGACCGGCCGGGACCCCCCACCCCTGCCTGCAGCTGCTCCAGCACAGCCCCTGCTCGGGCTGGAGGCCTGGGCCCGCTTGTTTGGCCTGTTTGGGACACGAGGGAGAGCCCAGGGGCGTGGGGATCCCTCTTTGAGGAGAGAGGCCCTAGGCTCCCCTAAGGCTGAGCGGGGATGCCATGATGGCGGTTTGGAGGCCCAGGCACACTGCCCTCCTGCCCGGAGCACCCCTGGGCTCAGGGAGGGAGGCGCAGGGGGGAATGCGCGTGCAGGGAGCAAGGAGACGGGTGGCTTTTGTACCACACTCTCATCGGGAACGGGACATTGCCCGCACAGGGGTCAGGCCCAGCCTTCTGGGCTGGGGGGCCCAGGAAGGGTCCCTGCCATCACCCCTCAGGCAGGCGTGCTGCCCATGTCCCTGTGCCCCAGGGCACCGCAGGTCTGCCATCATGGAGCAGCCAGGCTGCTGACAGGGAAGGGAAGGGAAACCATCCATCACACCTGTCTCCAGCAACCAGAGAGGGTGCTGAAAACACAAAGGCAGAGCCACCTCTGGGTTACGGATGTGCTCACCAAGGCGCAACAGACGGAGCCACGTTCAAAATCTTCTTCCGCTGTTTGCTCTGCACGTGAAGTTGCTGAGGGGTCCTGTGTAGGTAAGAGGCACAGCTGCCTCTCTGGGGAAAAGGACTTGACACCACCCTGACCAGGAGATAAGCTTGAAAACAGCACAATCGCCTGCTCTGTTTGCAGGTGCTTGGGGTAGGAATGAGGTGCAGCAGCCTATACTGACTGCCAGCAGCCAGCCAGGCTGTGAGGAGCAGTGCTGGCCATTTACTCCCAGGTAGTCCACCCTGCTTGGGTCAGCCCTCAGCCCCCGCCCGGCATGCTCAATTCTAAGCTTATCTGCTTAGGATCAGACAGGAATCCCAATGCCTAAGTCAGTTTTGGCAAAGAAAATACTTGTATTTCCTAAGCGAACCTCCCCAGCCTAGCATTCGCTTTCACGATGACCAGAGGTCTCTCAGGTCTCCTCATGCACCCTGCGATAGATTTCCACCTGAACCTTTGCCAGGTACGAAGGTGTCTGGATTTCATAGCTGGAAGTTAGGTTCTTATCAAATTAGCTGTGCTTTTCCAGCAAGGCATTGACGTGCGGAAACAGACTCCACAACCCGTAAGGTTGTAAAGTAGGTATGTTTATTCAGCGCTGGGCAGCACGGGGGGGTCATCCCGCCAAAGTCGTGCGCGCCCACGTGTTGGCTTGTCGTGGATTTATACAAGAAAGTGTTACATATACCTAAGGTTTCCCAATACGCCTATACATATGCATTACCTGTCCCCGCTTCATATTAAAATTAACCCCCAGAGGTCATTTCCATAAACCCCTCCCAACTGCGCTTGCGCGATGCCTCCTGGTGGTGGTTGCAGGGGGTCGTGGGGATGAAGGCTGGTGACTCTTCTTCGTCACCGCTGGTAACCCCTTGTTCTTGCGCAGACTCAGTTGCTCCTTGACTCTTGTCCAAACTGCAGGGTCAGTTTCAGCTGGTTTTTAGGACAAGTTTCTGTTCTTATCAAGGAACTGTCCTTCGCTGGGAGATTGCAAGACCCCTTACTTCAATAGTCTTTTGTATAATAGTTACAACTTTTATAGTTACACTCTAAAGCCCCCTTTCATTCCCCCCTTTTCTATATAGTTAGTAAATTCTTTTACTATAGTTTATTTTAATATAATGTTTCTCTAGCTAATGTCTTCTCAAGATATTTGTTAGATTCTAGTTTTCGTCGAAGTTGATTCTTTTTCCATTCGCTGTAGGAATCCCTTGTGTTCTGGAAATACCACCAAGCACACCGAATTATTACACACAGGGTCATAGACAGAATTGCAACTGTAATTGTCACAACAAACAATTGTTTCAACCATGCTAAGTTTGGTAACCAAGATGTTAGTTTTTCTATTAAGTCACTAAATCCCCAAGATGTGTTATCTTGGGCCACTTCATGCAAGATTTTGTTTTTTTCCCAAATTTGAGATAAATTCTTTTCAATCCTTTTGTCTTGGTTAACATAGGTACAGCAGTGTTCACCAAGAACTGTACATAAACCTCCTTATTTAGCAAAAAGCATATCCAGCCCTAGTCTGTTTTGAAGTGTTACTTGTTTTAAAGAAGAAATTTCTTTCTGTAGAGCCGTGAGCGCATCAGCTGTAGCATTATTGATCATTTCCATTGTAGCTGAAATGTTAACTAAGGCTTTTTCTAATTCACTAACTCCTAACCATGGAAGAAACCACCTCGCAAAGCTATGAAACCTGGTTGGCTTTGTTATTAAAGGGTTCAGTTTCCTTTTGATTGGATGGGTTATAGGTTTCATATAGGTGCGTAATAGGCCAAGCGTGCGTAAACTGGTTACATCTTGTGCAATAGTAACATTAGGAACTATGGTCCCTACAGCACATTGGCCCTTCCACCCTAGAGGCAATACCTTATATCCCCATTTTCCACAGATCCAATACCATCCCTGACCTACAGGAGTTGGCCAGCCTTTGGGGATATTGCTGGTGTTTCTCCGGGGCTGTTTGCTATTCCACATATTTGCACCTCCATACTTGATGTAACTAGTGCAATTGGAGTAGGCCCCAACAAAACTTAAAATTCCACAATGTCTGTCTGTGCTATTCCCTCCTGTATTCTGTGTGGTGTTTTCTAGGTAGCACCTCTGGACACAAGGTACTCCTTCAGTCTCGTTCCAGAGTAGGCTTAAATCTATCTGCCATTCGAGATTCCTTTTTGGTATTTCTGTATGCTCGGAGAGGGATATATTGTTAAAGGCATTAGCTATCTCTGAAAAATTGGGAAAAATGGTAGCGACCACGGGGTGGCCATGTCTTGCGTTTGTGGGCAAGTGTGAACAAATCCAGCAGTCAGACCAATTTATGGTACTAGCAATTTTGTCATGTAACTACAAAAAGGTATTACTCTCCCACTCCCCCAGTCTTCTTATTAGGTTTACAATCAGTGTCGTGACAAGGTAAGCTTTCCTTGCTGTACTTGCGCGACTTTCCATGGAGATTTAGGTGCTTTCTTCACTCTGGTGTGATGTATCCAGGCACTCTGCTCTTTGATCTTGATCGCGGTGAAGGAAGTAAGGAGCACCTGGAAAGGCCCTTCCCACTGTGGCTCCAGGGTTTTTTCTGCAAGAGACCTTATATAGATATAATCTCCAGGTTGAATGTTATGTACAGGTCCATCTAAACCTCTACTTCGAGTCCCGATCACAGGTTTTTCAATTTTGTTGAGTTATTTGCTTAATGCTACCATGTGTTGTACTACCTTTGAGGTAAAATGTGGTCCTCTGTCAGAGGATATGGTTGCTGGAACTCCAAAACATGGTATTATCTCTTGCAGTAATGTTTTAGTTACCTCCCGAGCTTTGGCTGTCCTGGTAGGGAATGCTTCTGGCCAACCTGAAAAAGTGCCAGTTAATATTAGCAAATACCTATATCCCCCTTATCTGTGGAGTTTCGAGAAATCTATCTGCCAATTTTAACCGGGAACATTTCCTTTGCTGATATTTCCATATTTCACATGGTTTTCTACTTTTGGGTTGTTCTTTAAGCATACTTCACATCTATTAACTACAATCTTTAGAGTCCTATATAAATTTCTAGCTACAATTTGAGAGTTGTATAAGGCTTCAGTTCTGCAGTGAGTTTTGTTGTGCTCTGTTTTTATAAGTTACCATAATATGCTAAAGAGAACTATTATTCTGTTATCTTTCAACAGTGCCCATCCTGATGGGCTGATTTCAGCTCCTTAGTTAGTGACCAGCTTTTGATCCTTTTCATCATATTCAATTGTTTCAGGTAGTGGCAAAGAATTTTCAGGATTTATCCTTAATACCTCACCTTGTTCTGCAGCTCGCCTTGCCTCATAATCAGCCAATTTATTTCCCACTTCCCTGTCAGTGTTACCTTTCTGATGTCCTTTGCAGTGCATAATTGCCACTGCTGATGGAAGTTGTACAGCATAAGTTGTATCAGCTTGTTTTATACTTTTCCTTTGAGCAGCCAAGAGTCCTCATTCCTTCCAAATTGCTCTATGGGCGTGGACTACACCAAAGGCATATTTTGAATCCGTCCATTTACTCGCAGCCCTTCAGCCAGCTCATACGCTCTCGCTAGGGCAGTTATTTCAGCTTGTTGTGCAGATGTACCCTTAGGGAGTGACTTTGCTTTCACCAGTTGGTCTGTGGTGGTTACAGCATATCCTGCCATTCGAATTCCATTCTTTACGAAACTGCTCCCATCAGTATACCACGTTTGGTCGGCATCCTCCAGTGGTTCCTCCTTCAAGTTTGGTCTGCTTGCATATACAGTCTCAATAGTTTCTATACAATCATGCACGACAGTCTTCATTTCCTGTTTATTGCTACAGCTCGTTTATAAGGACCCAGCTTCTGGGCCAGAATTCCCAGAGTCACCCCTTGCCTTTACATCTGGTAGGTCCAAAGCTGGAGCCTTCATTAGCTCCAATTTCGGTTCCTTGCAACCATAATTGGCACCAACCTGTCATTCCCAAAAAGGTCCGAGGCTCTTTTACCATGGTCGGTCCTGGAGTCCTGCAGATATAGCTTCCTTTCGGTCATTCCCGAGCTGTCTTTGTCCCTTAGAAATCACGAATCCCAGGTATATCACTTCCTTCTTCAGGATTTGGGCTTTCTGTAATGAGACTCGATAACCACTTAGTCCTAGAAAATTCAACAAGCTCACAGTCCGTTCCTTACAATTTTCATCCTTTTCTGCGGTTATTAAGATATCATCCACATATTGCAAAAGAATCCCATTTCCTGGGGGCCTCTCCCAGGTCTCCAATTCCTTAGCTAATTGATTTCTAATAATGGTAGGGCTATTTTTAAATCCTTGGAGTAGCACTGTCCAGGTCAGTTGGGTTTTTCGTCCTGTATCAGGGTTTTCCCATTAGAAGGCAAATAAATTGTGGCTTTCTGGAGCCAAGGTAAGGCAAAAGAATGCATCCTTTAAATCTAATACAGTAAACCATTCATAGGTTTCTTTTAAACTAGTCAGCAGAGTATATGGGTTTGCCACTACTGGATACAAATCTTCACCTATTTGATTTATTGCCCGCAAATCTTGCGCCAATCGATAAGTTTTGCCATCAGGCTTTTTGACAGGCAGAATGGGAGTGTTATATTCTGAAGAGCATTCAGTTAATAGTCCAAATTTTATAAACTCTTCTATAATACTTTTGACCCCTCGCCTATCTTCCAATTTCAAGGGGTATTGCTTTAACAAACTTAAAATTTCAATGTGATTTTCATCTGGTATTTTAAATTCAATTTCCTCATTTCTAAATTTTATTTTGGCATTTAGTTGTTCTAATAGGTCCCTCCCCAGTAATGGTCTAGGAGCCTCAGGCAGGTAGAGAAATTTGTGAATCCCCACACTCTTCCCAATTCTAAATTTTAATGGCCTCAAGAAAAAGCCTTTTCAGCCTGTCCAGTTGCTCTCACATCATTAACATTTTGTTTAACAAGGTTTGATTCAATACAGAGAATGTGGCACCTGTGTCTATTAAAAATTCTACAGGTTTCTCTTCCTTTTCCTAGCTGAACTTTTACCAAGGGTTCCACTAGGGAGGATTCCCTGGTCCCCGTCAATCATTCTCTTGCACTTCTGCCACAGTCTTCAAATTACGTGTCTGCTGGGGGGCATTCTTTTCCAGTGTCTGAACCCTTTACAATAAGCACACTGATTATATTGCAAACTACCCCTTCCTCTACTGTTCATTCCTCTCCCTATTTTCCCAGTTCCTCCTGTTTGCATTCTTTCCAAACTTTGCTGAGCTAACGCAGCCACTGTCTCCTTTCCCAGTTTCCTTCTGTCCTCCCCCTCCCCATTCCGATATACTCTCCACGCTTCCTCCAGTGACTTTCTAAATTCCTTATATCTGGTTCCTTAAGTTTCTGAAGTTTCTTTCTGATATCATTAGTGGATTGTCCCAAAACCAGATACACCAACAGCTGCTGACTCCGGTTCCATAGTAATAAATCTTCTCACAGCAGCCCGTAAGCCATCTAAAAGCTCTGTGGGCGTTTCAGTCTGCCCCTGCTTGATAGCATACAGAGCAGACCAGTTAACTGCCTTTGGGCTACATGAGCTTGGGCTGCCTTTAATACAAGCTGCTTCTCAGTTTCAGTCATCATCTAGCATAAGATCCACATCTTTCCAATCCGGGTCCAAATTCTTAGTAATCCACTCAAACCTTTTCGCAATCCCACTTGGGTTCTGGGTTTCTCTTTCACCTTCAAACACCTCTGTCCAATACTACATGCTGAACAACATTGCTTCAACTTCCCTAACTCTTTCTGATTTTCCTTTTCCAAAGCCAACACCATGGGATCTTGGGGAGCAAAATTAAAACCACAATCTTTCTGCCACTCAGGGTGATTTCGGAGGGTGAAAAACATATCTGCATACATAGCTTCGTCCCATTTTCTCTCCCTCCTTAAAATAACAGGAGTTGCAGCAAGACATTATACTTCATCATCTAATTTATACAATGGCCATCACTGATTACAATTCTTAGAGTTTTCTTATTCACATTTCCTTCAGGAGGACCCCCTATGTCCTTCCAGCGATATAAAATACAACCTAATGGAGATTTCTTTGGTATCTTTTTACTTTGCTGGGACCCTCCCATTTTATTGGTCCCAGTTTTCTCCTGTATTCCCACAGTATCTTAACAGTTAGTTCCACGGTCCACACTTTACCACTCAGAAGGTTACAGAATTACTGTTTTACATCCTTACAACCTTTTTCTTTCGCTTCGTCCGTCTCCGGCCGTTTCCCTCGCGGGACAACGAAACCGCGGATCAGGACTCCGCACTCACTTCACAGCGATGCTGTGTCTCAAACACACACACACACACAAATTTTTACATACAATACATACAATACATACAGTACGAACATATAATATATGCAATACCCGGGTAAATGAAACAGATAATTATCGCTCCAGTTGATATCCCTTCAGCAGCTGCAAAGATTTAAATACTTTTTGTGAGAGGTCCGCTTACCCTTCTCCTGCTTCTTATACAGTCATTAGCAGGTCCGTCCTGGCTCCCGATACCGGGATGCAGCGGTGACCTCAAGATTTGCTCGATCTACCCCCAAGATCGCTAGCGGCCGCTCTATCGGTCAGCAAATCTCCTTGGCCGCTCTATCGGCCGGGGTACCCTCCTCCCCTACGGGGACTATGCTGCACGCCAGACGTCTCTGCGCGGTTTACCAGCAGCCCCGGCCAAGCGTACGACTTACTGGCCCTTCTTGTCAAACATACCGTTTAATCCGCGGCTTCAGGAGGCTGTTGTCTGCTCCCGCGGTGAGCGGCTGGCAGCGGAGGCTCCTCCGAGGAAGATGCTCGGGGCGCGCCCAGGAGCGTCCGCTCCGCAGTCGGTCCCGCGGTGGAGCAGAGACTCTGCTGCCTGGCTCGCCAAACTGACGTGCGGAAACAGACTCCACAACCCGTAAGGTTGTAAAGTAGGTATATTTATTCAGCGCTGGGCAGCACGGGGGGGTCATCCCGCCAAAGTCGTGCGCGCCCACGTGTTGGCTTGTCGTGGATTTATACAAGAAAGTGTTACATATACCTAAGGTTTCCCAATACGCCTATACATATGCATTACCTGTCCCCGCTTCATATTAAAATTAACCCCCAGAGGTCATTTCCATAAACCCCTCCCAACTGCGCTTGCGCGATGCCTCCTGGTGGTGGTTGCAGGGGGTCGTGGGGATGAAGGCTGGTGACTCTTCTTCGTCACCGCTGGTAACCCCTTGTTCTTGCGCAGACTCAGTTGCTCCTTGACTCTTGTCCAAACTGCAGGGTCAGTTTCAGCTGGTTTTTAGGACAAGTTTCTGTTCTTATCAAGGAACTGTCCTTCGCTGGGAGATTGCAAGACCCCTTACTTCAATAGTCTTTTGTATAATAGTTACAACTTTTATAGTTACACTCTAAAGCCCCCTTTCAGCATACAATCAGTGAGTGGGTGCAAATCCTCCGTTTGTTGTACAGTTAAGTGTCATTCCCCAGTGCATTATCTGCTTACTCTTAGAAAGCAACAGGGAGCAGCCCAAGCTGGAGCCAGCCTCCAGTCTCGGATTAGCCTGAGGGAATGGTGATAAACAGGGGGGTTTCTCTTTGCCCTTTCATAGCAATATCTGGTTTGCTATTAGGAACTCTCTTAATGGCCTTTTCAGTTCTGGTAATAGCAAAAATCAGAGATCAGGATGGACAGTCCTGAAAAACAAAGGTCTGTCAGATCCTTGAGTTGTCCACAGGCAATTTCCCACATGCTAGCGACCCCTTTCCTCTCCTCACTGCCTGGCTGTGCAGCACCTCTGTGGTCTGGCTCTCGGGCTGTGCAGGCCAAGAGTTCCCCACTCTCAGCCACTCAGAGAACCAATTGACTTTGATTATGGGTTTAATGCTCTGTTGTCTGGCAGGAGGAAGAGAGACAAACGGTTCCCTCGTCATCCTCACTGCCTCTCTTTTAGAACAACCTGATCCAAAACAGCCCTCTTAGCTTGTCCTACACCTGCAGTAGGCCTGTCACTGCTCTCCTCTGAGCCGCTCTCATCCACCTCTGATGCGTATAACTTCTTCAGCGCAACATTCAACTGAAGCCACCCCAGAGCTGTTTTCTGTTTAGGGGAGCTGCTCCTTCACTAGCAGACCATGGTTTCTGACCCAGGCAGAAGGCAACAAGAGAGTGGGGACGAGGGGGGAGACCTCTCCTGGGCACAAGAGCAGAAAATGGAAGCCCAGTCTAGAGGCTCGGCACCTAACATACACCAGCTACACAGAAACAGGTGTCTTCGCCTTGGTGTTTCCCACTACAGTTGCCCCTGGGTAGATCATTAACTCATTAATTAAGCCTTTCTTAGGCCAGTCTCTTGCCTTTGCCCCCTAGTGTTCTCATCTAAGGAAGCACCCCAGCTCCCATGGCCTCCTGCGCTCCTCCTAGGCCTGCCCAGAGGTAACCCAACCTTTCATTGCTGGACTAAAATACGGTTCTGGGTTTGGCTTCAGTTCAGTAGGATTTGTGTTACGTCCTGGTGGAAGAGTTCCTTTTCCTCAGCAAGCACTGCCTCTGCCAAGCATGATGTTTGGTCAACGGAAAACATGTGTGAAGAGCGATAGCTGGTGTCATAGGAAACTACTAGGGACATTCCAGTAGCACAGTATGTCTATTGATTAGACAAGGTGTGGTCATGTTAAGTCATTTGTCGAATTAAGCTAAGGATTTCACCCTGCTGCAGTTGGTGCCCGAGGAGGGGGTGTGCAGAGCAGGTTGTATACCCTCCCTCTGCTCTGCTCTGCTCTGCTCTGCTCTGCTCTGCTCTCCTCTCCTCTCCTCTCCTCTCCTCTCCTTTGTTCTCCTCTCCTCTCCTCTTCAGGTGGTGATGCTTCTGGAGAGACTGGGACACAGACAGAGAAAGTAATTTATACTTCCTGTAGTAGGTGTGCGTTGACTTTTTTCTCTTCCAGTTGTTTTTTTATTAGTTTGGTTGGTTGGTTGGGTTATTTTAAGCAGGCTGTTTCACTGGTTTTCCACAAGTGCCTATGCAAGTGCCTTGTCTCACCTACCCTGACATATTTAATTACATGTAATGTTTAGCACTTAAAGCAGATGATATTCTGCAGCTGCTTCTGCTGGGAGAATATTATCTAATTAATCAGAATGCTTTATCATGTACTACATGTGTTTATTTTGCCCTTACTTGGGAGCTGTGCTCTGAGAAAGTTAGGAGGATGGTGATCTACTCTTTGTATGCTGGGACAATTGCTTCCAGGAGGGGTTTAGAGACAGGAGACCCATGCTGAGGAGCTCTTCCGCTTGACACTAATTGGGTACGGTGTAGTGTGCACAGATTTGTCACAGAGGCAGGTTGCATGAGAAATGTAGAAATACTCCTGAGTGCGTGCAGGAGGGGCCCAGTGATGGTACAGGTTCGGAGCAGTAATTACCCAGTTAGTCATCACATTTCTGTCGGGTTAAAACACTCCCATGACACCTCTTGCCGTACCCTGACTTTTAGCCAAAGGGTTGGTTAAATTAGTCCCTTCTGTGCATTTACTTACTCGCTACCTTTTGCTTTAAATAAACTCTGCTTAAACAATTGCTGTGAGCCTGCAAGTAGGAGTAACTGAGGGAGGATTAGGCTTCAATGTCCGCTGCATTTTGCAGGCTACAGGTAGTTTTCAGGCACCTTTCTGGTTTTAAACTCTGAACACCTTGGGGGGGAGAGAGAGAAGAGAAAAGCAACAAGTAATAAGCACAACCCACTCCTCTCACCCTCCAGGCTATCCCTGAACTAATGACACCCTCTTGTGCTGGGAGATGGTGAGAAAGCAGCCGCTTGCCTTTGGCTGAGCTGAGAGGAATTCTGCGGTTTAGCCATGAAAGTTTTTGCAGGATCGTATGGGAGAGCGCGTGGATTATGTTGCACTTTTACCGAGACCTTTTGGAGAATTTTTTTCCCCTTCTGTACCCTTTTGGGGAATTACTTGCTATCATAACTAATTCGTTACATTAATATTTCAAACTAACGCAGTAACATTTTTGCTAAAGCCTGCTAAATTGAAGACCTAGGCCTAATTTTATTTCATTTTTATCTAGAAACAGGAGTTCCTTGTTCTATACAGAGCTTCTAGCATCTCTCCTAAGCCCCGTCAAGAACCAAGCAGAACACTACGCTGACCTCTATGCCTGTTTTATCTTATTGTTTCCTTAAACTTTTACTTCCAGTCAAAATTGTATTATTTTCTTCAAATTCATTAGAAGCTTTCTAACGTGATGTGTTGTAGAAAGTGGATCAGGGTGCTATAGCTATATTATTCTCGTAAAATGCCATCATCTACGTGAAAAACCTCCGGTTTCTAATCACTACGGAGACAGTGGCGATAGAGGCTGAAGATGCACAAGACGAAGTTAGTGCGTGTTGCAGACCCTATCGACAGACTCCAGAGAAACGTTCTTTGTGTCTCCTTGTTACCAACGATAATACTGCCAATAGCAGGCTACCGTGCAGATTCTTGAGTCTCACAATTTTTCATTTTTTTTGGCTGGCTGTTACGACGTTAGGCAGCTGTCCTGTGCCTTTGCTGGCAAGCTGAGTGCCTACAGACCTTGAAATAAATGAGCGCCAGGTTTTGCTACAGCAGCTCTGGGACTGTGTGAAGCAGCTACTGAGCCACCGGCAGCTGGGTTATGCCACAGTGCGCGTCGCCCAGGTGTGTCACAGGCATACAGACGCGACCCTTAGTGTTTTGTGCCGCTCCAAAGGTGGCTGTGGCTGCTCTTGCAGACGCAGCTCCCAGCTTGGCAAAGGCCAAATGCCCCAAGTTTCTGCAGCTCCCCAGAAGGTATTCCTTTTTTCCCCTCTGCAAGGGACCAACATTTCAACATCCACCCTCTCGTGGGGTCAGAAGTTAGCTAGGGAAAAAGCCACCAGCCCATCAGCACTGCTGCACTCCCTGAAGGTCCTGCAGCCTGGGCTGAAGCATTTGTGCAGAAAGGCTGCCATCGTGTGGCCTTGTGCCTGGCCACGGCGACAGCGTGCAGGAGGCCCTTGCCAGCAACCTTGCTCCCACCCTGCCCTTCACATCCCTCTCCGGGGCTGTTTTTTAGTTGTACTTGGCTCTGCTGATGCTCAGCTCCGTAGGCCTTTGCAGGCACAGGGTGTCCCAGCCTGCTGGAGCAAGCCCTTCCCAGCCACGATGGGCTCTCTCGCTGCCGTGCTAGAAAATGAAAAGCTCTGGCTTTTCTGGCTTTTCTGGCTTTCTGTACGTGGCAGGAATAAAGCAGAACTGAAGGGCAGCTCAGACGACTGACCTGCAAAGCAAAAATGTCGTTTCACAGCTCAGACTTCTTGTGGAAACGTGCTGAGTTTCTTAGCACAGAAACACAGCAGCTGCAATGGTAGTCAGTCTGCCTTAAAGGCCAGAGACTAAAGCAGTTGCTATGAGGTTGGAGTTTCTGCTTCTCTTATACTTGAAGCATTTGTCTGAAATGCAAAGCCGGTCTGGTTTAGAAAGGAGGGAAAGTGGGCCTGGGTCTGGCACTTGCATGTGAGCTATTTCCTTCCCTGAGCAGTCTCCAAACCAAACGTGGCCTGTGTTTTTGGAGCTTGGGATTTGGTTGGGGTTCTGGATCAGGAGACACGGTAGTAGTTGTGTGCGGTCACGCAGGAAAGGAGCAATGCTGTAGCAAAGCGGATCCGTGGACTGTTTAATCTCTTTGTTTTCCCTGACAACAGGGCTACTTAAACACTGTTCAAAGGCATGCACAGCACTCAGAGACAGCCGGTGTGTAATCCTCATTCCCACAGAGACATGGGCACCGAGACACAGTGATCCACCCCCAAAAGAGTTTATCCTAGCTGAGGGATGGGTGGTACTAATGCAGGTTGGGTTGCGGAGGAGAGCTGAGCTCTCCCAATCCAGTTCCTGCAGTCATCCCTAAATACAGAGCTGGTACTGACGCAGCACTTCGGGGTTGGCTGTGAAATGTCTGGCACGCGCTGGCGTGGAATTTTCAAAAAACCTTTTCATATTTATGGTAGTAGCTTTTGTAGCTGAGCTTTAGCAAACGAAAGATGGGAGCCAAGGAAACACGAACCGTGCTCCAGCGCGCTCCCAGGCAGCAAGGCACCAGCCAGCGGCCTTGCCGTGCATCGGAGGAGCCTGGATCTTGAGGCAAGCCACTGGTTTTGATAATGCTCTCCTCCTACTTTTCAACGGGGGAAGCTGATTTGGCAGCTGTAGTCTCAGGGACAGCCCATAACTAGAGAATTGCAGTCCCATGTGCCTAATGAAGCAATGGAGGCTGTTGGGGTGTTTGGGCCTTGAAGAGAGGTCGGTCTAGCCCAGGGTCCCTTGCCTGTGGGTGAAGCCCAGGATGGCACATAAGAGCAAGGCAAGCATGGGATAATTCCCCTGTGTGCTCTCCCGTGCCCCTGCGAGCCACAGCACCAATTTCGTGAGCAGCAGAGGGGCCCGGTGACCTCTTGGCTGGCTCCTGGCAGCTCTCCAAGCACTCTTTCCAGGCCACGTGCGGCACCCCTCTAGGAGCGGAGGACCAACAGTCCGTGTGACCGGCCAGGTCGGGCTCCTGTCACTGCCTCCTGCACCGTGTGTCAGTCAGGCTGGTCTTGCTGTCTGTTGCTGGCCATGGCCGTGGGCTCCCCTAGCCCCTCAGGGCCCCGCCACTGGTCGGAGGAGCCCCGTGCCTGGCTCCTGCCTGCCGACACTGTGGGCATCCACGAGCTCAGCCAGTGCTGGTGCCTCGCAGGCTTTGCTGTTGATACCACCCGGACACACGTGCGACAGCTCTGTCCCTCTTTATTTGGAGAGAAACGGCTGATCCCCGAAGCTGTCGGTCGGGGTTCTGCCAGTGCACCCCCAACCCCTGCCCTGGCGGGGCCGCCTTCAGTCCTCGCTGGAGGTCCGGGCCAGCACGCTCGGGGGGCAGGGAGGCTCTTTCTGTTGGGGCTGGGGCTGGAGGGCTCTGGGCTGGTTCCGCTGCAGCAGGGCTTCTGGGGACGGGCTAGGGGGGCGCGGGGGCCGTGGGGAGGATGGGCGCGACGGTTTTCCAGGCAGAAGCCGCGGCTGCTGGTGTTGGGTCCGGCTCTCAGGGGCACCAAGGCGGATGGTCCGGCCCTCAGGGATGGCGGGCCGGCTGGTCCGGATGTCCGGGCGCAAGGGGCGGCCGCCGCTTTCCAGCTGGGCTTCCAAAGCTGAAGCGAGGCGCCTGTGGAAGAGAGGAGGCTGCTGAGGCCCTCAGCTGCAGATGAGACACAGGGACTCTCCTCCACAGCACGGCCCAGAGCTGGCAAGGCTCACCACCGCGGGCTGAGCTGCTGGCACACCTTGGCCGAGGTGGACACTTGCACCTCATGGCACCACCGAGCAGGGCCATTCCTGCGGGCAGGTTCACTGGTCAGGAGCGGGCGCTAGTGCCCGTCTCGCTTCCTAGGGCAATCTCATCCCCTGCTCTTTCTCTTCCTGACCTTGCTTTGCCTATGCCTGTCGCTCCTGGGGGCTGCTCTTGTTCGGGCAGGGTCAGCTGGAGCTAACACTGGCTCCAGCCAGAGCAGGCTCCCGAGAAGGCGGCCCAGGAATTAAGAGGCCAATTAAAGCACCTGACAGCAGCAGAAACCTCAGCAGAGTTTTTTGGCCTAGCGCTAACTTGGCGCTCCGCAAGCAGCCCGACCTGAAATGCTTCGTGGCTACGAGCAGCCACCTAAGGCAGCAGTGGCAGAGGGAAATCAACGACTCACTCTATTCTCTTCCTCCGCCAACGGATCATGACATAGCACAACAGTATCACGAGCGGCAGGGAAAAGATGGTTGCTGCTGCGCAGCGCCTTGGCACATCTTTGGGCCAGAAAGCACTTGTGGTCCTCTGGGGATTGGAAACATTTGTGGTTCTCTCGCCGACCACACCTGGAGGAGCAATTCGGGATGTTAGTCCGTCCTGTGCGCCCCTGGTAAGCTTGCAGCACCTTTGATATGGCCAGGAAGTTCTCCGTTTCCCGCCAGTGCTGGTGCCTGGAGGCACGCTCCCACCCTTTGGGACATGTTGTCCCACCGAACAAAACTCAGAAGGCCAGAAGGAGAGCACGCGGGGGAGCGCAGCTGCTTGACCAGTCGCTCCTTCGAGGGACACCGACAAAAACCATCCCTGCAGCAGGGACTGCCACCCCCAACTCTCCCTGCCCTCCCCCCCCCGGGCCAGTTCCCACACCCCGAGGGGACGCAGTCGGCCTTCTCAAGAGGCACTTGAACCTTGCTCTCCCCTTCTCCCTTGTCTCCAGCAGGGGCACCGCTGGCAGCCGCTCCCAGCTTTCGGGACGTGTCTCCCACTTAGGGACCCCAGCAAGACTGCTCAGTACCTGAGTCCGTTCGAAAAAATTCATATACTCTGCCGTGGTGGTCTTCACTGGGCCTTGACAGCACTGCCAAAAAGCAGAGACGACAGGGAAGGCCTCAGCGTGGCTCAGGCACAGAGGATGGGCGAGGACGGGGAGGTTCCCTCTAAGCCCCTGCCCAATCTGGGAGTCAGGGCATCGCTCTGGACCTCAGCTCACGGGAGGGATCCCGCTCTGTGCTGCTCTTGTGCCCTGGGCCTCTAGGGCCTCACGGCAAGCTCTGGGCTGCAGCTACAGCGGGGGTACATTCGTGCAAGAGTCACATCTCCCATCATCTGCGGAACGTGGTCCAGATGCCTCGACCCCAAAACGCTTTCAGCTTTGGCTGCTGACGTGACGTGCAAGAGCGGGCACCGGGGGAAGAGCCTGCTGACACACAGCCATCCTGATGGGTGACGCCGGCTGACCATGGGACAGCAATTACCTGCCATGCCGGCGGCTTGCATCGCCTCTGTTTCTTTAGGAGGGACTGGCAGTGAGCCGCTGCTTCCTTCTGGAAACACCTCGTTTTTCACAGCCTCTTGGTCCATCTCTTGAGAAAGAAGGAGGGACAGCTGGATCAGATGGAACCGTTCCCCATCAGGGAGATGGCATCTTCAGGAGGCAAGACTTCTCAAAGACTTTGATAAGGTTTAGAAAAAAACGCCTGGGCTTTTGGGGCTGCGCCTCGTCACTACTCCAAACAACAGTCACGCCTGACCTGCTGGGAGACTGGGAAATTACACGTGACCTGCTGGTTTGCATCGCACGTAGTGCATTCTTGGCAAGCTGTTAGGTGATGCTAAATGCCTTTCTTCAAAGAGGACAGGAAGAAGTTGCAGCCAGGCCAGCCAGGGAAACAGCCCTTCTGAGAAAGGCCCTCGTGCCCTTCCCTGTAAGCACCGGCAACGGTCACATTCGTCCCTTCCCAGCTGTCGCTCTGCAGACGGGAAATCGAGCACAACCCAAAAAGCCTGCAGAATCGGCATCTCCACCTGACTTCCAGCACTAGGAAAGGGCAACCGGCGTTGCTTGGAACCTCGCTCCCGCCTGGAACTGGCCCAGTGGGCAAGCAGTGCCGCATGTGAGCTGAACAGAAGTTCAGCACACGCCAGGCCCTCAAATCTGCATACCGACGTCTGCCCAAACCAGCTCTGAGCCGTAACGGTAAAACTGGCACTCAGCTTGAACCACAACTGGCAGCAGAGGCTCTGCATCGTCTCTGTGGCTGGCCAGCACCTGCCGGTGAGGCGTGAAACACAGCATCGCTGCTGCGAGGCTCTGATCGATCCCTTCCTGCTGCGCAGGCCACAGCACGTCCAGACGTGTAGCTAAAACCTCCAGTTCCGAGTCTGACGGCTAAGGCAGAGTGAAATATACCCACCGTGTCCTCTGTCCAGCTCCCTCAGGATTTCCCTTAGGACTTCAGGTGGCTCTGGGCACTTTTTTCCTCCTTTGCCTTGGAACTTTGCTCTTCGAGGAACTGAGCAGAAAGTATTCGGTTCAATTTCACATGAATAAATTAGAGAAAAGCAGGGCTTAGCCCCTGAGGTCAGCAGAGACAGACTACTCACTCCTGCGATGCCGGCTGGGCTGTAGCGCAGCATCCAGCCGAGGAGCTGGGAAAGTCCTCCCTGCAGGCCCATCTGTAACTAAACACCCAGAGAAGCTTCCGTCATCGCCTGTGATCTACATCGGCAGAACTGCACCGCAGCAGCGGTAAGGACACCACGCGAGGGGAGGGCACACGCGTGCAGGTCTCCATCCTCACACCTGCAGAGGTGCCCGGCTGGCTGAGCGCTGGGCTGGCAGCTCTCAAAGGGAGGAAAAAGCCATGACATACCCACGCGATCTCCCGCAGCCTTGCTCCTGGAACCCAGCTGGGAAGCTCTGTCACCTTCGCCTGCAGGCACAGCTGCAAACAAGCGCAGGACACAACAGCTCCTGTGACGCAGCTCAAGAAACTTCTTCAGATAAGAGTGGCACAGA
The DNA here is from genome assembly GCF_965183815.1 of Platalea leucorodia. Classification (NCBI taxonomy): domain Eukaryota; kingdom Metazoa; phylum Chordata; class Aves; order Pelecaniformes; family Threskiornithidae; genus Platalea; species Platalea leucorodia. Next base: position 16,979,688 of record NC_138831.1, read on the forward strand.
GTGCAGTTCAAAGGGGGAATTGCCCCACGGCACTCCTCTCTCCCTTCCGCTCAGGAGCATGGTGTTTGCACCAGAGTTACTGCATGCCTGCAGTGCCACTGTGCTGGGAGGAAACGAACCACCAAGGAAAGGGACATCGAGAACTTACCTCCAGGATGCCCCAAGGGCTCCAAACCAACATCCAGCCGAGAAGCTGGATAACCATTGCCACCACCCTCATCTAGAAGCAAGCACAGATGAGAAATGTTTCCCTTGCACACTGGGACCCACTGCTGCCTCAGTGAAGTGCAGGCACTGGAAGGGGGTCAGGTAACAACATGGGAGCCAGGTGTAGGTCGAGCTTGCCAAAGCTGCAGAGGGGCCCGGTGACCTCCTGGCAGACACCTGGCAGCTCTCCACACACTCTTCCCAGGCCATGTGCAACACCCCTGAGGAGCGGACGGACCAACATACGGCCCCTCGGGCTCTCGCGCACAGAGAGGAAACCCTCACTAAAGCACTGGAGGAAAAAACCCATCATCCACGCTTCTCAGGGAGAGCAGCCCGCTAGCCCGTGAAAAGCTGCATCAGCACCGCCCGCTTACCTGCTCCCCTCGCTCGCCACGGAGCCGCCCAGGCAGCCCTGGCATGCAGGGCCACCAGGAGGAGGAGGATGAGGAGGAGGCGTTGGGCGGGGGCCATGGCCCCCTGCACTCGCACCATGCTGCTGCTACCACCGCTGTGGCCACCGCTGCTGCCGCACTCGGGGCAGGGGGGCTGAGCAGTCAGTTCATACGGCTGGCGCAGCCCCGCGGGGCTCTGTGACCTCACAGCCCCGCTGTGACCTCACGGCCAGGCCGAGGCTGCATGGGAACAGCTCTCAGGGTGCTCATGGAGAGCTGCTGGAGCACAGCCGGGGGAGCTGCCCTCCCGGGGAGTGGAGCACGTCCCGTCGGGCAGCTCCGTCCAAGGGCTGGGACGCAGTCCCACCCAGGGCTGAGCCCGCAGCTCTGCCCTGTTTTCCAGGCACTGTCACAGGGGCAGCGAGGAACTCACAGTCCCCCAGAACAACAGGAACCCACAGCCAAGGGGTTTCAGGGCCACTGAGAAGCAGGCAGCCCAAGCACCCGAGACCAAAGGAGCTCGCTCTCCCTTGTGGCAGCCACCTTGGTGCGACGTGTCCGGCCTCAGCCCGCTTGTGCACGAGTTAGCGCACAGTCTATATTCATGTCATTTCTGCAGTTCCATTGTTATCAATACAAAAATATTTGCCCTGCTCCCAAATGGCTGCGAAGGAGCAAGGGGAAGGCTCGAGGGGCTGGGGATCTGAGGAAGGGGCTGCTGGCTGCTAGACAAGGGGGGAGCAGTGAACTGCGCCCAGCCGCTGGCCTGGCTGAGCCCACAAATCCTGCAGCAAGCACGGGGGATCAACGTGGGGTCTGAGGGCACTCTCCCCACCCACCGCCCTGACCAGTCTTCCAGGAGCAGCCTGCTACAAAACCTGCTCAAAATCAGCACCTCTCTTCTTCCTCGTCCTCCCAGTTCCCTGGGGTCCCTTCCCACCTCCATTCTTCTGGCTTTGCAGTAGGGCTGGAAGCACCTCATGGAGGCAGAGCCACAGGCAGGGGAGAGCGCACACTCCCTGGGAAGCACAGGCAGCCCCAAGGACCATTCCCTGATCCATCATACCTGAGCCAACAGTGAGCCCTGGCAGCCAGGAGGGCCAACCCTGTCCTGGGGTGCAGCAAGCACTGCACTGCCAGCCGGTCGAGGGAGGTGATTGTCCCGCTCTACTCTGCACTGGTGCGGCCTCACCTTGAGCACTGTGTGCAGCTTTGGGCCCCACAGTACAAAAAGGATACAAAGCTACTGGAGAGTGTCCAGAGGAGAGCCACAAAGATGGTGAAGGGTTTAGAGGGGAAGCCATGCGAGGAGCGGCTGAAGTCACTTGGTCTGTTCAGCCTGGAGAAGAGGAGACTGAGGGGAGACCTCATCGCGGTCTACAGCTTCCTCACAAGGGGAAGAGGAGGGGCAGGCGCTGATCTCTTCTCCCTGACGACCAACGATAGGACCTGAGGGAACGGCAGGAAGATATGCCAGGGGAGGTTTAGGTTGGGCATTAGGAAAAGGCTCTTCACCCAGAGGGCGGTGGAGCACTGGAACAGGCTCCCCTGGGAGGTAGTCACGGTGCCAAGCCTGCCAACATTCAAGCAGCAATTGGACAACGCCCTCAGACATATGGTGTGATTTTTGGGGTTGTCCTATGCAGGGACAGGGGTTGGACTCGATGATCCTTGGGGGTCCCTTCCAACTCAGGACATTCTGTGATCTGATCCTCCCTCTTGATGGTCCTGGTTTCAGCTGGGATAGTGTTAATTTTCTTCTTAGGAGCTGGTACAGTGCTGTGGTTTGGGTTTAGGATGAGAATAATGTTGATAACACACTGATGTTTTGGGTCTTGCTAAGCAGTGCTAAGTTGTTGCTAAGTAGGGCTTACACTGGTCAAGGACTTTCCAGCTTCCCATGCTCTGCCAAGGTGCACAAGAAGCTGGGAGGGGGCACAGCCAGGGGGGCTGACCCAGACTGGCCAAAGGGCTATGCCATACCATATGACATCACGCTCAGTATATAAACTGGGGGAAGAAGGAGGAAGGGGAGGACGTTCGGCCCAATGGCGTTTGTCTTCCCAAGTAACAGTTACGCGTGATGGAGCCCTGCTTTCCTGGAGATGGCCGAACACCCGCCTGCCGATGGGAAGGAGTGAATGAATTCCTTGTTTTGCTTTTGTTTGCCTGCACAGCTTGTGCTTTACCTATTTAACTGTGCTATTTTTATCTTACTTCAGTTATTAAACTGTTCTTATCTCAACCCACGAGTTTTCTCCCTTTTACCTTTCCGGTTCTCTCCCCCGTCCCACCGGTGGGGGGAAGGGAGCGAACGGCTGCATGGCGCTTAGCTGCTGGCTGGGGTTAAACCACAACATTGATCCAGCCCCTTTCCTCAGCACTTTTGAGCACACAGCCATCGCAAAGGATGTCAATATTCAATCCTCACCTTTTGTGGAGGACTTTTGGGGAGCTAGGGCAGCCAAAGCAGGTACTGCCGTCAGCTGTGTTTGTTAGGGGAAATGCTGAGGGTTACTAGAGACACCAGCAGCAGAGAGGGGGAGAATGGCCTCCAAGAGGTAATGTAAATCCATGTCTCACCGCCATTTCTCCCACGTGCAAGCAGTATTTTACTGCAAGCGAGCCCTCCTGCAGCTCCTTTCCCTTGCGTTAAAAGCAAGGTTTAACCCAGCCTTGGCTCCAACGGCATTTCTGCCCTCCTCTGCCACAAGGGCCAGAGGCAGAACCCACAGCGCACATCTAGCTTTTGAATTCAGTCTAAATACCAGACAAGGTCTCCCCTGGAGATTTCCTGGGGGTGTTCTTCCTCTACCTACAGAGGTACAGGCACACGCATCCCCTGTGAACACAAAGAAGTCAAGGCGAGCTGTCGGCAGGACTCCGAGTTGGATCGATCCAGTGTTTCCCCAGGATATTATTCTCAAACTTTTGCTCCAGGAGGTACCCAAGGAGAATCCTCCCCTCCCCAAAAAAGAGGGCTCCGTCAACCACTGACTTCACGTTTCTGTGATATAAAGTGAAAACGCACAAGGATGCGTCAGACTGCAGGGGGAGAGAGGGACGGTGAGGGGAAAGGTAAGGTGACGGTGCATCCACCCAAAAGCTTTTATGTGGACTAGGACCAAGTCCCAGGTCCTGATGCTTTGCAGAGTTCAGAGCAATACTGCTAACAGCTTTTTGGAACCTGGACACGCAAATCTCAGTGAATCTGGAGACCTTCCATACTCCCCTGACTTCCCCAGCTCACTGACCTGGTGCGGTCGGCAGGCAACCACAGGCAGGCAGGGCCAATCTTCTCTTTGAGAGACAACGACTCGAGGTGCCTTCAAAACAGCTTGCTCTCCAGTTCAGGCGCTGGGAAAAGGTCTCAGCTGCCAATACCGACAGCTGCAAGGTCGCCTGAGCAGCTGGCTCTCTCAGGACAAGAGGAAAGCATGCTTTGAGGACACACAGCATGCTGTCATCTCCTGCTACGTTCAACGTGCTGTGGGGCGAACAGCACCACTAACACGGCACGTAAATCAGTCTCCCGATTCAGGATACACAAGTCCGCTCCAGAAAAGTTTAATGTGCGTTCCTGGGGCATCATGTTCTGAAAAAGACACAGTACAAGAAAAAAAAGGCAAGCAGAATTCCCCGGTCTGTAAAACAATCCGAATGCTTCAAATATATCAAGGCTGCACACCACAGCAGCTGCTGGAAGCAGCAGCATCAGCCCGAGGATCAGGAGGCTCCTCCACCTCCCAGAGACAGCCTGGAATAAGCAGCGCCCAGACCAGAAAGCCTGGTCTTGCAGAGCCCTCAGGAACTACCGAGACTCCCAGAAAGGGAAAGAAAAAGGGCAGAACTCCGTACCGCAGTGAGCTGCCCAGCATCCCTACTGGGAGATGAACCAGACAGGCTGATCCCACAGGGCTCAAGCTCCGCGAGAGCATGTGTCCTGGGAGGAGCGGGACCCTCTAGAAGACAGAGCCCCACACCAAAACGGCTTTGGCCACACCAACTGTGTGGCAACACCTACTCCTGTGAGGAGCCCTGTGGTCAGAGGAAAAAGGGAGAACCATGACAACAGCCTGTCAGGAGACCAGGAGGGGATCCGAGACACACACCACACTACTAGCTGGGAACAGGAACAAGCAATGGATCTCAAGCGAAGAGGTCAGCCTGGTACAGCCCCAGTCCCAGAGACGTCTGTGGTACCCTCTGTCTCCCACTCAGTCTTTACGTGAAGAATCTTAGGATCATTTAGGCAGGGACCCCTGGTGTTCTCTAGCTCACCCCCCATTCAAAGCAGGGCTAACTTCAAAGTCAGATCAAGCTGTTCAGGGCCTCGTCCAGACAAGTATCGAGTTATCATCTCGATAACGTAACATCAACGTTAAGTCCCAGTCTGCCCTTCTCTCAAACCAAACCAAACCAAACCAAACCAAACCAAACCAAACCAAACCAACTTCATAAAGCACACCTGCAAGTCTTAGGCTGGTCCTAGCAGTTGGTTCCACAGGAAGATGTCCTGGAAGGCTGTGACCGTGGTGAAAGCTGGTAGTTTCTTCCAGCGAGACAACAAAAACTGATCCACGCTGGCTCGGTTTGAAACTGTCCCTACTCTAGTCTCCTCGGGCAATGCCACCAGCGAGAGAATGCTGCTATCTGTCTGCTTGCCTTCCTGTTGTCACATATAGTTGAAATGTGACAAAGAAGTAGCAAAACGCAAAGACTTTTCACTCGTTACAGCATCCTTGAACACAGGCAGGTGGAGAGACCCAGCGAGCGCATGTCACCATGGGGAGGGCAGCCCCCCAGGCTCGGTGTGACCGTCCCCACGGGGGTGAGCAGGGAGCGGGCAAAGCCCGCCTGCCCCTTGCCGCAGCACCGGTGCTTCCTTCCTCTCCCGGCTCTCACAGCAAGCCCGGACACGGTGGCCGCACTGCTGCCAGCCCTACACCCACAAACCTGAGGCGGTTTGCTGCCTGTTTTCCAGCCAAGCTGGTAAAATAATGGCAGCACTCCCGAACGCATTTACATACCCCATTTGAAATTACCTGGGTTGTATTTCTCCTTACGCGCCGTGTGCTCCTTTCTGTGGTCGTTGGAAAGCTCTGAAGGGAAGAAAATGAGCTCATCAGAAGCCAGAAGAGCTCATGTTTCTAGTCTGAGTAAAGCTAAGGCAAACAAATCTTCCCCTACACATAAAATGGGGGGGTTGCCACGAGGATCTTATAGAAAAAAACCCCAAAATTAAAAGATGTGGAAGTCCAGTCAGGAAGACATAGAGGTACAGGGAAGTCCTGTGCCTTGCCCCCACAGCACCACGACCCCTCGTACAGTGTCGTGATGCCTCAGGGAGTACTCAAGAACCCAGCCGTGTACCAAGAGCCAGGACACAACCCCGAAACACGCTCGGTCTCAGTCACAAGAAGCTCCCGAACCCCTCCCCGGCACTCACCTGCGGGGCTGTGCCGTTGGTCGGGATCCCGGGGCAGGGCATGCGGGTGGGCGGGCAGGCGTCGGGGCCGGTGCTGGGGCCTGACGTGGCCTGCCCTGACTCACAGCGAGAGCAGCAGCGGCTCTGCGTCGTCCTCCGGCGCTCACGCTCCAGGCCTGGCGGGAGGAGCTGTGTGTTCTCCGTGTCCCCGAGCCCTGGGGAAGGCAGAAGCCAAGGGCCAATGCCACTGCTGTAGGGGAGAGGGGCCGGGAGGCCTCCCGGCCTGTCTCAGGCACTGATGGGCCTCAGTGGCCCTGACCGGCCGGGACCCCCCCACCCCTGCCTGCAGCTGCTCCAGCACAGCCCCTGCTCGGGCTGGAGGCCTGGGCCCACTTGTTTGGCCTGTTTGGGACACGAGGGAGAGCCCAGGGGCGTGGGGATCCCTCTTTGAGGAGAGAGGCCCTAGGCTTCCCTAAGGCTGAGCGGGGATGCCATGATGGCGGTTTGGAGGCCCAGGCACACTGCCCTCCTGCCCGGAGCACCCCTGGGCTCAGGGAGGGAGGCGCAGGGGGGAATGCGCGTGCAGGGAGCAAGGAGACGGGTGGCTTTTGTACCACACTCTCATCGGGAACGGGACATTGCCCGCACAGGGGTCAGGCCCAGCCTTCTGGGCTGGGGGGCCCAGGAAGGGTCCCTGCCATCACCCCTCAGGCAGGCGTGCTGCCCATGTCCCTGTGCCCCAGGGCACCGCAGGTCTGCCATCATGGAGCAGCCAGGCTGCTGACAGGGAAGGGAAGGGAAACCATCCATCACACCTGTCTCCAGCAACCAGAGAGGGTGCTGAAAACACAAAGGCAGAGCCACCTCTGGGTTACGGATGTGCTCACCAAGGCGCAACAGACGGAGCCACGTTCAAAATCTTCTTCCGCTGTTTGCTCTGCACGTGAAGTTGCTGAGGGGTCCTGTGTAGGTAAGAGGCACAGCTGCCTCTCTGGGGAAAAGGACTTGACACCACCCTGACCAGGAGATAAGCTTGAAAACAGCACAATCGCCTGCTCTGTTTGCAGGTGCTTGGGGTAGGAATGAGGTGCAGCAGCCTATACTGACTGCCAGCAGCCAGCCAGGCTGTGAGGAGCAGTGCTGGCCATTTACTCCCAGGTAGTCCACCCTGCTTGGGTCAGCCCTCAGCCCCCGCCCGGCATGCTCAATTCTAAGCTTATCTGCTTAGGATCAGACAGGAATCCCAATGCCTAAGTCAGTTTTGGCAAAGAAAATACTTGTATTTCCTAAGCGAACCTCCCCAGCCTAGCATTCGCTTTCACGATGACCAGAGGTCTCTCAGGTCTCCTCATGCACCCTGCGATAGATTTCCACCTGAACCTTTGCCAGGTACGAAGGTGTCTGGATTTCATAGCTGGAAGTTAGGTTCTTATCAAATTAGCTGTGCTTTTCCAGCAAGGCATACAATCAGTGAGTGGGTGCAAATCCTCCGTTTGTTGTACAGTTAAGTGTCATTCCCCAGTGCATTATCTGCTTACTCTTAGAAAGCAACAGGGAGCAGCCCAAGCTGGAGCCAGCCTCCAGTCTCGGATTAGCCTGAGGGAATGGTGATAAACAGGGGGGTTTCTCTTTGCCCTTTCATAGCAATATCTGGTTTGCTATTAGGAACTCTCTTAATGGCCTTTTCAGTTCTGGTAATAGCAAAAATCAGAGATCAGGATGGACAGTCCTGAAAAACAAAGGTCTGTCAGATCCTTGAGTTGTCCACAGGCAATTTCCCACATGCTAGCGACCCCTTTCCTCTCCTCACTGCCTGGCTGTGCAGCACCTCTGTGGTCTGGCTCTCGGGCTGTGCAGGCCAAGAGTTCCCCACTCTCAGCCACTCAGAGAACCAATTGACTTTGATTATGGGTTTAATGCTCTGTTGTCTGGCAGGAGGAAGAGAGACAAACGGTTCCCTCGTCATCCTCACTGCCTCTCTTTTAGAACAACCTGATCCAAAACAGCCCTCTTAGCTTGTCCTACACCTGCAGTAGGCCTGTCACTGCTCTCCTCTGAGCCGCTCTCATCCACCTCTGATGCGTATAACTTCTTCAGCGCAACATTCAACTGAAGCCACCCCAGAGCTGTTTTCTGTTTAGGGGAGCTGCTCCTTCACTAGCAGACCATGGTTTCTGACCCAGGCAGAAGGCAACAAGAGAGTGGGGACGAGGGGGGAGACCTCTCCTGGGCACAAGAGCAGAAAATGGAAGCCCAGTCTAGAGGCTCGGCACCTAACATACACCAGCTACACAGAAACAGGTGTCTTCGCCTTGGTGTTTCCCACTACAGTTGCCCCTGGGTAGATCATTAACTCATTAATTAAGCCTTTCTTAGGCCAGTCTCTTGCCTTTGCCCCCTAGTGTTCTCATCTAAGGAAGCACCCCAGCTCCCATGGCCTCCTGCGCTCCTCCTAGGCCTGCCCAGAGGTAACCCAACCTTTCATTGCTGGACTAAAATACGGTTCTGGGTTTGGCTTCAGTTCAGTAGGATTTGTGTTACGTCCTGGTGGAAGAGTTCCTTTTCCTCAGCAAGCACTGCCTCTGCCAAGCATGATGTTTGGTCAACGGAAAACATGTGTGAAGAGCGATAGCTGGTGTCATAGGAAACTACTAGGGACATTCCAGTAGCACAGTATGTCTATTGATTAGACAAGGTGTGGTCATGTTAAGTCATTTGTCGAATTAAGCTAAGGATTTCACCCTGCTGCAGTTGGTGCCCGAGGAGGGGGTGTGCAGAGCAGGTTGTATACCCTCCCTCTGCTCTGCTCTGCTCTGCTCTGCTCTGCTCTCCTCTCCTCTCCTCTCCTCTCCTTTGTTCTCCTCTCCTCTCCTCTTCAGGTGGTGATGCTTCTGGAGAGACTGGGACACAGACAGAGAAAGTAATTTATACTTCCTGTAGTAGGTGTGCGTTGACTTTTTTCTCTTCCAGTTGTTTTTTTATTAGTTTGGTTGGTTGGTTGGGTTATTTTAAGCAGGCTGTTTCACTGGTTTTCCACAAGTGCCTATGCAAGTGCCTTGTCTCACCTACCCTGACATATTTAATTACATGTAATGTTTAGCACTTAAAGCAGATGATATTCTGCAGCTGCTTCTGCTGGGAGAATATTATCTAATTAATCAGAATGCTTTATCATGTACTACATGTGTTTATTTTGCCCTTACTTGGGAGCTGTGCTCTGAGAAAGTTAGGAGGATGGTGATCTACTCTTTGTATGCTGGGACAATTGCTTCCAGGAGGGGTTTAGAGACAGGAGACCCATGCTGAGGAGCTCTTCCGCTTGACACTAATTGGGTACGGTGTAGTGTGCACAGATTTGTCACAGAGGCAGGTTGCATGAGAAATGTAGAAATACTCCTGAGTGCGTGCAGGAGGGGCCCAGTGATGGTACAGGTTCGGAGCAGTAATTACCCAGTTAGTCATCACATTTCTGTCGGGTTAAAACACTCCCATGACACCTCTTGCCGTACCCTGACTTTTAGCCAAAGGGTTGGTTAAATTAGTCCCTTCTGTGCATTTACTTACTCGCTACCTTTTGCTTTAAATAAACTCTGCTTAAACAATTGCTGTGAGCCTGCAAGTAGGAGTAACTGAGGGAGGATTAGGCTTCAATGTCCGCTGCATTTTGCAGGCTACAGGTAGTTTTCAGGCACCTTTCTGGTTTTAAACTCTGAACACCTTGGGGGGGAGAGAGAGAAGAGAAAAGCAACAAGTAATAAGCACAACCCACTCCTCTCACCCTCCAGGCTATCCCTGAACTAATGACACCCTCTTGTGCTGGGAGATGGTGAGAAAGCAGCCGCTTGCCTTTGGCTGAGCTGAGAGGAATTCTGCGGTTTAGCCATGAAAGTTTTTGCAGGATCGTATGGGAGAGCGCGTGGATTATGTTGCACTTTTACCGAGACCTTTTGGAGAATTTTTTTCCCCTTCTGTACCCTTTTGGGGAATTACTTGCTATCATAACTAATTCGTTACATTAATATTTCAAACTAACGCAGTAACATTTTTGCTAAAGCCTGCTAAATTGAAGACCTAGGCCTAATTTTATTTCATTTTTATCTAGAAACAGGAGTTCCTTGTTCTATACAGAGCTTCTAGCATCTCTCCTAAGCCCCGTCAAGAACCAAGCAGAACACTACGCTGACCTCTATGCCTGTTTTATCTTATTGTTTCCTTAAACTTTTACTTCCAGTCAAAATTGTATTATTTTCTTCAAATTCATTAGAAGCTTTCTAACGTGATGTGTTGTAGAAAGTGGATCAGGGTGCTATAGCTATATTATTCTCGTAAAATGCCATCATCTACGTGAAAAACCTCCGGTTTCTAATCACTACGGAGACAGTGGCGATAGAGGCTGAAGATGCACAAGACGAAGTTAGTGCGTGTTGCAGACCCTATCGACAGACTCCAGAGAAACGTTCTTTGTGTCTCCTTGTTACCAACGATAATACTGCCAATAGCAGGCTACCGTGCAGATTCTTGAGTCTCACAATTTTTCATTTTTTTTGGCTGGCTGTTACGACGTTAGGCAGCTGTCCTGTGCCTTTGCTGGCAAGCTGAGTGCCTACAGACCTTGAAATAAATGAGCGCCAGGTTTTGCTACAGCAGCTCTGGGACTGTGTGAAGCAGCTACTGAGCCACCGGCAGCTGGGTTATGCCACAGTGCGCGTCGCCCAGGTGTGTCACAGGCATACAGACGCGACCCTTAGTGTTTTGTGCCGCTCCAAAGGTGGCTGTGGCTGCTCTTGCAGACGCAGCTCCCAGCTTGGCAAAGGCCAAATGCCCCAAGTTTCTGCAGCTCCCCAGAAGGTATTCCTTTTTTCCCCTCTGCAAGGGACCAACATTTCAACATCCACCCTCTCGTGGGGTCAGAAGTTAGCTAGGGAAAAAGCCACCAGCCCATCAGCACTGCTGCACTCCCTGAAGGTCCTGCAGCCTGGGCTGAAGCATTTGTGCAGAAAGGCTGCCATCGTGTGGCCTTGTGCCTGGCCACGGCGACAGCGTGCAGGAGGCCCTTGCCAGCAACCTTGCTCCCACCCTGCCCTTCACATCCCTCTCCGGGGCTGTTTTTTAGTTGTACTTGGCTCTGCTGATGCTCAGCTCCGTAGGCCTTTGCAGGCACAGGGTGTCCCAGCCTGCTGGAGCAAGCCCTTCCCAGCCACGATGGGCTCTCTCGCTGCCGTGCTAGAAAATGAAAAGCTCTGGCTTTTCTGGCTTTTCTGGCTTTCTGTACGTGGCAGGAATAAAGCAGAACTGAAGGGCAGCTCAGACGACTGACCTGCAAAGCAAAAATGTCGTTTCACAGCTCAGACTTCTTGTGGAAACGTGCTGAGTTTCTTAGCACAGAAACACAGCAGCTGCAATGGTAGTCAGTCTGCCTTAAAGGCCAGAGACTAAAGCAGTTGCTATGAGGTTGGAGTTTCTGCTTCTCTTATACTTGAAGCATTTGTCTGAAATGCAAAGCCGGTCTGGTTTAGAAAGGAGGGAAAGTGGGCCTGGGTCTGGCACTTGCATGTGAGCTATTTCCTTCCCTGAGCAGTCTCCAAACCAAACGTGGCCTGTGTTTTTGGAGCTTGGGATTTGGTTGGGGTTCTGGATCAGGAGACACGGTAGTAGTTGTGTGCGGTCACGCAGGAAAGGAGCAATGCTGTAGCAAAGCGGATCCGTGGACTGTTTAATCTCTTTGTTTTCCCTGACAACAGGGCTACTTAAACACTGTTCAAAGGCATGCACAGCACTCAGAGACAGCCGGTGTGTAATCCTCATTCCCACAGAGACATGGGCACCGAGACACAGTGATCCACCCCCAAAAGAGTTTATCCTAGCTGAGGGATGGGTGGTACTAATGCAGGTTGGGTTGCGGAGGAGAGCTGAGCTCTCCCAATCCAGTTCCTGCAGTCATCCCTAAATACAGAGCTGGTACTGACGCAGCACTTCGGGGTTGGCTGTGAAATGTCTGGCACGCGCTGGCGTGGAATTTTCAAAAAACCTTTTCATATTTATGGTAGTAGCTTTTGTAGCTGAGCTTTAGCAAACGAAAGATGGGAGCCAAGGAAACACGAACCGTGCTCCAGCGCGCTCCCAGGCAGCAAGGCACCAGCCAGCGGCCTTGCCGTGCATCGGAGGAGCCTGGATCTTGAGGCAAGCCACTGGTTTTGATAATGCTCTCCTCCTACTTTTCAACGGGGGAAGCTGATTTGGCAGCTGTAGTCTCAGGGACAGCCCATAACTAGAGAATTGCAGTCCCATGTGCCTAATGAAGCAATGGAGGCTGTTGGGGTGTTTGGGCCTTGAAGAGAGGTCGGTCTAGCCCAGGGTCCCTTGCCTGTGGGTGAAGCCCAGGATGGCACATAAGAGCAAGGCAAGCATGGGATAATTCCCCTGTGTGCTCTCCCGTGCCCCTGCGAGCCACAGCACCAATTTCGTGAGCAGCAGAGGGGCCCGGTGACCTCTTGGCTGGCTCCTGGCAGCTCTCCAAGCACTCTTTCCAGGCCACGTGCGGCACCCCTCTAGGAGCGGAGGACCAACAGTCCGTGTGACCGGCCAGGTCGGGCTCCTGTCACTGCCTCCTGCACCGTGTGTCAGTCAGGCTGGTCTTGCTGTCTGTTGCTGGCCATGGCCGTGGGCTCCCCTAGCCCCTCAGGGCCCCGCCACTGGTCGGAGGAGCCCCGTGCCTGGCTCCTGCCTGCCGACACTGTGGGCATCCACAGCCGTGCCCGGCCGTGGAGCTCAGCCAGTGCTGGTGCCTCGCAGGCTTTGCTGTTGATACCACCCGGACACACGTGCGACAGCTCTGTCCCTCTTTATTTGGAGAGAAACGGCTGATCCCCGAAGCTGTCGGTCGGGGTTCTGCCAGTGCACCCCCAACCCCTGCCCTGGCGGGGCCGCCTTCAGTCCTCGCTGGAGGTCCGGGCCAGCACGCTCGGGGGGCAGGGAGGCTCTTTCTGTTGGGGCTGGGGCTGGAGGGCTCTGGGCTGGTTCCGCTGCAGCAGGGCTTCTGGGGACGGGCTAGGGGGGCGCGGGGGCCGTGGGGAGGATGGGCGCGACGGTTTTCCAGGCAGAAGCCGCGGCTGCTGGTGTTGGGTCCGGCTCTCAGGGGCACCAAGGCGGATGGTCCGGCCCTCAGGGATGGCGGGCCGGCTGGTCCGGATGTCCGGGCGCAAGGGGCGGCCGCCGCTTTCCAGCTGGGCTTCCAAAGCTGAAGCGAGGCGCCTGTGGAAGAGAGGAGGCTGCTGAGGCCCTCAGCTGCAGATGAGACACAGGGACTCTCCTCCACAGCACGGCCCAGAGCTGGCAAGGCTCACCACCGCGGGCTGAGCTGCTGGCACACCTTGGCCGAGGTGGACACTTGCACCTCATGGCACCACCGAGCAGGGCCATTCCTGCGGGCAGGTTCACTGGTCAGGAGCGGGCGCTAGTGCCCGTCTCGCTTCCTAGGGCAATCTCATCCCCTGCTCTTTCTCTTCCTGACCTTGCTTTGCCTATGCCTGTCGCTCCTGGGGGCTGCTCTTGTTCGGGCAGGGTCAGCTGGAGCTAACACTGGCTCCAGCCAGAGCAGGCTCCCGAGAAGGCGGCCCAGGAATTAAGAGGCCAATTAAAGCACCTGACAGCAGCAGAAACCTCAGCAGAGTTTTTTGGCCTAGCGCTAACTTGGCGCTCCGCAAGCAGCCCGACCTGAAATGCTTCGTGGCTACGAGCAGCCACCTAAGGCAGCAGTGGCAGAGGGAAATCAACGACTCACTCTATTCTCTTCCTCCGCCAACGGATCATGACATAGCACAACAGTATCACGAGCGGCAGGGAAAAGATGGTTGCTGCTGCGCAGCGCCTTGGCACATCTTTGGGCCAGAAAGCACTTGTGGTCCTCTGGGGATTGGAAACATTTGTGGTTCTCTCGCCGACCACACCTGGAGGAGCAATTCGGGATGTTAGTCCGTCCTGTGCGCCCCTGGTAAGCTTGCAGCACCTTTGATATGGCCAGGAAGTTCTCCGTTTCCCGCCAGTGCTGGTGCCTGGAGGCACGCTCCCACCCTTTGGGACATGTTGTCCCACCGAACAAAACTCAGAAGGCCAGAAGGAGAGCACGCGGGGGAGCGCAGCTGCTTGACCAGTCGCTCCTTCGAGGGACACCGACAAAAACCATCCCTGCAGCAGGGACTGCCACCCCCAACTCTCCCTGCCCTCCCCCCCCCGGGCCAGTTCCCACACCCCGAGGGGACGCAGTCGGCCTTCTCAAGAGGCACTTGAACCTTGCTCTCCCCTTCTCCCTTGTCTCCAGCAGGGGCACCGCTGGCAGCCGCTCCCAGCTTTCGGGACGTGTCTCCCACTTAGGGACCCCAGCAAGACTGCTCAGTACCTGAGTCCGTTCGAAAAAATTCATATACTCTGCCGTGGTGGTCTTCACTGGGCCTTGACAGCACTGCCAAAAAGCAGAGACGACAGGGAAGGCCTCAGCGTGGCTCAGGCACAGAGGATGGGCGAGGACGGGGAGGTTCCCTCTAAGCCCCTGCCCAATCTGGGAGTCAGGGCATCGCTCTGGACCTCAGCTCACGGGAGGGATCCCGCTCTGTGCTGCTCTTGTGCCCTGGGCCTCTAGGGCCTCACGGCAAGCTCTGGGCTGCAGCTACAGCGGGGGTACATTCGTGCAAGAGTCACATCTCCCATCATCTGCGGAACGTGGTCCAGATGCCTCGACCCCAAAACGCTTTCAGCTTTGGCTGCTGACGTGACGTGCAAGAGCGGGCACCGGGGGAAGAGCCTGCTGACACACAGCCATCCTGATGGGTGACGCCGGCTGACCATGGGACAGCAATTACCTGCCATGCCGGCGGCTTGCATCGCCTCTGTTTCTTTAGGAGGGACTGGCAGTGAGCCGCTGCTTCCTTCTGGAAACACCTCGTTTTTCACAGCCTCTTGGTCCATCTCTTGAGAAAGAAGGAGGGACAGCTGGATCAGATGGAACCGTTCCCCATCAGGGAGATGGCATCTTCAGGAGGCAAGACTTCTCAAAGACTTTGATAAGGTTTAGAAAAAAACGCCTGGGCTTTTGGGGCTGCGCCTCGTCACTACTCCAAACAACAGTCACGCCTGACCTGCTGGGAGACTGGGAAATTACACGTGACCTGCTGGTTTGCATCGCACGTAGTGCATTCTTGGCAAGCTGTTAGGTGATGCTAAATGCCTTTCTTCAAAGAGGACAGGAAGAAGTTGCAGCCAGGCCAGCCAGGGAAACAGCCCTTCTGAGAAAGGCCCTCGTGCCCTTCCCTGTAAGCACCGGCAACGGTCACATTCGTCCCTTCCCAGCTGTCGCTCTGCAGACGGGAAATCGAGCACAACCCAAAAAGCCTGCAGAATCGGCATCTCCACCTGACTTCCAGCACTAGGAAAGGGCAACCGGCGTTGCTTGGAACCTCGCTCCCGCCTGGAACTGGCCCAGTGGGCAAGCAGTGCCGCATGTGAGCTGAACAGAAGTTCAGCACACGCCAGGCCCTCAAATCTGCATACCGACGTCTGCCCAAACCAGCTCTGAGCCGTAACGGTAAAACTGGCACTCAGCTTGAACCACAACTGGCAGCAGAGGCTCTGCATCGTCTCTGTGGCTGGCCAGCACCTGCCGGTGAGGCGTGAAACACAGCATCGCTGCTGCGAGGCTCTGATCGATCCCTTCCTGCTGCGCAGGCCACAGCACGTCCAGACGTGTAGCTAAAACCTCCAGTTCCGAGTCTGACGGCTAAGGCAGAGTGAAATATACCCACCGTGTCCTCTGTCCAGCTCCCTCAGGATTTCCCTTAGGACTTCAGGTGGCTCTGGGCACTTTTTTCCTCCTTTGCCTTGGAACTTTGCTCTTCGAGGAACTGAGCAGAAAGTATTCGGTTCAATTTCACATGAATAAATTAGAGAAAAGCAGGGCTTAGCCCCTGAGGTCAGCAGAGACAGACTACTCACTCCTGCGATGCCGGCTGGGCTGTAGCGCAGCATCCAGCCGAGGAGCTGGGAAAGTCCTCCCTGCAGGCCCATCTGTAACTAAACACCCAGAGAAGCTTCCGTCATCGCCTGTGATCTACATCGGCAGAACTGCACCGCAGCAGCGGTAAGGACACCACGCGAGGGGAGGGCACACGCGTGCAGGTCTCCATCCTCACACCTGCAGAGGTGCCCGGCTGGCTGAGCGCTGGGCTGGCAGCTCTCAAAGGGAGGAAAAAGCCATGACATACCCACGCGATCTCCCGCAGCCTTGCTCCTGGAACCCAGCTGGGAAGCTCTGTCACCTTCGCCTGCAGGCACAGCTGCAAACAAGCGCAGGACACAACAGCTCCTGTGACGCAGCTCAAGAAACTTCTTCAGATAAGAGTGGCACAGAGTGCAGTTCAAAGGGGGAATTGCCCCACGGCACTCCTCTCTCCCTTCCGCTCAGGAGCATGGTGTTTGCACCAGAGTTACTGCATGCCTGCAGTGCCACTGTGCTGGGAGGAAACGAACCACCAAGGAAAGGGACATCGAGAACTTACCTCCAGGATGCCCCAAGGGCTCCAAACCAACATCCAGCCGAGAAGCTGGATAACCATTGCCACCACCCTCATCTAGAAGCAAGCACAGATGAGAAATGTTTCCCTTGCACATTGGGACCCACTGCTGCCTCAGTGAAGTGCAGGCACTGGAAGGGGGTCAGGTAACAACATGGGAGCCAGGTGTAGGTCGAGCTTGCCAAAGCTGCAGAGGGGCCCGGTGACCTCCTGGCAGACACCTGGCAGCTCTCCACACACTCTTCCCAGGCCATGTGCAACACCCCTGAGGAGCGGACGGACCAACATACGGCCCCTCGGGCTCTCGCGCACAGAGAGGAAACCCTCACTAAAGCACTGGAGGAAAAAACCCATCATCCACGCTTCTCAGGGAGAGCAGCCCGCTAGCCCGTGAAAAGCTGCATCAGCACCGCCCGCTTACCTGCTCCCCTCGCTCGCCACGGAGCCGCCCAGGCAGCCCTGGCATGCAGGGCCACCAGGAGGAGGAGGATGAGGAGGAGGCATTGGGCGGGGGCCATGGCCCCCTGCACTCGCACCATGCTGCTGCTACCACCGCTGTGGCCACCGCTGCTGCCGCACTCGGGGCAGGGGGGCTGAGCAGTCAGTTCATACGGCTGGCGCAGCCCCGCGGGGCTCTGTGACCTCACAGCCCCGCTGTGACCTCACGGCCAGGCCGAGGCTGCATGGGAACAGCTCTCAGGGTGCTCATGGAGAGCTGCTGGAGCACAGCCGGGGGAGCTGCCCTCCCGGGGAGTGGAGCACGTCCCGTCGGGCAGCTCCGTCCAAGGGCTGGGACGCAGTCCCACCCAGGGCTGAGCCCGCAGCTCTGCCCTGTTTTCCAGGCACTGTCACAGGGGCAGCGAGGAACTCACAGTCCCCCAGAACAACAGGAACCCACAGCCAAGGGGTTTCAGGGCCACTGAGAAGCAGGCAGCCCAAGCACCCGAGACCAAAGGAGCTCGCTCTCCCTTGTGGCAGCCACCTTGGTGCGACGTGTCCGGCCTCAGCCCGCTTGTGCACGAGTTAGCGCACAGTCTATATTCATGTCATTTCTGCAGTTCCATTGTTATCAATACAAAAATATTTGCCCTGCTCCCAAATGGCTGCGAAGGAGCAAGGGGAAGGCTCGAGGGGCTGGGGATCTGAGGAAGGGGCTGCTGGCTGCTAGACAAGGGGGGAGCAGTGAACTGCGCCCAGCCGCTGGCCTGGCTGAGCCCACAAATCCTGCAGCAAGCACGGGGGATCAACGTGGGGTCTGAGGGCACTCTCCCCACCCACCGCCCTGACCAGTCTTCCAGGAGCAGCCTGCTACAAAACCTGCTCAAAATCAGCACCTCTCTTCTTCCTCGTCCTCCCAGTTCCCTGGGGTCCCTTCCCACCTCCATTCTTCTGGCTTTGCAGTAGGGCTGGAAGCACCTCATGGAGGCAGAGCCACAGGCAGGGGAGAGCGCACACTCCCTGGGAAGCACAGGCAGCCCCAAGGACCATTCCCTGATCCATCATACCTGAGCCAACAGTGAGCCCTGGCAGCCAGGAGGGCCAACCCTGTCCTGGGGTGCAGCAAGCACTGCACTGCCAGCCGGTCGAGGGAGGTGATTGTCCCGCTCTACTCTGCACTGGTGCGGCCTCACCTTGAGCACTGTGTGCAGCTTTGGGCCCCACAGTACAAAAAGGATACAAAGCTACTGGAGAGTGTCCAGAGGAGAGCCACAAAGATGGTGAAGGGTTTAGAGGGGAAGCCATGCGAGGAGCGGCTGAAGTCACTTGGTCTGTTCAGCCTGGAGAAGAGGAGACTGAGGGGAGACCTCATCGCGGTCTACAGCTTCCTCACAAGGGGAAGAGGAGGGGCAGGCGCTGATCTCTTCTCCCTGACGACCAACGATAGGACCTGAGGGAACGGCAGGAAGATATGCCAGGGGAGGTTTAGGTTGGGCATTAGGAAAAGGCTCTTCACCCAGAGGGCGGTGGAGCACTGGAACAGGCTCCCCTGGGAGGTAGTCACGGTGCCAAGCCTGCCAACATTCAAGCAGCAATTGGACAACGCCCTCAGACATATGGTGTGATTTTTGGGGTTGTCCTATGCAGGGACAGGGGTTGGACTCGATGATCCTTGGGGGTCCCTTCCAACTCAGGACATTCTGTGATCTGATCCTCCCTCTTGATGGTCCTGGTTTCAGCTGGGATAGTGTTAATTTTCTTCTTAGGAGCTGGTACAGTGCTGTGGTTTGGGTTTAGGATGAGAATAATGTTGATAACACACTGATGTTTTGGGTCTTGCTAAGCAGTGCTAAGTTGTTGCTAAGTAGGGCTTACACTGGTCAAGGACTTTCCAGCTTCCCATGCTCTGCCAAGGTGCACAAGAAGCTGGGAGGGGGCACAGCCAGGGGGGCTGACCCAGACTGGCCAAAGGGCTATGCCATACCATATGACATCACGCTCAGTATATAAACTGGGGGAAGAAGGAGGAAGGGGAGGACGTTCGGCCCAATGGCGTTTGTCTTCCCAAGTAACAGTTACGCGTGATGGAGCCCTGCTTTCCTGGAGATGGCCGAACACCCGCCTGCCGATGGGAAGGAGTGAATGAATTCCTTGTTTTGCTTTTGTTTGTGTGCACAGCTTGTGCTTTACCTATTTAACTGTGCTATTTTTATCTTACTTCAGTTATTAAACTCTTCTTATCTCAACCCACGAGTTTTCTCCCTTTTACCTTTCCGGTTCTCTCCCCCGTCCCACCGGTGGGGGGAAGGGAGCGAACGGCTGCATGGCGCTTAGCTGCTGGCTGGGGTTAAACCACAACATTGATCCAGCCCCTTTCCTCAGCACTTTTGAGCACACAGCCATCGCAAAGGATGTCAATATTCAATCCTCACCTTTTGTGGAGGACTTTTGGGGAGCTAGGGCAGCCAAAGCAGGTACTGCCGTCAGCTGTGTTTGTTAGGGGAAATGCTGAGGGTTACTAGAGACACCAGCAGCAGAGAGGGGGAGAATGGCCTCCAAGAGGTAATGTAAATCCATGTCTCACCGCCATTTCTCCCACGTGCAAGCAGTATTTTACTGCAAGCGAGCCCTCCTGCAGCTCCTTTCCCTTGTGTTAAAAGCAAGGTTTAACCCAGCCTTGGCTCCAACGGCATTTCTGCCCTCCTCTGCCACAAGGGCCAGAGGCAGAACCCACAGCGCACATCTAGCTTTTGAATTCAGTCTAAATACCAGACAAGGTCTCCCCTGGAGATTTCCTGGGGGTGTTCTTCCTCTGCCTACAGAGGTACAGGCACACGCATCCCCTGTGAACACAAAGAAGTCAAGGCGAGCTGTCGGCAGGACTCCGAGTTGGATCGATCCAGTGTTTCCCCAGGATATTATTCTCAAACTTTTGCTCCAGGAGGTACCCAAGGAGAATCCTCCCCTCCCCAAAAAAGAGGGCTCCGTCAACCACTGACTTCACGTTTCTGTGATATAAAGTGAAAACGCACAAGGATGCGTCAGACTGCAGGGGGAGAGAGGGACGGTGAGGGGAAAGGTAAGGTGACGGTGCATCCACCCAAAAGCTTTTATGTGGACTAGGACCAAGTCCCAGGTCCTGATGCTTTGCAGAGTTCAGAGCAATACTGCTAACAGCTTTTTGGAACCTGGACACGCAAATCTCAGTGAATCTGGAGACCTTCCATACTCCCCTGACTTCCCCAGCTCACTGACCTGGTGCGGTCGGCAGGCAACCACAGGCAGGCAGGGCCAATCTTCTCTTTGAGAGACAACGACTCGAGGTGCCTTCCACTACTGTCAGCACCTTGGCACCAAAATGCAAGATACGCTATCTTCTGGGATCTTTCAAGAAAAGTCCAGCTTTGCAAGGCTACTAGGGACAAAGCACAGCTCTCCCTCAACAACTCAGCTGTGTCCTAACACATGCCTCTCGAGATCACCTCAGGTCACTGAATTATTTCATCATCATCATCATCATCATCATTATTATTATTATTAGATATGACTACATTTGACTTGAAAGCTGTTTTCTAAAATCAAGGCTCTCCTAGCAGTGGGTACCTAGAGAGCCCAAAGGTTATTTACTAGAACCTAGATTTATGTGAGAAGTCTGGTCCAATCCATTCATCTTAAAACACGTGCTTTGGATCAGACACTATGACCTTTATGGGATAGGCAAAGCTTGAATTCCAGCTCTATCTCCATCTTCTGCTGACAGCAGAAAAAATGGTCATGCCAAGGTAGTATCACCTCACCTCCTGCCCAAGATCAAAATTCAGTGCTACCATGCATTCCCAAACCTTGGAAGTGTTAACTCAAATGAGGGCTGCAGGATTACTCCGATCACGCCATGAGGTTGGGCTGCCTGTCCAGCAGGCAGCGAGCACTAAAAGCCCGCTGTTACCATTTGAGAGTGCAAACCTCTCTCAAGCTACAGTTGTGGCTCAGGCTCTAAGGAAACTGCTCAGATCTCAGGACTCCACTCCAGGACATCCAGAATAAGCAATGGCACCTACCAATCTTGTATGACAGCACCATCTCTCATCATTTGGTATTGCCCCTGAGCAAAAGCACAGTGATCCGTGGCTGCTCCACTCCACTGTAAGCTCTGCAGGGTTGGTACAAAGCACTTATTTCCCTTGGGACTTACGCACCAGAAGTGGCCGCGCCTCCCAGATGTGCAGCCCAGCCTGACAGTAAAGTGCAACTGGCTAGGTGAGCTGAAGGAAAGGCTGGAAGAGCACTTACTCAAACAATGGAAAACACAGAGCTTCCTACAGAGAACAAAACTCTGAGCTTGGGAGAGGACCTACGCTGAGGAACAACCAGCTGATGTCGGACCTGCCAGGCTGAAACATATAAAGTAGAACATTAAGTTACACAGGTGCCCAGTAAAGTAAACACTGCGGACGTCACATTGCCGTCATGAAAAAGATAGCTTCCAGTTGGAGAATAATAGACCGAGACATTTAAAGCCTGCTGAGAATCAAGAAGACCTTTACTGACACCAACTCCATGGACTCCCCAACAAATACTAAATATGAGCAGTGAGTCTGCAGTTCTAGATGCCCACTGGAAAACCAAGATAAATAGAGGTGTGGCAGGAAGAGAGATTTCCTTCTCCTTGCCACTTTCCTTCCTAGAGAAGAGGATAAACACCTCTTCCTAGGTGCCAGCTAAGGGCACTCTCCTGTGGCACGTGCACCACGGCAGGTGAGCCTGCTGTCCCCACCCAGCCCTGGCAGTGTGCACATGTGCATGTTGGGACACCCTCCAAACCATCGGGATCACCAGATTTTCCGCTGTGACCCCAGCGGGAGCACAAAGCACCTCAACGATTGAGCCACGTCAGTCAGGTGCCTCCCAGAGCTGAGAGCGGCCAGGCCTGCAGCCCCTGGAGCGCGTCCCCCCCATCACAGCCCCCATGCATGGGGAGGAAGGCAGGCCTGAACCCTGTGGGCCAGGCGGGTGGAAAGGCAGGCTCTGAACATCCGAGACGTTGGCGGGGAGCCGGGCAGCCCGCGGCCCGGCCCCAGGCAGGCAGGCAGAGAGCAGGCAGGGCAGGAGCACAGCGGTTTATTGGCAACACAAGCAGAGGCGGCGGCGGCGGCAGGCCCCGGGCAGGGTGCGGGGTGCTCCGGCGGGGGGCCGGGGCCGCCCCGGGCCTACGTCAGCGTCTCGCCCTTGGTGACCTGCGGGAAGAGGAGAGGCCTCAGCCAGGGCTGCCTCAGCCAGGGCCGCCCCGGCCCGGCCCGGCCCCGGGCCCCCGCCCCCCCGCCCTCGCCCCGCCGCTCACCCGGGCCTCGATGTACTCGATCCTGCGCTCGAGCGCCGTCAGCTTCTCGTTCAGGGTGGCCAGCCGGGACCGGCACGACATGTCTGCGGGGAGGCGGCAGTGAGAGACCGCGGGCGCCCGCCCCGGCCCGCCGCCACCCCACCCCCGCCCCCCGCCGCCCTCACCGAAGGAGTTGAGGAAGTCCGCGATCTTCTTGATGGAGCTGGTGATCACCTCGATGTACTCGCGGTTGGCCCAGTCCTGGTGGATCTCCCGCTGCACCGGGTCCTCCTGCACCGACATGGCCGCCCCCGCCGCGCACCGCGCCTGCGCGGCGCCACGCACCGGCGCCGGGCGGAGCCGCCCCCGCCTCAGGCCCCGCCCGCCGCCGCCGCCGCCCGCCGCCACCGCCCGCCGCCTCAGGGATGCGGGGGGGAGCGGCCCGCCCCGGCCGCCCCGTCCTCGTCGCTGGTCTCCGTGCCGCTGCCGCTCGGCTCCTGCGGGGGACGCCGCCGTCAGAGCCGGAGCTGCCCCCTGCCCCCCGCCCCCCTTGCGTTGTGACAAGAGCTTCAGCCCAGCGGCTGAAGGCGGCGGGCCGCGCCGCCCGTGGAGAAGTACCTCAGCAGGGCTCTCTGCGGAGTCCTCCTCGTCCGAGTCCCGCTCTTCAGAGGCTTGAGACAAAATTTCTTCTCCCTAAGTTGGATGCAAGAGACCTGTGCTGAGTGTGTGCGAAGCAGCCACAGCGTGCTGGGATGGAATGGGAGACAGCGGCGTTTCATTACCATCTTGAATGAACAGTTTTTGAGTAAAGAGCAGGTTTTGTTTCAACTGTCCTGCTTCAAGATGAAGAAAACGGCCAGAATTGGCTTCTGTTAAAGCCACAGACAAGAGCGTGTGAAGAGGTGTTCAAGCGACCTTTACCTCCTGTGGTTCTTGCCAGCGAGCAGAGGAAGGATCCCCCGCACCCCTTCGTTACAAACAACAAAAACTGACCGCTCCACAGCCTCACTGCAAGGAAGCCCCCGGAGATGCAGGCCCTTAATCGTGGAATAAAACACTTCTTTCTGCTGCACTAGACTAATACGGTCACATCGAATTTGGCCTTTTAGCTCTACCCACACACAAGGGCAGAATTACAGCTGTCTGGGCAAGATGAGCATTGTCCTTCCCCAGGTTTTAATTGCCCCAGGCAGGACAGTGATTCTCACCTGAAGATCCCGATTTTTAAGGATGCCCACCCAGAACGCCTCCTGGCAGTGGTTGAACGCCAGCATTGCCTTCACTCGGTATACAAATTGTTCCAGTGACTTCTTCAACAAAGGCACGTGGTTGGTCAGTCCAATGTCTTGGCAAATCTAAACATGAAACGATTAAACATGACCGCGATTGATTCTTGCCCAGTATTCTGGCTATTTAAAAAGCCATTGGTTATACAGGTGGGAGGGATGGGACACGATCCCCACAAAGCTTGCCCAGATTATGTCATTTCTTGGCCAAATTCTTTTATAGCTTGTGTTAAAAAATAAAACTCAGATAAGCATTTTGTCTAAGGCAGCAAAATGATCCCTTGCAACAATCCAAACAGCCATATCCACTCTGGATAAAAACAGAAGGAGCCTCAGCTTTTCTCACGAACCCTAGAGAGAGGCTAGTAACTCTTCTACATAAGTCAGATGAATTCTGCTCACCCCTGGGAAATTATTTTGAGAATCTGCTTTTCCTTTGCTCCATCATCTCAGCAACAGACTGGTGCCACTCACTCTGTTCTCCGAGAACAACACACAGCTCTTCACACACAGATCTCACACTGCTGCCATCTTGCTTGTGGCAGCCACAGCTTGCTTGCGCACAAATGTCTGGGAGCTGCATTGCTGCTGGTGGTGCGTGCAACTGATAATGTTTGAGTCTGACTCACGTACAAGCCATTGCTGGTGAAATAGCAGAGTTATCTATGGAGGTCAGCAATGGGCAATCACACCATTCCAGTCCAAAGCAAAAACCAATGCTACAAGCGGCCAGACTCCAACACTACCTACCTCAGAAGGGAGATAGCTACTTGCTGATAGCCACAAGCTGCAGACTAATGCTGCAGGGAGTTTCATGTCAGGAAATTGCTGAATGCCCAAGCACAGAGAAGAAAGAATGAGAAAGGTGTTGAGTAAGCCACTGCGATGACAATCTGTTCTTGCTCAGCGTCTGATGCAATTCCTTTACACTAGCTATATGGAATGTGTGTGCACTATAAACTCCAAAGCCAGCTTGACCAGACCAAAGAAGCACTGGCTTTTGGAGAACTAGGACAGGAGGGAACAGATGGACTTGCTGTAAGCAAAAACCAGCTGAGGAAGGGCAGCTATGCCAGGTATTGCGTGAGATTTAGCTCTGGGTGAGCATCTCTTCCTGCTAGGCTTGGATCTGCAGTACAGAATAGAGTCATTGCTAAACCAGAAAACCTGCCAAGAGCCATAAACAATTATTTTGTGCATAAGTATTTTCCTTTTTCATGAGAATACTTTGTAACCTTCTTGCATTAAGATGCTCTCATTACCTATACTCTGAAATCAGATCAGCTTAATTTCTTGGAAGAGTTCAGCGTGCCTGGGAAGAGGGACACTGCTTTGCCTCGTGTTCTGCCAGCAGGGAATGGGTGACTGAATACCAACAGCAATCTGTTCTCTAGCCCGTGTAACAGGCAGGACCTAGCAATCATCAGCACTAAACAGAGCCAAATCAGGGAAAACCTCGCTAATGACACAATCAACCACCACAGTGCTCCCTGGGTCCTGGAACCTGCCCAACCGTCTGCAGGCAGTTTGGAGACTCAACATTAAGTACCACAGCATTTGCAAAAATCTGTCTCCAGAAAGTGTCCCCATGTCCAGCATTAGATATGTAAACAGAAGAGAGGCTTGGTGTGAAAGAGTAAATGACAAATACTTGGGAAATCACAGGCGAAGCTGATTGCCACTGTTTGCTGTGTGATGTTCTTTAAAGACACTCATATTGAGGGAGAGTAGCAAATCTTAGGTAACACTGCATGGTACATCAGTGAGCATCTACTAGTTTTGTATCAAAGTGAAATCAAGACTGGTTTAATAAATGTTGGTGTCAACTCCTCTTCAAACAGGTATGGAGCATTCATTGCATACATTTATTTGCCTAGATTCAGCTGCTGCCCTGTCATTCTTGCAAAAATGATTTGGCACAGAGACCTAATGAGATTGCAACAGATACAAGGGCAGTGGTAAAACACAGGTGTTCGCTAATTGCAGTTACGTGCTAACAGGGTCCATGGGACACAGCATTTGAAAACGCTAGTCAAGTGCAAAGACAAGACATTGCAAGCTGCAATGATGTTATCCTGTTTACAAGGTGAATTGAGACTTTAAAGCAGGCATGAGGATTTCACTTTCAAACACGAGAAGAACTTTTTAGCATCTCCAGGGTTTGTGCCAGCTTCCAGTTCTCCCCTATGCTGATAGCTGCAACGGCACGTTCTGGTCCCCAGCTAGACTTTTATGCTCCTGATGCCAGCTCTGGACTAAATTGGTAGTAAATCTAGCTTGGGGAGCCATGCTAATAGCTGGCTTTCTCCCTTCAAATACTTTGGCAAAGCTCCCTTCTTGGACACGTGTTCTTGAATCTCTGAGGAGTCTAATAGGAACAAAGCAGCACGCATGATGTTCTTTGTAATCGCCTTGTGCCATGTGATTCTCTCTTGCGACAAGCACTGGCTGTCCACGTTGCAATCCTCTCCTTCCTTCCTGCCGTCCCAAGTTTCCTACAGAGAGACTGGCAGACTGGTTGCGTGTGACCACCTTCCTCCCCTCCCTTTGCCCTCTTCCCTAGTATCACTGTCACAATGCCAAAAAGGCACCTCAAGAGGACTTTGAGTAAGGTTTTTCCCTTGTCTGCCTCCTGTTGCTGATTCCTCTGACTCGCAAGGCTGTTGATATTTTCCAAACCTTCTCTCCCATATTACCAATCTGGCCTCTATACTTTATGCAAGGTCTCTAAGGTCTTAGCTTGTGTCCTCAAAAACACACTCTTACAGATGCCAACAACCAAAGATGTCACGAACCTCTGTCCTAAAAAAAGAGTATGCTAACCTGATTTGACATCCAAGTCAGCCACTTCCAGATCAAATACTTCAACTTTTGGGCCTTTAACCAAGGTTATTTCTCATCATCCTCTCAGAGTTTTTGCTTGTACAGACACTGCTAGAAGCCTGCAAGTAGAACCTGCCTATGCCCTGGAAAAGTAGTGGAAGGGAAATAAATCATTCTTAGGACAGAAGTTTGTGCTGCAGTTAGAACTTATCTTACCTTGGAATGGCCACACATGTGATGAAGTTGTCTGGTACTCAGCTGCAAGGTTTTCAGCAAACTCTGCACATCATCCTGCAATAAATAATTAGGCCAGCAAATCATTCAAAGGATTTTTCCATGAGGGAAACAAGAATAATGAAACATGTTGTTAATAAAAGTATTAGTCCTAGCAGTCCTTTCACAGGGTTATTGGATAGAGATATGATGCACGTATGCAGGAAACGTCAGACGAACAGGATTAAGCCATAGGAGACTTGCACTGTGCATCTAAGTCACGTAACTGGTAATAAAAGTATGACTACATGTCATAAGGCCAAGCACTTTGCACTGAAACTGATTTTGAATCAGTTTGGAATGAAGGCATATCAGTGAAAGTGGGGCAATTAAAATCAAGACAACCTTGTCACATCTTGCCTTGAGTACAACCTTCCGAAATAGGGGAACCAGAGGAAAGGTATAAAACATAATGCTAGACTGTGGTATTTGAAACGCATCCAACATGAACTCTGGATGTCAATCCTCTCTATTGAGCAGATTATGTGACACTTTCTATTGGCCAGTTGCAATGACTAGATAGCTGTTTGATAACCTCATTCCCTCAAACATTCATGAGAACAGATCTTACATTTGCAATAGGAGTTCTCTATTAGAGAGACAAGTTGTGAAGACCGAGCCAAAGAATGAGTCTCACTAGCAAAGCTGGACTGCCTTGCAACAAAGCAGGGGGAATAAGTGAACTGTTCTTGCTCGTCATGTAGGTGCAGCAAGGTTGGCCTGTCCATCTGCACTCATGCATGTTGTCCTGCTCAAAGCTCCAAGAATTATTGCAGAGACACCATTGTCACTGTCCATCTGGACTGCAAGCCCTCACCAACCTGACTGCTCACGTGAGCTTCCTACTCTGTGAGTGACACCTTTGTCGTAATAACTTTTGAAGGAGATGGAGGTTGAAAGGGCTTCCCTTGCTAACAGTGAAGCCATCCAACCACAAGAGTGATGGCAAGTTGGGGAACAGTGATCTGTTTGCTGAGAGAGCACTGGACGGGCAAGTAAACAGGGCAGAGCACAGCTGGAGACATTAGACACGTTTGTCATGAAGTGTCACAAGTGTCATGCCAACATGTGACTAGAGACAGACATCTCCTTCGAGCAAGCATCAGTTATGCTTCCCGACTGCTTCCAGACAGTTCTGTCTCCAAAAGGCTTACCCTGTGCTTTTTAAAGCTGTAGTCCAGGAGAGGCATGGCAAGCTTCAGAAACGCTTCTACAAAGAGACGGCCGTACTATAAAAGAATAATAAATATATCAGAAGGCACATTTAAATTCCTTTTCAAAGAATCATCACAAAGTCAGATAAGATAATGATACATTCTTTCAAGCTACCCCGGAGACTGTTCTTGCTCAGTAAAAGACTATATTCATGTGAAGGCTGTACTGGAATATACAGGATCAGTAAAGGGTCCCACTGTAGTCACTGCAAAGAGAGGCTAGAAGGACAAGGCCTCATTGTACACATCCCTGGTTTTATTCACTAGCAAATTGGGAATAAAACTGAACTGAACAGAAAATGTTAGAACCACTATACACATATACGAGTCCTAGACAGAAAAGGGAGTGTTGCAGAGGGACACATCTTTCTGGGCTCCAAGGGAGACCTGTCTGCTGTGATGTCTCCTCTCATTTGGAGTACCATGGGGAAAGGAGAGAGGGGAAAGGGTCTAAAGTCCATAATGCCAATTGCAGTATGTTCATTGGGGTTGAGCCATACGATGAAGATTAGTCAAGACAGTTAAAGGTATAAGAAACAGTATTTGCTTCTTCCAGAGAATTGAGTAACCACTCTACTCCACTGGAGGCAATGATTCAAGAAAGCTGGTACTTAAACTGCTCTCTTCAGTTATTTTGAATTCTTGCTTACCTTCAGGCAGATGCTGAGCACAGGCCTGCTGTCAAATACCTACTTGGACGAGAGGAAAAAAGAGAGCAAGATCAGTCCACAAGTCTAAAGGAAACAATGTAAGCACAGCAGCTAATTAGCCCTTCATTATATACCCTTCATTAAAGTGTGAAACCTGTTCTAAGGCAACATCCATTCTCAAGTTTGAACAGGGAACCCCACATAAGGACATGACATGTACTGCCTGTAAGGCGGAAGTACTTGGCAGGATGGCTGTTTGGTGATCTAAGGTGCAGCTTTTGCAGATGGCACAAAATTATCTCAATGAGTCTGATGTTCTTAACAGTTTGGGATGCAAGAGACCCAAGTCCAGCTGATGGGCAAGTAACCACGTAATGGACAAAGCAAAACTGAGATGTGCAAAATAATGTATTTTGGAGGAAATAATGAAGCTATTACATTGCCGGTGCCAGCTGGCAAGGCACCAGCTGTCACTGCACAGGTCACACAGAGCTGTGGTCCAACAGCAAACAAAGAAATGGAACAGACAGTCTCAGTTCCCTTGAAGGCTTTCTTCTGGTATACATTTGTGTATACATTTTTGCCAGTGACCAATTCTATCACTAATTAGTGAACGCTTTAACTGGCATAGCACACAGATGTGAGTGAGAGCTGTGAAGGTACCCTGGTGCTGCTATGGATTGCGAAACAGAACCAGCTTGTCCAGTTCTACCCTTTGTGCTCTCAAAAGGCATCTGGAGCACAGGTAGGGCTCCAGTGAATGCTGCTGTATAGAAGAATCCAGCTCAATTCACCAGAGCTCATAAGCTGAACTTGAAAAAGCTGGACTTCCCTGTCATCACTTCAGATATGATAAAAGCAAACAGTAATGATCAACCTAAGCAAGGAGAAAAGTACAGCTGTACCTATCGCCTTCTGCCCAAAACACCATCACACTCGGTGACGCTCGATAACTCTGTCAGTTAGTACAGTTAACTCTGTCAGTGGACTCTGTCAGACCCGAAACACTGTACTAGGGAATTGGGGTGTTCATTCAGTCCTTTTTCTGCACGTTCTTACATCATCCTGTCTTTGTGCAGACTTATTATTTGTGTGAGAACTATGTTAGTAAGATGTGCAGGCTGTAAGAATTAAGTAGGATTGAAGTGAAAGCTAAATGGAAACCTTTGCACACAGATTATAACTGGCTTTATTTACCACCTCCAGGTTGTTCCACTAGTTTGCCATACTTCACGTTTTTCCCTTGTGCTCATGAACCTGGGTATGCTGGGCTTTGCCGGGAACCTGAAGGTAAAGCCAAAAAAACAACCAGAACCTCACCTTGACCAAGTTAACGAGGATGTGGAAATTCCGCACAGCAATGTTCCACCGCAGCAGCTTCTCCAGTTGCACCTAACGGGATGCAAGGGGACAATAGCCCAAGATGGTGTATTTCCTCTCACCTTGCTGGATGCTCTCTCAGCATTTGCTGTACCCAAAGCATTGTTGTTGTTGTTGTTGAAGACAGAGAAGCAAAGCTTCACCACAGGCAGATTTATCACGGCAAAACCACTTAATGGCAATTCCAGCCTGATCAGTGCCCACATGGCTTAAAATGCTAGGAGTTAACACAATTCCTTGTCCTCAGAGCAGCTCTTAGTTGCAAAATAATTTTGTGCTCCTACATAGGTGTGCAGACCAACTGCACAGCTCAGTATTTTGCCGATTACTACCTGTTTTCTGTTTATAGCTTCTGGTGGATTTACTGGATTTTTGACATGGTAGAAACCACCAAAAAAGGATGCTACTTAGATGTTATCCTGTATATCAGTTTTAGCTGATGAATGAAGCTGTCTGACTGCATTTCCTAGACAAAGTTCAGAAGTAGATTCTTTTCCAATTTATACATCTTTATTGTACTGTACAGTTTAACTTGTGTCTTCTTCCCCTCAAAGAGTCCAGTGCATTTATTTGCCTACCTCACTTGAGTCTGATGGTTTCCCAGCTGGGATGGTTTTCACTGAACTCTCTAGCTGAGCCATCATTACTCTGAAGAAAACCGGGAACGTCTGCCTGTGGAGAAAGTGAGAGCAAAATTAAAAGCCATCTCTGAGCATCTAGATAGGCTTCTTGTCCCCAGAACAATGTGGAAAACTTTAAGATTACCCAGCTGGCCATCCTTCTCAACAGGAAATCACAGGAGATTGGCCCTAGGACTCATAAGCATGTCTAGTCCAGCCCCATGGAGAATCCTGGGAAGTCGCTACCACTTCCCCCGTGTGAACCACACATAGGCACCACCCACTTCTTTGTAGCTTGGGGGGTGCACAGCGAAAGGTTTGCAGCTCTCAGCATAAGATGATTTTGGTAGTTCCAAAGTGCAGGAACTTTGGCCATCCCTGCATAAACCGTGCTTCCAAATTCCTGTGGTAGGAGCAGAAACATCCTGAGTGTGCTTTTGCACACTGCATACCAGCCCAGCATTGCCTACAGCCACCCCAGGCCTCTGAGGGTGAATTTTGGAGTGCTTTATACCACCACAGTAGCACAGAAAGATGCAACATACCTGACGACAGACAGCAGTTCATTCTCCAATTAAAATGGCTCGCAAATAATAAACTTAACATTGTGTTAATGCACAAGGCCATTCCACCTTGACATAAAGCTAACCATGTACTAACCTGTCGTGTACTGCCAAAAAAATGTTTACAAATGCCCAGAGTAGTCCACAGCAGTACTAACATGAAACCATGATAGACCACAAAATAAGAAAATTAAATATTAAAAAGCAGAAATTGCCATTGTGCATCTCATGAAATTCAAAGTCTCTATGGATATAATTACCTGCTTAGTGTAGGATAAGTAGAAGAACATCCATCTTTGGCAGAGTTGATCAGTTCAGGAACACCAACACTGGAGATTTCTTCTATAGCTTTCAAGATGTTATCTGTGTGCTCCAGGTAGACACTAAATCCAAAAGCAGCTTAGTTCCTTAGTAAATATTACGCAGAATAACACAGCAAGTTCTTGAACACTGCCCTACCTGCAACATGTGGCCTAAAATTGTCAAGCTCATTCTTATGCCAAAGGCAATCATATGTAGGAAAATCCAAAGCAATACTTAGAACTGTCACAGTAATGTCATTAAAAGCTAACATGATGTGAAACAAACACGGATTTAATATTTCCTCTTTTTGTATTTAGGAAGGACAGGCCTGGAAGAGGAGGAGATGGACTTGCCCTTTATGTGAGAGAACGGCTGGAATGCATGGAGCTCTGCCTGAGGATGGGTGATGAACCAACTGAGAGCTTATGGGTGAAGATGAAAGCACCAACCAATATGGGTGATATTGTAGTGGGTGTCTGCTATAGGCCACCTGGATCAGGAACAACAAGTAAATGAAGCCTTCTACAGACAGCTAGAAGTAGCCCCATGTTTGCAGGCCCTGATCCTCATGGGGGGCTAACCACCATGATACCTGCTGGAAGAGCAACACAGCAGGGCATGAGGAATCCAGAAGGTTCCTGGAGAGCATTGATGACAACTTCCTGACAAGTGACAGAGGAGCTGATGAGGAGAGGTGCTCTGCTGGACCTCACACTTAAAAACAAGGAAGGGCTCTTTGGGGAAGGTCAAAGGCAGTCTTGGCTGCAGTGACTATGAGATGGTAGAGTTCAGGATCCTGAGAGGAGGGAGCAGGACAAACAGCAAGATCATAACCCTGGACTTAAGGAGGGCAGACTTTGGCCTCTTCGTGGATCTTCTTGCCATGGGGCAGGGGCCTAGAGGAAAGAAGGGTCCAAGAAAGCTGGTTGATATTCAAGGATCGCCTCCTCCAAGCTCAACAGTCCATCCCAAAGAGCAGAAAGTCAAACAAAAATGCCAGGATGTCTGCATGGATGAACAAGGAGCTCCTGGCAAAACTCAGACATAAAAAGGGAGTATACAGAAGGTGGCAGCAGAGACGGGTAACCTGGGAGGAATATAGAGACGCTGTCCAGGCATGCAGAGATGTGGTTAGGAAAGCCAAAGCCCTCCTGGAGTTGAATCTGTTGAATGTGGCGAGGGGTCCCAAGGGCAATAAGAAGGGTTCCTCTAAGTATATAAGTAGCAAACAGAAGACTAGGGAAAATGTGAGTCCACTGCTGAATGGGGCAGGGGCCTGGTGACACAGGACATGGAAAAGGCTGGCGTACATGTTAAGGGACTGAATGCCTTCACCACCTCAGTCTTTATTAGCAAAACTGGCCTCCAGAAATCCCATGCCTCAGAGCGAGGTAAGTGTGGAGCAAGGAAAACTTTGTGGAAGAGGATCAGGTTAGGAAATAGCTGAGCAAACTAGACATAT
Source organism: Platalea leucorodia (assembly GCF_965183815.1). NCBI lineage: Eukaryota > Metazoa > Chordata > Aves > Pelecaniformes > Threskiornithidae > Platalea > Platalea leucorodia. The sequence continues at coordinate 17,012,609 of NC_138831.1, forward strand.
ATAAGTCCACAGGCCCTCAGTGCTGAGGGAGGTGGCTGATGTCATTGTGAGGCTACTCTCAATTATCTTTGAATGATCACGGTGATTGGGAGAGGTGCCTGAGGGCTAGAGGAAAGCAAATGTCACTCCTATCTTCAAGAAGGGCAGGAAGAAGGACGCAGGGAACTACAGGCCAGTCAGCTACACCTTGATCCCTGGGAAGGTGGTGGAACAATTATCCTGGAAACCATTTCCAGGCACATGAAGGACAAGAAGGGAATAGTCAGCGTGGATTCACCAAGGCAATGTCATGTCTGAACAGCCTGGTAACTTTCAATGAAATGACTGGCTTGTAGATGAGGGAAGAGTAGTGGATATTGTCTACCTCGACTTGTAAGGCTTTCAACACTGTCTCCTGTAAGATCCCCATAGAGTAGCTGTTGAATTATGGGCTGGATGAGCAGACGGTGGGGTGGACTGAAAACTGGCTGAACAGCCAAGCTTAGAGGGTTGTGCCCAGCACGGTCCGGGGCAGCCTGCTGTAGGTCACCCTGCTGGAGCAGGGGGGTTGGAACAAGGTGACCTCCAGAGGTCCCTTCCAACTTCAACCATCCTGTGATTCTGTGATTGTATTTCACCTAATACTCAGTCCTGTTCTCTTTGACTTTAGTGAGAACTGATTTGCTTTCAGTTTAGTGAAAACAAAACCAGATACTTTGGTCCAGATCCACACTTATATGTGTATGTATGCATGCATACACGTATAGATGTGTTGATGTACACTGACAAGCTACAGTCTAACAAACATGAGGTCCAAACATGCTTCTGTGGCCAATGGATAACAGAATTCTTCCTATCACTCACTGTGTTTCAATGCTGCAGAAATGCTTTAGGCCAAACTGTGCAAGTATGAAGGTTATGATTGAGAGGGGTCATTCTTCTGCAGCAACAGTAATTATTAGAAAAAGAGTGTCTCGGCATGCTTGAGACAATGGCTTGAGCCTTACCAGAGCAGAGTATGCAGCGCACTGTTAAACTGGCTGCCCTTCTCTCGGTCTCCACTGGGCTTCACCCATGACTGGCAGAGGAACTGCTTCGCTAGTGAAGCTGTAAAAGATAAAGGATAACTTACTGAAGGAAGAATCCAAGACAATTTCCTTCTTCCATATAAAGGCAGTGTGTTCAAACAGCGTTTTGAAAGATCACAATATCGCTACCCCTTAATATGCCTGAACTTTGCTAAGTCAGAATACATCTCCCCTAAAAAGCAGTAAGGCCTCAAGGACATATATCACGATAACAAAATATGTGCACATCCATGTTCCTGGTCTGGAATACCTGTTCACATCAGAACCGTGATCCATCTCTGGCCATTTCTCCCTGAAAAAACTTATGTTAGGCCTTATTTGTTTGGTAGCTCCTACAGTGTACCAACTGTTTGTTTTTAATTGGGCAATATGCAACTCTTAAGGCGTCCATTTCTAGAAACGGAATTCCAATAACAAGTGACTTGACTTTTTGGCCACAGCGCTATAATAATAAATGTGAACAGGCAAGTTTAAAGTTTACAGATTGCTTAAATCAAAACTGCTAACAAACCTACTTGTCTCTTGCAGGAATGTTTAAAATGAGGAAATTGTTATTTGAAATGGGTTATTCCCTGCCACACTCAGTGGGCAGTTCTCCCAATGTGGGACTGTTTAAAACAGTAAAATAATCTTAAAGTAGGGAACTTACAATTCTGAGTGGCTATGGGGATCTGAGAAGGACAAATTCTAGAGGTGTCTTAGTATGACAAGGTATGGCTGAGAGGGGTGACTGTCTGGAGTCTTTATTTCAGTGTGGGACAAAGTGGAGACCAACTAGTTTTCTTGTGTATTCTCTGCAAGCACGTCTATGCCTTATCTGCTTGAATGCTCTTCCTCTTACAGAACAGGTCCTAATCCATGAGAAGAGCTCTCTTAATTCAAAACGTTTGTTGCATGGCGTTTAGAACATATAGGTTTTCCGCTCTCTGCCCTGAAGTAACAGCTGTATTTGCAGTTTATTTCCATAATTTTTGGAAACGAGCTGTCACAGACATCTGTACTTATATTAGGAAGCTACATCAGATTAAGTCTATGATCACCTCCATAATCAGTGATTAAACTGGTACCAAAATTGAACAGCAGGCTTGTTCTAAGAACTCTTAAAAGCTGTGAGGCTCTGATTTTTAAAAACACCAGCTAAGAGAGCTGGAGTCTGTCTTCCTGCATGTGACTGAAGCACAGCAAAACAAATACCAAAGACATTCCAATATATTTACTGCTGTTCCTTTTATTAGCGGCTAGGACTGTTCACCCAGCGAGGTTACTATGATACCAAGGGGAAATCTGTCCCTCAAAAGATGCACTCCAGAGATAGAACCAAGATTTACAGGCAAAGGACAGCACAAAAACTAATCCGAGATTAGAGGTTCTTCACACATTACCCGTTTTCTCTTTCTTCCAGCCAGCCATTGGTTTCTCAGCAATAGCAACCAGGACCTGAGTGAGGATGAACGCGCAGTGGAAGCTGGGAACACTCTGCTGGAAATTCAGTAGGTAGTGAAAACTCTCACTGGGGATGACAGGAAAGGGAAGAGGTGAAAACAGTGTAGATAGGGTTATCTCCCAGAAACATGTAAATAAAAAGGAAGTAGTAGACCATCTCAGAGCCAAAGTCTCCCTAGCCCAATATTTTGTCTCTGGCAGTGCCCTTCCAAAGAAGGGGAAGTCAACCACTAGCAGATAAAAATTCAGTCACTGAGAAGCTCCTCTCAAGCCCCAGTCACTCTAAGTCTAGCAACATCTTTATATCCTGCTTTTGCCTAGTGTTCCTGTAGGCATTTTAACTATCCAGAACGTACTCATTCCTTCTGTGAATCCTACTAATCTCCTCGTCTCAAATAGCATACAAACGAATGAGATCCATAGATTAATGCATATTTTATATTCCAGTAGCTCCTCTTCATTAGGTTTGACTGCACTGCCATTCAATTAAATACAAAGCTCCGTTTGAAGCTAGCGTGGTCTCTATGACAGATCCCAAACACATGTTTACCCATAATGCCCACACAAAACAGAGAAAACTGCTTGAAACTCATCCCTTTCAGAGCTTGGGAAATACTGATTCTACCTTATCAGCTCCTCAAGAAGAAGAAACTCTGTCTCTCCTGGCTTTAACCTGTCTGCAAGCACCTGGAGAGCTGACCGTAGCAAGTCAGTATTTTCATGCTGAGAAAAACCATTCCTGAGGGAGAAAAAAAAAAATCCAGTTCATCATCAGACTAGAAGGAAGAGAGGTATCAGAAGGAAGAGAGGTATCAGACGCAAAAGCATATCTGGGCATATTTTTGAAACACAAAAAATAAAGATGCTGGATACACAAGAAGAACCCTGCAATATGAAAATTATAAGGGGACACAAAAAACTGAAAACTGAATGGGAATGGAAAACCTTGTGCATGCACAATATTAACTTTTCAGTTAGATTGCAGACCTGGCTTGCTGGGGACAGGCCATTTCACATAAGTGGAGGTCCACCTATACTAAAACAATGCTATGCAGACCTGAAAAAAAGAGGATGTGTAATGACAGTTCCTATGCAAGTGCAGTGATAGTGGCTCGTCACCTCTTGAACAACAGGTAGGAGTCTAACAGGGAGGAAAACTGTAGAGATCTTCATTAATTCTTTGAACTAGCGGTGTCTCTGAAATCATTCAGTGAGGATATGCATTCTGGAAATTGTCAAATACATCCACATTCTAGATCTATAGACTGAACACACGGACTTGATAATGGTAATGCTCAAGCTCACCTTTAACACACAAGTTAATTAACAATTGGTAATATAAGAGGGCTTGACTAAATATATGTAAAAGGAGCTGTAATTTGGTTGTTGGACTTAAGTGGCTGGACAGCTTACCCCAATGTACGGCTGCCTGACCTACAGCAAAACAGAATTTTGTTACTCTCTATCCAAACTGAACAGCAAAACTGATCTTGAGCTGCCTGTGGTTATAAAATGGAGCAGGTTCTTTGGTTTACAAGATAGGTAGACTCAGGAACAACAAACATTCATATTGGCTAATGAGAAAATGACAAATCCAGGAATAGTCAGGAGTGGATCAGTGTCACTGAGGTTCCAGGTTCCAGTAGCCAACAGGAGAGGCAGACCTCAGACCTCATATGCTTTTTACACAGTTACTACCGTTTTTGAAGTGCAACAAAGGTAAAACACTTTCCACACACAGATCTAAATTAGGGTTCAGAAAAAACTTCTGTGATGCTATCCTGGATTATATTAGCAGATGCAGAGGTCAAATCCAGGCTGCACAAGCATTGTTGAGTTTGTCACTCATGAATCCAGTTTGAGTGCATCAGCAGTGCAGGCTTTTCGTCAATGGAGCACACATTCTTCCTTTCCCATTGGCAAAAGAAATTCTTTCATTGCTTAGGATTCAGGCAGTGACAATTTAGCAAAGGATGAGGGGACTTCATGATGCAGATGACACCAAGTTGGGTGGAAGTGTTGATCTGCCTGAAGGTAGGAAGGCCGTACAGAGGGATCTGGACAGGCTGGATCAATGGGCTGAGGCCAACTGTATGAGGTTCAACAAGGCTCAGTGCCGGGTCCTGCACTTGGGTCACAACAACCCCGTGCAGCGCTACAGGCTTGGGGAGGAGTGGCTGGAGAGCTGCCCAGTGGAAAAGGACCTGGGGGTGTTGGTCGACAGCCAGCTGAATATGAGCCAGCAGTGTGCCCAGGTGGCCAAGAAGGCCAACACCATCCTGGCTTGTATCAGAAATAGTGTGGCCAGCAGGACCAGGGAGGTGATAGTGTCCCTGTACTGGGCACTGGTGAGGCTGCACCTCAAGTACTGTGTTCAGTTTTGGGCCCCTCACTACAAGAAGGACATTGAGGTGCTAGAGCGTGTCCAAAGAAGGGCAATGAAGCTGGTGAAGGGTCTGGAGCACAAGTCTTATGAGGAGCTGCTGAGAGAACTGGGGTTGTTTAGCCTGGAGGGGGCTGAGGGGAGACCTTATTGCTCTCCACAACTGCCTGAAAGGAGGTTGTAGCGAGGTGGGGCTCAGTCTCTTCTCCCAAGTAACAAGCGATAGAACAAGAGGAAATGGGCTCAAGTTGTGCCAGGGGAGATTTAGATTAGATATTAGGAAAAATTTCTTCACCGAGGGAGTGGTTAGGCATTGGAACAGCCTGCCCAGGGAAGTGGTGCAATCACAGTCCCTGGAAGTATTCAAAAATGTGTGGATATGGTGCTTAGGGACATGGTTTACAGGTGGACCAGGCAGTTAGGCTAACAGGTTGGACTTGATGATCTCAGAGGTCCTTTCCAACCTTAACAATTCTGTGACTTACTGGGTAAGAAATTCCAAGATCCCTAGGCAGAATGGGAGTAGCTGTGCCAGTATGCCACTTATGCTGGTCTTGATCCAAAAGCACACTGAACCCTATCCAGTTCAGTGCTTCATCACCTACAGTTTTAGTTCAGCTCAGGATCGGGCAATGAACTTGACATAACTATAAAGTGCTTAAAAGTCTCCAGCAGTGTTGTTCTGCATGGCTGACAGGCCATTTTCTGCGTACAAACACTTTAAAGAAAAGGAACAAGAAGAGGAAGCAATAAATGGACTTTGCTCATTGAGTCAACTATATACTTTTTTGTTTAAACTCACCAAGCAAATAGAGAGCGAAAAGTTAGCAACAGCTGTTGGTAACAAGAGGACATCAGCTGGTGCTCCTGGATGTTCACTCCTGGTTCATCTTCCACACCCTGATTTTGTGTAACAATTGCCTTTAATACAGAACAAATAATTTATTAACACTATTCCAAGGAAAGACACTGGCACCAGAACCCATTTCTGTAAATTCCATGTTTAAAAAACCTGAAGAAAACAAAGTGACTCTTTTTCAACAAAACTAAAAATACCTTTAGAGGTGACAAAACTTGACAGTTTTTTTGAGTCAAAATTGCTGCCTACTGACCTGGAAGTAGTTGTGCATGTTCTCCATGTGATTACACAGTGGCTTTAGTACCTTGACTACACACACAGCAACTTCCTTGGGGGTTCTCTGACACAGGTGGGAAAAGCCAATGTCCTTGTAGCCTCTTTCCTGCAGCAAACCCAAAAGATTAAAGTCACTTACTCAGCCTTACTTGAGAATAACTTCGCATCAAACACTACCTCAGACTGCTTCTGAGCAGTGCAATTCCTGATATCATACGCTCTGTCAGGAAGGGTCACAGAGTAAGAAAGCTGGCTTCTGCTGAACAACCAGCACCAACTCAGACAAGTGGATAACAATTGGTGAAAAGAATAAAACTGATGTGACACATAGCTTTTTATAGAATCATAGAATTATTTAGGTTGGAAAAGACCTTTAAGATCATAGAGTCCAACATTTTACCCAAACACTAAGAGAAGGCAGTCTCTGCATGTGGCAATTAAGATAGGTAGAAAGCCAAGGAAAAAGAACACTGAATATGATGGAGTCCATCAGGTTGTAGTGAATTTCTCATAGTTTAATGCAGTCTTTACTTTCCTCCTGAAGGCATCAGCCAGAAATGCAAGGAGTCGCTGCACTCAGGGTGTTCTTCTAAAGACTGCAGAAAAAGCAGAAGCATGGATCTGGCAGCTTCTGCTGGATGCGGCAGCTTCTGCTGGATGCGGCAGCTATCTGGCCCGCCTAACCTAAGCTGCTTCTTGAACAGCAGAGCCAGTCTCCCCAAGGAGAGCTAGGAAAAGGGTCACTTGAATTTTGAGGCTATAAGGCTTTCCCTCAGTTATATACCCTTTCCTGAGACATGCAGAGAACCAGATGCTGCAAACACCTCAGCAAGGGAAGTGGTACAGAATTCTCTTTTGAAAGAGCAAGTGCTGCTCTGACACGCAGTTGGGCATCAGACTTCCATTTAACTGTTAGGTGAAAATAATTCGGAAAGACATTTCTCTCGGGAAAAGCTTGGAGGCCACTGATGTGCTCTGCCTCAGCCCAGGTCTAGACCCATTGGCTGCTGCTGTACTTGCCTTTGGAAAGGGCACTCTCCTTGCGGAGCCTGGAGTCAGCACATGTTCCAGCTTCCAGCACAGGTCATCCAGAAGGAAGCAAAGTTCAGCAGGCCCCAGCTGTACAACTTCACGAGCCTGCAATTACAACAGTCTATCCTAGAGCCCAGATGTAATTGCGGTGCCTTGAAGCTCAAGTTTACCCCCTCCATTTCCAGTTATGACTCCTGGCATGGTTAGCCTCAGCCAGGGACCTATTTGGTACATTCTAGGGTTTTATGTCTCCCCCATTGCAGGTACGGGGCATTGGTTCTGGTTACTCAAAGCGTGAAGCAAACCTAGTGCTCTGAACATAGCCGAGGCAATGTCAGTAACACTTAACTACTGAGAGAGAACTGATTTATATACATTGATCTTGAAAATAAGCTCCTAAGGATAAAAAGAGGTGTGAGCCCAAAGAGTCAAAAATTCACCAATTGAGTAATAGACAAGAAGCAATTTGAAATAATGTCACATAGCCCAAGAGACTTGTCAAACAGTCCTCAAGGTGGCCCGTGACCTGCATGCGCAGAGACAGCTGTCCTTGTAGCAGGCCAGGCTGTACTCCAGCCTGCTGTGGCCTTTTCACATTTTACAAATCTTACTGTACCCTAACAAAATTAGACTCCAGATAGACTCAGTCTGCCTACAAAGAGGGTAACAAAATAAAGCACTTCTACTTTCCACATGCGTAGAAATGCAGTTTTATATAAGCTCCCAGATGATAAACAGGACCCTGCCCACTGAGGACACATCCACGACACCAGCCCCACATTTGTGCTAAGTTTCCGATCTGCTGATGCCTTGAGACACTTGCCTTTTTGCAACATGGGCTTTACTTAAATGTCATAGGTTCTTTTTAATAGGCAAGCCTCCTCTCAGTGTATTTAACATCCTACAGCTTAGCAGTGTTCAATATTAAAGCCCTTTTCTTTCAGGTCTATACATGTTATACTGTATCTTTTTCCTTTTTATGAGACATTTATATTACTGTGTTTTTAACATTGCTACGCTATATGTCTGCTGTTCTCAGGAAAGTCCTCTTTATCTCAGTGCCTTGAAGTGCTTTGGTTTCTTTGGGGGGTAAATTCTCTCCTGGTACCTAGCTCACAGCCCTGGACCAACACATCTTAACATCAATCTTCTGTCCATTTTAATGGAACAGAAAGGGGCAAGGCCTCTGAGAGAAGCAGTTACACAAAGCCTTATCAGTATGGTTTTACGCTGTTCCATTCACCTCTGTATGCATCTCTGTGTCCAAGACAGACTTTGTCAGCAGCCCACAGTGGAGCACAGTGAAGACTTCGAGGTCTAACTCTCGGAAGTATGGGCGATAGCTCTGCAGCTGTGCCAGAGGATTTCCTACCTCTCTCTCAGCAGCAGTCTGAAAAGTAAATGGCAGAATTAAGGTTGCAACCTGCAAGACTCTAAGGCTTTCTAGCTCAAATAAAGCTATTTCTTTCTCAGATTTCTGTATTTTTTGTCACGTTGAAAAAAAAGACTAAGAAGAATTCACCATAGCTAGTAGAGAGACAAGCACATAGAATCAGAAGCATTTTCATTTTGGACTGTACAAGTTACTAAAAATTTTCTAGGAAAAAAAAAAATACTTAGGGAGCTGGAATAATCTTTGCTATCTCCTTTCTGTGAATCAGTGGCCATTGCAAAAACCATTCTGGACTTGCACAATAAGCACCCATAAGCACCACGAGAGATGAAGGCAAATGTTTTTATCTTTGATTAATACCAGGATGGTAAACTACGGGATGCTCTGTTGCCTCTGGTTGGCAATGTGTAAGTTCTTAGAGATTCGCGCCACACAACCCTGTCACGGGAGACGATGTACGTTACATGTGTAACAGGATTTCTGTATTCTGTTGTCCTGGGCAGGGCACGGCATCTAAGGACTAGTCTGGGACCAGTACTACAGTTAAGTAAGAAAGATTAGATACATTTCTTCCCAAAACTATTTGAGCCTGCTTATTCCCTGTAACTTAAGTGACTTTGTTATCATATCTGACTCAGTTATCATATCTGTGCAACAGCAGGGAAGTAGTAGCATATTTGCCTGGCTGAAATTGATAAAATGGACTCTGAATAACATTTATTAGCAACAGTGGTAGAAGTGGGGCCTTGTTGGGATGCTTATGAGTTCCCAGCCCCCAGGATGCTGAGTGCGAAGCTGGGCACACTCCTCTGGCTTCTCTCTTTCAGCCAGCACAGATCTTGCATTCCAGACATGATGACAGTACTGTAAGAGCTTATTCAAAAGAAGAAGAAATAAAATCCAATAATTCATTAGTTGATAAGTTTGGAAAATAGATCTTAGTGTGTGATGAATATGGATAATTTTAAAGATGCCTTATCATGAATACATTGATTAAATACCTCAAGGAAAATTTGCAAAATGAGCACCCGTGACTAGAATCAGTGGGAGATACGGTCTTTACTAGGGTTTGTATTTTCTAGATTCATCTCACAATTTCTGACCTGAGTCTAGGAATGGCAGGTTATTGCAGTAATTTGAGAGATGGGACACTGGCTTAAAATAGAAACCTTCCATAGTTTAACCAGAGAGTAACTAACAGTATTATTGATAATCTTGCACATTTGCACTGCCTTGAACCACACTGCCTGCTGGAGAGTGGCTGGCCTCTGCAGCAGACAATTTTCAAAATTCAGATGTCAGAAAGCAGAACTGAACCACTTGACTGTGATAAACTTTTGAAATTAACAACCCCTCTCAAAGGTTTTGCTTCTATGTCATCGTCCCTAGTCTGTCTTTCTTTTAAGTCCCTGGGGTATACACCTACCTTCTCCAGCTCAGAGAGCTCGGTATCAGGCTGGTTTCCCTCAGAACTGTCATCTGCTTGAGAACGATCTGCAGAGCCAGCTTTGCTGCCATCAGTCTTTTTTTTCCTTCCTTAAAGAGAAAAGCAACTTCAGAAACAAAGGCTGCACTGCACTCAACACTAGACAGCACCTGCAGCCAGGGAAATGGCACAGGTTGTACTTTAATCAGCCCTAAGAAAGCATGGAGCATGCACAGATTGTGTGTCATCCGTAGCCAGGATCACAGTCCAAAAGAGAGTCAAATGCATTTGGGGCTCCCCCCCAACCAGCTTCTCTTTTACAAAATCACAGTAAGAAATCAAAGCAAGTCTCACTGTTCTTACTGTAGTTTAAACATTACAAAGTGATTGCAAAAATGAGTGGGACATCATCTAAAAAACAAAATTTAATGTTTCTTCCTCAAAGTATTGAGGAAGGAAGAGGGCCTGGGAAAGGAAGATAAGACACAACTACAGAAGGGACTTGCAAGGGTGCCAAGCCAACAGCAGAGTAACTCAATTAATTCCTTGCAATGGTCTTCACCACTGACCAGTAGGGAGATTCTCACACCTGACGCACTACATAGCAAAGAGATCAAAGAAACTACATTGATTTCAAGTAATCACACAGGATGTTTTAGACCAAAGAGACAGCCAATAAGTCACCAGGACCAGGTGACATTCACACAAGGTCCCCAGAGGAATTCAAATGTGACATTTCAGAACTGCTGGCCACAGTGCCAGAGGACCGATAGCTTGCAAACGTAATTCCTCTTAGTAAAAAGAGATCAAATGAGAATCCAGAGAATTAAAAACCAGTGAGTCTATCCTCCGTCTCTGGGAACATGGCAGAGCTGTCGGCAAAAAATAAGATCACTGAGCACATGGACATACAGTCTGTTGGGGAAAAGTCAGCAGGGCTTCTGCAAAGGAAAACCTTGCCTCACTAGCCTGCCAGGGGGTTGGTATCATGTGGATAAAAGGGATTCATCAGCCAGAAGTGATTTAAATTTCCAAAAATACTTTGATAAAGTTTTACACCAGAAACTATTACAGAACTGAGCTGGAATAGTGCTTTCTTGGACTGAAAGCTTGTTAGAGGAGAAGCAGCAAAGGGTAGTACTTAATGTGCACTTTTCAGATGGAATCAGCCATTGAGTCCTTCAGGAATTGGTTTTATTCAACTTCATAAGCAACCCGGAGAAGGAAATGCTCAGGGAAGTCCCCAACAAGTGCGAAGTTTGGCATACACTTTCATCTGCCATTTTATAACTGCTGTGCTGATGAGCATCAGAGACTTCTGCTTTTGTATCTCTGTGATCTTTTCCTGGGGTCAGGGCATAGATGAAGTGAAACAGTATCAACGAAGCTGCATCTTTTATTGCATTATCTTTGGAAGAGCAGAGTTAGACAGGAAAAGGTCTTCCATGTCATAATAAATAAACCCTCTGAATCAGACTGGAAAGTGAATTCGTATGTTATGTCTCTCCTAAGGAGCTCCTAGTTCCCTCTCCTCTGAGGGATAGTCTTAGGCTAGATTTTATGACAGTGCTTGAGCTGATCTAACGGCTCAGGGGTAGTCCTGCTCCTACTACCTCTTTCTCCCGTTCCCAGCCACACACATGCGACACTTGCCTTGCACTGACTCAGGAAGCCTGATCACTGGTTAAGCAGTCAACTTGTTAAAATAGCAAAAAACTAACCTAGCAAAAAGTAAATAGCCAAAATAGCTACCATGTAATAACACAGGGCAGGAAATCAGGCAGCTGAGAGCGCAGGCATGAGGGAGAGAGTGAAGCCTTCCCCTATTTGTTGGCAGTAAACTATTTAATTTAGCTCAGCTACAGTGAGATGCTGTACACCTAAAGGAGGAGCAAGGTTGGTGTCAAAACTGTATGTTCTGAAGGCTGTGACCCATGGTCACAGCACTCTCTGATTTTTTTGTAGGCAAGACAAGCTAAGCTCAGGAATCTCTTGGTCTGGTCTGGGCTTGCTAGTCTGAGCACTTACTTGTTCTCCTTCAAAATAAAGTATCTAAAGTGATGGATCCTCCTCTTGTCCTGACTTTCCTTCTGCCTTAATCACTCTTACGTGACAAGTCCAGTCCCTGCAGAATGGGTTTGGCACAGGAGAAAAGGGCTCTCTAATCTGTGGCCTCCTCCAGTTGTTTTCATTGAATGGAATGTGAATTTTTGTCCGGTTTGCCTCAAAGGCAGACATGTTCCCAGGAAATGGGAACCATCGAAACTAGAAATGGAACTAGAGACAGAAAGAACTAAGCAAATCTACTTCAGCTTGGAAAACTGAAAGGCAAGTTCCGTTTCTTCTCTGTGGGAGCTAGCAATGGGAAAGGATGAAGTGTTTCCTTGTGCAGTAGAGCCATGACAAGGTTGCAAAGAGATCAGTTAGGTACAGCCTAAAGGTCAGCTGCAAGGCAGCTTGAGCCACAGGTTCAGCACCAGACAATTGCACGAACCCGTCAAAGGCAGAACAACTGTGGTGGTGCATCCCCCCTCCGCTTGCTTGGACTGCTTTACAATTTCAGTAACTCCCGTCAAACTTGGCCTTTGTGTAACGAGTTTGGCGGTTAAGCGTCCCTTGACCATATCAGAAACTCTTACATGGCTAAGGTGGGGGCAGCACTGTCTGTACCACGAAGCCAGCCGCCCCTGACAACCTTGGAACATATTTTACAACTGTACCAGCTGCCCCTGACAGCCTTGGGGCATATCTTATCTGGGTTGTAACTCAGGAGGATCTGTACCAGCATCACTGGAAGTTTTGAGAACTTTAGTAATTTCCAACCCAGATTGTGAAAACAGGATGGAAATTTACTGATGCCTAAAGTCAATCATCTCGCAACCCTATAAAACAGCAGTACCAAGTGAGACCCTTTGAGCTCTTCTGGACTGCAGCGGGCTGCGCCAGTAACTCCCTCTGATGGGACGCCTCTCAGAGTTGTGAACTCTTAAGTTTGCATGCAGAGGCCTGGCAACAGGACCTGGGCTGGTCTCTGGCACCCTTTGCTCCTTGAGGCTCTACTTTTACCCGTTGAGACAACCATTTGAAGTCAGTATTTCACTGAACTCAAGGGGAATTTTTACCATGTACCTTTATCTGCGCATATTGCATTTTCACTAAACCCGAGGGAATTTTAAGAGGTACCTTTATCTGTGCATATAGTATTTCACTAAACTTGCGATAAATTACTAGGTACCTTTATTAGGCCTATTGCATGTATGTGTGTGAATCGATTCAAATATTGTAGTAAACCTCATTTAATCACTTTGTAGATGCTAGATTATCCAATGATTAGTTACTGCTAAATTCTTCTGATTCTCCCCTTACTGTGAACAAACCTTAAACTACTGCTAAATACATATAATCCTTAGACATGAACCGTTGACCAAATCTGAGACTAGGATTGGATCCAGCTGCACCTAGGCTCCTCTCTGAGAAGGAGTTTAGAAAGCAAGGGTGTCCATTCTGAACCTCGTGACTCAACAGGAGGGCCTCCTTTACCCCTCTTGTATTTTCTTCTGTCTCAATTTTCCCTTCTCCTTCTCCCTCTCCCTCTCCCTCTCTCTCTCTCTCTATTCCATTCACTTAATAAATAATAGAGTGAACCTTGCCATTGAACTTTGTTAAATCACACTTTTATAAATGTCTATTAAAATCACTTTTACAAATAGCTTTGGTGGTGATTATTTGTGTTGCCACTCATCCATGACAACAACTTACTGCTGCAGAAAATCCTTTGGCAGGTGAAAACAGTCAGTGAAAGCCCTGGACTTTCACTGTTAAATGCTAAGCATCAGCTTTCCCAAGGAGGCAGAGTATCCAACACCTGTTTGGAGTAGGATATTTTTACATCTCCACTTCAGCTGCAACAGGAGTTGATCAGTTAAGATTTCAAGCTAGATAGACCTTGCCAGGAATTCTGTGCTTTATGCACACACAAGTGCAATGGCTGCAGTGCAATATGCCAGTCGAACCCCACATCACATCTGTTTGCTTAAACATTTTAAACTTTCTTTACCATTCCTTTTTCTCACTGGACCAACAGCATTAATGGACGGTACAGCCTCCAGGGCTTCAGAATCAAAAGCAGCTGGTGGTGGGACATAGCCAGGGGTTGCTGAAAGAGCCAAAATGTAGAAATTGGGTTAGTTCAGCTCCTGAATGACAAAATACAGGCAAGATACATACATAGAGGAAGTACCATACGTTTCACCGTCCTAGTGAACAATTAGCCTTATCCTATGTCCACACTGCACTGGAATTACAGCTCTTTGCATTCCTCCAGCAAGGGAGGATAACAAGTGCTCAGCTGTCCTTGGACATCTGTCCATGTTGGTGAAGCTTAAAGGGCTGTGCTACGACGTCTGAGCCCTTTCCATGCTGGCCTTGTAGTGCTCTCAGAGCAGCAGAAAGGTGTTGAGGCTGCACTTTATTTCGGATGAAGTTGGTCTGTTGGTTTACAAACACAGCTCTTAATGGATAGCTTGTGTAAGGTATGTGGAAGTTGACAGTGTATTCTTCATGACATTTACCTTAACAAAGACCATTTCAATGTGAAAGAAGATAATAAGTAAAGGGGGAAGCCATAAACAAGGACAGACACAAACCTGGTAGACAAGGGATAATGGAGACAATGCGAAAGACCAAAAGTCTCCAGTTTGTAATGGATGGGCCATTAAGAAACTCCAGGCACAGCTTTGGGAATGGACATATGGATTTTGTAACTGATAAGATGGGAGGAAAAAGAGGAACTTGAGGATTTGGGATATTCTGATGGTGGGGAAGGGTAGAACTATGCAAATTAATGAAGGAATATGCAGGGAAGCAGGGCGGGGAGGAACAAAGAGGAGAATGGGCAGAAATAGTGTAAAAGGGACTGGCCATGAGTAAAGTACTGCTGGTCAGTAGAACTGTCCAATCAGTACACTTGTCTGAATGAACCTTGTGCCTGATCACTGCAGTCTGTCCTATCTTCTTACTAAGTACTTTCTTAACTATATTTCAGTGTGATCTCACTGTCCTCTGTGTGTGTGCGCATGTGCCACAAGGACTAAATGCCAACTACTGGCGAGACCTGTGTGAGTAAACACTGGGCCAGCAACTAGAGTTGGACCACTCTGGGTCTGCAGTGTCAGCAACTGGAGTGAGTGAGGGTCTCGGTGTCAGTAGTTAAAGGTGCCATAGTTCTTGGGAGCATCTCTACAGGGCACACAGACTTTATGCCTGTGAGAGGAGTGTGTGAGTGTGCGTATCTGTTTGCCAGCGAGCAGCAAGCTGGAATAGCCAGTGAGTAGGGGATCCATGGAGCAGATTAGAGGGCCTGGGATTTGGGCAGGCTATTGGGCAGATGGAGGGGCTGTGCCAATACTTGTGGGATCTGCAAATGTTCGTGTGCTTGTGATTCTAGAGTGTGTTGTTTGTGTGCCTTCACTAGTGAACTTCAGCCTTAACCAGCTGAAGAGCAGGACGGGGACTTGGCTCTCTCTACTTATGTATTATGCAAGTCCTATACATAGGTGCTGTCGAAGGCAGCACCTTGTCTGTGGCAGTCCGTGTAGCTGTGTCCATCGGCCTGGGACAGAGACCCCAGGGTCTCCATGCTGGGCTCTGGCAGCCAGGGAGGTGGAATTCATGGGCCCAGAGCAGCTGGAGGCAGCAGATGCTTGTAACATCCTTTAACAGCTTGTTACAACACGAATACTGGAGAAACACGCTGTTTCTTTAGGGTAGAGGCTGGTTTACTCCAGTATCCACCATACTCAGGCAGATTCTGCCAAGTCTGCCTGGGAACAGTCAAAGGGACGTCACTGAGGAGGTGACTGAGAAGGGCAGTTTGGACTCAGACAAATTGAAAACAATAGCTGTCCATGCATGAACTCTTAGGCCTCTGTAAAAATGCAGTATGTGTTACCTTATACTTCCTCCATTGATGTTTAAGCCAATCTCTTTCACTTCACAGCTGGTGCAGGCCCAAAACATACAAATGTTTGATACTCACCTGCCAAGCATTTTCCCAGCACAGTCTGCAGCTCTGTGATGTTCTGTAATCGAGTCAAAACTTTCCCCTTCATCTCAGCATCCTGTTGCTGGCAGAAGGCATTTACAACCTAGAGATACAAACCAAACTCACTGACTTTGGGAGATTTGTACCCCCTTTTACTACTTTTTCTTTTCTGAATAACATCCTCAAGTCCTGAATAAGCACACAACACAGCACAAGTGGCCTGTGTGACCAGATCCAGACTGCATGAACAAAGCTCTTCAGAAGCCCATGAGAACATGGACATAATTGGTGCAATCTACAAAAAGCAACAGAGCAACACCTACAGGTCTAATATTAACTGAAGAAGAGGAATTAGCAAACAGCACCTTGCCAGGTTTCTGTGCTGCTTGTGGCTCTGGAGACCCCTTGGCACTTCCCAGGTCTGCCAGGAAAGAGGCAGTCCTGGGAGAAGAGGAGGAACAGGGAGGACTGGGGATGTGGAATTGCACCAACTCTGACATAGCTCACGTTATCAGAATAAACCCAGCAGGGAACATTCCCACTGACCATCAATGTTAGCAAATACGTGGTCCAAATCTGCCTGAAGGCACTGCATTTCACCCTTCTGTAAGCTCACAGAGGTACAGAACAAAGCATACAATCACAACCGAATTTGCAAGGGACCTGCGGAGGCCTCTAGTCCAACACCGTGCTCAAAGCAGCGTTAACTAAACAGGTTGCTCAAAGCCTTTTCTAGTAGAGCACTGAGCATCTCCAGGAAAGGCACAGCTTCTCTGGAAGTGGAGCACAACCTTTCTGTTAGTTAACAGGAGACCACAGTAAAAGACCACAACATGCTCTTCCCTCTGGCTTCCCCTCTCCAGGCTGGACAACCTCTGCTCTCCCAGCCTCCCCTCATACGCCAGGTGCTCCAGCCCCTCATCAGCCTGGTGGCCTCCGCTGGACTCACTCCAGAATGACAACAGGAGCCCCAAACTGGACACAGTACTGCAGGCAGGGCCTCACACATGCCAAGCAGAAGGCAACAAGCAATGCCCTTGACCAGCTGGCGACTCCTCTGCTCTCCAGCGTGGTGAGACAGACCTTTTCTTTCTGATGCCCCCTTCATAGTTTAGACATATATTACCTCATAATTTAGACATATATTTGGGGTTTACAGCATCCTCCCTGCAACAGCAAAACCTATTTTCATACACCAAAATGTGCCAGAGCATACAGACTGCAGCTGAGTAGCAGGTGGAAAATTCACATCAGCGAGGCAGTCCTTAGAGCCTGTGTCCAAGGAAGCAGAGTTGCTGCTAGCAGCAGGATAAAGGATAAATGATAATGAAGAGAAGAACACACATAGATCACCAGGACCTTGCTGGAGAAGGTTTCCAAGAGGCAAGACTCTTCTTCAACAACAATTGTATCCTTGAAGCCTTGGGTTAGTGTTTGTAAGTGCTGCTCCTCAGTGACACTCCAGAACATGCAGACAAGGCTCTACTCACCTCACGAAACCAGTTGAGAGCATAGAACAGGAGTGAGCACAGAAATTCACGTTCCTGCTTGGATAGGGAGTCCAGCTTCCCTGCAACCTCCAGGTCAGTCAGGTACAGGGGGCAACCTGGGACAAAGCAGGAAGAGAACATGTTGGACTGAGTTTGCTACCCATCCTTTGGTCTTCGCATGGACAAAGTTTCTTACCAAAGCCTGTATCAATTCCAATGGCTATTTGGAGTAAGCCTCGTCAGCCACTCCATCCCCAGACAAAGCAATTGTCTCCTCTGCCTCCCTTCCACTTTGTGGGCAACAGAGCATCTCAGCCTCCTTCACAAACTGCACAATTCTTCCTACCACTGCAGGAAGTCTTTGCAGATCCGGGACAGGAACAAGTCAGACAGACTCACTCTATAAAAGGTCCATTTCCCATACCTAATAAGGCATCAATCTCCTCCAGGCTTCCACTGTTTTGCTCTCCAGTGTAGAGCCTCAACAATCGGAAACAGGGTGACAGACATATCGGTGACACTACCCTGGGGGGGGAGGGGGAAAAAAAAAATAGAGTGGGTCCTATGTTTTACATACCTCCAGAATGCCCATCACTTTACCATTATGTCCAATGTCCTCCCCATGCCACCTTGCCTATGCCTTCTATTTTGCTTTTTGCAAGTCCCAGCAACATAGAGCAGAAATGCACCATATGGTTAAAAAAAAAAAATTAAAAATTGGTGATCACCAGTTTTCTGGAAAAGCGTATAAGGACAGAAAAACTGCTGTAATGGAGAAAAAAATGAAGTCAGAGTTATTTCTGGTAGAAAGCAAAGTTGAATAACTCAGAAGGAACTATAAGAAACTGTGCAAAAGACAACTGTGAGCAGCAGAGAAACCTTCTTGAATGTTTTGTAGCATGCTGCTGCTCACATTCTGAGTCAGGAAAATTAAAATTTTTTCCATAGATGCATGTAAAGTAGCTATATTTTATTTTAAAGTGGCCATGTCTTTTTTTTAAGCACGACTGAAATCTCAGCAAAATCTTATGACGTTAAATTATGCAGGATATGAAGGTGCCAGTTAAAAACAAAAAAGCCTTTTGTTATTTTTAACTTCAATGCCCTACTGTTTAATTGGATGTTTTTATTTCTTACATGCTTCACGTTCCATTCTCCAAAGACAAAGCCCATATTTCTCAGTCAAATTTCACTTGTGGCTGCATGTTTGTAGTTTTGCTCTGGAGCACAAGTCTATGTTGTCAAAGTACAACTGAAGGTGAAATGAATCGTGTGCTGTTGATGCACACTAAGTCCTTGGTGACTCTCTATTTGAGAATCATCACTCAAAATATTAATTTTGCCACCTCAAAGTTGCCTATCCATCTCAATATGGCATTCAATATCGCCATAACACTGGAAGAAAGAGCTACTATTCTCATGTAACAGATGGGAAACAAGGCAGATGCAGCATGACTTACCCAAGATCACCTGAACAGCCTCAGGCAGAAAGACTGATGGTTCCCCACCAGCTTATGCCTCTAGACCTAGCTGAATATGTCTAACAGCAAGAGAAGGAAAAAGAACACTGGAAACTGCTAAATTCTCTGACCAGCTCCTTATCAGGCACTTTGGCAGGCAGGGCTGATAGCAGTGTAGTGCACCAAATGAAAACAATTCCTTTAACTGTGGGATGACTGCAAAGGTAAGCGTCAAAGTACCTTTTGCTTTGGTTACTCATTCCATCAGTGACCCTGCCAAGCTCGCTCTGCGACACCAATGGTAAGAGGTTAATAGCAATTGCTCCCTGACTTTCATCTTCATCCAGATTATACAAGGACTTCACTGGGAACAAGAATGATCTGCAAGGAAAGACAGACATGCTCTTGTTGACAAACTCAGCTGTCAGTGATAGAAACATTACAAATACTTATCCTGCAATTAGCGTACCCATCCACTGTGGGGTTGAGATCCACCACAAAGTCACTGGGAAAGTCCTCCACCAAACTCTTCCCAAACTCGTCCTATAAAGAAAGGAAAAAAACTTGCTCAGCAAAGGGGCTCAGTGAAAAAAGCTTCAACAGCAGCAGAGGAAAATGCAGAAGATAAAGCCAAGCAAAAGTATCCTGGAACAGGTACAGCAATGAAGCCCGCTGCCTGCAAGGAGAGCCAAAGCCTGCCTTTAGAGACAAAGCCAGGAAACATTGCTAAGTACGTACAACCAATTTCTTCCTTGCTCTTTGGACATGGGCTTGTCTACAAGTTCCGCAGTGCTGCAGAGAGGCAGAGCAGCTGGCTGAAAGAGGAAAGTAGCCATGGAAGTTCTGTATCCTAAGAGCCAATCATCAGAATGAAATGGGTATAGAGTGCTGACAAAGTTTTATTTCACACAATGTGTCCCACATACTTCACATGCTTACACTGTTAGAAACAATTAAGGGAGAAATAAAGTAATAGATGTGACAGAGACTGGACAAACAGACCATGAAAAGACCCCAAAAAACCTGCACAAAAGTTGTGAGAAGAACCTTAGCTTGCTTTTACACTTCAGTCTTGCAAGGAGAAAGGAGAAACCCTCCTTCCTTTGCTTTTCCTCCTTGGAGCACTCAGCTGGACCTCAGGAGACTGGCATTTCTAGCCCGAGGCACAGAGTGTCTAGAGTGACTGCGAGCATTTCACAGCTCCCTGGTCGCCTTCCCTCATTCTAACACACAGCTCCTCCTCTCCGTAACCAGCAGGGGCAAAGAGCACTTGTGCCACAAAGAGTGATCAATACCACAGCAGCCCTCAGTGCTCTCCTGGGCCCCAAGAAGGCTTGCTGCCCTCCTGGCAGGCACAGCACACATGCAAAAAGAGTCCCCAGCAAGAAGAAAGAGCTGTCCAGTGGCCTTCACAAACCTCTTCCTATTACCATCAATACCATTTATTGACTTATTACCATAAATGACTGTAGTTCTTCCAAGTCCTTAGGCATCAGATACCCTTAATAGTCTGACCAGAAGCCAATTTCAATACTAAGTTTAAAGTTCTTTCAGATTGTAGTTTTATGTATGAATCTTAAAAGCAGGCTCTGAAATGTCATTTAATTTCCATTAAAAGGCTTCCCTGTTGTCATGTAAAAGTTCACGTAAAGGAAGCTGTTAAAGCACCATGAGGAATCTGCCACAATCAAAAAAAGCTGAGAGAGCTGAAAGAGGATTTTGTGTCTGATCAATCTCTTATAGGAACCTTAAGCATGCCTAGAACAAAAAAAGAGTTCTCATACTGGAGTGAAGTCTTCAAATTGACTCTGTCCTGCCAATGCCTGAAAAACATCATGTTTCTGAAGAACTCATTTAAGTGATTAAGTTCAAACTACTCTGCAACCTACCAGGAGCTGCAAGTCCAAATTCCCCTTCTGCTTCTCAATCAAACTGGCGAGTTCATCATAGTACAGAGCCAAGACCTCTGGTGTTTGCTCACAGCAGAAGCCCACAAGGTCCAGCAAGGTAGAAAGCTGAAAGGAGAGAGAGCAGTCCGCAGGAATGGGTAAGGTAAATGGATCCAGCTCAAGCTTCTACCTTGAGTCCCTCCCCCTTTTACACTAATTTACTCTGAGGCATATCCAAAGCTTCATCTCTAGGGTAACAGCCCATGGTGACTGGTCTTGCAAAGACCCAGTTTTAAGAAGGAACATAGGTCTTTTAAGGTCCTGGCCCTGCTCCACCATGAAATAACACAAAAGAGTCTGCCCAGGACCACCCTTAAATAGAGTGCCAGCCTAGAAGAAGGTTCTTCAACAGGAATTAAGGAAAAAGGCCAAGGCTAGGCGACCCCGGTACAGCAGAAGTACTTTCTCTAGATAGCCTGAAAGGCACCGCTGCCAAGCTGAGAGGAAGGCGAAGGTTACCTTTGGCTCACTGGAGCAGATTGTCCTGTTTCTTTCCTTTGTGTTTGAAATCACGTCTGAATAGAAGACATTCACTAGATAGCGGCAGTACTACTTGTCCTGGACTAGCCATAGGCAAGACCAGCGGGTGCTATCTTCATATAGATCTTTGTTTCTCCAAAACAATTTTTAATAGATTCTTGGCTCTGCAGTCAATGTACAAGAATCCCAGACCCAGTAAACCTACACACATACTACTTCACCTACGACTGTGTTTCTAGTCACACCTCCTTGCTGACCATATCCTCCCTCTCTCCCACACTGCCCCATTCTTGGTACTCACCTGCCCATCACGCTCGCTGTTCAGCTCTGGTCTCTCCAATGAACTACCATCTCCTTCATTTCTGAAAGCGATTGATAACCTTGCTTTTGTTACACAACACTTAAGAAATGGCAAAACCCATCACACACACAAGGTTTTCTCTCCAGAAGCTGGAGAATTGTGCATGAAAGATGTTCCTTGGAACATTATTATGAAAAGGCCTGCTGCTGTTTGGGACCTCAATGTCTTCTTCAAGGATATGCTTTTTCTAACCTACTGAAACCTAAAGCCCTCTAGTCATCCCCATAATGAAGTCCACTGGCTCAGGGCCTGGAGCTAAGATGGGCTTTTCTCTTCACATAATAAACAGCAAAAGCATTTTATTAAGAAGTGCAAAATCAGCGAGCTAGATAATGCTTCCCAACACCAGTCAAATTCTTGTTTTCCAGGTGCTTTAATCTTTGTCACAGCTCTTTTCAGGAGTTTGCCTGGTTTATGAATGCTGTTCATAAATTATTTATACAGTACATTGGAAATTGTTATGCCAATGCCCAGCACAGCAGTAACAATCTTTCTCCTTGCTTATCTTTTAGATTTCCCTGTATTCAAACATGGAGCACACTACTTATTCATCCTTAGTGTCAGAAGCGGATCTGCAGGCAGTCCACCACAGTGTTCAAATTTTTTTTCCAAGCAACAGGTCCTGCTAGTGCTAGTCAAGGCATCCATGAATAGGCATTAACAAGAAATTCAGGATGCCTTTGAGATTAGCAGCAGGTGAGCAGTATTGAATGGGTTGTAACACCAAATACCACAATCTGCAGAAAAGAGTTTTAAGTTCCTGGATTTGACCAAGATGTGCACAAACAAGAAGGCAATGCCTCCTTTTCTTTGTCCCACTCCTAGTTTGGCCTGAACTGAAAGCATGTTAAATTCACCTTTGCTACATTCTCTCTCACCTTTTTAATGCCACGCTGCCTATCATGGTAACAGCACCAATAATCCCCATTTGTTTGTGGTTGGGAACTGTGCTGGAGAGCCATTTCCTGATCACCATGTGCATATCATCCTAAAAAGAAAGACACAGACCATGTCACCACAGAGGTACTTGTGTGCATTACTCACAATTCTATTGATATCTTCACTTAATGACATCTCCAAAGGCTGCGGGCAGCTTTGCAAAAGCAATGCACGTTCTGCGATTTCCTTTATTACGAGAATACTGGATACTACTCTAGGTAAGGCTGCAAACAGCATTAAAAGTGACTCGCTTTGACTTTTCTCTCATTACTACACAGAACATGTAGATGGTCCAGGTTTCATCTATAATTAATAGAAGACTACATTAAAAAAATAGCAGATGGTCTTGGAGCCCTTCACACACAAACAGCAGCTGCAGAGGTACCCTCCAAAACACTGTCAACTTCAGGAGGCTGAGGGATGGAGCAGTTCTTGGTGAAGGTCCAAAGAGAGCTGTAGGCAACAGCATACCAAACACCTGGGATTAAGATATTTCTCATGCTGCCTCCCTTGTCCCCTGGCTGTGGGCAAGCATGCCCTGCACAATTGTAAAGGTTTCTTTGCAGCAGCTCTGCAAGCCCACAGCAGGTCTCAATGCAGCATGCTCTATTTCAACCGCTGTGTCAAGCAGCTAATCAGTTACGCTTTCCCAAAATGGGCACAAACAGTTTTGAAGACTTCTGAAAGCCTGGACCACTAATGATAGACTAAAAGGTCTCCTGACAGCGAGAGCATGAAGCGTACTCAGTTGTAGAAGTGTGATGCTTCAGGAAAGTTGGGAGATCAGTCTCCTGGATGAGACATCTAATACTTGCCAAAGAGATTGAAGGCAAAGCACAGACGAGTGTGTGGCAAATCAGCCACAGGAATCCAAGCTGCACCTGCACTGCTGGCAGAGGAATGCAAATCAAGAAAGCCGTTATCTTGAGAGATGAGGATGGAACAGCTAACCAGAGGCTAAAACAGGGCAGCCACCAAGAGGTCCAGAGTAGCGTCTCTGACAAAGGGATATGTTCTGCCTGATCCCTTGAACTGATAAACTGTAGGTGAAAAAAGACAGAAACCTTAGCTAATCAGACAATCATGGGAGAGGGCTGCCAAGTGGGCCCTGACCAAAGCTAAGGGACAGTGCAGCTTCCTGATATCTAGAAGTAGGTATCAGGAAATAATTTATTTCAAAGCAGGGATGGAACAGTGAATGCACTAAGCAGAAAACCCACTTATTTTAGCCAGTTAGCAACAGTCCTATTGCTAGCTTAAGCAATGATCACTGCAGAAGAGCAGCATCCCTGTTATGAGGAACAGCATTCTCAGACTGCAACAGAGCACGTGGGAGAACTCAGAAGCAGCTTCATAAAAGCAGCAAAGATCTCGCAGGCCACTGAAAAACATTATGGAATCAAAACAGCCCTGGTTGAATTGATTCTTATTAACTCTCCCTACTGGTCCTGCAAAGGAGGAGGTTGGCCCATACAGAGATCCTCAGGGATTGAGCGCTGCATGAAAGCACAAGCTCTGACCAGAGAGGCGTTTTGAGACAGAGAAGATGAAGGCTTGAGTTATGCTATGCAAACTATCAGTGCCAACAAGATCAAACTGGTAGGAGAGAAAAGGACAGTTCGTGGTTATGCCATCTTTTCTTGACCTTCATTAGGCAAGATGCCTCTGGAATGACCTGTGCAGTGCAAGGACAAATGCTTAATCTGCCTGTAGATTCTTGTGTCCAAGAGGCATTGGTTTTAGAAGTACAGTTAGTTAAGAGAAGGCAAAGAGGAATTTGGTTCCCAGGATACGGATTTCTTTTCCAGGGTGATCTACCCCTGGAGTCTTTGGTATCACTAAGGACAGAGTCAAACTACCAACCTTGGACCCCCCCAGTCACAAACTCTCAGCTCAGAATAAATTCCAGAGCTTACACTCCTCCCGTTCTTTTTGCAAGTTATGAGGGTGACAGACAGAACACTTCTTCCTGATGGCTAGTCCTTCTGGGCTGCAAAGTCACCTTGTGTGTTGCCAAGGCAATATTCACAAGACAGACAGACTCAGGGGTGTGGGGGGGAAATTACTGAGGAAAGTAGTTCAGAAAGGAGCTAAGCCTACCATAAAACTGGAAATTTTGGCAGTGAAGAGCTCCATGTCAACAGAGTGAGTGGGAAGAAGTGACTACAGACATGCTATTTTACATGCCACAGACCAATCGGGAAAAGAGGAAGAGCAGTTTTCCTTCATAGTCTCAAGCTAGCATGTGCAAACATACCCACAACTAGAAACTACACAGGGACTCAAAAGAAAAACAAATAGTCCTAATTTCTAGGAGCTGAGCTTTACGAATGGGAAGATTTTAAATCCAGACATCTCCATTGTGGAATAAATGTCTTTCTTTGAGGTCTGTCTTTATCTTTATCTGATCACTGCCATGCTCAAGGAGCCAGAAATCCAGACAAAGGTATCTGATACCATCACTATTATGCTGCAACTGAGTCATACGAGGTATCCTATGTAAAATGAATATGAATTTGGACAGACCAGGTTTGATAGCTTCTTGTGTTTAAACTAGAGGCACAAAAGGTGCGAAGTCTACGACTTCACAGCAGGGTCCTCTGTGTTGTGTAGGTCAGTTCTTCTAACATGAGTGTCTTTGTTGTCTCTGGTGTACAAACATTAAGCAGCTGAATCGAGATGAACATCTCAGGGAAGAAGCTGAACTATGCTTTCTGAATGCTTCCAAATGATGGAGAAACAAAGCTTGAGAAAGAGGCTGCTGAATTTACAGTTTTGCAAGTCTTCAAGGCTCAGCTAGACAAAGCCACAGCCAACCTGATACCATGCTGGTGACAGTCCCACTTTGACTGGGAGGTTAGATTAGAGACTGCCATCAGTCCCCTTCCACCAACATTTCTATCAACTCTACCTTTCTTAGAAGTGCAAGAGAAGAGGAAAGATGTAAGGTATGCAGTCACTGTGATGAGTCCTTACTATACAGAGTAGGAAAATCTGGAGCCACAAGCTGGCTTGCGGCCAGTTGGGGAGAAGAGAATTTTAAGTTGAAGGACATCCTGACATCAATCACTGTTCATAGATTAGGCCACTATTTGCACAACAAAACTTCTGGAATTTAACCTAGCAAAAAGGACCAAGGTACAGCCTGAACTCCTTTCTGTTGTGTCTCTGCTTACCTGAATATAGCTTCCTTCTTGCCTCTGGCTGAATGCTAGTGTGCTGAGAATGTAGAAAAGCTTCCGGATCTGGCATGGATTCAGTTTCTGTGTAGAGTCTAAAATGGTCTGTAAGAGAGAAGCCACAAACTAGCTCAGATATTAATCATGAAGCCCTTTCCATGTTCCCAATAATACACCATTGTCAACCGCAGGGAAGCAATTAACTTCACCTTTTTTGTACAGGCAGGAAAAAGCTACATTCAAATAAAATAAACATAAATCCAGAACTATTGCTCTGGCCTCAATTATTGCAGTTCATTTTATCAGAGGCTGAATGGGAAGAACAATCTGGCTACCATAAGCATTTTGGGAGTGCTCCAATCCCGTTAGTGACAGCTATTTATCGTCTATCACAGGTTAGGTCACAGCATTCAGAGTATTTGACAAAATGAACATTATGGGGTTTTTGCTAATATTTCCATTACAAGCCCTTTAACAGTCAAGTTGTTAACAATTTAGGGGTGGAATTTTCTTTGCTGGCTGGCGTTCTCAGGATATTTCTTGTTCCAGTGCTTCAGTGAAAAACAGTCCAGCTGTTTCCCAGAGCCATGCTAGCTTTCCTACCACTGACATGGCATTTTGCTGCCATTATTTTTCTCCTACTACTGGCCAACCTCAAGGAGGATTTGAAGCAAGGTGTCAAGTTTGACAGGATTAGATAAGCACTTTTGCATCCCTCAAGAAAATTCACCCAGTTTTAAGATTTAAAAAATAGCTGTTTGGGGAAATGATTTGGGCTAAGATCTGCATGTTCTCTCTGTGGTGGAGAGGCTCCAGCTCAGTGTCAAACACGCCGGGCATCTGCAGCTCTACAGATCTTCTTACAGGTAACTGGCTAGCACCTCAACCACCTCTGAGATGCATGCCAAACATGGTACACTGCCAGATCTTGAGGTCTGGCCAGAGCATTGATTAATGTGTTTCAGATACAAGATTTGGTAATGTATCAAAGATTGGCCCATAGAAACCATAATCTGTAAATGATCTGCCAGCACAAGAACATGCAAACAAGGTCAGGAGGAAGGTCTCAGCAGACTGCTGTAGGCAACTACTCCCCATTGCACTGAGAATGCATTCAATTATGAGCAGGAGTTTTAGGTTCTCTCTTTCAAGGACTACTTTCAACCCTGAGTCCTTATCACGTCCTCCCTCTGCCAGGAGACAAGCAAGTCCCATTTCTTCCTGTTATACCCATCAAATGTGTGACAGATTGCATTGCAAATTCTTATGGCAGATCTTAATGCCTTTATAGCATATTTTAAGCAAGTAATTTAAATTTAACAATCAACGAGCTAAACAGCAGAAAGTATATAGCTTTCCCACAGTGTGTACCTAAACTACAGAACGACACCAAGTGGGCATGAAAAAAGTCAGAGGGGTGGGGGGAATACACATACTCTTCAAGGGCTCTTAAATACAGGATGTCCTTAAGCTACAAATCACCACAGATAGGGCAGCGTTCAAGTATTGCTACATGCTTGCTTTGCTGTTTTGCTCTTCCCTCAGTCTCCACTTTTACTACTTTTGGAAACAAGCAACTGGGCAGGCCTGACCCTGCTTGTCACTCTTATGAGTTAAGAACCCATTTTTTTGTCCTAATTGAGTACTTTCTTCTTTTACATTTTAGGACATAAGTCTTTTCCCATCCCTGTCGGGTTTTGTTTTAGGATTCAAATACTGGCTAAAGTACTGTCAGTCTTTCAGTGTGGTAGAACAGGCAGTCCACAAAGGGGTATTTGAAATAGCTGATGTTAATAAAGATAGCATTTTCCTTCCATCATAGGTGTCATTTCAGGCCTGCAATTTAAGTATTCTCCCGTTAAAGGGAAGGGTAATTTTTTATTCTTTGTCTATCTCAATTTCCCCTGTCAAAAAAATATACAGTCCTGTCTTACAGCTCACTCCTTCATAGTAGATACCTTTCACTTCTGACTACTGCGTTTCTCAAGACAGATAGCTTTAGAGGTATGAGTTGTTCCATTACCTCTGTTTCTGAAAAGTACTGACCCATTCTGGATCTGGGGCAAAGTGGTGTAAGGGTCCTGAAATGCTATATGCCCACAGAAATATTCATACCTTCACGTAGGTGGCATAGCGCATCAGAAGGGATGTGTGCAGCATCACCAAATCAGTGAGCACATCCAGGGAAATGTCCAGTTCTGTCTCATTTCCACTGCACACGTGAGTCACCAAAGCAGTCACAACCTCCTGAGAAAAAAGCCCCCAGAGAAACCATAATGAAATGTCAACAGAAAAATGCCCTGTTCTGCTCCTATAGAATACATTGATCAAGCACAGATAATCATCCTGAAACTCAACCATATTAAGCCCCTTCTCAGTTTGCTCTTTAATTCCTGATATCCATAATATTTTTTCTCCTTGAGCACAAATTTTATTCAGTTCTAAAAGATCCCATGAGTCCATAAAGCAGATCTTCACCAAATGTTTCCTGCCTGCTTGCTAACATTGCTGCAGCTTCTGCTCTTTGCTACCATCACATATGATGATAAAAATCTACCCTATTTTCTTAGGTGCACAAAACACTGAAACTTACCCAGGAATACATTGCCTCTAACTTCAGCAGTTCCAGTGTCTTAATAATCTTTATCACCAGCAAATCAAAATTTACATTTTTGTTTCAAAAATCTTTTTATGGCCTTACAGTTGACTTCTCGACAGGGATCCCTCTCCACTCTCATCCATTGTCTCTGGCTCAGGGTCTTTTCTATGTCACTCATTGCTAATACAGCCATCCTCTTTTGAAATTCTTAACATCTCAAAATATTACTAGACTCACTAGCTTGTTGCAGATAACACTGTATGCCTTCACATCTCAGGTTTTTCCCAGTTGCTTTTTTGTTTGTCTGTTACGTTTGCCGTAATAAGTAATACAGATACAACACTGGAAACAGTCCTAATTATAAACATACTGTGCCCAAAAAAGTGCAAATACATTCAACAGCTTGTGCAGAGCTGTCTTCAATCCCCAAATTTTCTGATGTCAGCATGTCTGTAGGAACTCATACACAGAGCTGAAAGTCTAGTCTGTGATTATTTCAGAGTATGCAGAAGGAGTCCAAGTTGGTCAGAGCTCTGAGGGAAATCTGCATAAACTTTTTCATCACAGTAAGTTACCCAAGGAAAGGGAAAAAAGTTTCAATACAAACTATAACAATGGCTTTTTAAAACAGAGGATCCTCAAAGTGACTAGGTAAGACAGAACAGGAATATGGATTTTTGAACAAATCTCCTCCATGACCCTGGCGGCCAGTCCTGACTTCCTGGCTAGATCTCAGCCAACTAGTTTGCTTTCTGAATTGCAGGAAACCCAGCACAGTCTGCTCTGCCTCAGAAGTATTTTTTGTTCTGTCGCTTCCAAGGCCTACCCGTTTGCTCCCTGCTCCTCCCAGCAGTCTCTATGTTTGAGTCACTTGCTACCAGAGCCTTGCTGTGACTGTTCCCCATCTTCTGCTTGGCCTACTCTGCAACACAGACCTCTCTCCAAAGGCTTCCAGCTGCCTTAAATCCTCTCCCCCTAAAGGATCATGACATACATTCCAGAACAAAGTGCAAACACAAATAAAACAGATGCCATCCATCACACTATACCTGCTGGCAGTAAGAGTCAAAGGCTGCAAAAGCTTGTTTGTACATGCAGCTGCCGAAGGAGACTATGGCTGGGTGTGCAGAGTGCAGAAACGTCTGAGCAAGTGCTAGGATTGAAGGGAAGAAGTCTTTGATAACCTGAAATACAGACATCATGATAGAGAAGATTATTGCTGCTCATTTTAATCACACTCAGCTCCCTAAATAAAGGGCATGCTACAGCTCATCCCAAACGCTTCACCTAGTTTAGTAGGTGCTTTCCTGCCTTCTCTGACTATCTTCTCTCGCACAAATGGGCAACAAGAGCAGATAAGGCACACCAGAATGAGTTTCTCTAACCTTCTCCACACAAAGGAGTTACAGATTGGTTAAGAAGCCAACCTGCAAAGCTGCAGAGCTCACAGCAGCATATCCCTTATGGGTGACACCAAAGAAGTCACGTTACAGCAATGTACCACTAAATAAAAGCCCCAGACAGACACACTCTTAGCCTTACTTTAACAGAAGGACTTTGCTACATCAAGATACTCAGAAAAAAATCTAAGTTAAGTTTTCAGGTTAGCTTAATCATACAGAGTTCCTTTGAACAACAAGCTCGTATTCAGATGTAAAGGGACCTAATTTACTTTATCTTAACTTATTCTGGAAGGAAGTTAAACTAAAACTGAATGAAACCCACTTATACTCAGAATAAAACGTGCCTACTTAAGGCATTAATATAGCTCAAAATTCATAACTCACTGTTTCTCATCTGCCCTCTACCTCTGACAAGCAGCACTGTGTCATTTTCCCCTGAACTTTTCGGTTTTCTCATAGTAAGTAGTAATTTACGTTACTTTACAAACATATGCCCAATATATATACACCTATTTAGACCTAGAAACCATTACACTTGAAAAACGGTGCATGTAAACAGATTAATTTCTAAAAATACTGTGGGAGACAACAGCACGTCTGGAACACACAGCAGAGATCTTGGGCTAGACCACATCTCTTAGACTGAGAGGTTTTGCACCAAAATAAAAAGCCCATCCAATTCTGAGGAAAGCTCATCTCCAAAAAAACCATGTGACAGTTACAACAGAGGACATGGGCCTGGGGTGATTGATCTAGGACCAAAAATTAAAAAACAGAAGTAAAAATACATAACAGGAATAGTATAAATAATGCAGCACAGGGTTAAATCATCATCTGACAAGATCTTTGAGAGATAAAAGAGGGAGTCCCAAAGCAGAATTAGCACTGACCATTGAGTGATTTTGGAAGGCATTCTGCATCAGCTGCTCTGGCATACAGCCCAGTTGAATTTTGTTCCTCAGTACTTTCTCAGTTTGCTTCCTGTTCTTGGTGTTTGTAGAATGGATTAGCAGCAAAACTATCAGATCCAGAACCTTTTTGAGGAATTAACCACCAATCATTATGCTGAAAAGATATTGAACGGTCCAGACACACACTTTGAAATCAAAACCGAGAAGAAAATCAAAAGCTCAAAACCTCCAACAGCCACAACTGTAGAAAAACCTCATCAGTCCAACAAGACAGAATTAAAGCAGGATAACTTGACATTTAGAAGGGATGAATTAAGAGTTACAAAGAAAATGGATAGCTATTATACTAGGAGTGAGTCAAATACCAAAAGAACCACCCATGCAACATCACTGGCAGTTTCTGCTCCAACTAGAAAAATCTCTTCATCTACAACCACGAAGAAAGCCCTTGAAAACACCAGCAGAAGAGGACACTCGTAGAGACAAGTGCAGAGTCAGAAGTATTACCTTATGGTCAGATACAGATGTGCTGTTCTCAATAGCCTACAAGCAAAAAAGCAAGAAAGCTGTTATGCTAGATTACGATACTATATTCCAAAACCACATCAAAAAAGGCAGACACCAAAAGAAATACTGCTCACAGACCTCTCTCCTCTACAACAGGACAGCTATCAAAGCCAGCAAACTGGATCTTGCCAACAGCAGAGAATCCAGAAGGCACTCAAAAAACCAGCATGAAAATTCAGCTTGAACGAGGACATTCTCAGATAACATCGGGCTTGAAAAAGGAACTAAGGTACTGAGCAATGAAAGGCTGAGAACAAGAAACAGTTTCATGATTTACATTGAAATGCAATTTAAAATTAAATTTAGCCCAATACCAGCCAATATTGATTTCTTGCTGAACATTTTCAAGCACCTTAAGGCTTCACACAGCTCAGTCTCAACATATGGGTATACCTTTTTGCTGTCTTGCAAACAGAAAAAACCCTAAGATTATTTTTTCCAAAACTCTCTCGTAAGCATGCAGAACCAGGTTTATCCCACATTTCAAGACTTGGGGTCTGTAGAGTGGAGCCCCATGGCCATCTTGCAAGCACTGTGAAATCAGTAACTGAAGAAGAAAGCAGACTCCTGAAAAATCATTGCTAATTTGGAACACAGAATAAAATCTGTATCAGCAAAATGAAGGGCTAACATTTGTCTTTTGATATCACATTTGATTACAAGAAAGGCTCAGGCTCAACCTAGGTGTCCAATTAAATAAGGAAACAAGGACTGAAGCATCTTACCTTAATCCAGGCTTCAGAGACATCCTTCTGAAATCTCACAGCTAACTTGATCACATCAAAAAGTAGCTTCACACAGTTTTGGCTGGTGGTTACTTGACTCATGGGAGAACTGTAAATGATCAGAAAGAGACTCAGTCATTGTAAATACTATAGTAAAAGGAATAAGGCAGCCTAGCAGTCACAGCAGTTACTTACAGCAGCCATTCTCTAGAGGGAATGCTCTGGCGAGGACAGGGAGTTTCAGAAGAGAGTTTCAGAAAAGGGTGGAAGCAGAGGTTGCAGAATCAACCAAAGACATACTGGAGGGAACTTAAAGCAGATGAACTAGCAGCAACATTATTATAAATGGAGTTGCATACCCCCACGCAGACATGGATGCAGATGGGTCAAAAGGAACTACGTGCATGGCAAGGGAAGCCGGCTCCACAAGGACTGACAAACATGCTGCATTAGCACCAAGCAGGAAGGAATAAAGATGTCAGCACCTTTATTTGGGACAAATTAGGCTCACGTATGTAACCATGTGTGCCAGAGAGACCAGATAAAGAAGAGCCAAAGTTCTCTTGTCCCATCTTACCCTTGGAGAATCATGTAAATCAGCTCAAGTACCTGGCCTGGACTTGGCTTTTAAGCTTCTTCTGGGAACCTAGGATCTGCAGGGGCAGAACACATGATGACAGATCCAAGCTCTTACGAAGATCAGAAATCACCTGTAAAACACAAATCCCGGCACAAATCACTGTGACATATGAGGAAAGAAAAGGCTGAGGAAAAGAAAATACAATCTCAGAGAATAACCTTAAAATTACAAATCAAAAACGCATGTATTTGTAAAGGCTTATAAGCATTTAACCATGCTCAAACTCTTGTTTTTATACTTAGAAAGTGAACTGGCCACACTTTGCTCTTCACTGTCATGCACATGCATGCAGAAAGCAGATGAGGATTTCTTAAGAGTTACTCTGTGAAATTCCGACCTATATCTGCTGTATGTTGCTGTGAACTAGTTTTATCCTGCTTAGCAGCAGAGCAAGATATATGACAGCCATAGGAATTCTGGGGCATGTGAATTTACCAATTTAACTGCTGTCAAATTGTAGTGGATCAGCACAGACTGGGTTGCGTGCTATACACATGCTTTTTTCACGGTGGTCTCCTTGAAAGATTTGGGCAGATCACAATCCACATCTGGCTTAAGCTGAGGCTTTCTCCAAGTATGAAAAAAAGCACATTCAATAGTTCAGCAACAAAACTCATCTAGTTCATTTTAAAAATATTCTGAGTATGTTTCCTTAGATAAAGCAACTTGAGAAACAGAGGAAGCTTACATCTTAGAATTAAAACAGTCCTCCAACAGGAGAACCACCCTTGCAGGGATGTTTCCAAAACATGATTTAAAACAGAACTCAGTGGAGAAAACAGGAAGAGAATTACCAAGTTGCAAGCCCAGGTCTGTTGGATATGTCTGGAATTTAAAACCCTTAGAAGGTCCATACAATGCAAAATTCTTAGATAAAATTCGAAGGCTTAAAGTTGCCACCTAACCACAGTTTTTCAGTCTAAGAGTTTAACTCAAGACAATTTGACTGCTTTCAGTTCTTCAGATGTTTACACCATAAAAAAAATATTCTAAGAACAATTGAGAAAAATCTGCAATAGCCAGCAGAAAGGAGGAAGTTTCAATTCTCATGCCCCAAAGCAGAACCAAATCCACATCAAAGGACAGATATAGTTTCTACATGTGTTTTGATCCTTGGCAATATTAAAAAATTTTACTTGAAAACATTAAAGCGTACACCTCTGTGCGTGAAGCAACTGTGCTCTGTTAAAACATGCACTGGGTTAGACAATTTATTGCTCTTTAGTACAGAGAAAATACTGTACCTCTACTGCGTCTGCTGCCTTGACATTATGGAGGATGAATTTTACTACTACAGGCAAATCTTCCAGTTTTACAGAAGGCACAATGGTCATGGCAGACTGCCGCACCTGAGGAGAAAGCAATACTGGATCAGCTGTAAAACTATGGTTCGCAGAAACATGGTTATGTTAGTGGGAAGGCATCTTTGGAGGCCTATAGTCCAGCCTTCTGCTCAGAGCAGGAATATTGTCAGTACTAGGTCAGACTGGCCTTGGCTTTGCTAACTGGGTCTTGAAGATATCCAAGGATGGAGGAAACGCCCCAACCCCTGCCACCTCTTTGATCATTTATGTCAGTGCTCTAGATCCTAACTCATTTTTCCAGATGTCCAACCTCAACTTCCTAGGCTGTAATTTGTGGCCATTGCCCCTTATCATTTCACTTGGCACTGCCGAGAAGAGCTTGGCTCCATCATTTTTTAACTGGCTTTCAAAAGGGAAAAGCATGGAAGAGGTGTAGCCTGTTATGCAGCACTAGCCTTTGTGGACTATGTAAAATAGTGTTTAATGCACTTAAATGAACGAATTTTATTCTATTCATAAGCAGCCTAACTGCAAGAAACGCAACAATCCAGCATGTCCAGAAAACACAAGGTCTATCATTTCTTCTCCTTTATCAGCGTTCTGCAGAGAAAAACTATGATCATGCAATTATTGAATCACCAGTCTGCCTCTGTCTAGAATACAGCAGTCTAGTCTGGTCACTGTACCTCAAAAAAAGAAATAGCAACAATAAGCACGTTTAAGATGGGCAGTAAAAAATTTACTGCAGCAGGACAGTGCTTTTGCATTTGCCAAAATAGCTGTGTTTGAAATCTCTGAATACATGCTGTAACAGCCAGAAAACTTCTCTCTGCTCCTCACTGAACCCCTCATGAACATTTCAAAAAACAGTTTTAGCTTCTCTGACTCCTTTCCAATTTCAGCGAGCTCAGGACTTTTGAAGGCCTATAGGAGTCAGGTTTAGCAGAATACTTTGAATGACCAAACAGCTCTAGCTCTCGTGTTGCTAAGCAGGGGCTGGGTTCTGCTCAATTGCTCAGTAAAAGGTCTTACCTCAGCCAGAAGGTCTGCATCGAGATCCAGACGAGAAAGGGCATCCAGGATTGGAACTGTTAGCCGTCTGCCCTGTTTTAGTAAGCAGCTGATACACAAGAAAAAGAAAACAAATGACCCTCTTAATAGAGCCATGACTAGATCTTTAGTAAATTGCATGATTCCAGTAGTTTTTGTGGTCACTGCAAAAAAATCTCCGAAACTCACAACAAAACATGCCACTGGCATTATGGAAAACTTGTTCCCTAAATTATCACTCCTCTCCGAACATGCTGAATTGTGATTCTATGGTTGCTGATTAGAAGCAGATATGAAGAATCTACCTCCTTCGAATCTTGTAAAAACAGGGAGCATGGACAAAGACCTGGTACAAGCCTCCAGCAAGAACTTGAAAATTGGAAGGTCCTGGGTTCACCATAAATAGAAAAAATTAGTGAGATTGCTGGTATATGATTTAACCACACACATCACTTGGGCCTGATACCTTCTAGCCACACTTCTGTCCCATGGACGTGCCATCAGCAAAGCGTAACTGAGATTGCCACCAGTTGAATCTGTCTCATATGTGACCTCCTCCCTAGTCACAGTATTTGCTCTAAGAATTTCAAACATGTAATGAAAGGCTCAATGGGCCCAACCAGATAATCTGTTTAATTCTGCATCCTCTCCCCAGCCCTGGTCAATAGGGAACAAACACACTAAGAATTGGACAAGTATTTATAAATGCTTCCTACATAAACTGGTCTGGCTTCCAGCAAGCTGTGGCTTGGCACCTTCTTGACCAAGGGTCTGCAGCTGTGTTTAACAGCCTCATGGACTTCCCTTTCCCAAAATTAATCTAATAATTTTGGCTGCCATCTAAGTTTCTTATAAACTTTCTCTAGCAAGTTGTTCTACTTGAATTCTGTTAGTTGAAAAACACGTCATTTTCAGCTTCCTGGTAATTCTATTTATGCTCCCTAATTCATTACAACAAGCAATGAGTACTTTTCTACATCAGAAATGGGTAGAGGCTATTAAGAATATGGAAATAAATATGTCTTGCTGATACTGTTTAGATTCTCAGCTTTGAAAAAATACAAGTAGAGAAAACAGAAGTCTGAGGAGTTTGATTAGCATAAAAAAATTTAATTGTGTGGAGCTTTTTTTATCTAGAAGCTGAGACAGTAAACTGAGAATGGAAACACAAAGCTACAATTACTTTTGAGAGGGTACAAGGAACAGGATGCACTGCATGCAGGTGTAAGCTGAAATAATGACCACAGGTTTAAAAAGATAATTAACACCAGCATAAATGTAAGTGATCTGTGTAGTGGTAAGAATTAGAAACACTGATGTGTATAATTAAATATAGGCGAAGACTACTGAAAAAATTATTGTGTAAAATGAATACACTATTAAAATAAGGGCTAGCTTAAGGTAGTGCTCTCTGGGAGGATAGCAATTGGCATTAGGTCCCCCTGTTCTTTGGGTCAGTAAATATGCTTGAGAAACGTATATAAAATAGCCAGAAAGTTCTGCTTCATGCACACGTTTATTGTGTTGTGGGGCTTTTTTTATTAATAAAACCAATGTTCAACCTTACTGTAGCAGAATCCAAGCCAAATCAAAAGCTGTCTATAGTAACATCAAAGTGACTGATCACAGACTGATCCAGCAAAAGTAACGAGTACTTACCTGGATTCTACCTGTGCTGTATCCAGGTAGTCAAGGGTTTAATAATTTTTTAGCACTTTTGGAGCATTTAGACGTCTCTTTAAGAGCATAACAGCACAAATGAAATGTCCTAAGCCAGTGCTAGCTGTCCCTGAATGTTACTGTTATCAGAAATGGACTGTTGTCCTACTACTTTAGTCAGTCCTGGTACAACCTGCATTAACACGTGTCGTGGTTTAACTCCAGCTGGCAACTAAGCCCCACCCAGCCGCTCGCTCACTCCCCCCCCCCCCCCCCCCCCCCCCCCCCCGGTGCGATGGGGGAGAGAATCAGAACAGTAGAAGTGAGAAAACTCCTGAGTTGAGATAAAGACAGTTTAATAGGTAAAGCAAAAGCTGTGTGCGCAAGCAAAGCAAAGCAAGGAATTCATTCACTGCTTCCCATCGGCAGGCAGGTGTTCAGCCGTCTCCAGGAAAGCAGGGCTCCATCACGTGTAACAGTTACTTGGGAAGACAAACGCCATCACTCCAAACATCCCCCCTTTCCTTCTTCTTCCCCCAGCTTTATATACTGAGCATGATGTCATATGGTATGGCATAGCCCTTTGGCCAGTCTGGGCCAGCTGTCCTGGCTCTGCTCCCTCCCAGCTTCTTATGCACCAGGCAGAGCATGGGAAGCTGAAAAGTCCTTGACCAGCGTAAACCCTACTCAGCAAGAACCAAAACATCAGTGTGTTATCAACATTATTCTCATCCTAAATCCAAAACACAGCACTATACCAGCTACTAAGAAGAAAATTAACTCTATCCCAGCTGAAACCAGGACAACATGATGTCTTTTTCTCTCAAGCACAAGGAGGGGAAGAAAAAAAAAAAAGAGAGAAAAGAATGCGCACAAAGAGCAAAAAGCAAGCGCAAAAAGCACGGCAAGAAAGAGCAAAAAGCGCAGAAAGCGCGCGCACAGAAAGACCAAACAAACCAAGCAGAATCATCTGTACCTGAGCTCTCTGGCAACCTCACTTTGCTGGGAATCCTCCAGGATCTCAGGTAAACTAGTGATAATATCATGCTGGATTGGTACAGGAGAGACACTAACCATCTGCATTAACTTCTGGACGAGATCCTGCAGACAAGAGGAGCACTTGTAAAATGCATGAGTCTCACTGTGAGCAAGCGTTTCATTAGCATGGCAAAATTATTATGCATGTAAGGTCACCCAGGAAGTCATTTGCCTGGATTTATGCCAACTGTCCCTTAACTCATTGTCCTGTTGAAGTCATGAAGCATAGTATAGACTTTTTTGGAACAACAGTATTTTTCAGGTAGGATATAACTATCTTGGTGAGCAAAGGAAACTGGGATACCCAACAGCAAGCTTCTCAGTGTTTAGTATGACTTCTTGATTCAGTTAATTCTGGGACTCTCTAGTAACAGCCCTCCGGTCCAAAGTAACCCACAGAGACTGACTGACTTAGGGAAAGAAGGAAAAGAACCACCAAAGCAGGAACAGAGAATTCATCCCCAGATGCTTGCAAGTATCCAGTATCTCCTGATAAAATTAAAGAAGAGGGGATTGTAACTTCCTGCCAGCAACAGCTTTAAAATGGGGTCACCCATGTGGATACATACATACAGATACAAATTTATGAAAAAGGAGACTTAGAGCAAGGGAAGCAGAAAAACAATAAAAGGGGATGTTCAAAAGTCACTGAAGGCAATCATAATAAAACAGACAGAATTAAATCTCTCCTTCAGCATGGGAATATGAAAACAACATCAGTTCTCATTAGCATAATAATTGATCTCATCCCACCTGAGAGGCATTCCACAGTTGACTGAAAAAAACATACATGCGATTGCACCATCAGTACGCACCTGGCTGTCAAGAAGCCTGTCAAGCCATTTAAATTGATTGACGATGAGCCGGGGAAAATTTGTTCCAAAGGTGCCCACGCTAGAACAGCAGAAAAAGTGAAACACACGTTAGTCAGACCTACAGACAGACTCAAAAGCTTTGCCGCTGGTCAGCAAGACCATGAGATGCAATTCAAATTAACCAACTACCAAAATCATATTATGAAAATATCATTAACACCCCTACAGATTTTAGCACCATCTAGGAAGAACCCTACTTCTTACTTGCTATACACACAAAGCAGGGATACTGCCAGCCTGTTTCAATACACTACCAACAACAACATCCTAAGTTATGGCACAAAAATCAAAGCGTACAATGTGACTTTACTTCAGATCTCCTGTGCTACCGTAAGAGTGGGTACACAAGCTTAGGGTAAGTCTCCTTTGAGCCCAGTATCCTTGTCCCCAGCTGTGGTAGCAGATGCTTTTGGATAAGTTTTGGGTTACAGGGCGTTCACAGAGCAGCCTTTTCACAGAGCTTCCACTCAGCCTCCAACAATAAGCAGGTTAGCAAATCTCCAAGGCAGAAGCTGTTACCCAGTCCATCATGTCTGCTATCCAGCAGTACATTTATCCTCCATTAATTTCCCGAAGTCTCACAAAAAAGAAAAAAAACCACAACTGTGTGTAATTTCTGACTTCTGCAATACTGAATTCAACAGGGTAATTATGCAAAATCCAAAAAAGTACTTCTGCTTTTTTTGTTTCTGCCTTACATTAGACACAATGCTTAAACCTTCCTCAATTACCTTTTCTAAATGTTTCTTGCTTTTACAGATATCTACCATCTCTTTGCCAGTCGTCTCCTTTGAAGGCAGGCAGAATTCTATTTTATTTAGAATAGTTTTCCCTACTTACATAGGAACTGTTCTACTATATTTTTGTGACAGCCTGACCAGAAGTGCATGCAATATTCAAAATGTGATTGTACCATACATTTACAGTGACATGATGTTTTCCATTTTGTTCCCAATTCCTTCCCTAATATTCTGTTTGCTGCTTTGACTACTGCTAAGCATGGAACTGATACTAAAAATAAGAAACAAAAAGAAGCACCCATTCAAGATACCTTTCCTCAATGAAAACACCGCGTTTGTCATTGTATTTATACAATCAGCATTATTTTTAGTCTGATTTTTTAACAAAACACGTTTTATGCAGCTGTACTGTCTAAGATGCCCTCCCTCTTCGGTAACTTCTGGTCACACTGGTCTGTGAGCACATATGTATTAATAAATTGGCTGTTGCCAAATCGCATGGATAAACCAAGCTCTCCCTACAGTAAATCAATAAACTGAATGTCCTCTCTCCAGGCATCAACTGGCATTAAACCTGTAGAGGCCTGATAGGTCTATGCTTTTATATCAGATTTGGGAGAAATTGGCTGGTCAGTACAGATGTGGTTACAGACTAACTGTAAAGAATGTTGTTTCTTGTCCTATAATTAAACAAAACAAAAAAACAGTAGGAAGTCCGCTGAAAAAAATCTATTGTTCTTCACAGTTAGTTTTAGATTATCCTGCAAATTGTTACCATAAATTGTTACCTCACTTTTCATTTCCTTTTTCATTTACGAACATGCTGAACAACCCAGATCTCCCTGGGACCATCCTCCTTCTACTGCAAAATGCACCACTTTTTTTTTTTTTTTCCTTCCAATTTTTAACTGGTCATTAATACATAGAAAAAACCTCACTATTCTTACAGTTTGATAGGAGACAAGTGTAATAACATCTATTTTTAAGACTTACTAAAGGGTTCACAGCACAATTAACAGCTTAGCACTTTTACATCCGAGACTCTTTAGAATTCTTGGGTGAAAACAATTCAGTCCTTGTGACTGACTGTGTTAAACCCCCCTCTAACAAGATTTCAGTCTGAGACAATTTACCAGACTCAGCCTCTGTACAGTATTTGTATCCTGCTTGATACTCAGCACTGAAACAAATACCGTATCAGGAACGGCCTCAGCATCTTTCTGTCCCTTGACCTGCTCCACTAACTCTGTAACGAGCATCCAGGGCATTGGAAAAAGAGCTTAAGCGTTCAAGTCTTGCCTACGTTGCACCTCAAGAGCTCTCACTCTGCTATGGTGTTCTACATTCAAAAGCCAACAGATGCTTTTTCTGTTTTCCTTGTTTGAACACAGTCTGTATTTTTAAAAGGAGGTCTGTTTGCATCTAGCAGCCTCCTAAAACTCTGCCAGCCACTTTCATCTTTTTTAAATAATGAGACACCCCGTAGTCCCTCTGCTGAAATACTTCTAAAGCTTGTGCCAGTAGCTACAAAAAGCATAATGAATCATGAGGTTTGTTTGTATTTCAGCTTCTGTAAATTTGTCTTCTGCTTCATGCACCCACAAGTTTAAAGCCATGGTACCTCACAGATAATTTTACACATGTATGAAGAAAAAATCATCAGTGCAAACATCAACTCAGGTAAATTTGAAGTAACAGTTAAAGTCAAACAGCTGGTGATTGTCCAAATTTCATTTCAAGGCAGAGAGAAGACAGTCTATACTCACGTGTCAAAAAAGAATTCAGGGATCTTTTCCAACAACAGTGTTACGACAGCAGGCTAGAAGAAATGCAAGTGTTAGGATGATGATGATTTCCTGCTTGCGCTGTGTGGCATTGCCACCAAAACTGATCTTTCAAAAAAGATTAAATATGCACAGAGAATAAAAGACTCACAAGGACAAATAAAAATATTTCCTGTATGAGAAATCTCTTCCCTAATGCCAGAAAGGAGGCATACAACCTGCAAGCTGAAAACCACAAATGCTGAGAGTGGTCTAAACTATCCACATAATCTAATAGAAGCAGAGCATATGGACAGGATGTACAATTCCTCTAGGCCAAACGAAGCTCTCTTTCTCAGACACAGCTGAGTTGCTTTTCACCACATAGGAATCCAAAGCATCAACTTTAGACGAGTTTGAAAACAGCCAAAACCCTTTTGCCATTCCCTTTGCAGGTCTAATTCTTCCCCCCTTTAATCCTGGCCCAAATGCAATTCTAAAAATGTATTTAAGACAAGAACATTCAAAACATTTTAGCTACAAGAAGATTTAAATCCACAGCTGCTCTAAGGTTTCCCCATGCCTTGGTGAGATATCTGTCATCGTCTACTCCATATACATCTTGATGCAACTTGTATACAACTTAACAGAACTTGTTCTTGCCAGCAGGTTGCTCAGCATCTTGCCCATTTTTAAACACCTCCAAGATTCAAATTCCTCCAGTAATTTGGAGGTTTCCATCACCTCTCTAGCCTACCTGTTCTAGCACTTAAGGAAAACATTCTCCACAGTGGAAATGGTTATATCCTATCAGAATTTCCCATGGTTGACCTGAGCTGTCATCTCTCATCCTGCCCCTGTTCACCTTTGAGAAGAGTCTGGCTCTGTTTTCTCTACACCATGCAACTAGATATTTGAAGACCACAAGATCTCCCTTAATCTTCTCTTCTTAAGACTGAACAAACCCAGTTCCCCCTGTCCCTTCTTGTATGCCATGTACTCCAGGCTCTGAGCATCTTTGTGTCCCTAAAGAAACAAGAAATTGGACACTATTCCAGATGCAGCCTCATCTGCCTCACAACCAGTTCTATTAATCCTCTACTTATGTAAGCAAAAGGATCCCTAAATAAATCAACACCACTGTAAAGAGCAAACTAAGGTGCCCATACCTGTAAGATCTTAATTCCAAGAAGCAGTTTAATGAGGCTTTCGCAATACGAGTGCACCAGAGTCCTGCAAGATGAAAGATTCCACTACAGTTGTAATAAAAACATGTTAGGAGAATAGGCTGTAACTCTTTCCATTACTGTTTGGTTTTGTTAAAAAAAAAAAAACCACTTACAATGACTTATGGTAATGTATGGTAACCACATACACACACAAAAAAATTTAAAACTGCATTTTAGCTCTGAGCGAGCTTACTCTCTACAAGACTAGTGTGAGCTGGAAATGCAAAAGTCTCTGTGGTTAAGCTGCATCTCCTGGAAAAATTGTCAAAACACAGTTGACCTTCACCAGCATTGTCAATTTTTTTTTTCCTCCAGTATTTGGCTCTTGCCATAAAATGCCATGGAGGCCAACGCATGCCACAGGCAGCTAGTAAATTTTGTGACTTACCACTTTAAACTTACTGCTATTAAATAGCAAAGTATTACACTAGCCATTTTTGCATAAGAAACAAGTCATCTTGTGTATCCGCTGGAGCTATGGCCTTTCCCTCCACTCTGCTCAATGTTACATGACATTTAAATAGAGACCGGCTCTGGCTGAAGGGGAAGACAAAGTACATTTTCCCTGACCTCGACCCCTCAGTCCGTATGGGAGTGCACGGCAAGAGACAGTTCTTGAACTGGTTTCTGTCCTTGATATGAGATTCCAAGCCACTGATAAATTGCTTCACAACCTGCAAAGCAGAGAGAAATTATCCACTTCCTGAAAAGATGCCCCGATCAACTGCTGTCTTCTAGGATGCTCTTTGTGAGCAGCTGATGAGCACAGGGAAGAGCTAGCCAGGGAACTGCAGACAGACAGAAACTGTGAAGGAAGAAAAGCTGGATAATAAATGAACTCTAGCTTAAACCATTTCCAAAAGGAAACACTAGTTGTTCTACAAAATAACTCTAAAGCAACAGTCTCACATTTTACTTTGATTTAAAAGGGCTTTGCCTTTCTTCCTGTTCAGCTGAGACGGCAACATTTAATGTGACAAGAGCTGCACCCAAAAAGTATTTGCAGGATTCAAATCACTGGCCTCAGGACTTTCACGCTGGGCTTGTTGACTGGAGAGGAGCACCACGTTGTGCCAGTTTTAATGCTGCCAGCTCCCAGCTAACACAAAACCAAACACAGCTTCCACTAAAGAGTTAAGCAAATTATTTTTCTCCCTTAAGAGTATCTTTTGAATAATATTGCCAATTAATTACTTCAACAGGGCGAAGTGGTGGAAGTACAGCACTTTCGCCTGGAATTATGCAAAACCAAACCGGGAGCATGCACACCAAGGCTGGTTTAACAGAGGCACATGCTGGTCACCTCTGTGTCTGACTATTCAGACGTAACAGCTGAGAAGAGACAGATATAGCAGAAGGACAATGGGACCAAAAGGCTGGGATAGCAACATTGAGAGAATTGGAGAGTCTGGACCACAGAAACCCAAGATAAGCTACCGTGTTGCATACTTTGTATGGAACTAGCAGGCGCAGGCAGCTGCATTTGCATCTTTTGCTACACAGCAAACAGTTTTAAAGCTGGCTCCTGCCAAAGCATAGTCTGTTACTTACGCCTGGGTAAGTAGGGTGCTTCTCCAGGGCCAGGCAGAGCTTCTTCTGGAAAGCCATTTGATCTACAGCTAAGGAGAAAGTTTAAAAAGAAAACAGAGAACCAGACACATTTTGTCATCATAACAACAGCTCTCAAGTCCATCCACCAATACTTCTGCATTTGCTCTAAGGAAAAGTCCAGTTCGCGAAAGCCTGAGTGGTATCACCACTTGTGCTTTCTCCAGTCTGGGCTGAGAGTAGCTAACAGCATTAAAAAGGCTTAATTCACGAATTCCTGAAGGCCTTGTCTGAGCTGAGAAGCAACATGACATGTTCGTTTTCCTGTTTCAGAGCTCCTGCTTCTGTAACTCAATATGGTAATCACAGATGCAATCTAATCTTATTTCATATACCTCCAATAATCTTTCAGAAGTCTTTTGACTTAGCATGTATAGACCCAAAAAGCTGGTATAATGAGTTTAGGAACTGTGCAAGATATATATATATATATATATATAAAAAAAATAAGAGGCCAGATGAAGGCTTGCTTGAACTTTGGAACAAGCTGGCTCAAGCATTTTTGCAAGTAAAACGCACCTTTACTTTGTACCAACCACCTTTGCAGGTTTTCAGATACAAGC
This sequence comes from Platalea leucorodia, assembly GCF_965183815.1. Taxonomy (NCBI): domain Eukaryota; kingdom Metazoa; phylum Chordata; class Aves; order Pelecaniformes; family Threskiornithidae; genus Platalea; species Platalea leucorodia. Next base: position 17,057,063 of record NC_138831.1, read on the forward strand.
AGAGAGAGCAAGTGTTAAACCCATACCTATTTCATTCTGTCCCTCCCCAGCTTTCAGTACAATTCCTGATGTTCTAAGGAGCTCTTCAAAGACTCCCTCATTCTCCACTCCACCATGGGCAGAGGCCTTTTCCTTATCAGAAATGCGCGACTTCTTTGTTTCTGAGAAAACAAGACATGCTACATCAAATATACTCCATAATAAAACCAGCAAGGATCCTTCATATAAACAACTAATTCAAAATTAACCTTCTAGCAAGAAATTAGAGGAACACGGGAATACATTCATGGGACCAGACCAACAAACTGTACTGCTTTTTGACAGCAGCCATTAGCTGACTCAGATGCCAATGTGCAGATCCTATAAAGCAGTTACTCTGCAGCGTGACACCAGAAAGGAACATTTCTTACTCCTTTTAGTGATCCATATCCAAAGACAGTTAAAATACACCTTCAGTGGCTTACTCCCATGGGTGACATACCCACTAACAGATTATGAGCAACACTAGAGCACATACTTTCCTCTGGACTGAAAAGCACAAATTTAATACATTTAATTCTCCCACCAGACCTGTCTCTTAGGTATCCACCCATCTGCTAAAGCAAAAAATAACTATCTTTCCTCCAGCTATGTAGAGAGGTTATTTTGGTTTGATTTATAGATATCAGTTTTGATCAAATGCGATTAATCTGCGGACTCTGAAGGCAGTGAAGCTCAAGATGATAAACACTGATCAAAGGTATGAGAACAGAGGGACTGAGAAGAGATATGGCACTGCTTTTAGCATTGTTGTTTTATGGCGATTTATTAAAAATAAGTGTTTAAAGATCAACAGTGTCATTAACAATTAGCTAGTAGCATTATCAAAACTGTCATTTTGGCCTTCTCCCTGCCTGGGAGCTGCTGCCTCTACTAACAGGTCTCCATTCCCCGTAAGAGTATATCTGAGCACCTACTGGGCACATCTGTCTTGCAGCTCTCTCCAGAAGCATCAGGTTTTGACAATTTCCTTTTTGAAACCATGGTAACAAAACCTTTGTTGTTGCCTATAAAAATGCAGGAAAAAGACAAGTGAGCAAAGGAGACATGACTTTAATTCAGAGGTTTTTATAAGCAAATCTAGAATGTATTAGTGAATAGTGAAGGGAAATGCTCCAGAAACTGAAACTGCTCAAAGAAAAGCAGATTGCCTGGTTAACCAGTATCACACCACACGTTCTTCTGCTGTACAGGTTGATATTTTAGAGCTTGTCATATTTAAACAGTGTAATACATCCTTTTTCTAAAATTCAGTTCCTCATAAAACAAGGCTTAGCTTTTCTTTCAGATGCCAGGCAAATTAAATGGCAAGTTAAATGGAGTAACTAAGAGGTCTCAGGCGGTATCCACTGATCTGAACTCCCCATGCCCACAGAAAGCTACAAAGGGCTAGCAATTTAGTACTCGTGAGCCCAGCCATGTCAGCTGACCCCGTTCACGTCCCTAACCCAGTACAACTGCAAGGAGAGTTCTGTCAGCACAAACCTCCGTCTGACTTCTCCTCTTTTGGTGGGTGGCGGTGATTAAAAAGAAAAAATAAATCTTGGCTCACCTTTAAAACTTAAAAACTATTAAAAAAGGACACTTGATCATCTCATGCTCAATTTCAACTCTTCGGCAGAGGCTATTCAAATGAGTTACATAAAACATCAGAGTGGAAGCAGAACAATCCACCAAAAAAGTGTGATGAGCCTTTAGCAGCTCTTCTGGACCCGGGGTGCAGGCTTACGTGCCACAGAAGAGTGCTCACTCCCGGGCAGTCCTCTCTTTATTACATCTACTCCCAAATGCTTGGAAATGTCTGTGGCAGCCAACTTACCTCACCTGAGCATTTACAGGGCAGTATGGGGTACATAAAAGTTTCATCACCTTTACCTCAGTTATATCAGTTTCCTCAGGCGGGAGAGGCCAGCCGGGCCCCGAGGCCGGGCTAGCGTTTCAGCAGGCAGGCAAGCTGTAAAGGCGGTTTTATGCTCTTAACAGCAAACAGCCGGATTTTGCCCAAACGCGGCTCGGAAACGCCGTCCCAAAGCACAGCGGCCCCGGAAAGCATCGCCAGGGCGGGCCGGGTCGGCCTGCCTTCGGACAGGGCACGCTCCTCCGCCGCCGCCGCAGGCCCCTCAGCCGGGCTGCGAGGCCAGGGCCCTGCCGCCTCACCGGGAGGCGAGGGAGCTGCCGCCCGCGCTCGAGCTTCCCGCCACCGGTGCGCGCTGACGTCCTTCCGGTGGCGGCGGCGGAAGGGCTGGGCCCGGAAGCGGAAGCGGGGCCTGGGTCGGCCCGGTGGCGGCCGGAGCCGGGTCCGGTAGCGGTACCGCCACCATGAGCGAGCCCGAGCTGCTGCTGGACTCCAACATCCGGCTGTGGGTGGTGCTGCCCATCGTCTTCATCACCTTCTTCGTGGGCATGATCCGGCACTACGTCTCCATCCTCCTCCAGAGCGACAAGAGGCTCACGCAGGAGCAGGTGTCCGACAGGTCAGGGCTGCTGCCGGCACCCCTCGGCCTGGGCCCCGCCGCCGCCAGGGCCCCCTCGGCCTGGGCCCCGCCGCCGCCGCCTCTCCCCTGCCTTTCCCCGGGCTCCCCCGGCCCGGCTGGGCTCGCTCCTCCCGCCGGCCGGGGAGGGCAGCGGCAGGCCGGCCGCCGCTAACGCCGCGTGTCTCTTTTCCAGCCAAGTCCTGATTCGGAGCAGAGTCCTCCGGGAAAATGGAAAATACATTCCGAAGCAGGTACGGAGCTGCGCGAATGGCTTTGTGCTTTACGAAGAGGAGAGCTCGGAAACGAGCACGAAGCAAGGAGCTGTGTGAGTGGAGTGCCGTGGTGCGAGGCGCTCTCAGACTTGGGGCAGCTGCTGCCCGAGCGCCCCGTGGGGTCAGGCAGCCTGGCTGGGGCTCCCCTAGCCCGGGGTAACGTCTAGAAGTGCGGTCGGTAGCAGATGCTTGGGAAACCTGGACACAGCACCACCGTACGTGTCTTTTCCCTGACATTAATGTTTTCTTCCACTACTTGGTGTTTTAACTGCATACTAAAATCAAGTCTGCGTCCAAACTGTCGTGTGTAATATTTGCCAGCAAACACACAGGGATTTGATAAAAGCTTGGGATAACGAGGCAGTCATACAACGTCAGCTGTAATGCTTGGTGACCTAAAAATCAGTCACTCATATTGGCTCAGTTGCTGCTAAATATGTATATAATATTATGCTTATAATGCATATATATGCAAATATGGATACAATATATGTAACATGTAATGTAAAATCCAAAAGTCAGCTGGGGGGAATGAAAATGTCCGATGTACCGGTATCAGTACTGAGCCAGCAAGAACTTTGAACAAAGCACTAAAAGCTCTTTAATTAACGTGGATTCTTCTTCAGAGAATTTTTAGAATTATTTTAAGAATTTTAGAAAGCCGGAGAGCTGATACTCCGGATCCAGGGAGACAGAAAAGTGAGGAGCTTTAGAGCATATGGGCAGTGAAGTACCTCTTCAGGAAAGAAGGATGTGTTATGAAAGAGCTCATAAGATGTCTGCATGTCTGAGCAAGAAATAATGCTTCTGTCCTTTCATTTCTTATGGTGTTGGCATTGGCTGTTTTTGTTTTCAGTCTTTCCTGACCCGGAAATATTTTTTTAATAACCCAGAGGATGGATTTTTTAAGAAAACTAAAAGAAAGGTAGTGCCTCCTTCACCAATGACAGGTATGTTAAGGTACCATAAATATAGCCGGGCAGAAAAACTGTAATTTTCTGCCAAGGTAGGAAGGTGAATCAACGTTGCAAAGAGCTCAGTGGATGTGAGGGAGGGGGTGGGACTGTGTAGCTGGGTATTGGGAAGAGGGGGAGCAAGATCCCTCTCTTTGGTAGCGACATGTTAGGTCACTTTGTTTTGCTTAACTTCCACCTCCAGCTGCCTGCAGCGTCTCACAAGACCATGACCACCTCAGTGTTGCCAGGAATGGGAAGCCCTGCTCTCACTCATGTCCTTTTGTCAGTTTTTTCCACCAGTTCCTGCAGGATCTTCTCTAAACTGATTTTAACTTATTAACGTGGCCAAAGACCTCAGCAGCACATTAGCTGGGTAGTTCATTGTCCCTTTTCTAGCTAAATCGGCTTGCAGAGGCCTCAAGCAGGTTCAGCAATCTGGAGCAAGGGATGGGGTCAGACACAGACAAAGCAGCTGGGGTCAGACAGAGCAGAGAACACAACACCCTCTCGGCAGCAGCAGCAGCCACCACCACACTCGCTGCTTGTCTCATATTGCAAAGTATTTTACAATAGTGAAATATTATAGATATGGGATAGATAGTGGGATAGGACTGTTCTCTCTCATGCAGTTTCTTAATTAAAATAGCTGACGTTGGTGAAGTAATGTCTTGTTTTCCCTTTATTGTGATACACGGCTGCTTTACATCAAATCTATGATTCGCAGATCCTACCATGTTGACAGATATGATGAAAGGGAATGTAACCAATGTTCTGCCTATGATCCTCATCGGTGGTTGGATCAACATGACATTTTCGGGATTTGTCACGAGTAAGTGTCTGGAATAACGCAGCCCATGGGTCTGGCTGTGTTTCTGATGATGACCTCGAGGGTCCGGGCTGCATCAGAGATTTGCTCCTCTACCTGAAAGCAGTTGTTTGGAAGCAGCCTGAATTTGGCCTGTGGCACTGCCGCTATTCACAAACCGCATTGATTTGCTTGCGCCATAGCAAAGGAGGGAAAATTGTTTTCAGAGTACCAGCCATGGTCACAAAGAAAGTAACTCATGTATGTGGGAACAATTGTAGTGGCAAAACCAATATTTAAATTTGTTAAAACTGCTTAAACTTCAAGTTCATACAGTGGATTTTCCTCTGAACCTGTCCAGGGAGTTGGTTACTGTGTAGTGCAGGGTGTACACATCAAAAATACTTCCTTAAATTCACAGTTCTGTTTTTTTTCTTACTGTTTATGTGATAACTGTTTCCTTAACAAAAGACATTCCCCTTCACGGCCACTGAAACAATACCTGTCATGGTTTGGCCATCTGATTAAGTTTCAAAAAGTCTTTTCCTATTAAAATAAATACAGAACTACAGCTTTTTCAAAAGTACATGCAAACTTGTTATTGTATGCATTGCATTCAGACTACATTAGATTTAATAAAAGAACTATCTACTTGCTTTGCAATTATGTAGTGTCACATTGTGAAACTGGGCTCTTTTTTTTTATCCTGCAGCAAAGGTCCCATTTCCTCTGACGCTGCGTTTTAAACCAATGTTGCAGCAGGGAATTGAACTGCTCACTTTAGATGCGTCCTGGTAAGCCCGTGTCCTCACAGCAGGCAAGGTCGAACATTAACTTGGAAAATTTTGAATGTGTTAATAACCCTTGAATGGTCTGTGCGTGCTTCTGAAATGATGTCACAAGCCAGCTTTGAACTGAAAGCAACCATGCTTGTTCTGATTTATCAGGGTGAGCTCTGCTTCGTGGTACTTCTTGAATGTGTTTGGACTCAGAAGCATTTATACTCTCATCCTGGGCCAAGATAATGGTAAGACACTGTCATTGTGGAAGAGCTGCCTTCTCCTTCCATGGGATGACTTCTGAGGGAGGCTGGGGAAGGATTTCTAAATTTCCAGCCAAAAAGCTCTTGAAAGCCTCTCTCACTTCTGTGCGGTTACTCTCCACTGGCCGGGTTTGACATCACCTGCAGCAAGTACCCAAATCTTTTGCACCAGCCATTGGCTAACTGCTTGTAAACTTCCATGGTAATTAACCCATGCTTTCCTTCCCATCAACCTGGTGTGCAGAAATTCCGCTCTCCAACTTGCTTATATTTCTAGCAAGTATCAGTTTTAAGGAAAGCTGCAAAGATTTCTTAATACTAGCTGCAGGGCAGGACAGATAATGTTTCTGGGGGTACTGGGAATGTAGAAGATCATATTTTCATCAATTTGTCTGCACATTTTATGTAAATTTAGCTAAGATGTAGGGGGTGGGAACAAGATGTCTTGCAAGAACTCTTTCTGGCACATTAGTATTGCATTTTGGCTCTTTCTGCAACTTTCTAGTCTATAGCTAGAACCCAGCCTGGTGGCACTGTGCTCCAAGAAATGCTGTTTAAATGACACAAATAAAAATCAACCTCTCATTTCTCTTTTGTAGCTGCAGACCAGTCTAGGGTGATGCAAGAACAAATGACAGGGGCAGCGATGGCCATGCCAGCAGATACTAACAAAGCATTTAAGGTACAGTATTCCCACCTGCATTCCTGTTTGCTGTGAACGTACAGGACTGTAGGCTATAGGTAACTCGGCCTCTCCCTGCATCAAGTCAGGGAAGTGCTCTGGATTCCTGTTCCTAAAATTAGAGCTGACAACTGATGAAGGGTATGGAACTTGCCCTGGGTCTGGCAGAGCCCTAATACCCTGAAGTAAACCTGATTAGTTAGCCATTCCTGATAGAAAAGCTGAATTCATGTGTCATCCTCTGCTTTTGCAGAGGAAGATTTTTTTCTTTCCCTTGAGATCTGGTTCCAAAGCAGAAGCTGGCTCCCAAAAGGTTGTGTTAATAGTGCAGCTGAGCACAAGTCCAGCAGGCACAATGGAACTTGGGTAAGAAAATCAAGTAGGCGACTTAGCTCAGTGGAAAATCTGTCAGGATTTGACTGTGTCTTGAAGTTCTCCTAAGCAGTTTCCATAGGCACTTGCTTATTAGAGTGCCTCTACTGTTCACAACCCTAGTTTATGCGTGAAGGGCAGGTCCTGGTTTCTGTTTTTATGTACTATAGTAGAGATTTACCCACAGGCAACCTGCTGCCTGGGAAGTCAGGGTGGTCTGCTCCTGCAATTTCTTGTATTCAGTAACCTTCCTGGTTAAAAAAATGCACATCGCCCAGGCAGAGGCTGAGCCAGGGAGCAGTGACTGTTCTGTCACAAGCTGTCAGCACTGAGGTGCAGCTCCAACCAGTACTGTGCGCTCTCCTGGCTCACCTCCCTCTGCGTCCTTTCTGGTACTGGCTATCCAGCGCAGTTTTGTCATTCCACTCTGTAGGGACCTAAGCCCGCTACATGGTCCCCAGTAGGAACAAAGAAAGCGTGCCCATGTTGCAGGAGAAGTGTTCTGGCCAGGGAATACAAATCTCTTGATGGGGCATTGCATGACGTGATTTCGCAGGCTGTATGCAGCTTATTCCACAATACTTACTGGAGCAACGCTTAATGGACTAAGAGGAGTAGAGATTTGTGTTCATAGGTGGTGGAAAATGAGTAGTGGGGGAGATCATTCTCATATTCAGGATAAAATTCTGTTCTTAGGTCTTGGGCTGCTATGAACACCTGGCTTAATGAATTAGTAATCTCTGCAGCTCCAGGAAGCTTGTTGGTTGGAGAACAGTCTCATGAGGCACATCAAGTCTGTGATCAGTTGCAAAATTTTTGGCCTGTAACTGTTTTTATCAAATGTCTCTGAACTAAAGAATTAACTAACCAGGAAGCACTGACCGCCCCCCGAACAGAATTGTCTGTGTTTCTAGAGACAGCTGTTTCAGAAGAAATGGGCTATTCAGAAGGTTAAAGGATTTTCAGAAAGTAGATAATGTAGTTTTTCTAATTTCTGTGATGTATTGACCAGCTATCTAATACCCTATTAAGTGTAAAACACTGATTTCAGAGAGTTGACAGGATTGCCAGGTTTTAATAGAACTTGGGTTTTGTTGCAGTTTTTAAGGTAAGCACTGCTTTGCGTAGTTCTTGTCTAACTACTTTAATAGCGTGTTGCTTTCCTTTCTCTACCTCTGTTTATTATCGATGCAGACGGAATGGGAAGCTTTAGAATTGACTGATCATCAATGGGCCTTAGAAGATGTAGAAGAAGAGCTCATGGCAAAAGACCTCCATTTTGAAGGCATGTTTAAGGAAGAACTACAGACCTCCATCTTCTGAATTTGTGAATATGCTTTTGTCTCTTCGTCTAAAAGTAATTTGAAAAGACATCTGTTACTTAAAACTATGTAATGTATTTTAGCAAGGCTGAGAATAAAAGAAAAACACCATGTTCAGAACTGCCGTTACCTAACTTTGATCTGAGCCCCAGGACCAAGTATGTTGTACTTGAGCCAAAGGCTCTCGGTGGGGGTTTCTAGCTGGAGCTCTGTTTCTCTTCCTCGGAAATGTATGCTGGAGGAAAAAAATGGAATTTCTAGTTCTAGTACACAAAGAGGAAGCTTGCTTGATTTAAGGAACTTAAAACTTCATGAGACTGAGAAAGTATGAGTAGTGCCTCTTTGGTTTTATCCTTTTAAACAAATGCATAGCTAGTTATCCTTTGCTTTTGAACAATTAAGACAACATCATCATGTTAGCAATTCAAAACTGACTTAGTGACAAAGTATCTTCAGAAGCAGTGTGGGGATTCAGTGAAAGCGGTGGTTGTCCTTCCTCTTTATACTCTTTTTTTTTTTTTTTTTTTTTTTTTCCCCCTGTTACAATAATCGGGGTTTGAAGCTTTCTCAGAAGAAAACAAAAGCAAGAGGGAGATACTCACCACTTGCCCACGGCAAAGCGTGGGACAGCTCACCTTCCTCTTGTGTCGAAGCCTGCACCAAGGCTCCCCAGTGCTGCAAAACCCTGCCTGCTTGCTTCTGCCCTGGTCACCCTGCTGGTGGACCCACCGGTGGTCACAGGGACAACTTCTGGCCCCCTCGTTGCTGCTTTTGTTCCTGGGCAGAGCAGCTCCTCAGAGGTCTTTGGGTAGCGGAGAGCCAGAGATGGCATTTCTCTGCGGAGGCAGCAAACACACAGACTATTTCCCTGTTAATTTAATCCTTCCCAAGTCCACGTATAAGCACGTCAGGCTGCCTGCAGGGCCCCTCCGGCCTGCCGCACTCGCAGCAGGATGTACGCCTAGCAAGGGTGCCTGGCTCTTCCCTCTTGTCCCTGTTCAGTTATTTACTGTGCCGGGTGGGGAAAATAAATACCTTTTTCTAAGCCTCCTGCCTGACTGTCGTCTTGCACCATAGAGAACAGGGAGCAACTGTTCCTGGCTTGTCCTGCAGGAGCTCCTCAGATCTGCCTTCCCCAGGGAGAAGAGTCCTAACCCGAGGAAATGCTTCTTAAACAGCAGCTCTTCCATGCTCTATGCCTGTTATTTTTTTTTCCCCCTCTTTATTCTGAGCCCTTTTTTTTCAGTGTGAAATTGCACACCCTCTTCAAAGCAGGAGCTGAGCCGGGACTGAGACACAGCCTGTCTTCTGTTCTTACCAAAATCATTTCCCCTCTGAACAGGAGCCTTAGCTCAGAGATGTTCTTTTGTGCCTCAGAGGCCCCTTTCCTGAATGCTCATAACAGTGCTTCACTGACAACACAACTTGTGTTTCAGGTTATTTTTCCCTCCCTTTTGCGACGGGGAATTTCATTTCGCTTCACGCCTTCAGCGTTCTTGTATAAGCTGTTCCTGCGAGCCTGCACGCTGACACAGAACACCCAAACACCACCGCATCCGAAAGCTGCCACTTTGCTTTCCCTTCTTCCCATGACGGGTTTCATGCCGTGCTTTGGAGCTCAGCATTCTACAGCAAAGCTCACCATCTGCCGTTCTACATTAAGGCTCTTCTAAACCTCTCTGAGGCTCCAGCTAAGATCAAGCTCCTCCACTATTACACTGTAATCGCAACAGGAAAACTTCAAGCTTTCTTACAGGGGCTTCATGGCCCACCTTGACCTGCAAGATTTTGACAAGCCCCCAGATTCCCCACACGCACACCAATGCTAAATGCACACAAGCCTGTTGCATTATAACTTCCCCAGTCTTTTCCAGCCTGCTCTCGTATATGTGTTCAGGTTGCCTTGAAAAGGAAATTCCAGTGACAACAATTTTGGTGGTACAGCCACAAGCAGCCCTGATACCCCTGGAGAAAATGGACAGAAGGCAGGCCAGGATTTCCCCCGCCCGCCCCCGCAATCCACAGAGGAAGAGAAATTACAAGGAAGCCACAGCTGGGGCTGCCCAGTGCCGCAGAAAGGCAAGGACAGGCTTTGCTGCAGCACGAGATATCAGCAACCCAGTGCCAGAGGCGAGAAAAGGCGACCCTGGAGCGAGCACGAGCGCTCAGATCTACAGAGCAGTGTAGGCAAGGGCTGCTTTTCTCCCAAATCCTCACTGGCAGAGCAAGGGTTGGCTCTGCAGGACTCGCCCTCCCCAGCTGCAAGAGCTCCTGGAGCAGCAGGCATCCCCACAACCACGAGTCTCAGGTCACATCATGAAAGCTGAAAATACAACAAAACTCAGTTTCAGTGCAAACCACTCTTTAATTTTCCTCTTTGTACAATAGAGCCAGCCACTTACAAAGTGCTAGTCTAAAAAACAGGTCTGGTATTACAGCACACACACACCAGCCAAAGCCCATCAGCTCAGAGGCAGAGAAAGTAAGAGCTGGGCCACTTTTTCTGCAGTACAACAGAGCTTGTTCAGCATCTGAGCATCGGAGATTTAGCCCCACTGATGCGTTTCTCAGTGACAGCACAGGTAGGGAGGCGAGGAGGAGAACAAAGGCTATTTCAGATGATTTTTCTTTTAAAAAGGTCTTTTACTCCCCTCCCTTTCCTCTCTTCCCCATTTTGGAATGCCCACATGATTTTCTTTCAGGGTAAAACAAACAAAAAAATGCTGATCAGAGTAATTCAGTGCAGTGCTACAGCTTTAAAAATTGCTTTGTGGATGCTCCCCTCAGTAACGAGGAAAAAAACAGAAATACAGTATTAAGAGTTATAAAAATCCCAAACAACCCCAAAACCAGAACAGCAGAAGCAATTAAGCAATTCTGATCTCAAAATTCAAATTTCAATGCTTTAAAAGCAAAATTCTGCAGAAGAGGATCGCAGCGCTAGCGTGCCAGCTAGAGGCAGCCCTCCCTCCTCCTCTCCATCGCCTTCCAGTGCCTTGGCTGCGGGGCTGCAATGTGCTGCCTCCCTTCCCATTGCTCGGAGCAGAAGACGGAGTGGCTGGCTGGGCTTTTGCTCGGCTGCAGCACAGCAGAGGTGCAGGGACAGGCGCACAACAGCTTCCTATGGGGCTTGTTGCCGAGAGCTGCGGACAGGGAGCTGAGCTGGCCCATTTGGAGTTACATGGATGAGCGCTGTTACACCGACCTTCAGAGAAGGTTACAGTCAGCAATGAAGCCACAGGGACTGTGCACAGAGGACCGAGTGGCTGCAAGTGTGCATTTGGGGGGGCGGGAAGCAGGGCAGTAGCCTGTCTTAGCCTTTTGTTCTGCCAATGTACTTGGCTCCAAGAAGGAAAAACCCTCCTGTTTGGTTCACCACGTTGAGCTAGATCTTTCCCTAAAAAAACGCACAGACTAAGGCTCTAGATTTTTCCCATTCTTCACATGGAAGACCAGTTCTCCACTGAGGGCTGACCTGATCTAGCACTCACAGGAGTGCTCATTCAAGAAGAAAGCTGGACTCGAGTCCTACAAGTAACACAGACAGTAAAGGAGGACAGAGGGAAGAGCATTTGCCAGTTGTGCCGAATTGATGGAGCAGAACTATTGTACAGCTAAGGCAAAGAGAGACCTCGGACAGGACCGTCACACCTGCAGCCTCGCAGAAGATGATGGGGTGGGGGATCTAAAGGGCAGTGTTTAAGGGAGGAGGAGAAAGGCTGAAAGAACAGTCCAAAAAAACCAAAAGTCGCAGGATAAAAGGCTGAAAGCTCACACAATCCAGCGCATTGGGCTGCCATCCTTACAGCTAACAGCTCTGGGGACACAGTGGTGAGCTTTGCTAGAGAAAAAGCTCCAAGCAGTCACATAAATGAGCAAAAAAGGATAAAAATGCTGCCACTGCACAAATCATAGGAGAAATGATGGAGGCAGAAAAGTGCTTACAGAGCAGCCTGGAAGCGAGGGTATAGGAGATGGATGGAGAGGACAAGAAATCACCAACCTTATGGATGGTATTTTCTCTGCAGAAGAATGGGAGCCAGAACAGCTGTATTCCTGTATCGCTGTGCGGATCAGCCTGCACATACGCCATACCAGAGGCAGGTATGATTCACTTCTGGTGAAGTTTCCTACATTACAGGATTCAGCGTTCACATGAAAAAGGCTGAGTCAAAACTGCCCAGAAGACCCTCAAATGCATCAGTGGAAGGACACAAGAAAGAGAAACGTTTGCTGCTTAGCAAGGGGACCAAGGTACAATGGCAGAGATGGCAGCAGACAGGCCAGATGTACAAAGATTTGAACTGAGCTTCCAGAAAGGGTGCAGCAAGCCTCCCTGACACAGGCAGGGCCCAACAGCAACACCAGAGAGCTGGCAGGAAGCCCCCACGCCGATTCACAGAATCGTACCCACCGTGCTCCTCCAAGGGCCCCACAAAGCTCAGCTGTGACCTGGCCTCCCTCTCTGGCTGTACTCTCCCAACCCCGCTACAACCCTGAGGCCAAGACCCCCAGCCCCAGCCCAGCTCAGCCCCGACCCCTGCCTCTAGCCACACAGCTCAGCCAGATTTTAAAAAGAACTTTATTGAAGCTCCAATATATATTATTTTTGGCCTCTAAATACCCAAGTGACAGCATCTATTCCTGGCTCTCCAGTGCTATTCTGTGACCCCCAGCACTGAATCTTTCAGTGCCAGATTTTCTGCTTGACTCCTACAGAAGGAAGAAAAATTTTCAGATGCCTCAGGCATGGCTTTAGAAGAGCAACCGCTAACATGGTGGCCAAGTGCTGGAGGTGATGTTTAGTTGGTATCCATGCCGTCACACTCTTCTTGGGGAGGAGGTGGGGCAGTATGTTCCTCACTGTTTCGGCGCTGATAAAACAGCACATACGCAGCTTTTGTCTACCAAACAAAGAAGAAAACCATCTGAAACAATCCACACAGCCTGGCTGGAAATGTAACGCCCAAAGCAGGGAACCACTCTTTCAGCACAAACTCAGGCCAAATACTCACCACTATTTGGTCTTCTGAAGCCACCGATACACTGCTGTCATCGAAGTAGTACCACTTGTCATTCACTTTGTTCTTTGCGTAGGCAGTGTCTGTCAGGAGAAGAAACTGCAGCTCAGTACTCCAAGGAAGACCAGTAGGCAACGCCACGCCAGCTGCACTGCACCAGCGACACTCAAGACTCAAACTGAGCGTGCATGGGAAGCCAGGAGCTAGCTTTGACATTAACTACCCCAAACCTAGTTCACCAACACATATCTTTCAGAACATGCTAGCTGGCCCAGCTAGTCTAGAACCATGTCCCATGTCCCAGACTTACCCCTGATAGCTGAGATACAGGGCAAAGAATTTAGGAAAAAAAATTATCATGTTTTGTTCACCTCCCCCCTTGAGCCAGAGCTTTCCCAAACAGACAGTTTAAGACTCTGCATTTTCACATTTTTCACACAAAAGAGAAGTTTTCTGTTGATGATGGATCTGATCTAGTGCTTGCAAGAGTTCTCACTCAAGAAGGAAGTTGGACTGAAGTCCTGCAAAGTCTCTTCCAACCAAGACTTCTGTGACTATGATCTCTGATCTCAAAACATATCCCCCTTCAGCTAATGCCACCCTACAGTGACACACCCTACGAGACAAGCACGTACACTGCCAAATGGGAGTTCATCATCCTCTCACAGTAACACACTACTGGGTGGTTCTACAAGTGTCACCTACAGCATGGATCTGCACGGACACCTGATGCAGGGATCTCCACCTACAGATGCATTTTATCTACTCTGCAACAAAACCAGTGACAGAAAATACAGGCTTGTCATGTATCAGACTTGTCATATATAACAAAGGAGTTTTTTTCTCCTGATGGCATGACATTTTCCCTGCTACGTGAGCCCTTGTCAGTGCAAAGGTGGAGACATTCTACTGCAACCTAGTGCCAGCTGTGCAACCAAGAGGTCCCAAGAAATACACATTTGTTTGTGGCTTGATTTAGAAAAAGTCTGGAACAAAGGAAAATGAAAGAAAAAAAAGTGCTTTAAATTGCTATTGCAGCACGCAGAATTCAGGATAGGAAATGCAGAAAGGCATCACACCCAGCTTCATGACAAAGTATGCCCTCTGCTCTGTCTTCCTGGCCTACGGGTGACTGCTGCTTGTCAGACCTTGTCTCACCACCACTGAGGGAACCTGGCAAGCTCCTGCTTGGCTGGCTTGACTGCTGGCAATCTCTGCTCTGCAGCTGTGATGCTGCACCGACACTGGACGAGCAGCTGCCCTCTGGCATGCTGCAGGGCAAGAAGCTGAGTCTTGGAGCTGAACTGACAGCTTACACTGAAGACTCTTCCCAACACTCTCCAGTAAGAAGCTCCTTTCCACAATTTCATGTTTGGCACTGAAAAAATCTTGACTCCACTCAAATTGGGGAACACCATCACACACTCCAATGACTACTAACCAAGGTCCCACAGGCATCGGAGTCAGACCTCAGGCAGCTGCAAACTACACCAACTGGCTAGCTACTCTGCAAATCCTAATAGGAAGGACATTACCTTCCAATATGCTATTCGCCTGCATACAGAACACAGGTAAGTTTTGGACTAGACGCCCTCGGTGAGGGCTGCTGACCATCTCCAACACACAAAGCCCTCCCATCACCTCTCTGCCTATGTTTGCTTGTGTACAAAGGACAGAGAAGCAGTTACTCACAGTGGCCTACTCCCATGGCTCCATAGTGATTGGAAACTGCAATGAGGTCATACACATATGAGCCTGCTCTTGGGTCACAGACAAACTCGGACATGTTTAAGCCCCTGGAAGGAAATCCAAAAGTATCAGTACACCAGTCATCAGCACTTTCTAAAAAGCGATGCATGACAGCAATGAAGCTCTGCAGGCAGGCAGCACTGGTGGAGAAGTGGTGCACTCTGCTATGGCCAAATGTTAGTGTAAAGACCAGACATGTTACCCCTCCCACACAGGGCAGGTCCTGGTAAACACATGAAGCACTGCCAAAAGATTTAGAGGGAAGTGCTGTATAAAAGACAGGTCAGTATCCCTGTGGAGGCATGAAAAGTGAGACAGGAGTAGTAAGGAATACACTTCATCCTGCAGCAGGATGCTGACAAGCAGAAGCAGAGGGATGAGGCAGGCTTTCATCTTGTTCTTGTGCAATCCTCCGTACAAGTGCAGCTCTGCCCAACAAAGTTGCTAAATTCTCTGTAGAAGTTTTCTTGGTTCAGAAGAATCACATGGTTTTAACCTAATTTCAGAAGAAACAGTACCTCCTAGTAACTAGTGTTCTTTGAGATGTGTAGAATGGATTAAGGTTAAGATTAACAAAAAACAAAAAACAAAACAAAACAAAAAAAACAAACAACAGAAAAAAGAAAGAACAAAAACAAACAAACAAAAACCCAAAAAACCCCCAAAACCTCAACTCTTGCCTGTTGTCCTGCAGTTGAAACCCAGAAGACAGAGCTGTTCCAGTTACAGCTTTAATAACAAGCCCACCCAACAGTAACATCAGAATTAGATTTCTCTTGACCAGCTTCTTCAAGCTCTTTCTAGCTTGAGGGAAGAATCCTACCTGATAGGGAATTCCACAACAGTGTCAAGTTTATCCCTCCAGTATCTGCTGTACGAGAAGCGTTTTAAATGCACTACCAAAATCCTGGGCAGAGACCACAAATCAAACTTCTTTGTGGCCTGTTGATGTTTCTTACAGTTAGGGCAGTACCTGAGGAAGGGAACAAACAAGGAAATGAATGACTACGTTAAAATAAAAGCTTCTGGCCTTCCATTAAAAGATGCCTCAATAGCACAGTACAGTCCCTGCCTCACAGAAGGTATTTTGGCTGTGGAATATGCAGGTGATCACACTTCCTCAGAGGTTTCCAAACTGCAACTTGCTTTCATTCTATACGCAAAATGTCCTATGGCAAGTGCATTAACTGAACTTTGTAGAAAGATTAATTTCTCTTTTGTAAATTAAAAAAAGGTTTAAAGGTGTCATTAGTTCTTTATTATCTCCTGATGCAGCTCAAACAGGTAACAGTTGCAAACACATCTATAGCATGTAATTGGAAATCAATAATAAACAATCATCTACTACACTGTAAGTTATTTTCTTACACAGCTAGCAAACAACCTCCAAAGATCTTCTGCACACACAGTAATCACATTTTGGTCACTTAGGATCTGCTATACCTAGCCCCTCTGGACTAGGAATTTTTGGTAGAGTTAGGAGCGCATCAGGACTGGTTCAAGCTAGAAATAACACAGGATTAAACCCTAAAGTAGCCATATGCTTTCACTCTATTACCACAACTGCTTCCTCTGACACTGTCTGGAAGATAGGTGTATGCTGGGGAATTAAAAATAGCCTGATCTTTGGAAGCTACATGCCCACTGCCAGTTTTTTTGGTTTTGTTTTGGTTTTGTTTTGTTTTTTTTAAAAAAAAGGCAGGAAATGAATATTTTTTATTAACCCTCATCTGCAGCCTATTGAATCAATGACTTAACACAGAACTGACAGACTTCTCACAGATGAAGACAAAAGGACAAACCTGGGAAATTATCAGAATCCCATGAGAAATAACGTGAACTCAAATAATTACAGCATGTTACGATAAACAGGGCAGGCAGACAGAGGCTCTTACCACGGGTCATGTTCACCAAGCGTTTCCATAGTAGTGAAGAGCTCTATGCAGTCTCTGAGGGCTACCACAGCCTTCTTCTTCTGTGGTTGTAACATACTTGCATGTTTTTCAAATGCCTAGTGACAGAGATACATGCTTTATTCAATTCCACATAGTCTTTAATCCGTGGCATCACAAAAAGGAACATGTTCACCTTCACCATGCTGCCTATTTCTGCGTCTCCCTTCCCCTCCCACACAATCATCTCAAGCTTCCAGCCACTCCTTTCTTGTGTCACGAACAGTCCATAAGAGAAAATATAACACGTCCTCACTTCAAAGTTGGTGGGTTTGGGGATTTTGCAAAAAAGTAACAACAGGTTATTCTGTTACAATACACAATCCAGCAGAACTCTTACAGAAAGAATATTGAGCATTCTGCTAGGCTCTGTGAATTTGGTTTCAGGTTTCTTTCAAGTTTTGGGGGTTTGTTTTGGTTGGTTTGTTGATTGGACTATGAACTAGACTACTTAGCTTTGAAATTAAAACATCTACTTTTCAGAACACACTGGAAACAGATCAGCAATTATAGATCTATAGACCTTATCACTAAAAGATTTTAAGTAAACATATCTCATGCTGGTGACTCCAATTTTTATGACAGGAGTTACACCTACATTTCACCATTTACTCTAATCTTTTAAGTACCATGCAAGTTTACATATAGATTATTTATGAAAAGAGCATATTACAACCTGTGCCTCCTGTTCATCAAAAAGTAGCCTCCGTGTATCAGAATCCCAGTCAATAGCAACCGCAGAAAAAGCTACAAGAAAGAAGAAACATTTATTGCAAAGATGTAAGGAGAAGGAAGAAAAAAAAACATAGCAAGACAATAATTACCATTCAGTTTTAAGATTTTTCCTTCTACAATGGAGTTTATCTCAGACGTCCCAGAGGAATTCACGAGGCTAAAAGTGAAATGCTGCTTCTTGCAAGGCTGCAGGTCTCTTGCTGACTCGATTTGCATAAAACCCTCAGAGTGGCAGGGATCAACTTCTGCCAGCTTTTCCTTGCCTTCCTGTCCACCATCCTGATGCTCCATCTCTTCAATGTCACCTGGCAAAATTTAAAACAAACACAATATTGAAGAGCTTCAGTGAAAGTTTGGACTGACATGTCACACTGACAGCTGTTTGCATGAGCCTGTTATGACACACTGATGACTCAGAAAGTAATGAAAAGACACACAGAAAAAGAAATCTGTGCTTGCTAATCACTACATCTGAGGTTGTATTTTTTCCTTTAGCAGATGCCAGGTAGTACGCTGGGTTTCATATCCTAGTATCAGACATGATGGAGAGTGCGTAGTTCACAGTAGGTTAACAATCACACCTTCTGATAGCACACCCTAACAAACATCCCAAGAGAGAATCAGCAACGTTGCAGTTGGGTGTCTTTACAGAAGGGAACATGTAAGTCTCCAGAAAAGTTATTTCCATTCTTTGGGAAAAACGGGCAGATTTTTTTCCCTATGTAAAATTTCCCATTTAACTTGTTCCAGTTGTTACTCTCACAGCAGCACAAGGCAATCACTTCAAAGAGGAAAGGGAAACATGCATTTGCCATCAGTGTTAAAAGCTTCCTTGTAAGCATCTAACCTAGGAATGAGACCTTGTGATTCTAGGCCCAGGAACAGAAAATACCATTTCCACTTTATTTCTCCAGAACTTGTCTTCGTGACCTAACAGGCCGGTTTTAATCACCAAAGGGCATATTAGGAAAGGAGTTGCCTCTGGAGGCAGGCACCTGAACACCTCACAGGGAAGCAAGGATTTTCCTAACATTGACCAAGATGAATGCACGCCACACCTTGTTCTGCTGCTGCTTACACACATCTGATCTCCCTTGGAAGGAAAATGGTCTACAAGAATTCTCAACATACCATGCAGAAGTCCTACGTAATAGCGTGGTTTAATCATTGTGAAAAAACAATCTGCTAGAGCTTAAGCCAAATACATGCAGCACAAACCAAATGCTAATAAAAAGCTTTAAGTGCTGAAAAGCTTCCAGCCAATTTTGAAAGGACTTTACCTTCATCCACACCACTGGAGCCATTGCAGGTTCCTTTGTCTAGGCAGGGTGTAGAGTATTCTTCCGCCAAAGGGAATTTCACATAGCGGCTAAAGAGAGGGAATATGTTTATCACACAATCATACCGAAGCTGTACATCAGAACAGCAGCACCCCCCCTCCATCGTGAGTTCTTGACGTCCAGTCCCCTCAGCAAACCAGAACCCATCCTGTACAGCACCATTTACAGGCCAAGAGCTCCAAAAATGAGCCAAACAACAAAAATTCAGTAAGTCTTTGTTCTCACTGCTTGTTCCAACTTTTCCTGGCAGTAGATGGAAGAGGCAAAAATAAGTTATGGTGGCCCCATCTGAGAGCCCTGAAAACATGGCCTGAGTTCTGCTCCTGACACATTTTGCAACACCAAGCAGATAGCTTCCCTTGTGACCATCACCAGCATTATCTTACAGCCTGCTTTTACAGAGCCCAAAAAAACAGGACCTTGAAATGTCCCTGGGGCCTCCCAACACTAATGCAATGCAAATCCTGGTTTATACGCCACAAACCAAGGAAAATTCTCCCTGTTAGCAAGGATGCAGTAATCCTATTACAGTGTAATTGAATAAGCGACCACTAGAACTTTGCATAGGATTCAAAGGTACAGACATGACTTACCTGATCTGCTCCAAAACCACACTGTACAAGTGATCCACAGTGAGCTTGTGCTTCGGCACAGATATCAATAGCGGCTGACCAAAGAGTATGGTCCCTGCAGTACTGCTGGATTGCCTCATTGTCTTTTCCCGAAAGTAAACAGAGAGAGTAATGTACTCCGAGCCATCCTCACTTGGCTTGCAAACTTCATATCTGTTCAAAAGACAGGTATTTCCATGGGTTACTTCCACTGCCAAGAAGCACAGCGGGTAGAACCAATATGAACTCAGTCCAGCAAGTCTTTCCACCAGGTCCTTCTGAGAAGGACAAAAAGGGTTGTACTCTGTCTTCATGCTACAGAGCAGTTTCCTGAACACTTCCCATGGCTCACAATAGCACAGGATACATACCTACCACTGACAACTGCCACCTTCCCTCTGTCTTTATTCCCAATTCACATCCCTATTGCCACTCACCTCTCAAGATATTACCCTGACAACTACACGTTGCTTCAACGAGATCACGGCGTCAGTGAAAAATACTAAATTCACTTTGAAATCCCTCAGTGTTTGTTCCCTCTGGAGAAAGAAACCCTCTTGATACCTTGGGTCTTGCATTCTCCCAGCCTCTCGTACAGTTAATGGCCTGAGCTCACATCACCGAGCAGCCAACGTTTCAGAAAACCAAGAGTTCGGAAACATCTGCTTCACAGAAAAATCCAAGGACAGTAAACACACAAGAAAAACATTCTGGAAGAAAACAAACAGCTCCGGAGAACAATGAGAAGACTGAGACACAGCTTGTGCTACTGGGCAAAACACCAAATGAGATATTTGCAGATGTCAGAGTCAAAAGAAACCACATGGTCCAACACTATCATATTGTTCGCTTCAGGACTATTCATTACAAAAGATCCATTTTCAGGAATGCCAAGTCACACTGCTCTTTAATTTGGTGAGTCACCTGCCCCAGATTTATCTTAAAACTGAAAGAGAAAGAAAGACTTCATGAAAGATGTCACTATGCATAACAACCAAAACCATAATCACATATCTGAATGTACCAACTCTTAACAGCTCTCTTACATTAAACAAGCCATTTCCCTTCTCTCAAGAGCCAAGAAACATTTTTTTTATTCCTGTGTTCAAAATGCCCTTGTAGAGCAGGGAGGAGAACAAGTTTCAGAGTTGTAGTTCTGCTCCATCCTACTTAAACAAAAAGGGATCCCAGCTTGGGGCCTGCACTGAGTCAGTAGAGTACACGAAGAACAATATCTGTCCAGGGAGTCCCAGCTCACCAAGAGCATTAGAGATCAGGATCAGCATAAGACAGACCAACACAAATGGCTGTTGAGGTTTTCTATGCTGCCAATGCTATTCAGCTGGACACCAGCACTGGACAGAGTTCACACCTTCTAAAGTTTCCTGAGAAACAGAACCACAAAGAGGTGAATTATTTTACTTAGCACTGTTTAAATAACAAAAGACCATACTCAGTCCCAGAATATCATCTACAATTAACTCCAGGTCCTATGAGACCCTTAAGCTGGACTCCTATATAAAATAGATCAGTACATGACATGCACACGTTCCTCGACATTCTTGTGACTGCCTCTCACACCACCTACACTGTGCTCTACAAGCAGCAATTAATGCAGCCTCCATTTATACTCCAGCCTTACACACCTGAATGAAGCCCTGCCCATGCGACCGAACAGATGGGATAGAAAGAAAAAACTAAGTTATTACCCATACGCAGGTGTCAGCCATCACGAACAGCCAACATGCTGCACCCCTATAACACTCCCCAAAAGAGCATCTCACACACTTCTCACTGAAACATAACAAATTTGGTTACTCAAGTGCCCCTCTACCCACTCCACCTCAGAACAACTTTTACATACTAATATTAGAGGCAGACATATCAGGATCTGTCATTTTCTGAATCTCTTGAGCAACAGCCATCCCTTCTAAAAAAAAAAAATTAAGATAAAATATTTTATCTATAGTTTAAGGAAGGCTATAGAGCTGATACTGGGAATTACTGGACAATATACTGTATTTCTTTATCTTATAACTTAATTGAAATAATAGAACATAAAGATGATGCTACACCAGACTACATAACATGGTTTTAGAAGTTAGTCATTAGCTCAGCTGCTACCACACTGCTGGATACTGGCTGGTTGCCTATATAATTCATGACAACTCTGAAAAGTGCCTGAAAACTGCTAAGCAATAGGGTAGGACTTGACCACTCTTCATCAGCATTATGAAGGCTTCGGGTCTGTGGTTATAATTCAGAAAGGAGGCAGTGAACAATGAAGTAGGCAACTTTTGTTCCCTTGCAAACTAAAGTTAAGCAAGTGCACAAGAGCATGAAAAGCTACAGAAAGACAAGGCAGAGCTACGTGAAAGGGCACTGAAAGCAAAAAATACTCTGAGCTAAACACCAGGCTAATATATATGTTGTATGTTATTGAAACATTCCCTCCTAAGTGCTAGGATCTATGATATTAATTCCAGCTGGAAAACACTGTGTGGATCACAAGTCAGTCTATAGCAACAACCAAGAAAAGAAGTATATTTTGTAAAAGAACAGAGAAGGGTAAAAAAAATGCCATTGCAGAAGCTGACAAACAGATCCGTCTGAACAGGATCACTACTGCACATCAACCCAGAGATGTTGCTGTGAAATTACAAAAGGTTCAAAAGTTGACAATAAGAATGAACAAAGGACTGGAAAAAACCTGGGTGAACATGCTGCATGTATTCCGATCTCTTCTAGGAAGTGGAAAAACTCCTAAACTGTTTACTTTCTTTCATAATACCAGAACACATACAAACAAGTAAACTAGGAGATAAGAAACTGCAAACGTAACTTTTTCAGACAACAGGTAGTTTGCCCTATAGAAGCTGGTCACAGGATTTTGCCAGTCTTACAGAGGAGCAAGATTAAAAAGGATAGGGAATTTAACCAGCAATATTTTTACAAAGCTTAAAAAAATACAAGCTCATTTTGGAAAGGACACAAACCCTCATTTCAAACAAGAAAACACTGATTTCAGCAGGTGAGAACAAACTTCCTAGACCAGTCTGCTACAAGATCTCGCACATCTCAAACATTTCATGTAACAACTACTGGATTAGCTGGTTTGCTGACCTAACTCAGTTCAATAATTGTTGTAGCCTCAGTCACGTTAACAAATCTGACATTTCTGCAGCCAGTCATCGTTTTTCAAGACCGTGAACTCATATAAACATACTACACAGCATGTTGTAAGAGAAGGCAGAAAACATGGTATGTATGGCAAACTAAATACATCTTATTCAAATATGCACACTTTTATAGGTTAAAGGTGACCTGCAAATCAATTTGTGAAACTTTTATCGACATAAAAAATACATATTATATTACATGCCCCATTAGCCAGGCTAAGAGAACAGGGGTATCTAGTTTATCCATCACAACATTTTTCTTCTTAGGCCTTAAGAACTAAGAAGAAATACTAAGAGTGATACCCTTGAAATGGTCTGTGGATTTTGTTTTCAAGTGGTACTTACCTGACCCCTTGTAGGCCGGCTCCAAGCTCCAGCAGGATCCCTGGGTGATGTGATATCACCAGCATGGTGCATGCGTGGGTGTTACATTGGAGCGGGAGCCGGAGGTCCTAGTGGGGCTGGACTTCACAGAACCTAAGAAAAAGAAATAGTAAGCATTTTGGTTATGTGCTGAATGCTGTTCTCTGCTTAGCCTGGAGAATGAGAGCATTCAGCACAAACACTGAACTAACGTCATCAAATTGATTTGCAGACCACCTTTATATAAGTGACTTTCTGATCATTTGCCACAGATCTCCCTGTCCTTTCACAGGAACAACATGCCTCGAGAGAAACATTTACAACGCTGTGAGAAGCAGGCTAGTCCCACTGTTCTTTGGCTGCATTGCCCCTACACATCATGCCAGTGATCTTGCTTCCAGTCTTATATCAAACCCCTCCACTTCTGCAAGCATCTCACCTCTTCTCTGATGCTAAATGTGAACACATCTTGCATCAGGACTATGCTATGTTTCCAAGCCTGTTACAATGAGAAAGAGATGAGTGCAAAGCCTCGTGAAAGAATGGGCTTGGAGAATTCTAGCCCCAAATTCTCCCCCTCTTTCAGGTGACCTGGAGACGAAAATGTACAGTTTTGTCCTTTTGTGTAAAAGGAGACAGGTTCATTTTGGGATGCATCTGAGAGTTCCTTAACGTCACTTCAATATCAAGAAGCCCAGTAACATTCGCATTTCTTCTTTTTGAAGTCAGAGAACACCACAGGTAAGGTAATACACCACAAGAATCGATGAGCCAGAAACTGAGCAGCTGAAAGGGGAAATAGATCTTAGCCATACAGGGCAGATTTTTTTTTTCAATGTACTGTCCATTCAGCTTAAATTCCAAATGGAGTCCAATTCACACCCCCCCACAGCCAAGATTCAGCATCTCCCACCACTTTAGTGGGACATGAAAATTCACATGTCTCAAGATGTCCAAGGTGCCCTGCAAATCACAGAAAGCTGAGCATGTCTTCCCTTCGTGAAAACAGGAAAAAAAAAAAAATAGCTTTTCCAATCACCTAAAAAAGGTGCAAGCTCAATATTCTATACATCCCATGTTTTGCACATTTCACAAATATTCATCAACAGTACCATCTGGACTACAATAACTGTGCCTGCAGACTGTATCCTCTGTCAAGCAAATATAAGAAAAACAACAAAGCACGTTCCAGCTACGCTACTCCTACTGCAATGTGTTGTGTGAGTTCCTGCTCAGTGACATTTACAACTTGAGCATTTCATGGAAATCGATATTCTGCTCAGTAACCAACCAATACAGAGGCCTAAATTGAAAGCTGAGACTTAACAGACATTGGTGTCTGTTAAGCAAGACAACAGTACAAAAATACAAACTTCTTTTTTTTTTTTTTTTTTTTTTTTTAAAAATCACATCCCTGCTGGGGCATAGATCTTCTACAGTATTAGATTCTTCCTTGAATTTTGAATTGATACTTGTGTGGCTAGCTGGCTAGTGCACAATACTCTAAAATCCAAAGTCTGCCAAACCAACAATAATGTTGTCATATGCAGACCCAGGTCTGGCTACTGCTTTCAGCAAAGCAAACCTGGAGAAATACTGCAAGACACTGACCATTTATATTTAAATTTTTCAGTCCTGAGACAACTTAAGGTAATGCTAAGAAACGTACAGAAGGCAAGAACTGCTGGTTTAAGTTACTACAAGTCCCTAAAGCTTCAGAACCATTGAAACAACTGATTTCTGTTACAGAAGACAGTCACCCAGGTGATCACAGGTGGAAGATCTGCTGGACTCTGAGCAAAGTCCTGTTTAGAGGAGGACAAGAAGAGCAAGGAACAAAGGAACAATTTGATGGCAGCTGCTCATGAAATCAGAGCCCAGGGGCCTTGTAGCTCCCCCTATCACTACACACTCATTCTTTGCATTCTCAGACTCTAGCAAACAATCACAGACAATTACTAACACAACCTCGCTTTGCTTCTGCCAGTGGAAGGGAGGAGTACTTTTCAGGTGAGAAAATTGTTACACCATTAAAGAGATGATTTAAACACTAGCACGAGGCATGGAAGGGTGCCATCTTCAGTTTATCACAGCTGCACTCATAATTCTGTCAGTGTGGCTATCAAGAAGGTACAAATGAAAAGACCTGCGAGCACACCCAAATTCAAAGACCAGACAGCAAAATCCTTCAGGAAAACACCTCAAAAATAAATAGGACCCACTAAGCAGTCTGCAATTTTAAAATATAAGTTTGGGGAATCTACATGTGAGAAACCTATTTCTGAATATGCTGTACTGACTTAACTCTATTTTGAATTGCTTACTTCTTTGCACTTTGTTTTCTAACCAGTGAAAGAAACTTTGTGTCTAACTTCAATTACTTAAAACAAGTAAGGAGATGTACACATTACAGTTTGCCAACAGGGAAGTCATTACTGGAAAATAAGAACAGATGATCAGTATATAAAAGGGACGGGATCAATAAAACATGAATTAGGAAAGAGTTCCAGTACGTGAGACAGTGAATATCATGCGAATTTAAATACAAGAGATGTTCTGATTTTAGAAAACATCTCTTATTTAAGTACAAATGATTAACTAATGGTCCTCAGTCATATCCCAGGTTGCATGTTATATGCCAACTTTAAACACACCTGGGTTAACTTTTAGTACCTAAGAACACACCCTGGAAAAGGCATCATGATTACCAGATACCCCTCTCTAGTTTGTTTTTCCCACCTGATAGCTGACATACCTCTCGCTTAGCTTTGCTGCACTGTGAGCACAACATCCTGAAATGATGCAGTTTTCCTATTTGATTTGTAATGTAAGTAATGCTGTTAAAAACCTCATCTTTTCTGTAACTTCCATCCTCCTAGAATAGAAGCTGCTATGTTTTAGTCTTACTATACAAGGCAATTAAGTGATAAAAACAAATCTTAGGAAAAATTATGTTTTCAAAACATGGCAGGCAAGCAGCTTCCAGAGGGTTCCTTCCTTGCTTGTAAATCAATTGCTGTCTTGTCAGCCCAACTTAATGCTTTAAAAAGTTTTCTTAGAATTTTATTTTGTGGTAATATCCTGTATAAATGTAGTGGCAAATAAACTTCTGATAGGTTAGCGTGACTTATTGAATCTTTTTTTAGGTTGTTATTTATTTCAATTGTGAATTTTGGGTGAAAATACTGTCACTGTAAAACATTACACAATTATACTTTCTAATAAAAGGCAGCTGTTCCCCTTCAGTAATCGATACAAAAATGGTTTTCTTTCAGGAACAGAAGAGAGAGACATTACTCAGTGTAACTAGTGATACACCCCACAACGACATCAGCAGTCAGCACAAGAGGATCTTTTCCAAGCTGAACATTTTGTGGACTATGCAGGCATACAGAGCCACCCTTCAAGTCAGAAGAAACAAGTCTTCTCCTGTCATTTCTCTAAAGAATTGGCCTTAATTTAAAATGAAAAGAATAAAATGCTTTTTAGTGGGCACTCAAGACTTCTTCATTCACTTTGGAGAAATAAAATGTTTCTCAACTATACATTATTTCAGTTACATATTTTTAGTTGCAAGTGGAAGCAAGTTTGTTCTTTAAAGGTGGAAGATTCTGAAAGACTTAAAGAGTTTTTTGAAATATTTTTTATTCCTCCATTTAATAACCAGCGAGATATTTGCCTGTAATCTAAGAAGGTAAGTAAGTTGCTGGGATATCAGAAACTGCTGAAGTTACCTGTAGCAGCAGCAATCTGAACGTACAACCACCAGGTTCCCACATTCTCCAGCCATGCATCACACAGCATCTTCAGGAAGGCGGCAAGCCCTGATCTGACACGTTACTGTTGATAAGTTCTGCCAGAAATGTAAGAGCTTGAGGAGCACTTGAGAAGTTTATGTTTAATCCGTCCCCGCCCCACTCTTGAGCCACTTCCAGCTGTACACCAGGACAGCTGTGTGCCGAGCAACACAGCACTCCACGCCGGACAAGAGGACGGTTATTTTAACGCTGCCCTGTACCCTGACGCAGGTTATCATCTAGTTCCACAGTTACATCAACATAGCTAAGGTGCAGGAACAAATGCTGAGTGTTACTCAGCCAGCACTCAGGACAAGCATAACCTATGTTTTCATGCCAAAACCATAAAAAGCAGGAGATTTTAGGAACACTAAACCAGTTAGGCTAGAAGGAAGAAGTTAACCAGAGAACACAGGAGGAGGGAACGGGGCTGCTCCTGCTCTAGTTTTGGAGAAGAGGCCCACAAAGAAAGCGGGCACTGCAGTGCCTGGGTCCAGCCCCAGGGGGGGCAGCAGTGGTAGGTGCAAGTCAGGAGGGCATTTGCTTCTCATCAAAAAGAGCAAGCAGGCAACCCAAGAGAAGTCCCAGCACTGAAGGGAAACGTACGAGGGCCAGTGTGACAGCTAAAAGTGCCGGGGTGGGGTTCTGTGCAGGAGTCCTCTCTAGCAGGTATAAAATCATCCTTTCTGCAAGAAGCAGAAGGCAGAGGTGCACCTACGCGTACATTCCCCAATGGAAAACAAATTTAGAATCCAGCAGGACAAGAATATTCACATTACTTTGGAAGTTATGCACTTTTTTAGCAATGGTGTACAAAGTCCAAACAGACAATATTATCCCTCCAAAAGCAACTCAGATAATTCTCACAGTCTTAAACATTAAGATTTTTATAAGTTTTTTTCAGGCTTTCTAAGACAGTTTCAACTTACTGAAGAGTTTTAATTCACAGAGATCTCAAGGATTCCTCAGACCATGGGGTAACTACAAAGAAAAATTAAAAACATTTCCTGCAAGGAAAAACTAAAGAAAATCATAATTTCTTAGAAAGATACTAGAAATATGTAAACACATGGAGTAACAAAAAAATATAAATAATAAATGCCTTAAGCATATCCTTAATGTCATCATGTCATCAGAGCCCAATGAACAAAAAAAAAACCTAACACAGCTAGTCTTAAATCCAACCAAGTCCTTTCAGTGACAATTTTCAAAGTTTCTGCCAGTGCCACTACACTCTCACAGCCTGCTCATCTCAGGCTCTACAAGCAAGTAACAGCAAAAGGGTAAAAATTCCTAAAGAATCACTCAAACCTGCAGTTCAGAAATCCGAGTTGAAGACCCACCCTGATTGCTCCCCCCTTGTACTGATCTTAACACAAAAGTGATGTACTGTCAATCCCTCCTTTCACACCCACTTCAGCAGATACAAGACCTTAATAGATGGAAACAGAGTGGAATTTAAGAACCTTCACACTACTATTACCATTTCTTGAATGATTTAATTAAATCTTAGAACACCTAGCGAGCAGCCTTTTTATAACCAGACAAGGTAAGCAGATTGTCCATGACAACAATAATTACGCATTTGCCTTTAAAGAAAAAGTTTTGCTCTTTATGAACAAGTGTTTCTCTGTTGCGTTTTTGAGACAAGACTCCCTTTCAATAAAAGAATGCTGGTTCTTAGCTGTAGGTTAGAATATTGCTTTACATATCTTTTTCCTGGCAGCATCACCCATTAAAGGGAGTTCCTATGAGCAGCTTTCTCTTAATTCTTGCCCTAGTGCCTGGCTGTTTGCTCTTGCTCCACACTGCTGAAAACATCTTAGAGGGTTTACATGGAAAAACAGGATTAGCAAAACTTCCTCCTGCTACCTGTCCTCTTCCTTGCAGGGTTATTTTCAACCCAGGTCAGTTCACTCACTATGACTATGACTCACAGCATCACCTCATTTACAGTTGTGCCTGCACATAAAAGGAAGTGGTGACTGCAAAGAAAAATACATGTGGAGCTGCAGTTCAGCTAATGCTTCCCTCCCATCCTGAGGCAGAGCTACTTCAGACATAGTTGTTTTCTGTGGAGTGATATGCAATATGTTGTGCCTGTAGGAAAGTGGAGTTTTTTTGTAATTACTATTGTAATATCATGCTGCTTGTTTTCTTGATGTTTTACTAGCTTTGGAGACGGACTTACTTACAATCTAGCACTTTACAATACCCTCACAAAACGGATTTCACAGAAGCCAAATGTCCTTCCTAGGCATCCTAACTGGCCACATCTTTAGCTGCAATTGAAGAAAACAACATCATGACAAGAACTTTCAGAAAAACTCAGACATTACATCTCAGCAACGAGGTGACGACAGACAGCATGACAGAATAGCACCAAGCAGCATGTCACAGTATCCCACTCAATGAAAGGTACACACTGCACCAGAGCATATTAGTGCAGGACTTCACAGTGGCGCAACAATTTTATGGAAGCAACATCCTTGCACTAGAACATTCTCACATGAGGAAGACTGGACTTGTGATGAAGGGCTGTATTTGACCTCACAAGCCCCAGATTCAGTTGTGAGCCTCAAAGTCCATTTTGCACTTCATGTGCAATATTCTTCATTTTTCAGCTGCAATAGAGGAACACTACTTTCGTTCTCCTCACCAGATTTCACAGATGACTGGAGACATCTCATCCACCACACGTATGTAAAACATCAAGCACAACCAAATACTCAGCTTCGCTGAAGTCCCTCACAACCACAGTTAAGACACAAGTAGTGTAAGTGCCAGTCA
The DNA here is from genome assembly GCF_965183815.1 of Platalea leucorodia. Lineage (NCBI taxonomy): Eukaryota > Metazoa > Chordata > Aves > Pelecaniformes > Threskiornithidae > Platalea > Platalea leucorodia. The sequence continues at coordinate 17,086,564 of NC_138831.1, forward strand.
AGAGTCTATCGAGAACCTCCAGTCATGGTTAGCTGGGTGCTATAACAACTATGTTTGTTGTTAGGAGAGGCAGAGTACAACAGCCTATACTTCACGCTACCCTAATAACAGCTCCAAGGCTTTTGGCTGATTTGGAGCATAAGAACAGCAAGTTTAAACTTGCCTAAAAATGCCAGTGAAAGTGTAACTGTAATCCAGACATAGATTATCATCCCTGAATTATCATCTCTGAAACAGCCTTCTAGAAAGTTCCAAACTGCAGAACACGGACCAAACAAAAAGTTCATTATTACCCAGGGCCATGTCTTCCTTTGCATTAGGAAAACACCTACTAAACATTGCACACGCTGATGTGCTGCTAGGAGAAGTGCTGCACTACTGCCAAGTCATGCAAAAGGTCTACAGGAAGGCTTGGGGGGGCGGGAGGGGCAGACGGAAATCAGGTTTTATATCCTGAAACCAAAGTGAATGTTTTGTAGTATTCTTCGCATCATAGCATCTTCCCACGTTACTCACACAAAGATGTCGTCTTTTGGCATGATATGATTTAAACCTTCATCCATTTGGAAGATTTTGTGGAATCGATGATTATACACGTCTGTCACCACCATCTAGAACAGCAAGTGATATTTGCAAAGAGATTATAATAAAAGCTTACATAAATTTAGGCAAACTAACTTTAAATTCAAGCAAGAGTTTATTCCTATTTTTTCTTTATCAGATTTTCAGCACACCAACATCAGTGCTGTTTTCCATAACAGCACCCAGCAGCTAATCAGCTGTATTTGTTAAGACGCATCAGAAAAACAAAGCAAATCACAGACTGATTTTACAGAGGTACTGAGGAGATGCAATTCCAACAGCTGCAAGGCAGCCTGGTGGAAACAACAGCACAGATTCCAACATCAAAGCGGCATCAGGCTAGGATTTCAGGCGCGGATCACTCACATCTACCTGAAAATACCCCACCAACTACAAAACCATTCCCTCTGGAAAAGCTCACCTGATCCCTTTGTTATTAAAAGGATGCCCAAGAAGGGATGGACCCAGAACAGACATTGAACATCTCTCAGTACTAAGAAACTACACTATCAGAAATGTTGGGGGTGGGGGCTAGCTTTCTGCCCCTTCTCTTAAACTTCTCTATTGCCATGGAAGTATCAATATAAACACAGATTGTTTCATGCATCTTTTTATTTTACAACTAAAGAACAGCATTCAAACTTGTTAGGGTTTTGTCACTATTCCATTAAGTTCAGCTTTTATCCATCTAAAAGCTAAGCCACCAAAATGCTTCAAGAAGAACAAACATTTATCAAAATCACTGTGCTGCATTTATGCTTACATTTTCTGCAGGAACACCAGAGAGTTTAGAGAGTGATTCACACAGATCCGAGATGGCCCCCATCATCGGCACGACAACCCGGTACTAGAAACAAAGATAACATCATGCTTACACCAGGCAAAATAAACCCATGCAAGGCAGAGTGCAAGAAAATGGAAATGAAACCTTTTATTTATAGGAGTTCTGCTGAAGTTAAGGTCACAGCCACATACGTCAAGGTCTTCCAGATCTCAGCTCTATCTTACAAAGCAAGGATTTGGAGGGAATGAAAGAGCCTTAAACAGTTGGCCTTCTGCTTTGATCAGGCTCAGCAGTAGTAAAACCCACCAAAAATCACCCACCAAAAAAAAAAAAAAAAAAAAAAAATCACCAGACAGCAGCTTGCTCAGAATATAAAATTGCCGTTTCTCTGTGTGATAAAAAACATCCTAGAGCTATTCTCCCCAGTGCCTCTCGAGGTCAAGTCAGGAGTCTTGACAGGAAGGCAAACATGTGCGTGGACTTCATACAAGGACGAACCCTCCTGAGCAGATCAGACCACTTAAACCTTCATTTCATGGGCAATGTCATCAATATAGGCTGTAGTTTACTTCTTTCAAGAGTTCTGTTCAGGACATGCCCTCAGACTGAAACATATCCCCAGACCTCAGTCAGAATAGGACACACCAGGTATTACACTGCACGGGGGCTGGCTGGGAGGGAGCTGCTTTCCTTATAGCACCCTGTATGGTGCCACATTTTGGATTTGTGGCTAAAATGGTGTTGATGTCACATTGATGTTTTAGTCATTGCTGAGCAGTGCTTGTGCAGCATCAAGGCTTTCTCTTTGTCCCCACTATGCCCCATCAGCAGGTAGGCTGGGGGTGGACAAGAAGATGGAAGGGGACATAGCCAGGTCAGCTGTCCTGAATTGCCCAAACAGCTATTCTGTACTATATAATGAGCATTGGCTCAGAAATAAAAATTGTGGTAGAGAAAGAAAGGGTGGCTTTGGCTTCCAAGGTTATTGCTTAGACACTGGCTGGGCACTGGTCTGCTTGTGGGAAGTGGCAAGTGATTTCCTTTGCGTCATTTGTGTCATTGTCCCTACGTCCCCACTTTTCCTTCACCTATGAAATCATCTTTATCTCAACCCACGGGTTTTCTTGCTTTTGTTCTTTCTAGTCTCTCTTCATTCCTGCTGGGAAGAGGGCAGGGGAGAGCGAGCAAGATGCTGTGTGGGTGCTTGACTGCTGGCCTGGGTCAATGCACCACTTACATTAAGCTACAAAAAGTATGAGGGCTACAGTCAAGAAACCTTTCACACTCCTAAGCAGAAATATCTTGTAGGCCAGTGGGAACGCTCTACCTCAGATGCTGAACATATGATAATAGATGCTAAACATATGATAATCTATTGTTTCCTCTTCCAGTGGTCTGAACACTTCCCTAAAGACAGATCTGTGAGCTTTTAACAGGGCTAAGTGACATTCTGCAACCAGGAATGTGCATGGAACACGCGTGCACCAGAACTCAAGCATCTGCAGTTTGGTTTAACCTAGTGTCCTTCCTCCGTCAAGTAATCAGTACCATATGTTTTAGGGAAGGATTCAAAGGCACTGTAGGTTATAGATAAGCACACACTCAGAGAGAATTATGTGGAACATACTTGCCTTGACTAAAAGGAGTTATGTATCAATATTCACCAGGATCTTCTCAGTTATACTATCCACTTGCATATTCCACTGTGGCCATCAGAGGCTTTCAGTTCACTTTCTCTTAGCACAACCCACACGGCAGAGACACAATTCCTCCTTGTGTCACACACCTGAGGGAAGTAGTGGTGCACATCTCTGGCTTCCCAACTGGGAGATCACAAAATGCAAAGAATTGCTCACAGTGAGACTGAAAGTGGGATGTAGAACATGCACGTGGCCAACTCATCTAAAAGAGCTCCAGGTAGCGGAGGTTCTGTTAATCTTGATTCTTTAAAGTAGACTTTGTCCTTTCAGTCTCTATGCTATTGGTAATCTTGCTTGTTTTCTCAATGAATCCCTTCTCTGTTCTTGCCCTTTATAAAGTCTTGGTGACAAGAACAAGTGGAGCTGTCCTTGATTTCACAGTGGTACAAAAAGCAGGATGAAAATTTATTGTGAATTCAGCATACATCCTTCTCCACTGTACCTACCACCCCCTTCAAACTAACAGTGTATATAAAAAGCACAAGTTTTACCATCTGCAGTTACAATCCACAGCACATGCAAATATTGCCAGTCAGTGCCTCCAAAACTGCATCAGAGCATCTAGTTACTCTGCTTGTCCCTGCCAGATCTTATGCTTCTCTTGACATGTGTGACAAGCACAAGGTTACTTTAGGTATGTGTGTGCCCACCCACAGGCCCACTTGAAAATAAAATGGGGGAAAAAAAATTAAAAATCAGTCTATCTTAGAATTGAGCAGGCTTTAAAAGCAATCAAGTAATTTTTCAGTTTTTTTCAAAAGGGATTGTTTTTAATTGCTGTTTGAAACGCAGAGGCCTTACCCATATAGATAAGTTTCACTTTTACATTTTCCAAGGTAACGTGAGGTGAATGTGACAATGCGAATACTTTGCTGCTGTCAGGGAGCAGTACATCACACAGGTAATCTCACCACAGGAACAGGTAAGCCACTCCCAGCTGACTCATGACCCTAGTCTCACGAACCAAGATTTTACAAAGCCACTTGATTTCACACGCTCAATTCCTAGTTTTTGCATTAAAAAACCCATCCTACCTCACTCAAAGGTGGACATCAATGTCCTTTAGATTACTTGAAAAGTCTCAACTTTAAAACCTAAAAGAAAGACTCAGATGACTTAAAGAAATTTGTGTCTTCAACATGCCTCACCTGGACAGGTCTATGCTGTGGGTCCGCATATACCAGGGTAACTTCCATGAGACGATCTCTCCTCAAGGGCAGTGGAAGCGTTAAGTAACAGAACGGATCAAAGGTCACTGAAACTTTGGAGCATTTGGGACAAACAAGAGTAGATTTGAAAAGACCGTGAAAAATATCCACAATGATAGAATCATTCCTCAGCCTATGATTCTCCCAGGCCTCTTTTGCCACCTCCTATAAAAAGACAAAAAAAAATTAAAAGATACTTCTCACAAACACTTTCATAGCATGGCAAGCACAGGGATCAAAGAAAACTCAGAAAATTGATACTGATGGGTAAATTTCACAGAAGGGGTGGGGGGATCCTACCAGTGTGGCCAGCATAACACACTGGGACTTCTTCTCAGTGAAACTAAGGCCTTGTGTCAAGTCAAATCCAATACATCGATTTTAGGTGAGTCACTTGGTCAGGTACTCCTTGGTGCACAAAATGTCAGAAGGATGAATGGAGCCAAGGGGACAGTGACAGGGTTACACACTGCTCTTCAGGACAGAAAGCTGCTAACAAGACACGCTCCACTCTCTTCCATGAGGAATGGACTGCTGCCCCCTGCTTTTGAAAGACAACTGCAGTTACAGCTTCTGAGAAAAAAGCAGAGTTTTTTCTTCTCGGAAAATGATGGTCCATGTCTCAGAAAGAAAGTATAAAAGGAGACAAATTACAATCCCTTGAAGACTTTCAAAATACAACTTATAAACTCCTTACCTAAGGGCATCCGATAACTGGCATTTGTCTATTCAATGCAATCAGAGGCCCTTCTTAGCATGAGACTTTTAGTTTATGGTACAATACCATATATTTTATGTATCTCTCAAGTGAAATAAGTGCCATATACACACACACACTGCAATGCTACTGTCACTAACCAGGATGCTGGGATGGGAACAAAGTGATTAGCTCCAACAACTGCAGTGATATGGATGCAAGGCAGAAACACGTGTGCATCTCCTACATTAGGGAAGGGAAGTACCTAAATAAAATGAAGGCATGCTGGGCATCCTTTTCACCCCACAATTGTCAGCATTTCTTGAAGAGAAAAAAAGATTAAATATACTACTTCTTGTGGTGTTGTCACATACACTGTATTGTGCAAGAAAAGCCAAAAGACATGAAGTTATTGCCAGTTAAGAGGAAAACCAAAAATAATTACTGTATCTTTTACAGACTTCCAAAACATTCTTCCACCCAATATATTTACTCTGGACTCCGCATTTGCCGGTATGTGGCAGCTGTTTGTACTGTGACAAGAGGTAAAAGCCTCATCAGGCGAACATGAGTTCACTTAGGGAAAGACATTTCACTATTATATGTCTCATTTTAATGTGAGCAGGGTGTTTGCCAGCTTCAGAGGAAAAAAGTGTTTGCAAGGTGCTGACATATCAGTGTTGACTGAGAAACAGAGGATAGAGAAAAGGCAGGAAGAAAAACGAACAGAAGAGACTTTTCTGGCCTCTGCCAGGAAAATGGCATAAGAGAATCAGTTCTCTCTATTTAGGCAGAATGGGTAGCTGGAGCCCAAGGGTGTTTAAATTAAAATTTAAATTAAATAAAGTGTAAAGTTGCTTTAGTATCAGCGTACCAATTTCCACAGCACCAGAAAGGAGGAAAATCAAGTCAAGCCTCCGAAGGAGATGCAGGCAGTTCACCAAACACTGGGAATTCACCAAGATCCATGGTTGTACCAAGTCACCTAAACCTTGGTTCTCTCCTTGTCTTGGCCAGTGCTTTCATGCACTCCATTCAGCCTGGTTTTAAATCTAGCTCATGGATTACATTTGTCTAGAGGCCATGAGGGAACACACATGAGAAGTCTGGCCCAAAAGCTCATTTCCTCTGACACTGCTGTCTACCAGAGGGACACCAGAACGGCTGCTTACAACCCTGTGCCCAGGGCACATGTTCAGACCCTTATTTGAGGAGCACCCCTGGCACCTCCACATGAGAATGCTCCCAGTCCCACCCAAGTCCACATGCAAGTATGATGGCCTGCACAGTAAGCACTCTCCTCAAACTGATGCTGAAAGCTGCTGCTCAGTCCACCTGGAGGAAGAAGGTGGGCCTGAGTAGTCAGAAGGAAAGCTTACGGTAGTAACTACAGCCTACTTTTAGGTAGCGGTTATGTCACAAGATCAACTTCCTTCCTTTCCGCTGCAGAACCACATCAGTATTGTACCATAAGCTCATCTTCCTGCATGCCAATACAAGAACAGACATTCTGTAAGGCAGAACAAGAGCTATGTGCCGCAAGGTGTCATGAAAAGTCAGCTGGGTCATAAAGCATGACAGGGTTCTCCCCTCCCAGGTACACTGCTTTGTAGGGAAGATGTTTGTGTGGCCTGTGAGCAGGAAGGCCAGGAAGTGTCACAAAACCCAGTTAAACTCCCTCAGAAGCACTACCTGCCCTGCTCTCAAGTAAAGGGCACCATACCAAATCGGGTCTGCCATTGGCATCCTTCAGCTCCAAGTAGGGCTTCTTCTTCACTCTGTTCAAATCTTCATGTAAGCCATCTAGAAGAAAAGCCAAGAGCTCCTGGGAATCTTGCTGCTGGTATCCTGAAAACTGAGGAGCAAATCTGCCGACCTGCGTCTGAAACACAATGGCAAGAGTCAGAGGTGGGTGAGTATTACCTATGTGTAAAAGACAGGAATAAAAACACTCACTCTGGCTTTTGCAGAGATCAACTCTATGCTACCTTATGTTAGCAGCAGACCACAGCGAACTGGATGTTAACACAGTAAGGGTGTCAGAATAATTTTCCCAACAATTTCACTCCCCCTAGTGTTGAGAGGGAAAAATGCATTTAATGCTGTGATGCTAGAAATCTACGCTATCAGTATTAATTTAGGAACCTGCAAACAACCAGTACACAAAACCTATCTGCCTGATGCATTTTGTACCTTAATTTATCTTTCACAAACCTACAGTTCCCACAAGTCAGACTTGCTATAAGGTAGCATCTTGAAGCAGGTGGACTGCAAGACTGAAAATGCTTGCAGAAGATACTTATGAACTAACAAAACTGGTTTAAAACTAAGATGGAAATCCTCGCCACAGCGATCTCTAGCTATTCCAAAAATTGTGATATGAAGCTAAGAAACGTAACAACCCGAGTTAGCGAAAGCCAGGAACAGCACACCCAAATACAGCCTCTTGTTTCGTAAGTGCTATCTCACAACGCTGCCATTTAGTGTTCCTGCTTCTAAAAAAACAATAGAAAGGGGTCCCACAGGAAAACCAACAATTAGCTGAAGGAGTGGTCAGTCCTAGTGACCATCACTAGTTTTCTCATAAACACAAGGAGTCCAGACTTGCAGAATTATGCTTAGTAGATTTTAACCACTCAGGATGACAACTGCAGGGGAGCCGAAACTGAAGGGCTGTTTATCTTATAGAGATAGTTAACACTGTCACTAAATCAGCAACATTGTTAGAAAAATTACAAGTAATACTGTACTAGGAAATAAAGAGTAATTCCTACTCCAGTCTTAAACAAGAACAGCCCACATTAAGACACTTTTATTGATGTCCACTACAGATTCACATATTTCCTTTTAACACAAGTTTACAGAACAACTTTAATAGTGGTGGATGATGTTCCAGCAACTCCAAGTCACAGAAATTAAATAATGTCTTGCTATTTCAGAACTACCTATGACCCTACAAAGGACAAATTTCTGTAGTCTGTAAGACACTTGGCTCTAGGTCTCAAAAGCATATACCCTCAACTTCAAGACTGTACCAGGCAAAACCTGAACAGCAACAGGATACACATTTGCATTAATATCAGGTCACTGCTTATTTCATGCGTTTGGGATGTTATTCTTCCTCAGCATACTGAGATTGCACTACATAAGCAAGCTCTTAGTGTTCCTTGGATGCTTCAGTTAGATTGTTCTGCACTGGAGCATCTTTGCATCATATATAAAACAGAAGATAGAGTTACAATTTTTCTAGGGGTTCATACACAACTGCTACATTGCAGTACTGCAGTTGAAAGCAGCTCTTTACACTGAAGCACTGGGAACATTAAACCAATTAATCATGTTATAGACAAGGGGATGCATTTTGCTCTCCACTTTATCATTTCATTTTTTAAATTTATAACTTACACACCTTTTCTCACTGATTAAAGTTCACAGCTGGCAATTCACATGACCTTGCCTAGTTCTGTGGCAAAGATCATTCTGACGCATCCGTAAACAGCTCTCACGCTGGAAGGTCATCTACTAAGTAAGGCATTTAATGTTAAAGAGCAGTAACCAATTCCGGAGTATGACACTACTCACTGGCAAGTTCCTCCCTGCACCCTGAAAAGCACTTACATAAAACATGAAACAACACTGAAGCAATTCTGTCATTACTGCTTTCATAACACCAAAATATGTGGAAGGCATCTTAGCTTTCACTGTTTCTTGTGTCAAAAAGCTATGCTACAAGAACATGGAGTACTTACTTTAAACACACGTGGGGCCACATAAGACTGTCTCCCAGACCAAATCTGTTTAATGAGCTCTGCATAGGCTTCTGCAATTTCTCCTCTCATCCCCAGTGGATTGTTCTGATTTATTTCAGCTTCATATTTATCTTCCAGGAAATAGTCAGTCAGAGGAGGGGTATTGCTCAGACACTGAAAAAGCATTAAGAAAATTACTTTACTGCACAGGACAATAAATCTGTGTGACAATGAAATAACAAACCCAGCTTTCACATCAGAACATGTATTCAGCTATTAACAAAACTGGTGAGATTGAATTTGAGTATGTATTGGCGGGGGGTGGGGTGGAATCTATTAGGAGGGTGGGATAGCATAACTATTGCAACTCAAGAGCATGGTTGAAATAAACAAGAAACACCACCAAATAAGCATTCACAAGACTAACAGCTCATTTCTGAAAGATGGTTTCTCTTTGCAGATGCCACACTGGCTTCTCTCCTATACAATGTATTTGCCCGCAAGCGTAAGCCTCCTCTCTGGAGCACTTCCCACTGGTTTATCTAGCTTAAGGCGTAAGACTCGCTGCTCTGCAGCTCCTTGGTTTTCCTTCAGAAATTTCTTTAAAACTGACATCATGTTTGTCACCTTCCAATCCTTTGGTGCAGAGTAATTTTAAGCATTCGTTTAAAGTTACTGTATTTAATAGTTCAGCAAAGCAAAGAACAAGCAACCTTCTAAAAAAAACCACAGGCTTTTGGAAGGAAGGTATCTGCTCCTGGTATTATGTCCCTCCACATTTTGTTAATTTGTTCTGTAACTTCCACTGATGCTTCAATTTGAGTAATCTCTTGGTGTAATGCTGAAGTCTGACACAAAACCAAGTACCAGAAGAGTAAAGTTTACAATCATACTCCTGCCAATACTCACCAAATCCTATAATTAATGTAACATTGGCCTGTTTTTCCACACATTACTAAGGTGGTAGGTTAGTGTCGTGGTTTAACCCCAGCCAGCAACTAAGCACCACACATCCGCTCACTCACTCACTCCCCCACCCAAGTGGGATGGGGGACAGAATTGGAAGGGTAAAAGTGAGGAAACGTGTGAGTTGAGATAAGAACAGTTTAATAGTTGAAGTAAAATAAAATAGAATAGTAGTAATAGTAGTAATAATAATAACAATAATATAATAATATACAAAGCAAGTGATACACTATAAAATTGCTCGCCACCCACCGACCGATGCCCAGCATGTCCCCGAGCAGCAATTGCTGCCCCCCAGCCAACCCCCCCAGTTTATATACTGGCCATGACGTCATACGGTATGGAATGACCCTTTGGCCAGCTTGGGTCAGCTGTCCTGGCTGTGCTCCCTCCCAGCTCCTTGTGCACCTGGCAGAGCATGGGAAGCTGGAAAGTCCTTGACTAGTGTAAGCACTGCTTAGCAACATCTAAAACATCAGTGTGTTATCAACATTATTCTGGTACTAAATCCAAAACACAGCACTATACCAGCTACTAGGAAGAAAATTAACTCTATCCCAGCTGAAACCAGGACGGTATCCACCCCTTATTCCATACCACATACGTCATGCCCAGGTCTTACACTTTTCAATACATTCCAATTAATCACCACCACTTTTCCAGTCTTTTTATCTCTCTCTCTCTCTCCACATAGATAACATTTCCTTAGTCTATAGGCTCTCCCTCTAAAATGTTTGTTGAGTTCATTTAGTCCATGACTTTGGGCTTCATCTGTCATAACAGTCTTTCAGGGCAGGAGAGATGGTGTGTGGTGTTGGACTGTTGCATGCTGAAGCCAGTTCTGGTTCTATCACCTCTGCACTTTGCTCAGTTTCCTCAAAGTTCATTCTTCATTAATTTGGGTTAATAATCTTCAATAAATTTGGATTCTTACTGTATACTGTTGATATGGCACATAGTAATCATTGAAGTGATGACATACAGTACTATATAGGAACTAACATTATACAATTCAGTTCATTGGTTATTTTCACTCAAAATCAAATCCGCTTGAGGTACACATTGGACTTCCCCATCCTCCCGCATCACCCACCAAGTGCACCCAGGTCCTTGAGCAAAAGCAATCCCATTAATGGCTTTACCTTTGCCTGAGGCGGGAGTAACCCAGACTGTCTTTCCCATCATATCTTTTATGTGCACTACAGGGACTTTATCCCCCTCTACAGTATGTACAAGTTTTGGTTGGGCAGGGCCAGCTCGATTGGCAGATCCCCTGGTGTTGACTAACCAGGTGGCCTTTGCTAAATGTGTACCCCAGTGTCTGAACATCCCACCACCCATTACTCTCAGTGTAGTCTTTAACAATCCATTGTTTGATTTTCCCAGAGGCTGGTACATGATAGGGGATGTGATATACCCACTCAATGCCATACTCTTTGGCCCAGGTGTCTATGAGGTTGTTTCGGAAATGAGCCCCGTTATCTGACTCAATTCTTTCTGGGGTGCCATGTCGCCATAGGACTTGCTTTTCAAGACCCAGGATAGTGTTCCGGGCGGTGGCACGGGATATGTTTCCAGCCATGCGGTGGTTGCATCCACCATTGTAAGCACATGGCACTTGCCTTGGCGGGTTTGTGGGAGTGTGATATAATCAATCTGCCAGGCCTCCCCATATTTGTATTTCAGCCATCGTCCTCCATACCAGAGAGGCTTTAACCGCTTGGCTTGCTGGACTGCAGCGCATGTTCCACATTCATGGATACCTGTCCAATAGTGTCCACGGTCAAGTCCACCCCTCAATCACGAGCCCATCTATATGTTGCATCTCTTCCTTGGTGGCCTGATGTGTCATGGGCCCACCAAGCTAGAAATAATTCACCCTTATGTTGCCAGTCCAGATTCACCTGAGCCACTTTAATCGTAGCAGCCTGATCCACCAGCTGATTGTTTCGATGTTCTTCAGTGGCCTGACTCTTAGGTACGTGAGCATCTATGTGACGTACTTTTACAACCACATTCTCTATCTGGGCAGCAATATCTTGCCACAATGCGGCAGCAGAGATGGGTTTGCCTCTGCGCTGCCAGTTGCTCTGCTTCCATTGCTGTAACCACCCCCACAGGGTATTTGCCACCATCCATGAGTCAGTATAGAGACAGAGCATTGGCCACTTTTCTCATTCAGCAATATTTAAAGCCAGCTGGATGGCTTTCACTTCTGCAAGCTGACTCGATTCACCCTCTCCTTCAGCAGTTTCTGCAACTTGTCGTACAGGATTCCATACAGCAGCCTTCCACCTCCGATGCTTCCCCACAAGATGACAGGACCCATCAGTGAACAGGGCATATTGCTTCTCATTTTCTGGTAGTTTATTATACGGTGGGGCCGCCTCAGCACACATCACCTCCTCCTCTGGCGAGATTGTGAAATTTTTGCCTTCTGGCCAGTCCATGATCACTTCCAAGATTCCTGGGCGACTGGGGTTTCCTATTCGAGCCCGTTGTGTGATCAGTGCGATGCCCTTACTCCACGTAGCATCAGTTGCATGATGTGTAGAGGGGACCCTCCCTTTGAACATCCAGCCCAGCACCGGCAGTCGGGGTGCCAGGAGGAGCTGTGCTTCAGTACCAACCACTTCCAAAGTGGCTCAAACCCCTTCATATGCTGTCAATATCTCTTTTTCAGTTGGAGTATAGTGGGCCTCGGATCCTCTCTATCCCTGACTCCAAAACCCTAGGGGTCAACCTCGAGTCTCCCCTGGTGCTTTCTGCCAGAGGCTCCAGGTAGGGCCATTCTCCCCGGCTGTGGTGTAGAGCACATTTTTTAGATCTTGTCCTGCCCGGACTGGCCCAAGGGCTACTGCATGAACTATCTCCTGTTTCATTTGTTCAAAGGCTTGTCATTACTCAGGGCCCCACTTGAAATCGTTCTTCTTCCAGGTCACTTGATAGAGAGGGCTTATGATCAGACTGTAATCTGGAATATGCATTCTCCAAAAACCCGCACGCCCAAGAAAGCTTGTGTTTCCTTTTTGCTGGTTGGTGGAGACATGGCTGTTACTTTGTTGATTACATCCACTGGGATCTGACTGTTGTAGAAGTCACTTTTTAGCTCAAATAAGAATCCAAAAAGAGTTGTTGAAGCCTTAGGCTGCGAGCTGTGAACTTTCATCTAGATATGCTGACTGTATGCTGAACTCTTACCTCGCTACATGAAGGAAGGCCCCGAAACCAGTGCAAACCAGTAAGATAAGGTGGCCAAAACCGTCGGCAGAAGCTGCAACTATTCAAGATAAGAAAAGGAATGTCCTGCCTGGAGACAGGGAAAGGACCCAATGAGGAACAAGACGACCCTAGACCCAAACATTGCTATTGGACTGAACCGTCGCATGAGGGGAGGGGAACTAGACTGTAAGGGTATAATTGCCCAGGGATTTCTTTGTTCGGGGTCCCTCCCTGGAGGCACCCAGCTTGAGCTGCTCTTCACCACTGTACCACTCAATAAATTCGCCTGGCGTACGTCGTGTCGGAGACTCTGCTTCGGGGAAACCTAGGGTCGAGCCTGAGGGGAGAGAAAGCGCCCGAGGGTGAGCGTGTGTGTGAGCGCGGAGTTGGAAAGGGGCACCTATCGGCTCAGTGGAGCTGCCTGCTGCGAAGGGACGCCAGTCCTAGCAGTGAAAGCCTCTGGTGCTGTGTGTGCGACTCCCTGGGGGGGGTGGTGGGGGTGGTGAATGCTTGGGCAGTTGCTGCTCCCTTAACACTGACGATGTCCATCTTGCCATTTTATTCCTAAAAACAGGATCTCCTGTGCAGATCCCTTGACCTTACTTTGTTTTATGGCAAAGCCAGCCTCCAGAAGGATTTGGACTATTTTCTTCCCTTTCTCAAAAACCTCTTCTGCTGTATTGCCCAGTACGATGATGTCATCAGTGTATTGCAGGTGTTCTGGAGCCCCACCGTGTTCCAATGCAGTCTGGATCAGTCCATGGCAAAAGGTAGGGCTGTTTTTCCACCCCTGGGGCAGTTGATTCCAGGTGTACTGGATGCCCCTCTAAGTGAAAGCAAACTGTGATCTGTACTCTGCTGCCAAAGGGATTAAGAAAAATGCATTAGCGATATCAGTTGTGGCATACCACTTGGCTGCCTTTGCCTCCAATCTGTATTATATGGCAGTCTCCACTCTCCATTAGACTTTTGCACTGGCCATATGGTACTGTTAAAAGGTGAGCGAGTCCTGTTGATCACTCCTTGGCTCTCCAGTCGACAAATCAACTTATGGATGGGAATTGGGGAGTCTCTGTTGGTGTGATATTGCCACTGGTGCATCGCTGTGGTAGCGACTGGCACCTGTTGTTCTTTGACCCTGAGCAACCCCACAACAGAAGGGTCCTTCGAGAGACCGGGCAGGGTAGACAGCGGTTTAATTTCCTCTGTCTCCAAGGCAGCTATACCAAAAGCCCACTGGTACCCTTTTGGGTCCTTGAAATACCCTCTCCTGAGGTAGTCTATGACAAGGATGAACGGAGCCTCTGGGCCAGTCACAACGGGGTGATTCTGCCAATTGTTCCCAGTTATGCTCACTTCAGCCTCCACCACAGTCAGCTGTTGGGATCCCCCTGTCACTCCAGAAATACAGATGGGTTCTGCCCCTTTATAGCTTGATGGCATGAGGGTACACTGTGCACCGGTGTCTACTAAAGCATTATATTCCTGTGGGTCTGATGTGCCAGGCCATCGAATTCACACAGTCCAGTACACCCAGTTGTCCTTTTCCTCCACCTGGCTGGAGGCAGGGCCCCTCTAGTCCTGGTCATAGCATTCCTTACTCGCTTCTTGTAAATGTGAATCAAAAGTCCCTTTATTAGGATTGGAAACAGAATCAGCCCTTCTACTCTGTCTGGGGAACTGCTCACGGGAAACTGGAGCAGCAATTTTCCTGGAAGAACCACCTTTTGTAGTTGTTTTTCCTTGCAACTCACGTACCCGTGCCTCTAGGGTCGAGGTAGATTTTCCATCCCACTTCCTCATGTCCTCTCCGTGGTCACGCAGATAAAACCACAGGGTGGCCCGTGGTGTGTATCCACTATATCCTCCCTCTTGAACAGAGGGATGCTTACTCCTAATGGCTGAGATACCAGTCTGTACAGGTGAGGAGTAGGACATATCCTCTTTGAATCGCTGGAACTCCCAGGATAATTTCTCAGCTAGCACGTCAGGCAGTTTCTCCAGAGCCGAGATGCAGGCCCATAGGGAGGAAGAGAGACTTTCCTCGTATTGTTGGAGTTGGCCAGCTATTTCATCCACCGTTGGTCCCTCTTCATCTTTCCAGGTCATTACTGCCAAAGAGTTTGCGTATGATGATGGTGCACTCCGTACAAACTTCCGCCACATGGGCCACGTGCACTGGACTTCATCTGGATCTTTGGATAACTGCTCATTATCCAGGTCATTATAAATCACCTCCAGCACAGCTAATTCCCTCAGGTACTGGATACCTTTCTCCATGGTGGTCCACTTGCCTGGGTGACATATAACATCTTCCTTGAAGGGATATCTTTCCTTCACACCTGACAGGAGTCGCCTCCAGAGGCTGAGGGCTTGTGCCCCTTTTCCAATCGCTTTGTCAATGCTCCCTTCCCTAGAAAGGGATCCCAGCTGCTTGGCTTCCCTACCCTCTAATTCCAGGCTACTGGCCCCATTATCCCAGCATCGGAGCAGCCAAGTGACGATGTGCTCACCTGGACGACGACTGAAATCTTTTCGCATACCTCGCAGCTCACTCAGGGACAGGGATCGGGTTGTTACCATCTCATTTATGGGTTCTGCCTCTTCCTCCTCCTGTTCTCGTGATGGCCCAGGTTCATCATCAGCCCTTACTAAACAAGTTGATTTTCTTGTGTATTTTTTCTTCTGTATAGGGGCAACTGATACTGGCACAGGTTGGTTCTCTGGCATAGCCGCAGCGCCTGTCGCAGGGGCTGGCATAGCTGCAGTGCCTGCCACTGGGGCTGGCGTAGCCGCAGTGCCTGCCGTTTCGCCATCAGATCCAGAGACCTTCTCTTCCCCTTGAGCGTTCTGAATAGTGTTTAATAGGACTCGGTAGGCATGGGCCAGGCCCCAGCACATTGCGGTGATTTGTGTCTCTCTGGAATTGTCAGGATGACAGCATACTTTTTCCAAATATTCTACTAATTTTTCAGGATTTAGTACATGTTCAGGAGTGAAGTTCCAAAACACTGGAGGGGCCCACCGTCCTAGGCATTTGCCCATGCTCTCCCACACACCCTGCCACTCATAACTATCCAGCCTTGGAGGAGATCTCTGGATGATATTCTTAAACTGCTTATTAACCTTAGACAAAACCGAGAACAGATGAATCAATATTATGACCAGCAACTGTTAACAGATGCAGATTCCTTAATACACTCTAGTTAATCTGTTATTATCTCAAGCCCTTTGATCCCCATGTTGGGTGCCAAAAAGGACTGTTGTGGTTTAACCCCAGCCAGCAACTAAGCACCACACAGCTGCTTGCTCACTCCCTGCCCCCACAGTGGGATGGGGGAGAGAATTGGAAGGGTGAAAGGGAGAAAACTCATGGGTTGAGATAAGAACAGTTTAATAGTTGAAGTAAAATGAAATAGAATAGTAGTAATAGTAGTAGTAGTAATAATAATAACAACAACAATAATAGTATAATACAATAATAATATACAAAGCAAGTGATACACTATACAGTTGCTCACTACCTGCCAACCGATGCCTAGCACGTCCCTCCCTGGCCAACTCCCTCAGTTTATATACTGGCCATGACGTCAGACGCTATGGACTAGCCCTTTGGCCAGCTTGGGTCAGCTGTCCTGGCTGTGCCCCTTCCCAGCTCCTTGTGCACCTGGCAGAGCATGGGAAGCTGGAAAGTCCTTGACTAGTGTAAGCACTACTTAGCAACAACTAAAACATTAGTGTGTTATCAACATTATTCTCGTACTAAATCCAAAACACAGCATTATAGCAGCTATTAGGAAGAAAACTAACTCTATCCCAGCTGAAACCAGGACAGGTAGGCTACCTTACTGATGTATTACATAGAAATCTGCACAGAATAGGTCAGGAAGGTCTTTAGAGATGTCACCTTAGTGTTCTCAAGTCTACATCCCATATCCACTCTCTAACCTTGAAATCCTAATATAAGCAACAGTGAGAATAAGAAAGGTCTTTGTTCATCCTTGAGGTGAAACACAAGCTACAGTTTGTCCTACAAATAACCACATGCCATTAAAAATTCCCCATCAAAAAGTTAGCAAAGTTTAAAGGCAGGAAGGATACCACTCCATATCTACGCTCCTATTTATATAGTTATTATCAGTGTATCATGGCAATGATTTAATACATCCTGGGGAATCACCGTAAACCTCAGGACCAAAGTAAAACTAGCAAAGGAAGTAGGTTCCCTAATTCAATAAAAGACTTGAAGCTTATAGCAAGAAGCGACACTCAGATAAGTAAGGCAAGACTTGGATATGTGAAGAAAAAAAAAAAAAAGCAAGCCAAGTCTGAGATTATGATCAAAACTACTAGGACATCAAGGCATTGTAATATCAATAAAATATGAAACTGGGCTCTTTCTGAATGCCTGAAATTTCAGGACCCACAGCAGATGCCTGCACAGTCCTTCACCAACTAGGTGTATGTACACACATCTCCCAGCACAGTTATACATGGCAATCTGCAGAGAGTTGTGAAAGTGTAGTCCTGCCCTTTAGCCAGCCCCACTTTCACTGCCTTGATGTGTACCTTGTGGAATTTATTTCCTATCAAATTTTTCCAGTTCCAATGCCCAGGTGTTAGTGTCTTTCTCCAGGCAAACAACATTAAAGTGCTTACAGACAGCTATCATTTGACAGCAGTTTCTCACTGGAAGACCGTTGCTGACAAAATTCCAAGAATTTCCAAAAACTAAGGCAGAAATCTGCATTTGAAAGACGGATGTCTAGAAAATTAAAGCCTAATGGAAAATACAAGAAAAAGTAATTGGTCCTTAACATGACTAATTTGCATGTAAAATTAAGATTTAAATGTGTTTGGATTAAGTTACTTTGATAACCAAAATTAATTTTAAAAGTTGTCTCTAAGCTATAAAGTTCAAGAAAACATATGTGGTTTAGGGTTACCATCATACAACTGAAAATAAAGTCCTGTCGAACAAAAAAGCAAGGCAGCCCAAGTTTATTGTGGTATCCTGAATACCACACACATAATGCATTATAGTTATATTTTAATACCTGTTCTAGCTTTCAAAGCTACCAGAGAGTAATAGGAGTCATTATATAGCACTTGTGCCACACTAGAAGTTTGCCCATTGTTTAAATCAGTTGATGTAAGTTGGCTCATATTTTGCCTGAATTCCTTAGCAAACAACTATCCCTAACAAGTTTCTGCATTTTTTGAAATGAACCAAATAAACCTAGGAGATTAAGTTAAATAAGTACACTAATAATTATTAGCTTTGCATAACAATTACAATCTTACCACCCCACACAATCACCTTGAACCCTTCCTATGGCTTTTCAACACTCTTAATTTTTCAAGAGTCTTTAAACATGGACCCCAGAACTGTGTGCAGTGGCCTGCTCACACTGTTTATGCTGTGCACACACAAGTTAAAACGTCCTCCACATCGGCCCATTTTTGCCAGAGCACAGCATTAGGACCTTACGTTACAGTTAGGCATCTGTTTAGTATGACTTCCCCCATAGCCTTTTCAGAAGCCATGTATTTCAGATCCAGTCCTTCATACTGCACTATGTTTTACAGTACTAACATGCTACGCATAAGCCAAACGAAATATGAACTGATTTTTTTTTTGTTTGGTTGGGGTTTTCTGTTTGTTGGGTTTTTTGGGTTCTTTTTTTTTTTTTTCATTCCAAGTGCAGTCTCCTCATTGAATCACATTAAAACATGCTTTTCTTTGCACAGATTTTAATCCACAGAGCGAGACTGCTCTTTTATCTAACGCTAAAGATTCTTACCTGTAATGCAGAATTCATGAAGCAGGTATTTCCAAGGTTACTGAGCCCACAGAGTCCAGGTTGTGACAGGGAAGCACTGTCCCTGCAGTTGTAAGAATTACAGACAAATCCAGAACCTCTGGAAGAAAGATAACACAGTGAACTCCACAATGAGTTTACCGATTCTCAATACTGTTTAAGAGTCACATCAAATATGAGTCAAAAAACTGTTTAATGACATTGTTTAACCAGCCTACATGTTTCTGCTGCTTCGTAGTGGCTAATATTGAATACCAGGAATGTGAAGTGTATGTGCTAACTTTGGAAAAATTAATCATTACACAGTCTATTATTACTTTATGGCTCATAACACATTCATTTCCTCTGTCTACAAGTACACCGCACACTATCTAATGCAGCAAAAGTCTATATGAGTCTATATGATATATTCTAAGAGCTAATAAAAAATTATGATCTCTACCTGGAAAAGCTTCTACCACACTGACAGATGGAGAAATGAATATAATCCCTTCCCTCATACCCCCAGTCCCCTCAAAATCAGGCAATGCCCTAGTAGTTAGTAAGCTCTGAAACACGCGCTACTTTTGCAAGTGAGCAAGGAATAGCAGAACATAGTGGTTTCAAAAGCAAAGTCTGATAAACAGGTACACAAGAGTAGCAGAACTCCTCATAGGGCACCATCACACTCCTTTTCCATACAGGCAAGGATGCACAGGAGTATGCATTCACATGAGGGACGAAGAAACAAAAAGAACATTCCTGCTCTTACCCCCTGCCCAGATGGGAGCTGTTCAGTCCATAGGAGTTACTGCTATCACCGTTAGTAATGACAGAAGTGGCAGACACTGAGGAATAAGAACTTGCTGATGATTTTGAAGAGGTAGTAAAGTTTCTGCTAGTTGCAGTGCTTGATCTGGGAGAAAGGAAAAAGAAGTAGAAACAGTGCTACTACTTTTTTCACCCCCAGCCCCACCTCCCGCAAAACTCCAAGGACTTGCCACATTACAGTTAGTTCCCACACACAGAATTTACTGTTTTGATCTGTGTGATCACACTTCCAAACACTCGTCTGGAACAGAAACCTAGACAAAAGTATCAGAAACAGGAGTAACAATTCTGGCTTAAAGCAAAATCTGGGTCCCAGGCTGAAATAAGTAGGCAATTCGGATGGCATGAGTGACAGGGAAGCAAGCTTTAAGTTTATGAGTAAACCACCCTCAAACAAGCAAGCAAAGAAATCCCAATCTTAAGACCACAAAACACTTGCCCCACATTAGAAGTGACAAAGTCAGTCCTTCCCTACTTGAAACCCAGATCACCCACGCCAACAGAACATTAATTAGTAAGAAGATAACCAGGGTGGGAACAAAACAGTTTGTTACTGAGCCTAGCTGATACAACTACGCTGCTTGGAGGCAAGACACACTGCTATGTGCATGCAGTGCACATAGCAATCCTCAGCATTTTGAGACTGGACACATTGAAATGGATGAAAAAAGTTCATAAGCCTCAAGTCTGTCCAGTTGTGAATCCCAGGCTATTCCACACTACTGCTCTCCTGGTCCAGAAAAGAACTAGAACATGGTGTTATAAAAGACCAATAAGGCACTAAAATTCAACAATATTCTGTCACAGACAGCTTTGACTCCATAAAAAAAGCAAAACCACAAGATAGTACTACATAAATAAGCTTAAAGAAACTATTTTGATACTAATTAGTTTCTCTATAGCAAGAGCTAACTGGGAAATGGTCTATTCTCTCCATCGTTGCCCAAATAAACATGCAAAACTGAATGCAAAAAGGTGCAGGACACCAACAGCTACGCGACAGTGGCTAATACACCCAAAGCACAGTAAAGCGCCAGCAGAGGACAGTGCCCAAGTTTTAGGTTGTTCATATATCTCTTTTAATGTGGCCCTGATTCTCAAATGATACAAACTAAAAATGCATAAGCATAGCTCAGATGCTACTAAGAAAATAGTCTTGGCAAACCTCTGTGGAGCAAAAACTAAAAGACAAAGAACAAGCCATAATGGCCAAGAGGAGGCAGAACAGCTGGACAACCTTACTAGTTTGGAAATATAATACCAGTAAAATAAATACAGAAGGAAACAAGTTACAACGGGAGCTTTCAGATGAAAGCACAAATGCCAAACACAATCTAAATGTGAAGCATGCTAAAAAAAAAAAAAACCACCCACAAAAAACCACCAGCCAGCACAACCAAAAAGTATACTGGAAAGTATACTAGCAAGAATGAGCAGATCTACAAAAATAACTAAGGCAACCATTTCTAGGACAACACATGACCTTCTGGTCATTACATGTTGGAGGTAGAACTTCAAGACTACCTGGACACAAAGATAAGATCAATGAGAGAACAAGAAGGTCTAGATTAAAACAATCATCAGACTCATGGTCCACATGCAGGAGTTTTCAAGGGTCAAGAATAAAATAATTAAGCTAACAATAGCCTGTAAATCCATTAAGAACACATTTTAAGAAGCCTGAAATAGTAGTGAATTATCTAGAAGCAAAGAAGGGCAATCTAGAAAACGCTAGACTTTAAAATGTAGCATCTCTGCTTGTGATGTTTGACCCCAGTGAGAGAACAGAATAAGACGCTCAGGAAATAACATAAGGACAATCTAACAGGGAGAAAACAAAAGGAGGATGACCTCTTAAGGGATTTAAAAATTTCCAATAGAAGCATAGAGGCAGCGCATAATCAAGAGTCAGACGGCAACTGAAGAGTTCGAAGAAGTACTTCAATAGTATCCTACGCACACAAAAAAGCTAAGAACTATGGGGGAAGATAAAAAAATGGATCAGAAAGCAAAGATAAGAGACAAGTCACAGAGTGGGGAAAGATCTACCTACAAAGTCATCAAGAACCTTGAGTGAATTCCTGTTAGAAAACTGGGAAGGATCATGTAATAAGTAAAACAACGAAATAGAGGCCAACAGCTTTCCAAGTGGAAAAAACAAATAGAAATCAAATGCACTTGGGAAGATAAAAAATTCTAAGCACTCTTACATTTTACAAGTTACTCATCTATCTGTAATAACTGAAGAAAGACTGAGGATTTACCAAGCACAGCTATGATGTACACTGATGCACACTCAGCACTTCCCTGCTGAACCACTGACGTTAATTGCTTGCTTGTTTGATTTTGCCTCAAGGCTGCTACAGGAAAGCACATTCAGGAGACGGAACCAGGACTGGAATCACATTCCCACAGAGTCCAGCTTGTATTTTGGGCTCATGTTCTTCATCCCCATGTACACAACTTCATGCTTCACAATACTGATGCACATTGCCCCCCATCTGCCAATTAAAGACAGCCGTTTCATGTCTTGCCACGCAACATTTCAAAAACCCACACAGATGGCAAGTGAGGAGAAATCTGAAGACTAGCAGCATAAAGAGGACAAAGTTAGATTAATCTAGTACAGAAACTGTGAGGCCATATGGTTGATAAGTAGAAAAACTGCTAAGCTGAACAGCTTGAAAAAAATATTGTAAAAGGCTTTCAAGTGGTTGGAAGACAGAGGTAGGAAAAGTATTTCAATTTAGTTGAGGCTACCTTCAAAGCATACAGCAGAATTAGTCCTCCCCCTTTAAACTACTGATATAAAAAAAAAAAAACGAACACATTAAAAATATTGTGACAAAAAGTTTTTTTTCAAAGCAGGAAAAGCCAGAATTTATATTTAATTGGCAAAGCAGAGGCCATAATGGATTTTCATTTAGAAAGTTCTTACATGCAAAAGCCTCCTTAACTTATCTTACATACTCAATGCTACTCGGAAAGCATGGCATCTGCCGCAAACTCAGGCACTTGAAAGTCATGTAATAAAGATCTGCCCACAAAATATTTAGCCTGGTTGCTGAAGGGGTCCTCTGAAATAATCAGCACACAAGGAACTGGGGGAAGGAGATCAGTTTTAAATATGAAAGGGCATTTAATTATGGTATTATGTACCTACAAAATACATATCAACCACTGAGGTCTTAAAATTGTACAGTAATTTCTGGCACATAATATCACTGAATGTTGTATCAGGTTAAACAGATGCCTAAATCAAGACAGTAGTTGAGAAAAGACATGTGTTACAAGATGGGTGAACTAAGCAACAACTCCTCAACATTTTTACCGAGGGGAGTACCATGAGGAGTGGGGAAGTCCACCCAGTATACAGCGCCATCAGTAAAGAGGAAACAGCAAGAAAATTCCAGCAGCAACCAAAAGCAGCAAAAGGTATTTCCCTGCTGCATATTGCAAAGGGAGACAGACAGCTACCAGGCACATGCTAAATACTTCACTCCTGTTTTCAAACGCAATACCTGATGGAAAAGGTGCTATTTTTATAGAACTGACACAATTTCTCGTTCATTTGTGCTAAGAAAATGATACCCAGGATAAAAAAAGTACATGCTAGGACTGAGCTGGAACTCTGCTAGCTCAGGATTTTATTTTCGGAATCTTGTAAGTAACAATTAAAGAGGACTAAGTTCCACAGAGTCACTGATATAACCTCCCTTCAGAAATAACTTATGCCTCCAATTCTGAAATTCCTAGAATAAGTAGAATCCATTCCCTCTTCTGAAAGCTTGTCTAGAAGTAAAAGCAGTTTCAAACTACAACAAGAAACTATTTTGTTCCTTAGGGAGCAGCAAACTAACAAACAGCAGTGGCCAGGCACACTCTGAATATACCACCCAAGGACGGCTGTGGAGTTTAAGAGCATTTTTTCTGTAAAACATCAGCCAGCTTGATGGCTGGGGAAACACACGGAAGGCTGCCAAACATGTGGAAAAGTTGTTTCCCCTGGTAGGAGCCAGTGCCTCTGACAAGGCGCAAATAGTGGGGAAAAATCCTTATGACAGGGAACCCACCCACCCCCCAGTCACCTTGCATGCACATATTCTGTGAATCGTGAATGACATGAACTCCCAGCTTTCCAAGGCCTCTTTCGGCACACAGGTGGCGATGCAGATGCTCACCATTCCTCTACTGACAGCAGAGCTCTACATCCCATTTAGTTTATGCCATCAAAACCCTAAATACAGAAAAACTTTCTCGTAAGCTTTTAGTATTGAAGTGATGCAGCCCAAAGAAAGATCTCCAAATATAAAGTTCCCCGTGGTCTTGGCTAAACAGTATTTTCTCCATCTGAGAAACAGAATACTGGAGAAAAATGTTTGCCCGAGATAGGATTAAAACTTGGAATTACACAACTCCCTTCCAAACCACACCTCAGCACAGACCATTTGCAGTTTCTGCTGACATTAGATGCAGCCAGAAGGACTCAGGTTCTTCAGAACTTCAAAATGTAAGTTTATTTAGAAAGCATAACAGCTTATCAACATTACAGACTTACTTAGCCTCACAAAAGAGCAGAACAGGTTTTCAGGGTGATAGTCTCACTTATCCTTCTTAGCCATGCTGTTAATGCAACTTCCAACTCACTTCTGATACCAGCTTTGGCTTCCAAAAAGCATCATTTTTTTCCTACAGACAAGAACCTCCTTTACTACAGAATTACCTTCTGTAATATTAATACAGTGTAACCTACCCTGAACACCTCATCAGTGCACAGGATAAGACACTCGTACTCTTCTGGGTTGGGAACTCTGTATCTTTTCTCTGGCTACTCTTCTCTCCTCCTTCCTCTCCCACCAGTTGTCTGGTTCAATTGCTCACAATCACCCACAGATTTTATGCAGTCCCTATGAGTTTGTACTATACTCACTAATCTGGAGTCTTAAACATATAATATTGATTTAATGCAACATGTATATGCACACACACACACACGTGCATGGAAAGACAAACCATGTCCCAACCCAGTGACAAGATTTGAACCCTACACTCCAGATTAGTGAGTCTTTTACCAGCTCACAGAAACAGTTAAAATGCTGGCAACATTTCACTACAGTACAGGCATCTAATGTTTCCAGAACAAAGGGAAAAAAAAAATTTAAAATATCAACTCGGAACACACTCTAAGTCACAGAGTGTGCTTTCCCTTGAGGATTGTCTGCTGAGATATCTGGCAAGTGAAAGAACGTGGTTAAAAAAGCAGCTAAATTTTTAAATTATATAGAAAAGCTTTATTAATGATTTTCTTTATTGAATTCCTGCTCTCCACGGGCAAAAAAAATCCATGCTGCTCCATGCATGCATTAACTTATGTAAAAGACTCAATCTGAGATTAGTAAGAAATCTTTGCACTGTGCTTTGCTAGATTTCAACTTCATAAGGAAGTGAAATTTAGACAGCGCATGCAAAACTACACGAAATATGAAATTACCCTTAAGAAAAGAATCTCTTGAAAAAAAAAAGGATTCTCAATAAAACATGAGAAGAAGCTGGAGAATATTCAAACATCAAATTAAATTACAGAGTATTAAGTATTTATGCATTTATATGAAGATATGCTAAAAAAGGGAAGGAAACCAAGTAAACTTCAGAACTGATTATGATTGATGTGAAAGGAAAGCACAGAGCAATTACAAATGCATTAATACAGAGCAACGCCAATGACTCAAGTAAGAGAAGTTGAATTTAGCTTACTCACTAAGAACGTATTAAGTAACAAAAAAACCAAAAGCTTCGTTACTTCTTTTTTAAATATAAATCCCTTAAAAATAGGTAAAAACCTTTGTGAAATAACCCTTGAAAGAGCAGCAGAAAGAAAACTGAACATATACAAATGATCCAGTCTAGACTGCCACGAGCCCACTCACATTTGACAGGGAGTGATGGCATGCAACAAAGGAAGCACCAGAAAGTAGAATAAAAGTCCCCTCCGGCCGTCAGCATATGTATGTTCAACATAAATATCTAGACTCAGAAGTCTCAGGAACAGTCTGAACTGCAGGCTACTGGAAGACAGCAGTATACCATGGCAGATGCATTACTAATTATGCCCTCTTCTAACAGGGAACTTTTTTTAACTCCTCCTACATGCATCTGCTACTGCCCACACTAAGAGGCAGGCTACTGGACACACCTGGTCCAGATCCAGTACAGCCTTCCTCATATTTTCAACAGTATGAGTACAATTCATACACGGTTTTGGGGTTATCAAGGCAACTGCTGTACAATATTAGTAGCTTAAAGACATAAAACAGTATAGAAAACACCACTGAACCTAGCAGCAAAATACTTACTGCTTGTCATCATATTTTGTTATCATATGTCTATGGAAGAATGAGTTCTCAACTTTTTCCTCCTTCCATTTCAAACACAGAAAGAGGTTTAGAGTCCAATCTTTATACCCAACTTGCCTTACACAACACAGCCACCTTTGCTGTAGGAAGGCATAACGTTAGTCCAGCAGGGCTCATTATAACCCAAAGATGTTAAAGCATACTGCTTTCCTGAGAGGTAGCCTTTGCCCTGGCCACTTATAAAGGTCCTTATCGTTTGATCAGCAGTTTGTGCACTGATCAGCACACACCAACGTCAACCCTAACAAGGAGAGAGGCAGTCCAGCTTCTTCTTCCCCTCTGTCTTCCCAAACAGTGTTTTTGAACAAACAGTTATTATGCATTTAACTTACAAGACTAAGTAACAGCACAAGAGCCAGAAAGCAGAACTTGCTAAACCAATGCACCCAGCTGCATAAGGAAGACATTACGTCAAATATACGTGCTTAGTTTCTTAACTAACAGAGATAAGGGCAAGGAAATAGCCAAGATAAAGTACAACGGAACAGATAATCCTGTATGTATGACTTAATAAAATTCTTTCAGCCACCATTATCAGCATCAAGCAAACAACTTCACAAGTTTTACATTACAATAAGCAAATGTTTATTTCTATGTCATTAGAAAATATTAATCTGCATACTGATAAACATTTTCATTTAAGTATCACTAGAGATTAATTAAAAGTCCTTACATACCAGATTAGCTTCTGTAAAAAGAAAAGACTGAGGCCTGGGAATGCTACAGAGCTCCTTTTTAGCTTTGCTTCATGTGGAAACAAAAGGTTATGATCTGGTCTTGCACGGCTGCCTCTCTAATACTGACTGACTGTCAACCAGTACGTGATTATGTACATGATACGAATGTTTAGAGGCTTTTCACATGGTACTTTTACAGAAAGTTGATTGTAATCCTATGGACGTTCTCCTGATCCATTTACCCAGTATTGTATCTCAGAAGTTAAGAATTGTTTCAAAATAGTTTTCACTGACCTATTTGACCCATTCTTCAAGTTTAGCACTAGCAAGATCTTGATCTCAAATGAGATCACTTGGCAGCAAATTCTGTAAGTTAACAGTATTGTACAGAAAAACATTTTCTTTATCAAGTCTGATGGCCTACTCAAAGGAAAGCAAGTAGGCCATCAGACTAGTAAAATCACAGAATTGACTTGATATGAGCAGTTCCTTACCATTGCAAGCAACTTCCATTCTACACCATTCACTCTACACATACGATATTGCATCAAGCCCCCATCTTACTCATCTCATCTCTAAATTAGATAGTAGCCAGAGAATATCTGTGTCAATATTTACAGGCTTCTATAATTGCCTTTGGGGGGGAAGGGGGGGGAGTCTTCAGCTATTTCTATACCCTTTTTAAGGGGGAACTACCAGAACTCTGAGCATTCTCTGCTGGCAGCTTTGGAAATATACTTCAAGATCCTTTTTCTTCTACAATGGTAGAAGACAGATTTTTTTTTTTTTTTTCTTCACTGTGCAGTCTGCAGAGGTAGCTTTTTAAGTAGACTGGCTCAACATAAATAGCACTTTCGTCTCCTAAGCACTATAGAAACCTAAGCTATTTAATCCTTACACAACCTATTTGAAATGGGCTTTAAAATGGAAGACTGTTGCTAAGACAAGAAACCAGCAGCAGAACCACTGAAGAATCTTTGTGTTGGGTATTTTGAAGAAGGAGAGAAAATCTTGAACATAAAGAAATCCACAATAGCCAGTGATAACTAGGCTTTCACAGAGAACATGTGGTTACTAAAGACTATCAAACAAGCTAGACAAAACAGCAGAAACCTTTAGAACATGTTTGCTTACTTTGCCAGGAAATGCTGTCCAGGCCATGTGCCATCTTCATTTTTCACTTCTATTAGAACAACCTGAAAGAGAGTTCAGGTAATAAAGAAAGGTAACTGCAAGTCTGCTACACATTTTGCAAAATCATTAACAAATCACATTTTCAATGTTTGCTGAAAGTACACAAAAGCAAGTGAAAAAATTACGTATCAGAGACAGCAGTACATGAGAATCTTAAAAAAAAAAAAAAAAAAGTTATGCCCCTTACCTGACCCTGATAGAGCCCTGCATCTTGCACAGTGCTATCCAGCTTGCTGAGCTGCTCGTAAGTATTACTCATATACTTGTTCCATAACCTAGTTTCCTTCCCAGCTGGGATATTAAATAGTTTTCTCATTTCTTTCTCGATGGTAGCTGTTCAGGAGGAAAAAAACACCAAAATTCCTGAAACATGAGTGCTTTTGAAAAAAAAAAAAAAAGTTACAAGCCAGACATTCAGCAAGGAGGTACATCATCAATCCTTCAAGATCCTCTAAGTAGAAAATGTATAACGGCGGTTATAATTGCTCATATAGCTTGTCTAATATTTAGGCTGAAAGAATGAAAAACTCCTGGTATCAGTCATGTATTTGCCTGTCAAGCCCTCAAAACAACAATGTTCAGAACACATTGAGAAGTTTCTGCCCGAAGGCCAACTTCTGTGAAACAGTCATTGTTTGAAAACATAGGTTCAAGAAGGAAGTGTTTTCAGTTACTATTGTCAGGCCATACATCAGCAAACTGAAGAAAAAAAAGCATCTTTATGGACATACATGACAGCTGACATTCAGCATTTTTTCATGGGAAAATATAGCAATGATACAGAGAGAGAGAAAGTGAGAGACAGGACAAATTTCAGGAAGAACAGAAGTGTAGGAAGAGCCATTAAGATGATGTCTAAAATATTCACACACTAGAAAGAAGGAATCGTAGGAGAACCAGAGACAGAACTGCTTTACATGAGTGACGTGGATGTTTCTTAAGGACACAAGTTAGTAAGCAATATGCTCCTCAAAGCTCTTAACACAACTCCCTGTGTTGCACACAGAATCACTGTGGCTGGAAGAAACTGAGGAGGTTACTAGTCCAACCACTCAAAGCAGGGTTAACACTGAATTCAGACCAGGCTGCTTGGGGCTTATCCAAACAGGTGTTCAAAACTTGCAAGGAAGGAGACTCCCCCGCCCCTCTGGATCCTGTTCAAATGTCTAGCTGTCCTAAGAGGGAAAACATTTTCATTATATTCGGTTGGAATCTGTCCTGTTTCAATTTATGACTATTGTCTGTTGTTTTCTTGCTTTATGACTCAGTAAATAGCCTGACTCCATGGTCTCAGTAACCTCCTCATAGGTGCTACGAGGTCCCCCCAAAGCCTTCTCTTCTCCAGGCTAAACACAGCTCCCTCACCCTCTCCTCACCCATCACATGCTCCAACCCCGACTGTCCTATTGGTACCCACTAGACTTGCTCCACATTGTCAACATCGTTCTTGTTCGGGAGGGCACAAAACATCTCCTGAGGTAGCATCAGAGCACAGCTTCATGTGTCAAAGAACTACTTACCAACAGTATCTGCTTTGCTAAAGTGACAGCTAATTACATTGTCAGGATCGCTGCTCTCACACAGCTTCAGCTCAAGAAGATAAACTTCAACCTTATAGTGCTTCACAAACAGACCATATTCCACTACCTGCAAACAGAAGGCGGATGCGATAAACAGAATAACAAAAAGTTAAAATACTGAGCAGGCCTCTGTAACGTATACTTGTCTAAATATTTTAAGTCTTTAGGAGTCTTGCAAGTCAAGCCATAAACTGAACACTGACTTGCTCTCAAGTCCAGATTCAGTCACAACCTCTGTCAGCTTGTTTTGGGGTTTTTGTTTTGTTTTTAAGGTGTAAGAAAACCCAGTGCTTTCCTTCCACAGTGCAAAGTTCCAAAGGTCCATCATCACAGGTGAACTGATAGCACCAGTTAATTACCCACGAAAAATATTTGATCAAACACAGTCAGAACATTCTAGAAAAAAATTATCTTTTGCCTCTAGTCTTTGGCTAAGGTTTACATAAAAAGAGAAACAAGTCTGGAACACTGGAGCTCCTTTTGATGACATTGCTTTATTTCAGCATCATTTTCAAATCAATTTCACATCCGAGAGAATAATCCAATAGGTACATCTACTCATTGCACTAGCTTTCAGCATATTTTTAGAAAGGTATTCTGTAAGACTAGACACCACTCTTCACCTACAGATTATAAAGCACATTATGCCAGAAAGAAAAGCACATTTTGGAGGCCAGTTATGAGTCAACTGTGATGTAACTGGAGGAGGAAAAAAAAATAAAAAATAAAAAAAAACCCCAAACGCAAAACCTCAATTCTCTCCACAGTTCTTTGCAGCTATAAAGCATATGAAATTGAGATCATGTTTCATCAAACCAGCAGGTATAATTTTTAAGAGTAACAATGTTTAAGAGGCATTTGGACAGTGCCCTTAATAATTTGATTTAACTTTCAGTCAGCCCTGAAGAGGTCAGGCAGTTGGACTAGATGATTGTTGTAGGTCCCTTCCAACTGAAGTATTCTATTCTATTCGTGTGACACCAGACTCGCTATGATCTACATCTGTATCATTTTACAGAAAAAAAAAAAACTAGCCAGCTTTGGAAAGAAACAAAGAATTAAGACTAAGACTTACTGGGAGAATTTGGCTAAATTATGCTTCCCTCTTCTGAGTGTTTATAGGTGCTTTAAAGGTAAATAATTAACTAATACATTTGGAAAGATCTTCAGTATTTTGCTGTTACAACAGAAAGAGAAAGTAAAACTCCCTTTTTAAATAGCTTCTTGACAGGCAAATTAGACCTTTTTTTTTTTTAAAGAATGCAAAGGGGCCAATTCACAAGTTCTCCATTTCTTTTTCAGAAGGAATTTCATTAAATGGGACTTCCTGTTCTCCAGGATTCTATAGTTAGAAACAAATAAATAAGAACCGTATTCAGAAATGAAAGAACTCTTTCCAAGAAGAAGTTTCTGATCAGATCACTGTGTCCGTTAGGACAGATGAATGGCAAGAAGAGTCTTTAATTGCCTGCAGATGTCTTTTAAACAGTGTCTGATCAGCCAGCTTGTTCTCCGTCAAAGTAAAACTCGGGTCATCCCGTTGGACAGCAATCTGAGCACATGCACATTCAGACGCTGAGAAGTGCACTGTTCTATGTTTTGCACATTAATACACTTTGCAGTGGGACTCTACAGAAGGCCACCCAAAAATATGGTTTGAAATTATCAAAAGAAAGCTGAACCAGAAATAAATCTAATCTAATCCTCCTGTACTTGTCTCTGATCATCAGGCCCATAGGGATGGAAGAAATACTAGCTTGTAAAATTACGAAGATGCCTGAAAATTATTTCCCAAATCCTACTTTTATGGATATTTTGATATACAAATTACAGTTGATCCAGCTTTAGGAAAATGATTAAAGCATTCAAGGACTACAAGTTTAAGTGCTTTACTTCCAATGCTATCTGGAGAATACTGTAACCAGATACTGACCACATTCTACTCAGGTGCAGTGCTACAGCTTGTGTCCCCCACCGACCTTTCACTTTTTATTTTTTGTAAGAGGCTGTAACATCTCACAAACCTACTATTCTACTATATTTCAACATTTTTTTCAATGTAAAAATCCACTTCGGTTACCAGGTTAACAATAAACAACAGAGACTGAAACTCTCATATCAATTCAAAACTTAAAAAATTTACTTATAAGCGGACCACAATAACTCAGCATCTTCTGTCTGGAAAACAGCAGTAGCTCTAAACTCTAGCCCTCACCAAATACAGTCTTGAACAGTGGCATCTGATATCCCAAGTAAAGGAAGCTCATACAGTTAAGCTTGTCACCCAAGTGCTTCCCCAATAGCTTCCCCACCTCTTGTCCAACTTCTGAATTTTTCAGAAAAGGGAGCATCTAATAACATGTCAGGCTTTGTGAAAGCAGTTAGCCAGTTCATGAACGAAAGCTTCCTCGCTCAGAGAGGCACTGATCATGTAATAGTTCTAGTTGTTCTTCCCAGTACAGATTTTCTATTCCTCAAGAAATTATCTGTTTCTACTAAAACCACATCACCTTTATAAGTTACAGTTTTTTTCCACTCCCCCCATGTCTGGTTTACACGGGAGTTCTGTCTACTCAGCAGAGTGAACCTGGGATCATTTACACTTTCTGAAGATGTCAGAATTTCTTGTTATGTACAATTTCTAGCCCACACTGAATGACAACATTCCAGTACCACTGATCAGCACGAGTGGGCCTGCAAGAGAGGGATCTGACTTCCTTTTACCATTCTG
Organism: Platalea leucorodia; assembly: GCF_965183815.1. Taxonomy (NCBI): domain Eukaryota; kingdom Metazoa; phylum Chordata; class Aves; order Pelecaniformes; family Threskiornithidae; genus Platalea; species Platalea leucorodia. The sequence goes on from NC_138831.1 coordinate 17,118,699, forward strand.
GTGCCACACTTTCCTGGGTCTTGCACAACTTGAAGCAACCCTTACTGTAACGTAATTCTACTTAAACTTAAGCAACATTAATTCTGTACATTATATCAACACTACTCGCTTGGTGTAGTGATTAGTCTTTATGAACCCCATAGACTGGCACTGCTCAATTTAGTCAGTGCAAAAACCTAAGATTAAAATAAAAACAAAAATCCTTTTACCCATAAACAAGTGTCTGATAGATTTCCAAAAAAGCAACTTGCGAATTTCATCTTCTGGAAGAGGCTACATACTCAGAATGCATTCATGACCGCATTTGCCAAACAAAAATAAGACTTACAGAACAAAACCGTGAATATGTCTCTTCTCACGATTTTAGAAGCACAAAATTTTGGAAGAGAAAACAAGAACCACCTTAAACTCCAGAGGAAGTCCCTAAGCCATCTGTACTAAAAGACAATTTATTCCAATGCCTCGTTCTGTCCCAGAAGATTGATAAGCTTGACAACAACTTGCATTTTTCAACAAAGCACAAACTATTCCATGCAACATAAAAGCACTGCACCGGTCCAAACAATTATAATGTAAAAAGTTAACCAGAACAAGGTTCATGGTTCTCACCCATACAACCCATCAACTGAAAATCACTGAAGATTCGGGCATTTTAACTGTAATATTAGAAGGTCATTCTTTCAGATAACATGAGGTCTTTTTACCTTGTTATTACCTCCAAAGAGCTGCTGAGGATCCTGTCCTAACTCACATCTAGCAAAATAAACATCATCTAAGTTTGGTAGAGATCAGATAATGAAAGCAGGATGAAGAGAACTTGGTTCACCCATACTTACTTTTCTCACAATAGGCTGCTGTCCATCTATGCAGCCATACCACATTACTAGTTTATTCCAGGCTTCAGTGGGAACCAATACGTAGTCTAGCTCATCAATGAGGTGTTCTTTTAAACTCTGAGTTTCTGGATCTAAAAGAGAAATAAACGCAAGTAATCAGAGCATTAAAGAGAATTCTTTCTTCTCAAGAACTACACACATGCTACCATGACCCTAAGAAATACAACACTCCCACAGGTATAGAATCATAGAATCATTTAGGTTGGAAAAGACCTTTAAGATCATCAAGTCCAACCGTTAACCTAGCACTGCCAAGTCTACCACTAAACCATGTCCCTAAGCACCACACCTACCGGTCTCCTAAATACCTCCAGGGATGGGGACTCAACCACTTCCCTGGGCAGCCTGTTCCAATACTTGACAACCCTTTCGGTGAAGAAGTTTTTCCTAATATCCAATCTAAACTGCCCCTGGAGCAGCTTGAGGCCACTTCCTCTCACCCTATCGCTTGTTGCTTGGGAGAAGAGACTGACCCCCCCCTCGCTACAACCTCCTTTCAGGCAGTTGTGGAGAGCAATAAGGTCTCCCCTCAGCCTCCTTTTCTCCAGACTAAACAACCCCAGCTCCCTCAGCCACTCCTCAGAAGACTTGTGCTCCAGACCCTTCACCAGCTTCGTTGCCCTTCTTTGGACACGCTCCAGCACCTCCATGTCCTTGTAGTGAGGGGCCCAAAACTGAACACAGTACTCGAGGTGCGACCTCACCAGTGCCGAGTACAGGGGGACGATTGCTTCCCTAGTCTTGCTGGCCACACTATTTCTGACACAAGCCAGGATGCTATTGGCCTTCTTGGCCACCTGAGCACACTGCTGGCTCATATTCAGCCGGCTGTCGACCAACACCCCCAGGTCCTTTTCCACCGGGCAGGCAGAAACCGTGCCAGTCTCCTCACTTACAAGGCCGGGACGGCCGCTTGTGTCCTGCCGGAACACACGGCTTCAAAAGCGAAAGCGGCACGACGAGACGACTGCACACGGGAGTTACGCGAGCCCGGGCTGCGACCCGCGCACCCGGCCCCCACCACCCCGGGCCCCGCTCCCTCGCGGCCCAGCGCCACCGGGCAACACTCACCGCCGAAGAGACCCGAGTTGTCGATAGGCCCAGGGAAGAGGCTGAGATCGCCCGCGCCAATCATATCCCAGCTGTCGAAGCCCACGTACTTCTTCCACTGCTTGAACCACCGGCTGTCCACCAGGTACCTGCAACACACGGCACCGGGCGGCGCGGCCCCCTCAGCGGCGGCGAGGCGCGGCCCGGCCCGTTCCCATAGGCCCCACCGCCCGGAGGGGAAGGGGGGGGGGGGAGGGGAGGGGAGGGGAGGGGAGGGCCGTCCGGCCGTACTCACCAGGACTCCCCCGGCCTCAGGGCCGTGGCCAGCAGCGGCCCCAGCTCGGCCCGCTGCACCGCCGCGTCCGGCCGCGCCCCGCCGCCACCGCCGTCGCCCTCGGCCGCCGCCATGTCGGTGCGCGAGCCCCGTCGCGGGCGGATGTCGGCCCGCGTACGCATGCGCGCTGGGTGGGCCTGCTGCGCTCGCCCCGCCCCGCCCGCGCGCCCCCTGACGGGGTGGGCGGGGCCGCGCGCGGGGGCGGTGCTGGCGGCGCGGGCGGGATGGCGGCCGCCGCCATCTTACAGTCGCGTTTCGCGGGCCTGCGCTCGCCCGGCCCGGCCCGGCCCGGCGGCTGTGGCAGAGGCCGCCCCGCAGCGGCCCGGGGCAGCGCTGCAGCCCTCCCGGGCGGCAGAGGAATGCGGGCCCTTGCCGGGTGCAGCCCCTGCGGCTGCTGAGGCAGGTGGTGTCTGCCGCGCTGAGGGGCGGGCAGGATGGGCACCCCCCGTCCCCGGGCCTCTGGGGCCGGTGGGGTGGAGAGCAGCCGGGGCTGGAGAAGGCTTAAGAGGGTGCAGGGAGGCCTCGGAGCAAGGCTGGAGGCATGGGGGCGCAGGAGGCCTCATGCCCGCGGGGGGTGGGCCTCATCCCCGAGGTGGCTCTGTGGCCGAGAAGGTCCCCCTGGGCAGTCTCTCCAGAGCAGGTGGCTGAAATGTTTGGCGTGGACTGGGTGGTTTCAGTTAACATGCTCCGTTTTCTCCCATAACTGACTTCACAGAGCCCTCTGGTCAGGGCGTTGGCTAGGGAAGGAGGCTTGAAGTTGTTACGGGAATAAACGGGAGAGCGGCTCTGAGTAACCAGCCGGGAAGCGCTCAGGAGTTTGAAAGTGTCTCTGCAAAGAATCACTCAAGAAGTGATTTAGGCATTTGTCTCTCAAGCAGCATATCCTGGGCTGTTCAGGGAGCCTGTCCTTCAGAAGTGGAAAAATTGGGAAGGATTCAGATGATTCAGAGACTTAAAAACCTGCTTTAAACTGATACACCAAAGAAATCTCTTTACCTCATGGTAAAAAAGGCAGGGGGGGTGTGCTGGGGCCGTGACTGCCTGTGCAGGGGAGCGCTCTCCTGGCAGCCAGTGTCTGGCAGTGTAGTGGGCCGATGGGCTCTGCCTCATGCAAGCCAGGCCTGGCAATGCTGCAGCATTCCTGCGTAAAATGCTAAAGGCCTTTTATTTTTTTGACAGCAGGGCAAGTCCATCCAATTAACACTGAAAAAGAAGACCATTTTCTCCTTCCAGCAGGAGTTGAGCCCTGTTACTTCTGTTTTCCTCAAAGGGCAGGGCCCCTTCGGGCTTCAAGAAACTAATACACCCTGTTATGGCAAGACTGGGTGTGTTTTAAAAATGAGTCAGCTATTCTGAGATAATGCTTACTTGGCTGACCTCACTCTGCTAATGAATTACTCCTAATAGAAAGTGCGGTAAACAATTAAAATGGTCTTATTCAAAGCTTTCTGATTAAGTACTAGGAAATGACATTATTGCAGTTTCACCATAGGTAGGGGTGTCTGTGTACTCGTGTCTCTTGCAGCCATTTCGCTTTCAGCCATTCGGCTTCTTGCCCTTGTCTCCAGCTGAACCTGATGGCTGCTCACTGCGAGAGTGGCACTGACGGGAACAAAGCCCTTTCAGGTGCCACCCGGTTGGAGGCAGGTATTTGCTACCTGCCTTACGATGGCAATGATCAAAAATGGTGACTGAAAGCTGTCTTAAAAGTTAGCGGGTGCAACAAAGCTCATCAGGAGGAGAAAGGGATTTTAAATAGCTGAAAGAACCTTTAACAGGCTGAGTAAGAAAGGTCTTGGGCTCCACTTGACAGCATTTCTGTTGAGTAGACACTTCTGAACACCACATCTCATCAGCCATGATTTCGGGAGATGTGCTAGGGTTTGGTGGACAGAACACCAGGGAACCCGGGAGAGGGAGGTAGGGGTGGGAAGGATGATTTCCCTTGCAGCAAGTTAACTCTCCTGACAACTTCAAATATCTGAACTTGTTTAAAGATTTAAGAAGTTGATGGCAACTATCAGCAGCTAACGGGGGGGGGGGGGGGGTGCGGGGGGGGAATCATTGGGAGGGAGGAGAAGCGGGGGCAAACATTCTCTAGAAAGGGGGGAATATATGGGACTCCGATATTGAGAAGAATGGAAAAGCAGGGTGAACGCTAACAGAGGGATCAGCTGTTTGCAACACAAGTGTAGAAGTAGAAAAAAATCAAAAGAACGTAGGAGTGTAGAAGTGACAGACAGAAGATATTCCAAGGACAACGTCCTCAAGCCACAGAAGCATCTAAGTGTGCTAAAGTAGTATTTATTTTAAGGTTTCCTACTGCGTCGGTCTGTTTCTCTCTGGAATTACAGAAATAGAACTGGGCCATTTTATAATGCCTGGGAAATCACCTGGGATTGTTCAGGTCTCCCCTCAGCATAGAGCTGCTACCTGTAGTGAAACGTCTTCCTCCCCTCTGGTCACAGCACTAAATATCGTTTGGGTGCGAGAGCCTGTGTGAGGGCTGCGCTCTTCTGCGGGCATTCCACAGTTTCCAGCCCGCAGGCTGCCCTTTCCACCACAGCCCGCTTTACCCCAGAAGCCAGCTACTCTGGGGAACCCTGAAACAAGACGGTGAATAACACGCTGGGAAGCTTCTATCTACGCTGCAGAGTTCCTGCTGGTGTGCTTACACTGGGATCATTCGTTTTCCTGCTGGCATGGCTAATTTTCATCCTGGAATCACATCACTATACTTCTGCTGGCGTGGCTGTATCTGTTCTGGAGCTGCTGCTTTGTTTTTCTGCTAGCACAGCCCCGGCAGCCGGAAGGTAAATAAATCCCTTGGCCGTTAGCACTGAATAAGCACGGTGTAAGATGCCTTTCTGACCAGCAGCCTCGGCGAGAGACCCTTTTTGGCAGGGCTGCCATCAGAACAGCAGCAGGTGTTGCGGTCTGCTCCCCCGCAGCCGCACAGCTCGGCAGGCCGATACGGACCAGGCAAAGCAGAGGAGGTCCCGCTCAAATGGCTCAAGTTTGGTGAGTCAGGATTGAGGAAGTGCCGCAGCTCATCTCGAGAAGGATTTTTCAATGCAGTGAGTTCCTGCTGCCCATGATCCCCTGTACTCTCCACCTATTTCAACATCCTGCCTTAATGAGGGAGGTAGATGTAACTGAAAAAATAATCCCCCAAATCAAGCAACTTCTGCTCCAAAACTGAAATAGGTACTGAAAACATCCTGTTTTTTCCATGCGTCTGTACTGGAAGTTAGGAAATAGCCCGGTGAGGATTGTACAATCCGAGTTCAAAGCTCCGTGACAGGGGTGGCAGCAAACAGGGTGGGGCCGGCTGTAGGTTTTGCCCCAGTGTCTCAAGTCAGCCTGGAGTGTACGTACAGTAACAAAGCAACCAGCGAATTGGTGAGGTGAGAAGCTACGAATAGGGAAAAAAACCCCAAAAACTCAAATCCCAAGTGGTTTTAGTTATGAAAACTGCACTAATGCTTGAAGGTGTTATGCTTTCCCTTTGAAAGCCCAAGTTTCTAGTCTGTGTACTCCCCAGTCCAGCACCAAGTTGATACTCAGTGCTACGAGACCTGGTGAGGGGTGGCTTGTAATGACAATGTGCTCACAGAGCCCTTTAAGGATTGAAGATTTGCCCGCGGAAGGACCTGAGCCACTGGGCAGAAGGATAGCAGCTGAAATTGGGCACAGGCTCACGGTTTCCCAGGGGAAACCCAGCCGTTCAGCAGCAGGCTGTAAACCCAGGATGGCCGCGCAGGAACGACGTCAGGATTACTGTAACAACTCCATGAAATACCTGTCAGCTCTGTGGTTGGCAGGAGTCAAAAAAGTGTTAGGGAAGGAGTAAAAAGAAGAAAATACTGCCTGGACCCTGGCATCCCCACACTTTGTCACATGCAATTCCTGTGGCCAAAGGGCAACAAGGACACTCTGAGGCAAGGCAGTTTCCGTGGGAGAAGTGGTTGAACAGGCTGGTATTCTGCACTGGGAACGCAAAAGAACTGGTTCTTTGTGCGATTCCCTGTGTTGCAAGGCGTTGGAGATGCACAAAAGCGATATGGGCTTCATGTAGGACTGGGCGAGTATGTAGAGATCCGTGTCGGGCTACCGCCGATGTGAAACGGGATAGAGCCAATAGACTGCTGAGCCAGTGAGGGGGCAGCGGCTCCGGGACAAGGGGAGGGACTGCAGGTGCTGCTCCTGTTCTAGGTCTCCCCTGGACATCTGCTGATGGAGGCCAGATAACGAGATGGGCCTTGCCTAACGGGCTCTTCTTCCCCAAGCCCTCTGCCAGCACGGCCATAGCAGTGCAGGCTGCAGAATCGCTCATCTGCCTGCCTGAACGGTTCTTAACCTGTCATGGCCTGTTGGTAGGCAAGCTGGGAGTTCATCAGCCAGCATAAAATCACCCCCGACCGTGTGCCACCGTGTCCCTCCTCTGCAGGCAAGCCTCGAGTGAAGTCCAGTAAACAGTCTGGCAAGGTGTTTCTGTTGCGTGCCGCCCTCCCGCTCTGCCAAGCTCGTTACGCGCACCGGTTCACAGTTTGCAGAGCTCGCGCACGCCGTTTGCCCATCGTGCTGCCCTAGGTTTGCATTCAGATTTCAGCCTGACTGCACTATCGCGCTCGGGTGGTTTAAGCCAGCCCCTGTGAGCACCCACACGAGCTGATGAAGAGGTTGCCATGTTTCACCCAACTCACCCAGATTTATCACGCCACAGCCTTCAAGAAAGTACACATTTTTTCCTTTATTCAGAGAATCACAGTAAGCTACTGAGACTCACAGCTGCTTTCCCCAGCATAGTTTCCCAAACATTCACATGCAACTTTTGAAAACATCAGGTACACTTCAAGAATTTGGAAGATGCACCATCATAAGCAAAACCTGCACGAGACATCAGGATTTCTGCCAGAGCAGCAGCCCCCCTGCGAGAAAAACAGGCCGGAGGGCGGGCAGCCGAGCAGGAAGGGAGGGGGCCGGGCAGCGAAGGCTGCGGCGCTCCGCTACGCTTTATTGGAGGACATTCTTGGGAACCTTCTGCAGAAGCAATTCAATATCATCCTGGATCTTGATGGTTTCGAAACGCCGGCTGTAGCGTTTGAAGGGCACGCCGTCGGGGCCGATGAGGAACTTCTCGAAATTCCAGGAGATGTCGTTGCGGCAGACGGGGGACCAGATGATGTACTTCGGGTCGGTCATCAGCGAGGAGGGGTCGTCGTGCGGGAAGGGCAGCGCCTCTTTCAGGAAGGTGAAGAGGGGGTGTGCGTTCTGCCCGTTCACCTCGCACTTCTCGAACAGGATGAAGTTGGGCTTGTACCCGTTGCCAGGACGAACGTGCTCCAGCGAGAGCAGGATCTCCTCGTTCTTGGTATTTTCCTAGGGAAACAAAACCATAACCCCCCCCCGAGCCAAGCCCGTGAGAGGCCAGCGGGGGCCGGCGGCTCCTCCCTGCCCCCGGCGCGGCCCGGCCCCGCTGCCCGCCCTACCTGGTGCCCGAACTGGTTGCAGGGGAAGCCGAGGACCTGCAGGCCGCGGGGCCCGTAGCGCTGCTGCAGCTCGTTGAGCTGCAGGTAGTCGCGGGTGGTGGTGCCTCAGAGCGACGCCACGTTGACCACCAGCAGCACCTTCCCCCGCAGCGACCCCAGCGACAGCGGCTCCGCCGCGCCCAGCGGCCGCGCCGACATCTCGGCCAGCCTGGCCCCTGCCGCCGCTCCCGCCGCCGCCATGGCCCTCACTGCCGGCCGGGCGGGCTCCGCTCCGGCTCCCCGCTCCCCGCCGCCCCGCCCCGCCGCGACCCCTCCTCCGCCGCTTATCGCCTCTCCCTCGCTCCCCGCCTCCGCTTCCTGAGGTTTACACACGGACAGGGAGCGGTTGTACGTTACGCAATGGTTTGTGCGTCCAGGGAAGTGCCACCGGTTCTCAGAAACGCTGTGGAAAAGCAGCGAAAGGCAGAGGGGTCCCGGGAGCTAAGCTGCGCGGTGACAAGGCCGTCCGGGTACCGCGGGCACCGCGTGCCCGGGGGCGCTGCTGCCGGCCGGGGCGGCTCTGGGGAGAGGCGCCTTCGGTCTGCGCACCGGGAGGAGGAGCGGGAGGTACCCTGACCCCAAAATGCTGCGCTCCAGGAGGGGCCACAAATTCCCTCCTTCGGTCTCCTTTTATGATTTTTCCACCTCCTTGAGGCTGGTAACACCTCCCTTTACTTCAGTGGTGGCTTTTCCCCATCCCTGGCTTTTCCATTTCTTGCCTTACTGCTTTGGTCTGTTTTAGGGAGTTTTAAATCACGCAGTAGTGACTGCTCTTTTTCTCGTGGATTCAAGGCAGCCGTAAGTGAACCACGCTGCCCGCTGCCGGTACCCACGCCAGGCAGCATGGCCCAGCTGCTCCTCCGCGGGTCTTTGTGCTGAAACATCGCCCTCCTCCAGAGCACACCGCGACCAGGCAGGGCCAGGGCCAGGCTTCGAGGTGACGTCCGTGGGTTGCACCAACAGGGACCGCGGGGCAGCACACAGCGGCAGGGACCAACAGCAAGGGCCTCGGCTTCAGCGCGGCTCCCACGAGGAAGCAGGGAGCCCCTGCCGAGGCTCCTGCCAGTGTTCGCGCCATTCACAGCAGCCCCGAGGTCAGACAGCTGCTTATCAGCCCTGGCCCCCAGCCAGGGCAGCCCAGGCCCCAGAGCGCAGGGGGATGTGCTCAAGGCCCCCCTCCACTGCTCTCTCTTCTCTTTCATGCGTGGTGTCGGGGACACATTGCAAACGCCAGCTGTCACCAACAGGCCACCATGTAACGCTGCATCTCTGGTCCTGGTTCCGGTTCCTAGGCGACTGCAGGATCCGGGGGTTTTGCTTTGGGCCACGCTTGGCACCGGCCCCTGCGACTGGGAACTGGAACGGTTCCTGGCTGCGGTGACTTTTGGGAACTCGCCCGATTATCTTGCATCTTGAGGGACCTGCAGTTTTTGCAGTGTGCTGCAGCACCGATAGCAGGAGCCATGACCAGCGCCCCGAGAGAGATCAGAGCAGCCAGGAAGCGGTGGACGGGAGGAGCAGAGGCGCGTGACCGTGTTTAGTCTTGAGCAAACTGAGGGTTACAGCCCGCGCAGACTCCTCACCCGCCTCCCGGGCACGGTGAGCCACCGTGGTTTGAAGGAGTTTCTCTTTGGGCTGCCCTCTAGGGCAGTGCCAGAGAGGCATCTCTCTGCTGCCGCTTGTGACGCTTGCTCAGGCTGGCACCTTCAGTCCTCTAGCTGGACCTGGGGATTTCATCTGAAGTAGGGAGTTTACTTCTGGGGCCCTGCCCTGTTCAGACAAGAGCAGGTTAGGGCTTTCCCTTCCTTGATGAGCAAGTTTTAAGGAAATGGAGTGAGTTGAACTTCCTTGTTGGCTCAGAGCTACGCCCTGTGCCTGGACGCGGTCTGCAGAGGCAGCCGAACTTGGATCCAGAGGAGTGCCAGGAGCTCCCGAGGGACTAGATGGGCTGAAGGGACCTCCTCTGAGATGTGTGACAAGGGACAGTTGTCCTACGAGGTCAGAAGATTGCTGTTTAACAGCAACGGTGATGAGTAACCACAAAGGTCACAAAACACACCTTCCCTCTGTCTGCTCCATCTTCTCCCCACCCCTGGTACCAAACTCCCCCCCGGCCGGGGGGCTGGCCCTTGGCTCCTGGCTTTTCCCCTGCCCCTTTCACAGCTCCTTGCCTGGCTGGATCACTCTCCATGAGCGCTGAGCTCTCATTTCCCAGGTCTGGTCTGGCTGGCTGTGTCCTCAGTTTCATACAGAACAAAGGTGGCCTCCAGAGGTGAGAGATGTGACAGGAACCCAAAGGGCGCCAGGCTGCCAGCCCTCGAAAGCGGGAAGGCTGAGAAGGACTGATAATTTAATAACCACCTAAGCAGGCTGCCACTCTGATGCCAGTGGTGCAAGGGACAAGGAGAGGGAGCTGGAGCTTCTGGTCGTAAACGGGAGATGCTGACTTACTGGCATGTCTGAACTTGGAGAAAGGCAGGCCAGGCCCGGAAACCTGATGCCAGCGGGTGGACAAGACAGAGGAGATGGGGAGCTGAGATTAAAACTGGGACAACAGTCACTTCTGGGTGGAAGCGCATCAGCAGACACACAACCCACGAGCTGGGTCCGAAGAACACGCAGACCTTAACTCAAAACCCCTGCGGCTGAAGAGCTGCTCTGTAACTGTGACTGGAGAACTGCAACCCAGCGGCTCTGCAAGACTGAAAAACCCATTTTGCTCAACTGCAACCACCCTGCCAAACCGCCCAACAACAAAACCCCCCCAAAAAGGGAACTGCAGAGGAGTGAGCAAGCTTGTTAACAGGGCCGAGAATGAAATCCTTGCGGGCAGCCCCGCAGCTGCAGCTGGGACCTTCCTGCTCTGTACATCGTCCTCCCCACGCGGGTGGAGAACGAAGGAGCACCCAGGAGAGGAAGGAGGGGAGGGTGGGGTGGGTGCTGCCGCCGTGCTGGCGGGGTTTCCGCGGCTGCAGAGGGAGGGCAAGGACCAGAGCGGGACACTGCCACAGCCTCAGGCCAGGCCCATTTCTCCTTTGTTGCAGGAAAAGGAATCAGGAACATTGTCCAAAAAAGAAAAAGTGACATTGGCATTTTTTAGGACATAACTTGGGTGCACCTAGGTGCTCACTTGCATGGATTGTCATCAGCAACTGGGCTCCCTCCTGCCCAGCCCTGCGGGCAGAGCCTTTCAGCTCAACAGCAGCTGCTGCAAATACCAGTGCAAGCATGGGGACGCGCACTGCTGCTCCGCACCGTTTCTCACCCAGGAGAAGCACGACCTGCTCTCCAGCGTGGGCGCAGCACAACGGCCCGTACCTCGAGCCCATCCCTTGCTGCAGCGCTTGAAGGCATCCCTCGTGAAAATGGCATGGCAAACATGTCACCAAGCACATCATCTCACACGTGCTCTCGTGCAGCGCGTTGGGTATACAACAGCGTGGGCCAGCATGCTGTGTACCATCGCGTGCTTCTACAGCAACACTGCCACCTTCTCCTCCCTTCTTCCTACGCTCCCCTCCTGCGTAGCCTCCTCCTGCTCGCCTATTCCCATGCTCAAGACTGACAAATGCAACTCAACTGATGTACTCCCATCTGGTTTGAGTATCAAAAGAAGCTCCTGGGAAGCTGTGCCACTCACTGCAGGGGCCAGGGCAGGGCGAGGGATTCCACCTCTGCTCTGCTGCAGCGTTCGGAAACTGCTGTGAGCAGCGGATGGGTATCGCTTGCTGGGAAACAAAAATAAGTATTAAAGCACTTGCAACTGCTCAGTGAATCCTATCACAGCTGTATCAAAAATGGTATTTCTGATTCAGGCTGTTAGACGCTGGGCCAAAAACCCAGAGTGAGGAATACAGACACCAGGATACAGGGAGCTTAGAAAACTGCCTTTATTCTATTAGTTGTTGGAAAAATGAAAATACAGAAAGAGTTTAGTTGGCTGCAGAACAGCAAGAAGTTCACAGGTTAGGAGTCTGATCACTACATGGTAACCAAACTTACACAAAAAGTTTCATTTTTTTTTTTTTAGTTTTGAAACTGGGTCCAGCAATGAACTTAAGGCAACTGAACAGTTCAGAAGCTTTGAGTGTGAGCAGGCTGTCTTTTCTCATCCCTACGGCACATCATGGAAAAAACTCCTCCTGGGTGTACAGACCACTCAAATCATTCAAATGGGTCAGACTCTTACAAATGAACAGGGGAAGAGGATCAGCTGCTTTCCATCGGACTTTATTTTCAAATACAGTTTCTTAAAAAACCCAGAACACCTTAACGCAGAGGTTACAAGTAACAGTATTAGGAAATCCAATTATACAAAAAATACTACATCTAAGCTGGGGTAAATAGATTTATTTTTGGTAACATACATTTAAACTGGCACTAATTACACAGTAACTAAAAGGTAACTAACATGAAACCACAGAACCCTCACTTTTTCTTAGCTGAATGGGACTTGGTCATTTCAGAGTGATCACATTTTCAAACTAATGTTTTACACCACTGAGCCATGAAAATCAGATCTTCCTAAATGTGATAGCACTGAAGCTACACTTGATTCCACATACAGCCATGTAACTGTTGTACTCAATTAGAATAGGACGTTAGTTATAAAGTAGTTACAGACCAATCCTCTGTGTTGACAGCTTTTTCTCTTTCTAGAGAGAAGAAAGAAGATAGAGAATTGTCTTCAATTAGCGCCTGGCATATCCTGTGAGTGCAGAAAAGGTTTGTTAGAGGAATGTTGAGGTTAACCTTGGGTGCACAGATGAATTTGATGCAGATTGTTATAAAAATCATGGTTGGCTTCTAAATACTGGTAGCAAGATGACTCGATTTTTAAATCTCTTAAGTAAATTATAGATAATGAAAAAGGCCAGTAATCATACACTAAGATTAATAAACAGCACTTCAAAATTACTCAAGTGCAGGGTGCTGCTTTGGCCATCTTCCTCTGGCCACACTTTATAAGAGAAGGCACCCGGACTTTTTCTTGCCACGCCGGGCTTGCAAAGCAGCTCTAGTGGCCATTTCAAAAACCTCCCTCACACCGTCTTTGGTCTTTGCCGAACACTCCATATACCCAAATGCACCAATGCGGTTTGCCATATCTCTTCCTTCTTCGGGTTTGACAGGCTCCTGTAACAGCACAGAAGCAGCAGGTGAGAACAATCCAAAGCCAGACCGATGCGCACCCGTCTTCCCTGTCCCGCCCAGCTTCCCAACAAAGGCAAAGGGATTTCTGGATTAAATGCACATAATTAATTGTTTAATTAATAATTAATTGCTCCCCTGAGAGTGATCCTTTCAACAATAAAGGCAGATTTAAAATCATATTTGCTTATTTTCTCAAGATGCAGCACGCACCTCAGCCTGGATTACACAGACAGGGTGTATAATTGCATACTGCGCCAATGCTTGAGGACATGATCGGTTTTCTAACACCTCTGAGCATAAAGGCCGCAAGACCAGTTGAAACTTGAGCAAAAGTTTGCTTATTTCAGAGGAAACATTTATGCAACCCTTTGCCACAATTGTAACAAAAGCTTATGAACAAATCCCAGAATTAATGCCTCAGTCTTTGTATAAAAACAAATATTATGCAACAGGAGCGAAGATTCCAGGATGGAGCAGAATATCTGCAGTCCCATACCCAAGCTGGGGGTTTCAGACACGATCTGAAAATGAAACCTAGTGACAGGCTCAGGAATGAGCTACAGCACCTGTGGTTATCACCTCAAAACACCTACCAATAAAACTGTTTCCTTTCACATCCTGAACATACAAAATAAGGAACAACTTGAGTGTGCAGGCACTTGATGTGTTGACGTCTCCTAATTAAATTCCTTTCTACCTCAGGGATTCAGCTCTCCAGCATGGAGAGCAGCTGACTGTTGGTAACCCAATATAGCCATTTTCATTGTTGAGAACGCCTTTTTCTAAAAATTAAATCTCCAAATATGAAAAAAGAAACACTCAATTAAAGGTAATATATACTTTCTGGTTTCTGTCATGGATAAGTATTCATTATGCAGCCCACAGGAAGCTGGCAGCAAGCTGCGGATGCCCATTTAATGCTCTGGTACAACCACTATACGATTTCTTCTTCATTTATTGTGAGACTATCGGAAAGGAACCTGCCTGCTTCATTTTGGCCAGCTCTCGTCTTGTGTGCTCATCATTCCTCAGGTCCTTCTTGTTTCCTACCAAGATGATAGGCACGTTGGGGCAGAAATGCTTCACCTCCGGGGTCCACTTCTCTGGGATGTTTTCTGGAAAAAAAATAAATAGAAGTATGACTGTACTGAAATCCACTTCTGGGGAGAGTTTTATTTTAAAGCTTTTACCTGCTGCCTGAGTGGTTTTAGCTTGCTAATCCACAATGATGCCCTTTTTTCTACTCTTAATTTGGGAAGCAAATAGACCTGGTCCAGTATTACCAAAAAAGACAAGCCTACCTATGGTAATTTTAAGGCTGAAGGACACCTAAACTCTTGGCTTCTCTACATCTCTCAGTAGCTACTTGACAAGGGTTAGCATAACAAAGAACAGCATGCAGAATTCTGAAGTAGAGAGTTATGGAATATTTTGCTTCAAGAGAAACATTTTCTTTATCTCCAGAAGCTAAAGATGGGCACAACCCTGAAGCACAAGTTTTTACATCACTTCTTCCTTCTAAAAAGCAACATCAAACAACCACTCCGAACCCTCCCATTAACTGTAGCAGAAATGTTGTTCTGTACACTAATCACAGATGCACAGAAACAAAGACTTCGTGTAAGTCATTAGCAGATTTGCCATCTCTCCCTATCTGCGGCAAATGAATTTGCGATCATATACAAGAAACTATTTCCTCCTAACATAACTTTCCTACATGATGGCTTTTTTTAAATGGAGCTGCAAATGGAAGACTTGAGGGCTTCTCAAAGCAAAACCTTGATTAATTCTATATAGCAGGAAGTGTTGAACAGCCCAAAACATTCAGCTTTGCTTTCTGAAGCTCTCAGACATCTGAGATTCACCAGTGGATGTACCTGCAGGCTACATAACCCCTTTTTATCTTCATGGAATTCCATTCAGCTTTTGAAGAGACATTAACTATTACGGCATTGTTTTCTTGCTTGAAAGAACAACTTAGACAAGCATTTTGAAGCCAGTTTTTGCACTACAGCCAAAACAGCAATTCTGCAGCTGCACCTGGAGTGCTCAGGGGGTGCCGGCCTCTAGACGCTGCGCATCTGAAGAGCCATCTGGCAGCTCACTGCTCCCAGAGACACAGGCGCCCCGATACTGGTGAGCAGGAAGGGAGGAGAGGGAGGAAAAAACGGCCAAGATCAGACTTGACCTAATCAAAGCCCTCTCCCCCGCCTCCAGGGTTCAGTAACCCATCCTGTTCCCAGGGAGGTGAGGTCGGTTAGCTCTCCCGCTGCCAGGGGAGTAGCACGTGTAGTAGAAGCAAGCACAGCTCAAACCTTGTGTGTACCTGTTTACAGCCACACCAGGTATGACCACAGCACTGCTGCCAACTAAACCTCAAATTGTTTTGGAGAGAGACAATGAAAGGTGTCTCTAAACACAGGATCAGGTGAAAGTGATGAAGAGAGAGATCAGGATTTCCCAGATATCAAGCTGGCATTGATTTTTCTAAAAAGACACTTTCACATCCAACTGCCCATTCCACAGCTGCTGCCCTTTGGAGGCAAGGCAAGAAATGAGACTGAGCAGCTATCAAACATTACTCCAGTCAGACTGTAACACCACTGTAACATCTTAAGGAATATTTTGTTTGCTCATTTATCCAAACCTGCTGCGAACTGTGGCAGGAATGGCATTTTTCAACCATTGTGATAGCTGCATTCAGGACTAATCTCTCCATTAACTGAATTTCTGTGCTTCCTGGATCCTTTTTGTCTAATTCTTGTTTCTTCCTAAGACACAACTCTGGGGAGCCAGGGTTCATCCATAACATAGACCAGAGGTGTAGTAAAAAAGCCCCTCTAAGGTCAGCTTGCTGTGATTGTGATTACCCTGGCAGTAGAAAACTCCAAAGGATTTAGTGGTTTAATACATTTAAGAGAGAACTGGTATCCCATTTATGAGCACCCGTTAAAATAATTTGACATCTGTCATTAACAGACAAAGCGGAGGGGTCTCTCACTTCTCCTGGTGAGGAGCTGCCCAAGGCATGGACATAACTTTCACCAGTTACAAGCAAGTACCAGTCAGTCACTGTACAGAAGGTTCTTGTCAGAGTACAGCTGGTCATACACACACGCACAGAATCGATGTGCCTAAAGATCTATTTTAATATTATCTGCATTGCAATAAGAAACCTCACAAATAGTAATTAGCAAACAAATCCCACTGGTGAGTAGTAGATAAGGAAACTTACAGAAATTCACTTGTTTAAGAAAGTGCTACCACCATGTATTTGTTTAGGAGACTACACTGAATGGATGGAGTAATTACTATTTTAAAGGGACAGAAATCAAAGTTCCAGAGACATTGAGTCTTAGAAATAAGAGTATCTCTATCTCCTGCTCCTTACCCTCTTCAAAAATGTCTTTGTAAGATCAAATACATCGATATCTACGCATCAGATTTATAAATCAATCAGTGAAGATTTCAGTCTTGGACTCCACACAGAAGAGGTGCTTAATACACAGATTTTTGAAACGTATGTTTTTGGAGCTCAGAAATCATAAATCAGGCAACTCTTTTCTTCATCACAAGCAGATGTCAGTCACTGGAAAGCAGACTAGGAGAGTATAAATCTCCAGCCTCTGATCATTTCTACCAGTGAGAGCCACCTCCCTTTAATGCAGGCCCCCCTCCAGTGTGGTTCTAGCTTATGTTTTTCACCCACCAAGCAGAGAGCAAGAAACCCCAGGCTATTTGGGATTAATAACTCAGAGTGTTTCAAGCTGATCTCTCTTGAATAAAAGGAGGGGGTGAGGATGGTGGAAGGGATGAAAAAGATAGTGAAAGCTAGCTTTCCCATTTACATAGAAAGGGAGGTACTCTATTTTGCTGTATATAGTGTGGTCTTAAGTGTATAAGAACCTGCAATTTTCAAGAAGAAATAAAAAAAAAGTAAAATCAAACCTTGGGTGGGCCATGCCACTCAGTGGACACCTTATGTACTCACAGGGCTCCCGGGCACAGCAGAGTGCAGCTACAGCCTTCCTGCTTGCTTGGGGTCACCCAGGCAGCACCTCCCAAGGTGGGCGCACACCAGCATGCTGCCTTGGCCTGCCAGGCAGCGTTGTGGGTTGTGGGTGCTGATCTAGGCCAGGGAGCTGCCTCCCTGCTAAGTGTTGCTCAAATTATGCAGCAGAGCCCTGGGTAAACACAGTGTGCTGCTGAGCCTTACAAAATGCCACTCAGCATTGTTGAAGAATACAGGTTCCTTTAAGATCGTAATGTCGAAAACTATACTTTCAAAGCAGTATGAATTTTGAAATTAGGAATGCTCTCAATCATTACAGCACATGAAAATAAATGTTACAGTACAGTTTCCAAGAGGAATACAGCGACACAGAGATGTAATTCCGAATCAATTAGTGATCTACTTACCTAAACTATCAGGACTATCAATTGAAAAACACATAAGTATAACATCAGTATCTGGATAAGAAAGCGGTCTAAGTCGATCATAGTCTTCTTGTCCTGCTGTATCCCACAACGCCAACTCAACCTGCAGAAGAAAGATCAAGGCAGTCAGCCAGATCACCAGGGAAGTTTTGATTCAGAAGCTAGTAACCCAAGACAAGTGGATAAAATATTTCAGTTAACACCACTCAAAAGGAGGAGACTACAAGACAAACCACTTTGACAGGAGAACTATTAGTTCCATAACTCCAAAATCCAATTTATTACATCTTATGAGACTTTTCTTTATATCCATGACGAGTGCAAATTCTCTGAAAGCACGTAAAAGCTACCAGCAGAAAAGCAAGACAGAAGAATTTAAGGAAATCGGCTCCAAAGGGCTGGGAATCTCTCTGATAAGCATTCAGTTTTCAGTGAAAGTGGACTCTCTAAGTATCTGCTTTTAGGATTATGCACATTTTCAATTCATTTACAGCTGGAACCTGTAGTGACTAAGAAATGCCCAGATTGTACTTACTTGTGCACAAATTCATTAAAACTTCATCACAGTAGAAATTTACACTTGTAATTTGCTTTGAAATAGAGCTGATCTGTGTGTAAAGCTTCTTGTTGCTAAGAACTGAGTAAAGTAGCTAATGTTCTCAGTATTTCTACTTATGGTGAAGCTAGGGGAGAACATCCCAATAGCATTGTTTAAAACCGTAGAAGGAATAGCCAGTATTTAAACTAGGAAATTTAAAAACTAGAATCAAGCTCTTAAGGTATACTCTTTCTTGAGATTCTCTGATGCATCTGCCTTTGCAATGGAGTGGCTTTCTTCTTGTTTAAGCTCTTATGTTCAAAAATTACAGGAAAAAAGTTCACAGCAGCTCAGATAAAGATAGATGGGCAGAACTGGAACCCAAATGTGAGCTTGAGCATGCAATGCAACTGTCTGGTTAAATTCTGAAGATACAAAGCCTTAGTTGCATGTATATACAAAAAAATTCTTCTGTATTTCAGTCAGAAATACTCCTCTCAGAGTCACCTCTGCATTTGCAAATGTGAATTTTGTGGCAAACGTTTTTACAGAAATGTCTGTTGAGGGTTCCCTCACATGACACTGAAATCAGCTCCTTTGGTCTACCTAAAAAAACACATCTCATACCATCGCTGTTTTGTCTTCCCATGGCTTCCGAACATTTCTGGTAATGCTTTTTCTAGGAAGAACGGTGTAAGCGACTGTCAAACAGAACAGTCTTAAGCACCACTCTCCTACAAACTTTTGTAATCAAGTTCTCAGAAGACAAAGTGCTTATATAAAGTATGTCATCTGGTCACAAAAAATGCATCTGACATTTCCACAACAGAAAATGCACTGCTCAAGCTGCTCATGCAATTTTTATTTAGATACCAGCTGCATACAGCTGATAGGGCAAGACTCTCTGTTCAACCCATTCAGAGATGCAGTGATTCAGGCAGAGAATGAGGAATTTTGACTAGGTGATAAGAGAGAGAAATTGATATCATACATATTTTAAACAATAGTCCTTAGAGTCTAAAATACAATATAGAAACTGCAGAAACTGTCACCTGGGGGGGAAATCATGTTCTAATATTAGACTAAAAGTAATTTATTTTTTTTTTTTACCCATTCATATCACGGGAGAGAAAAGCTCTTTTTAGACTGAAGTAACATGAACTATCATGACTAAAACCACAAATAATCCATGCCTGTAACAGTAGGAAATCAAATTTAACATAAAGCCCAAAACTAGCTCAAAAAGTTTTTGCTCAAATCAGGATGGAAACTGAGCAGTTTCAATCAATCTGTCACTGCATCTGAACTAGAACTGACTGAAAGATGTTCTGGCTGTACCTGAACCCAGAACAAAGGCAGAGGTTGCAGCAAGGGGCGAGACAGGGAAGCTCAGCACCATCAGCATCAAAAACACACTTGACATGAGGACCCACGGCACTGAGGTCAGCTCTGTGCGGTTACGGTAACAAAACAGACATCTGCCATGGCAGCCTAAAGGGGTTTGAAAATAGTTGAGCTTTCAAGGTCCAAAGTTTCTGCTATATGTGCTTCCAGAGTATCCTGGAAAGTGACAATTTTACACATCACACACTACCTTGTGTGACATAAATGCAGAAGGCAACCTATCTGGCGTTCAGAGAGCAGCCCTCCAAAAACTGCCTCTTGAAGCAGGTGTCTGGCATGTTTGCTCGTTTGGCAAACAAAAGGACTCAGAGGTCACACAGATTGAAAACTGATTTTCAAAATATTTAAAACTAAAATGAGATATTTTAATGATTAATTTACTGAAATACAAACTAAAAATGAAGCTCACTGAGCTGTGGGTACGCTTGGATGCTAAGAATTGCATTTCCTCAGACAAGTAGGACAGATGATGCTGATATACACCACAACAATCAAATACCTTTGAAGCCTGTCAGTCATCTCTTCTGAAGAGGATCCTGCACGTTGCCAGGAGTGTGTATGAAAAAAGACTCTCTCCAGGAACTAGTCTTTGTTAATCACAATGCCAGATGCCTATCAAAGCAGGGACTCCACTACGCAATTCCAAAGGCTAGCAGCCCAGTGTCCTCAGTATGTGGGCACATCTTTGACTTGCTCCATCCCCTCCCACCTACTGCAACATTTTACTTGGAATAACTGTATGGTTTCTAGAATCTCAACTTGTATAAGGTTAGAAATAGGTTGTTAAACAGACTTTGGGATATGAGCAGGTTCCAGCAAGGCCAATATTTTTTCCACAGGAACATGCTTAATATTTAAAGATATATTTACAACATAAGCACTAAGCATGTGTACTAACCACTTATTAAAGTAGTGTAGAGATCTCCATGAATAAATGCAAGTTCATTTTGACCATTACAGAAGTGTACACATACCTGCTTTCCATCCACTTCGATATCTGCTACATAATTTTCAAAGACGGTGGGAACATACACTTCAGGGAACTGGTCTTTACTAAATACAATCAGCAGACAGGTCTTCCCACAGGCACCATCACCCACTATAACCAGCTTTTTTCGAATGGCTGCCATAGCTGAAAAACAAAACAACAACTTATTAATTCTTCCGCTGCAGGTTTTAACTGAGATGCTAATAATTAACAACCACTAAGTTTCCAATTAACAAGAACTTTTAAATTGGGTCTACACATCTGTTAGAGAAACAGACAGGTATCTGGAATCACGAGTTCAAATTCCCATCCTTTTGAGAAAAACATTCCCCAGGACTTGTCAACACACTGGTGAGCCACTGGGTGCAAAAATAATAGAAAGGAGAGGAAACCAGCCTGGTTTAGCATTTCTTTACCTATTCTATAGGTTGAGATAGGAATGTCCAGAGATAGTGAGTCAGCAAGCAGCACTATCCTAGAGCACCTTCTGAAAAGTGTCTTTTAGGTAATCGAGTAAGAGATGCCTCAATTCAAGGGCAGTAATGTTTTCTTGTCACGCTGAGTTGTCTTAACTACAAAGTGCCAGAAACTGTGTGGAAGTCAGCTGGACTGAGGAGCACTCTGCTGCCACGTCAGAGCACCAACAGAAGGATCTGAAGGTAACCAGCCTGCTCCTCGAATTACAACCGCCACACTGCAAAGAATTTTGGAAGTACGCATCCCACTCCTCAATCTGCTTTCCTGGACATCACTGTGATCAAGTTATTTCGCCTGCTATCAGCTTATGTTAAGTAAAGGGGGGACACAGAGGGAGACACCACTGTGGTGCTCCACACAGATGTCTGTTGTTCAACGTATTGATAGTGGCAACGCAGAAACCAGCGTGAACAGTGAGCTGACAGTTTGTTAATGATATGAAGTTATTCCAGATAGTTCACTGTAAATATATATCTAATAATGCACACAAGGAGAAAAATTGTCCAAACTTCAAATGTAACACATGGGGCTCTAGGCTGATGATTACACTTCATGAGTAAGATCTTGGGTCAAGTATCAAGCTCCTGGAAATGTGAGCTTGGTAGCAGTCAAAAAGAACAGAATGAAATAGCAGGAACTGAACAACGATATAACCACCGCACAAATCCGTGGCTTGCTCACATGCAACTCTGGCCTCAAAAAGACGTTATGAAAGCTTTAATAGGTTTAGTGAAGGCCTAGAGTCAGGGTGGGACTGAAAGAGATGATTGTGTTGGATTTGGCAAATTCCTACAAAGTCACAAGTGACCCAAATAGCATGGATAGGGATTGATTGTTCACCATTGCTTCCCACAAACGAACGTGAGGGGGGTGATACACAGATAGCAGAAAAGGGTTCAAGCCCACCAGAAGACAATGGGGCTTGGGAACTCCAACAAGAGGATGTTGTGGACACAAGAAGTTTATACAGGCCTAAAGGAGACTGGGCAAGCACATGGAAGAAGATTCCTGCGTGAGTTAAAGAATGCAGAAACCGCATCTGCCTTAGAAAACCCCCATAGTAAAAGTACTTTGAGGCTGAGAGAGTACTTTGGGAAGCACTATATATGTGCCTGCTCTCTTCTTTCTTTTCCCTAGGCATTTATTTGTGACCATTTCAAGAGAGATTTAGGGAGGGACCTGGCTACAAGGGACTGGAATGAGGACAGACCCATAACTACTTTTTTCTCCATAACATGAAGGCGCTCCAGGGGAAGCCGCTTAGTCATCCCGTGAAGCTTCCTGGAAATGGAGCAAACAGCAACGCCACCATAATACCTACCATTGCATGACCAAAATACCACAGAGGGAGCACCCTTGTGAGTTAACTTTTGCCACAACAATCCCAGTACAAAGCTCTGTGAGGACGACTAGGGCTGCTGGCGAGGGGAGAAGGGCTCGAAGAGGCACAGAAGAGAATTAAAAGACATAGCAAAAATGTTTTCTCCTTTCCGCCTCTTCTCTTGCCTTATGAAATTAAGTAAAAAGGTAAAACTAACCATCTAAAAGCAACCTTTAGTTCTATTAGGTGATGGAGAAGCAGGGGATATTACAGAGATTCTGTACTTCTGCTCCAGGTGCAAACAGAGAAGGACCATTTCAGCCCATCAAGCAGGAAGGGCTCAAGGACTTGCAGAGCACAGCTTTGTCAGACACAACTGCTCAAGTAATCCAAATCTATCTCTAAAATGAGCTGCTTTCACCTTGTGAATATATACGTACTCACATTCAAGTTATTTACCTTAGGGATTTGGGGTTATTTTTACATTTGTGGAAGGTTTAAAATGATCCAAGCTTTAAAAAGGTTTTCTTTCAGTGGTTTTACATGGTTTTGAATACTTTCTAGCAATGATAATATTTGATTTTTATAGAACTGGAAATCATCTGTCCTCGGTACCAAGTCAAGATCAACTACTTACAAGTTCTACCTACTGTCAGCTTTGTCTAATCTGCCCTTAAAAACTGTAATGCTGAGTCCTACAAAACCTCTGAAGCCAGCTACTCCTGTGCTCCACAATAGCTACTATGAGAAAATTTCCCCCAATGTATATCCTCAACCCTCTCTGATGTAATGTAAGCCCACTACTGTTTATCATATTTGTCATGGGCATAGGAGAATAGATTATTCCTTTTCCCTAGTGCAGTTGAGAATACATGCCTTCATTCAGTCTTCTCTTCAGGCAAAACAATTCCAGTATACTCAAGCCTTCTCTGTAAATCACATTTCCTGGACTTTGCTGTTGCTCCCTTCTGGGCACAGTCCAATTGGCACAAATTTACCAAAGCATGGAGCCCAAAAGCTGAATCCAGTATTTCACCTAGGGCTTTACCAACACTAACTAGAGCTGAAGGATTATTTTATTGATCTTCCAGGATATACTGTTGCTTAAACATATACCGGAAATGCATGTGGTTTGTTTTTTTTTTTTCTTCCCAGGAGACAACACTGTTGATAAACTCAGCTTTTAATTAATGATAACTCCCAGATCTTTTTCATTAGGGCTGCTACATAGTAAGTTGCTCTCTATTCACACAACTGAATGTTTTACTGTCATGTTTTTATTTATCCTTCCTCTGACTGATGTTTTATTCTACCTCCAAGTTCTAGTTCTGTCCTCCAGCTTAATCATAGCCTTTCTCAGATGCAAGTTTAATAATCATGACTCCCAGATAATTATCTAGGTCACTGATGAAACCACACTGGAGACAAAGTAGGTGGATGACAGAATGGGATAACCCGTCCTTCCTCAGTATCCTCCCTCCTTCTCCTGTCCGTGCTAGTGGCTGGGGCTCTGGCCCTTGATCGCTTGTGTTACCTGCAATAGCACCTAGGGTAGGTGACCTTTTTGGCATCACCTATGGATAACTGTCTTTTTCTGTGGATTATCAGATCAACTCTTCCTTTATCTTCCTCTAAATACTTCCGCCACTCTAGATTTTTTTTTTTTTAAAAAAGCGTTCCTTGCCAGTTGAATCTCATTTTATGCTTTGGCCTTCTACATACGTATGCCTAAGGTCTACAAGAAAACTGCAATTCTGTAAAAAAAAAAAAAATCATCATTTAATGTAGTGCTTTCTATACACCCTTCCCTAAAAAAACAGATTGAAAATTATATATATGTGTATACATATAATTGTTTCAGGAGTTTTATTTGATCTCAATATCTCTTTCCTGAGAACAACCTATCACAAAACTCTCCTGGTCTGAATCTTTCCTGAGATCTGTTGACATTATTTGGACCCAACACGGAAGACCACTCTGTCAATCAAGGTGCCCTTCAGCAGTGTATGCTCAATCACTTCCTTCCCACTGCTTTGGATCCACTCCATGAGACTCTCCCCTGCTCAGTCTTTTATGCGCAGGATGGTCACCAGGACATCTCAAACCCACTGAACAGTCCAGCATCAAACATCTAGGAAATTAAAATTACCCCATCACCAACTTCTAGAGGATCCTGCCAAGATGCTCACAAAAAGCCTCAACCACCTTATGTTTCAGCATCCCATAATCCATGCATTAAGCATATTTACAATAATAATCTCCTAATTTAGAGGATTCAGTTTACAGATCAACATCTTTGGGCTTATTATTTTTAGTTAAAATAAATACATTCCTATCCAGTGGGTAGCTATAAGGGATTTTCAGGTCTGGCAAATACTCAGAAAAGCAACATCTCTGTAGTACAATAAAGAAAAAAATTGATTGCTTAGAATGGATCTACATCTTAGTGGTGTGTATCACAAGGACAACACTAACAGCATTCACAGCAGTCGGGTCTTTCTGCTGCATTTTAACATGCTCTGGTTTTCTTAATCAAGTATTCTGAAGCCTGGTAATACATCAAATTTGGACCAACAGTATGTTTTGACAGGAATCAAAAAGCACTGTGCTAGCCTAAAAAGCTTCATTGAAGATGTACGGTGCTTACATTACATAAAAGTTAGCATTTGCTGCAGTACAGCCTGTCACCAATGAGTATGCGTCTACATTTAGAAGTTAAAATACTATATAAACTACCTAAGAGGATATTACAAATAGACCAAATCCAAGCTACCACTACCTCACTGTAACTGAACACAAGCACTACACATTCACCCTTTTACGTACTGCATAGAGCAGGGAGAGACCAATAAATCCAGAAAGCTGCTGGAACAGCATCACTGACGATGCACACAGAACACTGAGCAAGAAATATTCTATCCCAATTAGTGTAACAGAATGGCTGCAGTGATCTTTTAGGGGAATCTCTGCCACCTTCTGCAGTAAGACGACAGATCTGCAATTTTTCCTACTCTTAAATGAACCACTCCTCCCACCTTTGCATTTATAGGATTCTTAAAACCAGCTAGTCTGCTAGATTCAAAGTGGAAACTCTCACAACATGACTCAAGTGACTCATCTGAATGGAAGAGATTCAATTATGACATTTCCTCAACCTAGGCCAGTGCCTTTCACAGGTATTACAAGAGCTTTAGACATCGTTTACTCAATCCCAATAACATCACAGGAGGTTACAACACAAGGAGCTCCTGTTTGCTGAGAGTTGCCACACTAATATCCTTGTTGCATGAGGCTGCTATTTCTAAGTGCAGTGACGCTCCAAGACTCATGCGGCATAAAGCTCTGCTTTATGAGAATGAGAAATGGGGAAAATATTTTTTTTCCATGTTTTAAATGTACTCCCCCCCAAGTATTATTGTTTACTGCAATGGAATCTGCCTCTTCTCTTCAGCACGCTATTTATTTTTCCAAGGAACAACATTTCCAGTGCCTCCTCTCCTGCGAATCCCAAGGTCACACAGCATGAGTGAGGATTGTGGACATGCTGTTGACATTCTGAAGTTGGATAAGCTGGTAACAAACACACCAGGTTTGCCTGTCTCACTCTGGATCTCATCCTGAAGAAAGTAATAAGGTGGAAGAAACAGCCCTTTACCATCACGTAGGTATCCCGACTAGAGTTAATTTCAATTACCAATCAACTACTACCAACTTTATATTGCCTGCTATGCCATACGGGCAGATCCCTTGTATAATGCACAGTTTTGTCAAAAAAGATCTTGATTGCTGCATATGTTAGCAAGAACTCAGAAGCGTTTCAGCAGGACCATTAATGATGTTTCTGATGCTGAGGGGGAAACATCCTTCAAATTCTTTCCCACCTAATCTTGCTGAAGTCCTTAAAACCAAAATGTTGGAAAGTGAGGGTTTTGAAATCTTGTAAAGATTGCTTTGCTGCTGACTCTTCCACACTCACCACTTAAACAGCTTGCTATTGAGCGAATTACAGCCTGGCACTCTTCTCACTTGCTTCATTTCCCCCTTCATTCAGTCAGCCCTGCCCTGGGCCAGCAGGAGGAACAAGAGCAAGGCTGAGGGACTAGAACATGAAGCCCTACTCAAGTGTCCCCCATCCCAACCAGTCAAGCCCTGCCCTCTACCTACCATAGGGGAGAACTGCCTCTGCATCAGGACCTGAACTTACTCTTAAAATATACCCACTTTTGCTCAAGTTTGAGGGGAAGGAGGAATGAGTTTCCCCAAAGACTCCAGTGATGAAGAGGACATGGATGAGCAGGCTTTTCCCGCAGTTTTCTTCTGGCTGTCTAGCAAGGTCTGGCATCAAAACTCAGAACTACCAAAACAGTTTGGAGCAGAAAGCAGATCAGCTCAAAAGCAAATAGGTCTGCTTTCAGGACAGCTGTGTACAGACAGTGAAGAAACTGAGATTGAACACGGAGCATTTGAGCTGGGGAAATGGTCCAAAGACCACGAGCAGAGAATGGGGAGGGGGCATGCAAGGAGGCCAGAAGGAGGATGGCAGAAGGACATCCACCCTCCTCTAGAGCAGAATCCAGGATTCCCACATCTGCCGGCTGTTTAATTGCCAACAGGAGGCAAGCGTCACAACCTTCTCCTCCACTGAAGTCCCAGTGGAAAATGTCAACAACTATACATTTTGTAATTTTTTTTTTCTCTGCTGTGTTTTTCATTAGTGAAAATATGTATAAACAAATGTCAGAAACATTGCAGTTTGCTGTTGAAATGCTATTCATGCTACTTTAAATCAGCTCCTTTGAGCATACATAAGCCTATGTGTGCCATCATGCTATTTTTTTTCCACATAACCCATACAGGATGGGCTATGCTCTTAAATAGCGGTAGTTGTGAAGTAAAGGAAACTATGACCCCAATTCACCTCTTACAGAAGTTGCAAAATGGGTAGCAAACAGCCTTGGGACCGCAATAAGAGTAAGAAAAAAAGAGAGAAAAAAGGTGATTCAATCACATAAAAATAGTTAGACACAACCCATGCTTCTGCTACAGGGTTCCTAAAAGATCCTGGAAGAACTACATACACCAAAACATGCTGCAAGTGACCACTTATTTATTTTCTTTATTTCTGAAGACATCCAGAATAGAACTCATCTGTACAGCTGCACTGAAAGTAAAGCCAGACAAACTTCATGCTCAGAGTGATCACGCTCGTTTGGTACCATGTACAACTTGAAATCAAGTATTACTGGGGCAGAAATACAGTTCAATTACAAGCCATTGGAATATAAATGCTAAAAATATGAATGCAGTCACCACTATAAAGGAGACAGTCCACACAGCTTATTTCAATAATTGAAATTTACTTAATTCTGTGCAAATCTGCCTGTGGACACTTGCATTCATAAACTGATAAGCCACATGATTTAAAGCGTTGCTAACAAGGCCTTTGGGAAACAACTATATTTATATTCCTTACAGCATCCAGCACATAAAGCAGTTTGTCAGTATTGCTAAATAGACCTATTTCCAACTATGGCGCTATGTGGGAGCAGTTGGTAAGAAAAAGATATCTGCTGGGTTTTTTTTGGAGGGTTACATATGAAATTCAACACTTGAAAAAAGTCCCTAAGCTGGCAAAGCACAGGGCAGGCTACTGATGTTGCACATTAAATGCAATCCACAGTGAAACAAGAAATTTTCTATTATAAGATTGAAGTACAATTGAAAAAATGATACAGAAGGTCAGCGTAGTATCCAATGGGATTAAAATACTGGACATAGGTCCTTCAGGAAGGTCCTTGGACAGGGTGAGCAGAGTATTCAGCTTTCTGCTAGCAGTTTATTCAGACTGTGTGTTAACCATGCTCAAGCCTGGCAAGTTTTACTAGTTTGGGAAAAGTGCTTTGCAAACATAGCTGTACAGCTATTTCCAGAGCCAGCTTTAAATTGGGAGCAGTATAGCTGTGTTACAACCCCAGGTCTCAGCTAACTCCACAAATAACCAGCTCAAGCCTCTTTGTACCACATCACCAGAACTGGGAGCAGGGTCAGCTTAACTGCATTAGGTCTTAACAACATTGGTTCAGTGCCAGCCCCGGTGAACCCTTAATGACTGATGAATTTTATACAGTCATTAAGAGTTATCCAAAAGTATAAAACTGGTGTTTAATAGGCACAGGCATACAACGCATTTCAGCTAAGCACACAGCGTGTTGTTTATGCTGCCTCTATGATGGCTGCAATAGGGTAGGAGATACCCCATCCGGCATAAAAGCCTGCCAGCACTAAGTTTTTGAAGAAACCTGAATCGGCAGTCAGTACCAGATCCGTGTCGTGTGTCATGCGGACATAGTACGTCTAATCTGAGATATCATGTGAAGTCTCAAAGCTGGATTCATCCTATCAAATTACAGCCTTTGCCCTTGCTTTCCTCTTCAGGATAAATACTGTATGACAACATACAATTCACCTGACTCCCAAAGAAAATTGCTTTTGATTCTGATAAATTTTCTTGATTTCTAACCACCAGAGGAAAGAGCAAAACATTTTGCTTTGCTCTCCCTCCCTGTACAGCTCACCCGCCAGTGCTTTACAGGAACGATGCCTCAGCACAATCAAACACTCCCAGGAACACACAAACTATCTTTTGCTAAAACACCCAAGCCATAAAACACCCAAGCAACCCTTTACACCCAACACCGTGTCCCACAAGCAGCTCCAGCACAGCCACTGACCAGAGGACTAACTTGTCCCTGCACCTAAACTTACACTTTCTACATCTAGGGACTCCACACATATAAAAACAGGTACATTGGCTTGGGACTTAGGTCTCCTCACCTCAGCGCCTGGCAGTCAGGACAACCTTGAGTGGATTCCTACAGAAAAGCAGGAGAGGAAAAAGGAACAAGAAGCTTCCCCCTCCATGCTCTCCAGCCTCTAACCATTTCAGCTCAGGAGCTTCTTGGGTCAGATGTGGTTCCCATGAATTTGGTAACCTCAAACAGATTTCTCTTCCATGAGCTTGTCCAGACTCCCTTTGAACCCATGTAAACTTCCAGCACTCACAACATCCTGTTGGAGGGAGTTCCCACAGCTTAATTACACATTGTGTGTAAAGCCACTTCCCTCAAATTCGAGATTGTCCCTATTAGTTTTTTTTTACTGCCTCCTAACTCCAAAATGGAAAGAGAGCAAACAGTTTACCTTGCTCACCCTCTTTCTGCTGCTCACCTAACAGACCTTCCAGACTGAAGCATCCTAGCATAGAGGTGGTTTTTGTTTTGTTTTTTAATACCTTTACACCTTTGGCAGTAGCGAGTGGCTGATCTATCAGCTGGCTGCTCCTAGCATAAAGAGTAATGAAGTGGTAGAGGTGTTGCTGTGAAGTGCTTCAGCCAGAAGGGCGCTCGGAAGCCCAGCAGCACAGCACCATGTACCTTCCCACCCCACATCGCCCATCACAGCCCCAAAGGCACCAGGGCTGCTGCAACGCAGGCCCCAGGAGCTGGAGCCCTGGGGACACCCCCGTTTTGACAAGGGTGCGCTGTTATACCCACTCACACCGTATCAGAGAATCACACCCCGAGCTGCGTTTCAAGTGCAAACAAGCGGCAGCTTGGTCATTCCCCGGTACACGTTTCACTCCTCGCGTTAACTCAAGTGCAGACTATCTTGACTTTAAAACAGGCGAGAACAGAGAATCCCCTACTGTGCTTCTTGCTCCAGTGGTTAGTTACATTTTCTGCATTAGTGATGAGGTTTTATTTGTCACTTCCTCATTTATTTGGCCTCTGCAAATTTCTTCATACTGGTATTTTGTTTCTTCCAGGTGACTGGTAAGAAATACAGCCCAAGAACTAACTCCCTCATGTCCTCACTAGACGCAGATTCACTTGAGTCTCCACCTGCCTTTTAAAGCTGGCCTCTTTCTACTAAATTTAATATGAAACATATTGATTTTGTACTGGCTTAGTTTCTCACTGAAAATGACGTGCAATTACTGTCAAGTGCTAACCGAAGGCTAAGATGAACACCTGTACTTAAGAGCCAAACTAAAACAATTAACACTAGTTGTTTCTATTTCCCCCAGTCCAGGTTGAGTGACATTGCCTTAATTCTTTCCTGAACGCTTTGTTACTTATTCCATTATTGTACCTGGGATTGATGTCTTAGTCTGATGGGATTATAATCATTAAGGTTGTCCTACTTCTCTTTATTATTACTGCATACTAGCATTCTTTCAAACTCCTTAAACTGCTGCAGTATGTAAAGAACTTTCTGGAAAAAAAAAATTATATAAAACCCCGCCATTCTCAGGCCAGAGATCTTCAGAGCTGAGATATATATCAAAATAGAGGTGTCAATTACCAAGTCTGGTCAGATTAGGCGTGCAATACCATTCAACCTTTCTTAAAAAATTTATTTAAAGAGATAATCAAAATACCTAATTACAGGGAAGTTCCCTGTATTGCCAGATAAATAACTGGCGAAAGATAGGAAACCAGACAGAAAGAAATGCTCAGCTCTCATAGAAGACCACCAGTGGAACCTGCACAGCTCCGCAAAGCTAAGGAAAAACAGCAATACAGCAAAATCTACTGATGATGCCAAGATGTTCAGGTAGTAAAGGCAAGGCCTTACTGTGATGAATTTCAGAACTTTAACAGACTCTGTGGCTAAGCAATAAAATTTGAAATAGATAAACATGAAGTGATACACAAGGTAAAAACCAGATACAACTTCCTACATGAAATCATGGACTGGGAGCTGATCAATACCACTCAAGGGCAATATTTTAGGGTTATATGGTTAATTCCTTTAAAATACAAGCTCAACACTCTGAAGAGCTAAAAAAAAAAAAAAATTAAATTCCAGTATTAGGAACTAGGAAAAAATGAACAAACCAGAAATCATTAAGCTGATGTAAGAATCCACAAGCACACCTGCATCTTTTGACTCTGTGTGCAGTTGTGATCCTCCCCATGTCAAAAGGCTAAAAAGGAACTGGAAATGACTCAGGACAGGGCAACGCAGATGATTAAACTATAGAACAGCGTCCATATGAAGAACAACTATGGCAGAACTGGAAAAAGGACAATCTGAAAGAGATGCAACCAAGAAAGAAAACAACTACAGACACTTCTCTAAGATCCTAAGCAGCAGTGAGAAAAGCTGGGGCCTGAATGTTCAGTCTTTAAAACAAGGACAAGGGTACACGGGATGAGCCAGGTTCAAAGCAAAGCAGGGCACATCGCAAGGCTTTGTTGTTTCTACCACATTTCAACTTTTTAGATCTGTGATTTCTTAGTCATAGGTTTCTCTTTGAGCTCCCTTTTTCTCCCAGTTACTTTTCATGCTTTTGAGCTTCTGTTTTTTATTTTCTACTTTCAGTTTCCACTTTTCTCCTATTTCATCTGTAGGGCTTTCTTGCATTGTTTTTTAAGTGCAAACAAAACAGATGCCTTCATTTCCTTTCCAAGTCAGGTTATTTAATTTGTTTTCAACACTTGGTTGGGGAAAAAATATCACAAAAGGAGGTTCCTGAAACATCTTTTTTAAGCCAGTTTACGCCAAAATTGTTAGAAACTAAAACAGCAATATGTGGAAGCAAAACTCTCTGTCTTAACACCGTCACCGTGCATCCTGTTTTGCAAACACCAAACTTAGCAAGGTCGTCCTGGTCTACTACAACTTTTCCTTAGTCTCAATTATCTGTGAAGTTCACCCCTAGGCTGTTCACCTCCCTATTTCTATATAAATTAGTAAATTAACACCACTTCAGAACCCAGGGAAGAAGACTAATTCCAGCATTTCTCCCCTGCCTTACTCTACCATGACAAGTCCCTCTCCAAGACTGAAGGCAAAGCTGGAACTACGGGGCCAGAGAGCAGTATTTTGTCCTCAGGACCTGTGGCTGCCATTGCTGTCCTTCCACCCTCACTTAACATTCTTGTGACTTTGCCCTTACTGACTAGATCTTTGTTATCTGTAGGTACGGTGACTTATGAGAGCACTTCTCTTATGCAATACTGAGTCCCAAGATTACTTTGCACAAAATGAGATTAGGGCTTAATATTGAGGTAATTATAGTAGATCTGTGGATTTCCACTTGTGTGCAATCTGCAAAACACTTGGCATTTGTGGCTTTTTTTTTTTCTTGGTATCCAAGACACCTCCAGCATGTCAAAGAGGACGCAGGGGGCCCACATGCTGAACAAGGCAGGTTCTGCTTGGGCGAGATCGCTGTCTTTAGGCACCCACTGCTGCCCTATAGCTGGCAGCAGCAGCACATACGGACAAGAGAAACTAACACCAACTCTACCAGACAACCATCTTTTCATACCCATAGCTGATGCTCTCACCTGTGTTCCTCCTCTACTCCCACCACAAGAAATCTGTTGAGATTGCACTGGTTCACATCAAACACCCATCAAGTCCAGCACCTTGCCTGACACATGCAAGTATCTCAGATGACTAAGAGTAAAAGAAGGAGCAAATGCATCGATACCTCTGCAAGTGTATTTTCTCAGTTCCCAGCCTGGGGGTATTCTTAGTTTTTTTAATCTTTGTGCTCAACAGCCCATTTGATAGCATTTTCTTCTGTGATTTCATCTGTTTGATTCTGAAGCCATGTAAATCGTTGTCATTCAAAGCACTCTGTGGCGCTGCTTTCTGCAGTCTCCGTACAGACTGCGGGAGAGGCACCATCAGTTTTGATCCAGACCAGACTGTGCTCAGTCATGTCTTTGCCAAGCTGAAGGGTTCAAATCTTTTTAAGCATCCCTTGTATGGAATCCATTTCTTATCCCTGATCATTCTTCTCAGCCTCTTCTTTGCTTTTCCAGTTGTACTGCATCTCAAAGTCCACCTGCCCTCGCGCAAAACCACAGTAATTAGTGTGCTAACAACTGAGAGCCATGATGCTATCCTCTGTTTTTTTCTTTATTCCTTTCCCCAAAGCCCCTCACACATGCTCATATGATCACTGTTGAACATTAAACTCACATTTTCACAGAATTATGACAAGCTCTTCCTCCTAAGTGGCAATAATTAACTTTCATCCCATTGGTGTATAAACAAACTAAGATTTGTTTTTTCCTCCAACTTTGTATTTAGCTGGAACAAATTTCATTTGATGTTTTACTGCCTGTAATTTGGTGTCAGAAGGCCGAGCTGCAATTCTTCCTAGTCAGCTCTTGTCTTTTCTTCCCTTACTACTCAACACCTTTCTCACCAGATCATTTATGAGTATGCTGAACAGTATAGATGCAATACAGATCCCTATTCTTCTCTTGTCCCAAACTTCCCTTCTCTGTGCTTGTCAAGTCACTCAAAAACTCCAGTAGATTTAAGCAGCACCGTTTCCTTTGCAAAAGCCATGCTGACTTTCTCCCACCACAAGCTGTTAGTCTGTTTACTTTTTTTAAGAATTTATTTTTAAAAAAGGCATTGGACTCTGCAATATCCTGCTGAACTGTCTTTAAAAACTGCTACCTTGTAAGTCATCTTCTACTTCTCTGGCTTCAAGGTATTAAGTGAGAAGTTACATAGCATAATTAAGAATTCGGTCATTTCATCCGCAAGTTTCCTTTGGAACCCTTGGGCAAGCACCATCTGGTCTTGGCATTTTGTAACTATATTTATCATTTTGCTCTAAAAACTTATTTGCTGACACTTCAAGCAGAGACAAATCTTCCAATGAGTCCTGTTCCTCATAAAGAGAATTTCTGGCATAGGAACATCTTTGGCCTCCTCCACAGTAAACAGGAATGCACATAAGTCATTTAACTTTCTACTGATGGCTTCATCATTAAATATTTCTTTCACTTCTTCATCATCTATTGGCCCTCCAGACTCCAGCAACTTTCTTCCTTCTGATGTACTTGGAAAAGAAATTTTTTTTTTTGCCATTAGCGTGATGTTGCTCAGCGTCTTTCTGGCGGGTCCTTATATTTTTCATTTGACTTGCCAGAGTTCACGTTCCTATTTACTTTTCTGGTCAACTTCATGACTTAAACTTTCTGAAGGCTGTATTCTGATTTCTAATACTTTCTTTATCCCAAACTGTATGCTCATTCTCATCTGTCAACATTCCACAGTATAATTTAAAATCTTCCCAACAACATTTTCAATTTTGAGTGCAGAAGCCTAGTTCTGCTGTGGTTTACGTGGAACCCAGCCTTTCCAAACAGCTTTTGGACTGAGGTTCAAAAAATGAGCCAATTCACTTTGTCAGTACCAAGTCAAGATCCCATTGTAAGACGGGCCTTATGGTCTCACGCAATTTCAACAGAGCAGATAGAAGAACAAAGAGCCTCCAGGTGTAAAATATAAGAAAAATGAAACATTAGCAAAGAATGCAAACAGAGATAACTGGTGCTTGGAGAGCTGCTAGTTCTATCAAACCACTGACACATGCAAAGACAGCCTTCCTTAAAACTGTGAAGATGAGGAGGAGGAATCACTTTGTACGCATCCACACTAGAGATCTGCTCCAAATGTGACAGTTCAATCAGTCAGTACACGGTCAGGTGAGACAGAACTATTTATTGTTGCAAAGCACTGCTAATTAACTGAGCAAAGGGATGGAATTCAGCCCCATTTCTGATTAAAAACAACAATAAAAAAAAAAAACAAACAAAAACCCCCACAACTGTCAGAGCTTGAGGAAAGAAAGACCTCAATATTCCTTGTGGGTGTACGGCCCAATTTTACTTGGTATACTAGTGACGCTCCTCCATCTGTTCCTTCTACTAGGGACCTTGGTCATGAAGGCTGGTCACAGAAAGACAGTGAACCTTGTGCTGATTAGTTCAATTAGATGATTCACGTAGGAAGGACTGGCTGTTAGTTGTGTGTATGCAACAGTGGATGGCAAATATCTTAATTAAAAGGTGGTCTATGGATATC
This sequence comes from Platalea leucorodia, assembly GCF_965183815.1. NCBI lineage: Eukaryota > Metazoa > Chordata > Aves > Pelecaniformes > Threskiornithidae > Platalea > Platalea leucorodia. The sequence continues at coordinate 17,153,735 of NC_138831.1, forward strand.
TTAGTTCTTTTACTGTCTCAAATGCCCTTCTGAAGTGAAAACATAGCGATAGGAAAAAGACAGAAGAGAGGGTGGACAGATCCGAGTTGCTCTACCAACTCCAGTTACGTTTTTGGTAGCTTTTGTTCACGGTTCACAATGAGGTGAGAACAGAGATCACATCAAGGCCAGAAGGCACCCGGACACATAACAGTGATGTAAAATGGCTTAAAGCAACGATAACTTAACCAGCGTACCGGAGACAGTCTTTGGGGATATTTGTGCTTATTTTTGAGACAATCCCGAAAGTAATAAGCAACTACTTCCTTCTACTTAGCTACCTAGCTATTTATATGGTGTCCAGCATTGCAGGAGAGGAATCACACCAATACGCAAGGAGCAGAGGATTTTCTTCCTGCATTCAGGTACGTGTATTTGCATAGCTGTAACCCTGGGAATGAAGGTAAGCTGCCATCAGGTGCCTTTATTTTGCACAGCACTTCTTCTGGGGTTTCACCCTTATTACTTGTTTACTAGGACAGACTCATCACAGATCAATTTAAGATTTAAAGGGCATGCTGGGTAGCCTTTATCAACATGCTAACTTCCTCAAACTCACTGATTAAACTCTTCCTCCACATTAGCTAAGCTGCATTTGAAGACAAGTCGTAAGACAACAGAGCAGTACAGGAGAGTTTAAGTGGCTGTGGAATAACACGTGAGCCGGATTAGAGTTTAGTAGAAAAAGTAAAAGATAGTGTCTGAGCAGAGACTTGGAAAGAACCTAATGATGTCACGGCAGCAGGGAATAAAATGTTAGAGAGGGATGGAATGAGAAAATACAATAGCCTAGTGAGAAGGTAGTAGTCAAGGTCAGAAACTTCTAGGGCTGAGTGGACCACAGAAACAGTGTAAAAATGAGCCAACAGGGTTCAGGGCAACGTAAATATGTTGAGAGAAAAAGATGAAGCGTAAAAAGTAGGAAAAACAAAAGTTACCATTACAAAAAATGAGGAAAGATTATATTTCTAAGCCCCTCCGACTATCAAATTGTTTGTATTTGGAATTTACTTATCTGAAGAGCCATCGCTAGTCCTACATCCTGGTGGCAGTTAAGATCATTTAGGATGTTTTTACTGTCAATTCCTGGCTCAGAGAACTCCCCGCCTCTGGCGCTCAATTGCTGTGGCACTCCGCCAGAGTGTGAGTTTGGTGAACTAGGAGGAGGGATAACGTAAGAGTTGCTTGGCTTAGCTCTCTGACTGAATTTCTTTTGCCCCTTGTGTGAAGGTGCATTTATGTCTTGAGAAATTATTTAAAAAAAAACCCAAACACATATTCTAGTGTTAAATGATACAAATGGCCCGTTAAAATTAATTTATGTCAAGCTTTTATGCTGAATATGCTGTTAAGCATTCCAGTGAACTAATTAAAATGAAATAAGGCTAATGGCAATTTTTCTTTTTTTAAATCGGCAACCTTGGTCCAAATCAGAGCCAGAATTAGTCTGCATATTTGAAATAGAAATGCTAGTGCTGTGTGGCTGGAGACCTGGGTAAGGTCAGAACAGGGCAGGAGGAGGGCATGTACATGCATTAGAAGAGCCTTCAATGGAAAGCAAATATTTTCACAAACAATCTTTTTAGGGAGGGAGAGACTTCATATTTCCCTACTGAAAAAAAAGAAAAAAAATCCCCAAATAAAGCCGTTGGAGAATCTAATACTTTGAGTCACAAACAACATTGAGGACAAGTAAAACTAATTTTTGATATTTCTGAGATAAAAAGAGGGCTATAAAAGTTTGCTTTTAGAAGAAGTGCGCTGTTTTAAAATCACACAGACAGCAGAATTGTTACCTAGTCTAAGCTTAGGGGAAAGAAAAAAGCAACAACAAACCTAACATTGCCTAGGTAGGTCTTAGGATTTAGTTTTCTCCGAATCCTGCATCAGATACAGAAAAAGCGGGTGGGAACCACTGCTCATGAAGGGTTCCCTGCAACAAACAGGTGAACTGTACCAGGAGGGAAACAAAAGCTGGATATGAGGCAGGAACTAAAAACAAACAAACCCCCGTTCCAGACACCTCGCAGAGACAAGACTTAAAGGGATATCAAAGTAGTTAAGGCATCATTTAATTGGGGACAATACTTTGCTCTGACTCTCTGTAATAACTTTAACTCCATAAACATTTATAATAAGTTTTTTGGTGGTTTTTTTTAGACCCAAACACAACTGAAGTAGTCTCGAGGCTCCCCTCGCCCCTGAAGTTTCCTGGCAAAGAAGGTTTAGGCAGAGTATAATTTTAAGCTGGGTAATTTTCAGTCTAAGGTAAGGCTGGTGGGCCACACGGAGCCGATGGCGCTAACAGGGCGTTTTAACCCAAACCCGAGCTCTTTGCGAGCCCCTTGCCCGCGTGCCCTCGGCCTGCTGAGGCTGCACCGGCGCCGGCAAAAACAACGCAATTCAAAGTTTGCAGCTGCACGCCGAAAGGCGATTTCTTCCCCAGCTAAAAGTTTAAACGCTAACAAAACCCGGGACGCGTTTCCGCAGCAGCTAACGCGCCCGGCCAGGCCCCGCGCAGCCTGCGCGACCCACGGCGGGGTTCGGGAGCGACCCACGCGTGGCGGCGCGGCCCGGCCCGCGGACCCGGCTCACCCCCGCCGCCCTGCTCCGCTCTCCGGCGTGGCGGCGCCTCCCGCGCGCCCGGGTGACGTCACCACAACAAGCTGCCAGTCAGCCGGGTCACCCCCACCGCCCGGTGCCCACTCGTGTCACACCCCACGGCGGCGGGGGGGAGGAGGGAGGGAGGGCGGCGAGCGCCGCCTCCGCGCCGCCCGTGGCGGAGCTGGCAGGAGCGGGGTCCCCGCCGCGGCCCAGGCGCCGAGGGCCGGGCGAAGCGAGGGCGGCTCCAGCTGGGGAGCCCCCGGGGCCGCGCCCCAGCCCGCCCGCCCTCCCCTCCCCCGCTCCCGCCGCCCGGAAAAGGCCCCGTTACCGGCCCCGGAAACTTGGGGGCTCTCAGAGGGGCGGCCGGGTCGCCACACACGCCCTCCCCCCTTTTGTGCGGGCGATGCCGCCCGGACACGGCGGCGAAAGGCTCGGCCGAACCCGTCCGCCCCCGCCCGCAGGCCGCGGCGCGGGATCCCGGCGGGGGCGGGCGGGCCCCACCCGCCAGCAGCGGCGGCGGCGACGCGAAGTCGGGGGGGAGGGGGGAACCCGGCGAGCCGCCCCCCCCCCGCCCCGGGCGGCGGAGAGCCCCCCCCGGTACCTGCGGCCTGCGCTGAGTCTCGCTCCCGCCGCTTCCTGCTCCACAGGCCCGAGCTCGAGCAGCGGCGAACGGAAACGGGCGGGGCGGGGGCGTGCGCGCTCACCGGCCCGGCGCGACGCGGCGCGGCGCTGCGTTCCCTCAGCCCGGCCCCGCCCGGCCCCGCCCAGCCTCGGGCCTCGCACGCGCGCGCGCGCCCCCGCCCGCCTGGCGGCCAATCGGCGTGGCCGGGCGCGGGGGCCGCCGGGAAGGGGCGCTATAAAAGCCCGGGTGCTATTTACGCCGCGCGGGGTGGGTGGTTGCGCCTGCGCGGTGTGGGCTGGGAGGGCTGCGCCCCGCCGCCGGCCAGGGCCTGGTGGGCCGTGCGTCTCTCCCGGCCGCCCTCCGCGGCCTAGCGCGGTCTCAGCGCACGCCCTGAGGCCTTCCCCGGTGGAAGCTGGGCCGGGGAAAGGGGGTGTGCGCGCTTCCCCCGATTATCTGTGAGCCGCGGGGCTTACTTCGGCCCGAGCAGTGTGTGCCCTGTGGGAAGCCACCGGTGGTGGCAACCTCGCTGCTGGGCATGGCTGCCCAGCTGCCCCCAGGGCTCCCGGGTCTTGCTAGGTGAGGGGGAGGGTGGCTGTGGTGGGGAGCTGTTGTGTCAGGGCACCCTGTTTGCCTACGGGCCTTTCAAGTGAGCCTGTTTGGGCTGAGAGCTGGTTCCCTGTTTCTTCCAGTTGAGCACATAAGCTCTGCTATTAAAAACTGAGCGGAGCTGTTGGAGGAAGCCAAGGAGCTGGCAGGCAGTGCAGGAGAGAGCTAGAAGGGTCAGACTCTGCACCACATCTCACTGCCAGGATCTTCTGAGCACATTTCTGGTATGCCTGATGGCAAATACTGCCCTCACCTTGGGAGGCAGAGGTCTGGTGGTTGATGCAGTGCCTCCTTTGTGTCTTGGAGGAAGGGTACTGCTTCATCTGTTGCCTTCTTTCCCTCCTTGCCCACCTGAGAGGGCTCAACAGGTGGAGCTGGCCTTAGGGGGACTCAGGCATCGTTTCACTGAAAAGGGAATTCATGTGTATGGAGGGGGTTGATCACAGTCAGCCTCTGCATGTCTCTCAAGGTTCCCTTGTGGAACAGGCACAGTAGCCTTTAGCTGGTATTTGGGGATAGCCTATTTAATCTGGGTTCTGCTAAGGGAAACAGGGTGCTGTGCCAATCCTGGTGTGTGATCCTGTTAATAGGTGCCTCTTCCCATCCCCGTTCCCTCATTTGACACCAGTTTTTGTTCTTACTGTCTGATAGAGATCCTCGTGGCCTACTACTTTTTTTCATGGCCCATTGGGAAGTTTGGCCTTTGTTTACAAAACACCATTGCGTGTTTTGACCACAGTATGCGTGTGCTCCTTTTCCTAGAGCAGTATCTCCTTGCCCAAGGCAGAGAGCTCTTTGGATTTGGATGGGTCTGTGGCCCCAGGTCCTGCTCTTTCAGGTGAGCACTGTTCAAGTAGGCAACACATTAATCAAAGTGCTTCAGGAGCTGCTTTTTTCCAATTTGGTAGATAGATAGCTTTTAATGGATTGAGCGCTTTGATTTTAATGAAGATGGTAGCCAACAACCTCTGCTACTAGCTATGAGAATCCTCAGTCTAACTCTCTCTGTAAACCACAACTTTTGAAGGTGTCCGCAGTGCTAGCTTGCCATGTGCTCTTTGTCTCATGTGTGTCATGGTTCGAAACAAAGTCTTCATCCTGAGTTTCATGTTATGGTCAGGACCCCACTAGGTGTCGGCTTCAAGGATGAGAAGGTAGTAAGGAAGTGCAGCTCTTCTCACATGACATGTGGAGACTTCGTTTATGACTTAAAGCAACGTATTCTGAAACAATTAATTTGGTCATAAACATAAGTCTGTTTGTTTGTTCATTTGTTTGTTTTTTCCCCCTTCTCAATTTATTTTTTGCCAAGATGAGAGTCCATACAGGGAAAAAAGGTTTCTTAACTGATAGCCAGGAACAGCTGAAACATCCCAGAGTATCTTTTGCAGATATTTTTATTGGAGAGATACCTTTTGCAATCAATTCCACTTAAGTCAGGCAGTCTCTCAAGTGTGTTTACAGCTATGAGAAAAAACAACAACAAAAACTGAAAGGAGATAATAGAAAGCAGTAGCTGATAAGATTTTTTTTTTCTTCTTAGGGAATATAACATAGGTTATATTTTTAGTCAAGATATACACTTGATTGAAGAGTAAATGTAGTTTCTGTGCCAGGAAACTATGAGAGCTTACTTCTAACACCACAGCATGACGTTATTTAGCAAAAGTCCTTCCATAACTTACCCAGCTCAAATGTTTTCTGTTAGTTAATTGTATCATAATTTGCTTTTATAAGTTTTTTTACTAGATACTATTCCCAGTTTCCAGACATGCTTACCAACATAATATGATGGTATGTCAATGTTGTCTTTGCTTTAGAACTGTAAGCTGAGCAGCATGAAGCATCAGTCTACCCCAGTAAAAATGTGTTTGCATGGTGGTGGTGTGTGTGTTTTTAAAAACAAACAAACAAAACAAAAGTCCCCAACAACTTACCTTTCCAAGCTGATTTGGATATCCAGCCACTCCTAAAGTCAAGAACTTTCATCTGAACCCAGGCTGCTCAGATTCATAAAGGATGAAAATTAGCAGGTCAAGCCACTCCAAACATGTTAAGTGTCTTCCCAGGTTCCTCATATGTGGCCTAATTAAGCAAATGGGAACTCTCCCAATGGTGCCAGTATAAAAAAAATGTAAAAGCAGCAGAGTCCAAACCAAAAGGAGATCTATTTCTTCCATTTAGGACATCATTCTTCCTCTCTCCCCTGTCTACACAGCATGTAGGCCAAGTGCAGGCCTTGATGAAGTTAGTTTTTGACCTGCCTCACAGGTGGAGAAGCCTGAAGGGCAGGTTGCCCGTCTGAAGTTGTAAAGGAAGTGGTCACCTCGAGAGCCAGTCCTCCAGCATCCTCCTTCCCTGTTGCTGTAGCAATTAACTCACTTGTGTCTCTTCACAGGCGTCAGCTTGCAGGTGGACCCATGGGTGCTGTGTTGGTCAGTGTTGCTGTCACGATCGCCCTAATGAGGGGGAGAACTCCAGTGCTCTGGACAGGGGATTTTCACAGAACAGGGAACTGCCCTTCCTCAGGAAGAGGGAAATCCAAAGCCTCTGATTTGCAGAGGGGGAGCAGAAGCTCCAAAAAGTTGCTGGCCTCTAGTCAAACACAGGCTCTCGGCCATGGTTGGAGACATGAAGCCTATGAGCCCCAGCTCAACGCAGTTGAAGTGTATGACACTGGCACAGGTTTGCTTGTGGCATAGGCACCTCTTAGATGGCATCGGTCAGGCTTCCCTGGCCCAGGGAGCCGCAAGCTCTGTTGCAGGACTGCTGGAGGAGAAAGCAGCTCTGTATTCCCACCCAGAGAAACCCTGGTCCAGAAACCATTGAGGTTCAGAGGAACACAGGCCTTCCAAGAACAGCTTAAGTCTCGAAGCTTATCCCCTGCCTCCCCAGGTGCAGCAAGCACTCTTTAAAATCCTACAGCAAAGCAACCAGAAATCTTTGTGTTTTGTATTCCCTGTCCAAGTGCGGGATCCTCCTGGTCTCCTCCTGTGAAGGTGATTTATTACCTGAACTGAAAGTTTATCTCACATCCTTACCTGGGAATGTGTATCCAGAAGTCTGTACCTCTTAGAGACCCTGGCAGCTCTTGGGCACGACAGCTCCGGACAGCCCTGACTTTCACAAACTCATCCCTTAATCCTAGTGTGACCCACCTTCTTCTCTCCCCCAAACAGGGCGGAAGCAGCTCCTCATGCAGTTCTGAAAACCTTTCCTATATTTCACTATCGTTTTCTTTTTGTTGCAAGTCATTTATTTTTCTGCACAATTCTTAACTCGGTTGAAAGCTGCTTTGAATTTCAATTCACAATTATTTAGCTTCTTTCACATCAACATAGCACCTTTGCTTTAAGCTTGTACATGGCATTCTGCTGGCTTTAAGTGCACAGTAGCTGCTGTGGCAAGAAAATGCAATGAAAGTGAGTAAGTTTACCTTGTGGTATGTGCGGAGAGACTTAATTGAATTTAAAACCCTATCAGAAAAACCTACGGTTTGACTAGCAGGCAGCAAGCAAGATCAGTGAAGTTCAGTTTATGCTCAAAGACCAAATTTATCCAGAACTTTTGAGTTTTTAAATGGAGCAGAACAGACAAAATTCAGAGATGTTTAGTAGGATCCAGCAATAACTCTACTATACAGAAATTTTAATGCTTTATAAAACATTAGAATATAGAATAGAAAGGGAATAGAAGATTTCAATTGTACAGTAAGGCATTTAATATTAACTCTTTGTGCGGGTTAAGATAATCTGATTGTTTTCTTCCTGTTTTCTGAATTTAGAAATACTTGGAAGAGTGAATTACACCGTGAGAAAGTGAAATAAACCCAGTTTCCCTTCTTAGTTTTAGAGGGTAAACTGAACAGAATATATTGATGCAGCTTGATCCTGAAATAATTAAATTTCCCCACCATTTTACTAGTATTTCAAAATGTTTTTCTGTTCAGTCCCCACCCCCTCCACCCCCCCCCCCCCCCCGTTCTGTTTTTGTTTCAAGAACCAGCAAAAAAGCCCTTAGATTTAAACTCTGCATGAGGCACAAACGTACAGCACATGCAACACTCCACTCATATCCCAGGCTGGCTTGTCAGCAGAGGGAACACAGCAGGGATAACATCCTACTGGGACTAAATTTTCATATGCAATTTCAGCTTGCCATTAAATGGTCAGTAAATCCACTATTTTTGGTACATGCAGAAGGGAAGGACTAACGGATACCCCCCCTCAGCATGAAACATGCTGTAGCTGAGCACCGAGGACAAACGTGCCAGTCACCTGCAAGAACCTCCAGTCTTGCCTGAGCAGGACAGTGCCTCAGCTCTGCTCCCGTCCTGGCATCTGCTGCTACACTCTGGAGAAGCCAAAGCAGAGAAGGACCAGAGCGGGACACCTGGCATGTGCTTATACAGCTGGAAGGGGAAGGAAGTCCTGCTTGTGCCCTGCTGCTGGCTGTAAGGCTCACCCAAATCAGCTGCAGCAGGGCAGGATGAGAACTGAAGCTTTAGTAGAAACTGAGTGCATTTGGCTGGGGGGTCCTGTATCACCAGGAAACTGTCCTGGAGACTCCCCCTACCTACATGCAAAAAAATGAGAGAAAATACATAATATCCTCCATTATTCAAGTCCCCTGCTCCAAGTGACAGTAAGCGGGCAGATTTTTAGGCTGCTTTTAGTGCTTTCTGACAGAGGAGGGAGCTGTCAGCTCACCATTGAACTGCTCAGCAAGCAGAGGTGCCCACCTGGGAGCTGGTTAAGCTGTCTGGGTGGCCCACCGAAGGAAGATGTTAAGCCTGACTTGCAGGAGGTGGACACTAACTTGAAAGTGCTTAAATCTTTTGCTTTAAGTGCATGTATGGGGTGTTCTATGTCCCTGTACAATGAAAACCACAATAACTAGTCTGCAGGGACAGTGGGAGCAGCAGGCCTGAGAAGCTGTTTAGAGGCAGAACATTTGGCAGGTGGGGGCTTGCACTTTTTGTTGCTGTAGCAATGCTCCCCTCTGTTGCACCAGGAGCCCCCAGAAAACTGCAGCCTGTGCAACACCTTCCTGCTAATGGCTAGAGACCGAACACCCTCCTCTGTGTCCGAGCGATGCAAGCAGCCCTTTTATCTTGGATACATGCCAGGCAGCAGAAACAGGCAAGGAAAAAGCTAGGTTAAACTGGCCTGAGGTTGACTCAAGCCAATGTGGACTGGTCTGAAGTGGAATAACAACCTGATCCCATCTGTATTTCTCCTGGTACAACTCGTCAGTAGCCTTCCTCCCTCAGCCAGTAGCAGTGTGACAAAGTGTGGCTTAATTACAACCCTGAAATAAAAAGAATTTCTTCATTAGCTGTTGCTTTACAGCTGCATCAGTCGTCTTCTGTCCAGCTGCTCATGGCAGAGCTCCAAGCAGGCTGAATCGTGCTGGTTTGGCAGGTATGTGGGGGGGGGGTGGTTTGAGTGCGCAGCTGGGCAGAATGGGGCTCTGAGTCAGAGGCTCCTGGTGACGTTGCTAAAATCAGTTTGCCACAAAGGTCTTTTTCTACTTCATACTGGAGCTGTCTTTATGCAGTCTTTCTGCTTCAGAAATATGGCTCAGATCCAATTCTTGCGAGTCATATGCATTCATTCGTTAGCCGTTGGAAAAAGGCAAGTAAGAAAAAGCGGTGGCTGTGTTACATGTTTGTGGACTGGTTTACACCACACTTGTCTTCTGACAGCAGTTAGGTGACAAAGATTGAAAGTCCAGGTAGCCTGTCTTCCTACCCAGGATATTGTGCTTTATTTCTCCAGCCATGGAGATAATCCCTATGTCAGACGACTTCATTTTAAATTGTAGTGAGACCCTGGACTGATGATTTAGGAGCATGCACTGTCTTTGTTGTGGTTCTGATTTTGGTGTGTTGCTTTGTGCCCAAGAAAGATGATTGTCAACTTGGCTAAGGCTAAAGGAGGTGGTAATACCAAATGCTATATGAAATGGAATCTCTTTTCAGCCCCAATCAGTCCTCCAAATCCTGTTCATCTTTTCCTAAGGTACTGGTGCTAGAAATCAGCAGCCTTTCCTCCACCTCAGTTGACGCACCAGCATCAGCTTAGTGCTAATGGTTCTGAGCTAGTCTGAATTAATGGTAAATCTTGTCTTGTACAGCGATGACTGACTCACGTCAGCTCACTTGATCACTTATTCCAGGAAAATAACACTTAAATTTGCCAGAGAACTGTCCCTGACACACTGAAATATTTGTGAATTCAAAGCTTTTGCAACTCAGAATGGCAATTTCTGGAAGTTTTCCTCTAAAATTGTTCATATTGAAATGTGGGGATTGTACTAAGAGCCTTACTAGACTCTTCAATTTGAGAAGAGTTTAAAATTGATCACTTGGACCAACAGGAGCCTTTGTTCCAGGCAACTCAGCTCAGACTAGAGTTGCACAAAAACCTCCCTAAGAAAAATCAAGGCATAAACTCAGGACTTAATCTCTCCATTTCATGCTGAGTTTTTTTGAAGAATATTTTAGCTTCAGTAACTCAGGAAAGGGCTGCAGCTAGCTGGAAAAAACGTCTTTTCCCAGTGATGGACTTAATGCAATCCTTTTATGGTCCCCTTTTTTTTTTTTTTGAACAAGAGGCAAAAGGTGGAGGACCAAATACTGCAGAGGCAGAAGGCTTCCCCTCTCGTATGGGAGGAGCAAGGGTTTCGCAGTTAAATGGGAAAAAGGCTTGCTTTTAGGCTTCTGGGTTTTGGCATGAGTCCCTGTGGGATGTGTGTCACTGGCCCTCCCCAGCCTCTGCACAGTGTTGTATTTCTTCACAAAAATAGGACCTTTGCTGGTACTGGTGTAAACAGAGAAGAACATAGGGGATGTGCTCGGGGCGAGGGGGGGCAAACTGGATGTCAGTGTGCAGTGAATGGCTCTGAGTTAACTGCCACCACTGTGTACCTCTGTCATTTCAATATGCTCAGTAAGGCCATATCCCAGCGCTGAAGACCTTCCTGCTCTCTCAAAACTTCAGAGGGACTCTGTAAGGCTAGCTCAGATGTGGCTAGACTGACCCCTAAATGGCAGCAAGGACGAGTTAAATCTCAGAACTGCCTGATAAACTTCTAAAATCTTGGAAAATTGATTTACCTGCAGAAGCCAAGACAAAATATGCGATGTTGAGCCAAAATATCATTTTGTTATTTGGAGATTCACCTCAACTCAATTTCTGACTTCACAGATGAGAGCAGCAGTTTCTGAAAAACAGCCTGGTCAGAAAAGCTGCCAACTTTCAGCAGAAAATGTGCTTTAGTGGTTTACATGCTTTCTGCTCGATTGGTCCCTTATGCTCAGGCTTTTTTGCACTCAGGTGTCACAAAATACTTGTGACAACCCATGACACATTTGCCCACCCTTGCTCCTCTCTCTTTCTTCTGGGCTGCATCTCAGTCCTTACCCTTTTCCGGCTTTGTCTATTGAGGCTGCAACAAAACCCAGCAATTCTGAGCCATGATCTGCACCCCAGGTAGATTTTTTACAGCAGTCACCAAAATGGGTAGAATTCTCTCCATTTTCCTTAGATATCTGTGCCTGAGTTAGTTGTCTAGATTGCTAGTGTAGAAAGGCAGAGATGAAACTGAGGCATGGTTTACCTTAGCCTAAAATAGGAATAGGTGCCTACAGAGAATTTTGGCCTGGAGGGGCCTTTGTGACTGAACTGGAACCAACGCAGCTGCATCATAACCTACATCCATGGTCTACCTAAAACTCATTGAGCTGATGCCAGTCCCAGCTCATGCAGCTAGATGGGAAGTAGCTTGTTCGAGTCTTGTTGTTGTTACTGGTCTCATCCGTGAAAACCGCAGGTATCTTGTATGGAGGTCTCCAGTTCAGAATTACAGACTGTTTGAGGTGGGAAGGGACCTCTGGAGGTCATCTTGTCCAATCCCCCCTGCTCCAATAGGGTCACCCAGAGCTGATTTTCCAGGACCGTGTCCAGATGGCTTTTGAATATCTCCAGGTTGTGGAAGACTCCACAACCTCCCTGGGCAACCTGTCCCAGCGCTTGGTCACCCTCACAGTAAAAAAGTGTTTCTTGATGCTCAGAGGGAACTGCCTGTGTTTCAGTTTGCGCCCATTGTCCCTTGTCCCATCACTGGGTACCACTGAAAAGAACCTGGCTCCATCCTCTTTGCACCCTCCCTTCAGGTATTTATATACATTGGTAAGATCTCCCTGAGCCTTCTCCATTCTGACCAGTCCCAGCTCTCTCAGCCTCTCCTCATAGGAGAGATGCTCCAGTCTCTTGACCTCAGTGGCCTTTCACTGGACTCTCTCCAGTATGTCCATGTCACTCTTGTACTCGGGAGCCCAGAACTGGACCCAGCACTCCAGGTGTAGCCTCACCAGTGCTGAGTCAAGGGGAAGGATCACCTCCCTTGACCCACTGGCAATGCATTGCCTAAAGTGGCGTTGGGACCAATATCAGCTGTGTCTGGAGGGGCTCAGACTCCCCACCAAACGGCTGTTGCTTAGGAGCAAGCCAGAGAAATTGTGTGCATGTACTTTTACCCACTGGAAATGAAGGCACTGAGATTGAGCCTGACCAAGCCAAGGAGGGAAGGAGGGTGAAGCTGTATTATGCAGAGGAGGGCAGTGCAATTTCTAGTGGTCATTGCTGTTCTGGTTCAGTGCAAGGGGTTCTCACATGTTATCCTCTCTTCTGCAGCAGCAATAAAAAGTGCAATAAAAAGACAAGAACATTGCAACGCTTTACTGTGACACTCTCTTCTGTCTCCTCCCCTATGCTGGTGGTAGGGCTCTGCACTCAAAATTCAAATGCAGATCACATTTGGCATTATAGCTGAATAAACTATAGGATTCAAAATATTCCTGGATCGCCCTTTAAATGGTTTCCCTTCTCGCTATGGCATACTTGGCATCACTGGGGATGGGATTTGCACTTCTGTGCTTGGTTGCTGCAAAGTTAAGCCTCCGTCAGTGTTAGCAGTTCAAGCTGTCTAGTCAAGGGAAAAGGAGAAGAGCAGCCACAGGCGACAGTTCAGGCCTCCTGAAGAAATCAGGTCAGCTGAGACAAGCTCTTCTGTGGGGGCACTCATAAACATGCTTGTCTAGCAGAACTGCGGTGGTGGGCTTAGACGCAGTCCAGTTTGAACCGAAGCCATCATTGCAACGGGAGGAGTGCACCCTGCTTTGCTTGCAGGTGGCCTGGCCTGACCTGGTTGTAAGCTGAGAGGAACCAGACTGGGCTTAAAACTTGGAGGTTTGAGTGCAGTGGGAAATGTTTCCACCACCTCTACAAGTCAATAACTGGGGAGAAGTGCACTCATGGTGGGTGGTAGTGCACCAGTAGGCAGTGGCACTTGTAGGACAGAAGGGAGGTCACGTTGAGGTGGAAACATGTCAGAAATGACCTGCGTTTATTAGCTTTTGCTATGAATGGTGTGTCCACTACAACATGAGGTAGTAGGAGAAGAAAGGGAAATATGAGAGTAACAATCAGGGCTTCTGAAAGTCCTTTTTGGAAGAGATCCCCCTCCTCAGACTTACAGCTGCTACCCGCAGATGTTCCTTAGTTGGAAGAGGCTCATGAAGCATTTTTTCAAGGCATTTTTTTTGCCAGGAAGGAGATGAAAATCTTAAAATAAAAATGTCTTTCAACTTCAAATTTGGAGTTGTCATTGTAATGTAATTCACACAGCTGCCAGAGAGGTTTTTAAAAGCGCTATTTACATGTGTGTATTAAAAACAGGGGCACAACATGACTATAAGAAATTCATTTTCCCGTTTTGAAGCTAGCAATTAAGGTTGGAACAAATGTTCATGTTTGTTGTTCCTTCTGGAGTCACTCTTGTAAAACTAAAGGAGAACCATTGACATGAAAGCTCTGTTGGTGTCATTACCACTGGGCTGCTTCGCTTTGTGGAACATCAGCTCTCCTCTGGTTAGAGTGCAGTTGTGTAAGGCTCTTAAAATCCTGTTGAAATCCCTGAAGCCTGTTAGGGGATCCCTCATTAAAAATGCTGGATGACAGTCTAAAGTGTCACTCGCTGTAGAGAATGAGCTTGTTGACAAGACCGCATTAAACCCAGCATTTTTTGCAAGCACAGTTTGCAAACCCAGAGAGACAGAGCGTAGCGTGTTCGTGTTTTCCTTCTTGTTTCTGTCTGGGTGGAAAACGGAAGAACACTCTGGGTAAAATGTCTCATGTTTTCAGCAAGAAAAAAATCTAAACTTAGTCTAGATTTTATGTACAAGAGAGGAGGTTAAAAAAAAGACAGAAAAGCCTGGTTTGTAGATGTGTATCCTTCTGTAGCTCAAAGACAATATAAGATCATCATTCAGATGAAGGAAGTACACGATTGCTGCTAAAACAAAGAAAGTGGAAGGCATGCCACAGGAGGAGAAATTAAGAGAATATTTCAATGCAAATGTCCCTACAAAATCAAAATACATTTTTTTCACCAGGAAAAGATGTCTATAGCCCCGTTCTTCATGTGTGTGTGATACACTGCAGTAGGAAGTACAAGTGTTGACAGCGCAGGTAAAAGGGAGATACTCCCCTCTGGAACGAACGCAAACATCTGTGAGAAGCATCACCACCAATTTGAGGAGAACAGAATGTGGCTGCAGAGAAGAGATCCTTTCTGAGCACTGGCCCCTGCCTGGCGTCACAGGAGGAATTTGGCCAGACCTGTTTGGTTATGAGTCAAAGTTGCGCACCCTAGTTCCAAACGACTGGAGCTATAAACGGCTTTAAATGATTTTCAGGGGAGTTCAAAGATGAATAATGCATCCCTTCAGACTCATAAATGATCTTTTATTCACAGAAAATCAAAGCAATGTACAAATGTGATTGCTGGCCTTGGGGAGGGGAGTCTGAATGACTGCTTATCATTCACAGTAGCTACCAGAAGTGATGTGACATCTGAAAGGAAGAGATGAAAGCTCCATCACAATTTGTTAAATAAAAACCACCTTAATACCTCACTAAATAGCTGATAATCAGAGGTGCAGAATTCTAATCTGCTGTTCAGTGCTTCAATAGCAAAAGGAGGAGCTCATAGGCTACAACCTACAGAAGTTTTTCTTCCATAACTTCATGAAAGTTTGCTTGCAGTATCCATGGAAATTCCTCCTGACAGAAGTCAGGATTAAGACAAAGGGCCTGGCAAAATACCTGGAGTAATCTGTCTAATTCTATGCATTCCTATTCTAAAATCTTAAGCCAAAATTAAATAGGTGTAGAAAAGGGGGATGGAGAGTGATTTGTAAGAACACAGATTTTTTTTTTATTTATTTATCCCAGCAGAATGAAAGCCATAATGAGATGTTTCCCCCTAAAGTAATAAAACTCACCAGAGACTGAAGTCAATATACACACAAGAAAAGACAGGTATGCACTACTTCTAAATAAAAGTGGATTGGGAACCTTCTACTGACCCCCATCTCTTCAAAGGAAGTGTTTGGAAAAGCTACTTACAGGAGGAGGGAGCCTGGTTATCTTAAAGGTAGCACATGGTAAATTTATTGAGAAATCATGGGATGCCATGCATCAGACTGGAAAGGATTGGTCTCCAAACTGGAAATTCCTCCTTGTCCTGCCACAGTAAGTCTTTGCTGCTCAAGACACCGTGCAGGCATTACTGAATGTTTTGTCCGTCACTGCAATCTGTTCTGTTTGGTTTGGTGGCTTGAGTTTCAGTTTAGTGAGTAGATCCTACCCCATGCAGGTTTGTATGGTTCTGGACTCGGATCTGAACACAAGACGAGAATCTAAACTCGACCCTTCTGGTTTCAGAAGGCAGGAGGTAGGGAAGGTTACATGCCTGCCTGAAAAGTTCATTGCATAACTTAAAAACTTTGCATTTAATTACAAGACCATTTTTGCTAATAGATCCAGGAGGAAAATAGTTTGATATTTAGCATTTGTGGCCTAAATAGACAATTAACCATAAGACTAATTTGCATATTTCTTAACACTATTAAGTTTGTCTGAAAAGACGTAAATGTCTCTTCTTTTCTTACTCTGTAACACTGTGAATTTTGAATTCCTGTCACAAGAAAGAAACATAGAAGAATGCAGAGGGAAATTAACTTAAGTCTGAGGGCAAAACAACAGATCAATAGTTAATCCTTCAGTGTATCTCCTCTTTTGCGTTAGCGGAGGCACCAGAAGGTGAAGGGCTGAAGTGCCGCCGGGCTCCTCGTGCTGTCTGCCTTTCACACGCGTGGCTCTCGAAGGATGCCAGGGCACGTGTGTTTGTGTGTGTGAGCCCTTCCTAGTCTCCTGTTGAGGTTTTCCCATTGACAGCAGTTTCATTTCAACAAATGAATAATATTTTAGAAAATTTTATCGATCGGTACAAGAAGCTCCACAGTGGCAAATATTAAAAGTTTATGGTGCTGACAGTGGGTGATGAGAAAGTGGAAGCCGTTACGCAGAGGAGTAAACCTGTGTTGTCCTGTGTAGCCTCTGGGGACTATTTCCAGAGAACCTCCTGCTGCCGGCACCCTGACCCTGCCAGTGACACCAACCCTGTGCTTCAGGAGGCCAGCAGCCGAAACCTTCTTGGCTTAAATACACAGTGGACTGAGCAGCACTTGAATAGCCCTTCGTGCTCTCACCCTGACCAGAGCCCACTCCTGCCCCCTGCCCTGCTGAGCTCTGCCAGCGCAGCTCCTGCCCTCTGCACTGTCTTTCCTCTGGAGAGGACTTCTCCAGTGCCTGGTGTGGGGTGTACTGGGCAGGCAATAAAAACGGGGAAGGTTTCTGAGTGGGTCCCAGCAGCACGGGTGGGTGGCAGGGCGGTGGGAGGAGATCCTCTGCCAGTGGAGGTGGGGACACGCAGCTCCCGGGATGTGGCGCCTCCAGACTCCGGCTGGAGTGGGGACATGCAGGTCCCGGGATGTGGCGCCTGCCTCGTGGGGCAGGCATGGGCCAAACTGCACGTCATGATGTGTGGGTGTGTGGGACCACCGCGCCATTTGGTCACGTATCTTGCTCTGAGGAATGTAGCTTTGGGCTTCTTTGAGAAACAGCCCCTGGCCTCCGGCTCTGCCTCTGCAGGCAGACTCCTGCCCACCAGGCGAGCATTTTCCATGTGCCTATGCTGCCTGCCTTCCAGTTATTCCCACAACTGCCAGTCTCCCTTGTTTGTAAGGGACCAAGTGCTGGTCTTGGTTCATCAACAGCAATGCGGAGTTGCCGTGTTACGGGCAGCCAGGAAGGACTTCGGAGTGGAGCCCATCTGTGTCGGTGCTGACGGAAATTCCCCAGAGCTGCACGCTCTGTTCTGGCCTCTTGCCTGCCCTTCTAGGGAGGGTATTTCCATGCTGAGCTAGTCAGAGTTGTTTGTGTTTTGCCATGTTCCCAAGGCAATAAGCATCCTTACCACATCTATTTGCTTACTGGGCATCCAAAGTGAACTTCACGAAGCTCAGCTGACCTTCTCCAGCAGATAAAGGCACCCAGGGCCACTGAGAGAGGAAGGACAACAGCACATCTTGCTGGGTCACGGGAACAGGGGATGGAGGGTCCAGCAGGTGAGACCAGAACTGGGAAGCCAGGGTCTGGGCCACAGGCTGAGCCGAGTGCCCCAGCACAGGTACCACGTGCCCCACTGAGACGATGTGGAGCATTGGGAGAGTGGGGTGTGGTGACTGCCCTGTTGAGCATCATCGCTGGCTGCTACTGCTGGGATGAAGCTGGAGTCCCTCCGTACAGCAGCTAAGGTGGATGGAGAAATGTTGCGTGGAGCCTGACAGATGGGACTGTGCAAGGCCACCTTGCCCACATCTGCTCCTGCTCACAACCCACCTCCATTTCTGTCTGCCGCTAAGAGAGAATTTAAATGAGAATGGGCTGATCTGCGTACCCAATCAGAGATGGCCCACACAAGTCAGCTGAGACCAAGTGTCTGCCATAAGCGGACACCCAGGACCCCCACTGGAGAGCTGGCCCGGCTGGCTGACACCGTCAGATGCCAGCGGTGGGTGTGCGATGCGGCTGAGCAGTGCTGAGCAGGTGCGGACGGCTGGGGGGAGCCCGCCAGAGAGCACATGCTTTACATCCTTCAGCCTCGGCTCTTCTTGATGTACTGTTTCAGAGTGAAGGCATGAAGCTGTTAAATGAGACCCAAATTTTAGACTTTGCTGTTGTAATGGGAAAATGTATGTGTTAAGTATTAAATGTGTGCTGAGTTAAATAACTCCAAGGCTGGAGGGAAGAGGGGAAGAGAAGTGTCTGATGGCCAGAGCTGGCAGTTAAAGGGCTTTTGAGTTCTGTTCCTCTTCCTGCCAGTGATTCACTGCATGGCTCCAGGCGAGACACGTAACCAAGCTGAAATATTTTCTTCCAGCTGCAAAAGAGCTGTAACGCCAAATACAAGGAGGGCCTCTGAGGTTTAACTAATTCCAGTTTACAGAAAGCCTTGAGAT
This sequence comes from Platalea leucorodia, assembly GCF_965183815.1. NCBI lineage: Eukaryota > Metazoa > Chordata > Aves > Pelecaniformes > Threskiornithidae > Platalea > Platalea leucorodia. Next base: position 17,172,037 of record NC_138831.1, read on the forward strand.
CCTCACTAGGAAGCTGCTGGAGAAAGGCAAGTATTACAGTATTTCAAACTACTGTTCATAAACAAGCTCTTCGGCTTCACATCGGTGAAAAGCAGTGCCTGGAACTGCCTCTGCAAACAGCCCCAATGAAGGGGGTTGGGACGTGTGGGAAACGGATGTGAAACCACAGCAGGAGAGACAGCAGCAGACTCCACTGCTTCTTGTTGCTGCATCTGGAGGTGGCTCGGGCAGGCAGGTTATGGGGTGTACCAGCAGAGAGCAAGCTTTCCCTGCTAAGAGGGTTGAAGAGGCTGGAGAAAGCTTGGTATAGAGAGGTGTGAAGGTTGCTTTTATATAGGGTCAAGAAAAGGATGGGAATTATGTCTGGGCCCTTCTGGCATGTCTTTCTTGAAGGAGGAGCAGGAGGTGGGGAAGGCTTGCTCCTCTCAGGTACTGTGCTTGGTCCCATTCCTTGAAAAGAAAGGGGGACCTGAGGAGCTGTCTGAGAAGCGGCAAAGGCTACAGGCTGAGCACCAGTGCTGTGTGGGGGAGGGGGGAGCATGTGTGCTCAGCGGGGGAGCCGCAGGATGGGGCACACTCCCAATGGTATCATGAGGTGGGAGCAGGCTGTGAAGCTGCCTTGTGACAGAAGTTGTCCAAGCACATCAGAGCTTGGGGCGGTGAGGGGCATGCAAGATGATGGTGCTCCTGACCAGCTCCTGTGCTGGCTGAAGCTTTGTGGGTCTTCAGCAACTGGTTAATGTGGTTCCCCGCTGGGTGATAGAGCACAGCTGATGGAAAAGAAAGCGGTCAGCCTTCTGGCTGCTGGTAGGGAGTGCCCCACGCCTGCACCAGGCTGAGGGAAGGACAAACGAGCTGAGAACATCTGGCCAAAGCCCCAAAACCCTGGAATGAAACAAATGTCTAACTCTTTCTTAACTCTCCTGGTACTCCCCTTGTTGGCTAGTGCTGTCCGTGTCTGCTGAGCTATCTGGTTGGTTTTCCTTCCTGCTGGGCAGTGGGAAAGCCCGAACAGGGGCAGAAGCCAAGCTGTTTCTGCCAGGTTGCAACAGCCCCAGCGATGGGCCTGCGGGAGCCTGCGAGCAGCTGCTCAAAACCCTCTCTGGGTTTGGTGCCAAGGGCTGCGGCGCTGAGGAGCAGCTCTGCCCACTGCCCCAACCGGCCAGGCCTCGTGGTCGGGGCCATGACGCAGGGCTGGTGCATCCTCTAGCACTGTTTGCCCGGCGCCCGAGGGAAGGAGCCCATTAACCGGAGGCTCGGCTGTTACGGAGCCTGAAGCTCAGGGGTCACTCAGCCGGGACGCGTGCCCAGCTGCCGCAGCCCTAGCACAGGGGGAGCTGGAGGACACAACGTCGTTGTTTATCACTCACGTCCAGCAGTATCGTGAACCGACAGCTGGCTGTCAGGGGAGAACCGTCCTTACCACAGGGGCTCGGGGTCGAGCTGGTCCCCGGGCCTGCAGGCCCCGCACCCACGGCCCTCCTGCACGGCGGCAATGCAGGGCTCCCAGGCTGTGGGCCACAGGGCTGGAGGTGCCGTGTGGCAGGGAGGCCCTGGGAAGGGCCGGGAGGCAGCCGAGAGCCGCGTCGAGCCATGTCGGGCCCCGCCGGGCCCCGCCGCACCGCCCGGGAGGGACGCGGCCGCCGGACGCGCTGGGCGGGGCCGGGCCCTGCTGCCGCCCGCCCGCCAGGGGGCGCTCTCCTCGGCAGGGCACTCCCGCGTCCACGGCCCCGGCAGGGAGGCTCCGCCCCCGCCGGAAGCCACGCCCCTTCCCTGCCAGTGGCACGGCCCAGCGCCCCGCCCCGCCCCGCCCGCCGGCCCCGCCCCTCCGCCGCGGGCCGCGCGCGCGCCCCGTGCTTCCCCCCCGCGCGCAGCCGCCGCCTGCCGGAGCCGGGGCGGGCCCGGCGGGGGCGGGGCGGGGCGAGCGAGGCGCCGGGATCGCTCCGGCCCGGCCGTCACCGGCGAGCCCCGGGTGAGGAGAGGAGAGGAGGAGGGGGGCGCCGGGATCCCTCCGGCCGTCACCGGGGCGGGGGGGGGTCGCTGCGGGGGCGCGGCGGGGCCGGGCAGGCCAGCTCCGCTCCGGTCCTCTCCGGTCCCCACCCCCCGGGGCCGCGGCCTGCTGGGAGCCGGGGCGCGCCGGTCGGGCTCGCCGGCGGCGGTGGCGGCTCGCCGGGCCCCTCCCCGCTCCGGCGGCCGGGCCGGTGGCGGGGGCTGCAGCCTGGGCCGGTGCTGAGGGCGCTGCCTGCCGCCTGCCTGCCGCCAGGCAGGGCCGAGAGCGGACAGGCCGGCCGGCTGCCGCCCGCCGCCGGCACTTGTTGGGGCCGCTGGGGTCAAACCCTCCCCTCCGCCTGGGTGCGGGCACCGGGGGGGACACGGCCTCCGGGCCGGGTGAGCTCTGCTCCTGCTGCCCCGGAGGAGGGCAGGGGGGAACCTGACTGTGCCTGCCACCGGCAGGGAGCGAGCCACGGGAACTGGGAAGAATAGCCAAAAATACCCTCTTCTCCGCTGGGGCTGGCCGTCTTCAGGCCCGTGGGCTGGGCGTTGGGCTGGCGGCTCCCGGAGAATCACCAAACCTGTGGTTTATAAGTAATAAATCTGTGTCGGCTGTAGGGAGGAGGCAAGGTGCTGCTGGGAATCAGGGCGGGCGTACAGCTCTGGCCAAGCTGTAGGTCCGGGGGTGCTCTGCTCCGAGGTCAGCCGGGAGCAGCACCAGGTGCGGCTCGGGTGTCCTGGGGAAGCTGGCCCGGGGTGGGACACGCCAGCAGAGCTGTCTGCAGGACATCGTCCCCCTTCGCCATTGCTTTCCAATTTGCATGTTTCTAGGTCCCCGTGCATTCAGCCACAGAGTTCTGGGAAGAAATCTTGGCCTTTGGGGTCCTGCAGGAGAAGGTGCTCCTTGGTCACCCCTCCTCTGGAGAGCAGGTCCAAGGTGACCGGATGCCTCTTGGGTGCTCTGCCGTCACTCTGTTTTGCTTTTGGCCTCGTGAGTTAGGAGGGAAGCAATGATAATTATTTTTTCCTGCTGCAGCGCCGCGGATCCCCCACCCCTGGTGGATCAGATGTCGTGAACCGTTTCTGGGCTGAGCTGGTTTTTCAGGTGAGTAGGGCTATGGCGTGAGACAGTGCCCGGCCTGGTGCTGCCATGGCACCGAGAGCGCAACTGGCAGTGCTGGCTCTGCAGGGCTTGGTTTTGCTGCACCCCTGCTTGCCAGGGTCGGGCAGAGCAGAGCTGCTCACGGTTCCTACCAGGATGTGGCTTTTCTCTCACCGTGAAGCTGAGCAAGCAGCAGCTGCTGTGAACGACTTTTTTTGGACAAAGTGTGTTTATAACACAGAGGTGAAGGTGAATTGTTTACTTCAACCTTTGATTTCAAACCTAGCTCCGGTGAAAGTCCCAGGGGAGCATTGCAACCAGTCCTTGTGACCAGAGCTGTGTTTCAAGGGAGAATAAAACACAAACAACTCTCCTGCGATGGTTTGGATTGCAGCTCCCCAGAGTGGTTGCACTTAGTGGGTGAAAACTAGCAGGAGGCGCCTGCCAGGCTGCTGTGTCCTGCAGTCAGTGAGAGAGAAAAGATGGGAAACAAAACAGGAAGCCTTGCTTGGAGTTATAAAAACTCTTTTAGGTTAAAAAAAGCCATCTGAAAGGAATAGAGGTAATTAATTACACCTGAGTGTGTTGAGGATGCTTTTTCTGGCTAAGTCTTCAGCTTTCTCCGAGCTTCTCTGTGTGCTTGGATCCAGATGCAGGGCTCAGCTCTGAACCGGTGTGGTCGTTGTTTAGGTCATTAAAGACCTGGGCTTCTAGACTTTTTGACAAAGGGCCTGCCCTGGTCACAATGTTGGGTCTGGTATCTGTAAATGATAAATTATCTGATTATGGTCCTCTAATCCTAGTACTGTGCATCTGTTGGGTGGTGCGGGCTCCTAGGGTGGTTTTCGGTCTCTTCTGGATGCAAGGCTGGACATGAGGGGTGTGGCTGGCTCTGCGGAGATGAGGACAGTGCCTCCCTGTCCCCCCTTCATAACCACCTCATTCCCAAGAGGTGCTGAAGCAGTATAATTTGTACCTGGTGACCAATTGGGAAAGGCTGATGCAACATGGGACTAATATACAGGAGGTTTCGGGGGGGGGTTTCCACTGTCTTTAAGCTTCACACATAACAGGAATTGGAAGTGGGTGTGTTTTGCTGCAAATAAATAGCTTTAGAGAGCGATTGCTTGCCTGAGTGCTAGCTTAATTCCCCTCCTTTTTCTTCTGTCCTCTTACCGCTCGTATATCAGGAAGCATGGAGCACCACGCGTCCATCATGTCTGACTGGGTGCTCCTCGGGCTGATTGCGGCGCTGGTCATGCTGCTGCTACTGACCGTCTTCGGTTTCGCTGTCTACTCGGGGCTCTTCACGGAGGTGGTTGTGAGTGCTGGCTCCCCGCCTGTCAGCAACATCACGCTGGCCTACAAGTTCAGGGTGGGCCCATATGGTGAATCTGGGCAGCTCTTCACAGACGGCTGCAGCATTTCTTCGAAGCTCTGCTCCATTGGTGTCTACTACGACAACCCTCACACGGTAAGGTGTGCCTGGTGGGGCTGGCAAGCTCTTGTGGTCAGCACCCGGGTTCCTGGCTCGGGGTGCTCCCTGACTGTATGTCAGCCACTTGCAGCTCATCCTCTGCAGATGAGCACTGGGCTTCACGAGGTCTCCCAAATATGCAGAGGATGCTCTGTGGGGAAAGGCACCTGAAAGCAGATGGTTTCTTGGATAACCCTAACTGGAAGGCGCTGGGCAAGCAAAGCTTGCTGTCTTCTGATAGCTCCTGCTGAACAAGTTATCAGCAGAGTAACAGATCTGGTTATGGAGCAGAGGCCAATGTCCATGACCCCAAGGTGAGGCATTCCTCGGCAGATCCCCTGGCTGCAGGAAGTGCAGCCGAGGTTCCTTCTAGACTTGCAGCTCTGTGGTTGAAAGCAGATGGTCTCTTCAGCTTGCTGTGTCCTCATCCATACTCCTTCTCTTGTTTCTAGTGCTCTCATGTATTTCTGAGCTTCCCTGTAGTCCTTTCATCCCCTGAGAGTTCTTACTGAAACCTCAGGTGGTGCATGCTGAGGGCTCCTGTCTGATGAAAGTTACTCCATGATGTTCTTCAGGCTGAGAGGTGAGCAGAAAGTGCACTGCCTGATGGCTGCCAGCCAGAGGCCAGAGCTAAGTACTCTGGTGGGTACGGTCCAGGACAAGGAGCAAAGAAAAAAGTGCATCGGAACTTGCTGGGGGTTGAGGAGCCTGGCTGCTGATGCTCGCTGGCACTGGGGTCTCCAGATAACGGCATGTGGGCACTTGTCCGTGGCAGACAGCCTGGCTCCCCAGTAATTCTGCAGTAGCTAGTGTGACTGTGGAGGAATGCTGTTGGGGGAAGGGATGGCAGGGTGGCCAGCAGCCCTGTGCATGTGCTTGGGCACGTGTGCTGGGGGCTGGCGCGGGGCACAGTGCTTGGGCTGATACTTCTTGCCCAGTGCTTCTGCCCTGGGGGTGACTGGCCCTGCTTTAGGAACCCTCGTGGGCCACATAGTACCTGCCCCTGTTTCATTGCTTGCAAGATGGTGCTCCCAAGGGTTGGACCTGCTTAGAGGGAACTTGTCCATGAAAATGTAGTGCTGAGTGGCTTCTTGGAGCACTGTGTCGGGAAGAGGTGAGAAAACACTGAGCTGACTGTGCTCAGTGCAGGCTGGTGCGCTCAACCACCTTGTGTCTTTGTGTCCTGTGATGAGCTGACTTACCTTTACCTTCCAGTTTTTGTTTCTGGATCACAGGAGGCAGAGAAGAGACACCCTGCAGTGCCTCTTCCTGGCCTGGAAAGGGGGGTGGCAAAGAGGACTTCCCCCCAGGATGAGCCAGGCAGAGGCAGGGTTTGACTAGACATGCTTGGACACTTTTGTCTGCAAGAAGTGTCGTGTTTGGAGCGGGTGAGGGATGGGAGCCATGGGGAGTGCCTGGTGTGCTAGGGCCCATGTGGTCAGAGCGGCCAATTCCCCCGCCACTAATTTGTGTCCTTGTGTCGAGGTCCTCTTCTGGAGCTGAGAACCCCGGTGCTGCTGCTCCTTCCCCCGGCGTCTCTGGGGGCGGGGTGGTTGATGCTGTTGGAAGGGCTCAGTGTCTGTGCTTGGTGCTGCCCTGCTCCAGGGATGTGATGTGGACATGCCTGTGGTTGCCCTGCAGACCTTTTCTGCTTGGGTGCCGTGCCTTGCCTCTCTGTTTGCCAAAGCATGGGCTAGTGAAAGTTTGTACTGCTGTGGCCCACAAGTACTGATAAAGGTATTTGTGGTGACTCCTGCCGTGGCTGGCACGGGGGAATGCTTTCCCTGGCAGCACCAGGTGACGCCGGAAAGGAGCGGCTCCTACATGACCCTGGGAAGTTGGGCTGTCCATGCAGGGTGAAGCTGCCTCGTCTTTCTGGTCCTGTTGCTTTTCTCCTCTTCCTGCAGCTGCTGCATCTCTGCCCTCACCCTGTGGTGAGAGCAGGCAGTGGGGCTGCAGACCTTGTCTCTGGGTCTCCAGTGGTCATCCAGGGTTTTGGAAGCCAGCTGTTTCTCCTTTCCTGGTCGGGTCTCTTGGGAGGAAAAGATCTTCTCTGCCAGCATGGCTGAATGATATCTGGTGGCCAAGGAGGCTCGTCTTGGTGTCAGTGACTGGGGGAGGTTTCTCTGGATTCAGGGCTCAGCAGATGGAGGCAGCTCTTGGCCTGCTGTGGTCAAGGCTCACCGGGACGTCTGCCTGGTGGCCCAGCTGATGCCCAGTGTGAACTGGAGCATGCTGCTGGATCTGGAGGCCCTCTTTTGCCTCCCTGCTGAGTGGTCTGTACTTGCTTGCCTACAGGCTGGCCGCTGATCCAGCGTGGGGTGCGAGTGCCTTCAGCTGGTGTGCGAGGGGAGCTCCTTGCACGGGGCAGGATAGCGTGCGGAGCTACAATCCATGGATTATAGTGAGTTTGTGTGGGTCTTGATGTTTTGGAGGGTGCATGTCCCCAAGTCTGTGGGTCAGGCTGGAAGATCCTGGTTGTGATGCTGGGCAGGGGAATTCCCTCCCTCTTGGAGCCTCCTGGACAGGTGGTGTTCAGGATGGGCCTAGCAAAGGCTCTGGGTGCCGCATGTGTGCGGAGCGAGCCTGGAGGGTGCTGGAAGCTCGCAGGGACCAACAAAGCCTATAATGTGCCTCTGCGGCCAGGCATCCCAAGCTGTGGAGCTGTGTGGTTAGCTCTTGTGACAGAAGCCTTACCTGCCCTCAAAGGCTTGGCAGGCAGCCCTGCAAACCTTGCCTTTCTCTGGAAGGGCTGCCTTTGCTCATGACATTGGGCAGGTGACATTAGCCTGAGCCTCCTGCCTCCATAGGTGCTGTGGTGGCTGGGGCATAGTGGGGCTGTGCAGGACATAGCTGTGGTGTCTGGGGCTCTGCATGGCAGCAGGAGCCTCCTCTTGCCTGACACCTGTGAGCACACCATCAGACCTGGGTCTGCTGGAGCAGCCAGGGTGCTGGTGGGACCTTCTGTGGGCTGATCTGTGGCTCCTGAATTGGTTCCCGCAGAGATCCATGTCTCACCGATGGGCAGGCCAGACCAGGCAGGGTGCTGGGAGTGAGGATGTCCTTGGGCAGGGTGGGCAGAGGGGTGCCTTGCCTCTGGGCAGGTGAAGAAGGAGCCAGTTTTGGGTGGATAGCTTGGTTGGGGGCTGCAATGCTTGTGCCTGGTGTCCCGTGGGGTGACCCTGTGTGTTTGTACCCGCTGTAGCCATGATGGCATGGGAGATGGTGTGCGCTGCTGGCTCCTTGTTCCTGGAGGTCCAGTGGGGTGGGATTGGTCACTCAGGCTGCCTTTCCCCTGGGAGGAAGAGATGACCTGCTCCTCTTCCTCCTCGTTGCTTTCCTGACCTCGGTGAAGCACCCTCTGGCAGAGGCTGGTCTGCCCGGATCTGTCCACCCACTACGGATGTTGACTTGTTACCAAAAATAGACCTTTTGTCATCAGGCAGCAGAATGTGCTCGCTGCCCGCTGTGTCCCACGGTGTCCCTGGCTGACTGCTGGCAGGCTCTGGCCAGACAGCTGCATTGAGCCTGATTCTCGGCCACCTGGGGGGTTTGGTGCCCCGGTGCTGTGGCAAGATGGGGCTGATGACTGGCAGGTGCCAGTGCGGCATTTGCTATGCTGGCGGACTCGCGGCCAAAGGAGGCTCTGGCTAGGAGAAAGGACGAGGATGCCAGAGCTGGAGACCAGTGGCTGTGTGCCGGCTCTCGGCTGGGAGTGGGGCTGGGGGTAGCCCCATGGCCTGAAGCATGTGGGCTGCCTTGGGGTCATGCCGGGCCTCAGGGTGGGGGGGGCTCCCTGCTAGCTCCTGGCTCTCTGGCATTCACGCAAGGATGCTCGCCGAGCACTGCCAAGCCCCTGCCAGCAATGTTTTATGTGTTTTAATGGACAAGATTAATATTAATTTGCACTTTTTTTCTTTTTCCTTTTTATTTAATATTTAGCAACCCAGAGGACTTCCCCCTCCTTCTCCCACCTCTGGCAGGAACAAAAATAACTCCTCAGCAAGGACGGGATGTGGCTGGTGGGTTTGTGCTCAGCTCCAGCCAGGCGCTTCTGCTCACGTTTAGCTGTAGGCACATGCTAGGGCCTTTTGCCTGCAGTCCACATGTTTGCGTGCTCAACGACCAGCCTGTGCCCAAGCATTGGATGGATGAAAACGCTCTCTGAATGCAGGAATGGGTTTTGCTCCCATTGGCAAAGCTGCTGAATAGGTTAACTAATAATTTCCAAAACTTCTCTATTGGGATGCTTGGGGGAGCAGAGGCTTTGATCAGCACCTGTCCATCCCAAAAGGACAAATTAGTTAGGGGAAGGCTGGTTTTAACTGGAGTATTTCTTTCCTTCCCTTGAGAGGGACTTTGCCAGGCAGGGGAGGAGGCAAATCTGCCTTGCTGCTGCCCTTGAGAAGGTGCCTGCAGGGCTGCACGCTATGAAAAAGAAAGTTAAAAGGAGAAGGGAGGAAGCAAATGTGCCTGGCCTGAGTGGTGCTGCTGGCTCCCGCAGCTTGGGTCCCTCCATCGGTTGCTCTGGGGCCGGGGGTGAACTGTCTTTGCTCAGGACATAAATGGAGTTTGCATATTTAAAGGAATTTTATCTAGATTTCCCTTATCTCCTTGTTTCATCTGGGCCTTTTCCCATGGATGCCTTTTACTGCTGCCTCTTGCTGTCTTTGGGGTGCATCTGCTTCTCCTTCCCTGCCCCAAGCAGCGATGCTCGGCACAGCCCTGTCTGCAGCTCCCTCTTGCAGCACAGGAGGGCAAGAGCGAGCCGTCAGGCACGCCAGTCCCCAGCCTGATGCCTGCTGCTGCTTCTGACAGTCTTTTTTCTTCCTTCCTATTTACGTCTGCTTGTGTTTCCCCTCCGGGATGGTCCTGCCGTGCAACATTAAAGGGTGTTTAAGGGAAAAGGAGAGCAAGGAGTGCGGTGGGGGACAGTTATGCTGCAGGAGGAGACGTTGCTGAGCTTCAGCACAGGCAAAGTTAGGGATGAGATTGGGGAGCGCAGAGCGGAGATGCCCTTGGGGGACACATGGGGATGGGAAGCGGTAGCACGCTGGCCTTGTGTGCACCCTCTCTCTGCCTCCCACCATCCCCGTGGGAGCTTTGTGATGCCAATGCCTGCAGGGTGTCTGTCTGTCTTGCTGCCACTGTTGGGCATCCTGGCATCCGTGGACTGTCACTGTGCCAGGAGCAGAGCCTTGAGCATACCCCTTGCTGGGCTGGGAACCCTGCAGCCTCCTGTCTTAACGGGAGGCATCGCCAAATCTGGAAAGAGAGCATGTTTTATGTTTTGCATGTTGTTGGGGTCCAGGATGGAAGGGGATGTGTTTCTCTTCATGTTGCTACAAACAGTTTGGTGACTGCATGCAAATCTTACATGCCTCAGTTTCCCCACCCCTAAAACGGCGCCAGACTGAGTGTGCCCACCTAGGTGGGACCCAGCAACCTCTGGATTTCTCTCTGGCTTAGTGCCAGCGGCCCATGCTGGTGGGTTGCGTGTCCGGGAGGCTGCTGGGGCCGGCACTCCTGCAGGGTGACCTCCTTGGGGTGGGATAGAGGCAAGCTGGGCAGGTTGTGGTCGCATCTTTTTTTAGCCCCCGCCTGGAGTGACCAGGGGTGTCCTGCAGATGGGGATGGTGGTGAGCATGTCTCAACAGTCAGGTCTCTGATGGGGATGGCCAGGAGAGGCACTTTCTGCAGTGGCTGTCAGCCGGGACGGGTTTGGGTCAGCAGCCTGGTGGGGTTTGGTTCTTCTCTGCTGCAAGTCCCTCTGCCCTCCAAGGAGGGGAGCAGTGCCTTCCCCACTGGGCTGTGAGCTGGGAGGAGCAATTTGGGCTGGGATCAGTCTTGGTTAGGAGCAGGCAACTGGTTTGATGTGCCCGGTCATGCTGGGCCATTGCATTTACCCTGGTTCATGGTGGTCTCCTGCCTCCATGCTCAGCAGGTTGAGGTTTTGGCCGCTCTTAATCCTCTCTCTTCTTCTGATGCCATCTGTCTGTTCCCCTCAATCAGGTGCCTCCAGAGAAGTGCCGCTTCGCCATAGGCCGAATCCTGAGTGAGGGAGATGCAAAGCCATCAGAAGAGCAGATCAAGCGGTTTCAGAAGTATGGCTTCAAGATTTTCTCCTTCCCTGCTCCCAGCCATGTGGTCATGGCGACCTTCCCGTTCACTACGCCGTTGTCCATCCATCTAGCAGTCAACCGTGTCCACCCAGCCCTGGACATCTACATCAAGGTAAGCAAGTGTGGCATGAAGAGGGTCGCACGTGTTCGGTGGGCTGTCAGAGGCTTCTCTTGCTGACAGCTGATGGGGCTGCTCTGACGTGTCATCTCTTGATGTCTTCCCTTGGGTCCTACCATCAAGATCTCCTCTTTTTGCATTCTGGCTGGTAGTTCCCCAACAGGGATGTCCTCCCATTCGCTCTGTAGGCACAGGGGTGGTTTTTCTGCTGTTTTGTGTTTACGAGAAGCAAGTTCTCATCTGATGATTTGCTGCTCTTCTCCTTAACGCAGAGATAAAAGCTGCTTTTCCCCTTGAGTGTCTTGCTTGTTGTTAGGATCTGGCAGGTATGTGGCCCTTCAGTGTAACGCATCGTGCCCTGAAACTTGTTTCAAGTGCCAGCTTCATTGATGGGGCAGCTGTCTTCTGCAGGGGCGGGAGGAGAATTTAGAAACTTTCTGGGCTGTGCGTTTATGAAGACTTGGTTTCAAGCAATGCATTGAAATTTGTGGCCCTTGACCCTGACTGGGCAGCCAGCTGCTGTGGGCTGTGTTTGCCCTTGCCCCTTAGCGGAGCAGGTGGCCATCCCCTGCTGCATCTGGTCTTCTTGAAACCAGCTCTGCTGCCTTGCTCTGGCTGCCAGACCAGCTGCAGCAAGGGTGTTCCCAAGCAGCACCACATCTGACACAGACACCTCCAGATCCAGGCTTTGTAGAGAGCGAGGATGGTCCTGGCCAGCTGGATGATGGAGGGAAGGGACTGTCCTTCCTGGTGGGGGAGGATGCTGGGGAGGGGCCGGCGCTCAGCCCCTGGCTTATCTGACTGTCGAGTTCTGACGCTTTCGTTTGTTCGTGTTGAAACGCACTATTTATAAACTTGCTTTTCCTGGCAAAACTCCCAGCCCTGTGGGGGAACCGTGCGAATCCCTCCAGCCTGCGCTGTGCCGCAGGATGGCTGCCCGGGTGCCAACCCCAGAACTTCAGACGGGGGCTCTTTGCCAACCTTCTTGTCTGCCCCGGCCTGAGGGAGCTGCCTGCTGGTATCGGCAGAAGATACGTTGATGGTGGCAGTGGGTGAGACTGCCGCTGCTCGTGCCCTCTCACCATGCTGGAGAGCTAGTGGAGAGCAGAACCAGTTCCCCGTTCTCCTCTTCTCGGTCCATCCTTTCTCTGTCTCTTCCTGGAGCTCTGCTGGCTGTTTTGGTGCGGGGGGTATCGGGCACTGCTGCCAGCCCTGCGGTGGACACGTGGGCATGCATGGAGGGGGCTGGCGCGGGTGGGAGCATCAGGTTGGCTGCGGGAGTGCTCGGCGACGCGGGGCTGACGCTGCCTCACTTGGGGAAAGGTCCCGGCGAGCGCATCTGTCGCATGAGAGATGGAGTTGTTAGAGCTAAAAAGGGAACCACGGGTTGTTCTGGGAGCACCTGGCAGCATTTAATGGGAGCGGCTGATTTCGAATTAAAATAAATAACTGAAATCATACAGAAACGCAGCACCCAGGGCGGTGTGCAGAGGGAGGGGGCACATTTTGATCTCTGCCCCAGTCCCAACAGCACGTGTGTCAGGGTGCATGCCTGTGTCCATCCCCAAGTCCTGCAGCAGAGCACGGCCCCCCTACCCACATTAGACTGACTGTGGGGATGCAGGCAGGGAGACGATGGGGTCACCTTGCCAGCGTGGGGCAGAGGGGAGTGGGTGCTGCCGGTCCCTGCACGCTGCACCGTGGGGATGCCCTGGCTTCCTCTGACGTGGCGTGGAGGACTTTGGAGGCTGTTTGCAGCCACGCCAGCAGCATCCCTGCCACTTCTCCTGCATCCGTGCTGCTTTTCCTGAGGGCTGAACCACCTGTGCCCCTGGGGCTCTGCTGGCACTTCCCAGGGCAGAGGGAGGGGGGAAACTTTTTCATGGAAACAGGTGACCTGTGCCCGCTCGGTGGTGGGAATGGGGGTTGCCATGGAAGCAGCTTCTCCAAATAGCATCCTTCATCCCACCCCCGGCGCCCGGCTCCCTTAAGCAACCCGAGACAGCAGCGAGACAGAGATTTGCTTTATTTATTTATTTCACGCTGTGCCTGCTTTAAGAAGGGCACTGCTAATGAGAGCTGAGGGTCAGGCCTGCTGAGCGCGCAGGTCCCTCCACTGCCCTCCCATCCTGGCAGCAGCGGGGAGAAAGGGGGTGGGATGGCAAAAGCCAGGAGGCATGAAAGGGTGCTCAGCAGCAAAGATGAAACGCCAGCTCCCATGGAGAGAGAGAATTAGCTGAAGTGGAGGGAGGATGGCATGGCCGCCTAGTCATAGGAAGGAGTTATAGGAGAGCAGGGGATGGAGAGGGAGGTGGAGGAGGCATGGAGAGGGGTGGAAGGTGGGGAGGGAGGGTGGAGAAAGCTTGGGAGATGCTGAAAAGTGAGAGAGGAGAAGGGGACTGGAGGGGATGTATGGCGTGAAGGAGCTGAGGGTTTGAGGACCAGCTGAGGGTTTGAGGACCAGCTGAGGGTTTGAGGACCAGCTGAGGGAGCAGGCCTGCAAGAGGTGGTGGGGAAGTCTGGGGCAAAGCTGGGGAAGTCTGGAGGAAGCCCCACTGTGGGTGGCCCTCCAGTGCCCTTCCTGCAGCATTCCCTGAGGTTAACTGTTGGGGATGTTGAGCCCCGAGGCCGAAGGCTGGTGGACATGGAGGGGGAGCGTGGCTCCCTCTGGACTCACTGATGCTGCGCTGGTTACCGGGGATGCCCGTGGCTTGGGTTTCCCGAGCAGTGTGGGTGCAGTGGTGCTGGCTTTCAGCAGCCTGGGCTTCGTGTGTCCCAGCCTGCTGCTGCTTTGGAGGGACAGGGAAGATTATAAATTTTATTTTTAGCAATAATTAAAAAAATAAATAGTATGGCGGAGCCTTCTTTTGTTAGGGAAGGAAGGGAGATGGGTTGGCACGGAGCAGGAGGTGCCGTGGTCAGGCTGCCCTTGCAGCATGCCTCCTCGCCCCCGTGGCTCTCATGGGGCTCAGGAGCTGGCATTTCCGTGACACTTCGGGTACAGCGATGGCCTTCGGGATCTGTGGGGAAATGGCTGCAGCTGTCCCTGGCAGGTAAGTGGACGTCCTTCCCCTGGGATGGCAGGCTGGCAGCAGCAGCAACTTGCTGGCTAGAATCAGCTTTGGAGAAGTCCAGGAGAGCCTGCTGGTTCGTTGCTCCAAGCGCAGGTTATTTAAGGCATAGGCTGGGGTTATTTAGCGTCCCTCAAAAGCATTTCGTCCCTAATAGCTCCTGCCGATGGGGCATACCTGCCTGGCAGCAGGGACAGGCACTTTCCCGGGGCATACACTCCTGCTTCATGGCACAGCTGCTAGTCAGACCCAGCAGTCCCAAATTCTGGGTGCAAAGGAGAGCTCCTGCAAAGCTCTTCCCTGGTGGGGACCCTTTCTGACAGCTCTGGGAGTGGGTTATTCCCCTGTAACCTCCTGCCATTTCAAGGAGTGTTTATTCTGGCTTGGGTGTAACTAGCTCTCCACAGTGGGCTGCGTGTGCCTGCATCTCTGCGTCCGCGCTGACATCTAGTGGGCACTGCCAGGTGGGTGGGCTTGGATCTCCCAACCCCTGGGCTCCTCTGGCAGCTGGAGAGGTGGCTAATCGCATCTGAGGCGGAGCTGGCAGGTGTCTCCCACTGCAGCCCTAGAAAAGACTGGCTCAACTTGGCCTCCTTCCATGATGTTTTGGGTCAGTTTGGTGCTCTTTCCAGCCGAGGAGTATGTGCAAGTGGAGGGATGAAGGAGGAGAGCGATGCCAGCATCATCATGGCTGCCTTGCACCCTGCTCTGAACCAGAGCGCGAGCTGGCTGGCTCCAAAGTCTGACTCTGCCTAACTTGGAAAACTGGGGTTTAATCTCTTTAGCTGGTCCTGAAAAGGCATCCTCCAACTTTCAGCAAAAAGACCAGCTCTTTCCCTTCCCCTGGGGTCTGTACTAGGACGTTCCCCACCTCCATGGGCTTGTGAATCACTGCTTTACAGAGCACATCTCGAGCAGCGCTGGCTGTCATGGGCTCCGTGATGCCAGGAAGGATTTGGGAGGCTATCAGTTTGGCTCCTGCCTGGCACGGGCTGCCACGCTGCTCCGCACCTCTGCCCTCTGTCTATGGGGAGCCAAGGCAGGGTGCTCCATAAGGTGCTAGAAAGACATGGCTTGTTCCTGTTTGCAGCCAGGGTTATTCCTTTGGCCACTAGCTTGAAGCAAGCTTTGCTCCCCTTGTCAGCCATGGCAGTTTAGGATGCAGTCACCTCTTGCCTCTCTCTTTGATAAGCTAAATATACAGAGCTTGTCAAGTCTTCCACTGGCATATTATCCATATTCTCCAATCTTAATTCCTGGGTCCTTTTTTGGACCTTTTTATGGACCTGTTTTCAGCTTAGAAAGTTCTCTGACTTGTCAGTAGCACAAATGGATGCTTTATTTCAGCAATGGTCTTATTGCCGGGGAGCACAGATCTCTGGTGGAGATCTTGTCCCCTGCCATGGACCTCCCCCATCATGGGTTTGTTCTGAGCCAGCTAAGTGACTTCAAACATGTGCTACTGTCCTTCGATGGAGTTGTAGTTTCTTGATTAAAAATGGGAAATGGTACCAAGTCCTATGTCTTCTCCGAGTTCGAATGAATGGCGCGGGTGCTGGTTTGTTTATCAGTCAAGCCCACAATCCCCACAAAAGTAAATCACATTTGCCAACAGGATCTGACAGCTGTAAGCGTGTATTGGTTGGCATTAATTATGCTTGTCTCCTTTGCTTCCTGGTGATCTGGTCTGGTTGCAGCCATCCGTTTATTTAGCCTTGGCTAAGTCTTTGCCTGACCAGCCTGCGCTTGCCTGAGTCAGCTCTTTACCCATTTCCATATTGGCAGGTACAGGCTGCTGTCTCTCCTGGGACTTTCTAGCATCTCCAGCTGGCCAGAGATCCCCCTTTGACATGCGGACAGCTTGTCAGCCGGGACTTCAGCATGTTTTAAATGTATGTTATCTGGACCTGTGAGCCGTGCGTTATATCTTCCCATGGAAGAACAAACATTTAACCTGTATCCTCTGCCCGTGTTGCCTGGCTTTGTTCTGAATCCGTTGCAGGAATATTCACTGAACACTCCTCCATTCTCGGTGGCACCACTGAGGTTTCCCCTGGCTGATGTGTCCGGGATCTGTGCCATCCTTCAGACTCTCTTCCCCTACCCAGCGCCCCAGACGGCTTCTTAATGTGAATGCCTTTCTGTCTGTAGGGGACTGAGAACCTACACGTGGTCCTTTACAGCAGCTAAACCTCGGTGCCCAGTGCCCTTGTGAGTATGGCTGCACCTCATCGTTCCCCTCCTGCTCCCCTGACCGCGCTGCCACGGCTGCTGGCTTTGCTCAGATCTGTTGATGTTACTTTTCTCCCAGTTGTTATAAATGAAAGTCTGTGGAGCTGCGTTCCCATCCCAGACGGTTTTTGTTTTAAAGGCGAAACCATAGAGCGATCTTTTTGCTTGGCTGTGTCAGAGGGCTGGGGGTTGGCAGCTGGTAAAACATTTGCAAAGAGGGCTCAATTGTTGGGATGTTTTTCCACTTAAATTCTTTCTCCTGGCTGATTTAGTGTATTTATTTTGAGCTCTGTGAATGAAGCCTTTTTAAATACTAGCTTGCCGTGTGTGAGCGGTCCGGGCTGCAGTCTGCGTGTGCATGAGACCCGATCGCAGCGGCAGCTCCAGCTGATCAGCTCCTGCCCGAGGTTTTCCTCTGGGGGTCTAGAAAGTACTACAGATGCCCAGGCCTCTTTGCTGGTGCTGTTCCTCAACCATAGCTTTGCTTGTCCTCATGAATTCCTTTGGTCTCCTGGGAGCTCTGGGGACCACGGGCTGAAGACCACTGTCCAAGGTGTAGCCCTTACTGAGCCAAGGCCACTCAAAGTTGCATATCCATCTCCCCAGGGAAGACGAGGAGCAGAATACCTTTATCCAGAACTTATCACCGCCAACCTGGGCCTTGGCTGCCCTCAGTGTCTCATCATGTGGGCCTGGAAGGACTCATCCAGATGACGTTCTCCCTCCTTGCATCAGTGGTTCACCCTGCAGAATATGCCTGTGTCTTTCTGGGAGATGGAGCTCTCCATCGTTCTCCTTCCCTTTTCCTGTGCCCCAGCGTGACCGTGGGGATCAGTTTGCGGGTGCCTTGAGAGAGGTTTGGGGTGCTGGGGAGAGAGGTGGTGCCTTGGCTGCCTGGCTAGGTGGGGTGATCTTCAGTCTAAGCCCACATGCACTTGAATATAGGTCTGTAAAATTCCCAGGAAGACAGAAGGTTATCTGATGCTGCTGTTAAGTGGTCCTTGCACACCAAATAAAAACGGGGAAAAAAAGCCTTTGAGAGTCATAGAGGATTTGACATGTCTAACTCATATTGATGGCAGAGACGAGACCAGAGCTGACAGCATGACAGGCTGCTGGGCCCTTGGCTGGCAGGGGCTTGGAGTAAGGATACAGGCTCTGGTGGAAGTGTTTTGGGAGCCCTTGCATGTGTCTGCACGGGTCCCAAGCTGGGCTGTAGGTCAGGTCACGTGTGGCTTGTGCATTGCAGAGGGACCTCGCTAGCACCCGGTGCCCACCAGTTGTGTACCTAGGGGCTGCAGCAGTGGCAGGTTGGGGCCGTCCCCAGCGGTTGTCCCTCAGATACCTCTGGTGTGGGTGTAGCCACAGACCAGTAGCAGAATCATAGAATGCTTTGGGATGGAAGGGACCTGTAAAGGCTATCTAGTCCAACCGCCCTGCAGTGAGCAGGGACATCTTCAACTAGATCAGGTTGGTCAGAGCCCCATCCAGCCTGGCCTTGAATGTTTCCAAGGATGGGGCATCTACCACCTCTCTGTGCAACATCTCCAGTGGCTGGTACTTGGTTGGGATGGGGAGGTAGCCGATGATGGGAAACCCCGGGGAGGTGTGGGTGCTTGTGGCAGACAGTGCAGACAGACTCCTGGTGGAGGGTGAGAGTTTTTTCCTTTCCAGACTTTTTTCACTTTTGTAATTTTTTTTTTTTTTTTTTTTTTTTTTACCTCAGCATCATGGTCTGACTCAGAGTGGGATATTGATGACAAGCTCCCTGTTTTTTCCCCACTGGTGATAGCCAGCCAGCAGCAGGGTTTGGAAATGAGGGGAAAGAAACAAGACCCTACCTATTTTCTCCTCTTAGAAACAAAACCCAGCTCAAATGCTGCTCTGGCTTGGTTTATCCTATGACCAAGGAAGCCCTGAACAGTGTTGTCTTCGTTGCCTGTCACTCATATCCATGTATGCTACATAGTGAATCCTCCTTTAGGAACCCTGTTGGGCTTGGGGATGCGTTGGGTGTTTGCAGTCAGCTCCCCCAAAGGGCAGTGGAGCACAGCTTGATGCTTGCAGCGTCTCCCTGCAGCCAGAGAAACTGAGGCACGGGGGATGTCACATCCAACCTGCCATGTGCTGCTGAGGTGGCCACACTACTGCTTGTGGCCACAGGAAAAGAAGGGAGAGCAGAAGAGGGCGATGTCAGAGATGATTTTGGGCAAATGTTTCTGGTTGCCTGGGTCTGGTGGGTGTTGGGGTGTGTGGTGGTGCACGTTGAGTTCATCACACTCCCTCCTCTCACCTAGGCTTTACGCACCCTGTTTCTGCTGCTGGTAAAAGAGGTGATGTAAGTAGATGAGATTTTGGCCTTATTTTAGGGGAAGACAGTTTAAGGATGTGGGTCCCAGCAAGCTACAAGTCTCTCCGTGCCCATCCCTGGTTTCCCACCAGCCTGGTTGATGTTGAGGATGAGCGCTGGAGTAGCTTGGCCAGCAGTGTTGGAGGGCACCCTTGGCTGGTGTGTGCTCTCTGCCAGGAGCCAGTGAAGCTCTTGATCTTGGGCTGGGCAGAGCTGGCGAGGAGCGGGCACTGCAGTGCTCCAGCCCAAGACTCTCCAGAAGGTGACATGTAACTGCAGGACCTGGAGAGGCACCCTGAGGTGTCTCTGTACAGGCTTGGCGCCTTTGCGGGCACGTTCGTCTCCTGCTGACCGCTGGTTTTCAGCGGTCTCTCTCCAGCGAGGCCGCCCGCTTGCTGCTGGTTGGCAACCCCCAGCTGCATGTCACATCACATCAGTTGGCACATTTGTGGAGACTTTTATTTACTAAATATTTTTAGTGACAAAACCCTCGGAAGAAGTTTCAGTCCTGTGAGCACGAGCGACCTCGCCTTCAGCGCTGCACGGGGGAGCGGGCAGGGGAGGGCAGGACGCCCACGAGGTCAGGCTGGGAGCTGAGCCAGGTGGAAGGGATTTTTCATGGGCAATGTTGTTCAATGCCATAGGGACTTTTGGACTCTGGGTCAGCTCATGCAGCGGAGTGGGTCCGTTTAACCCGTGTCTGCAGGGAAATGGGCTCCTCCTGTGCTGCTAATAGAACATATGGGGATCCAGGGCTCTGTGTCAGGTCTCCTGCCACTCGCAGCAGGCATCCCCACTTTCTCACTTCTCCGGAGGAATTTGGCAGCCCCAGGCCACTACTCATCTGCTGTCAGTTTTTCCCTGGTCTTTACGGGCAGGCGGGTGCGCGAGCAGTGACTTAGCACTGGCCGTGCTTCACGTTCAAGCGCTGAGCACTGCCCTGGTGGAGCTAGCATGGCCGACTTGTGCCAGGCCCGCCAGCGTGCACTGGTTGGCATCTGTGCTGGCTGCCCGGCACATGCCGGCGCCATACCTGCCGCTCTGCCACCTTGTGCTTGCAAGTGCCTTTCCTCACGCAAGTGCACAGCTTCTGTTTCAGCTCTGCTATTCAGTTGCACGGGGGCAGGTGTAAAACTGCAGCTTTGGCGGCATCGCTGCTTTGAGCAGAAAAGAGGATTTCTGGCCAGCTTTGAGCTTCGGTAGTTACAAAGGCTCCTTCCCTCCCTCTGCAGCTTGTCTCGTGTGAAATCACCTGGTTTTTCCTCAACTTCTTTTTGACTCCGTGGAAGTGTCTGCCCTAGCAGCAGGCAGAAGAATCGTAGTCCCGGGGAAGCGGCTGGCATGGGATGCAGGCTCACAGCCACCATGGCCTCCCCAGTGCTAAGTGATCACAGAATGGGAATAGCCCAGGTTGGAAGGGAAAGATTGTCTGGTCCAACCTTTAATGAGAAAGGGAGCCTGGATGAGGTTATCTAGCACCCGATTGCATCTTGAAAGCCTCCGGCGGTGGGGACTCCACCGCATCCCTCGGGAGGTTGTTCCAGCTGGTGGCTCAGCCCCGGGTCTCTCCCACTGTGGGTGCTTTCCTGTGATGTCCAGCATTTTTGTCCTATTACCATCCCAGCTCCTTTTCCAGGAGCATTTCCAAAGGTGGCTCCTGGAAGGCGAGCAAACTTCAAGTGCCTGCATGCCAAACCGTGCAGGCATCCCTGATGGCCCGATGGCCAAAAGCCTGGCCCAGTGCTGCCTGTCAGCCGGTGGCCCTCCTGGGGGGCGTTTTCATCCCAGGAGGGAGCAAGAAGCCACCTCGCTCTCCCAGCTGCCGCTTTGGAAAGCTGGGGCTTTCAGCCTCGTAACGACTTACCCAGCCTTGCAAAATTGTCACAGAGATGAATCCGCTCAGACACAAAGATTTGCTCCCTCCTCGCCTTTGCAGTGAGGATTAATGATCACGGAGGAAGCTGAGGATATTTCATACGGCTGTCCAAGGGAGAGAAAGAACCAAAATGGTTTGCCTTGGGCAAGGAGGGGAGAGTAAAATACTACAATGCTTTTCTGTCAGATCTCTTTATCGACTCAATCTGTACGTGTGCGCTCCCTGGATGTATTTATAGAGAATCCCAGAGGATGCAGTCTGCTCAAAAGGTTTTCTGCGTTAGGCGTTGGAGACAGGTCCAGCTCTCACAAGCAGTGACACTGTCCCAAACCTTGGGGTCTTCCCTCCTTGCCAGCTAGTCAATTAATTTGAGGATGAGATTATTCTCTGCAATTATTTTAGCAGGGTCCTAATGATTTTTTTTCTGGGCTGGTTCTTCCCCGTAGCCCTCTGAGCCAGACCTTGCCAGCTGTGCCAGGCTTGAGAAACAGCAAAATGAACCCGATCAAATGTGAAACGGCTTCTTAGAAATACTGCTCTTTTCCAGCAAATGCTGTTGGCCCAGTTTCCCTGGCTGTGAAGCTCCCACTTTGAAACTTGTGGAGCAGGGAAATAATACATTTGAAAGCAGTGGCATTTTTACCTCCAGAAAAGGGACCATTGTGCTATGACTAACTGGCACTTTTTCAATTCTAGTTAGGTATAAAATGGTAGGAAACGCCCCACTTCAGGGAGGGCAGGAGAACGAAAACATTTCTCTTCTGCACTGAGTCAAAATATGGATGGATGAGTCGCGAGGTTGGGTGGTGATCAGATCACAGGGACGAAAGAACAAAATCAGTTCTTGCTCCTTCCCGTGCCGAGAGCTTATGTGCCGTAGGCAACGTGCTGGCTTTGCGGCGGCATTGGTGGCTGGAGCACTGTCGAGGCGTCCGAGCCCAGCTGTTTGCTCCGAAGCAGAGGGTCACACTGAAAGTCCCTCGGGGTCTCTTCTTTCGACAGGTCTATATATATATATTTATAACCCTGTCGTCTCTGCCTGCCTGCAGCAGCCGCTGCCCTTGGGATGCTGTTCAAGTTGATGCCGCTGCACACTGGTGGCCTTGGGCGGAGGCATCAGGCTGGAGGTGTCCTGAGCTGCCAGTCCTCATGACCGTGGCAGGCATGGTGGTCTGTGGAACTGCTCACGTCTTGAGGAGGCTTTCACGGGCTCAGTGTGTGCTTTTCCTCTGTTTATGCTGTTGCCTGGTGGCCGTCGCTCTGCCCACACCTGTAGGGACTCACAGCCTTTGTGGAGTGGATGCACGGTATGGAGAAGTACAATGGTTCAGTGCAGACCTGCGTACAGCCAGTACATCCCCTCTCGCTTTGAGGAGCAAACACGCAGTGCTGAACTCGGGTTGTCCTGACAGGCTGCAGAAAATCATGCTGCCAAATCCTGGCCCTCTTGAACTCCTCCGGATTTGCCAGGACTGGGTTCATCTTTGTGGTCTCCATCTGCCTCTGCTGTTGCAGGGCTCTGGAGCAGCTTGCAGCCTGGTCTGTGAGCTCCTTGAAAGAGGAAGGTCAAGCTGTGCTTAATTCTTGGCTTGCAGGCTTTTGGAGAGTGCCTGGGAGCCCTCATCTCCAGGACTCCTTTTGTCCCATTTCTTTTCCAGCATGTAGCAGCTTATTCCAGCCTCTCTGCTTCAGCCAAGCTGGGGAAAATCAGAGCCTTTAATAGAAACGTTGGCAGTTTGTAACTCCAGCACCCATGCCCGGAGCTGGCAGGGATGACTCCAGGTTAGAACTGCCCCGAGGCAGGTGATGGAGGTCTGCAGCCTGGTGGGGATGTCCGGGCTTCCTGAGCTGCTTTCCCTGCTCCATCCCAGGTGAGCAGCAAGCTGTGGCAAGCCTCTTTGCCTTTGTGGCCTGTGGACCGGGTCGGTAGGCGTCTGGCACCTCTCCTCTTTGCCCAGTCACATAGGAACGAGAAAAAGCATTCATTCCCCCGCTGTCAGACCACAGCGGGCAGAAGAGGCAGCGGCTCCCTGGGGACTGGCTCCGGGATGAGTCAGTGCTTGTCCTCTGTCACCCTTGAGCTGACTTCTCTCGGGATCTCTTCTGCCGTGTCTGGCGTTGGTAAGAGACCGAAGGTACCTGTTAGCTTCAAGAGTGGATCAGCATCTGATGGACCAGTGCCTCTGGGTGTGCCAAGGCAGCATCCCGTTTCTTTGTTCCCAACCCACCCGACGTTTGCCCTTCCTGGGCTTCTCGATGCTCTGGTGAGTGTGAGGAGGTGGAGGCTTATGCTTAGCTTGAGCAGATGCATTTCTGCTGGGTTTGTTAGAGATAGATACACTCTCCCTTAGGTAGGGTGCCTCTGCCCTGCCAGGGCTGGTAGGAGGACTGGGGCTGTAATGCAAAAAAGCATGTGCCTCCAGCACAGAGGAGATGAACAAACCTGCTGAAGAGGGGAGATGATGATGGAGAGTCACCTCTGCTTCTGGGTAGCAGAGAGAAACTAGAAAGAGGTTTCTGTGCTGACTTGGAGCAGAGCCTAGGTACAGCTTTTGGCACAGGATAAGATTCCCATGGCTGCTGTGTCCACTTTCTCCAAAGCTTACCTCTTAGGGGGGTTCAAAATATGGATCTCCTGGCCTGCATGCAGAAGGGGGGCTGAGGAAGGCTTTCAGAGGCTTTCAAGATTGTGAGAGCAGCCCAGCTGCAGCAGAGAGCCTGAGCTCTGCTCCAGCTTGCACCAAGGCAGCATCCGAGGGGTGCTGGCTGCCAGCCGCTCCAAGAGAGCCGGGAGTCCTGAGCCAGCATGGAGAGGGGAGGGACTTGCAGCCAGCCTTCTCTGGCACTGGGATGGCAAAACAGAGACACTGGGGCCACGAAATGGAGTCACTGGTGGGGCTTGGGGTGTGCTTGTCTTCCAGGCCACTGACATCTGGATTTTGCACGTCTACATTTTGCATGGTTGTGTTCCTCCTAAAGCTCAGCGAGGCTCTGCCAGTCTGAGCCTGAGCTCCAAATTAAATGACACCGAACGGTGCAGCTTTACATTTCAAAGGGTCTGAGGGAGCGGAAGGATGCCTGGGAGTTTCTGGTGCTATGGAGTAATTGGGGTGATTTTTTTTTTTGGCGGCTTGTACGATGACCACCGGGTGCTCGCTCCACAGACGGATGGTATAACTTGTTCATCTTCTGCTAATGTGAGGAATTATAACAACCCCGCAGGGACGAAGGTGGGTGACGGAGCTGAGTGCAGCAGGAAGAGCAGGTTAGTAACTGCTCTCCATCCCTGACTCTGGCTGGTTATCACAGTGATAACTTGTGGATGGGAACATGTTCGCATTGCAGGACCCCTGGAAACTTCTGCTTCTGTCCCTCTGCTTCCACACACCACCAACCAGAAGATCTCCTGGTATATTTAAGGCTGTTACAGTGTCCATTTCCCGTATCTTTGCAGCTCTGCAGAGTGGATCCTAAGGCAAAAGTGCTGCTTGGAGGTCAAGGACAGACCTTTAATGCAGCTGGGAGAGTGGTTGATCTGGGAGTCCCTGTCCCAGTGCAGCACTGGGAGCTGTTGCCTTTCGTATGAAACCCGAAGGGGTGTCTGAGCCCTGTGGGGATGAAGAGGATGCGCTGGGGCTGTTCATGGCGGGCCTGTCCACAGCTGGCTGCCGGCTTCATGCATTTGCTGACAGGCTCTGTTCCCACTCTGTGGGGTTGTAAGGCACTCCGGGAAGGCTGGAGGGAGGGAAACCGTGGCCTCGTTCCCACTGTGGACACTGGCATTTTCTCCCTGACGCTGGATGGCTGGTTACTCTCAGCTGTTCCTCTGGGTTTTATTTCTGCTGGGAGCTGATGGCAGCTCCTTGACATGCAGAAAGGTAGATATCTATCATCTGCTGTGGCCAGCTGCTCTTCTTTTCACGCTGTGCAGATTCACAGCTTGGGGTAACATCCGCCCAGCCGTACAGTAACCAGACTGTGAGTTTGCAAAAGCTTATCAAGAGGTCAGTGTCAGAGAAAGACTTGCTCCGGTACTTCTTTGCTGAGCAGTTCAGGAGACGAGCAAAGCGGAAGCAGCTGCGATGGCTGCAGGAGCTGCCTGGTGCTGCGGGCTCGCAGTGGAGGAGCGCAGCCACCGGTTCCTCTCTGTTCTTGCATCCTGCTCCTCCTGTCTCACATGCATCTCTAGGTGCCATGTTCCCTTGTTCCTCCCTTGCTCGGTTCCCGCCTCCCTGAGAAGCCCTCGCCTGTATCTCTCACCAGTTCCCCTGCAAAGCTGTGTCTCCCAGTGGGAGCTACTAAGGGACCCGTAGCATCGGCTCAGCTCTGGCTTTATGCTGTGCCATGGGACACGGGACCAGCATCCAAACCCCTCCTCTTTTGCTAGCCTAGACCCAGCAGCCTTCCTGGGACCCGGCTGCAGCGGTGCAGGTCAGAGTCTGCTCCGGGCCCATGATGAGCTGCAGCTACTTGGGGAAGGGTGGATGGGGACAGAGGTGCAGAGAAGCTTCCCCAAAGTCCCCCCCATCCTCCAGGTACCCAGAACTTGAGGGAGGGCACTGCAGTGCTGGGAAGAGGAGGGGTGTCCTCTGGGTCTCAGGGACACTGATTCAGGGCAGCTCTAATGGCTGCGGCATTGGCTGATGTGCTGCTGTCAATGACATTATGCAGGGCTGTGTGTGGTTTGGGGTATCCAGGAGAGTGGAGCAGTGGTGGAGGTGGGGAGGTGGCTCCCCAGCAGGGAAAGACCTGGAAAGCTGAGTGGCACGGTGCATATCTGGAGCTTTCCCCGTTCATGCAGCACCTCTAGGAGCATACAGGACCTAGAAAGCCGCGAGCTTGTGGAAGGACAGAGTCAGGCTGGGCTCCATCCTTGCCTAACTCATTTCGATTTCATCTCCTGATTGATCTGCACAGTCAAACTCACAATCCTGTGCTGGTGGAGGAGCACTTGCCAGACTGCAAAGGTCACTGAAAGCAGCTGCTCCCCTCCCCTGCTGCCTCCGTTGCCGGCAGAAAAGCCTGGCTTTGGAGGCACTCAGCTTGTGCTCCTGCTGGCACTGCCAGCCATTGCCTCTCCGCACGCCCCGGCACACCATGGTGGTGTGCTTGGCAGGCGCTCTCCTCTCCAGACCAAGGTAATGAGCCCCCTGGGACCCTGCACCGGGGTCCCTGGCAGGCCGAGGAGGAGGTGAGGGCTGCAGAGGAAAGGCAGGCGCCCAGCCCCACCTCGCTTCCCCATGCCTGCTCTGGGCAGGGCGGCTGGAGAGGTCAGTCAGCATGTGCAGCCGCCGAAATGGTGTGTTCTGGCTCGAGGACGTCTGGAGCTGTCCTGAGGTCCCTGATGAATTTGCCTGGTGCCACTCGTTTGCCTCCCTTACCCCCTCCTTGCCTCTGCCTGTGTTTCCACCTCCTCCCGCGTTGCAGGCAGCCTGCCCGTCTTTCTGCCTTTTGCTTTCTGCCCGCCAGCGCTGTTTGTTTGCACTGGGGATTTCCTCGGGTGAATCGTTACCGCTGGCAGCATGTGGTGGCTGGAGGCTCTGGGGGCTTCGTTAGCCAAGCTCACCGGCGGGAGTCATCATCACGCTGGGGCTCACCAGGGTCGCTGGCTCTTTGCCCTTTGCCTTGCAGGATTGCCAGCTTTTTGGGGTAGAGGTGCAAGCTCTTGGGCGTGCAGGCTTGAAAGTGGCTTTTCTGGAAGCTTGTGGGGAAATGTCTCTTGTTCATTTATAAAAATTTAGAAAGGTGCTTGTCCTGGGCTCTGGCTTACTTTTAAAACATGGGGATGTCTGTCCCCAGGGCAAGGTAAGGAGAAGCAGGAGCAGGAGGAGCAGTGAACCGAGGGTGAGCGGTGGCCCGTGGGCGAGTGTCCTGCAGCAGAGAGCCTGGGAGGGATCCCTGTCACCCGAGGCAATCCTGGGCCTGCCTGAGCAGGAGGTCAAGCAGTCTTTCTCCACTGTTGGCTGCACTTAGCCAATAGCTTGGAAGATCCTTCTGTCCTGGAAACTTGCTTTCTGCTGTCAGATTTGCTGACGTGCTGTATTGGTGACATGCTGATGGACGTCGTGATCATCTTTATCCAATCATCCTCAGCAAATCAGACTGAAACCCGCTCGATCTTCCTCTTTAGTGGACTTCCTTGCCTTCTAAATGAGGCCAATAAGCCTGACATTAAGTCCCTGTTGGTGGGGAGGGAAGGACTATTTTGTCTGGGAATCAGGAGGTTGCATCCTGGCTTTGCTTCGGGCTGCCGGTTGCTTTATCTGTGCAAGTTCAGCAAGGTTAGGTTCTTCAGCTTCCCTTTTCAGCTTTCTCAGCTGTGAAGGGATGGTGTGAGGCTGAGCTTAGCTCATCGTGAAATATATTCCATGAAGCCTGGGAGCTGGGGGCGTTGCAGAAAGACAAGGTTGTTCAAGGAGGTAGGAAGGGATGGGGGGTATTTATTCCACTGCGCCATTTCCTTCCCAGGGGCATGAATGTGACACAGGTCCTGAGTTTGTCCTGGTGACAAACAAGCTGTGGAAGAGCAGCTGGAGATACCCACGATCCCAGGAGGATGGCTTGTGGAGCCGAAGAACAAGAGGAAAGGGCTGAGATTTGAGGGGGGCAGCCTGGACCTTGGCTCGGGAGACTGAGAGCTCCCACGTGCTGTGGGCACCAGGCACTCCTGCTCCTGCTCCACCTCTGTTGCTTTGGTTTTGCCATACAAGGGTTTCATCACAGGACCCGTTACAGGTGAGGATGTGTGTGAGAAGGCTGGGAATGGCAAGCCTCCACTGGACGTCCCTGTTGCAGAAGGGCAAGTACTCAAGTGAGTGGTGGCCCAGGAGATAAAGCCATCAAGGTGGGCTGGGAATGTCCACCCGGATGAGGAGCCCTCCAGGCTCTCAGCTGTGAGTTAGCCATGGAAGAAGATCTCTCACCACAAGAAACAACCTGTTGTTGGGTGTCTCGGGGAGAAGTATTGTACTCTAGGTTAGGACTTGCTCTCCCTGCGAGCAGCCTAACGAAGACCCATGCTTCAAAGAGGCTCTTTTCACCTGCATGATGCCTTGCGTAGGGTGGGAGGCTGCAGTGCAGTGGGCTGCCTGGCCGAGGCGGGACAGGCAGAACATCTTGGGCGATGATTCCTTTCCTGAAAGGCCCTGCCTTGACAAGAGGCAGAGAAATTGCCACAGCTGCTGCTCCTGGCAGCCTCGCCGAGGCAACAGAGCAGGCAAAGCGATTCAGTATTGCTCCAGTCATCCGTGATGGCAGAGATCATTGCATCAACCTCTTCAGCTTTGCGATTAATGCTGAAAAAGCATCCTCTGAGGGCTGGAAGGAGAGCATCGGTCCCTGGAGACCCACACTCCGAAGCAGAGGCAGCCCTCTCCAGCTGTGGTCCTCCTCTCCCACAGTCTCATCCGCCTCCTTTTGCGCATGGCTGTTGACCCACACACTCCCGTAGCGATGGAGTTCCTAGAGACAGGGACAGGAACCCAAGACTGGTTCCTCAGGGGAGGAGAGATTATGTGGATTTACAGGCATTTCTTGTCTTACAATGAAAATCCAGTGTTTGAGGTTTCCGAGTGGTTGAAAACAAAGTCCCCATCAGAGAGCTTGTGTGTGGCAGTGATGGGCAAGGAGGAGAGGAAGGGATGCGGTTGGGGTCGGGCAGGAGGAAGAGTGTGAGAACATATAGTGGAGCTCCGGGAAGCTGGTAAGAGCTGTCTCCCCAGCTGGCTTCACTTACCCATAGTGGGTACAGGAGCAAGGCGGAACCTGGGGACATGGAAAGCACTGAGGTTTTAGGAAAATTAATTTTTTTTTGCTGCAAAAGTTTGCTTCACTTCTGAAACTCTCTGCTCCAGGACTAATTACTACCAAATAACTGTGACACCAGGGGGGACCCAGGCCCCATGAATTGTGTGTGTTTGCACCATCTGCTCCTTATTCTGCAGGTGATGTTGCCATAGTTGGGGGCAGTAAAATATGTCCCTGGAAGCACACAGATTAACGTACCTGAGCGTGTCCAGGCTAGCAGCCTTGTCCAGGGCTTGTCCTTCCCCCGCACCAGGGGCTCTGGCTGCCCGTGACTACTTTCTGAAAGGTTTTATCTCTCTGGGACTTACTGCCCAGCTCGTCTCTGAAGGTGAGGGATGCTCCTGGATGTGCTGCAGGATTTCTCTTGCAGTTCAAGCAGGTGCTGGAAGGGGAGGAGGTCTGGAGCGTGTCTGCGCCTGCAGTGAGGCAGGGCTGGAGCTTCCTCCCTTTTGCTGGAGAAAAGGACGGGAAGGAATCTCCATCTTGGGGAGGAGAAAAGCGTTCACAACTCTCACAGCAGCTTCCAAGCAGTGACCTGGGAGCCTGTGCCTCGTCCCCGTCAGCCCTTTCAGGGTGCTGGGACCTCCCATACCCACCAACCCACCCAGGCTCGTCCCTTCGCCTCCCAGTTTGGCCGTGCCTGGCAGCTGCCGCTTTGCAGCTCCCACGGCTCCGCCGGGGCGGGAGCAGCTGGGTTATTCGGCCCCAGGAAGCGCAGGCAGGCAGGCGGACAAGGTGTAAATTGCATGGCGGGCTGCCTTCGCCAAGGTGAAAATGAAAAACTCTCCGAGCTATCGAGCCTGGCGTTTCGTGGCTCCCATGGTCCAAATGCGCTCCCTCTTGCCGCTGCGGAGAGGATCTCGGGGGCTGATTTTCACCTGCCTGTCCCGAAGCCATGGCGCTGCCGCGTTGGCAGGGCAGTGGCCTGGTTGCAGGCAGGGTGGGGGCCTGCTGCGGGAAGGGGGGGAAGCGTGCTAGTGCAGAGGGCACGGGAGGTGCCAATTGCCAGGCGCTGTATTTTGCTACCTGGAGGATTTGTTTTCTGCTGCTGTGGTGCTGGTGGTGCCACTCGTTTTTCCTGCTGGCTGATGGAAGCGGCCTTTTCTTGATTGCAATAATATCACCTTCTGTTTCTGAAACACCTTGCAGCCCGGAGGATTTGAAAGTAAAGTGCACGTGTGTGGGAGCAGTCTCACCACCTCTGAAATGTGAGTTTCTTCAGGCTGGGAAGCAGCAGCTGCTTCACAGCCCTCAGCAGCCTGGTGTTCACGGCTGTGCCGTGTGCTGGAGCTGGCTCTGAGTGCCAGCCACACTGGGAGGCAGGGCCTGACGGCTCCACGTGCACCCTGCTTAAGCTGCAAGCTGTGATGTTGGGGTTTCCTTGACGCTTGAGGTATTACTGGTGTGAAGCACATCTGCCTGTCTCTCCTTCCAGCAGCTTGTCCTCCCTTCTGCCCAAACCATCTCTTGGGCCAATGGTTCCTCCCCTGCCCCTGCCTGACTCCTGCCGCTCATGGGGCAGCCCCAGGCACCCAGGCTTCATCCCTGTCTCCTGTGGTCAGGCTGCGGCTCGGCAGGAAGGACCAGAATCACAGAAGGGTTTGGGTTGGAAGGGACCTTCAAAGATCACCGAGTCCAACCCCCCTGCCGTGGGCAGGGACATCTTTCACTAGATGAGGTTGCTCGAAGCCCTGACCAACCTGACCCTGAACACCTCCAATGATGATCCACAGCTTCTCTGGGCAACCTGGTCCAGTGTCTCACCACCCTCATCACAAAACATTTCTTCCTTATGTCCAATCTAAACCTGCCCTCTTTCGGTTTAAAACCATTGCCCCTTGTCCTGTCACTACAAGCCCTGGTAAAACGTCTCTCCATCTTTCTTACAAGCCCCCTTTAAGTACTGAAAGGCTGCTATAAGGTCTCCCCGGACCCTTCTCTTCTCCAGGCTGAACAACGCCAACTCTCTCAGCCTTTCTTCATAGCAGAGGTGTTCGAGCCCTTGGACCATTTCCGTGGCCTCCTCTGGATCCATTCTGACAGGTCCCCAACTGTCTTCTGCTGGGGACCCCAGAACTGGATGCAGTGCTCCAGGTGGGCTCTCACGAGAGCAGAGGAGGAGCATCCCCTCCCTCAACCTGCTGGCCATGCTGCTTGTAGTGCAGCCCAGGAGCTGCATTGAAACCAAGTTTGAAACCCGAGGAGAAAGGGGTGCCTTTATTTTTTTGCTTTCATCAGCTCGGACTCGGGACCAAAGTGGTGTTTCACCTCAAGCTGCTGTCTGGGCAAGGAGAAATGGAAACAGGGACATCCCCAGTCTGGGTCTGGGACGGTGGGATGGCCCAGCAAGGAGTCTGTGCCCTGGATGAACTGGGAGAGGGACGAAGGGTGCTGGGTGCTGTGCAAACTGAATTGCAAAGCCTCTCTGCACTACCTAGCGCCCATGGTCTAAGATAAGCAGGGATGACACACCGAGCGTGGAGCGTGTGAGGAAGCGAGGAGGATGTGGCACACAGCGCACTCCCTCCAGTCCTAGCTGGTGGCTCAGTTTCAGCTCAAATTTTAGCAACTGATTTTAGGGCCCTCCGGCTCTACACAGTTTTGTTGCTTCTTTAAAATCCCTGGGACCAAAGCATCCGACCCCTTCACCGGGAGGAGGAGAGGATGGATGCCTCCGGCTGGAAGCAAGACATGGGGGAGTCGTGTTGCCTGAGCAGGCAGGAGGTGCTGGCATGCAGGGACGGGGCTGGTGGGTCCCCTGAGGATCCCCCCGCACTCTGCCAGGTGCCAGTGGACTTGCTGGCACTAGCTAGAGTGGCCCAAGTGCCAGCGGCACGGTCGAGGGGAGGCTCATGGCAGTGAGGTGTGATGACGCTCTGGCTGGCCGGGGGTATGCTGGTGAGCCCCACCGGTAAGGTGCAACCCCCAGCAATGGGCACAAGCCCCCCATGTGTTCACACCCACCATCTGTTCCTCCTCCAGGTGCTGCGGTGTAATAAATGGGGAGAGGGGAGCTCTGGTGCAGCAGGGGGGCTGGAGGGGTGTCCCTTAGCATCCCCCCCGTGCTTCCCCCAGGGCAAGACCCAGACACCCACTCTGCATCACTGGCATTTAGCAAATCATACTTGAGGCTGCCGGTCCAATTCGGTAGCAGGGTTGGACCTGGCTGTAAGCTGGCGGTGGGCTGACCCCACTCTCCAGCTGCCTGTGTGGCTGGTGTCATTCCAGGGTCACAGCAGGATGCAGATGGAGCCGGCCCTGTGTGCCCGGCACCCTTTGGCTTCACTGCAATGGTGGTGGCGCATCCCATTGCTATAAGAGCAGAGGCAAGCAGCAGCACTGGGGACACTGTGCCAAACTGATATTCAGACAGCCCCTGGTAGACAACCCACAGCTTCTCCTTAAGTCTGGGTCCCCTCCTGGTGCAGCCTTGGCCCCATGCTCATCGTCCCCTCTGGGAAGTTGTTCTCTCGATTGGAACTGTGCAGAGAGAAGTCGATGCTTGGGCTGTATCCTGCACCATCACTTTCCTGGTGGCTGGCAGGGTCCAGCCCGTCCCAGCTTTTCGACAGTGCCCAGCAGCAGATCTGGGGAGGGTGCATCCCTGGCCAGTGGCAGGGAGGGCAGCTCAGGGGACTGCCTGGTGCCCCTAACATAGAAGAGGGGGAGCATCTGCCAGGTGACCAGTTGCTTGCTCCCCATGGCTTTTCCAGTTCTGGCTGGGTTTTATGGGCATTTTTTTATGCGTTGCAGGCAGGAGGTCCTCTGGCAGGGGTGGGTGACAGGCACAGGCGATGGCTGTATTCGTATTGCACACTGGTGGCTGGGGCGCAAGGTGGACGTCTGTGCGGTGGAGCCAGGAGCTGCTGGGCAGCAAAGAGAGCTCAGCCCCCAGCCCTGCTCCAGCAGGAAGCTCGGTGGTGGCATGAAAAGCCTCTCCCCTACTGCTCTCACAGCCGTTGGCCCTGAAACAGCGACTCAGTGGGCTGGCGTGGCTTAACCATCGCCCTCTAAGCCATGCCAGGAGGTCTTGGTGACGAGTTGGGGGGCTGTGGGGCCGGAGGGTTTGTGGCCAGAAGCAAGGCAAGGATAGCAGCTGCCTCCCCACTGCCTTCCCGGTGACCCTAGAAGTGGTTTGGGGCAGACAGTGAGTCTGGAGCCTGAGCACCAGCATGCCCGGGCATGGCAAGGATCCCAAGAGCATCCGCAAGGCTCGTTTGGTGGTCTCCTAACAAGCTGAATTCTTCCAGCAGTGGGAGATGAAGCAGATCCAGTTGGTGGTATTTGAATTCCTGAGCAGACAAGCCTGACAGAGTGACAAAGCCAGTCCCCGCAGTGCCCCAGCTCGCCTTCTGCTTCCCAGCAGGCGCTGAGGGGCACAGAGCGGCGTGAGCACCCTGCCACCTCCTTCCATTTTGGCACCATTCTGCTGGGGTTTTAATGACTGCAGGTCATGTCTCAGCCACCTCGTCATGTGTCCTGTAGCCCTGGAACTGCTCTCCTGCCCACCCAGGGGGGCCATGCCCAAGCTGTTCTGTGGGCAGACGATGGAGTCTATTCCTAAATGGAAGAGTGGGGACAAGAAAATTTGTGCTGCCAGAAAGGTGCCACCTCCCGCTGCTGGGGAAGGTCTCCCAAAGTGCTGCTTCGGTGCATAATCCTTGTTGTCCTTTCTGATGCACAAGGCCGGGGGATGCTCCATTCCTAGAGGGATGCGGCCAGCCTAGAGAAAGTCCTACAGGGAGTCAGGGGTGGTGGGTGATTTGGAAACAACCTATGGGTAAAGATTGGATAGGGTGTTATGTCACCCGGGAAAGATGAGTGCAAGAATCTTCCCCTACATAAAGCCTTGTTCCCAAGAGGATGGTGAGCAGCACCCCACCATGGCCCTCAGATGGGCCAAGAAGGAGTTGGCTTCATGGGAAGCAGTGGGTCTGGCATAGCAGGAGTACGCCAGAGCTGCTGTGCACGTCAGAACTGAACTGGTATGTTCTGGATGCGTTGGCCTTTGCTGTGTATGTGTAGCTTGACTGTATGGATTGCATGCAATAAATCCCATGCTTCGGGTGCCTGATGGAGGGTCCTGCATAGAAATAAGCCTTGAGCGCTGCGCTGCCGCCTCCATCTTTGCTGGCCGTAGGACGGGTGAGTTCCCGGCAGAGGCCGAGAAGGGAGGTGGCACA
The DNA here is from genome assembly GCF_965183815.1 of Platalea leucorodia. Classification (NCBI taxonomy): domain Eukaryota; kingdom Metazoa; phylum Chordata; class Aves; order Pelecaniformes; family Threskiornithidae; genus Platalea; species Platalea leucorodia. Next base: position 17,205,366 of record NC_138831.1, read on the forward strand.
GCACGACCTTGCAAAGGGACAAGTCCCCCTCCCTGCCCTACTTACTGGGTCCTGCTGTCCTAGCCAGAAGCCTGGCCTCAACACTGTCGGCATCCCACCGTTTGCCTCTCGCTGAGCTCCTCCGCCCGTGTGAGACTGCATTTGATTTGACTTGAGTGCTCTGCCTTGCGAACTGCACGTCCACCTTGCTGCTCCATCTGTTGGCTTAGCTGCACAGTTAGCAAGGGGCTTCCTCCTCAGCTGCAGAGTGTATTACTGCCTGTTGAGCATCTCTGTTGTTTTGCCATGTTGTTGAGCCTTCGCTAATTCGCTCTCTGCTTACGCCTTCGCCTTTGGACTCTGCTTTCCAGTCTCCCCAGGTTGTTTCTTTCCCGTGCAGCAGCCTTGCAGCCTTTCTCTCCGCTGGGATGATCCTAAGTCTGCTCTGTCCTATGCTGACACCCGCCTGTTGGTTGCACCTTGCTGCACCTCTGCCTGTACTTGCCTGGCCTCTGCCCGCCTCCTGATCTCCTTTGGGATGATCACCCTTGCATCCCCTTTGGATGATCCCCTTATCCATTTTTTTGGATGATCCTCTTATCCATTTCTGTTGTCCTGGCTCCCCAGCTCATTGGCACTGCCCTTTCCTCAAGTCTATATGCAGCCTCATCCCTTTGGTCCCAGCCTGAACAGGATAGCATTCCCAGCTGCCACCTCCCTACTCCTTCTTGGGGATGTTGTCATCTCCTGAGCCCGGCTGCCAGTCCTGAGCTCTGCAGCAGCCCTGCCAGGAGCTGGGTTACTCCGTGAAGAAGCACAGAAGCAGAGGCCAGCTTGCTAGCCTGGCTCCCAACTTGATTTGTACAGGCATAAATTAGGACCACCAGGCTCTGGTTGCTCTCCATTTCCTTTTGGGGAAAACCCTGGATGAATTGGGAAGAAGTCAAGTATTAAGCATCTTTGCAGCTGTCCGTAACGAGGCAGGTGTTGGTATTGACAGTGAGTGTCCAGCTACTTCAGCGTCATCCCACTGACCTGGTCTGTGGGCATTGGCTGCAGGGCACCTGGGCTCTTCTGGCTTCAGGGAGATAAAGCTGCTTCCCACCCTGGCAGGGTGGAGCATCTTTGTCTCTCTTATAGGATAATCCTTGAGTGTGAAGCAGCATTTGGCTCAAGAGCTAGTCTGGGACCCTGCTCTTCATACAGGTGTGCATTTTTATTCCTTAAAAAGCCACGATTCCCGCATTTTGTGTGCATGGAGGGGGTGTTGTTTGTGCTTTGGGGGAGTCACTACTATGGCTGTGTAATTGGAAGGGCGGTTGTAGCAGCCTAGATAAATTGTAGGGAGAGGGTACATCCCAGATCTGCTCTTTAGGAATCCCAGGGTGGGCTTTGGGAAATCAGCTTGGGATGTCTTGGAGGCTGGCCTGGAGCCCTGAGGTTTTAGACTGGTTAGAGACTTCATATGAATTTAGTGAAGGTCTCGTTGCTCTAAGATCATTTGAGTTGTCCCCATCTGCATTAAGTGGTGGAGGGCCAGCTGGATGCATCCAAAAACTCTGCAAATCTTGGAGATACCTGTCTCTGGTATGTGTTGCAGTAACCTAAAATAACGAACAGAGCTAAAGATTGTCTGATGGGCTTGTGGTTGGTAGAGCAAGGGGCAGAGCGGCGGGGAGGGTTCTTGTCTGCGTTGTTGCTGAAAAAGCAGGAGTGATATGAGCCGCCTCTGCTCTGCTGCTAAAAACAGCCCAGCTTGTTTTTATTTAATACAGTTTTGATCTGCGTGTGTTAGTGTTTCACCTGCCTGTGAGTGGGAACTCCGGGCTCCAAGCGCCTTGGAAGCCTGCCCGCATCCCTGCCAGCGGGGACGTGGCAGGGAGGAGGATGAGGATAGTTGAGGCAGGGAGGAAGAGGAGGATCATTGGGTCAGGGAGGAAGAGGAGGATAGTCAGGGCAAGGAGGAGGAAGGGGATAATTGGGGCAGGGAGGAGGAAGAGGAGGATAGTCAGGGCAGGGAGGAGGATAATCGGGGTGGTTGCAGGGTTAAATAAAAGCTGTCAGTGATTTGAAAAGGGGAAAGAAAGAAAAAGAAAACCAGCTGAAGAGATGCTCTCCCTTCTCACCCGGCTTGTAATCAGCCACCCCCTCTGCCAGCAAGCAGCTGGTGGACGGGCGGGCGGGTGAGGAGGGGGTGGCAAGGGGGGTCCAGCTGCTCCTCGGCCCGGCACCCCAAGAGTCCCCGCAGCCCTGGCTCGGGGTGGGCCAGGACATGGCCCGGGGGGGACATGCCCCCGTCACAGGTCCCTGACAGGCTGGGGGGTGCTGAGGTCTTGAAGTGTGCTGCCAGGGGGGAGGTGGGGCAAGGAAGAGGAGGAGGGGGAGTTGTCTGAAATGCCAGGGATTCATCTCCCACTCCCCCTGCCCTTGCCATTCTGAAAGGAGCTGCTTGAGCTGTCGGCTCTGGATTATATTAATTAGTGAAGTGCTACGCCTGCTCGTGGGGCCGTGCTGCCAGGAGGAACCAGAGACTTGGCAGGTCCGTGCAAAGCAGCTGCTGGGCTCCCCGAAACCCCTCGCTCCAGCCCAAAATGAGCACGCCAAAAATGAGGATGAGCTGGGGGAGCTGAGTCTCCCTGGGGCTTTGTCATCTCCTCCTTGAGCCCGGCCGGCTGCTCACCCCCAGGGCCAAACCCACCGGCCCTGGCACGTGGGGGGCTGTTGTGATAGGGAAAGCAGTGCTGCGGTTTCAGGATGGGACCCACCGCTCCTCGCTGGGCCCCCATGCCTGTGGGCAAAGCAGGTCAGTCTGCAACGCTGCCAGGCCGGCAGGTCCATGTGGTGGGGGGCTGCCGGGACAGGGGGCGAGGGCACATCCCCGACCCACGGTTGCCTGCTGTCTTTCAGGAGAGGAAGCTGTGTGCCCACCCCCGGATCGAGATCTACAAGGAGGACCGCATCTACTTCGTGTGCCCCCTTGCCCGCCAAGGGGACTTCTATGTGCCTGAAATGAAAGAACTGGAGAGGAAGAGCAGGGCTGCCGCAGCTGAGGCTGAGGATGCCCAGACAGACATCACAGGTATCCATGGGTTGCGCACGGGCTCCATCTTTGATCGGCTTCAGCTCTCCCAAAGGCAGGGGTCCTGGTGTCCCCGGTGCTGCCGCCTGAGCAGGCAGAGAGGGGCCAACCTGTGCCCACCTGGCACCCAACCACTGAGTCTCAGCACACCTCTTCCCCTCACCCGGGGATGAGATAGGGTCTCGTTCCCAAGGTGTCACGCTGTGCCTCGGGGAGCACCCGGGCACCCCTGTGACGTCGGGACAAGGTCCAAGCTGCCACCGAGCCGCTGGCCCACTGTTGTCAGAGCAGAGATGGATCTCGCAGCTTTTGGTTGCAGCTGGGCTTGTTTTTCTCCTTGTCATATACATCTTCCTTGATCTCATCTTCATCTGTTACATATTGGGATTGCGAAGAGCTTAAATACCAGGTTTCTGTAGCTGGTGGTGGAGTTGCCCGATAGCATCTGCTCAGCAAGATCTGTTGGAGCCTGGATGTATTCATACAGGAAGGGACCACAATGGCTGTAGGCGCAGAACAGCAGTGCTATAGTAACCCGAAATGCTAGTTGCTGTTGCCGGCCCACGTGCTCACATGTCTGTGAGATGTGGGAGCCGGCTAGCCGAGCATTCCCGGGTGCTGGACAGCGTGGCCGAGCCGGCCGCTGGTGGGGGCAGCCGCCTCCTCCTGCCCCGCGGGTTGCCCACGCTTGCGTAACGGGCATGAAAAAAACATAACAGCTCTCCTCGCCTCCTGGGGAGTTTGGTCATTTTATTTAACACATCTTCAGGTTTGGATTGCTTTAATTCTTAATCGCGTGCAGCATAAAAGCAAGCCTGGAGATTGCTTTCTGGGAGCTCTGTCCATTTAGTGCTGCAATGAAGAGTCTAATTGGAGCGGTTTTCCAGCGCTTTCAGGTCCCGTATTTTTGCTGCACTCGCTCAGCTCTTTGCCTTTTTGTCTGCCTTGCATCAGGGTGGCTGCTTTGGGCACCAGCCCGGGTTGGCTGAAGGCACCTCGCAGCCCACTCCCTCCAGCACCTTCCCATAGTTGCCCCGTGGTTTCGGAGAGGAATGGCAGGACGCATGTGAGCAAAAGGTCGGTGGCTCCGGCAGCTGCCTGTGCTCCTTTCTGCACCGCTCAGGGGGTGCGCAGCCCAGTGGCATGGCCGGAGGATGCTCGATGCAGCTGCTGCCCTGCGCCCCGGCTGTCTTGGTGCTTTCCCTGGGACGCCACTGCCAGTGTGCCTGCGGTGGGGAAGTCCCATGCCCTGCTGGAAGAAGGGCTGGGAAGGTTATTCCAATTCTAGACTGCAAATGATGTTGGACTTTCTCATGTGGGAGACCCCTGCCCTGGGCCAGGCTCCCCAGCAGCAGGTCTTGGCAGCTCCTCCACCACACCTCCCCTTCCAGTCACACAGATGAGCTTTTGTAGGTGCAGTCTGATGCAGTGTCATCTGCTGAGTCTGCACAAAACCAGCTTAAAATAATAATACCTGTGAGAGGTTGGCCTTGCCTCTAAGGCTAAAGAGTTGAGCTTGGATGTGGACACTGTGATCACCATCACTGCTGGGCACGGCAGCAGAACCAGGTCTGGCGGGGCATCGCATCCTTGCTCCAGCTGTTGGAGAGGGCCAAGGATGTGGCAAGCCTTTGGGTTGTTTGTGCTGCTCCTGCCTGAGGATCTTGGCGGTCCCCATGATCTCCTGCATCCTCATAATGTCATGATGCCCTGGGCCAGCACAACCACTGTCACCTGGGGAGGGTGGCACCCCGTGGGGAGGTCCTGGGCTTGTGCAAAGGGAGACGGTGTACAGCGAGCATCCTTGTCCCACCACCACTGGCCTGCTGATGCCGGGGACTTGGTTTACTGCTGGTGGCGCTGCCCCAGCTGCAGTGGTTGAGCAGCCATCAGGCTGCGCCTGGTTCAGCAGCAGGGTCAAAGTCGGAAGACAAGGTGGGGGGCAGCAGCTGGTCTCCTCGGGCTCCGCGTCTCAACACTGAAGTCTCGCAAGGGTTTTCTGAACCTCGGTGTGAGAGGAGATCCCGCTGGAGGGGGCAGCCAGCAGATCTCTGCTCTGCCCAGCTGCTCAATGGAGATGCCTTGAAGGGGATGCCTTGAAGGAGATGCTTTGAAGATGACACCTTGAAGACAGCACCTTAAAGATGACGCCTTACAGATTGAGACTGGTCCTCCCTTCCCAAGTATTTTCTGTGCTGGGATCTGTGCAACCACCTCTGAGTTGGAGGAAGAGAAAGCAGTAATCTCTTTGCCCATCCTTTTTTACTCCCTTCTTCCTTGGGGAGCCGCTGAAGGGAGTCACCTTCAACAGACATGATGGCCATAAGATCTTCATGTGACAGCTTTTGAGCTTTCCTCTGTTGGCTGGAGGGTGGGCACAGCAACGTTCCTGTCTGCTTTTCAGTGCAGTCCCCCCTCGACCCCAGCTGTGTGGATTTGGGTTATTTCTTGGTCTACTTCAGCTCTGCCAGTGTTTCAAGTGGTCTTGCCCTGACAGAGCCTCAGGCAGTGCTGGGATGCTCCTGGGAGGGTGGGAGAAGGTGGCGGTCCTTGCCGGTGGCACTCGGCTCCTCTGGCTGTGCCTGAGCAGCGCAAATCCAGACACGGGGCCCTGACACCCTGCTGCCTTGCCGGGCGAGCAAGGGGACTGGGGAGGTGCTGAGCCCCTTTTCCTCTCCCTGAGGCAGCTGAGGATGCTCTACGCGTGGCAGCCTTGGGTTCTCACTCCTGACGTGGCAGCAGATGAAGCCCACTCTTCCCTTCCTCTCACAAAATACTGAAATAACAGCAATGAGCGTGCGATTTCAGAGCGAGCATCATATTTAGTAATGCTCTGTGTGGACGCAGCACCTTTCGATCACAGCTCACGAATCTCCCTGCCAGCAGCTGTATTATGCTTTCCTCAAATTAAAGACTTCAGGAGTTTCCAGCGGAAGGCGCTGCCATTTCTCCTCGCCTGTTGGTGTGGCTGGTGCCAGGTGGAACCAAGTGACTTAGATGCATAAGAAAAGCTTGGATTTGTTTTTTTGAGCCTCCTGACCTTGGAGCACATCACCCCATTTTGGCTGTCGTCTGCTGTCCTCCTTGCTCCTGAGCTCACCCTGCAAGGTGCTGGGTGCCTGCAGCTCTGAGCAAAGCCAATGGCCGTAGAAGATGCGGGACACGGCCTAGGGTCTCTGCTTTCTGCCACCGCTCTGCACGGAGCAGGGTGTTGGCAGCTCTGCTGAGGACGAACACACTTGGCATGCAAGGAATGGGCCGGGGGCTGCGGCTGCTTCCGCACCAATTCTGTCCCTTCTTTGCCATCCTCAGGGTCATCGGAAAGACAGGAAGCATTTTTGGAAGGCAGCTGATGGGTCTCCAGGGGTCCAGTGTCAATCACGATTAGTTGTTTTGTACTTAATTATTTTCTGGGGCTTTGGCATCAGCGCAGTGCTCAGCAGGCCCTTGCTCCCGGCTCGCTCTCAGCAGTGTGCTCTCCAGCATGATCCCGCTGTGGCGCATGGAAGGTGAAAGCAAACAAAAGCAGCTTCTCGACATGCACTTGCTGGCATGAACACAGATGGTTTCTAAGCACGTGGCTCTGCCCAGAGTCTCAAGTGCTCATTTTCCTGGAGCTGAGTCTGTGCAGCAGCATCCGGGTGCAACCGATGGCATCACCCACTGAGCCCCACTGCCATGGGGGGGCACCTTCCCTGATGCGCTCTGCCTCATCCCCGCTTGCTTCCATCCTCTGAAGAGCCCTGCCTGTTCTGCCTGCCTGTACATCCCGAAAAGGGTCTCAGCGGGCAGCTCCTGCCATGCCTTCCTGCTGATCGGCCTGTCCCAGTCCCTCTCCTGATGGCTGTACATGAGCTTCGGCAAGCGTGGAGGAGCTGTGCCCCTCCTGTGCCCCTCCTGATTTATTATTTAGTGGCAGAGGCAATGAATATTTGACTGAACGGGCGGAAAGAGAGGGCCTGGGTGCACCAAGAGGGGAGCAATGCTCGGGCATGAGTGCCCTGCTGAGGTGATGCGGGAGGGGAGCTGGTCCTTCCCGAGGGGATTTAGGGATGCCAATACCCGGGGTGGCACAGGGCTGAGCTGCCTGGGGAGATCGGCTCCCTGCCCGGCTTGTTAGCAGCGTGGGGTGAGTGGTTCCTGTTTCACCCATCCGTGGATGGTATCTTGGTGTTGGCTGCTTGGCTTCCTGTCTTCCTAGGTGGCCCTGGCCTTTGGGGGGCTCCTCAACACCCTGCCGGGGCTTCAGCCCAGGCTGTGTCTCTTTTTCCCAGATTAAAACTTCCCGGTTGCCCATTCCTCTGAATGAACACACAGCAGGATGGCTACATTGTCCTCGGGGGAGCAGAGGAGGAGGGGGGTCTCCATGGGACGGCTGGTGCCTCGCTGCATGCCAGAGGGGAAAGCCACGCTGGATCCGGGTGCTGGGCTGGCTCCCAGGGCAGGGACCGGCCTTGGGAAGTGGGATGCAGGGGATGGGCAGCAGCTCGCTGGGGGACTGAGCAAGGTGCCTGGGGCAGGAGGGAGAAGTGGCTGTGGGGGCTGACAGAAACCTCTGTGCCCACGAGATGAGAGCTGAACCCCTGCTCGCCCACAAGGCACCTTTCAACGAGGCTTTGGTTGCCCTCTTGGAGCCCCGCCATACTCCCTGCCTGGCCAATCCAGGCTGTGCTGGGGCAGCTGGGGGTTCCTGCTATGTCCCCCTGCCAGAGCTGACCCTGCACCGTCCCCAGCAGCAGCGGCTCCGTCTCCTGCCCTGCCTGCCCCAGCCATCCATCCCCGGCCAGGCTGGGTGGCCATGCCGGAGCCAGCCTTGTCCTGCTCAGAGGAGAGCGAGGCTGCTGAAATGGGCAAATTTGCCAGCTGAGGCTGCTCAAACATGATCAGAAGTGACAGAGTGGTGAAAAAGTGCCTGGCTGAAAGGAAACAGGACTCGATTTATTGTCACCCTCGGAGCTGGGGAGAGGGAGGTGGCTGCAGGGGTGAGGACAGCGGTGCTTTCCCATGGTGGCAGCTTGGAGCAGTGTGTAGGTCGGCTTCATCCCCATCTTCCTGTCCCTGAGCTGCTGCCTCTCTCCTCAAGAGCTCCCTTGCTTTGTGGCATGGGGTTACATGATGGCTTCCCAGCCAAAACAGCCCCCAGGGTGACATGAGAGGGGTGCTGCGCAGGCAGGGCATGGCTTGGGGAGTCGGGGTCACTCTTGTCCCAGGTTTCAGAGGGACACAAGATGACCATGAATGACGTGAGCTGTCATGAAGCCATGGTGGGAACGTGTCTGTTTCGCCTCAGGCCACCAATCTGGCCAAATTGCATTTTTTTTTTTGAGATCCCCGCTAGAGACCTTGCAAACCCTTAGTTGGCTTCAAGGCTTGGGGGCCGCACACTCCCCTCCGTCTCCTGCAGCTCTCCGTCTTCCCAGAGGCTCCCTGCTGACCCACTGCCCTGCTGAGGTCCTACCAGGTGGGACAGCATCTCCTGCCTTTCTGCTGCCTGCTTGGTGGCTGCCGTCCCCTTCAGTGAGCGCTTCGCTGGCAGCGTGCAGAACATCCTTTTTAACTTAGAGTAAATGTAGTTTCCGTGTCGAGGCACTCCCTGATGCTGCAGCAAAGGCAGCTCATGTCGGTGGGTGACAGTTCTTTTCTTCTTTTCATGGGGGGGTCACCAGGCACTGCTTGGGTGGGCGGCCCAGGGCTCGGCTCATACGAGCTGCCAAAGTGGTTGCGTGCCATGGCTGAGGTGAGAAGGTGGAGGCTCAGGCTCCTCTCAGGGCACCCGCTGGGCAGGATGCAGCTGATACACCATCCAGGCGGGATGAAGCCAATACACCGTCCAAGTGGGATGAAGCAGTGGGTACACTGTGTCTGTGGGTCTTTCCCGTCTGCTCCTCGTCCTGCTGCCACTGCTTGGTCCTCTCCAAACGGCCCTCACTCAGTCGGCAGGACTGTGGGATGATGCCGCTCAGAAGGCATAGGACTGCCATTTGCAAGCAGTTTTGCTGGCAGCTGCCCAGGCTGGGAAGAAAAACAGTAAAAAAAGGGATTTAAGGGTGTTTGGAAGGAAAGGTCTCTCCCCAGCGGGTCTCTTCCAGACCAGTGGTTGCTGTGCAGCTGGAGGAGGGCGAGCAGCCCAGCCCCGGGCACCCTGGCTGCAGGAGCCCCGGGAGACTGGAGATGCCTGTGGGAGGCCGGGGCAACCCATGCTGGTGGCTGGCAATGGAGCCATGCCGGCAGGAGCCATTGTGGAGGAGAGGGCTCTCCTCTCCCGCCTGGGAGCCCCTCTGTAGCCGTCACGGTCCTCTTTGCCACTTCCCAACCCTGCTGGTGGCAAGCTGCAGTCCTCCGCTGGTGCCACTGCTGAGCGGGGCTCCTCCTGGTTTCCCTCCTGGTGCGGGGCATGATCGTAGGCAAGGGCGTCCGGCCCAGCACGGATGGAGCCCCCGGGTGAGCGGAGGTGCAAGGAAGCGACGGAGCCCAGCACACGCTTCCCACCGGTGCGAGGCAGGCAGGAGGATGGTGGAGCGGGGAGGGCTGTGATGGAGGAGCCCGCCCAGCATTTGCTGCCGCTGTCATAATTAACAACATGGATCTACGATGTCGTAATCAGCGACGTGGATCCATGATGTCATAATTAACTACGTGGATCTGTGATGTCATAATTAACAATGATTAATGTTTTACAGGAGGGTTTTGTCTCCCGGCTGGTTGCTCTGGCAACAGCACGGAGCTGCTGGTTTCAGTCTGACACGCTTGTCTCGTTGTCGACTCCTTAATTGTGTTGTCGACCGAGCTAACGAGGCAGGGATCCGGGGAGGGGGCGGTGGGCCAAGGGGTCTGCCCGGGCAGGCAGGGGCAGCCCCTGGGGGAGCTCAGCGATGAGAGGGGGTATGGGCTGGCAGCCGGGTGACACGGAGAAGTGCCAAGCGAGCTGGGAAGGCTGCCCCCATCCTCTGGCACGCCGAGTCCTGTCTGTCGCTGCCCTGCCTGCCTTCGCACTGCTGCGGGAGCTGACGGCTGCGGGGGAGCCACGCAGGGAGCGGGAGCTGGTTGAAGGGTGTGCTGAAGGCAGTGTTAGGATGCCCTGGCATGAGGCTGGATGTGCACTTGCCTCTGACGGCGGCACATCCAAGGACCTGCCCGTGTGCCACCTTCCCCTTGGGTGCTCAAGCAATGCTGCAGCTCCCCATCACCCTTCCAGCACAACGTCCTGCTCCTTGCCTTGTTCCTGGTGCCGTGCTGGGGGCAGGGTTGTCCCCCAGCTCCCAGGCCAGGCATTCTCCCTAAGGAAGGGCTTCCCAGGTCCTCGGTGTGTGCACGGAGAGGAGCAGTGGGGTCAGGGCACGGTTGGGAAGCCAGGGGCTGTTTGTGCCGGCTTGGGGGTGCCTTGATTTCAGAGAGCTGCTTGAGTCTAGCTCGTGCTTGTCTTGGTGTGGTCACTTCTCAAAGGCACAGGAGGTGACAAGAGGTAGGAGCTGGTCTCCACTGTGGCCTGAGGTTTCTGGTGGCTTCGAAGGCTGTGGCACCCCATCCCCATCACCTCCTTCCTGCAGCATTCACTCCCTCCCCTTCTCTCTCCATCCCAGGGGCTGACACCATGAGTGAGACGAGTTCCATCAGCATAGAGGCCACAACTGACAGCAGAGACACCTCAGTGGCCACCTCCATCCTGCTGCCCTTCCCAGCCAGCCGTGGCCGGGAGGAGGCAGACAACCGCAGCGAGCACAGTTACAGTGAGTCGGGAGCCAGCGGCTCCTCCTTCGAGGAGCTGGACCTGGAGGTCACCGGGGATGGGGAGGGAGCCCCAGGCCTGCTGCCCGAGGTGGGCTACACGGGCAACCAGGAGGTCACAGACAAGTGGACCAAGGAGCCCATCGCTGCCGAGAGAGGAGAAGAGTGAAGCAGAGACCTGGCTGCCTCGCCTCCCGCCAGGGTCTGAGTTACTGGGAACCAGTCGCCTTTCCCACCTCTTTCCTCTCCAGCCAAGAGATTTCAGTCGCTGATTTCCCCCGGGACCTGCTGTCTCTCTTTGCAGAAAGGGTGCTTGACGGTTTTGGGGACTTCGGGGCAGGGGGGTCTCCTGCAGTGCTCGGCGGCACGGGGTAGGTGCAGGCTGGGGGGGCAGCAAAATGCATTTGCTGTTTGTATGTCTCTAGATGCGTCGCAAATTCCTCGCAGGCGTCTTTGGGGGTGGTGGTGGATGGCAGAGGTGTCCCCCCTCGTCTCTGCCGGTGCCCCTGTCACCCACAGCTTCTCTCTGCCGTACCACCGCGTGTTTTCTAGCACCAAAGAGCCGTGAGTAGGGTCAGTTGGGTTTGTTCCCCTCTTCTCTTCCCCTTGCTGAAAAATGGAAACATCCCATGTAAACCTGGTCCTCCTGGCACTGCCACGGGCGCTTTTGGGGTCTGTAATAAAATGGATGCTTTTCCTCACTGGTAGCCGGTGGCATTGCTCACTGCCTCTTGGCTGATCGCGCCGTCCTGCCCCGTGGCGGGGAGCGTGCTGCGGGTGGAGGCTGTCGGTGGGCTGCCCCCTGCGCCCCCTGACCGAGCCAGGGAGCTGCCTGACAGCTCTGCATCCCCGCTGCTCATGCTTGCTCCCTGCCCGGGCATCCCAGCGGGGTCACAGGGACTGTCCCCGGCTTCTGCAAGCTGCAGGGGGAGCGGGTAAGGGTCCCAGCTGCCGTGCTGAGCTGGGCTGGGCTGGAGGGAGGTGGCATCCCCGCTCCTCTTGGGAACCTGCTGAAAGTAAAATCAGTAAAGCCAGGTCCGTGGGCCGCTGGTGGGCCTGGCACTGCTGCGCTCCTTCTGTGGCGAGGGGACCAGCCTGCCTGCGCAGTGCCTCCCCGGCATCGCACCTGCCTAGTCCCGCAGCCGCGGGGTGCAGGGAGCTGGGGGGCTGCCCATGCTGGTCCCAGTTCCCTGTCCCCCAGCTGGGGATGAGGCCCCTGCCCTGGTGCCCCCGGTGCCTCCAGCAGCCCAGGGCTTGTTCCCCGGTGGTCGGACGTGGCAACGCAAAACCAGGGCTTGGGGTGGGGTGCAAGGGGCAGGGGAGGCCTGGCTGTCCCTCTGTGGTGGGGATGTGTCCTCCCTGGCTTGGAAAGGTCACGATCAGTCCTCAGCCAGTGATTGACGTGAGATTGTTCATAAATATTTTGTGCTCTGAGTGATAAAATATTAAACTCCTTCAGCCCACATGGAAAAATATTGCTCTTCCCAGTGTTTATCTTTGTTGCCAATTATTACAAAAATTCCAAGCCCCCTGAAATATTTATGCCTGGCTGAGGCTCCAAGGGGGTTGGAGCCAGGCAGTGGATCCTAATGCCACTTGTCCCCTAGCCCCACCGAAGATGGGGGCCAGGGAGGCTTTGCCATCATCCTTCTGCTGTGAGCAGCACCGAAGCAGTAGCCAGGAGGGTGCAGCCAGTGCCGGGGCATGTGCGGGGCTCGTGCCAGGTCCCGTCTGCCGGCAGGGAAGTGGGACCTTGGTGGTGCCAGCATCCTTCGGCACAGCTCGTCTCCAGCTCTCCCCGGCTTTCTGTGCCTCCTGGCCAGTGGTGGCAAGGTCTCCTAGCCCAGGCAAGCTCCTCTCCCTGGTGCTCCGCTCTGTCTGTGCTAACAGTCTTGAAAAGAGACGAGCTGGCAGGGTCTGGGGTCCTGGTGCCATGGGACCCCAGGGGGGGACCTTGCCATGGAGGTCCTGGGTTATCCCCCTCCAAATCAGGACTGCTGGGTGGAGGGACACACATGGAGGGTCTGACTCTTGCTACAGTGCCCCAACCCTCAGCCTGCAAGCACAGTGGCTGGCAGTGGGGAAACTGAGGCACGGGGCAGTGAGGTGGTTACTTGTGGTGGTGCCCCAGAGGCACCCCTGGCCCCTGCCCATCCCTGGGGGTCTTGTGTCATCCCCTGTCCCATTCTTGTCCCTGAGTCATGGAACTCTCTAGGACAGCCAGGCTGCCAGCGTGGGACCGATGGCGACACAGCACAGCGGGATCCTGGGTGGCCAAATGGCTCCAGAAGGGGTTTGGGCAAGCGGTGGAGACCTGGAACACTAAATCCAGACAGTGCCTCTGCCTTCAGAGGAGGCAGCTCGGGGAACATCGTCTGAAGCTTTCCCCCAGCTTGGTGCTTGGGCCGATGGTGAGTGCCAGGGGCTGCGTGGAGCGCAGGGATCAGTGGGGTGATGCTGGGCCCCTGGGTGCCCCCAAGGCCTTGGGGAGAAGGGGGCAGGCTGGGGGGGGGCTGTGCCGGGCAGGGGGAACGGCCCAGGGGGCACCAGGTTGCGGCTGTGGAGCTGGAGCTGGGACCGCTCTCGCTGGGCTGGGATGGAGACGGGGGGCTATGGGGCTGGGGGAGCGGGTGCTGAGCTGTGCCCTGCTGGCTCTGCCAGGGGATCTATTCCTGCCTGCTCTGGCTGTGTCCTGCCTCTGCCCAGCCTGGGTCTGGCCATCCCTTGCCTGCATCTGGCTGTGCCTTGCCTGTGCCCTGGCTTCTCTTGCCATGTCCTGTCTGGATCTGGCCACGTCCTGCCTGTGTCCTGCCTGTGCCCTGCCTGTGTCCTGCCTGTGCCCTGCCTGGATCCGGCCGTGTCCCCCCCGGCTTTGGCCAAGCCCCGCCAGCGTCCGGCCCTGCCGGGCAGGGCACCTGCCCGGCGCGGCGGTGCCGGGAGCGGGCGGAGGGCAGGCGGGGCGGCCCCGGGGGTGCCGCTGCCCGCCGGGCCGGGCCGGGGCCGGGCCGGGGCGGGGGCCGGGGCCGGGCCGGGCCGGGCGGGGGGCGGAGCGGCTCCGCTCGGCTAGGGCTGGCGGAGTGTCAGAGGCGGCGGCGGGAGGCGGCGGCAGCCGCAGCTCCGAGACAGCCGCTGCACCGGCACCGGCACCGGCTCCCGGCACAGCCCGCCGGGCCCAGGTAAGGGCTGCGGTCCCACCCCGGCGCTCCCGGCCGCGCCCGTCCCCGTGGCCTCGGGCCGCGCCGTGCCCCGGCGGCGCCCCCCGCGTCCCCAGAGCCCCGGTGCCCGCGGCGGAGGGGCACGGCGACCGGCGATGCCCCCGCAGCCGTCGGGGCCGCGGCACGGCGGGGCTCGGCAGCCGGTACCCGGAGCCGGTGCTCGGAGCCGGTGCCGGGGCTCCCGGGGCTGCGGGAGGGGAGCCGAGCCCGGGCACCGGCACCGGCACCGGCTGGGCCGGGGGAGGGCACCGGGGCCGGTCCCACCGGCTCCCCCCTGCCCGGCGCAAGACGCCGGGCCGCGGGTCTCTGGGAGAAGGGCTCGGGGGGTCCCCGTCCCCCCGGTGCCCTGGCAGCGCCGACCCCCGCAGCGGGCACCCGGCGGGACCCCGCCGCCGCAGCCCCCCGGCCCAGGGCAGGGGCTGCCCGCCGTCACCGGGGCAGGGAAGCGGGGGTGACCGGCCGGCACGGCGGGGACAGCCCCCTACCCCTGCTGCCCCCCCCGCGTCCCTCCTCTGGCTGTCCCCGGCCGGGGGGAGCAGAGGCTTTGGGGGGGGCTGCCGGGGCAGCCAGACCCCAGGGCGGGTTTGGGACGGGATTTGGGGCGCATCAGCCAAGGCCGTGACCCCAGCCCCTTGGGGGGGCTGTGGTGGGGCGGGCAGCTACCTCCTCTTTCGCCGCACTGCTGGGCGCACAGGCCAGGGCTGTGCCAGCTCCCATTGCCTTCACCTCCCTGAGCCCCGACGCTCCCGCCAGGCTGGGCAAGAGCAGCTGAACAGCCGCGGTGGCAGGGGACGCTGGGGTGAGCACCCCGGGGAAGGCGCTTTGGCCCCACGGGGCACCGGCGCTCGCAGACCATGGGGCAGAATGGAGGTGTGGGGCTCCTGGCAGAGCTCAGGGGAGGTGGGACCTCCGGGGACCCCCGAGGGAGGTGACGATGGTGGCTTGTGCAAGCCGGGCTCACCCTGCACCTTCCCGGCACTGCTGCTCTCACACACGCCCCATGCCACCCCGAAGGGTGCTGGTGTTGGAGAGGGTCAGGTCTCCTGGCAGGGGGTGGGTGGGAAGCGCTCGGGGCACGCAGGAGCAACGGCACCTTCTCACCCATCCTGCTCGCCGATGCTTTTGGGAGAGGAGGCTGCCAGCAGCCAGCCACTGGCAGGAGCCTTCCCATCGCACCGTGGCCATCGGGCTGGACTTGGCTCTGCCCTGCCGGGTGCTTCACTTCCCGAGATGTTCTCCAGATGTTCTCACGGGGCTGTCCTCCCCCAGGCACCGTGCCAACCCAGCTGAGCAGCTGTGGGGATGGCTGTAGCCCTGTTCGCAGCATCCCTCGGGGCTCACTGCAGGGTGGGCGATGGTTTGCCCTCTTGGGAGTGCTTTGCCTGAAGGTGCCTTTCATCTGGTGGATCCTGCCAACTGTCCCAGAAGAGCCGGACCCCAAGGAGCTGGGCTCCCGGTCCTGCCGGACCCCTGTGCTGGGCTCAGCCTCCTGCCGATGGGCTCCATCAATAAACCATGTACCTGCAGCCTCTTTCCTGATTGAGGAAACCCTGGGTCTCGCAAAAGTATTCACTGCCTGAAATAAGGCAGGGACTCTTCCTTGGCCTCTTCCCCGGCCTCTTCCCCAAACTCCTTCAAATTGGGGGGTCAGGTAGGAGGTGCCCTGAGGCAGCTGGGGGCTCACCACAGGTAGGCAGCACCCGGGGACAGGTACTTTGGGACGCGGAGGAGGAGGTCCGCATGCATCTCACCACCCCACCCCATTACACCCTGTGCCACACTGCTGCCAGCATCCCCCTGGGCATCACCGCCAGCTCTGGCTGCTTGCCGGAGGGCTCCTCCTGCCACGGGCATCCCCTGTCTGGGAGCACCACAGGGGCATCGAGGGGTGCCTTGCTCCTGCCTGGGGAGAGCAGCCTCAGTACCGGCTGCAGAGGGCTGCAGGGGGGGCAGCACTCTCTGGCATCACCCTCCCACCCCATGTGCCCCCACGAGCACCCTCCTCTGCTGGGCTGCAGGTGAGCCCTGGTACCCACCATGGCACCGGCAGCTTCCTGTGCCAGAGCAGCCCAAGGTTTCTGGGCTGTCAAGCGGGTCTCTTTTTCCCATGGTCCCTGAAACACTGGCCCTGCGGGATTTCAGCAGTCAGCTTCAAATGGGAAACAAATCTCCTGTGGTTTGGGAAAAGACAACTGATCTCCGAGAGGACCGCATCTCCTGCCAAAAAAAGGCCTGCCTGCTGCAAAAGCCTTTGATTCCCCTGCGCCTCCGTGCTTTCTGCAGAGGGAGTCAGCAAACCTGGCTCTTACTTTTCCTGAAATCTCTGAATTTAGTATACAGGGAAGGAAGGGGCGGTGGTGAGAGAACAGACTCTAAAAGCACCGCGGCTGCCGGAGCCTGCCCTGTGCATCGCTGCAGGAGGATGAAGCCAGTGGCGTGTCCCTGCTCCAGCCCCACTGCCATGGGCAGCACCGGGGGCTGCAGCCGGGGCGGGTGGGCTCCAGGGGGCTGGGGATTAAAATACAGCAGTGGCTGGGTGCTGGGTGCTGCAGGCACAGCGGGCTCATGGCCGGCTGCTTTTGGCAGTGCTCTTGGCTGGAGGCTGAGAGCTGTCAGCACCCCTGGTGCTGCTGCGTGCGTCGGGGGCTTGGCTCGGAGCTGGCGTGGGCTCTATCGACCCAGCCTGGGCTCCCTGCCCTGGGCGACGTCCCTGCCCCAGGTGACCTCCCTGACTCCTTCCCCCAGCCCTGGATGTTTTGGGGGCCGGCAAGCTGCCCTCCGGCAGGCTGCTCTGCCCGGTGCTGCTGCAGGAGCCAGCTCTGTGCCCCCCCTCCCCATGCTGGTGCATCCCGGGGACTGCTGTGGGGGGACAGGTCCCTGCACCCCTGCTTGTCCCCTGGGATCTGTGTCACTTGTGGGTGCCCTGGGGGTCCCAGGTCACTGCAGAATCTGTTGCATCCACTCAGCTCACCCTTCTGTGTGGAGGCTTCTTCTGAAGGGCACCCTGAGTCGGGGGGCACTGGGGTGGGGGGCACAGGCTGGCTCATGCCCTTGCTCGCCCGTGCAGCCCTGGCAGTGCCCTTGGGGACAGTCCCTGTCTCGCCTTGCAGCCCACAGACCCAGCGGCTTTTCTCTTCGCTTTTCCAGGTGCCGAGAGCTCTGCCGGGGTGGCACGACCCCCCTCCTGCTAACACCACGCCGCGCCACCCCCGCCACCCGATGCCTGGGGACTGCCTGCCCTCGGCTTGACGGGTGGCAGCGGGTGACACGGGGTGGCACAGGTCCCCCATCTGGCGCCAGCACACCCCATGGCGGTCCCCTTGACCGCCTGGCTGTGGCTGATGCACCTGGCCACCTGCCTGGCTGCCGGGCATGGCATGGCTGGCAAGAAGGAGATCAGCATGGACGGGGACCTGGTGATCGGGGGCCTCTTCCCTGTCCATGAGAAAGGAGCGGGGAGCGAAGACTGTGGCAAGATTAACGAGCACCGGGGCATCCAGCGCCTGGAGGCCATGCTCTTCGCCCTGGATGAGATCAACAAGGATGGGAGCATCCTGCCGGGGGTGAAGCTGGGTGCCCACATCCTCGACACCTGCTCCAAGGACACCTATGCCCTCGAGCAGTCCCTTGACTTTGTCCGCGCCTCCCTCACCAGGGTGGATGGCTCCGAGCACATCTGCCCCGACGGCTCCTACGCCGTCCATGATGACGTGCCCACCGCCATCACCGGCGTCATCGGGGGCTCCTACAGTGATGTTTCCATCCAGGTACGCCCCCAGGCAAGAGGGGCTCGGATGGGGCTCGGGGGTCTGCAGAAATGGCGGGCGGGGGGGTAAAATCCCAGCAGCAGTGCGATGATGCCTCTGCCAGCGCGGCACAGGGATGTTCTTGTATCCCTTGCGGTGATGCTATGCCCCTTTCTGCAACGGGGAGGGAACACCAGCCTGGCAATTGAGAGAGCCATCTCTCTGCTACCGTGGCGGGGCTGCAACCCTGATGGTGGCTGGGGTCCCCTCAGGGGCTGCAAGAAGCCCCCCCACCTGCCATAAGCCATGGGAGCCAAGCCGCTGTATCCGTCCCACGCGGGGATGGGGGTTTATTCCCCTCCTGGGGTCATGGCAGCAAGCGCAGCTCCTGAGCCCAGGACGATCTCGATGCTCAGGTCCACGCCGTCCTTGGTGCCACCATGCTGCCGCATCCCTCGCCGCCGCCAGTGGGCCTGGATGGTGCGAGCTGCCTCCTGGCAACGCCGGTACCGGTCCCTGGCCTGCCACATCCTGGCATGGGCCTGGAGGAGGACACTGGCCCTCTCCCACCTGACGTATGCTGCCAGGGCCCTCAGGCGCTGCTCCTCCCGCTGATGGGCGACAGCACGATGCCACCAGGCCTGGATGCAGCAGGCACTGTGAGTGGCCACCTCCAGTGCCCGGCGGACCAGCTGCCCCCGCCACCAGGCCTGGATGGCTACAGCCGCGCAATGGCTGTCCCAGTCCCTCCTGGCCAGCGTAGCTCTGTGGGGGGCAGCTGCTGCGCTGCCGAAGTATCCAGTGGGTGGCTGTCCCCAGGGGCTGCTGTGGTGCGGGAGCGGGGTTTGGCTCACCTGCAGCCCTGTGAATCCTGTCCCCCATGGGACGGGTGGGCGGCCAGGTGCAGGGACCCCCGCTGGCATGGTGGTGACACTCCTGATGTCAGAGACACCCTCTGGCATGGCAGTGATGCTCCTGATGTCAGAATGGCACTAGGGACACGGCGGTGGGGACGTGGGGACACTGCTCCCGGCAGGCAGAGCTGCCCAGTGTGAGGGGGCACTGTCCCCTCTGCCCCCCCTAAACCCAGCCCATGAGGAGCAGCCAGCTGCGAAGGGGCACCCACCTCCACGGGGCTCAGATGTAGGGCTGCCTGGCTGCAGCAGGGTGGGCACAGGGGCCACTGCCCCCACGTCCACAGTGATCCCACGGGAACAGGCACCTTGAGCCTCAGACCAGGCTGTCACCCTGGGTGGGGTGCAGCTCCCCAAAACCTGTGGCTCTGCAGACCCGGGGACCGGCTTAGGTGGGGAGAAGAGCATCCCCTGGGAATACAGGCAGCTGGAGGGCCCAGCTGAGTCCTGGGGGATGCCAGTGCCCCAGGCGCTCACTAAGATTTAACGAGTCCCCGGGGCGTACTGAGTCCCATCCACTGATCCCTGGGTCCCCACATCCCCCTGGCCGTGGGGTGGAGAAAGCTGGAGCCGGGTGATGGAGACAGCACCCTGGTCCAGCCCACGTGGGTGCTTGTCCCTTCCCTTGCTGGAGGACCCCGTGTGTCCCCATGGCCAGGGGCACCATCCCAAACCCGGGCAGGCAGGTGATGGCACGGGCAGCCAGTGTGCCAGCCAGGGAGCACAAGCAGTGCTGGGACAGCATGGCCAGCTGGCAGCTCCTGTTGTGCGGCGAGGGCGGCGGCATTGCTGTGCTCGGGGGCCTTCTTGCCATTAGGGGACTTTGTCGTCAAGAACATTTGTCCACGTTAATTAAGCCGCATCTCTCGCCTGGGGAGCAGTGAGATGTGGGCAGGCTCACTGGCCCTGCCAGCGCGCCTGAGCCCCCCTTGCTGCTCCAAGAACCTGAGTTTTTAACAGCCTCATTAGTGGGGCTTTTTTCCCCTTTGAAGCTAACGAGAGTTTCTGCCGAGTGGCTGAAAGGTGCTGGTCCTGCTGGAGTTCCTGATGCAGGATGCGCAGGCGCTGGTCCCCAGGCCCAGCTCTGCAGCCCCCCCGGGCTGGGTTGGGGGTGCTCTGCCCTGGCTCCTGGCCCCCAGAGCCCTTTCCCCCCATGCTGTGGGGCTGCCAGGTGCCCCGGCTTTCTCCTTGCCCATGAGCATCTCTCACAGGTCGCCTGCGGGGGAGTTTCTGCTTTTGCCATGAATCCATTTATCCCCTCCTCAGCCCAAAATTTCAGTGGGGAGTGCGTGAAATACCAAAGAAAAATAAATGAGCATGTCTGAGGGCTCAGGTAACCTTGTGAATGCGCTGTCCGTCCGTCTGTCCATCAACCAGGACCCTCCAGGTGTATGGGGGGTGTTGCTCATCAGCCCCACGGTCATGCTTGGGAGCACCATGGTGTTGGGCAGAGGTCCTCTGGTGGGAACGTCCCTCGCCGGGCCACGTCTTCAGGCGCTCACCTCTCCTCCTCCACGCAGGTGGCCAACCTGCTGCGGCTCTTCCAAATCCCGCAGATCAGCTATGCCTCCACCAGCGCCAAGCTCAGCGACAAATCCCGCTATGACTACTTCGCACGCACCGTCCCACCAGACTTCTACCAAGCCAAAGCCATGGCGGAGATCCTCCGCTTTTTCAACTGGACCTACGTCTCCACCGTGGCCTCAGAGGGCGACTATGGGGAGACAGGGATCGAGGCCTTTGAGCAAGAAGCCCGCATGCGCAACATCTGCATCGCCACCTCGGAGAAGGTGGGGCGCTCCATGAACAAGAAGACCTACGATGGGGTGATCCGGGCTCTGCTGCAGAAGCCCAATGCCAGAGTGGTCGTGCTGTTCACCCGAAGCGAAGATGCCCGGGAGCTGCTGGCAGCTGCCCAGAGAGCCAACGTGTCCTTCATGTGGGTGGCCAGTGATGGGTGGGGAGCCCTGGAGAGCGTGGTGGCTGGCAGTGAAGCAGTGGCGGAGGGAGCAATCACCATCGAGCTGGCAGCCTACCCCATTAAGGAGTTTGCTGCCTACTTCCGTAACCTCAACCCCTACAATAACAGCCGAAATCCCTGGTTTCGGGAGTTTTGGGAGCAGAAGTTCAAGTGCAGCTTCCACACGCAGGACTGTAGCCGGTACTCCCTCAAGACAGGCAAGTTTGAGCCAGAGTCCAAGATCACGTTTGTGGTCAATGCGGTCTATGCCATGGCCCACTCTCTCCACAACATGCACCAGGCGCTGTGCCCCAACGCCACCAAGCTCTGCGACGCCATGAAACCTGTCAATGGCAAGAGATTCTACAAGGACTTTATGCTCAATGTTAATTTTGATGGTGAGTCCAGAGATGGAGACAAGGGTTGGCTGCCTAACTGGAAAGGGATGGGTGGAGGGACGGGGAGGAGGGAGGAGACCCATATTTGACCCAAAGCCCTCC
The DNA here is from genome assembly GCF_965183815.1 of Platalea leucorodia. Lineage (NCBI taxonomy): Eukaryota > Metazoa > Chordata > Aves > Pelecaniformes > Threskiornithidae > Platalea > Platalea leucorodia. Next base: position 17,226,484 of record NC_138831.1, read on the forward strand.
AGTTCCTCCAGCCTGCCCACACCTGGGGACCTGTGTGCTATGGGCTGTGATTGTCCCAAGATGCCAACAGCTCACCATCACCCTTGGGAGGCAATCTAGGCCTTCTGTCCCCAGTGTGGAGAAGCTGGTGACCAACTCCATCCTGCTAGAGCTGGGTGGGACCGGCCCCACAGGGGCCCCTCCAGGAATGTCAGGCCTTGGAGACCTCACTTGGAAGCGCCATGATTTATTCACATTTCAGGGATTAAAGTGGAGGGAGAACCTTGATCAGGGACCTACGTAGTTGGGGATGAATTAGAAGTGTGTCTGTGCTCTGTGGCTTGGGCTGAGCCCAGCTACCCAGGTGTCACTGAGAGCCATGGAGGCTGAAAAATCCCGCTCTGTCCCTGCAGAGCTGGCTGGGGCTGCCGAGCATTTAGGCATGTGAGGAGATGATAGGTCTCAACCATTGCTTTCCTGCTCCTAATATGTGCATAGGCAGCAATTATGAGAGTGAAGGCAGGGAACAGGTTGGACATTTGCCTGTGACCATGGTGGGATGTGACCCTTTGAAGGGGCCCTGCCTCCACGCCGGGAGCGAGCACTCTCCTGCCCCATGGCAGTCACCATCTCCCTTTCTTCTCCCTCCAGCTCCGTTCAGGCCAGCAGACACCAAGAGTGTCGTTCGATTTGACCGCTATGGTGATGGCATCGGGCGCTACAACATCTTCAACTATCACCACATGGACGGGCGGTATCGGTATCAGAAGGTGGGCTACTGGGCTGAGGGGCTCATCCTCAACAGCAGCCTCATCCCCTGGGCTGAGACCTCCATCCCAGTGTCCCAGTGCAGCGACCCCTGCAAGAAGAATGAGATAAAGAGCATGCAGCCCGGAGACATATGCTGCTGGATCTGCATCCCCTGCCAGCCCTACGAGTACTTGCTGGATGAGTTCACCTGCATGGACTGCGGTCTCGGTTACTGGCCCAATGAGACCCTGAATGGTTGCTACGAGTTGCCCCAAGAGTATATCCGCTGGAAAGACGCCTGGGCCATTGGTCCCGTCACTATCTCTTGCCTGGGTTTTATCTCCACCCTCTTTGTTTTTGGAGTCTTTGTGAAGAACAATGACACCCCCATCGTGAAGGCCTCAGGCCGGGAGCTCTGCTACATTCTCCTGACCGGGGTCCTCATGTGCTACAGCATGACCTTCATCTTCATCGCAAAGCCTTCCACCGAGGTGTGCACACTCCGGCGTCTGGGGCTGGGCACGTCCTTCGCCGTCTGCTATTCGGCCCTCTTGACCAAGACGAATCGCATCGCCAGGATCTTCAGCGGGGTGAAGGAGGGGGTCCAGCGCCCCCGGTTCATAAGCCCCACGTCACAGGTGGTCATCTGCATGGCCCTTATCTCTTGCCAGCTGATCATCGTCATCATCTGGCTGCTGGTGGAGACCCCCGGCACAGGCAAGGAGACGGAGCCTGACAAGAGGTACATCGTCACCCTCAAGTGCAACAACCGTGATTCCAACATGCTCGTTTCGCTCACCTACAATGTCCTCTTGATTGTCCTCTGCACGGTCTATGCCTTCAAGACACGGAAATGCCCCGAAAACTTCAACGAGGCCAAGTTCATTGGGTTCACCATGTACACGACCTGCATCATCTGGCTGGCCTTCCTGCCCATCTTCTACGTGACCTCCAGTGACTACCGAGTAAGAGCCCGAGTTTTGGGGGGACTCTAAAAGGGCTTGATCGGAGCGGTCCTGGTGACTTGGGCCCCGCAGGGTTTGTGGCTAGGAGATGCGTGGGCCTGGGCAAGGGTCTTCGGCCATGGACCTGGTGATGGTCACCTCTGCATTGGGGCGTTCGTTACCAGGTGAAGTGTGGCTGAGGGGGTAACGAGTCCTGGGGAGAAGGACTGCCCTTGGCAGACTGTTTGCTAGGGTGAGGATGGGAAATGCCCCTGAGACCTCCAGAGACCCCCTCTGACCTGACTGCAGAGGAGTGATTGCCACCCTTCAGCCCCAGCGCATGAATGCCAACCCCAAGGCCCGCCTGGTCCCTGGGAAGCCGAGCAGTGCAGGGGATGGAGGAGCGTGGGGTGCACCCTGCACCACCTCAACCCCCCAGCAAGGTGCCCTGCCAGCTCTGGAGGACTGTGTGGGGGTGGCTGCGGTCGGGGGCTTCTGGAGAGGACCTGTATCCCCTGGTGGGAGCAGGCACTGGGATGAGGGGTGTTGGTGAGGCTGGGTGGGGTGCTGCTCAGGGTGCGCCCCCCTTGCAGGAGCAGCGTGTCCCCATCAGGGCAGTGCCCATCCTCTGCCCATGGGTCTCCAGCAGGTCCACCCTGACGGAGGGACCCGGTGCAGGGTGGGATGTGCCTGCGGGGTGCAGGCAGCAGCCTCTGCCCGGTGGGAGGTGGCTGGTGCCACAGCGAGGGCTTCATCCTGCCCCACTCGGGGCAGAGGGCTGGCGGCAGCAGCACCTGATGCCCACCGCTGTCTCCAGGTCCAGACCACCACCATGTGCATCTCAGTGAGCCTCAGCGGCACCGTGGTCCTTGGCTGCCTCTTCACCCCCAAGCTCCACATCATACTCTTCCAACCCCAGAAGAACGTGGCCAGCCACCGCGTGGGCACCGCTCGGTTCAGCGTGGCAGCCGCCAGCTCCAGCCAGTCCCACGGTGAGTGCAGGGGGGCTGGGGAAGGGCTGGGGGGCAGCACCCCCTTCCTGGCAGGGAGCTGGGGGCAGCCCAGCACGGGCCCCCGAAGGAAACAGGGGTGCAGGGTAGGGCACAGCTGGGAACAGGGCAATAGAGGCTGCTGTGTCCCCTATGGCTCAGCCTTGGCTCTGTCCCAATCCCCCATCTCCCCCTGCCTCACGTGGCTGTGAGCCCCAAGGCTGCAGCATGGTCTGCTGGGGGGGACCACTCCCGGGGGCCTGTCCTCACCCTGGGGGGACACGGCCACCCTGGGCACCCTCCACCCCAGCCCCGGGGGATGCAGCTGCCCCCGGCCCCTGTCACCAACCCAGGGGGGGCACAGCTGCCCTGGGCACCCTCGACCCCAGCCCTGGGGGACGGAGCACCCTGGGCACCCATCGCCCACCCCAGTGGGATGCCGTGGGGGGGGTGCTGCTGCCAGACCCCAGCCTGCCCCTGACTGCTGCCTTCCTGGCCAGGCTCGGCCTCGCAGTACGTGCCCACGGTGTGCAACGGCCGTGAGGTGGTGGACTCCACGACGTCGTCCTTGTGAAGGACGGGGAGGCCAGGTCGTGGTGCTGCTGCTCCTGCCCGCGGCTGCACTGCACCCCGGCTCCCTCCCCAGGGAGAGCAGCGCCCGCGGCACCGCCCGCTCAGGGGCCAGAGGCAACCGGGAGGCTCGGCCCCCACCCCAGCACGAGCTACACGTCCCACGCGCTGGGTCATGGTACGTTGTCACCCTTCCTTTGCACTGAGCCACGTTACACATCCCTTGTCCCCTGCCCTGAGCCCTGGTGCACTACCCCCTGTCCCTGCACCCAGCCATGGCGAACATCCCCAGTCCTTTGCACTGAGCCGTGGTGCACGACCCTGTTGTCACCTGCACCGAGCCATGGTGCGTGTCCCCCCGTCTCTTGCACTGAGCCGTGGTGCACGTCCCCTGCGTCACCTGCACTGAGCCGTTCTGCACATTCCCCCATCCCCTGCGCTGAGCCCTGGTACGTGTCACCCTGTCCCTTGCACCAAGCCACAGTCCACGTCCCCGTCCCTTGCACTGAGCTGAGGTGCACATCATCCCCTCCATTCCCTGCCCCGAGCCACGGTGAACGTGCCCCCCGTCCCTTGCACTGAGCCGCAGTGCACAGACCCCGGCCCTTGAACTGCACTGTGGTACACGTTCCCCACCCCTGCACCAGCTGTGGTGCAAGCCCCTTGCCCCAAGCCGCCGTGCACAACCCGACTCCCTCTTGCTGAGCCACACCAAGTCACGCCCCGCTTGCGCCGAGCCACGCCGAGCCCTGCCCCAGCACCCACTGCCCTCGCCCTATCGCCCACCCCGATTTCCTGGTGTGGGGCCTTTCATGTCCCCCTTGTGCCAAGCCGTGTCCCACGTCCCCCCTCCCTGGGCCAGCAGAGACACCCCCCCCCAGGCCCTTTGCACATTTTCACCTTTTCCTCCTCGTTTTCGGCCCCGGGAAAGCCGCCGAGCGCTGCCAGGCTGGGCCCAAGCCCCCTCCGTCCCCCCGCTCGCTGTGCATAGTGCTTCTCACCCCTTCGTGGGAGACAGGGCAGAGGAGCGGGGCTCAATGCCCGCTGCCCCCCCGGCCCCTGCAGAGCCCGGGGGATCCGGCGGGGGCTGAGGGCAAGTAACAGGACCCAGGTATTTGAGCCCAACCAAGTTTTTAAGAGTAGATTTTTTCCATGAGCAAGAGCGTGATTTTTTTTTTTTTTTAATTTATGTAAATAAAGTGGTTTTGTTTTGGTTTTTTTTTTTTTTTTTTTTTTTTTTTTAAAACGGACTCTGCCACAGCTCCTGTCCATCCGAACCTGAGGGAAGGGGGCAGACCCTCGCAGAGGGGAGAGCCACAGCACGATATGGGGGCCAGCAGGGGTGGGGGGGCCACGCGACACCCCCCACTCATGCCCTGCCGGCCCCAGGAGGGTGGTCGCATGAAGGACGTGGGACGCAGCTCCGGCGGCTCCGGGGCCAGGGGGCTAGGAGCTGTCGGGGGCTTCGGGGCTGGGGGCTGCAGCCCTCCGCTTCAGGGGGATGATGCAGATGCTGTTTTTGGCTTCTTTGACTCTCCACCACCGGCCGAGCCTATAGATGAGAGAGATGGGGGTCACCCTCGGCCGGGCCGCAGCGGAGAGGGGGCTGCCCCTGGGCAGTGGCAGGGAGTGGGGACGGTACCGGTGCTCCTGTCCAAGGCCGGCCACCAGGAAGTCGCCGCCTGCGGAGAACTTGAGGCTGTTGACAAAACCCACCTGGAGGGGACAGGGCAGGGTGAGGGGCTCCCGCAGTCTCCTCCTGCCGCCCAGGGAGGGGAGCCCCCACCAAGAGACGCCCCCAGCCCAGCTCCAGCATCCCCAACCTCCCCATCCGTACCAAGGGGATGTCGCAGAGGGGCTCCAGCTTCCGAAATCCCTCACCACACTTCCAGAGCTTCACGCTGGCACTGTGGGAGCCTGGGGCAGAGAGAGGAGACTCCTGCTATGCATCCTGACCCAGGGAAGGGAGCAGGACAGCCCCCCCAAACCCCTGCTCCAAAGCGGCTGCCACACACCTGTAGCCAGGAGGTCACTGTTGCGCAGAGCGGCCACTGCGGAGATCCAGTACGGCTGCTGCAGGCCCTGGGAGTCCTGCATGCCGTGCGCCTGCCGGGCCAGCGCCAGTGGCTTCTTCTTCGTCAGCCCCCACAGGGCTACGGACCTGCCAGGGCGGGGAGGGGTGAGGGGGCTGCGGGGGGCACCGCCTGCCCACCCCGGGCACCAGCCAGCCCCGCGCTCACCCGTCATCAGCGCCCGACACCATGTGCTCCTCGTTGATCAGCTGGATACAGTCAATGGAGCCCCTACGGAGAGAACAGGCAACTACCAGCAGTTCCGAGCGTGCTTTGGGATTCCATTTAGGAAGCAAGGGCTCACCAGGGCGTCAGTGTCCCCAGAGCGCCAGCAGGCTCCTGGTGACACTTGGCACCCTCACACCGCTGCCCCAGCTGGACCCGCCTGCCCGCAGCCCCCTCTCCCGCCCCAGACCTACTGGTGCCCGTAAAACACAAGCTGTGACTCCTCGGGGATCTTCCAGAGCCGCACGGTGCCGTCCCGTCCCCCCGCCGTCACACAGCAGTCCCGGCTCAGGCTGTCCAGCCCTGTGATGACGTCCTGGTGCCCGAAACTGGAGGGAGAGGTGGCAAAGAGCTGCGGCGGGCACGGCCCTCCGCCACAGCGCCTGCCCCCGGCCAGGGGGGTCAGCGGGGTGTCCCCTCCCACGTCTTACAGGGTCTCCATGTATGCATTCTCCGCCACGTTCCAGACCTTGACGCAGCGGTCATGGGAGGCGCTGTACAGCTGGTATGTGCCTTTCCGGAAGGACAGGCCCTGTGGATGGACAGACAGGTGTCCGTCTGGGGGGGCAGCGGTGAGGGGCACCAGGGAGGATGGCACTGCCTGGCCCCACAGGCGTCACAGCTGATGCCCCTGACTCACCGAGACGGCATTGCGGTGCCCGGTGAAGATGTGCAGGCGCTTGCAGCTGGCTGCATCCCAGATCATGATCATCTTGTTCCTGTCTCCCGTAGCCTGGCAGAACACAGGGGATACCCGAGACCTACTCCTCGGGGACCTGCGGCCCGTGCCAGCCTCTGCTCCCACCCCATGTGCTTTGGGTGTCCCAGGGACCCATTCTTGACTCCGGTGGAGGCAGGGACTGCTTTAACCCAGCAAAGTATACCTGGGCATGAGATATGGCTCCCCAGGACCCCGGGAGGAGATGCACTCCCCACCACCACCTCTCCGCCCCACATGGCAGCGCCAGCATCCCTCTCCCGTACCAGGTACTTGCCATCCGATGAGATGGCCATGCAGAGGACATGCGACGCGTGCCCCATGTGCCGCTCCTCAGTGCCTTTCCTTCCCCCAGGCACAACGCAGAGCCTCTTCCCGCTCTCCACCTCCCCTACGGGAAAGGCACCACCGTCACCCCCTGGGAGCCTCCCACCACTCCGGAAAGCATCAGTGAGCCTCCCACAGAGCCCAAAACGATGCATGTGCACATCCCCAGAGGGGTCAGGGGCCAAGCCACCTCCACAGGCACCCACGGTCCTGCTGCTGCAGGGTCCCCGCAGGGTTCAGGCTGGGGGAACAGCCTGTCGTGGCCCCAGGGGAACACTTGCATTTGATGAGGGAGCCGTCCTTGGAAGCAGAAAAGATGAACCTGTCATCCGGAGAGATGACCAGGCAGGTGACGGGCAGCTGGTGCCCCCGCAGCATGCGGATGCTGGCTGGATCCGGAGGCTGCACCTGCAGGGAGAGCGGGATGTGAGCTGGGCTGCCCCCGTCCCTTCCCCAGGCTTGGGAGCACCCGAGCACAGCACCCTTCCTTCTCCAGGGCGCCAGCAGCCGGCACGCCGGGCGGGAGAAGGGCTGTGGTCCCATAGCTGGCATGGCAAGTCGGGGTACCAGCTGTGGCCATGCCTGAGTGTCCCCAAAGCCGGCACTTACAGTCCGGCAGCCCCCCAGCACTGGGCACTTACGTCTTTGGCGATGAGGCGCTGCAGCCGGCCCTTCTGCTCGAGCTGGGGAAGAAGCAGGAGGCTCAGCGGAGGCAGCCCCAGCCCCGCGGGAGGGGGACAGAGCCCGCCGGCGCCACCGGGACCAAGGGGACGTGCCCCGCTCCCTGCTCACCACGTCCTCCTTCAGCCGGTCACCGATGAGATCTGCGGGCGTCTCTTCCTCCTCTGCCGCCGCCCGCTCCTCCTCTGCGGTGGACACGGGGCATGAGGGCCAGGCTCAGCACCGGGGGCTGCCCGCCTCTCTGCCCCGCCGGGGCACCGGCACCGGGGGCCGGGTGGGGCTCACCGTACTGGCGGAGCTGCTCCAGGTACAGCTTGGCCAGGCGCAGCTTCTTCTCCTGCGGCGTCTCCTCTACCTCCTCCTCCGCCGCCGCCGCCGCCTCCCGCCGCCGCCGCCCCAACGACGGGCTGCGGGGACAGGCGTGAGCACCGCCACCGGCACCCCCACCGGTACCGCCATCCCCCCCGGCGCAGCCCTTACCTCTCCGGCTCGGAGTCGCTGGACACCTCCTCGTCGACGGGCCGGCCGGCCGCCGCCCGCGGCCTCCCCTCGGCGCCTGGGAACTGCGGGACGGGGACGGGGGTGATCCACGGGACGGGGTCGGGCGCGGCGACACCTGCCGAAGCGACCCCGCCGGGGCAGTGCCTCTCGCCCCCCTCCCTCCCCCCGGCCCTCGCCGCCCCCTCCCCCGGCCCGGCTCTCACCACCACCACCGCCGCCCGCGGCCGCCGCCGCCCCGCCGCCCCGCGCGGGGCCTTGGCCCTCCGGCCGCCCGCCGCCGCCGCCATGCTGCCGCCACACGTGGTGACCGCCCCGCCGCCTGCGGGCGGCCAGGCCACGGCCCCGCCCCGCCTATTGGCTGCAGGCAGCCGAGCCCCGCCTCCCCCTGCCCGGAAGCGCGCTCCTGCCCCGGCCCCGCTGCCCAGCGGCGGGCCGCGCTGTCACTCGGGTAGTGACGCCATTCGCTCCGCCGCACCCCCGCCCCGCCCCCTCGGCGCTGCCCCCGCCCCCTGGACGCCGAGCCCCGCCTCCTAGGCGCACCTCCTCCGCCCGGGGCCCGTCCCTGCCCCCGGGGAGCGCCGGGGCTGGGGCCCTCCGGGGGCTTTGGGGGAGTGTGGGGGCCCCGCTGATCCCCCCCGCCCCACCCCAGGGACCAGCCACCCCCTGCAGGGGACCCAAGCTCCCCCCGCGCACACGGCCCGGTTGGCAGGCCGGGGGGAGGCCAGCGCAGGCCCCTCTGCCCTCCCACGGCCCCAGCGGCACCGCAGCCGGCGCCCCCCACTCACCGAGACGGTGTGGCGGTGATGGCGTACCCAAATCATCATCAGCTTGTTCTGCCCCTCAGGGCCTCTGGTCCCATCGCACGTCCTTTGGGGGGTCCCAGGGACCCGTCCTTGGCTGTGCCGCGGCCGTGGCTCTGCCTGGGGCGGGTGCCGGAGGGCCTGTCCCGGCGATGCTCTCAAGAGCTAAAATCTGCTCTTGTGCTGAAACTTCATTTTGCGCTGCCCTTCCTGCTGGGGACGCCGCTGGAGCCAGAGCATCGGTGGCTTTGTAGCTCCCGGGCTCGGCCACATCAGCCCGAGGCAGCGCAGGCTCCTCCGATGGTGGGAGGCAGAAAAAGTGATTTACCCCAGCGTGGCCCGGGGGAGGGAAGGCTTCAGCTTCAACTTCGGCTTCGGCTCTGGCTTGGGCTTCTCCTCCCCTCTGTTTCGCCGCCCAGCAGAGAAGCTGGTGCTTTGTGGCAAAGACGAAGCGCGTGGGCAGGTCTTGCCCTGGACCGCTGGAAGGAGCGGCTGTCCTGCTGCTCTCCGGAGGACGCCGGCTCCTCGGGGGCTGAGGGCTCTTCTTTCCTGTTAGATGTTGGGAAGAGGAGATACCCCGGCCTGCAGAGCATCCTAGGGCTGGGGCTGCTGCTTCGTCTCTGCCCAAGCAGAGTCCTCGCTGGGGGCCGAGTGCCACCTCATCCACGCCCTCGGCAGCTGTAAGCTCAGCTGTTGTAGGTTAAACCCCGACTTCAGCCTTCCGCATCGCAGGATGAGGTCCGTCTGAATCGCCAGGGAGGAGGCCATGGGGCTGGCATCTTTCTTTGCGCCCTGAAGGACTGCAGGCGCAAAGCAGCAGAGGTGAGGTGACAGCCCTCTGTCCCCTCCAGGCAGGGCACGTTGCAGCCCGTGATTCGCAGGGCCAGGAGGGAGCCAGGGGGCAAGTGGCTGGGCTGGAGGCTGCTGGTCAGGAATAGCCCCCTCCAGAAACAGCCCCCTCCCCACAGACCCGCTGGGAGCAGAGCCCCCCTCGCCCAGGGTGGGGGAGCTCCGTGCTGGGGTCCTGCCTCCTCCCCGCTGCCCTCACTCACGCTCTCTGATGTACGCCATCTCCTCACGCATATCCGCCTGCCGTCCCATGAGCCCTGGGGGGACGCAGCGTGTCGGGGACCCTTGGCACTGCTGCCTCTCTCCTTGCACGGCACAGCCATGGGGCAGAGGGCCAGGGAGGCAGGACAGCTGGCTGCAGCCGGCACAGCTCCCGATGCCCAGAAAAGCCTAAGCCGCCGCATTACCCACTGCTCCAGCCTGGGCTGCTCTCCCGGCTGTCCCCTACTCACCGCGTCGGGCCTCTCGGTGAGCCTGAGGATGCCCCTGAGCACCAGGCTGGGCATCCCCAAGCATTGGCTCCGCAGATACATGGGGAAGATTTCCAGGGCACGGTCCAGCTCTTCACTGAGGTTGGTGCAGCCCAGCATCTGAAACACGTGCAGCGGAAGCTGGTGTGGTGCTGGCTCCAACCATCAGCTCAGGGCAAGGAGGCTGGGGCAAGACCAAACCCGGACGGAGGCGGCGGGGATTGCGGAGAGCCCCCGTGCCCCACACCACACCGCCCTGGTTGCTCGCCTGCTCCTCCATGGTACCAACCGGAGCCCACCCACCGCCCCAGCTCCCCCCCCAGTGGTGGGCATGGGCGAGCCGAGCGTTGGAGGCAGTTTGGAGCAGTGCCACCTCGAGGCTCACCTCGACGAGGAAGACCATGGCGATCATCTCCCAGGTGGGGTCCTCCACACTGAGGAGCTCTGCCAGATGGCAGAAGATGGTGGAGCGCAGGGGTCTTGGGGTCTTCATCATCTCCCTGGCAGGGGGAAGGAGGCACGGTCAGGCCTGAGACAGGCAGGCACATCTCTTTGGGGTTCGCACCAGTCTGGACATCACCAGTCTGCAGCACTTTCTCTGAGCAACGGGGACCCTGCTGCCATCAGCCCCAAGGGAGGGGGTGTGTCCCGATCCAATGTCGGGGGAGGTATCGCTAGGATCCCAAGGAGAAGATTAAGACGCTGGAATCCGTGAGGTGTCGTACAAACTTTCACTTTTATTTGAGGGGAGAAGAGAATGGAGGGAGGAGGGAGGAGAGGAAAAGAATAGGGGAGAGAGACAGAAAGAGAAGGAGGAGTTTATCACCACTCCTTCGAGTCTGATGATCTTCGGCTGGGTCTTCGGTGGCCTCAGGCGTCGTCGGGGACCGAAGCGAGGGGGCGGGGGGCCCCCCGAGGGTACAAGAATGAAAGGAGCGATCTCGCGCGCCGCCCCCGCTCGGGGGCACGCGCGCTCCTTATATAGGGGGCCTCACGCATGCGCAGACCACAAGTGTGTACGTGCGGTTCGCCACGGACGTGCTGCCCCCGCCTCGGCTCTTTTCGCGCCTTTTGTCCCTGCGCAGGCGCACGAGGTGGTTTTCCTCAGAACTGTGGAGAAGAGGGTCTTTTCGAGGCGCGACGCTGGATGGCGCTACAGCGGCAATGTCGAGACAAAACCGCATTTTTCTATCGGTCCTTTACAGCAGCCCGTGGCTCGACATTGCAGCTTGGTGGCATAAGGGAGAGAGAAAGAGAGAGGGAAAAAAAGGGAGAAAGGAAGAAAACGGGGAGTTGAGGGAGTTGGGGATAAGGGTGAAGGAAAATTGTGGGAAGGAAGAAGGGAACAAGATTGTTTCGGGTGAAGGAATGCCTTAACATGGATTAACTGGGGTATTGCTCAATGCAAGCTCATTCTCGAACGACTTTAACAATTCTTTAGCTTTGAAGGGTCAACATTAGAAATGGGGTTAACAATAACTGGCAATATGCAATTTCTTCCTTCAGGAGGAATTGGGAACGGGTTTAAATGATTGGTACTGAGATTGGTTGTGGCTGATGGATGGTATGGATTTTTGTTACACCATCAGGTGGAGCGCTAGGAACAAATTGCATATTTGACACAACATGTCGAATTAATTGAATAAAACATGGAATTAGGCAGGGTAGGAACAGTAAGGTGGCAGTTGCACATGGCAAACACAATATTAATTGTTTGACCCATGGTGCCCCTGGTAACCAGGACCACAAATCGCCGTTCCAACCACTCCACGTTTGAACAGGGACTTGGGCTATTTTCCTGATATCTTGGGTCAATTGGAGAACTACTTCTCCCACCACATCTATTTCTAGGCAGCAGTTAGAGAGATTTAATTTTCCACACACCCGTCCCTCCTCAGCCAATAAATAATCTAAAACCATACAGTGTGGAAGGATTGCCGTGCGCATTTGTTGAGATTGTCCAGTTAATAGGTCTGTGGCGTCAGCGGTTTTGTTGGTGATAATTTCGAGTGCCGCTTGTAGTCCGATTATTCGATTTAGATTATAGATTGGTTCTCTTGCCCCTGCAATGGGCTCGTTAGGATTCCAGGTTGCTGGCCCATAATGTTCAATTATTCGCTCGGGGGGCCATTCGTCATTTCCCCATTTTTGTGTCCCACCTAAATTTACCTTGGTAGATCGCGTCTTACGGGCAATACTTCTATCCCCGAGGTTATCATACACCTTTACGCCTAGTTGGGGTCCACCAGTTTCTGGCAGGAGGAAAAATAGGGGCCTTATGATCCCTATATAACAAACTCCCGACCACCCCGCGGGTAAGAATTTATATGCCGTATTCCCACAAATCCAATAATGCCCCTTTTTGGCTTTATTTCCCTGAGCAAATGGCCCGTCTTTCCCCGGTGGAAACTGAAAATAAGTTGTGTCTTTGTCACCCAGAGGGCTGAAAAAGGTGGTTGCCCCATCCCTTATTCGGCCGGTACAATACCAAGCCCCATAAGTACCCCTCCATTTACAAGTTTGTTTGTAATGCCGGAGAATCAAGGTTTCATTTTTGCTTGACCAATATCCCTTAAACCCCTGGTTACACCCTGTGTCATTAAGCCACACCCACAGGTCCCTTTCCTTGTTGAGGGGCTTACGTGTGAGAGTCCATTGACATTTGCTTTCTCCCACTTCGACCCCTCCTTTCTGGGTGCGATTCAAACAATATTGCCCCTTAGCTGGAAACTGAATTGGCCAGGTCCCACTGTCATCCCACGGATCGCCTGCGGCTTCGCTGTATTTGCTTACAATTTGGTCTGGGGTGAGGGGTGCGGATGTCCACGGCCAACTTGATAGCCCTAGGGGTCCGCCGCAAACCCAACAGTGGCTCAGATTGAAAGTTTGACTCACGGCTTTCGCTAATAACACGAACTCGTTGTTCTCGAAGGGATTGTATGGAGGAGGGGAAGGTAGAGGGAGTGGTCACTTTCATGGAGGTGTCCCTGAGTTAAAATGATCCAAAGTAGCAGGTGCGTCGTGGTCATATCGCCGCCCTTAAAAACAGAAACAGGAACAAAACTCGCTCCTTGGGCTAGAAGGAGGGAATAATCCATTTGGTGTGGATTTTGTGGGTTCTCCCCCTGGTATCTTTTGCTTTCCATGTATGTTTGCTTAGGGGGGTATCTAATATGAGAGGCACAGCTCCCACAGTGGGAAGCTCAACCAGAACCGGCTGGCCAGGAGAGTAAAATGGTGCACTGGGGGAGCTGGGGTTTCGAGAGACAGGTACCATGGTTGGGGCTTGCGGACAAAACGCCGCAATTTTCGGGCACCCGTTTGTACCCCAGCGATTATTGACATTGGTCACTGCCTCCCCCACCCGCTCGGCCCATCCCGGTTGGTGTGGTTTTAAAAAGCGCTTAAGCAGCCCGTTGGTCCGTTCCACAATCCCGTTTGCCTGTGGATAATACGGAGTGTGGAACATCCACGAAATCCCTTCCCGAGCCGCCCATGCTTGGACTATTTTGGCGGTGAAGTGCGTGCCGTTGTCTGACTGGATGGTCTGTGGTTTAGGGAAGGTCCCGAACCATTCTTTGAGGGCCCTTACAGTATTTTCCCCAGTTGCTTTCGCACAAGCCCGGGCTCGTACAAGTCCGGAGACTATCTCAACCCCTACATTCAATACGTAACGTTTCCCTGCGGACTTTTGGAAGGGCCCGATATAGTCGATCTGCCAGGACTCCCACAAACCTTTCCCTTCCCTGAGGTGCAGGGGCTCGTTTTCCAGGGGGTGTCTGTCCAAACGGACACGGCATTGTTCACAAGAGGATATGCAAGTCTTGCACTCCTCCCTGGTGACTGGCCATCCCCGAGCTTGTGCTTCCCGGTACAAATCATTGATCCCTGAGTGCCTCCGCTCTACATGTAGGCACTCTAGTAGGTGTTCCCAGTTCTCCTGCACTTGGGTGCTCTATAGCGGGGCTAGTCGGGCCAACTCGTCCGCCTCTGCATTCCACCAGCCCGCCGGGGTATCGGTTTGTTGGCGGGAAGCTACCCACGCCACCGCAAATGTCCCCCGTTTTGCAATTTCGAGAATATCTTGCCACTTCTCCTTCTGCCAGATTGGTAGTCTGTTGACTTCCCAGCCATTCTGCTCCCAAAACGGGAGCCACTCCGTGCAGCCCTTGACTACTGCATAGGAGTCTGTATAAATGTGCACAGGGGAGGTGGTCTGGCTTTCGCGTTGAAAAACGCTCCACGCTGCGACCAGCTCTCCTACCTGTGCACTGCCTTCTCCCTCTGTAATTATTTTCTCCTTAGTTGCTACTTGAAGGGCTACAGCCCGATATTTCCAAACCTTCCCTTCCCGCTTCGAGGAGGCGTCAGTGAACCATGCGTTTGGGCCCTGCTCTGAAAACGGGGGAGCTACTTTGACCACGGGGGCAAGTGGAGGGTTTTCCCTATTTAAGTCTGCCTCGTCTTGTATGGTTAGCATTTTAGCGGCCCCTTCCGTAACGGAGAAGACCTCACAATAGTGTTCTATCTGAGCATGCCATTTCCTTACGGACGCTCGCTGAGCCACCCCGTCGGGGGGTGGGGTCCCTGCCAAGACTGCTTTAGTCACCTTAAATGGGCTCCGAAGAACTATCGGCTGTTGCCGAATAGTTCGTTCGGCCTCCCGTAAAGCTAGGCTAACTACAAACAACCCCTTCTCCCAAGTAGTGTATCGCTTTTCGGCATCCTTGAAGCTGCGCGAGTAGAATCCGATGGGCCGGGTGGGCCCTTCGGGTCCCTTTTGCCACAGGTGGATGGAGAGCCCGGTACGGGCAAATCCCCATTCGATCTGAACCGGATCGGCGGGGTGAACGGGCCCTAGGGCTTGATGGGCGTTTGCCTCAAAAGTTAGTAGCTACAAGGCTTCCTCGTGGATTGGGGTCCACTCCCACTGAGCCTTTTTCCTTAGTAGGTCGTATAGTGGTCTAGCAATAATCAAAAAGTCAGGAATACGTTTTCTCCAAAATACAAGCAGCCCTAGAGCGTGTTGCAAGTCTTTTTTGGATTCGGGCATTTTGAGGGAGTCTAATGAGGATAGGGTATCCGGGGGAATACAAGCCATCCCCCCCCTCCACCAGATTCCTAAAAATTTTACCTCACTGGAAGGGGTTTGGACCTTTTTGGGTGGGATTGTCAATCCTATCCGTTCCAGGTGGGTGACAATATCACGCTGCGTTTTTTCAACGTCCTCTACCTGGGTCCCTCCTATAAGCACATCATCTATATACTGATAAATTTTGACTCCTGCTTGTATGGGGATAGTTTCAAGTTCTTGTGCCAGTGCATGGTGGGCCAACGTAGGGGAGTGTTTATATCCTTGGGGCAGTCGAGTGAACGTATATTGTTGTCCCTCCCACGTGAAGGCAAAGCGCTCCTGGTCCCCAGGCTGCAGCGGGACCATAAAAAACATGTCTTTGACATCAATGGTTGCCATCACTGGATGGGCTTGCTCCTGAATGGTTGCAATTAATTCGGCAATATTTGGCACGGCGGCTGTTAAAGGGCCGGTATTGCTGTTGAGGCGCCGGTAATCTACGGTTCATCTCCATTTACCACTGGGTTTTCTAACAGGCCACACAGGAGAGTTAAAAGGGGATTGTACGGGAATTGTATGACTCCTTGCCGTTTCAGGTCCTCTAGTACAGGGATGATGCCTTCCCTTGCTCCCAAGGGTAGCGGGTAGGGTTTCACATTGGTCAACCGGGAAGGAGGAAGGGGAGGCGCTGCTTGCAGCAGGCGCATTTCTGCACTAAGGGCTCCTGGCTAATCTTCTGACCTGGGGAACACCGAAGGACCACGAGTTCCCCTGGGTGTCCCGCCACTGTTTCCCTTTTAAAACATCTATTCCCAGGAGATTCATTTGAAAAGGTCCTACAGCCGCCATGGTGTTCACCGGACTCTCATCTCCTGGTAGCCGTAAGGTTACCGGGGTCATGGGCACAGATTGGGTTTTCCCTAGGGCATTTGATACTATCAGGTGCTTAGAAGGGGTTGAAATGCCGCACCGTTCTGTCTCGCTCTGTTTTATTGCTGTAATTTGGGCCCCCGTATCAATTAAAAAGATCATGGGCCTCTTCCTCGGCCCTACTGCAACGGTAATGAGGAGGTCCCCTTTATCGTTGCAGGTGAGTTGTCTAATGAACATCCACCCCCCGCCTCCCCCCTCACCCTGAGGGGGCGGAGGTTTTAGTTTCCCACCGCCCTTTCGTCCCCCTTGAACCCCTCCTCCCTGTCCAATGCTGGGGCGGAAGGCGGGTTCGGTTTGGGAGGGGGTCCTTGCCCAGACCACCTCCGCACCAGGAGCTCTAACTTTTTGGTGGGGAGCCCATCCGTTAGGTCTCGGGGCACACCCTTTTGCAGTCCCTTCTGCCACAATTCTTGTCGTCCTCATATATGTATTCTGTCTTTACCAGCGGGCACATATGGGGGGGGTTTATCCACAGTCTCTCTTAATCGCTTTAAATCTTTCTGGGGATAAATTTGGCGTACCCCTTTCTCCTCCAGCATTACCTCCGCCTCAGCGGGGGCGTCTGCCTCCCTCAGGAGCTGAACCCTCAGCTCCTCCTTCAAAATCATATTTTGGCACTTCTCCTCCTCTAGCGCCCGTTTGGTCTCTAGTAATTGCTCTCGCAGCGGCGCTATCGCCGCTTGCAAGAAAGCAGCCACAGCCTCCGATTGGCAGGGCGCTCGTTTCTTGTCCTCCACCGCCACTGCCAGACGCGCTCCTAACACAGCACAAACGATGGCTTTCCCTTTCCCCTTCTTCACTCTAGCTTCTTTATGCAAGACTGCTATTCGGTCCATAACACTTTGCAGTTGGAACCAGTGGTCCCGTGCCCAATCTCGTCCCGGGGGTGAGGGGCGAGAGCGGTATGTTTCTAAAAACTCATATAATTTCTCCATCTCTTCAGAAAAATCGCCTGCCTTTTGGGCGGCCGTGTCCTACAAAGGGGAGTTCGTCCCGGGAGGGTCAAACCTTAGAAAAACTAAGTTTCCCCTGTGCACTCCCAGGAGGCCAAAACACAAATGAATACCAAAAAGTTCCTACAAAGGGGGGGTGTCGTCCCGAGAGGGTCACGCTTCAGTATCCAAGTTCCCCCTATATGCTCCCAGGAGGCCAAACCGTACACTGCTACAAGACAGAAAAGAGCCTACAAAGGGGATACCGTCCTGAGGGGATCACCCCGTAAAATTCAAGCTTCCCCTGTACTCCCTCAGGGGACCAAACCGTACACTACTACAAGACAAAGACGAGCTTACAAAGGGGATATCGTCCTGAGGGGGTCACACCGTAAAATTCAAGCTTCCCCCATACTCCCCCAGGAGGCCAGACCATAAACTACTATGAGGCACAGGAGAGCCTACAAAGGGGATATCATCCTGAGGGGGTCACAACATAAAATTCAGCTTTCCCCTATACTCCCTCAGGAGGCCAAATCACAAACTAAGACATGAGTTTCAGTGCAAAGGTCTCAACACCCACTCCTTCCTTGCGCTTTGTTCGTCTCCAGCTGCTTCCCTCACAGGAGAGCAGAACCGCGGATTGGAACTCCGCACTCGCTTCGTACTTATTTGTACTTCTCGTTCACACGCAATTGCTCAGCACACCATAAGGTTGTATGACACTCTCGTCTCAAGGGATCCTGTCCGTGACGCCAATTAAATGTCCCGATCCAATGTCGGGGGAGGTTTCGATACGATCCCAAGGACGAGATTAAGATGCTGGAATCGGTCAGATGTCGTACAACCTTTCACTTTTATTTGAGGGGAGAAGAGAATGGAGGGAGGAGGGAGGGCAAGGGAGGAGAGGAAAAGAATAGGGGAGAGAGAGAGAGAGAAAGAGGAGGAGGGCTTTATCACCACCCCTTCGAGTCCGATGATCTTTGGCTGGGTCTTCGGTGGCCTCAGGCGTCGTCGGGGACCGAAGGGGGGGGGGGCCCTGAGGGTGCAGGCATGGAAGGAGTGGTCGCGCGCGCCGCCGCCCCCGCTGCGGGGCACGTGTGCTCCTTATATAGGGGGCCTCACGCATGCGGAGACCACAAATGTGTATGTGCGGTTCGCCACGGACGTGCTGCCCCCGCCTCTGCACTTTTCGCGCCTTTTGTCCCTGCGCAGGCGCACGAGGTTGTTTTCCTCAAAACTGTGGAGAAGAGGGTTTACTCAAAGCGCGACGCTGGAGGCGCTACAGCGGCAATGTCAAGACAAAACCGCATTTGGGTGATCTCGGCCAGCTGCGCCAGCTGCCTCCACTTCAGGAACTAGCCAGTGCTGCGGAGGGCTTCAAGGGAGGCCTGGTGAGCAGCAGAGAGATGCCACCACCACCACTCGGGTCACAGGACCCTGTGTCCCCCCTCTTGGCAGGGCTCAGAGTCCTCGCTGGGGGCCGAGTGGCACCTCATCCACGCCCTCGGCAGCTGTAAGCTCAGCTGTTGTAGGTTAAACCCCGACTTCAGCCTTCCTCATCGCAGGATGAGGTCTGTCTGAGTCGCCAGGGAGGAGACCATGGGGCTGGCATCTTTCTTTGCACCTCGAAGGACTGCAGGGGCAAAGCAGCAGAGGTGAGGTGACAGCCCTCTGTCCCCTCCAGGCAGGGCACGTTGCAGCCCGTGATTCGCAGGGCCAGGAGGGAGCCAGGGGGCAAGTGGCTCGGCTGGAGGCTGCTGGTCAGGAATAGCCCCCTCCAGAAACAGCCCCCTCCCCACAGACCCGCTGGGAGCAGAGCCCCCCTCGCCCAGGGTGGGGGAGCTCCGTGCTGGGGTCCTGCCTCCTCCCCGCTGCCCTCACTCACCCTCTCTGATGTACGCCATCTCCTCACGCATATCCGCCTGCCGTCCCATGAGCCCTGGGGGGATGCAGCGTGTCGGGGACCCTGCTGCCTGTCAGGAACCCCGCTTGCCCATCGGGGACCCCACCACCCAGCCCGCCTGGCTGCACAGCTCCCTGGGGAGGGCTGACCCCGGGGTGCAGCATCGGGGAGAGGATGGATGGGCCTGTTTCCAGCCCCACCTGCGCAGGCAGGGGTGAGAGGGGGTGAAGGGGTGCCCCACAGGTCCTGCCCCGGGACACAGGGACCCTGAGAGAGGAAGGGACCCCGGAGCTCATGGCTCACCGATGAACCTGACAGCCTCCTGCCGCAGGGGCTCCTGCGGGCTCCGCAGGTAAGGCTGGCTCTGGCGCAGGTAGTCCTTGGCCTTCCTCCTCTTCCTGGCCAGCTGGAGAGAGGAGAAGGGCGCAGGCTTGGCACAGAGCTGCCCCCCAGTTGGCCCGTCCCCCCACCCAGGGCTACCCTCCTTCCCCCCAGCATGACATTCCCAGCTTCCTGCCATGTGGCATCGGGGTTCAGAGGGAGCAGAGGGCTCCCCAGGGATGCTGGGGTGCCATCCTGGTGGCAGGGTCCCCTTTGGGACCCCAGGGGAGAGGACAGCTGGGAGCAGAGCCTGCTCCGGGAGGCTCCGTGCTGCTAGAGGGGCACAGCCCTCTGTCCCCCGCACTGGGCATGGGGCAGGGTTCGTCCAGGTCGGATCCCGGGGGCACTGGGGCTGTGCTTACCAGGCACTCGCTCATCCTCCATGCCTGCGCGATCTTGGCCAGCTGCGCCAGCTGCCTCCACTTCAGGAACTGGCCAGCGCTGCGGAGGGCTTCAAGGGAGGCCTGGTGAGCAGCAGAGAGATGCCACCACCGCCACTCGGGTCACAGGACCCTGTGTCCCCCCTCTTGGCAGGGCTCGGAGCCTGTCCCTGCCCGTGCAGGGAAGACACAGCAGCGGGGGACTGATGCTGCCACCAGGTTCAGCACCCCGGGGTGCTGAAGATAAGTGCAGCCACCCTTTCTGGCTGGAAGCCTGTTGGGGCTTCAAGCTTTTGGCCCCAGCATGCTGCGGAGCCATAACCCAGTCTCTGAGGCTGCAGGGACCAATGCCAGGGGCTGTGTGGAGGGAGCTGGGTGGGAAAGGGACCCACCTCCCCATCCATCCAGGTAGCAGGAGGAAAAAGACAGCAGTGGGCAGGGAGGTGGGCCCTGCCTGGTCCTAGGCACTCAGCAAGCTAAACCTCATGGTGACACACATTTGAAGGGTCCAGTGCCCTGCCCAAAGGACTGGTCAGGTTGGGATCCCACCTTAGCCACACTCTTGTCCTGGTCGTGCAGGTGAAAGAGCAGCGGCAGTACGCTGTCCCACACCTCCTTCTTCATCCTCTTCTTTTCGGCACCCACCACGAGCCCCATCGTGGTTTGGAAGAGACGGATGGAGAGCTCCCGCACGGTGCCTGACTCCTGGGGGAGGAGGGGAGGAGGACCTCAGCCCCAAGCCCATGGCGTGCAAGGGGCTGACACGGAGATGGATGTCCCCAAACCAGTGGCAGGCAACCCCGCTCCAAAAGGGAGCGAGCTGCGGCATGCAGAAGGTCTGCTCAGGGGGGCTGGGGTCCCCGGGGCTGGGGTCCGGAGAGGGAGACCCTGCGGAGGGCTGGGGGATGCTGCCAGGGCAGGGTGCGCATTGGTGGGGCTCAGCACACCTGCTGCCCTCCTGCCACCACCGTCCCCACCGTGGAAGGGAGGCCGAGCTAGGGTGAGTCCATGCCGGGGGCTTGGGACGCAGCACGGAGCCACCGAGGGCAGCGATGGGGTCTGGGGGCTGTGGGGCCAAGCGTCCCCCTGCAGAGCACGGGGCTGCAGTGGGAGGCGTGATGGGAGGTGTCGGGTGAAGGGGGCATGGAGCTGTCCCCCAGCCTTACGTTGTTGAAGAGTGGCTGGAGCTTGCCAGCTAGTGCCAGGGCGGTGAGGCTGAGCACCTTCCCCTCCAGCAGCTGGAGCACGTTGCTGAGCACGGACAGGGCCAGGGCGCTGGCATCGCTGTCAGCATCCTGCAGCTGCTCCACGATGTGCGGCAGCAGGACAAGGGTTCTCTTTGCCTGTGTGAGACACGCCACCTCCTTTTTGTAAAGCAGCGACAAATCGCAGGGGTGAAAACCCTCTCCGCCAACACTGGCCTCCCCGCTGGCTTCTCAGCAGGCAGCGTGGGTTATGAGGGCAAGGTCCCAGCAGACAGGGCTTACCGGCATGGCCATGGCAAGACCAGGGCGCAGAGGGGGAGGACAGGCAGCGCTGGCTCCTTGCCAGCCCTCGGCTGCCTCCTTCTCCACCAGACCCCTTGGGCAGGCTGGTGGGCGACCAGCACTGCCTGCAAAGCTGCCCAAGCTGCCAGCAGCCCCCACCACAGCCACTGCGTTTCACCCTGGGGCTCAGCACCCCCCGCTCAGGCTCTGCAGACCCCACGCTCAGGCTGGTCGCTCTGCTGCCAGCATCCCTGCCCGGACATGCTGGCAGAGGGAGCCCGGTCCCCTTGGCACTGCTGCCTCTCTCCTTGCATGGCACAGCCATGGGGCAGAGGGCCAGGGAGGCAGGACAGCTGGCTGCAGCCGGCACAGCTCCCGATGCCCAGAAAAGCCTAAGCCGCCGCATTACCCACTGCTCCAGCCTGGGCTGCTCTCCCGGCTGTCCCCTACTCACCGTGTCGGGCCTCTCGGTGAGCCTGAGGATGCCCCTGAGCACCAGGCTGGGCATCCCCAAGCATTGGCTCCGCAGATACATGGGGAAGATTTCCAGGGCACGGTCCAGCTCTTCACCGAGGTCAGTGCAGCCCAGCATCTGAAACACGTGCAGCGGAAGCTGGTGTGGTGCTGGCTCCAACCATCAGCTCAGGGCAAGGAGGCTGGGGCAAGACCAAACCCGGACGGAGGCGGCGGGGATTGCGGAGAGCCCCCGTGCCCCACACCACACCGCCCTGGTTGCTCGCCTGCTCCTCCATGGTACCAACCGGAGCCCACCCACCGCCCCAGCTCCCCCCACAGCGGTGGGCATGGGCGAGCCGAGCGTTGGAGGCAGTTTGGAGCAGTGCCACCTCGAGGCTCACCTCGACGAGGAAGACCATGGCGATCATCTCCCAGGTGGGGTCCTCCACACTGAGGAGCTCTGCCAGATGGCAGAAGATGGTGGAGCGCAGGGGTCTTGGGGTCTTCATCATCTCCCTGGCAGGGGGAAGGAGGCACGGTCAGGCCTGAGACAGGCAGGCACATCTCTTTGGGGTTCGCACCAGTCTGGACATCACCACTCTGCAGCACTTTCTCTGAGCAACGGGGACCCTGCTGCCATCAGCCCCAAGGGAGGGGGTGGCATGGGGTGCCCAGTCCCCGAGGAGCAGGGAGAAGGGGCTCTCACCTGGCCACAATCCGCACTCCCATGAGGTGGGTCTGGGCGCTGAGCAGGGTGTCCCAGCCACCCTGCGCCTCAATGGCCAGCACCTGGCTCTCAAAGCCCATGCTGCAGAGCAGCATTCTCATGGACTGCACCGCAGACCTGCTCAAGAAGAAATGCTCAGCTCCCACTGGGAGCCCTGGCTTGGCTCCAGGTGGCTGGCAAGGATGAGAGGGCAGGGATGCAGCACCTGATGGGAGTGAGCAGATCCTGTTGGTGCTCCTTCCAGAAGATGTGCACCTCCTGCAGCGTCAGCTCTGTGGTGAATGACACTTGGAAAAGCAGCACCAGGAAAAACTGGGGGAAAATCGCCTCTACCTGCTGCAGGCAGGTGGGCTGCAGGAGGATCTCGCCTATCGTCCTGGCTGCCTGCAGAAGACACCCAAACACCAAGATGTCCCTGCGCCCCTGGGGAGGTCAAGGCTTGGGGTGGGCAGGGAAGGGGAGCAGCGGCCCCGCACAGCTGAGAGCAGCCCCGGAGGTCAGCAACTCACAGCCAGGGAGCGGATGCGCGGGTGATCCTTAGGGGAGGTGGAGGTCTTGCGCAGCGACTGGTTCATCAGCATGCTGAGCAGCTCCTGCAGCACCTTCTTTGCAGCCTGGGGCTCGGACAGCATCGTCTTCCACATGGCCATGGCGACACTGCGGGAAACCAGGGCTCTGTCAGCGGGGACACCCCGGAGGATGGCTGGGCTGAAGTCCCTCAGGAGGGTCTTGGGGCCCCCCTCCCAGTGTGAGAGGAGCCCCAAAGAATGGTGGGCCCCGTACGGGGTGCACGTTGGGGAGCACTGCAGCAGGCTGGCCACCACTTCGCTGGGATGTTTGCCCATCAGCACCAGCAGGGCCCTGTCCAAGCTGTTGAGGGCTACCAGCGCCTTGATGGAGGGCAGGCTTCTGTAGATGGCCCACATGACGTTCAGCACCTGGAGGGCAGACATGGGTGGGAGTGGGGATGTCAGCAGGGCAAGCGTGGCCGTTTACCCAGCTCCCACTGGGAGGTGCTTCCGTTCCCGTTGCAGTACGCCGGCTTGAGACAGCATCAGTGCTGGCCAGGCGCAGAGCCGGGGGAGGAAAGGTCCCCTGCTGGGCTGGAGCATCGGCCATGCCACCCACGGGCTCCTCACCTGCCCTGCCTGGAAGGCAGGGTCTGCCACAAGGATGTCCACCATGTGGGCAGCCACACTGATGCTGTAGATGCTTGGGTCTCTGAAGCTCTCGATGGCCATGAGGATGATGTCTGCCTGGTCGGAGGGTCGGAGGTATTTCGTGAACATCTGTGAGATGAAGGAGAGGAGGGAAGATTTGTCACCCAGAGCGTCACCCAGAGCATCTCAGCTGTGGAGTGAGAGTGAGACGCAGAGTCAGGGTGCGCTGGGGAGGAGACCGACAGTGGGGGTCAGGGTCCCGTGGGGAACTGGAGCTCGCTGGGGGCCTTTGCCTAGCCCCTGCTCAGAAACAGCACGAGCTCCCATCATCCCCATGCATTGGGTGTCCCTTCACTCATGGCGACCCCCCTGGCCAGGGGCCGAAGGCACTTCTTACCAAGAAGATTTCGCTGGCACAGCCGTTTTGTGAAAGCTGCCAGGGCTGCTTCACTTGCCAGGCCTCCTGCAGCTGCCCTGTGTCATGCAGCCAGGGCCACCTGCCTGGGGAGGAGCAAAACCAGGGTTCTCAGAGCGAGGGTGCAGAGCTGGAGGTGCAGTCTGAGAGCATCAGGCTGAAAAGTCACTGGCAAAGAAAGAGGGCACCCAGACAGGTCTGGGGAGCAGAAACCAGGGAGGGTCCAGGGCTAGTGTGAGCAGGGGTGAGGGGAAATGGCTTTTCGGGCCGGCGGGTTGGATCAAGCTTTCTCTTGCCAAGGAGAGCGGCCCCTGGCTGCCCATGCCTCGGGGCACCCAGCCCGACACAGCTTCTCTTACTTCTCTGCTGCAGGACGAAGGTGTGCAGGTGATAGAGAGCTTCTGCAGCCTCGTGGCGGGTCCCCTGGTCCTTGCAGGTGCAGCAGAGGGTGAGGTGCCCCACCAGCTTCCCCAGCATCGCAAACCGATGTGTCTTGGAGCACTGATGTCTGACTGTGGCTTGTGCAAAGCAGGGGCAGAGCTGGGGGAAGAGAGGCAGCATGGGCACAAGGTGAGCCCCAGCTGCTCCCAGAGCAGCCAGGCAGCAGCCCAGAGCAGGGCAGCGCTGCCAGACGCAGGTTCCTGCCTGTGCCCGTGGCAGCCCTGCTCTGCCCTGGGAGAGAGCATGGACAGGACAGGGGCAGGGCAAAGACTCCTGCTCCTGACCTCCTGCTGACTGGGTGCCCAGCTTCCCCGGGAGGTGCTGGGGCTCAGGGGCACGGGGATGGGGGACTGGGGCTGCCCAGGCCAGGAGCTCCGTACCTGCAGCAGGGGGCAGGTGGTGATGAACTTGGCTAGCCTGGCAATCCGTGCCATGGCCCTCTCCTGCACTGCTGCCAGCTGGGAGTTGGTGAAGGACAGCAGGAGCTGGGAGGAGAAAAGCTGCTGATGTGCCAGGGAGGTGGCATGGCACAGCCCAGCCCAGTCAGGCTTGCGCCGGGGCAGTGCCCGGGATGGGGCACGTGTCCTTCTTGCCCCTCGCGGCAACTTGCTGCGGCCAGGCAGGTCGCCGCATCGCACTCCTGCTGCTGCGTCTGCTGCTTTCCACTCACTCCCACCTAAAAAAGTGCCTGCGCCCCCCACCCGAGGACCCCAAGGCTTTGGGATGACCACCTGCCTGGGGACCTGCAGTGCGGGCTCTGGGATATGGCCTGTGGTGAAGCTGGAAGGGGAAAGCCCCAGGGCTGGGCTCCCCTTGCCAGGCAGGCAGGTCCATCTGGGAGGGAGTGTTGGGCAGGATGGGCAGTGGGCAAGGCTGCAGGGGTGAGGCGGGCTGGGGCAGGAGGAGAAGGGTCTCTGGCAGCAGCCAGGAGGCAGGGGGCTGGGTGAGGGGCACGGCAGGGAAGGAGGGATGTTCCCTGCCCCCCTCCTTGCACCAGGCACTGGGCAGGGGGCACTGCTCAACCCGGGGGTCACTGCCCGTGGCGACCCTGTGCCAAGGCCCGACCTGCAAGATCTTCTGCAGCTCCAGGATGCCGAGAGGGCCGGCGCTGCGTACCAGTGCCTGCAGCATGCTGTCCATCGCAGCCAGGGTCTGTGAGGCGGACAGAGTCTTGGGGGCAGCCCTGGAAGCCTCGGGGTGGGGGTGGGGGGGGGTGTCTGTGGCCCTGCGGTGCCCAGGAAGGGGCCTCGGGGTGGGGGAGGTCCCTGTGTTTCACCCTGTGGCGTACCTGGGAGTAGAGGAAAGCCGTGGGTCCCTGGCTGTCCTGCGGAGGCAGGTGGAAGATGCTGCAGAAGCAGATTTGGAGGAGGCTGCTGCTCTTCTCCTGCAGAAGCAGCCCCGCTTGGCTGTGGGGACAGAGAATTGCTCTTCAGATCCAGCAAGGAGGAAGCAGACCCCGGGGTTGGAGACCTGGGCTGATCCCCACACTGCAGGGGACATCTCAACCCCCCCATGACGCTGACACTCGCCTTTGGGGGGAAAACCCTGTGGCACCCCCTGCCCTGCTGTCTGCCTCCCTCGTGGACCCAGGGCTGGGGAAGCCCCCGACCTGGGATTGCCCAGCACCGGGAAGGCCAAGCTGGGGGCTGGGGCAGCTACCTCATGGAGCTGATGGCCAGCATGGCTTGCTGCCGCACCGCAGTGTCCAGGTGGTCAGCGGGCTCCTCTTGCAGCAGCACCTGTGGAGCACAGCAGGGTGGGACGGATCGGGATGGGCAGTCTCCCTTGGCCAGCAAGAGCCTGCGGGGCTGGCAGAGCCCAGGTGCCCCCATCTTGGCACCCCCTCCCCACCCAGCACCCAGCGGTCCCAAGCCCTGTGGTGGGAAGGGCTGTGCCCATTACAGAGCCACAGGCTGGCCGAGAGACCTGCAAATGTCATCGGGTCCAAGCCTGGGCTCCAGCCGGGCCACCCAGGTGGCGTTGGAGCATCTACAAGGACGGAGACCCGGAGCAGTGCTCATCCACACCCCGCTGCCTGGCCGAGCCCTCTCCTGCCCCCAGGGCCATGCCACTGCACGCTGCCCCTGCCTCAGCCTGGCTGGCTGTCCCCTCACCTCAATGGTCTCCGCCACCTCCAGCTGGCAGAAGTAAAGCATGTCCCACATGGTGGAGTCCACTCTGGTAGTGCTGCAGATGGTGTGGACGGAGGCCAGAAACTGCAGCTTCTGGTCCTCTTGCTGCCAGCCGGGGAGGGGACAGATGGACAGACAGTGTCAGGGGGGAGAGAGAGAGCTGCGGGGTGGCCAGCACAGCCCCCAGCACCTTGTGAGCACGGGATGGGGTCAGAAAGATCGGCCAGGAGACAGGGGCGCCGCCTCGTAGAACTGGCCAAGGTTACCTTTGGTCTGCTCCGGAGGAAGGCTCGGATGATGCCCAGGGTATACGCTTCCTCCCTGGGCAGAGCCAAGGCAGAGTGGCATGAATCTGGCAGAGAGAGAGCAGGCAGGGCTGGGGGGCAGGCAGGGGGGAACACTCAAGCCCTCTGCCCAGCTCCCGGTGATGTCACCAGCCCTGGCTCAAGGCTGGGATGCTGGTGTCCCCTGTGTGCCTGTCGTGGTTTAACCCCAGCCAGCAACTAAGCACCACGCAGCCGCTCGCTCACTCCCCACCAGTGGGATGGGGGAGAGAATCAGAAGGGTAAAAGGGAGGAAACTCGTGGGTTGAGATAAGAACAGTTTAATAATTGAAGTAAAATAAATTAGAACAGTTAAATAGGCAAAGCAAAAACCGTGCACGCAAACAAAACAGAACAAGGAATTCATTCACTCCTTCCCATCGGCAGGCAGGTGTTCAGTCATCTCCAGGAAAGCAGGGCTCCATCACGCGTAACGGTTACTTGGGAAGACAAACGCCATCACGCCCAATGTCCCCCAAGCAGCGATCGTTGCCCCCTCCCCCGGCTAGCTCCCCCAGTATATATATACTGAGCATGACGTCACATGGTATGGAATAGCCCCTTGGCCAGTCTGGGTCAGCTGTCCTGGCTGTGCCCCCTCCCAGCTTCTCGTGCACCCGGCAGAGCATGGGCAGTTGAAAAGTCCTTTACCACTGTGAGAGCCACTTAGCAACTACTTAGCAAGAACAAAACGTCAGTGTATCCTCGACATTGTTCTCATCCTAAACCCAAAACACAGCCCCATACCAGCTACCAAGAAGAAAATTAACTCTATCCCAGCTGAAACCAGGACAGTATCCACCCCTTATTCCATAACATTTACGTCATGCCCAGGTCCCACATTATCCAACATATCCTCATTAAAGACCACCCCCTTCCTTTCCTTTGATACAATACACGAGTATCATTCCCTCTAGAACATTTGTTGAGTTCATTTAGTTTATGACTCTGGGATTCATCTGTCATAACAGTCTTTCTGGGCAGGAGAGGTAGCGCGTGGTGTTGGATTGTAGCATGCTGAAGCCAGGTCTAGTTCTACCATCTCTGCGCTTTGCTTGGTTTCCTCAGAGCTCATTCTCCATTAGTTTGGGCGATTCTTGCTATATACTGTTGATATGTCATATAGTAATCACAGAAGTGATGACATACAGTATTATACAGCAACAAACATTATATAATTCAGTTCATTGGCTATTTTCACCCAAAATCAAATCTCCTTGAGGTACACATCGGACCTCCCCATCTTCCCGCATCACCCACCAAGTGCACCCAGGTCCTTGAGCAAAAGCAATCCCACGAATGCGTTTACCTTTGCCTAAGGTGGGATTAACCCAGACTCTCTTTCCCATCGTATTTTTTATGTGCACTACAGGGACTTTATCCCCCTCTACAGTACGTATAAGTTTTGATTGGGCAGGGCCAGCTCGATTGGCAGATCCCCTGGTGTTGACTACCCAGGTGGCCTTTGCTAAATGTGTATCCCAATGTTTAAATGTCCCACCACCCATTGCTCTCAGTGTAGTCTTTAACAGTCCATTATATCGTTCTATTTTCCCAGAGGCTGGTGCGTGATAGGGGATGTGATATACCCACTCAATTCCATACTCTTTGGCCCAGGTGTCTATGAGGTTGTTTCGGAAATGAGTTCCGTTATCTGACTCAATTCTTTCTGGGGTGCCATGTCGCCATAGGACTTGCTTTTCAAGACCCAGGATAGTGTTCCGGGCAGTGGCATGGGGCACAGGATATGTTTCCAGCCATCCAGTGGTTGCTTCCACCATTGTAAGCACATGGCGCTTGCCTTGGCGGGTTTGTGGGAGTGTGATATAATCAATCTGCCAGGCCTCCCCATATTTGTATTTCAGCCATCATCCTCCATGCCAGAGGGGCTTGAACCGCTTGGCTCGCTTGATTGCAGCGCATGTTTCGCATTCATGGATAACCTGTGCAACAGTGTCCATGGTTAAGTCCACCCCTCGATCGCGAGCCCATCTATATGTTGCATCTCTTCCTTGATGGCCTGAGATGTCATGGGCCCACCGAGCTAGAAATAATTCACCCTTATGCTGCCAGTCCAGATCCACCTGAGCCACTTCAATCTTAGCAGCCTGATCCACCTGCTGATTGTTTTGATGTTCTTCAGTGGCCCGACTCTTGGGTACATGAGCATCTACGTGGCGTACTTTTACAACCAGGTTCTCTACCCGGCCAGCAATATCTTGCCACAATGTGGCAGCCCAGATGGGTTTGCCTCTGCGCTGCCAGTTACTCTGCTTCCATTGCCGCAGCCACCCCCATAAGAGCATTTGCGACCATCCATGAGTCAGTATAGAGATAGAGCATTGGCCACTTTTCTCGTTCAGCAATATCTAAAGCCAGCTGGATGGCTTTCACCTCTGCAAACTGACTCGATTCACCTTCTCCTTCAGCAGTTTCCGCCACCTGTCGTACAGGACTCCATACAGCAGCTTTCCACCTGCAATGCTTCCCCACAAGACGACAGGACCCATCAGTGAACAGGGCATATTGCTTCTCATTTTCTGATAGTTTATTATACGGTGGGGCCTCCTCAGCACGCATCACCTCCTCCTCTGGCGATATTCCGAAATCTTTGCCTTCTGGCCAGTCCATGATCACTTCCAAGATTCCTGGGCGACTGGGGTTTCCTATTCGAGCCCGTTGTGTAATGAGTGCAACCCACTTACTCCACGTAGCATCAGTTGCATGATGGGTAGAAGGGACTCTCCCTTTGAACATCCAGCCCAGCACCGGCAGTCGGGGTGCCAGGAGGAGCTGTGCTTCAGTACCAACCACTTCTGAAGCAGCTCGAACTCCTTCATATGCTGCCAATATCTCTTTTTCAGTTGGAGTATAGTGGGCCTCAGATCCTCTGTATCCCCGACTCCAGAACCCCAGGGGTCGACCTCGAGTCTCCCCCGGTGCTTTCTGCCAGAGGCTCCAGGTAGGGCCGTTCTCCCCAGCTGCAGTGTAGAGCACATTTTTAATATCTTGTCCTGCCCGGACTGGCCCAAGGGCAACTGCATGAACTATCTCCCGTTTAATTTGTTCAAAGGCTTGTCGTTGCTCAGGGCCCCATTTGAAATCGTTCTTCTTGCGGGTCACTTGATAGAGAAGGCTTACTATGAGACTGTAATGTGGAATATGCATTCTCCAAAAACCCACAACGCCCAAGAAAGCTTGTGCTTCCTTTTTGCTGGTTGGTGGGGACATGGCTGTGATTTTGTTGATTACATCCATTGGGATCTGACGACGCCCATCTTGCCATTTTATTCCTAAAAACTGGATCTCCTGTGCAGGTCCCTTGACCTTACTTTGTTTTATAGCAAAGCCAGCTTCCAGAAGAATTTGGACTATTTTCTTCCCTTTCTCAAAAACTTCTGCTGCTGTGTTGCCCCACACAATGATGTCATCAATGTGCTGCAGGTGTTCCGGAGCCCCACCCTGTTCCAATGCAGTCTGGATCAGTCCATGGCAAATGGTGGGGCTGTGTTTCCACCCCTGGGGCAGTCGATTCCAGGTGTACTGGACCCCCCTCCAAGTGAAAGCAAACTGTGGCCTGCACTCTGCTGCCAAAGGGATTGAGAAAAATGCATTAGCGATGTCAATGGTGGCATACCACTTGGCTGCCTTTGACTCCAATTCATATTGAAGTTCTAACATGTCTGGTACGGCAGCGCTCAGTGGTGGCGTGACTTCATTCAGGCCCCGATAGTCTACTGTTAGTCTCCACTCTCCATTAGACTTCCGCACTGGCCATATGGGACTGTTAAAGGGTGAGTGAGTCTTGCTAATCACTCCTTGGCTCTCCAGCTGACGAATCAGCTTATGGATGGGAATCAGGGAGTCTCTGTTGGTGCGATATTGCCGCCGGTGCACTGTTGTGGTAGCAGTTGGTACCTGTTGTTCTTTGACCCTCAGCAACCCCACAACAGAAGGGTCCTCCGAAAGACCGGGCAGGGTAGACAGCTGTTTAATTTCCTCTGTCTCCAATGCGGCTATGCCAAAAGCCCACCGGTACCCTTTTGGGTCCTTGAAATACCCTCTCCTGAGGTAGTCTATACCAAGGATGCACGGAGCCTCTGGGCCAGTCACAATGGGGTGCTTCTGCCACTCATTCCCAGTCAGGCTCACTTCAGCCTCCAATACAGTCAGCTCTTGGGATCCCCCTGTCACTCCAGAAATACAGATGGGTTCTGCCCCTTTACAGCTTGATGGCATGAGGGTACACTGTGCACCGGTGTCTACTAAAGCCTTATACTCCTGTGGGGCTGATGTGCCAGGCCATCGAATCCACACAGTCCAGTACACCCGATTGTCCCTCTCCTCCACCTGGCTGGAGGCAGGGCCCCTCTAGTCCTGGTCATAGCACTCGTTACTCACTTCTTGTAAATGCGAGTCAAAAGTCCCTTTATTAGGATTGGAAACAGAATCAGCCCTTCTACCCTGTCTGAGGAACTGCTCGCTGGAAACTGGAGCCGCAACTCTCCTGGGAGAACCACCTTTTGTAGTTGTTTTTCCTTGCAACTCACGTACCCGTGCCTCTAGGGTCGAGGTAGATTCTCCATCCCACTTCCTCATGTCCTCTCCGTGGTCACGCAGATAAAACCACAGGGTGCCCCGTGGTGTGTATCCGCTGTATCTTCTCTCTTGAACAGAGGGACGCTTACTCCTAATGGCTGAGATACTGCTTCGTACAGGTGAGGAGTAGGATATATCCTCTTTGAGTTGCTGGACCTTCTGGGACAGTTTTTCCACAGCCGATACGCAGGCCTGTAGGGAGGAAGAGAGACTTTCTTCGTATTGTCGGAGCTGGCCAGCCATTTCATCCACTGTTGGTCCCTCTTCATCTTTCCAGGTCATTATTGCCAATGAGTTTGCATGTGATGATGGTGCGCTCCGTACAAACTTCCGCCACATGGGTCGTGTGCATTGGACTTCGTCTGGATCTTTGGATAACTGCTCATTATCCAGGTCATTATAAATCACTTCCAGCACAGCTAATTCCCTCAGGTACTGGATACCTCTCTCCATGGTGGTCCACTTGCCTGGGTGACATATAACATCTTCCTTGAAGGGATATCTTTCCTTCACACCTGACAGGAGTCGCCTCCAGAGGCTGAGGGCTTTTGCCCCTTTTCCAATTGCTTTGTCAATGCCTCCTTCTCTAGAAAGGGATCCCAGCTGCTTGGCTTCCCTACCCTCTAATTCCAGGCTACTGGCTCCATTATCCCAGCATCGGAGCAGCCAGGTGATGATGTGCTCACCTGGACGACGACCGAAATCTTTTCGCATATCTCGCAGCTCACTCAGGGAGAGGGATCGGGTGGTTACCATCTCATTTATGGGTTCCGCCTCTTCCTCCTCCTGTTCTCTCGATGGCCCTGGCTCATCATCAGCCCTTACTAAACGAGCTGATTTCCTTGTGTATTTTTTCTTCTGTATAGGGGCAAGTGATACTGGCACGGATTGGTTCTCTGGCCCAGCCGCAGTGCCTATCGTGGGGGCTGGCACAGCCACGGGGGCCGGCGCAGGGGCTGGCACAGCCGCAGTGCCTGTGGCAGGGGCCGGCACAGCCATGGGGGCCGTCATTTTGTCATCCAATCCAGAGACCTTCTCTTTCCCTTGAGGGTACTGAATAGTGTTGAATAGGGCTCGGTAGGCGTGGGCCAGGCCCCAGCACGTTGCAGTGATCTGTGTCTCTCTGGAGTTGCCAGGGTGACAACATACATTTTCCAAATACTTTACTAGTTTTTCAGGATTCTGCACTTGTTCAGGGGTGAAGTTCCAAAACACTGGAGGTGCCCATTGTCCTAGGTACTTGCCCATACTCTCCCACACACCCTGCCACTCATAACTATCCAGCCTTGGAGGAGATCTCTGGATGATATTCTTAAGCTGCTTATTAACCTTAGATAAAACTGAAACAAAATTCCCAAGAACTATCAACGGATATATCTTAACTACCCAAGGATGCTCAAGATAATGAAAAATTGTTGTAATGAAGGAGAAAACATCATAGAAGAAAGTAACAAAGGTGCCATCCTGTATTTCCTCCATAAAAAAACTCTCAGAAGAGAAGGTATAATTGCTAATTGTCTCCATGAGGTGGTACCCGAAGTACAGTAATGGCTTCACTACAGAACCCAAATACCAGATAGCACTCAAGGCCAGTGTTTTAATAACCAGTCTTCCAGGCAACACATCACTCATTATGGCAAAGCACAGCAAAAACAAGAGCATGGTGCAGATCAGGTACACTAGTACCGAGAACGGATGAATCAATATTACAACCAATAACTGTTAACAGAATGAAATTCCTTAATACACTCTAGTTAATCTGTTATTATCTCAAACCCTTCGAGCCCCACGTTGGGCGCCAAAAAGGACTGTCGTGGTTTAACCCCAGCCAGCAACTAAGCACCACGCAGCCGCTCACTCACTCCCCACCAGTGGGATGGGGGAGAGAATCAGAAGGGTAAAAGGGAGGAAACTCGTGGGTTGAGATAAGAACAGTTTAATAATTGAAGTAAAATAAATTAGAACAGTTAAATAGGCAAAGCAAAAACCGTGCACGCAAACAAAACAAAACAAGGAATTCATTCACTCCTTCCCATCAGCAGGCAGGTGTTCAGTCATCTCCAGGAAAGCAGGGCTCCATCACGCGTAACGGTTACTTGGGAAGACAAACGCCATCACGCCCAATGTCCCCCAAGCAGCGATCGTTGCCCCCTCCCCCGGCTAGCTCCCCCAGTATATATATACTGAGCATGACGTCACATGGTATGGAATAGCCCCTTGGCCAGTCTGGGTCAGCTGTCCTGGCTGTGCCCCCTCCCAGCTTCTCGTGCACCCGGCAGAGCATGGGCAGTTGAAAAGTCCTTTACCACTGTGAGCGCCACTTAGCAACTACTTAGCAAGAACAAAACGTCAGTGTATCCTCGACATTGTTCTCATCCTAAACCCAAAACACAGCCCCATACCAGCTACCAAGAAGAAAATTAACTCTATCCCAGCTGAAACCAGGACAGTGCCCCAGGGGCAAAGGTGCGATGCTGGAGGGCAGCACGGGGAGGGGGCCCTGGCGTGCCCAGGTGAGGGACACGCTGGCACTGCGGGGCAGGGAGAGTCCCTGTCCCGGGATGCCATGAGAGGGCTGGCTCCCTGGCCAATGTGCCGTGGGAGCCCCGATGCCAGCCCGCCTGGGGGATGGGAGCCTGGGACAGGGCAGAGCAGGGTGGGCAGCCCCCTGCCTGCAGCGCCCACACACTCACCTGCCTGCAGCGGCTCAAGCTTACACATCTCACTGGGCTTTGGCCTGGAGCTGGGAGCTGGGGCAGCTCTGTCCTCCTCCTCCCAGGCCCGCCTAGGGTGGTCGGGGAGTCTCCCCGCCATCCTGCGGAAGGAAGGGAGGGAGGCAAGGGGTGAGAAGGACCCTGCGCCCCCTGGGGCTGCCCTGCCGGGGCGGTGGGGCAGAGGTGGCCATGCTTGGGGGGCTCCTCGCTCCCCCCCGTCCGGGAGCTGCTGGCAGCTGCCCAGAGAGCCAACGTGTCCTTCATGTGGGTGGCCAGTGATGGGTGGGGAGCCCTGGAGAGCGTGGTGGCTGGCAGTGAAGCAGTGGCGGAGGGAGCAATCACCATCGAGCTGGCAGCCTACCCCATTAAGGAGTTTGCTGCCTACTTCCGTAACCTCAACCCCTACAATAACAGCCGAAATCCCTGCTTTCGGGAGTTTTGGGAGCAGAAGTTCAAGTGCAGCTTCCACACGCAGGACTGTAGCCGGTACTCCCTCAAAGACAGGCAAGTTTGAGCCAGAGTCCAAGATCACGTTTGTGGTCAATGCGGTCTATGCCATGGCCCGCTCTCTCCACAACATGCACCAGGCGCTGTGCCCCAACGCCACCAAGCTCTGCGACGCCGTGAAAGCCGTCAATGGCAAGAGGTTCTACAAGGACTTTATGCTCAATGTTAATTTTGATGGTGAGTCCAGAGATGGAGACAAGGGTTGGCTGCCTAACTGGAAAGGGATGGGTGGAGGGACGGGGAGGAGGAAGGAGACCCGTATTTGACCCAAAGCCCTCCGGTTCCTCCATCCTGCCCACACCTGGGGACCCGTGTGCTATGGGCTGTGGTTGTCCCAAGATGCCAACAGCTCACCATCACCCTTGGGAGGCAATCTAGGCCTTCTGTCCCCAGTGTGGAGAAGCTGGTGACCAACTCCATCCTGCTAGAGCTGGGTGGGACCGGCCCCACAGGGGCCCCTCCGGGAACGTCAGGCCTTGGAGACCTCACTTGGAAGCGCCATGATTTATTCACATTTCAGGGATTAAAGTGGAGGGAGAACCTTGATCAGGGACCTACATAGTTGGGGATGAATTAGAAGTGTGGCTGTGCTCTGTGACTTGGGCTGAGCCCAGCTACCCAGGTGTCACTGAGAGCCATGGAGGCTGAAAAATCCCGCTCTGTCCCTGCAGAGCTGGCTGGGGCTGCCGAGCATTTAGGCATGTGGGGAGATGATAGTTCTCAACCATTGCTTTCCTGCTCCTAACGTGTGCATAGGCAGCAATTATGAGAGTGAAGGCAGGGAACAGGTTGGACATTTGCCTGTGACCATGGTGGGATGTGACCCTTTGAAGGGGCCCTGCCTCCACGCCGGGAGCGAGCACTCTCCTGCCCCATGGCAGTCACCATCTCCCTTTCTTCTCCCTCCAGCTCCGTTCAGGCCAGCAGGCACCAAGAGTGTCGTTCGATTTGACCGCTACGGTGATGGCATCGGGCGCTACAACATCTTCAGCTATCACCACATGGACGGGCGGTATCGGTATCAGAAGGTGGGCTACTGGGCTGAGGGGCTCATCCTCAACAGCAGCCTCATCCCCTGGGCTGAGACCTCCATCCCCGTGTCCCAGTGCAGCGACCCCTGCAAGAAGAATGAGAGAAAGAGCATGCAGCCCGGAGACATATGCTGCTGGATCTGCATCCCCTGCCAGCCCTACGAGTACTTGCTGGATGAGTTCACCTGCATGGACTGCGGTCTCGGTTACTGGCCCAATGAGACCCTGAATGGCTGCTACGAG
Source organism: Platalea leucorodia (assembly GCF_965183815.1). Lineage (NCBI taxonomy): Eukaryota > Metazoa > Chordata > Aves > Pelecaniformes > Threskiornithidae > Platalea > Platalea leucorodia. Next base: position 17,262,200 of record NC_138831.1, read on the forward strand.
TTGCCCCAAGAGTGTATCCGCTGGAAAGACGCCTGGGCCATTGGTCCCGTCACTATCTCTTGCCTGGGTTTTATCTCCACCCTCTTTGTTTCTGGAGTCTTCGTGAAGAACAATGATGACACCCCCATCGTGAAGGCCTCAGGCCGGGAGCTCTGCTACATTCTCCTGACCGGGGTCCTCACGTGCTACAGCATGACCTTCATCTTCATCGCAAAGCCTTCCACCGAGGTGTGCACGCTCCGGCGTCTGGGGCTGGGCACGTCCTTCGCCGTCTGCTATTCGGCCCTCTTGACCAAGACGAATCGCATCGCCAGGATCTTCAGCGGGGTGAAGGAGGGGGTCCAGCGCCCCCGGTTCATAAGCCCCACGTCACAGGTGGTCATCTGCATGGCCCTTATCTCTTGCCAGCTGATCATCGTCATCATCTGGCTGCTGGTGGAGACCCCCGGCACAGGCAAGGAGACGGAGCCTGACAAGAGGTACATCGTCACCCTCAAGTGCAACAACTGTGATTCCAACATGCTCGTTTCGCTCACCTACAATGTCCTCTTGATGGTCCTCTGCACGGTCTATGCCTTCAAGACACGGAAATGCCCCGAAAACTCTAAAAGGGCTTGATCGGAGCGGTCCTGGTGACTTGGGCCCCGCAGGGTTTGTGGCTAGGAGATGCGTGGGCCTGGGCAAGGGTCTTCGGCCATGGACCTGGTGATGGTCACCTCTGCATTGGGGCGTTCGTTACCGGGTGAAGTGTGGCTGAGGGGGTAACGAGTCCTGGGGAGAAGGACTGCCCTTGGCAGACTGTTTGCTAGGGTGAGGATGGGAAATGCCCCTGAGACCTCCAGAGACCCCCTCTGACCTGACTGCAGAGGAGTGATTGCCACCCTTCAGCCCCAGCGCATGAATGCCAACCCCAGGGCCCGCCTGGTCCCTGGGAAGCCGAGCAGTGCAGGGGATGGAGGAGCGTGGGGTGCACCCTGCACCACCTCAACCCCCCAGCAAGGTGCCCTGCCGGCTCTGGAGGACTGTGTGGGGGTGGCTGCGGTCGGGGGCTTCTGGAGAGGACCTGTATCCCCTGGTGGGAGCAGGCACTGGGATGAGGGGTGTTGGTGAGGCTGGGTGGGGTGCTGCTCAGGGTGCGCCCCCCTTGCAGGAGCAGCGTGTCCCCATCAGGGCAGTGCCCATCCTCTGCCCATGGGTCTCCAGCAGGTCCACCCTGACGGAGGGACCCGGTGCAGGGTGGGATGTGCCTGCGGGGTGCAGGCAGCAGCCTCTGCCCGGTGGGAGGTGGCTGGTGCCACAGCGAGGGCTTCATCCTGCCCCACTCGGGGCAGAGGGCTGGCGGCAGCAGCACCTGATGCCCACCGCTGTCTCCAGGTCCAGACCACCACCATGTGCATCTCAGTGAGCCTCAGCGGCACCGTGGTCCTTGGCTGCCTCTTCACCCCCAAGCTCCACATCATACTCTTCCAACCCCAGAAGAACGTGGCCAGCCACCGCGTGGGCACCGCTCGGTTCAGCGTGGCAGCCGCCAGCTTTAGCCAGTCCCACGGTGAGTGCAGGGGGGCTGGGGAAGGGCTGGGGGGCAGCACCCCCTTCCTGGCAGGGAGCTGGGGGCAGCCCAGCACGGGCCCCTGAAGGAAACAGGGGTGCAGGGTAGGGCACAGCTGGGAACAGGGCAATAGAGGCTGCTGTGTCCCCTATGGCTCAGCCTTGGCTCTGTCCCAATCCCCCATCTCCCCCTGCCTCACGTGGCTGTGAGCCCCAAGGCTGCAGCATGGTCTGCTGGGGGGGACCACTCCCGGGGGCCTGTCCTCACCCTGGGGGGACACGGCCACCCTGGGCACCCTCCACCCCAGCCCCGGGGGATGCAGCTGCCCCCGGCCCCTGTCACCAACCCAGGGGGGGCACAGCTGCCCTGGGCACCCTCGACCCCAGCCCTGGGGGACGGAGCATCCTGGGCACCCATCGCCCACCCCAGTGGGATGCCGTGGGGGGGGTGCTGCTGCCGGACCCCAGCCTGCCCGACTGCTTCCTTCCTGGCCAGGCTCGGCCTCGCAGTACGTGCCCACAGTGCGCAACGGCCGTGAGGTGGTGGACTCCACAACGTCGTCCTTGTGAAGGACGGGGAGGCCAGGTCGTGGTGCTGCTGCTCCTGCCCGCGGCTGCACTGCACCCCGGCTCCCTCCCCAGGGAGAGCAGCGCCCGCGGCACCGCCCGCTCAGGGGCCAGAGGCAACCGGGAGGCTCGGCCCCCGCCCCAGCACGAGCTACACGTCCCACGCGCTGGGTCATGGTACGTTGTCACCCTTCCTTTGCACTGAGCCACGTTACACATCCCTTGTCCCCTGCCCTGAGCCCTGGTGCACTACCCCCTGTCCCTGCACCCAGCCATGGCGAACATCCCCAGTCCTTTGCACTGAGCCGTGGTGCACGACCCTGTTGTCACCTGCACCGAGCCATGGTGCGTGTCCCCCCATCTCTTGCACTGAGCCGTGGTGCACGTCCCCTGCGTCACCTGCACTGAGCCGTTCTGCACATTCCCCCATCCCCTGCGCTGAGCCCTGGTACGTGTCCCCCTGTCCCTTGCACCAAGCCACGGTCCGTCCACGTCCCCGTCCCTTGCACTGAGCTGAGGTGCACATCATCCCCTCCATCCCCTGCCCCGAGCCACGGTGAACATGCCCCCCGTCCCTTGCACTGAGCCGCAGTGCACAGACCCCAGCCCTTGAACTGCACTGTGGTACACGTTCCCCACCCCTGCACCAGCTGTGGTGCAAGCCCCTTGCCCCAAGCCGCCGTGCACAACCCGACTCCCTCTTGCTGAGCCACACCAAGTCACGCCCCGCTTGCGCCGAGCCACGCCGAGCCCTGCCCCAGCACCCACTGCCCTCGCCCTATCGCCCACCCCGATTTCCTGGTGTGGGGCCTTTCATGTCCCCCTTGTGCCAAGCCGTGTCCCACGTCCCCCCTCCCTGGGCCAGCAGAGACACCCCCCCCCAGGCCCTTTGCACATTTTCACCTTTTCCTCCTCGTTTTCGGCCCCGGGAAAGCCGCCGAGCGCTGCCAGGCTGGGCCCAAGCCCCCTCCGTCCCCCCGCTCGCTGTGCATAGTGCTTCTCACCCCTTCGTGGGAGACAGGGCAGAGGAGCGGGGCTCAATGCCCGCTGCCCCCCCGGCCCCTGCAGAGCCCGGGGGATCCGGCGGGGGCTGAGGGCAAGTAACAGGACCCAGGTATTTGAGCCCAACCAAGTTTTTAAGAGTAGATTTTTTCCGTGAGCAAGAGCGTGATTTTTTTTTTTTTTTAATTTATGTAAATAAAGTGGTCTTGGTTTTGGTTTTTTTTTTTTTTTTTTTTTTTTTTTTAAAACGGACTCTGCCACAGCTCCTGTCCATCCGAACCTGAGGGAAGGGGGCAGACCCTCGCAGAGGGGAGAGCCACAGCACGATATGGGGGCCAGCAGGGGTGGGGGGGCCACGCGACACCCCCCACTCATGCCCTGCCGGCCCCAGGAGGGTGGTCGCATGAAGGACGTGGGACGCAGCTCCGGCGGCTCCGGGGCCAGGGGGCTAGGAGCTGTCGGGGGCTTCGGGGCTGGGGGCTGCAGCCCTCCGCTTCAGGGGGATGATGCAGATGCTGTTTTTGGCTTCTTTGACTCTCCACCACCGGCCGAGCCTATAGATGAGAGAGATGGGGGTCACCCTCGGCCGGGCCGCAGCGGAGAGGGGGCTGCCCCTGGGCAGTGGCAGGGAGTGGGGACGGTACCGGTGCTCCTGTCCAAGGCCGGCCACCAGGAAGTCGCCGCCTGCGGAGAACTTGAGGCTGTTGACAAAACCCACCTGGAGGGGACAGGGCAGGGTGAGGGGCTCCCGCAGTCTCCTCCTGCCGCCCAGGGAGGGGAGCCCCCACCAAGAGACGCCCCCAGCCCAGCTCCAGCATCCCCAACCTCCCCATCCGTACCAAGGGGATGTCACAGAGGGGCTCCAGCTTCCGAAATCCCTCACCACACTTCCAGAGCTTCACGCTGGCACTGTGGGAGCCTGGGGCAGAGAGAGGAGACTCCTGCTATGCATCCTGACCCAGGGAAGGGAGCAGGACAGCCCCCCCAAACCCCTGCTCCAAAGCGGCTGCCACACACCTGTAGCCAGGAGGTCACTGTTGCGCAGAGCGGCCACTGCGGAGATCCAGTACGGCTGCTGCAGGCCCTGGGAGTCCTGCATGCCGTGCGCCTGCCGGGCCAGCGCCAGTGGCTTCTTCTTCGTCAGCCCCCACAGGGCTACGGACCTGCCAGGGCGGGGAGGGGTGAGGGGGCTGCGGGGGGCACCGCCTGCCCACCCCGGGCACCAGCCAGCCCCGCGCTCACCCGTCATCAGCGCCCGACACCATGTGCTCCTCGTTGATCAGCTGGATACAGTCGATGGAGCCCCTACGGAGAGAACAGGCAACTACCAGCAGTTCCGAGCGTGCTTTGGGATTCCATTTAGGAAGCAAGGGCTCACCAGGGCGTCAGTGTCCCCAGAGCGCCAGCAGGCTCCTGGTGACACTTGGCACCCTCACACCGCTGCCCCAGCTGGACCCGCCTGCCCGCAGGCCCCTCTCCTGCCCCAGACCTACTGGTGCCCGTAAAACACAAGCTGTGACTCCTCGGGGATCTTCCAGAGCCGCACGGTGCCGTCCCGTCCCCCCGCCGTCACACAGCAGTCCCGGCTCAGGCTGTCCAGCCCTGTGATGACGTCCTGGTGCCCGAAACTGGAGGGAGAGGTGGCAAAGAGCTGCGGCGGGCACGGCCCTCCGCCACAGCGCCTGACCCCGGCGAGGGGGGTCAGCAGGGTGTCCCCTCCCACGTCTTACAGGGTCTCCATGTATGCATTCTCCGCCACGTTCCAGACCTTGACGCAGCGGTCACGGGAGGTGCTGTACAGCTGGTACGTGTCTTTCCAGAAGGACAGGCCCTGCGGATGGACAGACAGATGTCCGTCTGGGGGGGCAGCGGTGAGGGGCACCAGGGAGGATGGCGCTGCCTGGCCCCACAGGCGTCACAGCTGATGCCCCTGACTCACCGAGACGGCATTGCGGTGCCCGGTGAAGATGTGCAGGCGCTTGCAGCTGGCTGCATCCCAGATCACGATCAGCTTGTTCCTGTCTCCCGTAGCCTGGCAGAACACAGGGGATACCCGAGACCTACTCCTCGGGGACCTGCGGCCCGTGCCAGCCTCTGCTCCCACCCCATGTGCTTTGGGGGTTCCTAGGGACCCATTCTTGACTCCGGTGGAGGCAGGGGCTGCTTTAACCCAGCAAAGTATACCTGGGCATGAGATACGGCTCCCCAGGACCCCGGGAGGAGATGCACTCCCCACCACCACCTCTCCGCCCCACATGGCAGCGCCAGCATCCCTCTCCCGTACCAGGTACTTGCCATCCGATGAGATGGCCATGCAGAGGACATGCGACGCATGCCGCTCCCCAGTGCCCTTCTTCCCCCCAGGCACAACGCAGAGCCTCTTCCCGCTCTCCACCTCCCCTACGGGAAAGGCACCACCGTCACCCCCTGGGAGCCTCCCACCACTCCGGAAAGCATCAGTGAGCCTCCCACAGAGCCCAAAACGATGCATGTGCACATCCCCAGAGGGGCCAGGGGCCAAGCCACCTCCACAGGCACCCACGGTCCTGCTGCTGCAGGGTCCCCGCAGGGTTCGGGCTGGGGGAACAGCCCGTCGTGGCCCCAGGGGAACACTTGCATTTGATGAGGGAGCCGTCCTTGGAAGCAGAAAAGATGAACCTGTCATCCGGAGAGATGACCAGGCAGGTGATGGGCAGCTGGTGCGCCCGCAGCATGCGGATGCTGGCTGGATCCAGAGGCTGCACCTGCAGGGAGAGCGGGATGTGAGCTGGGCTGCCCCCGTCCCTTCCCCAGGCTTGGGAGCACCCGAGCACAGCACCCTTCCTTCTCCAGGGCGCCAGCAGCCGGCACGCCGGGCGGGAGAAGGGCTGTGGTCCCATAGCTGGCATGGCAAGTCGGGGTACCAGCTGTGGCCATGCCTGAGTGTCCCCAAAGCCGGCACTTACAGTCCGGCAGCCCCCCAGCACTGGGCACTTACGTCTTTGGCGATGAGGCGCTGCAGCCGGCCCTTCGGCTCGAGCTGGGGAAGAAGCAGGAGGCTCAGCGGAGGCAGCCCCAGCCCCGCGGGAGGGGGACAGAGCCCGCCGGCGCCACCGGGACCAAGGGGACGCGCCCCGCTCCCTGCTCACCACGTCCTCCTTCAGCCGGTCACCGATGAGATCTGCGGGCGTCTCTTCCTCCTCTGCCGCCGCCCGCTCCTCCTCTGCGGTGGACACGGGGCATGAGGGCCAGGCTCAGCACCGGGGGCTGCCTGCCTCTCTGCCCCGCCGGGGCACCGGCGCCAGGGGCCAGGTGGGGCTCACCGTACTGGCGGAGCTGCTCCAGGTACAGCTTGGCCATGCGCAGCTTCTTCTCCTGCGGCATCTCCTCTACCTCCTCCTCCGCCGCCGCCCCAACAACGGGCTGCGGGGACAGGCGTGAGCACCGCCACCGGCACCCCCACCGGTACCGCCATCCCCCCCGGCGCAGCCCTTACCTCTCCGGCTCAGAGTCGCTGGACACCTCCTCGTCGACGGGCCGGCCGGCCGCCGCCCGCGGCCTCCCCTCAGCGCCCGGGACCTGCGGGAAGGGGACAGGCGCGGCAACACCCGCCGGAGCGACCCCGCCGGGGCAGTGCCTCTCGCCCCCCTCCCTCACCCCGGCCCGGCCCTCACCGCCACCCGTGGCCGCCGCTGCCCCGGCACCCCCCACTCACCGAGACGGTGTGGCGGTGATGGCGTACCCAAATCATCATCAGCTTGTTCTGCCCCTCAGGGCCTCTGGTCCCATCGCACGTCCTTTGGGGGGTCCCAGGGACCCGTCCTTGGCTGTGCCAGGGCCGTGGCTCTGCCCGGGGCGGGTGCCGGGGGGCCTGTCCCGGCGATGCTCTCAAGAGCTAAAATCTGCTCTTGTGCTGAAACTTCATTTTGCGCTGCCCTTCCTGCTGGGGACGCCGCTGGAGCCAGAGCATCGGTGGCTTTGTAGCTCCCGGGCTCGGCCACGTCAGCCCGAGGCAGCGCAGGCTCCTCCGATGGTGGGAGGCAGAAAATGTGATTTACCCCAGCGTGGCCCGGGGGAGGGAAGGCTTCAGCTTCAACTTCAGCTTTGGCTTCGGCTCTGGCTTGGGCTTCTCCTCCCCTCTGTTTCACCGCCCAGCAGAGAAGCTGGTGCTTTGTGGCAAAGACGAAGCGCGTGGGCAGGTCTTGCCCTGGACCGCTGGAAGGAGCGGCTGTCCTGCTGCTCTCCGGAGGACGCCGGCTCCTCGGGGGCTGAGGGCTCTTCTTTCCTGTTAGATGTTGGGAAGAGGAGATACCCCGGCCTGCAGAGCATCCTAGGGCTGGGGCTGCTGCTTCGTCTCTGCCCAAGCAGAGTCCTCGCTGGGGGCCGAGTGCCACCTCATCCACGCCCTCGGCAGCTGTAAGCTCAGCTGTTGTAGGTTAAACCCCGACTTCAGCCTTCCGCATTGCAGGATGAGGTCCGTCTGAATCGCCAGGGAGGAGACCATGGGGCTGGCATCTTTCTTTGCGCCCTGAAGGACTGCAGGCGCAAAGCAGCAGAGGTGAGGTGACAGCCCTCTGTCCCCTCCAGGCAGGGCACGTTGCAGCCCGTGATTCGCAGGGCCAGGAGGGAGCCAGGGGGCAAGTGGCTCGGCTGGAGGCTGCTGGTCAGGAATAGCCCCCTCCAGAAACAGCCCCCTCCCCACAGACCCGCTGGGAGCAGAGCCCCCCTCGCCCAGGGTGGGGGAGCTCCGTGCTGGGGTCCTGCCTCCTCCCCGCTGCCCTCACTCACCCTCTCTGATGTACGCCATCTCCTCACGCATATCCGCCTGCCGTCCCATGAGCCCTGGGGGGACGCAGCGTGTCGGGGACCCTGCTGCCTGTCAGGAACCCCGCTTGCCCATCGGGGACCCCACCACCCAGCCCGCCTGGCTGCACAGCTCCCTGGGGAGGGCTGACCCCGGGGTGCAGCATCGGGGAGAGGACGGATGGGCCTGTTTCCAGCCCCACCTGCGCAGGCAGGGGTGAGAGGGGGTGAAGGGGTGCCCCACAGGTCCTGTCCCAGGACGCTGGGACCCTGAGAGAGGAAGGGACCCCGGAGCTCATGGCTCACCGATGAACCTGACAGCCTCCTGCCGCAGGGGCTCCTGCGGGCTCCGCAGGTAAGGCTGGCTCTGGCGCAGGTAGTCCTTGGCCTTCCTCCTCTTCCTGGCCAGCTGGAGAGAGGAGAAGGGCGCAGGCTTGGCACAGAGCTGCCCCCCAGTTGGCCCGTCCCCCCACCCAGGGCTACCCTCCTTCCCCCCAGCACGACATTCCCAGCTTCCTGCCATGTGGCATCGGGGTTCAGAGGGAGCAGAGGGCTCCCCAGGGATGCTGGGGTGCCATCCTGGTGGCAGGGTCCCCTTTGGGACCCCAGGGGAGAGGACAGCAGGGAGCAGAGCCTGCTCCGGGAGGCTCTGTGCTGCTAGAGGGGCACAGCCCTCTGTCCCCCGCACTGGGCATGGGGCAGGGTTCGTCCAGGTCGGATCCCGGGGGCACTGGGGCTGCGCTTACCAGGCACTCGCTCATCCTCCATGCCTGCGCGATCTCGGCCAGCTGCGCCAGCTGCCTCCACTTCAGGAACTGGCCAGCGCTGCGGAGGGCTTCAAGGGAGGCCTGGTGAGCAGCAGAGAGATGCCACCACCACCACTCGGGTCACAGGACCCTGTGTCCCCCCTCTTGGCAGGGCTCGGAGCCTGTCCCTGCCCGTGCAGGGAAGACACAGCAGCGGGGGACTGATGCTGCCACCAGGGTCAGCACCCCAGGGTGCTGAAGATAAGTGCAGCCACCCTCTCTGGCTGGAAGCCTGTTGGGGCTTCAAGCTTTTGGCCCCAGGATGCTGCGGAGCCATAACCCAGTCTCTGAGGCTGCAGGGACCGACGCCAGGGGCAAGTTAAACCTCATGGTGACACACATTTGAAGGGTCCAGTGTCAGCATTGCCCTGCCCAAAGGACCGGTCAGGTTGGGATCCCACCTTAGCCACACTCTTGTCCAGGTCGTGCAGGTGAAAGAGCAGCGGCAGTACGCTGTCCCACACCTCCTTCTTCATCCTCTTCTTTTCGGCACCCACCACGAGCCCCATCGTGGTTTGGAAGAGACGGATGGAGAGCTCCCGCACGGTGCCTGACTCCTGGGGGAGGAGGGGAGGAGGACCTCAGCCCCAAGCCCATGGCGTGCAAGGGGCTGACACGGAGATGGATGTCCCCAAACCAGTGGCAGGCAACCCCGTTCCAAAAGGGAGCGAGCTGCGGCATGCAGAAGGTCTGCTCAGGGGGGCTGGGGTCCCCGGGGCTGGGGTCCGGAGAGGGAGACCCTGCGGAGGGCTGGGGGATGCTGCCAGGGCAGGGTGCGCATTGGTGGGGCTCAGCACACCTGCTGCCCTCCTGCCACCACCGTCCCCACCGCGGCAGGGAGGCCGAGCCGGGGTGAGTCCATGCCGGGGGCTTGGGACGCAGCACGGAGCCACCGAGGGCAGCGATGGGGTCTGGGGGCTGTGGGGCCAAGCGTCCCCCTGCAGAGCACGGGGCTGCAGCGGGAGGCGTGAATGGAGGTGTCGGGTGAAGGGGGCATGGAGCTGTCCCCCAGCCTTACGTTGTTGAAGAGTGGCTGGAGCTTGCCAGCTAGTGCCAGGGCGGTGAGGCTGGGCACCTTCCCCTCCAGCAGCTGGATCATGTTGCTGAGCACGGACAGGGCCAGGGCGCTGGCATCGCTGTCAGCATCCTGCAGCTGCTCCATGATGTGTGGCAGCAGGACAAGGGTTCTCTTTGCCTGTGTGAGACACGCCACCTCCTTTTTGTAAAGCAGCGACCAATCGCAGGGGTGAAAACCCTCTCCGCCAACACTGGCCTCCCCGCTGGCTTCTCAGCAGGCAGCGTGGGTTACGAGGGCAAGGTCCCAGCAGACAGGGCTTACCGGCATGGCCATGGCAAGTCCAGGGCGCAGAGGGGGAGGACAGGCAGCGCTGGCTCCTTGCCAGCCCTCGGCTGCCTCCTTCTCCACCAGACCCCTTGGGCAGGCTGGTGGGCGACCAGCACTGCCTGCAAAGCTGCCCAAGCTGCCAGCAGCCCCCACCACAGCCACTGCGTTTCACCCTGGGGCTCAGCACCCCCCGCTCAGGCTCTGCAGACCCCACGCTCAGGCTGGTCGCTCTGCTGCCAGCATCCCTGCCCGGACATGCTGGCAGAGGGAGCCCGGTCCCCTTGGCACTGCTGCCTCTCTCCTTGCACGGCACAGCCATGGGGCAGAGGGCCAGGGAGGCAGGACAGCTGGCTGCAGCCGGCACAGCTCCCGATGCCCAGAAAAGCCTAAGCCGCCGCATTACCCACTGCTCCAGCCTGGGCTGCTCTCCCGGCTGTCCCCTACTCACCGTGTCGGGCCTCTCGGTGAGCCTGAGGATGCCCCTGAGCACCAGGCTGGGCATCCCCAAGCATTGGCTCTGCAGATACATGGGGAAGATTTCCAGGGCACGGTCCAGCTCTTCACCGAGGTCGGTGCAGCCCAGCATCTGAAACACGTGCAGCGGAAGCTGGCGTGGTGCTGGCTCCAACCATCAGCTCAGGGCAAGGAGGCTGGGGCAAGACCAAACCCGGACGGAGGCGGCGGGGATTGCGGAGAGCCCCCGTGCCCCACACCACACCGCCCTGGTTGCTCGCCTGCTCCTCCATGGTACCAACCGGAGCCCACCCACCGCCCCAGCTCCCCCCACAGCGGTGGGCATGGGCGAGCCGAGCGTTGGAGGCAGTTTGGAGCAGTGCCACCTCGAGGCTCACCTCGACGAGGAAGACCATGGCGATCATCTCCCAGGTGGGGTCCTCCACACTGAGGAGCTCTGCCAGATGGCAGAAGATGGTGGAGCGCAGGGGTCTTGGGGTCTTCATCATCTCCCTGGCAGGGGGAAGGAGGCACGGTCAGGCCTGAGACAGGCAGGCACATCTCTTTGGGGTTTGCACCAGTCTGGACATCACCACTCTGCAGCACTTTCTCTGAGCAACGGGGACCCTGCTGCCATCAGCCCCAAGGGAGGGGGTGGCATGGGGTGCCCAGTCCCCGAGGAGCAGGGAGAAGGGGCTCTCACCTGGCCACAATCCGCACTCCCATGAGGTGGGTCTGGGCGCTGAGCAGGGTGTCCCAGCCACCCTGCGCCTCAATGGCCAGCACCTGGCTCTCAAAGCCCATGCTGCAGAGCAGCATTCTCATGGACTGCACCGCAGACCTGCTCAAGAAGAAATGCTCAGCTCCCACTGGGAGCCCTGGCTTGGCTCCAGGTGGCTGGCAAGGATGAGAGGGCAGGGATGCAGCACCTGATGGGAGTGAGCAGATCCTGTTGGTGCTCCTTCCAGAAGATGTGCACCTCCTGCAGCGTCAGCTCTGTGGTGAACGACACTTGGAAAAGCAGCACCAGGAAAAACTGGGGGAAAATCGCCTCTACCTGCTGCAGGCAGGTGGGCTGCAGGAGGATCTCGCCTATCGTCCTGGCTGCCTGCAGAAGACACCCAAACACCAAGATGTCCCTGCGCCCCTGGGGAGGTCAAGGCTTGGGGTGGGCAGGGAAGGGGAGCAGCGGCCCCGCACAGCTGAGAGCAGCCCCGGAGGTCAGCAACTCACAGCCAGGGAGCGGATGCGCGGGTGATCCTTAGGGGAGGTGGAGGTCTTGCGCAGCGACTGGTTCATCAGCATGCTGAGCAGCTCCTGCAGCACCTTCTTTGCAGCCTGGGGCTCGGACAGCATCGTCTTCCACATGGCCATGGCGACACTGCGGGAAACCAGGGCTCTGTCAGCGGGGACACCCCGGAGGATGGCTGGGCTGAAGTCCCTCAGGAGGGTCTTGGGGCCCCCCTCCCAGTGTGAGAGGAGCCCCAAAGAATGGTGGGCCCCGTACGGGGTGCACGTTGGGGAGCACTGCAGCAGGCTGGCCACCACTTCGCTGGGATGTTTGCCCATCAGCACCAGCAGGGCCCTGTCCAAGCTGTTGAGGGCTACCAGCGCCTTGATGGAGGGCAGGCTTCTGTAGATGGCCCACGTGACGTTCAGCACCTGGAGGGCAGACATGGGTGGGAGTGGGGATGTCAGCAGGGCAAGCGTGGCCGTTTACCCAGCTCCCACTGGGAGGTGCTTCCGTTCCCGTTGCAGTACGCCGGCTTGAGACAGCATCAGTGCTGGCCAGGCGCAGAGCCGGGGGAGGAAAGGTCCCCCGCTGGGCTGGAGCATCGGCCATGCCACCCACGGGCTCCTCACCTGCCCTGCCTGGAAGGCAGGGTCTGCCACAAGGATGTCCACCATGTGGGCAGCCACACTGATGCTGTAGATGCTTGGGTCTCTGAAGCTCTCGATGGCCATGAGGATGATGTCTGCCTGGTCGGAGGGTCGGAGGTATTTCGTGAACATCTGTGAGATGAAGGAGAGGAGGGAAGATTTGTCACCCAGAGCGTCACCCAGAGCATCTCAGCTGTGCAGTGAGAGTGAGACGCAGAGTCAGGGTGCGCTGGGGAGGAGACCGACAGTGGGGGTCAGGGTCCCGTGGGGAACTGGAGCTCGCTGGGGGCCTTTGCCTAGCCCCTGCTCAGAAACAGCACGAGCTCCCATCATCCCCATGCATTGGGTGTCCCTTCACTCATGGCGACCCCCCTGGCCAGGGGCCGAAGGCACTTCTTACCAAGAAGATTTCGCTGGCACAGCCGTTTTGTGAAAGCTGCCAGGGCTGCTTCACTTGCCAGGCCTCCTGCAGCTGCCCTGTGTCATGCAGCCAGGGCCACCTGCCTGGGGAGGAGCAAAACCAGGGTTCTCAGAGCGAGGGTGCAGAGCTGGAGGTGCAGTCTGAGAGCATCGGGCTGAAAAGTCACTGGCAAAGAAAGAGGGCACCCAGACAGGTCTGGGGAGCAGAAACCAGGGAGGGTCCAGGGCTACTGTGAGCAGGGGTGAGGGGAAATGGCTTTTCGGGCCGGCGGGTTGGATCAAGCTTTCTCTTGCCAAGGAGAGTGGCCCCTGGCTGCCCATGCCTCGGGGCACCCAGCCCGACACAGCTTCTCTTACTTCTCTGCTGCAGGACGAAGGTGTGCAGGTGATAGAGAGCTTCTGCAGCCTCGTGGCGGGTCCCCTGGTCCTTGCAGGTGCAGCAGAGGGTGAGGTGCCCCACCAGCTTCCCCAGCATCGCAAACCGATGTGTCTTGGAGCACTGATGTCTGACTGTGGCTTGTGCAAAGCAGGGGCAGAGCTGGGGGAAGAGAGGCAGCATGGGCACAAGGTGAGCCCCAGCTGCTCCCAGAGCAGCCAGGCAGCAGCCCAGAGCAGGGCAGCGCTGCCAGACGCAGGTTCCTGCCTGTGCCCGTGGCAGCCCTGCTCTGCCCTGGGAGAGAGCATGGACAGGACAGGGGCAGGGCAAAGACTCCTGCTCCTGACCTCCTGCTGACTGGGTGCCCAGCTTCCCCGGGAGGTGCTGGGGCTCAGGGGCACGGGGATGGGGGACTGGGGCTGCCCAGGCCAGGAGCTCCGTACCTGCAGCAGGGGGCAGGTGGTGATGAACTTGGCTAGCCTGGCAATCCGTGCCATGGCCCTCTCCTGCACTGCTGCCAGCTGGGAGTTGGTGAAGGACAGCAGGAGCTGGGAGGAGAAAAGCTGCTGATGTGCCAGGGAGGTGGCATGGCACAGCCCAGCCCAGTCAGGCTTGCGCCGGGGCAGTGCCCGGGATGGGGCACGTGTCCTTCTTGCCCCTCGCGGCAACTTGCTGCGGCCAGGCAGGTCGCCGCATCGCACTCCTGCTGCTGCGTCTGCTGCTTTCCACTCACTCCCACCTAAAAAAGTGCCTGCGCCCCCCACCCGAGGACCCCAAGGCTTTGGGATGACCACCTGCCTGGGGACCTGCAGTGCGGGCTCTGGGATATGGCCTGTGGTGAAGCTGGAAGGGGAAAGCCCCAGGGCTGGGCTCCCCTTGCCAGGCAGGCAGGTCCATCTGGGAGGGAGTGTTGGGCAGGATGGGCAGTGGGCAAGGCTGCAGGGGTGAGGCGGGCTGGGGCAGGAGGAGAAGGGTCTCTGGCAGCAGCCAGGAGGCAGCGGGCTGGGTGGGGGGCACGGCAGGGAAGGAGGGATGTTCCCTGCCCCCCTCCTTGCACCAGGCACTGGGCAGGGGGCACTGCTCAACCCGGGGGTCACTGCCCGTGGCGACCCTGTGCCAAGGCCCGACCTGCAAGATCTTCTGCAGCTCCAGGATGCCGAGAGGGCCGGCGCTGCGTACCAGTGCCTGCAGCATGCTGTCCATCGCAGCCAGGGTCTGTGAGGCGGACAGAGTCTTGGGGGCAGCCCTGGAAGCCTCGGGGTGGGGGGGGGGATGTCTGTGGCCCTGCGGTGCCCAGGAAGGGGCCTCGGGGTGGGGGAGGTCCCTGTGTTTCACCCTGTGGCGTACCTGGGAGTAGAGGAAAGCCGTGGGTCCCTGGCTGTCCTGCGGAGGCAGGTGGAAGATGCTGCAGAAGCAGATTTGGAGGAGGCTGCTGCTCTTCTCCTGCAGAAGCAGCCCCGCTTGGCTGTGGGGACAGAGAATTGCTCTTCAGATCCAGCAAGGAGGAAGCAGACCCCGGGGTTGGAGACCTGGGCTGATCCCCACACTGCAGGGGACATCTCAACCCCCCCATGACGCTGACACTCGCCTTTGGGGGGAAAACCCTGTGGCACCCCCTGCCCTGCTGTCTGCCTCCCTCGTGGACCCAGGGCTGGGGAAGCCCCCGACCTGGGATTGCCCAGCACCGGGAAGGCCAAGCTGGGGGCTGGGGCAGCTACCTCATGGAGCTGATGGCCAGCATGGCTTGCTGCCGCACCGCAGTGTCCAGGTGGTCAGCGGGCTCCTCTTGCAGCAGCACCTGTGGAGCACAGCAGGGTGGGACGGATCGGGATGGGCAGTCTCCCTTGGCCAGCAAGAGCCTGCGGGGCTGGCAGAGCCCAGGTGCCCCCATCTTGGCACCCCCTCCCCACCCAGCACCCAGCGGTCCCAAGCCCTGTGGTGGGAAGGGCTGTGCCCATTACAGAGCCACAGGCTGGCCGAGAGACCTGCAAATGTCATCGGGTCCAAGCCTGGGCTCCAGCCGGGCCACCCAGGTGGCGTTGGAGCATCTACAAGGACGGAGACCCGGAGCAGTGCTCATCCACACCCCGCTGCCTGGCCGAGCCCTCTCCTGCCCCCAGGGCCATGCCACTGCACGCTGCCCCTGCCTCAGCCTGGCTGGTTGTCCCCTCACCTCAATGGTCTCCGCCACCTCCAGCTGGCAGAAGTAAAGCATGTCCCACATGGTGGAGTCCACTCTGGTAGTGCTGCAGATGGTGTGGACGGAGGCCAGAAACTGCAGCTTCTGGTCCTCTTGCTGCCAGCCGGGGAGGGGACAGATGGACAGACAGTGTCAGGGGGGAGAGAGAGAGCTGCGGGGTGGCCAGCACAGCCCCCAGCACCTTGTGAGCACGGGATGGGGTCAGAAAGATCGGCCAGGAGACAGGGGCGCCGCCTCGTAGAACTGGCCAAGGTTACCTTTGGTCTGCTCCGGAGGAAGGCTCGGATGATGCCCAGGGTATACGCTTCCTCCCTGGGCAGAGCCAAGGCAGAGTGGCATGAATCTGGCAGAGAGAGAGCAGGCAGGGCTGGGGGGCAGGCAGGGGGGAACACTCAAGCCCTCTGCCCAGCTCCCGGTGATGTCACCAGCCCTGGCTCAAGGCTGGGATGCTGGTGTCCCCTGTGTGCCCCAGGGGCAAAGGTGCGATGCTGGAGGGCCGCACGGGGAGGGGGCCCTGGCGTGCCCAGGTGAGGGACACGCTGGCACTGCGGGGCAGGGAGAGTCCCTGTCCCGGGATGCCATGAGAGGGCTGGCTCCCTGGCCACTGTGCCGTGGGAGCCCCGATGCCAGCCCGCCTGGGGGATGGGAGCCTGGGACAGGGCAGAGCAGGGTGGGCAGCCCCCTGCCTGCAGCGCCCACACACTCACCTGCCTGCAGCGGCTCAAGCTTACACATCTCACTGGGCTTTGGCCTGGAGCTGGGAGCTGGGGCAGCTCTGTCCTCCTCCTCCCAGGCCCGCCTAGGGTGGTCGGGGGGTCTCCCCGCCATCCTGCGGAAGGAAGGGAGGGAGGCAAGGGGTGAGAAGGACCCTGCGCCCCCTGGGGCTGCCCTGCCGGGGCAGTGGCGCAGAGGTGGCCGTGCTTGGGGGGGCTCCTTGCTCCCACCCTGACCCAACACCGACACTGTAGGGGCAGGGCTGGGTGACACAGGGTGTCACAAAGGGCCCCAACGTCACCCCCCCCAGGGGGGCACCCCCGAAGTGCCCCCGTTCCCCCCCTCCGCAGGAGCCCTCCTTGCCCCAGGGGGACGGGACTGACTCCCTCTTCCTCCTCCTCCTCCTCCTGCTGTGGGGCTGGCGTTCATCTCTGCCGGAGGCATCCCCCTTGTGGCAGGGACCCCTCTGTCCCCGTCCCCTCGCTCCCGGGGCCTGCTGCCACCCCCACCTGCGGCCGGGCTGAGCGGGGGCGCAGCCCCCAGCCCCTCAGGCACACCGAGGCTTTTCCTTCTTCCACACGAGGCCCGGGACGAGGCCCGCGGGGGTCGCTCCTCTCTCCCCAAAGCCGCGGGCACACAGGCAAGCCCGACGCCCTCCCGCAACTGCTGGGGATGTCGCGGTCCCCCGGTTACGGTTGCCATGGTGCGTGGCAGGGTTCCACCAGCCCCCGGTTGGCCGCGGGGGGGGCGGGGGGAGGGCAGAACCCCCCCCCGCTCCCCTCGCCGGGGCCCACGGCCCCAGCCCGGCCGTACGAGGGCAAGCGGGGGTCCCGGCCCCGGGCGCTGAGGGGCGGCGGTGCCCTGAGGTCGGTACGGGCGGGACGGGGCCGGGGGGAGAGGGAAGGGGAAAAGGGGAAGGGGAGAGGGGTGCGGTGATGGGTCAGTGCTGGGGTCAATGGTGGGGTCAGTGGTAAGTCAGTGATGGGTCAGTTTTGGGGTCAATGATGGGATCAGTGATGGGATCAAAGATGGGTCAATTTTGCGGTTCGTGATGGGTCAGTGATGGCTCAGTTTTGGGGTCAGTGATGGGGTCGATGGGGTCAGTGATGGGCCCAATGGGTCAGCTTTGGGGTCAGTGATGGGTCAGTTTTGGAGTCAATGATGGGGTCATTGATGGCTCAGTTATGAGGTCAGTGATGGGATCAATGATGGCTCAGTTTTGGGATCAGTGATGGGGTCAGTGATGGCTCAGTTTTGGGGTCCGTGATGGGGTCAGTGATGGGGTGGGTGCTGTGTGTTTGGGAGGTGCAGCCATGGGGTGGGGGCAGTGATCAGCTGGGTGCTGCTGTTCAGGTAGCTCTGTCCTCCTCCCAGGCCCGCCTAGGGTGGTCGGGGGGGTCTCCCCGCCATCCTGCGGAAGGAAGGGAGGGAGGCAAGGGGTGAGAAGGACCCTGCGCCCCCTGGGGCTGCCCTGCCGGGGCGGTGGGGCAGAGGTGGCCGTGCTTGGGGGGCTCCTCGCTCCCCCCCTGTCCGGGAGCTGCTGGCAGCTGCCCAGAGAGCCAATGTGTCCTTCATGTGGGTGGCCAGTGATGGGTGGGGAGCCCTGGAGAGCGTGGTGGCTGGCAGTGAAGCAGTGGCGGAGGGAGCAATCACCATCGAGCTGGCAGCCTACCCCATTAAGGAGTTTGCTGCCTACTTCCGTAACCTCAACCCCTACAATAACAGCCGAAATCCCTGCTTTCGGGAGTTTTGGGAGCAGAAGTTCAAGTGCAGCTTCCACACGCAGGACTGTAGCTGGTACTCCCTCAAGACAGGCAAGTTTGAGCCAGAGTCCAAGATCACGTTTGTGGTCAATGCGGTCTATGCCATGGCCCGCTCTCTCCACAACATGCACCAGGTGCTGTGCCCCAACGCCACCAAGCTCTGCGACGCCATGAAAGCCGTCAATGGCAAGAGGTTCTACAAGGACTTTATGCTCAATGTTAATTTTGATGGTGAGTCCAGAGATGGAGACAAGGGTTGGCTGCCTAACTGGAAAGGGATGGGTGGAGGGACGGGGAGGAGGAAGGAGACCCGTATTTGACCCAAAGCCCTCCGGTTCCTCCAGCCTGCCCACACCTGGGGACCCGTGTGCTATGGGCTGTGGTTGTCCCAAGATGCCAACAGCTCACCATCACCCTTGGGAGGCAATCTAGGCCTTCTGTCCCCAGTGTGGAGAAGCTGGTGACCAACTCCATCCTGCTAGAGCTGGGTGGGACCGGCCCCACAGGGGCCCCTCCGGGAACGTCAGGCCTTGGAGACCTCACTTGGAAGCGCCATGATTTATTCACATTTCAGGGATTAAAGTGGAGGGAGAACCTTGATCAGGGACCTACATAGTTGGGGATGAATTAGAAGTGTGGCTGTGCTCTGTGGCTTGGGCTGAGCCCAGGTGTCACTGAGAGCCATGGAGGCTGAAAAATCCCGCTCTGTCCCTGCAGAGCTGGCTGGGGCTGCCGAGCATTTAGGCATGTGGGGAGATGATAGTTCTCAACCATTGCTTTCCTGCTCCTAATGTGTGCATAGGCAGCAATTATGAGAGTGAAGGCAGGGAACAGGTTGGACATTTGCCTGTGACCATGGTGGGATGTGACCCTTTGAAGGGGCCCTGCCTCCACGCCGGGAGCGAGCACTCTCCTGCCCCATGGCAGTCACCATCTCCCTTTCTTCTCCCTCCAGCTCCGTTCAGGCCAGCAGGCACCAAGAGTGTCGTTCGATTTGACCGCTACGGTGATGGCATCGGGCGCTACAACATCTTCAGCTATCACCACATGGACGGGCGGTATCGGTATCAGAAGGTGGGCTACTGGGCTGAGGGGCTCATCCTCAACAGCAGCCTCATCCCCTGGGCTGAGACCTCCATCCCCGTGTCCCAGTGCAGCGACCCCTGCAAGAAGAATGAGAGAAAGAGCATGCAGCCCGGAGACATATGCTGCTGGATCTGCATCCCCTGCCAGCCCTACGAGTACTTGCTGGATGAGTTCACCTGCATGGACTGCGGTCTCGGTTACTGGCCCAATGAGACCCTGAATGGCTGCTACGAGTTGCCCCAAGAGTGTATCCGCTGGAAAGACGCCTGGGCCATTGGTCCCGTCACTATCTCTTGCCTGGGTTTTATCTCCACCCTCTTTGTTTCTGGAGTCTTCGTGAAGAACAATGATGACACCCCCATCGTGAAGGCCTCAGGCCGGGAGCTCTGCTACATTCTCCTGACCGGGGTCCTCACGTGCTACAGCATGACCTTCATCTTCATCGCAAAGCCTTCCACCGAGGTGTGCACGCTCCGGCGTCTGGGGCTGGGCACGTCCTTCGCCGTCTGCTATTCGGCCCTCTTGACCAAGACAAATCGCATCGCCAGGATCTTCAGCGGGGTGAAGGAGGGGGTCCAGCGCCCCCGGTTCATAAGCCCCACGTCACAGGTGGTCATCTGCATGGCCCTTATCTCTTGCCAGCTGATCATCGTCATCATCTGGCTGCTGGTGGAGACCCCTGGCACAGGCAAGGAGACGGAGCCTGACAAGAGGTACATCGTCACCCTCAAGTGCAACAACTGCGATTCCAACATGCTCGTTTCGCTCACCTACAATGTCCTCTTGATGGTCCTCTGCACGGTCTATGCCTTCAAGACACGGAAATGCCCCGAAAACTCTAAAAGGGCTTGATCGGAGCGGTCCTGGTGACTTGGGCCCCGCAGGGTTTGTGGCTAGGAGATGCGTGGGCCTGGGCAAGGGTCTTCGGCCATGGACCTGGTGATGGTCACCTCTGCATTGGGGCGTTCGTTACCGGGTGAAGTGTGGCTGAGGGGGTAACGAGTCCTGGGGGGGGTGCTGCTGCCGGACCCCAGCCTGCCCCTGACTGCTGCCTTCCTGGCCAGGCTCGGCCTCGCAGTACGTGCCCACAGTGCGCAACGGCCGTGAGGTGGTGGACTCCATGACGTCGTCCTTGTGAAGGACGGGGAGGCCAGGTCGTGGTGCTGCTGCTCCTGCCTGCGGCTGCACTGCACCCCGGCTCCCTCCCCAGGGAGAGCAGCGCCCGCGGCACCGCCCGCTCAGGGGCCAGAGGCAGCCGGGAGGCTCGGCCCCCGCCCCAGCACGAGCTACACGTCCCACGCGCTGGGTCATGGTACGTTGTCACCCTTCCTTTGCACTGAGCCACGTTACACATCCCTTGTCCCCTGCCCTGAGCCCTGGTGCACTACCCCCTGTCCCTGCACCCAGCCATGGTGAACATCCCCAGTCCTTTGCACTGAGCCGTGGTGCACGACCCTGTTGTCACCTGCACCGAGCCATGGTGCGTGTCCCCCCGTCTCTTGCACTGAGCCGTGGTGCACGTCCCCTGCGTCACCTGCACTGAGCCGTTCTGCACATTCCCCCATCCCCTGCGCTGAGCCCTGGTACGTGTCCCCCTGTCCCTTGCACCAAGCCACGGTCCACGTCCCCGTCCCTTGCACTGAGCTGAGGTGCACATCATCCCCTCCATCCCCTGCCCCGAGCCACGGTGAACATGCCCCCCGTCCCTTGCACTGAGCCGCAGTGCACAGACCCCGGCCCTTGAACTGCACTGTGGTACACGTTCCCCACCCCTGCACCAGCTGTGGTGCAAGCCCCTTGCCCCAAGCCGCCGTGCACAACCCGACTCCCTCTTGCTGAGCCACACCAAGTCACGCCCCGCTTGCGCCGAGCCACGCCGAGCCCTGCCCCAGCACCCACTGCCCTCGCCCTATCGCCCACCCCGATTTCCTGGTGTGGGGCCTTTCATGTCCCCCTTGTGCCAAGCCGTGTCCCACGTCCCCCCTCCCTGGGCCAGCAGAGACACCCCCCCCCAGGCCCTTTGCACATTTTCACCTTTTCCTCCTCGTTTTCGGCCCCGGGAAAGCCGCCGAGCGCTGCCAGGCTGGGCCCAAGCCCCCTCCGTCCCCCCGCTCGCTGTGCATAGTGCTTCTCACCCCTTCGTGGGAGACAGGGCAGAGGAGCGGGGCTCAATGCCCGCTGCCCCCCCGGCCCCTGCAGAGCCCGGGGGATCCGGCGGGGGCTGAGGGCAAGTAACAGGACCCAGGTATTTGAGCCCAACCAAGTTTTTAAGAGTAGATTTTTTCCGTGAGCAAGAGCGTGATTTTTTTTTTTTTTTAATTTATGTGAATAAAGTGGTCTTGGTTTTGTTTGTTTGGTTTTTTTTTTTTTTTTTTTAAATGGACTCTGCCACAGCTCCTGTCCATCCGAACCTGAGGGAAGGGGGCAGACCCTCGCAGAGGGGAGAGCCACAGCACGATATGGGGGCCAGCAGGGGTGGGGGGGCCACGCGACACCCCCCACTCGTGCCCTGCCGGCCCCAGGAGGGTGGTCGCATGAAGGACGTGGGACGCAGCTCCGGCGGCTCCGGGGCCAGGGGGCTAGGAGCTGTCGGGGGCTTCGGGGCTGGGGGCTGCAGCCCTCCGCTTCAGGGGGATGATGCAGATGCTGTTTTTGGCTTCTTTGACTCTCCACCACCGGCCGAGCCTATAGATGAGAGAGATGGGGGTCACCCTCGGCCGGGCCGCAGCGGAGAGGGGGCTGCCCCTGGGCAGTGGCAGGGAGTGGGGACGGTACCGGTGCTCCTGTCCAAGGCCGGCCACCAGGAAGTCGCCGCCTGCGGAGAACTTGAGGCTGTTGACAAAACCCACCTGGAGGGGACAGGGCAGGGTGAGGGGCTCCCGCAGTCTCCTCCTGCCGCCCAGGGAGGGGAGCCCCCACCAAGAGACGCCCCCAGCCCAGCTCCAGCATCCCCAACCTCCCCATCCGTACCAAGGGGATGTCACAGAGGGGCTCCAGCTTCCGAAATCCCTCACCACACTTCCAGAGCTTCACGCTGGCACTGTGGGAGCCTGGGGCAGAGAGAGGAGACTCCTGCTATGCATCCTGACCCAGGGAAGGGAGCAGGACAGCCCCCCCAAACCCCTGCTCCAAAGCGGCTGCCACACACCTGTAGCCAGGAGGTCACTGTTGCGCAGAGCGGCCACTGCGGAGATCCAGTACGGCTGCTGCAGGCCCTGGGAGTCCTGCATGCCGTGCGCCTGCCGGGCCAGCGCCAGTGGCTTCTTCTTCGTCAGCCCCCACAGGGCTACGGACCTGCCAGGGCGGGGAGGGGTGAGGGGGCTGCGGGGGGCACCGCCTGCCCACCCCGGGCACCAGCCAGCCCCGCGCTCACCCGTCATCAGCGCCCGACACCATGTGCTCCTCGTTGATCAGCTGGATACAGTCAATGGAGCCCCTACGGAGAGAACAGGCAACTACCAGCAGTTCCGAGCGTGCTTTGGGATTCCATTTAGGAAGCAAGGGCTCACCAGGGCGTCAGTGTCCCCAGAGCGCCAGCAGGCTCCTGGTGACACTTGGCACCCTCACACCGCTGCCCCAGCTGGACCCGCCTGCCCGCAGGCCCCTCTCCTGCCCCAGACCTACTGGTGCCCGTAAAACACAAGCTGTGACTCCTCGGGGATCTTCCAGAGCCGCACGGTGCCGTCCCGTCCCCCCGCCGTCACACAGCAGTCCCGGCTCAGGCTGTCCACCCCTGTGATGACCTGATGACGTCCTGGTGCCCGAAACTGGAGGGAGAGGTGGCAAAGAGCTGCGGCGGGCACAGCCACAGCTGTACAGCTGGTACGTGTCTTTCCAGAAGGACAGGCCCTGCGGATGGACAGACAGATGTCCGTCTGGGGGGGCAGCGGTGAGGGGCACCAGGGAGGATGGCGCTGCCTGGCCCCACAGGCGTCACAGCTGATGCCCCTGACTCACCGAGACGGCATTGCGGTGCCCGGTGAAGATGTGCAGGCGCTTGCAGCTGGCTGCATCCCAGATCACGATCAGCTTGTTCCTGTCTCCCGTAGCCTGGCAGAACACAGGGGATACCCGAGACCTACTCCTCGGGGACCTGCGGCCCGTGCCAGCCTCTGCTCCCACCCCATGTGCTTTGGGGGTTCCTAGGGACCCATTCTTGACTCCGGTGGAGGCAGGGGCTGCTTTAACCCAGCAAAGTATACCTGGGCATGAGATACGGCTCCCCAGGACCCCGGGAGGAGATGCACTCCCCACCACCACCTCTCCGCCCCACATGGCAGCGCCAGCATCCCTCTCCCGTACCAGGTACTTGCCATCCGATGAGATGGCCATGCAGAGGACATGCGACGCATGCCGCTCCCCAGTGCCCTTCTTCCCCCCAGGCACAACGCAGAGCCTCTTCCCGCTCTCCACCTCCCCTACGGGAAAGGCACCACCGTCACCCCCTGGGAGCCTCCCACCACTCCGGAAAGCATCAGTGAGCCTCCCACAGAGCCCAAAACGATGCATGTGCACATCCCCAGAGGGGCCAGGGGCCAAGCCACCTCCACAGGCACCCACGGTCCTGCTGCTGCAGGGTCCCCGCAGGGTTCGGGCTGGGGGAACAGCCCGTCGTGGCCCCAGGGGAACACTTGCATTTGATGAGGGAGCCGTCCTTGGAAGCAGAAAAGATGAACCTGTCATCCGGAGAGATGACCAGGCAGGTGATGGGCAGCTGGTGCGCCCGCAGCATGCGGATGCTGGCTGGATCCAGAGGCTGCACCTGCAGGGAGAGCGGGATGTGAGCTGGGCTGCCCCCGTCCCTTCCCCAGGCTTGGGAGCACCCGAGCACAGCACCCTTCCTTCTCCAGGGCGCCAGCAGCCGGCACGCCGGGCGGGAGAAGGGCTGTGGTCCCATAGCTGGCATGGCAAGTCGGGGTACCAGCTGTGGCCATGCCTGAGTGTCCCCAAAGCCGGCACTTACAGTCCGGCAGCCCCCCAGCACTGGGCACTTACGTCTTTGGCGATGAGGCGCTGCAGCCGGCCCTTCTGCTCGAGCTGGGGAAGAAGCAGGAGGCTCAGCGGAGGCAGCCCCAGCCCCGCGGGAGGGGGACAGAGCCCGCCGGCGCCACCGGGACCAAGGGGACGCGCCCCGCTCCCTGCTCACCACGTCCTCCTTCAGCCGGTCACCGATGAGATCTGCGGGCGTCTCTTCCTCCTCTGCCGCCGCCCGCTCCTCCTCTGCGGTGGACACGGGGCATGAGGGCCAGGCTCAGCACCGGGGGCTGCCCGCCTCTCTGCCCCGCCGGGGCACCGGCGCCAGGGGCCAGGTGGGGCTCACCGTACTGGCGGAGCTGCTCCAGGTACAGCTTGGCCATGCGCAGCTTCTTCTCCTGCGGCATCTCCTCTACCTCCTCCTCCGCCGCCGCCCCAACAACGGGCTGCGGGGACAGGCGTGAGCACCGCCACCGGCACCCCCACCGGTACCGCCATCCCCCCCGGCGCAGCCCTTACCTCTCCGGCTCAGAGTCGCTGGACACCTCCTCGTCGACGGGCCGGCCGGCCGCCGCCCGCGGCCTCCCCTCAGCGCCCGGGACCTGCGGGAAGGGGACAGGCGCGGCAACACCCGCCGGAGCGACCCCGCCGGGGCAGTGCCTCTCGCCCCCCTCCCTCTCCCCGGCCCGGCCCTCACCGCCACCCGTGGCCGCCGCTGCCCCGGCACCCCCCACTCACCGAGACGGTGTGGCGGTGATGGCGTACCCAAATCATCATCAGCTTGTTCTGCCCCTCAGGGCCTCTGGTCCCATCGCACGTCCTTTGGGGGGTCCCAGGGACCCGTCCTTGGCTGTGCCAGGGCCGTGGCTCTGCCCGGGGCGGGTGCCGGGGGGCCTGTCCCAGCGATGCTCTCAAGAGCTAAAATCTGCTCTTGTGCTGAAACTTCATTTTGCGCTGCCCTTCCTGCTGGGGACGCCGCTGGAGCCAGAGCATCGGTGGCTTTGTAGCTCCCGGGCTCGGCCACGTCAGCCCAAGGCAGCGCAGGCTCCTCCGATGGTGGGAGGCAGAAAATGTGATTTACCCCAGCGTGGCCCGGGGGAGGGAAGGCTTCAGCTTCAACTTCAGCTTTGGCTTCGGCTCTGGCTTGGGCTTCTCCTCCCCTCTGTTTCACCGCCCAGCAGAGAAGCTGGTGCTTTGTGGCAAAGACGAAGCGCGTGGGCAGGTCTTGCCCTGGACCGCTGGAAGGAGCGGCTGTCCTGCTGCTCTCCGGAGGACGCCGGCTCCTCGGGGGCTGAGGGCTCTTCTTTCCTGTTAGATGTTGGGAAGAGGAGATACCCCGGCCTGCAGAGCATCCTAGGGCTGGGGCTGCTGCTTCGTCTCTGCCCAAGCAGAGTCCTCGCTGGGGGCCGAGTGCCACCTCATCCACGCCCTCGGCAGCTGTAAGCTCAGCTGTTGTAGGTTAAACCCCGACTTCAGCCTTCCGCATTGCAGGATGAGGTCCGTCTGAATCGCCAGGGAGGAGACCATGGGGCTGGCATCTTTCTTTGCGCCCTGAAGGACTGCAGGCGCAAAGCAGCAGAGGTGAGGTGACAGCCCTCTGTCCCCTCCAGGCAGGGCACGTTGCAGCCCGTGATTCGCAGGGCCAGGAGGGAGCCAGGGGGCAAGTGGCTCGGCTGGAGGCTGCTGGTCAGGAATAGCCCCCTCCAGAAACAGCCCCCTCCCCACAGACCCGCTGGGAGCAGAGTCCCCCTCGCCCAGGGTGGGGGAGCTCCGTGCTGGGGTCCTGCCTCCTCCCCGCTGCCCTCACTCACCCTCTCTGATGTACGCCATCTCCTCACGCATATCCGCCTGCCGTCCCATGAGCCCTGGGGGGACGCAGCATGTCAGGGACCCTGCTGCCTGTCAGGAACCCCGCTTGCCCATCGGGGACCCCGCCACCCAGCCCGCCTGGCTGCACAGCTCCCCGGGGAGGGCTGACCCCGGGGTGCAGCATCGGGGAGAGGACGGATGGGCCTGTTTCCAGCCCCACCTGCGCAGGCAGGGGTGAGAGGGGGTGAAGGGGTGCCCCACAGGTTCTGCCCCGGGACACGGGGACCCTGAGAGAGGAAGGGACCCCGGAGCTCATGGCTCACCGATGAACCTGACAGCCTCCTGCCGCAGGGGCTCCTGCAGGCTCCGCAGGTAAGGCTGGCTCTGGCGCAGGTAGTCCTTGGCCTTCCTCCTCTTCCTGGCCAGCTGGAGAGAGGAGAAGGGCGCAGGCTTGGCATAGAGCTGCCCCCCAGTTGTCCCATCCCCCCACCCAGGGCTACCCTCCTTCCCCCCAGCACGACATTCCCAGCTTCCTGCCATGTGGCATCGGGGTTCAGAGGGAGCAGAGGGCTCCCCAGGGATGCTGGGGTGCCATCCTGGTGGCAGGGTCCCCTTTGGGACCCCAGGGGAGAGGACAGCAGGGAGCAGAGCCTGCTCCGGGAGGCTCCGTGCTGCTAGAGGGGCACAGCCCTCTGTCCCCCGCACTGGGCATGGGGCAGGGTTCGTCCAGGTCGGATCCCGGGGGCACTGGGGCTGCGCTTACCAGGCACTCGCTCATCCTCCATGCCTGCGCGATCTCGGCCAGCTGCGCCAGCTGCCTCCACTTCAGGAACTGGCCAGCGCTGCGGAGGGCTTCAAGGGAGGCCTGGTGAGCAGCAGAGAGATGCCACCACCACCACTCGGGTCACAGGACCCTGTGTCCCCCCTCTTGGCAGGGCTCGGAGCCTGTCCCTGCCCGTGCAGGGAAGACACAGCAGCGGGGGACTGATGCTGCCACCAGGGTCAGCACCCCAGGGTGCTGAAGATAAGTGCAGCCACCCTCTCTGGCTGGAAGCCTGTTGGGGCTTCAAGCTTTTGGCCCCAGGATGCTGCGGAGCCATAACCCAGTCTCTGAGGCTGCAGGGACCGACGCCAGGGGCAAGTTAAACCTCATGGTGACACACATTTGAAGGGTCCAGTGTCAGCATTGCCCTGCCCAAAGGACCGGTCAGGTTGGGATCCCACCTTAGCCACACTCTTGTCCAGGTCGTGCAGGTGAAAGAGCAGCGGCAGTACGCTGTCCCACACCTCCTTCTTCATCCTCTTCTTTTCGGCACCCACCACGAGCCCCATCGTGGTTTGGAAGAGACGGATGGAGAGCTCCCGCACGGTGCCTGACTCCTGGGGGAGGAGGGGAGGAGGACCTCAGCCCCAAGCCCATGGCGTGCAAGGGGCTGACATGGAGATGGATGTCCCCAAACCAGTGGCAGGCAACCCCGTTCCAAAAGGGAGCGAGCTGCGGCATGCAGAAGGTCTGCTCAGGGGGGCTGGGGTCCCCGGGGCTGGGGTCCGGAGAGGGAGACCCTGCGGAGGGCTGGGGGATGCTGCCAGGGCAGGGTGCGCATTGGTGGGGCTCAGCACACCTGCTGCCCTCCTGCCACCACCGTCCCCACCGCGGCAGGGAGGCCGAGCTAGGGTGAGTCCATGCTGGGGGCTTGGGACGCAGCACGGAGCCACCGAGGGCAGCGATGGGGTCTGGGGGCTGTGGGGCCAAGCGTCCCCCTGCAGAGCACGGGGCTGCAGCGGGAGGCGTGAAGGGAGGTGTCGGGTGAAGGGGGCATGGAGCTGTCCCCCAGCCTTACGTTGTTGAAGAGTGGCTGGAGCTTGCCAGCTAGTGCCAGGGCGGTGAGGCTGGGCACCTTCCCCTCCAGCAGCTGGATCATGTTGCTGAGCACGGACAGGGCCAGGGCGCTGGCATCGCTGTCAGCATCCTGCAGCTGCTCCATGATGTGTGGCAGCAGGACAAGGGTTCTCTTTGCCTGTGTGAGACACGCCACCTCCTTTTTGTAAAGCAGCGACCAATCGCAGGGGTGAAAACCCTCTCCGCCAACACTGGCCTCCCCGCTGGCTTCTCAGCAGGCAGCGTGGGTTATGAGGGCAAGGTCCCAGCAGACAGGGCTTACCGGCATGGCCATGGCAAGTCCAGGGCGCAGAGGGGGAGGACAGGCAGCGCTGGCTCCTTGCCAGCCCTCGGCTGCCTCCTTCTCCACCAGACCCCTTGGGCAGGCTGGTGGGCGACCAGCACTGCCTGCAAAGCTGCCCAAGCTGCCAGCAGCCCCCACCACAGCCACTGCGTTTCACCCTGGGGCTCAGCACCCCCCGCTCAGGCTCTGCAGACCCCACGCTCAGGCTGGTCGCTCTGCTGCCAGCATCCCTGCCCGGACATGCTGGCAGAGGGAGCCCGGTCCCCTTGGCACTGCTGCCTCTCTCCTTGCACGGCACAGCCGTGGGGCAGAGGGCCAGGGAGGCAGGACAGCTGGCTGCAGCCGGCACAGCTCCCGATGCCCAGAAAAGCCTAAGCCGCCGCACTACCCACTGCTCCAGCCTGGGCTGCTCTCCCGGCTGTCCCCTACTCACCGTGTCGGGCCTCTCGGTGAGCCTGAGGATGCCCCTGAGCACCAGGCTGGGCATCCCCAAGCACTGGCTCCGCAGATACATGGGGAAGATTTCCAGGGCACGGTCCAGCTCTTCACCGAGGTCGGTGCAGCCCAGCATCTGAAACACGTGCAGCGGAAGCTGGTGTGGTGCTGGCTCCAACCATCAGCTCAGGGCAAGGAGGCTGGGGCAAGACCAAACCCGGACGGAGGCGGCGGGGATTGCGGAGAGCCCCCGTGCCCCACACCACACCGCCCTGGTTGCTCGCCTGCTCCTCCATGGTACCAACCGGAGCCCACCCACCGCCCCAGCTCCCCCCACAGCGGTGGGCATGGGCGAGCCGAGCGTTGGAGGCAGTTTGGAGCAGTGCCACCTCGAGGCTCACCTCGACGAGGAAGACCATGGCGATCATCTCCCAGGTGGGGTCCTCCACACTGAGGAGCTCTGCCAGATGGCAGAAGATGGTGGAGCGCAGGGGTCTTGGGGTCTTCATCATCTCCCTGGCAGGGGGAAGGAGGCACGGTCAGGCCTGAGCCAGGCAGGCACATCTCTTTGGGGTTCGCACCAGTCTGGACATCACCACTCTGCAGCACTTTCTCTGAGCAACGGGGACCCTGCTGCCATCAGCCCCAAGGGAGGGGGTGGCATGGGGTGCCCAGTCCCCGAGGAGCAGGGAGAAGGGGCTCTCACCTGGCCACAATCCGCACTCCCATGAGGTGGGTCTGGGCGCTGAGCAGGGTGTCCCAGCCACCCTGCGCCTCAATGGCCAGCACCTGGCTCTCAAAGCCCATGCTGCAGAGCAGCATTCTCATGGACTGCACCGCAGACCTGCTCAAGAAGAAATGCTCAGCTCCCACTGGGAGCCCTGGCTTGGCTCCAGGTGGCTGGCAAGGATGAGAGGGCAGGGATGCAGCACCTGATGGGAGTGAGCAGATCCTGTTGGTGCTCCTTCCAGAAGATGTGCACCTCCTGCAGCGTCAGCTCTGTGGTGAACGACACTTGGAAAAGCAGCACCAGGAAAAACTGGGGGAAAATCGCCTCTACCTGCTGCAGGCAGGTGGGCTGCAGGAGGATCTCGCCTATCGTCCTGGCTGCCTGCAGAAGACACCCAAACACCAAGATGTCCCTGCGCCCCTGGGGAGGTCAAGGCTTGGGGTGGGCAGGGAAGGGGAGCAGCGGCCCCGCACAGCTGAGAGCAGCCCCGGAGGTCAGCAACTCACAGCCAGGGAGCGGATGCGCGGGTGATCCTTAGGGGAGGTGGAGGTCTTGCACAGTGACTGGTTCATCAGCATGCTGAGCAGCTCCTGCAGCACCTTCTTTGCAGCCTGGGGCTCGGACAGCATCGTCTTCCACATGGCCATGGCGACACTGCGGGAAACCAGGGCTCTGTCAGCGGGGACACCCCGGAGGATGGCTGGGCTGAAGTCCCTCAGGAGGGTCTTGGGGCCCCCCTCCCAGTGTGAGAGGAGCCCCAAAGAATGGTGGGCCCCGTACGGGGTGCACGTTGGGGAGCACTGCAGCAGGCTGGCCACCACTTCGCTGGGATGTTTGCCCATCAGCACCAGCAGGGCCCTGTCCAAGCTGTTGAGGGCTACCAGCGCCTTGATGGAGGGCAGGCTTCTGTAGATGGCCCACATGACGTTCAGCACCTGGAGGGCAGACATGGGTGGGAGTGGGGATGTCAGCAGGGCAAGCGTGGCCGTTTACCCAGCTCCCACTGGGAGGTGCTTCCGTTCCCGTTGCAGTACGCCGGCTTGAGACAGCATCAGTGCTGGCCAGGCGCAGAGCCGGGGGAGGAAAGGTCCCCCGCTGGGCTGGAGCATCGGCCATGCCACCCACGGGCTCCTCACCTGCCCTGCCTGGAAGGCAGGGTCTGCCACAAGGATGTCCACCATGTGGGCAGCCACACTGATGCTGTAGATGCTTGGGTCTCTGAAGCTCTCGATGGCCATGAGGATGATGTCTGCCTGGTCGGAGGGTCGGAGGTATTTCGTGAACATCTGTGAGATGAAGGAGAGGAGGGAAGATTTGTCACCCGGAGCGTCACCCAGAGCATCTCAGCTGTGCAGTGAGAGTGAGACGCAGAGTCAGGGTGCGCTGGGGAGGAGACCGACAGTGGGGGTCAGGGTCCTGTGGGGAACTGGAGCTCGCTGGGGGCCTTTGCCTAGCCCCTGCTCAGAAACAGCACGAGCTCCCATCATCCCCATGCATTGGGTATCCCTTCACTCATGCCGACCCCCCTGGCCAGGGGCCGAAGGCACTTCTTACCAAGAAGATTTCGCTGGCACAGCCGTTTTGTGAAAGCTGCCAGGGCTGCTTCACTTGCCAGGCCTCCTGCAGCTGCCCTGTGTCATGCAGCCAGGGCCACCTGCCTGGGGAGGAGCAAAACCAGGGTTCTCAGAGTGAGGGTGCAGAGCTGGAGGTGCAGTCTGAGAGCATCGGGCTGAAAAGTCACTGGCAAAGAAAGAGGGCACCCAGACAGGTCTGGGGAGCAGAAACCAGGGAGGGTCCAGGGCTAGTGTGAGCAGGGGTGAGGGGAAATGGCTTTTCGGGCCGGCGGGTTGGATCAAGCTTTCTCTTGCCAAGGAGAGTGGCCCCTGGCTGCCCATGCCTCGGGGCACCCAGCCCGACACAGCTTCTCTTACTTCTCTGCTGCAGGACGAAGGTGTGCAGGTGATAGAGAGCTTCTGCAGCCTCGTGGCGGGTCCCCTGGTCCTTGCAGGTGCAGCAGAGGGTGAGGTGCCCCACCAGCTTCCCCAGCATCGCAAACCGATGTGTCTTGGAGCACTGATGTCTGACTGTGGCTTGTGCAAAGCAGGGGCAGAGCTGGGGGAAGAGAGGCAGCATGGGCACAAGGTGAGCCCCAGCTGCTCCCAGAGCAGCCAGGCAGCAGCCCAGAGCAGGGCAGCGCTGCCAGACGCAGGTTCCTGCCTGTGCCCGTGGCAGCCCTGCTCTGCCCTGGGAGAGAGCATGGACAGGACAGGGGCAGGGCAAAGACTCCTGCTCCTGACCTCCTGCTGACTGGGTGCCCAGCTTCCCCGGGAGGTGCTGGGGCTCAGGGCCACAGGGGCTGCCCAGGCCAGGAGCTCCATACCTGCAGCAGGGGGCAGGTGGTGATGAACTTGGCTAGCCTGGCAATCCGTGCCATGGCCCTCTCCTGCACTGCTGCCAGCTGGGAGTTGGTGAAGGACAGCAGGAGCTGGGAGGAGAAAAGCTGCTGATGTGCCAGGGAGGTGGCATGGCACAGCCCAGCCCAGCCAGGCTTGCGCCGGGGCAGTGCCCGGGATGGGGCACGTGTCCTTCTTGCCCCTCGCGGCAACTTGCTGCGGCCAGGCAGGTCGCCGCATCACACTCCTGCTGCTGCGTCTGCTGCTTTCCACTCACTCCCACCTAAAAAAGTGCCTGCGCCCCCCACCCGAGGACCCCAAGGCTTTGGGATGACCACCTGCCTGGGGACCTGCAGTGCGGGCTCTGGGATATGGCCTGTGGTGAAGCTGGAAGGGGAAAGCCCCAGGGCTGGGCTCCCCTTGCCAGGCAGGCAGGTCCATCTGGGAGGGAGTGTTGGGCAGGATGGGCAGTGGGCAAGGCTGCAGGGGTGAGGCGGGCTGGGGCAGGAGGAGAAGGGTCTCTGGCAGCAGCCAGGAGGCAGCGGGCTGGGTGGGGGGCACGGCAGGGAAGGAGGGATGTTCCCTGCCCCCCTCCTTGCACCAGGCACTGGGCAGGGGGCACTGCTCAACCCGGGGGTCACTGCCCGTGGCGACCCTGTGCCAAGGCCCGACCTGCAAGATCTTCTGCAGCTCCAGGATGCCGAGAGGGCCGGCGCTGCATACCAGTGCCTGCAGCATGCTGTCCATCGCAGCCAGGGTCTGTGAGGCGGACAGAGTCTTGGGGGCAGCCCTAGAAGCCTCGGGGTGGGGGGGGGATGTCTGTGGCCCTGCGGTGCCCAGGAAGGGGCCTCGGGGTGGGGGAGGTCCCTGTGTTTCACCCTGTGGCGTACCTGGGAGTAGAGGAAAGCCGTGGGTCCCTGGCTGTCCTGCGGAGGCAGGTGGAAGATGCTGCAGAAGCAGATTTGGAGGAGGCTGCTGCTCTTCTCCTGCAGAAGCAGCCCCGCTTGGCTGTGGGGACAGAGAATTGCTCTTCAGATCCAGCAAGGAGGAAGCAGACCCCGGGGTTGGAGACCTGGGCTGATCCCCACACTGCAGGGGACATCTCAACCCCCCCATGACGCTGACACTCGCCTTTGGGGGGAAAACCCTGTGGCACCCCCTGCCCTGCTGTCTGCCTCCCTCGTGGACCCAGGGCTGGGGAAGCCCCCGACCTGGGATTGCCCAGCACCGGGAAGGCCAAGCTGGGGGCTGGGGCAGCTACCTCATGGAGCTGATGGCCAGCATGGCTTGCTGCCGCACCGCAGTGTCCAGGTGGTCAGCGGGCTCCTCTTGCAGCAGCACCTGTGGAGCACAGCAGGGTGGGACGGATCGGGATGGGCAGTCTCCCTTGGCCAGCAAGAGCCTGCGGGGCTGGCAGAGCCCAGGTGCCCCCATCTTGGCACCCCCTCCCCACCCAGCACCCAGCGGTCCCAAGCCCTGTGGTGGGAAGGGCTGTGCCCATTACAGAGCCACAGGCTGGCCGAGAGACCTGCAAATGTCATCGGGTCCAAGCCTGGGCTCCAGCCGGGCCACCCAGGTGGCGTTGGAGCATCTACAAGGACGGAGACCCGGAGCAGTGCTCATCCACACCCCGCTGCCTGGCCGAGCCCTCTCCTGCCCCCAGGGCCATGCCACTGCACGCTGCCCCTGCCTCAGCCTGGCTGGTTGTCCCCTCACCTCAATGGTCTCCGCCACCTCCAGCTGGCAGAAGTAAAGCATGTCCCACATGGTGGAGTCCACTCTGGTAGTGCTGCAGATGGTGTGGACGGAGGCCAGAAACTGCAGCTTCTGGTCCTCTTGCTGCCAGCCAGGGAGGGGACAGATGGACAGACAGTGTCAGGGGGGAGAGAGAGAGCTGCGGGGTGGCCAGCACAGCCCCCAGCACCTTGTGAGCACGGGATGGGGTCAGAAAGATCGGCCAGGAGACAGGGGCGCCGCCTCGTAGAACTGGCCAAGGTTACCTTTGGTCTGCTCCGGAGGAAGGCTCGGATGATGCCCAGGGTATACGCTTCCTCCCTGGGCAGAGCCAAGGCAGAGTGGCATGAATCTGGCAGAGAGAGAGCAGGCAGGGCTGGGGGGCAGGCAGGGGGGAACACTCAAGCCCTCTGCCCAGCTCCCGGTGATGTCACCAGCCCTGGCTCAAGGCTGGGATGCTGGTGTCCCCTGTGTGCCCCAGGGGCAAAGGTGCGATGCTGGAGGGCCGCACGGGGAGGGGGCCCTGGCGTGCCCAGGTGAGGGACACGCTGGCACTGCGGGGCAGGGAGAGTCCCTGTCCCGGGATGCCATGAGAGGGCTGGCTCCCTGGCCACTGTGCCGTGGGAGCCCCGATGCCAGCCCGCCTGGGGGATGGGAGCCTGGGACAGGGCAGAGCAGGGTGGGCAGCCCCCTGCCTGCAGCGCCCACACACTCACCTGCCTGCAGCGGCTCAAGCTTACACATCTCACTGGGCTTTGGCCTGGAGCTGGGAGCTGGGGCAGCTCTGTCCTCCTCCTCCCAGGCCCGCCTAGGGTGGTCGGGGGGTCTCCCCGCCATCCTGCGGAAGGAAGGGAGGGAGGCAAGGGGTGAGAAGGACCCTGCGCCCCCTGGGGCTGCCCTGCCGGGGCAGTGGCGCAGAGGTGGCCGTGCTTGGGGGGGCTCCTTGCTCCCACCCTGACCCAACACCGACACTGTAGGGGCAGGGCTGGGTGACACAGGGTGTCACAAAGGGCCCCAACGTCACCCCCCCCAGGGGGGCACCCCCGAAGTGCCCCCGTTCCCCCCCTCCGCAGGAGCCCTCCTTGCCCCAGGGGGACGGGACTGACTCCCTCTTCCTCCTCCTCCTCCTCCTGCTGTGGGGCTGGCGTTCATCTCTGCCGGAGGCATCCCCCTTGTGGCAGGGACCCCTCTGTCCCCGTCCCCTCGCTCCCGGGGCCTGCTGCCACCCCCACCTGCGGCCGGGCTGAGCGGGGGCGCAGCCCCCAGCCCCTCAGGCACACCGAGGCTTTTCCTTCTTCCACACGAGGCCCGGGACGAGGCCCGCGGGGGTCGCTCCTCTCTCCCCAAAGCCGCGGGCACACAGGCAAGCCCGACGCCCTCCCGCAACTGCTGGGGATGTCGCGGTCCCCCGGTTACGGTTGCCATGGTGCGTGGCAGGGTTCCACCAGCCCCCGGTTGGCCGCGGGGGGGGCGGGGGGAGGGCAGAACCCCCCCCCGCTCCCCTCGCCGGGGCCCACGGCCCCAGCCCGGCCGTACGAGGGCAAGCGGGGTCCCGGCCCCGGGCGCTGAGGGGCGGCGGTGCCCCGAGGTCGGTACGGGCGGGACGGGGCCGGGGGGAGAGGGAAGGGGAAAAGGGGAAGGGGAGAGGGGTGCGGTGATGGGTCAGTGCTGGGGTCAATGGTGGGGTCAGTGGTAAGTCAGTGATGGGTCAGTTTTGGGGTCAATGATGGGATCAGTGATGGGATCAAAGATGGGTCAATTTTGCGGTTCGTGATGGGTCAGTGATGGCTCAGTTTTGGGGTCAGTGATGGGGTCGATGGGGTCAGTGATGGGCCCAATGGGTCAGCTTTGGGGTCAGTGATGGGTCAGTTTTGGAGTCAATGATGGGGTCATTGATGGCTCAGTTATGAGGTCAGTGATGGGATCAATGATGGCTCAGTTTTGGGATCAGTGATGGGGTCAGTGATGGCTCAGTTTTGGGGTCCGTGATGGGGTCAGTGATGGGGTGGGTGATGTGTGTTTGGGAGGTGCAGCCATGGGGTGGGGGCAGTGATCAGCTGGGTGCTGCTGTTCAGGTAGCTCTGTCCTCCTCCTCCCAGGCCCGCCTAGGGTGGTCGGGGGGGTCTCCCCGCCATCCTGCGGAAGGAAGGGAGGGAGGCAAGGGGTGAGAAGGACCCTGCGCCCCCTGGGGCTGCCCTGCCGGGGCGGTGGGGCAGAGGTGGCCGTGCTTGGGGGGCTCCTCACTCCCCCCCTGTCCGGGAGCTGCTGGCAGCTGCCCAGAGAGCCAACGTGTCCTTCATGTGGGTGGCCAGTGATGGGTGGGGAGCCCTGGAGAGCGTGGTGGCTGGCAGTGAAGCAGTGGCGGAGGGAGCAATCACCATCGAGCTGGCAGCCTACCCCATTAAGGAGTTTGCTGCCTACTTCCGTAACCTCAACCCCTACAATAACAGCCGAAATCCCTGCTTTCGGGACTTTTGGGAGCAGAAGTTCAAGTGCAGCTTCCACACGCAGGACTGTAGCCGGTACTCCCTCAAGACAGGCAAGTTTGAGCCAGAGTCCAAGATCACGTTTGTGGTCAATGCGGTCTATGCCATGGCCCGCTCTCTCCACAACATGCACCAGGCGCTGTGCCCCAATGCCACCAAGCTCTGCGACGCCGTGAAAGCCGTCAATGGCAAGAGGTTCTACAAGGACTTTATGCTCAATGTTAATTTTGATGGTGAGTCCAGAGATGGAGACAAGGGTTGGCTGCCTAACTGGAAAGGGATGGGTGGAGGGACGGGGAGGAGGAAGGAGACCCGTATTTGACCCAAAGCCCTCCGGTTCCTCCATCCTGCCCACACCTGGGGACCCGTGTGCTATGGGCTGTGGTTGTCCCAAGATGCCAACAGCTCACCATCACCCTTGGGAGGCAATCTAGGCCTTCTGTCCCCAGTGTGGAGAAGCTGGTGACCAACTCCATCCTGCTAGAGCTGGGTGGGACCGGCCCCACAGGGGCCCCTCCGGGAACGTCAGGCCTTGGAGACCTCACTTGGAAGCGCCATGATTTATTCACATTTCAGGGATTAAAGTGGAGGGAGAACCTTGATCAGGGACCTACATAGTTGGGGATGAATTAGAAGTGTGGCTGTGCTCTGTGACTTGGGCTGAGCCCAGCTACCCAGGTGTCACTGAGAGCCATGGAGGCTGAAAAATCCCGCTCTGTCCCTGCAGAGCTGGCTGGGGCTGCCGAGCATTTAGGCATGTGGGGAGATGATAGTTCTCAACCATTGCTTTCCTGCTCCTAACGTGTGCATAGGCAGCAATTATGAGAGTGAAGGCAGGGAACAGGTTGGACATTTGCCTGTGACCATGGTGGGATGTGACCCTTTGAAGGGGCCCTGCCTCCACGCCGGGAGCGAGCACTCTCCTGCCCCATGGCAGTCACCATCTCCCTTTCTTCTCCCTCCAGCTCCGTTCAGGCCAGCAGGCACCAAGAGTGTCGTTCGATTTGACCGCTACGGTGATGGCATCGGGCGCTACAACATCTTCAGCTATCACCACATGGACGGGCGGTATCGGTATCAGAAGGTGGGCTACTGGGCTGAGGGGCTCATCCTCAACAGCAGCCTCATCCCCTGGGCTGAGACCTCCATCCCCGTGTCCCAGTGCAGCGACCCCTGCAAGAAGAATGAGAGAAAGAGCATGCAGCCCGGAGACATATGCTGCTGGATCTGCATCCCCTGCCAGCCCTACGAGTACTTGCTGGATGAGTTCACCTGCATGGACTGCGGTCTCGGTTACTGGCCCAATGAGACCCTGAATGGCTGCTACGAGTTGCCCCAAGAGTGTATCCGCTGGAAAGACGCCTGGGCCATTGGTCCCGTCACTATCTCTTGCCTGGGTTTTATCTCCACCCTCTTTGTTTCTGGAGTCTTCGTGAAGAACAATGATGACACCCCCATCGTGAAGGCCTCAGGCCGGGAGCTCTGCTACATTCTCCTGACCGGGGTCCTCACGTGCTACAGCATGACCTTCATCTTCATCGCAAAGCCTTCCACCGAGGTGTGCACGCTCCGGCGTCTGGGGCTGGGCACGTCCTTCGCCGTCTGCTATTCGGCCCTCTTGACCAAGACGAATCGCATCGCCAGGATCTTCAGCGGGGTGAAGGAGGGGGTCCAGCGCCCCCGGTTCATAAGCCCCACGTCACAGGTGGTCATCTGCATGGCCCTTATCTCTTGCCAGCTGATCATCGTCATCATCTGGCTGCTGGTGGAGACCCCTGGCACAGGCAAGGAGACGGAGCCTGACAAGAGGTACATCGTCACCCTCAAGTGCAACAACTGCGATTCCAACATGCTCGTTTCGCTCACCTACAATGTCCTCTTGATGGTCCTCTGCACGGTCTATGCCTTCAAGACACGGAAATGCCCTGAAAACTCTAAAAGGGCTTGATCGGAGCGGCCCTGGTGACTTGGGCCCCGCAGGGTTTGTGGCTAGGAGATGCGTGGGCCTGGGCAAGGGTCTTCGGCCATGGACCTGGTGATGGTCACCTCTGCATTGGGGCGTTCGTTACCGGGTGAAGTGTGGCTGAGGGGGTAACGAGTCCTGGGGAGAAGGACTGCCCTTGGCAGACTGTTTGCTAGGGTGAGGATGGGAAATCCCCCTGAGACCTCCAGAGACCCCCTCTGACCTGACTGCAGAGGAGTGATTGCCACCCTTCAGCCCCAGCACATGAATGCCAACCCCAGGGCCCGCCTGGTCCCTGGGAAGCCGAGCAGTGCAGGGGATGGAGGAGCGTGGGGTGCACCCTGCACCACCTCAACCCCCCAGCAAGGTGCCCTGCCAGCTCTGGAGGACTGTGTGGGGGTGGCTGCGGTCGGGGGCTTCTGGAGAGGACCTGTATCCCCTGGTGGGAGCAGGCACTGGGATGAGGGGTGTTGGTGAGGCTGGGTGGGGTGCTGCTCAGGGTGCGCCCCCCTTGCAGGAGCAGCGTGTCCCCATCAGGGCAGTGCCCATCCTCTGCCCATGGGTCTCCAGCAGGTCCACCCTGACGGAGGGACCCGGTGCAGGGTGGGATGTGCCTGCGGGGTGCAGGCAGCAGCCTCTGCCCGGTGGGAGGTGGCTGGTGCCACAGCGAGGGCTTCATCCTGCCCCACTCGGGGCAGAGGGCTGGCGGCAGCAGCACCTGATGCCCACCGCTGTCTCCAGGTCCAGACCACCACCATGTGCATCTCAGTGAGCCTCAGCGGCACCGTGGTCCTTGGCTGCCTCTTCACCCCCAAGCTCCACATCATACTCTTCCAACCCCAGAAGAACGTGGCCAGCCACCGCGTGGGCACCGCTCGGTTCAGCGTGGCAGCCGCCAGCTTTAGCCAGTCCCACGGTGAGTGCAGGGGGGCTGGGGAAGGGCTGGGGGGCAGCACCCCCTTCCTGGCAGGGAGCTGGGGGCAGCCCAGCACGGGCCCCTGAAGGAAACAGGGGTGCAGGGTAGGGCACAGCTGGGAACAGGGCAATAGAGGCTGCTGTGTCCCCTATGGCTCAGCCTTGGCTCTGTCCCAATCCCCCATCTCCCCCTGCCTCACGTGGCTGTGAGCCCCAAGGCTGCAGCATGGTCTGCTGGGGGGGACCACTCCCGGGGGCCTGTCCTCACCCCGGGGGGACACGGCCACCCTGGGCACCCTCCACCCCAGCCCCGGGGGATGCAGCTGCCCCCGGCCCCTGTCACCAACCCAGGGGGGGCACAGCTGCCCTGGGCACCCTCGACCCCAGCCCTGGGGGACGGAGCACCCTGGGCACCCATCGCCCACCCCAGTGGGATGCCGTGGGGGGGGTGCTGCTGCCGGACCCCAGCCTGCCCCTGACTGCTGCCTTCCTGGCCAGGCTCGGCCTCGCAGTACGTGCCCACAGTGCGCAACGGCCGTGAGGTGGTGGACTCCACAACGTCGTCCTTGTGAAGGACGGGGAGGCCAGGTCGTGGTGCTGCTGCTCCTGCCCGCGGCTGCACTGCACCCCGGCTCCCTCCCCAGGGAGAGCAGCGCCCGCGGCACCGCCCGCTCAGGGGCCAGAGGCAGCCGGGAGGCTCGGCCCCCGCCCCAGCACGAGCTACACGTCCCACGCGCTGGGTCATGGTACGTTGTCACCCTTCCTTTGCACTGAGCCACGTTACACATCCCTTGTCCCCTGCCCTGAGCCCTGGTGCACTACCCCCTGTCCCTGCACCCAGCCATGGTGAACATCCCCAGTCCTTTGCACTGAGCCGTGGTGCACGACCCTGTTGTCACCTGCACCGAGCCATGGTGCGTGTCCCCCCGTCTCTTGCACTGAGCCGTGGTGCACGTCCCCTGCGTCACCTGCACTGAGCCGTTCTGCACATTCCCCCATCCCCTGCGCTGAGCCCTGGTACGTGTCCCCCTGTCCCTTGCACCAAGCCACGGTCCACGTCCCCGTCCCTTGCACTGAGCTGAGGTGCACATCATCCCCTCCATCCCCTGCCCCGAGCCACGGTGAACGTGCCCCCCGTCCCTTGCACTGAGCCGCAGTGCACAGACCCCGGCCCTTGAACTGCACTGTGGTACACGTTCCCCACCCCTGCACCAGCTGTGGTGCAAGCCCCTTGCCCCAAGCCGCTGTGCACAACCCGACTCCCTCTTGCTGAGCCACACCAAGTCACGCCCCGCTTGCCCCGAGCCACGCCGAGCCCTGCCCCAGCACCCACTGCCCTCGCCCTATCGCCCACCCCGATTTCCTGGTGTGGGGCCTTTCATGTCCCCCTTGTGCCAAGCTGTGTCCCACGTCCCCCCTCCCTGGGCCAGCAGAGACACCCCCCCCCAGGCCCTTTGCACATTTTCACCTTTTCCTCCTCGTTTTCGGCCCCGGGAAAGCCGCCGAGCGCTGCCAGGCTGGGCCCAAGCCCCCTCCGTCCCCCCGCTCGCTGTGCATAGTGCTTCTCACCCCTTCGTGGGAGACAGGGCAGAGGAGCGGGGCTCAATGCCCGCTGCCCCCCCGGCCCCTGCAGAGCCCGGGGGATCCGGCGGGGGCTGAGGGCAAGTAACAGGACCCAGGTATTTGAGCCCAACCAAGTTTTTAAGAGTAGATTTTTTCCGTGAGCAAGAGCGTGATTTTTTTTTTTTTTAATTTATGTGAATAAAGTGGTCTTGGTTTTGTTTGTTTGGTTTTTTTTTTTTTTTTTTTTTAAAACGGACTCTGCCACAGCTCCTGTCCATCCGAACCTGAGGGAAGGGGGCAGACCCTCGCAGAGGGCAGAGCCACAGCACGATATGGGGGCCAGCAGGGGTGGGGGGGCCACGCGACACCCCCCACTCGTGCCCTGCCGGCCCCAGGAGGGTGGTCGCATGAAGGACGTGGGACGCAGCTCCGGCGGCTCCGGGGCCAGGGGGCTAGGAGCTGTCGGGGGCTTCGGGGCTGGGGGCTGCAGCCCTCCGCTTCAGGGGGATGATGCAGATGCTGTTTTTGGCTTCTTTGACTCTCCACCACCGGCCGAGCCTATAGATGAGAGAGATGGGGGTCACCCTCGGCCGGGCCGCAGCGGAGAGGGGGCTGCCCCTGGGCAGTGGCAGGGAGTGGGGACGGTACCGGTGCTCCTGTCCAAGGCCGGCCACCAGGAAGTCGCCGCCTGCGGAGAACTTGAGGCTGTTGACAAAACCCACCTGGAGGGGACAGGGCAGGGTGAGGGGCTCCCGCAGTCTCCTCCTGCCGCCCAGGGAGGGGAGCCCCCACCAAGAGACGCCCCCAGCCCAGCTCCAGCATCCCCAACCTCCCCATCCGTACCAAGGAGATGTCACAGAGGGGCTCCAGCTTCCGAAATCCCTCACCACACTTCCAGAGCTTCACGCTGGCACTGTGGGAGCCTGGGGCAGAGAGAGGAGACTCCTGCTATGCATCCTGACCCAGGGAAGGGAGCAGGACAGCCCCCCCAAACCCCTGCTCCAAAGCGGCTGCCACACACCTGTAGCCAGGAGGTCACTGTTGCGCAGAGCGGCCACTGCGGAGATCCAGTACGGCTGCTGCAGGCCCTGGGAGTCCTGCATGCCGTGCGCCTGCCGGGCCAGCGCCAGTGGCTTCTTCTTCGTCAGCCCCCACAGGGCTACGGACCTGCCAGGGCGGGGAGGGGTGAGGGGGCTGCGGGGGGCACCGCCTGCCCACCCCGGGCACCAGCCAGCCCCGCGCTCACCCGTCATCAGCGCCCGACACCATGTGCTCCTCGTTGATCAGCTGGATACAGTCGATGGAGCCCCTACGGAGAGAACAGGCAACTACCAGCAGTTCCGAGCGTGCTTTGGGATTCCATTTAGGAAGCAAGGGCTCACCAGGGCGTCAGTGTCCCCAGAGCGCCAGCAGGCTCCTGGTGACACTTGGCACCCTCACACCGCTGCCCCAGCTGGACCCGCCTGCCCGCAGGCCCCTCTCCCGCCCCAGACCTACTGGTGCCCGTAAAACACAAGCTGTGACTCCTCGGGGATCTTCCAGAGCCGCACGGTGCCGTCCCGTCCCCCCGCCGTCACACAGCAGTCCCGGCTCAGGCTGTCCAGCCCTGTGATGACGTCCTGGTGCCCGAAACTGGAGGGAGAGGTGGCAAAGAGCTGCGGCGGGCACGGCCCTCCGCCACAGCGCCTGACCCCGGCGAGGGGGGTCAGCGGGGTGTCCCCTCCCACGTCTTACAGGGTCTCCATGTATGCATTCTCCGCCACGTTCCAGACCTTGACGCAGCGGTCACGGGAGGCGCTGTACAGCTGGTACGTGTCTTTCCGGAAGGACAGGCCCTGCGGATGGACAGACAGATGTCCGTCTGGGGGGGCAGCGGTGAGGGGCACCAGGGAGGATGGCGCTGCCTGGCCCCACAGGCGTCACAGCTGATGCCCCTGACTCACCGAGACGGCATTGCGGTGCCCGGTGAAGATGTGCAGGCGCTTGCAGCTGGCTGCATCCCAGATCACGATCATCTTGTTCCTGTCTCCCGTAGCCTGGCAGAACACAGGGGATACCCGAGACCTACTCCTCGGGGACCTGCGGCCCGTGCCAGCCTCTGCTCCCACCCCATGTGCTTTGGGGGGTCCCAGGGACCCATTCTTGACTCCGGTGGAGGCAGGGGCTGCTTTAACCCAGCAAAGTATACCTGGGCATGAGATACGGCTCCCCAGGACCCCGGGAGGAGATGCACTCCCCACCACCACCTCTCCGCCCCACATGGCAGCGCCAGCATCCCTCTCCCGTACCAGGTACTTGCCATCCGATGAGATGGCCATGCAGAGGACATGCGACGCGTGCCCCATGTGCCGCTCCCCAGTGCCCTTCTTCCCCCCAGGCACAACGCAGAGCCTCTTCCCGCTCTCCACCTCCCCTACGGGAAAGGCACCACCGTCACCCCCTGGGAGCCTCCCACCACTCCGGAAAGCATCAGTGAGCCTCCCACAGAGCCCAAAACGATGCATGTGCACATCCCCAGAGGGGCCAGGGGCCAAGCCACCTCCACAGGCACCCACGGTCCTGCTGCTGCAGGGTCCCCGCAGGGTTCAGGCTGGGGGAACAGCCCGTCGTGGCCCCAGGGGAACACTTGCATTTGATGAGGGAGCCGTCCTTGGAAGCAGAAAAGATGAACCTGTCATCCGGAGAGATGACCAGGCAGGTGATGGGCAGCTGGTGCGCCCGCAGCATGCGGATGCTGGCTGGATCCAGAGGCTGCACCTGCAGGGAGAGCGGGATGTGAGCTGGGCTGCCCCCGTCCCTTCCCCAGGCTTGGGAGCACCCGAGCACAGCACCCTTCCTTCTCCAGGGCGCCAGCAGCCGGCACGCCGGGCGGGAGAAGGGCTGTGGTCCCATAGCTGGCATGGCAAGTCGGGGTACCAGCTGTGGCCATGCCTGAGTGTCCCCAAAGCCGGCACTTACAGTCCGGCAGCCCCCCAGCACTGGGCACTTACGTCTTTGGCGATGAGGCGCTGCAGCCGGCCCTTCTGCTCGAGCTGGGGAAGAAGCAGGAGGCTCAGCGGAGGCAGCCCCAGCCCCGCGGGAGGGGGACAGAGCCCGCCGGCGCCACCGGGACCAAGGGGACGCGCCCCGCTCCCTGCTCACCACGTCCTCCTTCAGCCGGTCACCGATGCGATCTGCGGGCGTCTCTTCCTCCTCTGCCGCCGCCCGCTCCTCCTCTGCGGTGGACACGGGGCATGAGGGCCAGGCTCAGCACCGGGGGCTGCCCGCCTCTCTGCCCCGCCGGGGCACCGGCGCCAGGGGCCAGGTGGGGCTCACCGTACTGGCGGAGCTGCTCCCGGTACAGCTTGGCCATGCGCAGCTTCTTCTCCTGCG
The DNA here is from genome assembly GCF_965183815.1 of Platalea leucorodia. Classification (NCBI taxonomy): domain Eukaryota; kingdom Metazoa; phylum Chordata; class Aves; order Pelecaniformes; family Threskiornithidae; genus Platalea; species Platalea leucorodia. The sequence continues at coordinate 17,305,700 of NC_138831.1, forward strand.
GCATCTCCTCTACCTCCTCCTCTGCCGCCGCCCCAACAACGGGCTGCGGGGACAGGCGTGAGCACCGCCACCGGCACCCCCACCGGTACTGCCATCCCCCCCGGCGCAGCCCTTACCTCTCCGGCTCAGAGTCGCTGGACACCTCCTCGCCGCCACCCGCGGCCTCCCCTCGGCGCCCGGGACCTGCGGGAAGGGGACAGGCGCGGCAACACCCGCCGGAGCGACCCCGCCGGGGCAGTGCCTCTCGCCCCCCTCCCTCTCCCCGGCCCGGCCCTCACCGCCGCCCACGGCCGCCGCTGCCCCGGCACCCCCCACTCACCGAGACGGTGTGGCGGTGATGGCGTACCCAAATCATCATCAGCTTGTTCTGCCCCTCAGGGCCTCTGGTCCCATCGCACGTCCTTTGGGGGGTCCCAGGGACCCGTCCTTGGCTGTGCCAGGGCCGTGGCTCTGCCCGGGGCGGGTGCCGGGGGGCCTGTCCCAGCGATGCTCTCAAGAGCTAAAATCTGCTCTTGTGCTGAAACTTCATTTTGCGCTGCCCTTCCTGCTGGGGACGCCGCTGGAGCCAGAGCATCGGTGGCTTTGTAGCTCCCGGGCTCGGCCACGTCAGCCCAAGGCAGCGCAGGCTCCTCCGATGGTGGGAGGCAGAAAATGTGATTTACCCCAGCGTGGCCCGGGGGAGGGAAGGCTTCAGCTTCAACTTCGGCTTTGGCTTCGGCTCTGGCTTGGGCTTCTCCTCCCCTCTGTTTCACCGCCCAGCAGAGAAGCTGGTGCTTTGTGGCAAAGACGAAGCGCGTGGGCAGGTCTTGCCCTGGACCGCTGGAAGGAGCGGCTGTCCTGCTGCTCTCCGGAGGACGCCGGCTCCTCGGGGGCTGAGGGCTCTTCTTTCCTGTTAGATTTTGGGAAGAGCAGATACCCCGGCCTGCAGAGCATCCTAGGGCTGGGGCTGCTGCTTCGTCTCTGCCCAAGCAGAGTCCTCGCTGGGGGCCGAGTGCCACCTCATCCACGCCCTCGGCAGCTGTAAGCTCAGCTGTTGTAGGTTAAACCCCGACTTCAGCCTTCCGCATTGCAGGATGAGGTCCGTCTGAATCGCCAGGGAGGAGACCATGGGGCTGGCATCTTTCTTTGCGCCCTGAAGGACTGCAGGCGCAAAGCAGCAGAGGTGAGGTGACAGCCCTCTGTCCCCTCCAGGCAGGGCACGTTGCAGCCCGTGATTCGCAGGGCCAGGAGGGAGCCAGGGGGCAAGTGGCTCGGCTGGAGGCTGCTGGTCAGGAATAGCCCCCTCCAGAAACAGCCCCCTCCCCACAGACCCGCTGGGAGCAGAGCCCCCCTCGCCCAGGGTGGGGGAGCTCCGTGCTGGGGTCCTGCCTCCTCCCCGCTGCCCTCACTCACCCTCTCTGATGTACGCCATCTCCTCACGCATATCCGCCTGCCGTCCCATGAGCCCTGGGGGGACGCAGCGTGTCGGGGACCCTGCTGCCTGTCAGGAACCCCGCTTGCCCATCGGGGACCCCGCCACCCAGCCCGCCTGGCTGCACAGCTCCCCGGGGAGGGCTGACCCCGGGGTGCAGCATCGGGGAGAGGACGGATGGGCCTGTTTCCAGCCCCACCTGCGCAGGCAGGGGTGAGAGGGGGTGAAGGGGTGCCCCACAGGTCCTGTCCCGGGACCCTGGGACCCTGAGAGAGGAAGGGACCCCGGAGCTCATGGCTCACCGATGAACCTGACAGCCTCCTGCCGCAGGGGCTCCTGCGGGCTCCGCAGGTAAGGCTGGCTCTGGTGCAGGTAGTCCTTGGCCTTCCTCCTCTTCCTGGCCAGCTGGAGAGAGGAGAAGGGCGCAGGCTTGGCACAGAGCTGCCCCCCAGTTGGCCCGTCCCCCCACCCAGGGCTACCCTCCTTCCCCCCAGCACCACATTCCCAGCTTCCTGCCATGTGGCATCGGGGTTCAGAGGGAGCAGAGGGCTCCCCAGGGATGCTGGGGTGCCATCCTGGTGGCAGGGTCCCCTTTGGGACCCCAGGGGAGAGGACAGCAGGGAGCAGAGCCTGCTCCGGGAGGCTCCGTGCTGCTAGAGGGGCACAGCCCTCTGTCCCCCGCACTGGGCATGGGGCAGGGTTCGTCCAGGTCGGATCCCGGGGGCACTGGGGCTGCGCTTACCAGGCACTCGCTCATCCTCCATGCCTGCGCGATCTCGGCCAGCTGCGCCAGCTGCCTCCACTTCAGGAACTGGCCAGCGCTGCGGAGGGCTTCAAGGGAGGCCTGGTGAGCAGCAGAGAGATGCCACCACCACCACTCAGGTCACAGGACCCTGTGTCCCCCCTCTTGGCAGGGCTCGGAGCCTGTCCCTGCCCGTGCAGGGAAGACACAGCAGCGGGGGACTGATGCTGCCACCAGGTTCAGCACCCCAGGGTGCGGAAGATAAGTGCAGCCACCCTCTCTGGCTGGAAGCCTGTTGGGGCTTCAAGCTTTTGGCCCCAGGATGCTGCGGAGCCATAACCCAGTCTCTGAGGCTGCAGGGACCGACGCCAGGGGCAAGTTAAACCTCATGGTGACACACATTTGAAGGGTCCAGTGTCAGCATTGCCCTGCCCAAAGGACCGGTCAGGTTGGGATCCCACCTTAGCCACACTCTTGTCCTGGTCGTGCAGGTGAAAGAGCAGCGGCAGTACGCTGTCCCACACCTCCTTCTTCATCCTCTTCTTTTCGGCACCCACCACGAGCCCCATCGTGGTTTGGAAGAGACGGATGGAGAGCTCCCGCACGGTGCCTGACTCCTGGGGGAGGAGGGGAGGAGGACCTCAGCCCCAAGCCCATGGCGTGCAAGGGGCTGACATGGAGATGGATGTCCCCAAACCAGTGGCAGGCAACCCCGTTCCAAAAGGGAGCGAGCTGCGGCATGCAGAAGGTCTGCTCAGGGGGGCTGGGGTCCCCGGGGCTGGGGTCCGGAGAGGGAGACCCTGCGGAGGGCTGGGGGATGCTGCCAGGGCAGGGTGCGCATTGGTGGGGCTCAGCACACCTGCTGCCCTCCTGCCACCACCGTCCCCACCGTGGAAGGGAGGCCGAGCTAGGGTGAGTCCATGCCGGGGGCTTGGGACGCAGCACGGAGCCACCGAGGGCAGCGATGGGGTCTGGGGGCTGTGGGGCCAAGCGTCCCCCTGCAGAGCACGGGGCTGCAGTGGGAGGCGTGAATGGAGGTGTCGGGTGAAGGGGGCATGGAGCTGTCCCCCAGCCTTACGTTGTTGAAGAGTGGCTGGAGCTTGCCAGCTAGTGCCAGGGCGGTGAGGCTGGGCACCTTCCCCTCCAGCAGCTGGATCATGTTGCTGAGCACGGACAGGGCCAGGGCGCTGGCATCGCTGTCAGCATCCTGCAGCTGCTCCATGATGTGTGGCAGCAGGACAAGGGTTCTCTTTGCCTGTGTGAGACACGCCACCTCCTTTTTGTAAAGCAGCGACAAATCGCAGGGGTGAAAACCCTCTCCGCCAACACTGGCCTCCCCGCTGGCTTCTCAGCAGGCAGCGTGGGTTACGAGGGCAAGGTCCCAGCAGACAGGGCTTACCGGCATGGCCATGGCAAGACCAGGGCGCAGAGGGGGAGGACAGGCAGCGCTGGCTCCTTGCCAGCCCTCGGCTGCCTCCTTCTCCACCAGACCCCTTGGGCAGGCTGGTGGGCGACCAGCACTGCCTGCAAAGCTGCCCAAGCTGCCAGCAGCCCCCACCACAGCCACTGCGTTTCACCCTGGGGCTCAGCACCCCCCGCTCAGGCTCTGCAGACCCCACGCTCAGGCTGGTCGCTCTGCTGCCAGCATCCCTGCCCGGACATGCTGGCAGAGGGAGCCCGGTCCCCTTGGCACTGCTGCCTCTCTCCTTGCACGGCACAGCCGTGGGGCAGAGGGCCAGGGAGGCAGGACAGCTGGCTGCAGCCGGCACAGCTCCCGATGCCCAGAAAAGCCTAAGCCGCCGCATTACCCACTGCTCCAGCCTGGGCTGCTCTCCTGGCTGTCCCCTACTCACCATGTCGGGCCTCTCGGTGAGCCTGAGGATGCCCCTGAGCACCAGGCTGGGCATCCCCAAGCATTGGCTCCGCAGATACATGGGGAAGATTTCCAGGGCACGGTCCAGCTCTTCACCGAGGTCGGTGCAGCCCAGCATCTGAAACACGTGCAGCGGAAGCTGGTGTGGTGCTGGCTCCAACCATCAGCTCAGGGCAAGGAGGCTGGGGCAAGACCAAACCCGGACGGAGGCGGCGGGGATTGCGGAGAGCCCCCGTGCCCCACACCACACCGCCCTGGTTGCTCGCCTGATCCTCCATGGTACCAACCGGAGCCCACCCACCGCCCCAGCTCCCCCCCCAGCAGTGGGCATGGGCGAGCCAAGCGTTGGAGGCAGTTTGGAGGAGTGCCACCTCGAGGCTCACCTCGACGAGGAAGACCATGGCGATCATCTCCCAGGTGGGGTCCTCCACACTGAGGAGCTCTGCCAGAAGGCAGAAGATAGTGGAGCGCAGGGGTCTTGGGGTCTTCATCATCTCCCTGGCAGGGGGAAGGAGGCACGGTCAGGCCTGAGCCAGGCAGGCACATCTCTTTGGGGTTCGCACCAGTCTGGACATCACCAGTCTGCAGCACTTTCTCTGAGCAACGGGGACCCTGCTGCCATCAGCCCCAAGGGAGGGGGTGGCATGGGGTGCCCAGTCCCCGAGGAGCAGGGAGAAGGGGCTCTCACCTGGCCACAATCCGCACTCCCATGAGGTGGGTCTGGGCGCTGAGCAGGGTGTCCCAGCCACCCTGCGCCTCAATGGCCAGCACCTGGCTCTCAAAGCCCATGCTGCAGAGCAGCATTCTCATGGACTGCACCGCAGACCTGCTCAAGAAGAAATGCTCAGCTCCCACTGGGAGCCCTGGCTTGGCTCCAGGTGGCTGGCAAGGATGAGAGGGCAGGGATGCAGCACCTGATGGGAGTGAGCAGATCCTGTTGGTGCTCCTTCCAGAAGATGTGCACCTCCTGCAGCGTCAGCTCTGTGGTGAACGACACTTGGAAAAGCAGCACCAGGAAAAACTGGGGGAAAATCGCCTCTACCTGCTGCAGGCAGGTGGGCTGCAGGAGGATCTCGCCTATCGTCCTGGCTGCCTGCAGAAGACACCCAAACACCAAGATGTCCCTGCGCCCCTGGGGAGGTCAAGGCTTGGGGTGGGCAGGGAAGGGGAGCAGCGGCCCCGCACAGCTGAGAGCAGCCCCGGAGGTCAGCAACTCACAGCCAGGGAGCGGATGCGCGGGTGATCCTTAGGGGAGGTGGAGGTCTTGCGCAGCGACTGGTTCATCAGCATGCTGAGCAGCTCCTGCAGCACCTTCTTTGCAGCCTGGGGCTCGGACAGCATCGTCTTCCACATGGCCATGGCGACACTGCGGGAAACCAGGGCTCTGTCAGCGGGGACACCCCGGAGGATGGCTGGGCTGAAGTCCCTCAGGAGGGTCTTGGGGCCCCCCTCCCAGTGTGAGAGGAGCCCCAAAGAATGGTGGGCCCCGTACGGGGTGCACGTTGGGGAGCACTGCAGCAGGCTGGCCACCACTTCGCTGGGATGTTTGCCCATCAGCACCAGCAGGGCCCTGTCCAAGCTGTTGAGGGCTACCAGCGCCTTGATGGAGGGCAGGCTTCTGTAGATGGCCCACATGACGTTCAGCACCTGGAGGGCAGACATGGGTGGGAGTGGGGATGTCAGCAGGGCAAGCGTGGCCGTTTACCCAGCTCCCACTGGGAGGTGCTTCCGTTCCCGTTGCAGTACGCCGGCTTGAGACAGCATCAGTGCTGGCCAGGCGCAGAGCCGGGGGAGGAAAGGTCCCCCGCTGGGCTGGAGCATCGGCCATGCCACCCACGGGCTCCTCACCTGCCCTGCCTGGAAGGCAGGGTCTGCCACAAGGATGTCCACCATGTGGGCAGCCACACTGATGCTGTAGATGCTTGGGTCTCTGAAGCTCTCGATGGCCATGAGGATGATGTCTGCCTGGTCGGAGGGTCGGAGGTATTTCGTGAACATCTGTGAGATGAAGGAGAGGAGGGAAGATTTGTCACCCAGAGCGTCACCCAGAGCATCTCAGCTGTGGAGTGAGAGTGAGACGCAGAGTCAGGGTGCGCTGGGGAGGAGACCGACAGTGGGGGTCAGGGTCCCGTGGGGAACTGGAGCTCGCTGGGGGCCTTTGCCTAGCCCCTGCTCAGAAACAGCACGAGCTCCCATCATCCCCATGCATTGGGTGTCCCTTCACTCATGGCGACCCCCCTGGCCAGGGGCCGAAGGCACTTCTTACCAAGAAGATTTCGCTGGCACAGCCGTTTTGTGAAAGCTGCCAGGGCTGCTTCACTTGCCAGGCCTCCTGCAGCTGCCCTGTGTCATGCAGCCAGGGCCACCTGCCTGGGGAGGAGCAAAACCAGGGTTCTCAGAGCGAGGGTGCAGAGCTGGAGGTGCAGTCTGAGAGCATCAGGCTGAAAAGTCACTGGCAAAGAAAGAGGGCACCCAGACAGGTCTGGGGAGCAGAAACCAGGGAGGGTCCAGGGCTAGTGTGAGCAGGGGTGAGGGGAAATGGCTTTTCGGGCCGGCGGGTTGGATCAAGCTTTCTCTTGCCAAGGAGAGCGGCCCCTGGCTGCCCATGCCTCGGGGCACCCAGCCCGACACAGCTTCTCTTACTTCTCTGCTGCAGGACGAAGGTGTGCAGGTGATAGAGAGCTTCTGCAGCCTCGTGGCGGGTCCCCTGGTCCTTGCAGGTGCAGCAGAGGGTGAGGTGCCCCACCAGCTTCCCCAGCATCGCAAACCGATGTGTCTTGGAGCACTGATGTCTGACTGTGGCTTGTGCAAAGCAGGGGCAGAGCTGGGGGAAGAGAGGCAGCATGGGCACAAGGTGAGCCCCAGCTGCTCCCAGAGCAGCCAGGCAGCAGCCCAGAGCAGGGCAGCGCTGCCAGACGCAGGTTCCTGCCTGTGCCCGTGGCAGCCCTGCTCTGCCCTGGGAGAGAGCATGGACAGGACAGGGGCAGGGCAAAGACTCCTGCTCCTGACCTCCTGCTGACTGGGTGCCCAGCTTCCCCGGGAGGTGCTGGGGCTCAGGGCCACAGGGGCTGCCCAGGCCAGGAGCTCCGTACCTGCAGCAGGGGGCAGGTGGTGATGAACTTGGCTAGCCTGGCAATCCGTGCCATGGCCCTCTCCTGCACTGCTGCCAGCTGGGAGTTGGTGAAGGACAGCAGGAGCTGGGAGGAGAAAAGCTGCTGATGTGCCAGGGAGGTGGCATGGCACAGCCCAGCCCAGCCAGGCTTGCGCCGGGGCAGTGCCCGGGATGGGGCACGTGTCCTTCTTGCCCCTCGCGGCAACTTGCTGCGGCCAGGCAGGTCGCCGCATCACACTCCTGCTGCTGCGTCTGCTGCTTTCCACTCACTCCCACCTAAAAAAGTGCCTGCGCCCCCCACCCGAGGACCCCAAGGCTTTGGGATGACCACCTGCCTGGGGACCTGCAGTGCGGGCTCTGGGATATGGCCTGTGGTGAAGCTGGAAGGGGAAAGCCCCAGGGCTGGGCTCCCCTTGCCAGGCAGGCAGGTCCATCTGGGAGGGAGTGTTGGGCAGGATGGGCAGTGGGCAAGGCTGCAGGGGTGAGGCGGGCTGGGGCAGGAGGAGAAGGGTCTCTGGCAGCAGCCAGGAGGCAGCGGGCTGGGTGGGGGGCACGGCAGGGAAGGAGGGATGTTCCCTGCCCCCCTCCTTGCACCAGGCACTGGGCAGGGGGCACTGCTCAACCCGGGGGTCACTGCCCGTGGCGACCCTGTGCCAAGGCCCGACCTGCAAGATCTTCTGCAGCTCCAGGATGCCGAGAGGGCCGGCGCTGCGTACCAGTGCCTGCAGCATGCTGTCCATCGCAGCCAGGGTCTGTGAGGCGGACAGAGTCTTGGGGGCAGCCCTGGAAGCCTCGGGGTGGGGGGGGGATGTCTGTGGCCCTGCGGTGCCCAGGAAGGGGCCTCGGGGTGGGGGAGGTCCCTGTGTTTCACCCTGTGGCGTACCTGGGAGTAGAGGAAAGCCGTGGGTCCCTGGCTGTCCTGCGGAGGCAGGTGGAAGATGCTGCAGAAGCAGATTTGGAGGAGGCTGCTGCTCTTCTCCTGCAGAAGCAGCCCCGCTTGGCTGTGGGGACAGAGAATTGCTCTTCAGATCCAGCAAGGAGGAAGCAGACCCCGGGGTTGGAGACCTGGGCTGATCCCCACACTGCAGGGGACATCTCAACCCCCCCATGACGCTGACACTCGCCTTTGGGGGGAAAACCCTGTGGCACCCCCTGCCCTGCTGTCTGCCTCCCTCATGGACCCAGGGCTGGGGAAGCCCCCGACCTGGGATTGCCCAGCACCGGGAAGGCCAAGCTGGGGGCTGGGGCAGCTACCTCATGGAGCTGATGGCCAGCATGGCTTGCTGCCGCACCGCAGTGTCCAGGTGGTCAGCGGGCTCCTCTTGCAGCAGCACCTGTGGAGCACAGCAGGGTGGGACGGATCGGATGGGCAGTCTCCCTTGGCCAGCAAGAGCCTGCGGGGCTGGCAGAGCCCAGGTGCCCCCATCTTGGCACCCCCTCCCCACCCAGCACCCAGCGGTCCCAAGCCCTGTGGTGGGAAGGGCTGTGCCCATTACAGAGCCACAGGCTGGCCGAGAGACCTGCAAATGTCATCGGGTCCAAGCCTGGGCTCCAGCCGGGCCACCCAGGTGGCGTTGGAGCATCTACAAGGACGGAGACCCGGAGCAGTGCTCATCCACACCCCGCTGCCTGGCCGAGCCCTCTCCTGCCCCCAGGGCCATGCCACTGCACACTGCCCCTGCCTCAGCCTGGCTGGCTGTCCCCTCACCTCAATGGTCTCCGCCACCTCCAGCTGGCAGAAGTAAAGCATGTCCCACATGGTGGAGTCCACTCTGGTAGTGCTGCAGATGGTGTGGACGGAGGCCAGAAACTGCAGCTTCTGGTCCTCTTGCTGCCAGCCGGGGAGGGGACAGATGGACAGACAGTGTCAGGGGGGAGAGAGAGAGCTGCGGGGTGGCCAGCACAGCCCCCAGCACCTTGTGAGCACGGGATGGGGTCAGAAAGATCGGCCAGGAGACAGGGGCGCCGCCTCGTAGAACTGGCCAAGGTTACCTTTGGTCTGCTCCGGAGGAAGGCTCGGATGATGCCCAGGGTATACGCTTCCTCCCTGGGCAGAGCCAAGGCAGAGTGGCATGAATCTGGCAGAGAGAGAGCAGGCAGGGCTGGGGGGCAGGCAGGGGGGAACACTCAAGCCCTCTGCCCAGCTCCCGGTGATGTCACCAGCCCTGGCTCAAGGCTGGGATGCTGGTGTCCCCTGTGTGCCCCAGGGGCAAAGGTGCGATGCTGGAGGGCCGCACGGGGAGGGGGCCCTGGCGTGCCCAGGTGAGGGACACGCTGGCACTGCGGGGCAGGGAGAGTCCCTGTCCCGGGATGCCATGAGAGGGCTGGCTCCCTGGCCACTGTGCCGTGGGAGCCCCGATGCCAGCCCGCCTGGGGGATGGGAGCCTGGGACAGGGCAGAGCAGGGTGGGCAGCCCCCTGCCTGCAGCGCCCACACACTCACCTGCCTGCAGCGGCTCAACCTTACACATCTCACTGGGCTTTGGCCTGGAGCTGGGAGCTGGGGCAGCTCTGTCCTCCTCCTCCCAGGCCCGCCTAGGGTGGTCGGGGGGTCTCCCCGCCATCCTGCGGAAGGGAGGGAGGGAGGCAAGGGGTGAGAAGGACCCTGCTCCCCCTGGGGCTGCCCTGCCGGAGCAGTGGCGCAGAGGTGGCCGTGCTTGGGGGGCTCCTTGCTCCCACCCTGACCCAACACCGACACTGTAGGGGCAGGGCTGGGTGACACAGGGTGTCACAAAGGGCCCCAACGTCACCCCCCCCAGGGGGGCACCCCCGAAGTGCCCCCGTTCCCCCCCTCCGCAGGAGCCCTCCTTGCCCCAGGGGGACGGGACTGACTCCCTCTTCCTCCTCCTCCTCCTCCTGCTGTGGGGCTGGCGTTCATCTCTGCCGGAGGCATCCCCCTTGTGGCAGGGACCCCTCTGTCCCCGTCCCCTCGCTCCCGGGGCCTGCTGCCACCCCCACCTGCGGCCGGGCTGAGCGGGGGCGCAGCCCCCAGCCCCTCAGGCACACCGAGGCTTTTCCTTCTTCCACACGAGGCCCGGGACGAGGCCCGCGGGGGTCGCTCCTCTCTCCCCAAAGCCGCGGGCACACAGGCAAGCCCGACGCCCTCCCGCAACTGCTGGGGATGTCGCGGTCCCCCGGTTACGGTTGCCATGGTGCGTGGCAGGGTTCCACCAGCCCCCGGTTGGCCGCGGGGGGGGGGGGCGCGGGAGGGGGCAGAACCCCCCCGCTCCCCTCGCCGGGGCCCACGGCCCCAGCCCGGCCGTACGAGGGCAAGCGGGGTCCCGGCCCCGGGCGCTGAGGGGCGGCGGTGCCCCGAGGGCGGTGTGGCCGGGGAGGAGGCGGTGTGGGCTGAGAGGGGCCGGTGCGTGGGGACGGGAGGCGGCGGCAGGGCCCGCTCGGCCCCCGCCGCAGCGCGGAGCCCGCATCGGGCCCCCCGCCGCAGGGCGCATGCGCAGAGCGGGCGGGGAGCGGGGCCGCGGCCTCCGGCCGCCAGGGGGCGCGGTTCGGGCGCCGAGATGTGGCGGCGGCGGAAGTGAGCGCTGGGCGGCGGAAGTGGCGGCGGCGGCGGCGGCGGGGCCGGCAGGTCGGTACGGGCGGGACGGGGCCGGGGGGAGAGGGAAGGGGAAAAGGGGAAGGGGAGAGGGGTGCGGTGATGGGTCAGTGCTGGGGTCAATGCTGGGGTCAATGGTAAGTCAGTGATGGGTCAGTTTTGGGGTCAATGATGGGATCAGTGATGGGATCAAAGATGGGTCAATTTTGCGGTTCGTGATGGGTCAGTGATGGCTCAGTTTTGGGGCCAGTGATGGGGTCGATGGGGTCAGTGATGGGCCCAATGGGTCAGCTTTGGGGTCAGTGATGGGTCAGTTTTGGAGTCAATGATGGGGTCATTGATGGCTCATTTATGGGGTCAGTGATGGGATCAAAGATGGGTCAGTTTTGGGATCAGTGATGGGGTCAGTGATGGCTCAGTTTTGGGGTCCGTGATGGGGTCAGTGATGGGGTGGGTGTTGTGTGTTTGGGAGGTGCAGCCATGGGGTGGGGGCAGTGATCAGCTGGGTGCTGCTGTTCAGGTAGCTCTGTCCTCCTCCTCCCAGGCCCGCCTAGGGTGGTCGGGGGGTCTCCCCGCCATCCTGCGGAAGGAAGGGAGGGAGGCAAGGGGTGAGAAGGACCCTGCGCCCCCTGGGGCTGCCCTGCCGGGGCGGTGGGGCAGAGGTGGCCGTGCTTGGGGGGCTCCTCGCTCCCCCCCTGTCCGGGAGCTGCTGGCAGCTGCCCAGAGAGCCAACGTGTCCTTCATGTGGGTGGCCAGTGATGGGTGGGGAGCCCTGGAGAGCGTGGTGGCTGGCAGTGAAGCAGTGGCGGAGGGAGCAATCACCATCGAGCTGGCAGCCTACCCCATTAAGGAGTTTGCTGCCTACTTCCGTAACCTCAACCCCTACAATAACAGCCGAAATCCCTGCTTTCGGGACTTTTGGGAGCAGAAGTTCAAGTGCAGCTTCCACACGCAGGACTGTAGCCGGTACTCCCTCAAGACAGGCAAGTTTGAGCCAGAGTCCAAGATCACGTTTGTGGTCAATGCGGTCTATGCCATGGCCCGCTCTCTCCACAACATGCACCAGGCGCTGTGCCCCAACGCCACCAAGCTCTGCGACGCCGTGAAAGCCGTCAATGGCAAGAGGTTCTACAAGGACTTTATGCTCAATGTTAATTTTGATGGTGAGTCCAGAGATGGAGACAAGGGTTGGCTGCCTAACTGGAAAGGGATGGGTGGAGGGACGGGGAGGAGGAAGGAGACCCGTATTTGACCCAAAGCCCTCCGGTTCCTCCATCCTGCCCACACCTGGGGACCCGTGTGCTATGGGCTGTGGTTGTCCCAAGATGCCAACAGCTCACCATCACCCTTGGGAGGCAATCTAGGCCTTCTGTCCCCAGTGTGGAGAAGCTGGTGACCAACTCCATCCTGCTAGAGCTGGGTGGGACCGGCCCCACAGGGGCCCCTCCGGGAACGTCAGGCCTTGGAGACCTCACTTGGAAGCGCCATGATTTATTCACATTTCAGGGATTAAAGTGGAGGGAGAACCTTGATCAGGGACCTACATAGTTGGGGATGAATTAGAAGTGTGGCTGTGCTCTGTGACTTGGGCTGAGCCCAGCTACCCAGGTGTCACTGAGAGCCATGGAGGCTGAAAAATCCCGCTCTGTCCCTGCAGAGCTGGCTGGGGCTGCCGAGCATTTAGGCATGTGGGGAGATGATAGTTCTCAACCATTGCTTTCCTGCTCCTAATGTGTGCATAGGCAGCAATTATGAGAGTGAAGGCAGGGAACAGGTTGGACATTTGCCTGTGACCATGGTGGGATGTGACCCTTTGAAGGGGCCCTGCCTCCACGCCGGGAGCGAGCACTCTCCTGCCCCATGGCAGTCACCATCTCCCTTTCTTCTCCCTCCAGCTCCGTTCAGGCCAGCAGGCACCAAGAGTGTCGTTCAATTTGACCGCTACGGTGATGGCATCGGGCGCTACAACATCTTCAGCTATCACCACATGGACGGGCGGTATCGGTATCAGAAGGTGGGCTACTGGGCTGAGGGGCTCATCCTCAACAGCAGCCTCATCCCCTGGGCTGAGACCTCCATCCCCGTGTCCCAGTGCAGCGACCCCTGCAAGAAGAATGAGAGAAAGAGCATGCAGCCCGGAGACATATGCCGCTGGATCTGCATCCCCTGCCAGCCCTACGAGTACTTGCTGGATGAGTTCACCTGCATGGACTGCGGTCTCGGTTACTGGCCCAATGAGACCCTGAATGGCTGCTACGAGTTGCCCCAAGAGTGTATCCGCTGGAAAGACGCCTGGGCCATTGGTCCCGTCACTATCTCTTGCCTGGGTTTTATCTCCACCCTCTTTGTTTCTGGAGTCTTCGTGAAGAACAATGATGACACCCCCATCGTGAAGGCCTCAGGCCGGGAGCTCTGCTACATTCTCCTGACCGGGGTCCTCACGTGCTACAGCATGACCTTCATCTTCATCGCAAAGCCTTCCACCGAGGTGTGCACGCTCCGGCGTCTGGGGCTGGGCACGTCCTTCGCCGTCTGCTATTCGGCCCTCTTGACCAAGACGAATCGCATCGCCAGGATCTTCAGCGGGGTGAAGGAGGGGGTCCAGCGCCCCCGGTTCATAAGCCCCACGTCACAGGTGGTCATCTGCATGGCCCTTATCTCTTGCCAGCTGATCATCGTCATCATCTGGCTGCTGGTGGAGACCCCCGGCACAGGCAAGGAGACGGAGCCTGACAAGAGGTACATCGTCACCCTCAAGTGCAACAACCGCGATTCCAACATGCTCGTTTCGCTCACCTACAATGTCCTCTTGATGGTCCTCTGCACGGTCTATGCCTTCAAGACACGGAAATGCCCTGAAAACTCTAAAAGGGCTTGATCGGAGCGGTCCTGGTGACTTGGGCCCCGCAGGGTTTGTGGCTAGGAGATGCGTGGGCCTGGGCAAGGGTCTTCGGCCATGGACCTGGTGATGGTCACCTCTGCATTGGGGCGTTCGTTACCGGGTGAAGTGTGGCTGAGGGGGTAACGAGTCCTGGGGAGAAGGACTGCCCTTGGCAGACTGTTTGCTAGGGTGAGGATGGGAAATCCCCCTGAGACCTCCAGAGACCCCCTCTGACCTGACTGCAGAGGAGTGATTGCCACCCTTCAGCCCCAGCGCATGAATGCCAACCCCAGGGCCCGCCTGGTCCCTGGGAAGCCGAGCAGTGCAGGGGATGGAGGAGCGTGGGGTGCACCCTGCACCACCTCAACCCCCCAGCAAGGTGCCCTGCCAGCTCTGGAGGACTGTGTGGGGGTGGCTGCGGTCGGGGGCTTCTGGAGAGGACCTGTATCCCCTGGTGGGAGCAGGCACTGGGATGAGGGGTGTTAGTGAGGCTGGGTGGGGTGCTGCTCAGGGTGCGCCCCCCTTGCAGGAGCAGCGTGTCCCCATCAGGGCAGTGCCCATCCTCTGCCCATGGGTCTCCAGCAGGTCCACCCTGACGGAGGGACCCGGTGCAGGGTGGGATGTGCCTGCGGGGTGCAGGCAGCAGCCTCTGCCCGGTGGGAGGTGGCTGGTGCCACAGCGAGGGCTTCATCCTGCCCCACTCGGGGCAGAGGGCTGGCGGCAGCAGCACCTGATGCCCACCGCTGTCTCCAGGTCCAGACCACCACCATGTGCATCTCAGTGAGCCTCAGCGGCACCGTGGTCCTTGGCTGCCTCTTCACCCCCAAGCTCCACATCATACTCTTCCAACCCCAGAAGAACGTGGCCAGCCACCGCGTGGGCACCGCTCGGTTCAGCGTGGCAGCCGCCAGCTTTAGCCGGTCCCACGGTGAGTGCAGGGGGGCTGGGGAAGGGCTGGGGGGCAGCACCCCCTTCCTGGCAGGGAGCTGGGGGCAGCCCAGCACGGGCCCCTGAAGGAAACAGGGGTGCAGGGTAGGGCACAGCTGGGAACAGGGCAATAGAGGCTGCTGTGTCCCCTATGGCTCAGCCTTGGCTCTGTCCCAATCCCCCATCTCCCCCTGCCTCACGTGGCTGTGAGCCCCAAGGCTGCAGCATGGTCTGCTGGGGGGGACCACTCCCGGGGGCCTGTCCTCACCCTGGGGGGACACGGCCACCCTGGGCACCCTCCACCCCAGCCCCGGGGGATGCAGCTGCCCCCGGCCCCTGTCACCAACCCAGGGGGGACACAGCTGCCCTGTGCACCCTTGACCCCAGCCCTGGGGGACGGAGCACCCTGGGCACCCATCGCCCACCCCAGTGGGATGCCGTGGGGGGGGTGCTGCTGCCGGACCCCAGCCTGCCCCTGACTGCTGCCTTCCTGGCCAGGCTCGGCCTCGCAGTACGTGCCCACAGTGCGCAACGGCCGTGAGGTGGTGGACTCCACAACGTCGTCCTTGTGAAGGACGGGGAGGCCAGGTCGTGGTGCTGCTGCTCCTGCCCGCGGCTGCACTGCACCCCGGCTCCCTCCCCAGGGAGAGCAGCGCCCGCGGCACCGCCCGCTCAGGGGCCAGAGGCAGCCGGGAGGCTCGGCCCCCGCCCCAGCACGAGCTACACGTCCCACGCGCTGGGTCATGGTACGTTGTCACCCTTCCTTTGCACTGAGCCACGTTACACATCCCTTGTCCCCTGCCCTGAGCCCTGGTGCACTACCCCCTGTAAGCTCAGCTGTTGTAGGTTAAATCCCGACTTCAGCCTTCCGCATCGCAGGATGAGGTCTGTCTGAGTCGCCAGGGAGGAGGCCATGGGGCTGGCATCTTTCTTTGCACCTCGAAGGACTGCAGGGGCAAAGCAGCAGAGGTGAGGTGACAGCCCTCTGTCCCCTCCAGGCAGGGCACGTTGCAGCCCGTGATTCGCAGGGCCAGGAGGGAGCCAGGGGGCAAGTGGCTCGGCTGGAGGCTGCTGGTCAGGAATAGCCCCCTCCAGAAACAGCCCCCTCCCCACAGACCCGCTGGGAGCAGAGTCCCCCTCGCCCAGGGTGGGGTAGCTCCGTGCTGGGGTCCTGCCTCCTCCCCGCTGCCCTCACTCACCCTCTCTGATGTACGCCATCTCCTCACGCATATCTGCCTGCCGTCCCATGAGCCCTGGGGGGACGCAGCACCGCAGGGTGCTGAAGAGAAGTGCAGCCACCCTCTCTGGCTGGAAGCCTGTTGGGGCTTCAAGCTTTTGGCCCCAGGATGCTGCGGAGCCATAACCCAGTCTCTGAGGCTGCAGGGACCGACGCCAGGGGCAAGTTAAACCTCATGGTGACACACATTTGAAGGGTCCAGTGTCAGCATTGCCCTGCCCAAAGGACCGGTCAGGTTGGGATCCCACCTTAGCCACACTCTTGTCCTGGTCGTGCAGGTGAAAGAGCAGCGGCAGTACGCTGTCCCACACCTCCTTCTTCATCCTCTTCTTTTCGGCACCCACCACGAGCCCCATCGTGGTTTGGAAGAGACGGATGGAGAGCTCCCGCACGGTGCCTGACTCCTGGGGGAGGAGGGGAGGAGGACCTCAGCCCCAAGCCCATGGCGTGCAAGGGGCTGACATGGAGATGGATGTCCCCAAACCAGTGGCAGGCAACCCCGTTCCAAAAGGGAGCGAGCTGCGGCATGCAGAAGGTCTGCTCAGGGGGGCTGGGGTCCCCGGGGCTGGGGTCCGGAGAGGGAGACCCTGCGGAGGGCTGGGGGATGCTGCCAGGGCAGGGTGCGCATTGGTGGGGCTCAGCACACCTGCTGCCCTCCTGCCACCACCGTCCCCACCGCGGCAGGGAGGCCGAGCCGGGGTGAGTCCATGCCGGGGGCTTGGGACGCAGCACGGAGCCACCGAGGGCAGCGATGGGGTCTGGGGGCTGTGGGGCCAAGCGTCCCCCTGCAGAGCACGGGGCTGCAGTGGGAGGCGTGAATGGAGGTGTCGGGTGAAGGGGGCATGGAGCTGTCCCCCAGCCTTACGTTGTTGAAGAGTGGCTGGAGCTTGCCAGCTAGTGCCAGGGCAGTGAGGCTGGGCATCTTCCCCTCCAGCAGCTGGATCATGTTGCTGAGCACGGACAGGGCCAGGGCGCTGGCATCGCTGTCAGCATCCTGCAGCTGCTCCACGATGTGTGGCAGCAGGACAAGGGTTCTCTTTGCCTGTGTGAGACATGCCACCTCCTTTTTGTAAAGCAGCGACAAATCGCAGGGGTGAAAACCCTCTCCGCCAACACTGGCCTCCCCGCTGGCTTCTCAGCAGGCAGCGTGGGTTACGAGGGCAAGGTCCCAGCAGACAGGGCTTACCGGCATGGCCATGGCAAGACCAGGGCGCAGAGGGGGAGGACAGGCAGCGCTGGCTCCTTGCCAGCCCTCGGCTGCCTCCTTCTCCACCAGACCCCTTGGGCAGGCTGGTGGGCGACCAGCACTGCCTGCAAAGCTGCCCAAGCTGCCAGCAGCCCCCACCACAGCCACTGCGTTTCACCCTGGGGCTCAGCACCCCCCGCTCAGGCTCTGCAGACCCCACGCTCAGGCTGGTCGCTCTGCTGCCAGCATCCCTGCCTGGACATGCTGGCAGAGGGAGCCCGGTCCCCTTGGCACTGCTGCCTCTCTCCTTGCACGGCACAGCCATGACGCTGGAATCCGTGAGGTGTCGTACAAACTTTCACTTTTATTTGAGGGGAGAAGAGAATGGAGGGAGGAGGGAGGAGAGGAAAAGAATAGGGGAGAGAGACAGAAAGAGAAGGAGGAGTTTATCACCACTCCTTCGAGTCTGATGATCTTCGGCTGGGTCTTCGGTGCCCTCAGGCGTCGTCGGGGACCGAAGCGAGGGGGCGGGGGGCCCCCCGAGGGTACAAGAATGAAAGGAGCGATCTCGCGCGCCGCCCCCGCTCGGGGGCACGCGCGCTCCTTATATAGGGGGCCTCACGCATGCGCAGACCACAAGTGTGTACGTGCGGTTCGCCACGGACGTGCTGCCCCCGCCTCGGCTCTTTTCGCGCCTTTTGTCCCTGCGCAGGCGCACGAGGTGGTTTTCCTCAGAACTGTGGAGAAGAGGGTCTTTTCGAGGCGCGACGCTGGATGGCGCTACAGCGGCAATGTCGAGACAAAACCGCATTTTTCTATCGGTCCTTTACAGCAGCCCGTGGCTCGACATTGCAGCTTGGTGGCATAAGGGAGAGAGAAAGAGAGAGGGAAAAAAAGGGAGAAAGGAAGAAAACGGGGAGTTGAGGGAGTTGGGGATAAGGGTGAAGGAAAATTGTGGGAAGGAAGAAGGGAACAAGATTGTTTCGGGTGAAGGAATGCCTTAACATGGATTAACTGGGGTATTGCTCAATGCAAGCTCATTCTCGAACGACTTTAACAATTCTTTAGCTTTGAAGGGTCAACATTAGAAATGGGGTTAACAATAACTGGCAATATGCAATTTCTTCCTTCAGGAGGAATTGGGAACGGGTTTAAATGATTGGTACTGAGATTGGTTGTGGCTGATGGATGGTATGGATTTTTGTTACACCATCAGGTGGAGCGCTAGGAACAAATTGCATATTTGACACAACATGTCGAATTAATTGAATAAAACATGGAATTAGGCAGGGTAGGAACAGTAAGGTGGCAGTTGCACATGGCAAACACAATATTAATTGTTTGACCCATGGTGCCCCTGGTAACCAGGACCACAAATCGCCGTTCCAACCACTCCACGTTTGAACAGGGACTTGGGCTATTTTCCTGATATCTTGGGTCAATTGGAGAACTACTTCTCCCACCACATCTATTTCTAGGCAGCAGTTAGAGAGATTTAATTTTCCACACACCCGTCCCTCCTCAGCCAATAAATAATCTAAAACCATACAGTGTGGAAGGATTGCCGTGCGCATTTGTTGAGATTGTCGAGTTAATAGGTCTGTGGCGTCAGCGGTTTTGTTGGTGATAATTTCGAGTGCCGCTTGTAGTCCGATTATTCGATTTAGATTATAGATTGGTTCTCTTGCCCCTGCAATGGGCTCGTTAGGATTCCAGGTTGCTGGCCCATAATGTTCAATTATTCGCTCGGGGGGCCATTCGTCATTTCCCCATTTTTGTGTCCCACCTAAATTTACCTTGGTAGATCGCGTCTTACGGGCAATACTTCTATCCCCGAGGTTATCATACACCTTTACGCCTAGTTGGGGTCCACCAGTTTCTGGCAGGAGGAAAAATAGGGGCCTTATGATCCCTATATAACAAACTCCCGACCACCCCGCGGGTAAGAATTTATATGCCGTATTCCCACAAATCCAATAATGCCCCTTTTTGGCTTTATTTCCCTGAGCAAATGGCCCGTCTTTCCCCGGTGGAAACTGAAAATAAGTTGTGTCTTTGTCACCCAGAGGGCTGAAAAAGGTGGTTGCCCCATCCCTTATTCGGCCGGTACAATACCAAGCCCCATAAGTACCCCTCCATTTACAAGTTTGTTTGTAATGCCGGAGAATCAAGGTTTCATTTTTGCTTGACCAATATCCCTTAAACCCCTGGTTACGCCCTGTGTCATTAAGCCACACCCACAGGTCCCTTTCCTTGTTGAGGGGCTTACGTGTGAGAGTCCATTGACATTTGCTTTCTCCCACTTCGACCCCTCCTTTCTGGGTGCGATTCAAACAATATTGCCCCTTAGCTGGAAACTGAATTGGCCAGGTCCCACTGTCATCCCACGGATCGCCTGCGGCTTCGCTGTATTTGCTTACAATTTGGTCTGGGGTGAGGGGTGCGGATGTCCACGGCCAACTTGATAGCCCTAGGGGTCCGCCGCAAACCCAACAGTGGCTCAGATTGAAAGTTTGACTCACGGCTTTCGCTAATAACACGAACTCGTTGTTCTCGAAGGGATTGTATGGAGGAGGGGAAGGTAGAGGGAGTGGTCACTTTCATGGAGGTGTCCCTGAGTTAAAATGATCCAAAGTAGCAGGTGCGTCGTGGTCATATCGCCGCCCTTAAAAACAGAAACAGGAACAAAACTCGCTCCTTGGGCTAGAAGGAGGGAATAATCCATTTGGTGTGGATTTTGTGGGTTCTCCCCCTGGTATCTTTTGCTTTCCATGTATGTTTGCTTAGGGGGGTATCTAATATGAGAGGCACAGCTCCCACGGTGGGAAGCTCAACCAGAACCAGCTGGCCAGGAGAGTAAAATGGTGCACTGGGGGAGCTGGGGTTTCGAGAGACAGGTACCATGGTTGGGGCTTGCGGACAAAACGCCGCAATTTTCGGGCACCCGTTTGTACCCCAGCGATTATTGACATTGGTCACTGCCTCCCCCACCCGCTCGGCCCATCCCGGTTGGTGTGGTTTTAAAAAGCGCTTAAGCAGCCCGTTGGTCCGTTCCACAATCCCGTTTGCCTGTGGATAATACGGAGTGTGGAACATCCACGAAATCCCTTCCCGAGCCGCCCATGCTTGGACTATTTTGGCGGTGAAGTGCGTGCCGTTGTCTGACTGGATGGTCTGTGGTTTAGGGAAGGTCCCGAACCATTCTTTGAGGGCCCTTACAGTATTTTCCCCAGTTGCTTTCGCACAAGCCCGGGCTTGTACAAGTCCGGAGACTATCTCAACCCCTACATTCAATACGTAACGTTTCCCTGCGGACTTTTGGAAGGGCCCGATATAGTCGATCTGCCAGGCCTCCCACAAACCTTTCCCTTCCCTGAGGTGCAGGGGCTCGTTTTCCAGGGGGTGTCTGTCCAAACGGACACGGCATTGTTCACAAGAGGATATGCAAGTCTTGCACTCCTCCCTGGTGACTGGCCATCCCCGAGCTTGTGCTTCCCGGTACAAATCATTGATCCCTGAGTGCCTCCGCTCTACATGTAGGCACTCTAGTAGGTGTTCCCAGTTCTCCTGCACTTGGGTGCTCTATAGCGGGGCTAGTCGGGCCAACTCGTCCGCCTCTGCATTCCACCAGCCCGCCGGGGTATCGGTTTGTTGGCGGGAAGCTACCCACGCCACCGCAAATGTCCCCCGTTTTGCAATTTCGAGAATATCTTGCCACTTCTCCTTCTGCCAGATTGGTAGTCTGTTGACTTCCCAGCCATTCTGCTCCCAAAACGGGAGCCACTCCGTGCAGCCCTTGACTACTGCATAGGAGTCTGTATAAATGTGCACAGGGGAGGTGGTCTGGCTTTCGCGTTGAAAAACGCTCCACGCTGCGACCAGCTCTCCTACCTGTGCACTGCCTTCTCCCTCTGTAATTATTTTCTCCTTAGTTGCTACTTGAAGGGCTACAGCCCGATATTTCCAAACCTTCCCTTCCCGCTTCGAGGAAGCGTCAGTGAACCATGCGTTTGGGCCCTGCTCTGAAAACGGGGGAGCTACTTTGACCACGGGGGCAAGTGGAGGGTTTTCCCTATTTAAGTCTGCCTCGTCTTGTATGGTTAGCATTTTAGCGGCCCCTTCCGTAACGGAGAAGACCTCACAATAGTGTTCTATCTGAGCATGCCATTTCCTTACGGACGCTCGCTGAGCCACCCCGTCGGGGGGTGGGGTCCCTGCCAAGACTGCTTTAGTCACCTTAAATGGGCTCCGAAGAACTATCGGCTGTTGCCGAATAGTTCGTTCGGCCTCCCGTAAAGCTAGGCTAACTACAAACAACCCCTTCTCCCAAGTAGTGTATCGCTTTTCGGCATCCTTGAAGCTGCGCGAGTAGAATCCGATGGGCCGGGTGGGCCCTTCGGGTCCCTTTTGCCACAGGTGGATGGAGAGCCCGGTACGGGCAAATCCCCATTCGATCTGAACCGGATCGGCGGGGTGAACGGGCCCTAGGGCTTGATGGGCGTTTGCCTCAAAAGTTAGTAGCTACAAGGCTTCCTCGTGGATTGGGGTCCACTCCCACTGAGCCTTTTTCCTTAGTAGGTCGTATAGTGGTCTAGCAATAATCAAAAAGTCAGGAATACGTTTTCTCCAAAATACAAGCAGCCCTAGAGCGTGTTGCAAGTCTTTTTTGGATTCGGGCATTTTGAGGGAGTCTAATGAGGATAGGGTATCCGGGGGAATACAAGCCATCCCCCCCCTCCACCAGATTCCTAAAAATTTTACCTCACTGGAAGGGGTTTGGACCTTTTTGGGTGGGATTGTCAATCCTATCCGTTCCAGGTGGGTGACAATATCACGCTGCGTTTTTTCAACGTCCTCTACCTGGGTCCCTCCTATAAGCACATCATCTATATACTGATAAATTTTGACTCCTGCTTGTATGGGGATAGTTTCAAGTTCTTGTGCCAGTGCATGGTGGGCCAACGTAGGGGAGTGTTTATATCCTTGGGGCAGTCGAGTGAACGTATATTGTTGTCCCTCCCACGTGAAGGCAAAGCGCTCCTGGTCCCCAGGCTGCAGCGGGACCATAAAAAACATGTCTTTGACATCAATGGTTGCCATCACTGGATGGGCTTGCTCCTGAATGGTTGCAATTAATTCGGCAATATTTGGCACGGCGGCTGTTAAAGGGCCGGTATTGCTGTTGAGGCGCCGGTAATCTACGGTTCATCTCCATTTACCACTGGGTTTTCTAACAGGCCACACAGGAGAGTTAAAAGGGGATTGTACGGGAATTGTATGACTCCTTGCCGTTTCAGGTCCTCTAGTACAGGGATGATGCCTTCCCTTGCTCCCAAGGGTAGCGGGTAGGGTTTCACATTGGTCAACCGGGAAGGAGGAAGGGGAGGCGCTGCTTGCAGCAGGCGCATTTCTGCACTAAGGGCTCCTGGCTAATCTTCTGACCTGGGGAACACCGAAGGACCACGAGTTCCCCTGGGTGTCCCGCCACTGTTTCCCTTTTAAAACATCTATTCCCAGGAGATTCATTTGAAAAGGTCCTACAGCCGCCATGGTGTTCACCGGACTCTCATCTCCTGGTAGCCGTAAGGTTACCGGGGTCATGGGCACAGATTGGGTTTTCCCTAGGGCATTTGATACTATCAGGTGCTTAGAAGGGGTTGAAATGCCGCACCGTTCTGTCTCGCTCTGTTTTATTGCTGTAATTTGGGCCCCCGTATCAATTAAAAAGATCATGGGCCTCTTCCTCGGCCCTACTGCAACGGTAATGAGGAGGTCCCCTTTATCGTTGCAGGTGAGTTGTCTAATGAACATCCACCCCCCGCCTCCCCCCTCACCCTGAGGGGGCGGAGGTTTTAGTTTCCCACCGCCCTTTCGTCCCCCTTGAACCCCTCCTCCCTGTCCAATGCTGGGGCGGAAGGCGGGTTCGGTTTGGGAGGGGGTCCTTGCCCAGACCACCTCCGCACCAGGAGCTCTAACTTTTTGGTGGGGAGCCCATCCGTTAGGTCTCGGGGCACACCCTTTTGCAGTCCCTTCTGCCACAATTCTTGTCGTCCTCATATATGTATTCTGTCTTTACCAGCGGGCACATATGGGGGGGGTTTATCCACAGTCTCTCTTAATCGCTTTAAATCTTTCTGGGGATAAATTTGGCGTACCCCTTTCTCCTCCAGCATTACCTCCGCCTCAGCGGGGGCGTCTGCCTCCCTCAGGAGCTGAACCCTCAGCTCCTCCTTCAAAATCATATTTTGGCACTTCTCCTCCTCTAGCGCCCGTTTGGTCTCTAGTAATTGCTCTCGCAGCGGCGCTATCGCCGCTTGCAAGAAAGCAGCCACAGCCTCCGATTGGCAGGGCGCTCGTTTCTTGTCCTCCACCGCCACTGCCAGACGCGCTCCTAACACAGCACAAACGATGGCTTTCCCTTTCCCCTTCTTCACTCTAGCTTCTTTATGCAAGACTGCTATTCGGTCCATAACACTTTGCAGTTGGAACCAGTGGTCCCGTGCCCAATCTCGTCCCGGGGGTGAGGGGCGAGAGCGGTATGTTTCTAAAAACTCATATAATTTCTCCATCTCTTCAGAAAAATCGCCTGCCTTTTGGGCGGCCGTGTCCTACAAAGGGGAGTTCGTCCCGGGAGGGTCAAACCTTAGAAAAACTAAGTTTCCCCTGTGCACTCCCAGGAGGCCAAAACACAAATGAATACCAAAAAGTTCCTACAAAGGGGGGGTGTCGTCCCGAGAGGGTCACGCTTCAGTATCCAAGTTCCCCCTATACGCTCCCAGGAGGCCAAACCGTACACTGCTACAAGACAGAAAAGAGCCTACAAAGGGGATACCGTCCTGAGGGGATCACCCCGTAAAATTCAAGCTTCCCCTGTACTCCCTCAGGGGACCAAACCGTACACTACTACAAGACAAAGACGAGCTTACAAAGGGGATATCGTCCTGAGGGGGTCACACCGTAAAATTCAAGCTTCCCCCATACTCCCCCAGGAGGCCAGACCATAAACTACTATGAGGCACAGGAGAGCCTACAAAGGGGATATCATCCTGAGGGGGTCACAACATAAAATTCAGCTTTCCCCTATACTCCCTCAGGAGGCCAAATCACAAACTAAGACATGAGTTTCAGTGCAAAGGTCTCAACACCCACTCCTTCCTTGCGCTTTGTTCGTCTCCAGCTGCTTCCCTCACAGGAGAGCAGAACCGCGGATTGGAACTCCGCACTCGCTTCGTACTTATTTGTACTTCTCGTTCACACGCAATTGCTCAGCACACCATAAGGTTGTATGACACTCTCGTCTCAAGGGATCCTGTCCGTGACGCCAATTAAATGTCCCGATCCAATGTCGGGGGAGGTTTCGATACGATCCCAAGGACGAGATTAAGATGCTGGAATCGGTCAGATGTCGTACAACCTTTCACTTTTATTTGAGGGGAGAAGAGAATGGAGGGAGGAGGGAGGGCAAGGGAGGAGAGGAAAAGAATAGGGGAGAGAGAGAGAGAGAAAGAGGAGGAGGGCTTTATCACCACCCCTTCGAGTCCGATGATCTTTGGCTGGGTCTTCGGTGGCCTCAGGCGTCGTCGGGGACCGAAGGGGGGGGGGCCCTGAGGGTGCAGGCATGGAAGGAGTGGTCGCGCGCGCCGCCGCCCCCGCTGCGGGGCACGTGTGCTCCTTATATAGGGGGCCTCACGCATGCGCAGACCACAAATGTGTATGTGCGGTTCGCCACGGACGTGCTGCCCCCGCCTCTGCACTTTTCGCGCCTTTTGTCCCTGCGCAGGCGCACGAGGTTGTTTTCCTCAAAACTGTGGAGAAGAGGGTTTACTCAAAGCGCGACGCTGGAGGCGCTACAGTGGCAATGTCAAGACAAAACCGCATTTGGGTGATCTCGGCCAGCTGCGCCAGCTGCCTCCACTTCAGGAACTAGCCAGTGCTGCGGAGGGCTTCAAGGGAGGCCTGGTGAGCAGCAGAGAGATGCCACCACCACCACTCGGGTCACAGGACCCTGTGTCCCCCCTCTTGGCAGGGCTCAGAGTCCTCGCTGGGGGCCGAGTGGCACCTCATCCACGCCCTCGGCAGCTGTAAGCTCAGCTGTTGTAGGTTAAACCCCGACTTCAGCCTTCCTCATCGCAGGATGAGGTCTGTCTGAGTCGCCAGGGAGGAGACCATGGGGCTGGCATCTTTCTTTGCACCTCGAAGGACTGCAGGGGCAAAGCAGCAGAGGTGAGGTGACAGCCCTCTGTCCCCTCCAGGCAGGGCACGTTGCAGCCCGTGATTCGCAGGGCCAGGAGGGAGCCAGGGGGCAAGTGGCTCGGCTGGAGGCTGCTGGTCAGGAATAGCCCCCTCCAGAAACAGCCCCCTCCCCACAGACCCGCTGGGAGCAGAGCCCCCCTCGCCCAGGGTGGGGTAGCTCCGTGCTGGGGTCCTGCCTCCTCCCCGCTGCCCTCACTCACCCTCTCTGATGTACGCCATCTCCTCACGCATATCCGCCTGCCGTCCCATGAGCCCTGGGGGGACGCAGCGTGTCGGGGACCCTGCTGCCTGTCAGGAACCCCGCTTGCCCATCGGGGACCCCACCACCCAGCCCGCCTGGCTGCACAGCTCCCTGGGGAGGGCTGACCCCGGGGTGCAGCATCGGGGAGAGGATGGATGGGCTTGTTTCCAGCCCCACCTGCGCAGGCAGGGGTGAGAGGGGGTGAAGGGGTGCCCCACAGGTCCTGCCCCGGGACACAGGGACCCTGAGAGAGGAAGGGACCCCGGAGCTCATGGCTCACCGATGAACCTGACAGCCTCCTGCCGCAGGGGCTCCTGCGGGCTCCGCAGGTAAGGCTGGCTCTGGCGCAGGTAGTCCTTGGCCTTCCTCCTCTTCCTGGCCAGCTGGAGAGAGGAGAAGGGCGCAGGCTTGGCACAGAGCTGCCCCCCAGTTGGCCCGTCCCCCCACCCAGGGCTACCCTCCTTCCCCCCAGCATGACATTCCCAGCTTCCTGCCATGTGGCATCGGGGTTCAGAGGGAGCAGAGGGCTCCCCAGGGATGCTGGGGTGCCATCCTGGTGGCAGGGTCCCCTTTGGGACCCCAGGGGAGAGGACAGCTGGGAGCAGAGCCTGCTCCGGGAGGCTCCGTGCTGCTAGAGGGGCACAGCCCTCTGTCCCCCGCACTGGGCATGGGGCAGGGTTCGTCCAGGTCGGATCCCGGGGGCACTGGGGCTGTGCTTACCAGGCACTCGCTCATCCTCCATGCCTGCGCGATCTTGGCCAGCTGCGCCAGCTGCCTCCACTTCAGGAACTGGCCAGCGCTGCGGAGGGCTTCAAGGGAGGCCTGGTGAGCAGCAGAGAGATGCCACCACCGCCACTCGGGTCACAGGACCCTGTGTCCCCCCTCTTGGCAGGGCTCGGAGCCTGTCCCTGCCCGTGCAGGGAAGACACAGCAGCGGGGGACTGATGCTGCCACCAGGTTCAGCACCCCGGGGTGCTGAAGATAAGTGCAGCCACCCTTTCTGGCTGGAAGCCTGTTGGGGCTTCAAGCTTTTGGCCCCAGGATGCTGCGGAGCCATAACCCAGTCTCTGAGGCTGCAGGGACCAATGCCAGGGGCTGTGTGGAGGGAGCTGGGTGGGAAAGGGACCCACCTCCCCATCCATCCAGGTAGCAGGAGGAAAAAGACAGCAGTGGGCAGGGAGGTGGGCCCTGCCTGGTCCTAGGCACTCAGCAAGCTAAACCTCATGGTGACACACATTTGAAGGGTCCAGTGCCCTGCCCAAAGGACTGGTCAGGTTGGGATCCCACCTTAGCCACACTCTTGTCCTGGTCGTGCAGGTGAAAGAGCAGTGGCAGTACGCTGTCCCACACCTCCTTCTTCATCCTCTTCTTTTCGGCACCCACCACGAGCCCCATCGTGGTTTGGAAGAGACGGATGGAGAGCTCCCGCACGGTGCCTGACTCCTGGGGGAGGAGGGGAGGAGGACCTCAGCCCCAAGCCCATGGCGTGCAAGGGGCTGACACGGAGATGGATGTCCCCAAACCAGTGGCAGGCAACCCCGTTCCAAAAGGGAGCGAGCTGCGGCATGCAGAAGGTCTGCTCAGGGGGGCTGGGGTCCCCGGGGCTGGGGTCCGGAGAGGGAGACCCTGCGGAGGGCTGGGGGATGCTGCCAGGGCAGGGTGCGCATTGGTGGGGCTCAGCACACCTGCTGCCCTCCTGCCACCACCGTCCCCACCGTGGAAGGGAGGCCGAGCTAGGGTGAGTCCATGCCGGGGGCTTGGGACGCAGCACGGAGCCACCGAGGGCAGCGATGGGGTCTGGGGGCTGTGGGGCCAAGCGTCCCCCTGCAGAGCACGGGGCTGCAGTGGGAGGCGTGATGGGAGGTGTCGGGTGAAGGGGGCATGGAGCTGTCCCCCAGCCTTACGTTGTTGAAGAGTGGCTGGAGCTTGCCAGCTAGTGCCAGGGCGGTGAGGCTGGGCACCTTCCCCTCCAGCAGCTGGAGCACGTTGCTGAGCACGGACAGGGCCAGGGCGCTGGCATCGCTGTCAGCATCCTGCAGCTGCTCCACGATGTGTGGCCGCAGGACAAGGGTTCTCTTTGCCTGTGTGAGACACGCCACCTCCTTTTTGTAAAGCAGCGACAAATCGCAGGGGTGAAAACCCTCTCCGCCAACACTGGCCTCCCCGCTGGCTTCTCAGCAGGCAGCGTGGGTTATGAGGGCAAGGTCCCAGCAGACAGGGCTTACCGGCATGGCCATGGCAAGACCAGGGCGCAGAGGGGGAGGACAGGCAGCGCTGGCTCCTTGCCAGCCCTCGGCTGCCTCCTTCTCCACCAGACCCCTTGGGCAGGCTGGTGGGCGACCAGCACTGCCTGCAAAGCTGCCCAAGCTGCCAGCAGCCCCCACCACAGCCACTGCGTTTCACCCTGGGGCTCAGCACCCCCCGCTCAGGCTCTGCAGACCCCACGCTCAGGCTGGTCGCTCTGCTGCCAGCATCCCTGCCCGGACATGCTGGCAGAGGGAGCCCGGTCCCCTTGGCACTGCTGCCTCTCTCCTTGCATGGCACAGCCATGGGGCAGAGGGCCAGGGAGGCAGGACAGCTGGCTGCAGCCGGCACAGCTCCCGATGCCCAGAAAAGCCTAAGCCGCCGCACTACCCACTGCTCCAGCCTGGGCTGCTCTCCCGGCTGTCCCCTACTCACCGTGTCGGGCCTCTCGGTGAGCCTGAGGATGCCCCTGAGCACCAGGCTGGGCATCCCCAAGCATTGGCTCCGCAGATACATGGGGAAGATTTCCAGGGCACGGTCCAGCTCTTCACCGAGGTCGGTGCAGCCCAGCATCTGAAACACGTGCAGCGGAAGCTGGTGTGGTGCTGGCTCCAACCATCAGCTCAGGGCAAGGAGGCTGGGGCAAGACCAAACCCGGACGGAGGCGGCGGGGATTGCGGAGAGCCCCCGTGCCCCACACCACACCGCCCTGGTTGCTCGCCTGCTCCTCCATGGTACCAACCGGAGCCCACCCACCGCCCCAGCTCCCCCCCCAGCGGTGGGCATGGGCGAGCCGAGCGTTGGAGGCAGTTTGGAGCAGTGCCACCTCGAGGCTCACCTCGACGAGGAAGACCATGGCGATCATCTCCCAGGTGGGGTCCTCCACACTGAGGAGCTCTGCCAGATGGCAGAAGATGGTGGAGCGCAGGGGTCTTGGGGTCTTCATCATCTCCCTGGCAGGGGGAAGGAGGCACGGTCAGGCCTGAGACAGGCAGGCACATCTCTTTGGGGTTCGCACCAGTCTGGACATCACCACTCTGCAGCACTTTCTCTGAGCAACGGGGACCCTGCTGCCATCAGCCCCAAGGGAGGGGGTGGCATGGGGTGCCCAGTCCCCGAGGAGCAGGGAGAAGGGGCTCTCACCTGGCCACAATCCGCACTCCCATGAGGTGGGTCTGGGCGCTGAGCAGGGTGTCCCAGCCACCCTGCGCCTCAATGGCCAGCACCTGGCTCTCAAAGCCCATGCTGCAGAGCAGCATTCTCATGGACTGCACCGCAGACCTGCTCAAGAAGAAATGCTCAGCTCCCACTGGGAGCCCTGGCTTGGCTCCAGGTGGCTGGCAAGGATGAGAGGGCAGGGATGCAGCACCTGATGGGAGTGAGCAGATCCTGTTGGTGCTCCTTCCAGAAGATGTGCACCTCCTGCAGCGTCAGCTCTGTGGTGAACGACACTTGGAAAAGCAGCACCAGGAAAAACTGGGGGAAAATCGCCTCTACCTGCTGCAGGCAGGTGGGCTGCAGGAGGATCTCGCCTATCGTCCTGGCTGCCTGCAGAAGACACCCAAACACCAAGATGTCCCTGCGCCCCTGGGGAGGTCAAGGCTTGGGGTGGGCAGGGAAGGGGAGCAGCGGCCCCGCACAGCTGAGAGCAGCCCCGGAGGTCAGCAACTCACAGCCAGGGAGCGGATGCGCGGGTGATCCTTAGGGGAGGTGGAGGTCTTGCGCAGCGACTGGTTCATCAGCATGCTGAGCAGCTCCTGCAGCACCTTCTTTGCAGCCTGGGGCTCGGACAGCATCGTCTTCCACATGGCCATGGCGACACTGCGGGAAACCAGGGCTCTGTCAGCGGGGACACCCCGGAGGATGGCTGGGCTGAAGTCCCTCAGGAGGGTCTTGGGGCCCCCCTCCCAGTGTGAGAGGAGCCCCAAAGAATGGTGGGCCCCGTACGGGGTGCACGTTGGGGAGCACTGCAGCAGGCTGGCCACCACTTCGCTGGGATGTTTGCCCATCAGCACCAGCAGGGCCCTGTCCAAGCTGTTGAGGGCTACCAGCGCCTTGATGGAGGGCAGGCTTCTGTAGATGGCCCACATGACGTTCAGCACCTGGAGGGCAGACATGGGTGGGAGTGGGGATGTCAGCAGGGCAAGCGTGGCCGTTTACCCAGCTCCCACTGGGAGGTGCTTCCGTTCCCGTTGCAGTACGCCGGCTTGAGACAGCATCAGTGCTGGCCAGGCGCAGAGCCGGGGGAGGAAAGGTCCCCCGCTGGGCTGGAGCATCGGCCATGCCACCCACGGGCTCCTCACCTGCCCTGCCTGGAAGGCAGGGTCTGCCACAAGGATGTCCACCATGTGGGCAGCCACACTGATGCTGTAGATGCTTGGGTCTCTGAAGCTCTCGATGGCCATGAGGATGATGTCTGCCTGGTCGGAGGGTCGGAGGTATTTCGTGAACATCTGTGAGATGAAGGAGAGGAGGGAAGATTTGTCACCCAGAGCGTCACCCAGAGCATCTCAGCTGTGGAGTGAGAGTGAGACGCAGAGTCAGGGTGCGCTGGGGAGGAGACCGACAGTGGGGGTCAGGGTCCCGTGGGGAACTGGAGCTCGCTGGGGGCCTTTGCCTAGCCCCTGCTCAGAAACAGCACGAGCTCCCATCATCCCCATGCATTGGGTGTCCCTTCACTCATGGCGACCCCCCTGGCCAGGGGCCGAAGGCACTTCTTACCAAGAAGATTTCGCTGGCACAGCCGTTTTGTGAAAGCTGCCAGGGCTGCTTCACTTGCCAGGCCTCCTGCAGCTGCCCTGTGTCATGCAGCCAGGGCCACCTGCCTGGGGAGGAGCAAAACCAGGGTTCTCAGAGCGAGGGTGCAGAGCTGGAGGTGCAGTCTGAGAGCATCAGGCTGAAAAGTCACTGGCAAAGAAAGAGGGCACCCAGACAGGTCTGGGGAGCAGAAACCAGGGAGGGTCCAGGGCTAGTGTGAGCAGGGGTGAGGGGAAATGGCTTTTCGGGCCGGCGGGTTGGATCAAGCTTTCTCTTGCCAAGGAGAGCGGCCCCTGGCTGCCCATGCCTCGGGGCACCCAGCCCGACACAGCTTCTCTTACTTCTCTGCTGCAGGACGAAGGTGTGCAGGTGATAGAGAGCTTCTGCAGCCTCGTGGCGGGTCCCCTGGTCCTTGCAGGTGCAGCAGAGGGTGAGGTGCCCCACCAGCTTCCCCAGCATCGCAAACCGATGTGTCTTGGAGCACTGATGTCTGACTGTGGCTTGTGCAAAGCAGGGGCAGAGCTGGGGGAAGAGAGGCAGCATGGGCACAAGGTGAGCCCCAGCTGCTCCCAGAGCAGCCAGGCAGCAGCCCAGAGCAGGGCAGCGCTGCCAGACGCAGGTTCCTGCCTGTGCCCGTGGCAGCCCTGCTCTGCCCTGGGAGAGAGCATGGACAGGACAGGGGCAGGGCAAAGACTCCTGCTCCTGACCTCCTGCTGACTGGGTGCCCAGCTTCCCCGGGAGGTGCTGGGGCTCAGGGGCACGGGGATGGGGGACTGGGGCTGCCCAGGCCAGGAGCTCCGTACCTGCAGCAGGGGGCAGGTGGTGATGAACTTGGCTAGCCTGGCAATCCGTGCCATGGCCCTCTCCTGCACTGCTGCCAGCTGGGAGTTGGTGAAGGACAGCAGGAGCTGGGAGGAGAAAAGCTGCTGATGTGCCAGGGAGGTGGCATGGCACAGCCCAGCCCAGTCAGGCTTGCGCCGGGGCAGTGCCCGGGATGGGGCACGTGTCCTTCTTGCCCCTCGCGGCAACTTGCTGCGGCCAGGCAGGTCGCCGCATCGCACTCCTGCTGCTGCGTCTGCTGCTTTCCACTCACTCCCACCTAAAAAAGTGCCTGCGCCCCCCACCCGAGGACCCCAAGGCTTTGGGATGACCACCTGCCTGGGGACCTGCAGTGCGGGCTCTGGGATATGGCCTGTGGTGAAGCTGGAAGGGGAAAGCCCCAGGGCTGGGCTCCCCTTGCCAGGCAGGCAGGTCCATCTGGGAGGGAGTGTTGGGCAGGATGGGCAGTGGGCAAGGCTGCAGGGGTGAGGCGGGCTGGGGCAGGAGGAGAAGGGTCTCTGGCAGCAGCCAGGAGGCAGGGGGCTGGGTGAGGGGCACGGCAGGGAAGGAGGGATGTTCCCTGCCCCCCTCCTTGCACCAGGCACTGGGCAGGGGGCACTGCTCAACCCGGGGGTCACTGCCCGTGGCGACCCTGTGCCAAGGCCCGACCTGCAAGATCTTCTGCAGCTCCAGGATGCCGAGAGGGCCGGCGCTGCGTACCAGTGCCTGCAGCATGCTGTCCATCGCAGCCAGGGTCTGTGAGGCGGACAGAGTCTTGGGGGCAGCCCTGGAAGCCTCGGGGTGGGGGTGGGGGGGGGTGTCTGTGGCCCTGCGGTGCCCAGGAAGGGGCCTCGGGGTGGGGGAGGTCCCTGTGTTTCACCCTGTGGCGTACCTGGGAGTAGAGGAAAGCCGTGGGTCCCTGGCTGTCCTGCGGAGGCAGGTGGAAGATGCTGCAGAAGCAGATTTGGAGGAGGCTGCTGCTCTTCTCCTGCAGAAGCAGCCCCGCTTGGCTGTGGGGACAGAGAATTGCTCTTCAGATCCAGCAAGGAGGAAGCAGACCCCGGGGTTGGAGACCTGGGCTGATCCCCACACTGCAGGGGACATCTCAACCCCCCCATGACGCTGACACTCGCCTTTGGGGGGAAAACCCTGTGGCACCCCCTGCCCTGCTGTCTGCCTCCCTCGTGGACCCAGGGCTGGGGAAGCCCCCGACCTGGGATTGCCCAGCACCGGGAAGGCCAAGCTGGGGGCTGGGGCAGCTACCTCATGGAGCTGATGGCCAGCATGGCTTGCTGCCGCACCGCAGTGTCCAGGTGGTCAGCGGGCTCCTCTTGCAGCAGCACCTGTGGAGCACAGCAGGGTGGGACGGATCGGGATGGGCAGTCTCCCTTGGCCAGCAAGAGCCTGCGGGGCTGGCAGAGCCCAGGTGCCCCCATCTTGGCACCCCCTCCCCACCCAGCACCCAGCGGTCCCAAGCCCTGTGGTGGGAAGGGCTGTGCCCATTACAGAGCCACAGGCTGGCCGAGAGACCTGCAAATGTCATCGGGTCCAAGCCTGGGCTCCAGCCGGGCCACCCAGGTGGCGTTGGAGCATCTACAAGGACGGAGACCCGGAGCAGTGCTCATCCACACCCCGCTGCCTGGCCGAGCCCTCTCCTGCCCCCAGGGCCATGCCACTGCACGCTGCCCCTGCCTCAGCCTGGCTGGCTGTCCCCTCACCTCAATGGTCTCCGCCACCTCCAGCTGGCAGAAGTAAAGCATGTCCCACATGGTGGAGTCCACTCTGGTAGTGCTGCAGATGGTGTGGACGGAGGCCAGAAACTGCAGCTTCTGGTCCTCTTGCTGCCAGCCGGGGAGGGGACAGATGGACAGACAGTGTCAGGGGGGAGAGAGAGAGCTGCGGGGTGGCCAGCACAGCCCCCAGCACCTTGTGAGCACGGGATGGGGTCAGAAAGATCGGCCAGGAGACAGGGGCGCCGCCTCGTAGAACTGGCCAAGGTTACCTTTGGTCTGCTCCGGAGGAAGGCTCGGATGATGCCCAGGGTATACGCTTCCTCCCTGGGCAGAGCCAAGGCAGAGTGGCATGAATCTGGCAGAGAGAGAGCAGGCAGGGCTGGGGGGCAGGCAGGGGGGAACACTCAAGCCCTCTGCCCAGCTCCCGGTGATGTCACCAGCCCTGGCTCAAGGCTGGGATGCTGGTGTCCCCTGTGTGCCTGTCGTGGTTTAACCCCAGCCAGCAACTAAGCACCACGCAGCCGCTCGCTCACTCCCCACCAGTGGGATGGGGGAGAGAATCAGAAGGGTAAAAGGGAGGAAACTCGTGGGTTGAGATAAGAACAGTTTAATAATTGAAGTAAAATAAATTAGAACAGTTAAATAGGCAAAGCAAAAACCGTGCACGCAAACAAAACAGAACAAGGAATTCATTCACTCCTTCCCATCGGCAGGCAGGTGTTCAGTCATCTCCAGGAAAGCAGGGCTCCATCACGCGTAACGGTTACTTGGGAAGACAAACGCCATCACGCCCAATGTCCCCCAAGCAGCGATCGTTGCCCCCTCCCCCGGCTAGCTCCCCCAGTATATATATACTGAGCATGACGTCACATGGTATGGAATAGCCCCTTGGCCAGTCTGGGTCAGCTGTCCTGGCTGTGCCCCCTCCCAGCTTCTCGTGCACCCGGCAGAGCATGGGCAGTTGAAAAGTCCTTTACCACTGTGAGAGCCACTTAGCAACTACTTAGCAAGAACAAAACGTCAGTGTATCCTCGACATTGTTCTCATCCTAAACCCAAAACACAGCCCCATACCAGCTACCAAGAAGAAAATTAACTCTATCCCAGCTGAAACCAGGACAGTATCCACCCCTTATTCCATAACATTTACGTCATGCCCAGGTCCCACATTATCCAACATATCCTCATTAAAGACCACCCCCTTCCTTTCCTTTGATACAATACACGAGTATCATTCCCTCTAGAACATTTGTTGAGTTCATTTAGTTTATGACTCTGGGATTCATCTGTCATAACAGTCTTTCTGGGCAGGAGAGGTAGCGCGTGGTGTTGGATTGTAGCATGCTGAAGCCAGGTCTAGTTCTACCATCTCTGCGCTTTGCTTGGTTTCCTCAGAGCTCATTCTCCATTAGTTTGGGCGATTCTTGCTATATACTGTTGATATGTCATATAGTAATCACAGAAGTGATGACATACAGTATTATACAGCAACAAACATTATATAATTCAGTTCATTGGCTATTTTCACCCAAAATCAAATCTCCTTGAGGTACACATCGGACCTCCCCATCTTCCCGCATCACCCACCAAGTGCACCCAGGTCCTTGAGCAAAAGCAATCCCACGAATGCGTTTACCTTTGCCTAAGGTGGGATTAACCCAGACTCTCTTTCCCATCGTATTTTTTATGTGCACTACAGGGACTTTATCCCCCTCTACAGTACGTATAAGTTTTGATTGGGCAGGGCCAGCTCGATTGGCAGATCCCCTGGTGTTGACTACCCAGGTGGCCTTTGCTAAATGTGTATCCCAATGTTTAAATGTCCCACCACCCATTGCTCTCAGTGTAGTCTTTAACAGTCCATTATATCGTTCTATTTTCCCAGAGGCTGGTGCGTGATAGGGGATGTGATATACCCACTCAATTCCATACTCTTTGGCCCAGGTGTCTATGAGGTTGTTTCGGAAATGAGTTCCGTTATCTGACTCAATTCTTTCTGGGGTGCCATGTCGCCATAGGACTTGCTTTTCAAGACCCAGGATAGTGTTCCGGGCAGTGGCATGGGGCACAGGATATGTTTCCAGCCATCCAGTGGTTGCTTCCACCATTGTAAGCACATGGCGCTTGCCTTGGCGGGTTTGTGGGAGTGTGATATAATCAATCTGCCAGGCCTCCCCATATTTGTATTTCAGCCATCATCCTCCATGCCAGAGGGGCTTGAACCGCTTGGCTCGCTTGATTGCAGCGCATGTTTCGCATTCATGGATAACCTGTGCAACAGTGTCCATGGTTAAGTCCACCCCTCGATCGCGAGCCCATCTATATGTTGCATCTCTTCCTTGATGGCCTGAGATGTCATGGGCCCACCGAGCTAGAAATAATTCACCCTTATGCTGCCAGTCCAGATCCACCTGAGCCACTTCAATCTTAGCAGCCTGATCCACCTGCTGATTGTTTTGATGTTCTTCAGTGGCCCGACTCTTGGGTACATGAGCATCTACGTGGCGTACTTTTACAACCAGGTTCTCTACCCGGCCAGCAATATCTTGCCACAATGTGGCAGCCCAGATGGGTTTGCCTCTGCGCTGCCAGTTACTCTGCTTCCATTGCCGCAGCCACCCCCATAAGAGCATTTGCGACCATCCATGAGTCAGTATAGAGATAGAGCGTTGGCCACTTTTCTCGTTCAGCAATATCTAAAGCCAGCTGGATGGCTTTCACCTCTGCAAACTGACTCGATTCACCTTCTCCTTCAGCAGTTTCCGCCACCTGTCGTACAGGACTCCATACAGCAGCTTTCCACCTGCAATGCTTCCCCACAAGACGACAGGACCCATCAGTGAACAGGGCATATTGCTTCTCATTTTCTGATAGTTTATTATACGGTGGGGCCTCCTCAGCACGCATCACCTCCTCCTCTGGCGATATTCCGAAATCTTTGCCTTCTGGCCAGTCCATGATCACTTCCAAGATTCCTGGGCGACTGGGGTTTCCTATTCGAGCCCGTTGTGTAATGAGTGCAACCCACTTACTCCACGTAGCATCAGTTGCATGATGGGTAGAAGGGACTCTCCCTTTGAACATCCAGCCCAGCACCGGCAGTCGGGGTGCCAGGAGGAGCTGTGCTTCAGTACCAACCACTTCTGAAGCAGCTCGAACTCCTTCATATGCTGCCAATATCTCTTTTTCAGTTGGAGTATAGTGGGCCTCAGATCCTCTGTATCCCCGACTCCAGAACCCCAGGGGTCGACCTCGAGTCTCCCCCGGTGCTTTCTGCCAGAGGCTCCAGGTAGGGCCGTTCTCCCCAGCTGCAGTGTAGAGCACATTTTTAATATCTTGTCCTGCCCGGACTGGCCCAAGGGCAACTGCATGAACTATCTCCCGTTTAATTTGTTCAAAGGCTTGTCGTTGCTCAGGGCCCCATTTGAAATCGTTCTTCTTGCGGGTCACTTGATAGAGAAGGCTTACTATGAGACTGTAATGTGGAATATGCATTCTCCAAAAACCCACAACGCCCAAGAAAGCTTGTGCTTCCTTTTTGCTGGTTGGTGGGGACATGGCTGTGATTTTGTTGATTACATCCATTGGGATCTGACGACGCCCATCTTGCCATTTTATTCCTAAAAACTGGATCTCCTGTGCAGGTCCCTTGACCTTACTTTGTTTTATAGCAAAGCCAGCTTCCAGAAGAATTTGGACTATTTTCTTCCCTTTCTCAAAAACTTCTGCTGCTGTGTTGCCCCACACAATGATGTCATCAATGTGCTGCAGGTGTTCCGGAGCCCCACCCTGTTCCAATGCAGTCTGGATCAGTCCATGGCAAATGGTGGGGCTGTGTTTCCACCCCTGGGGCAGTCGATTCCAGGTGTACTGGACCCCCCTCCAAGTGAAAGCAAACTGTGGCCTGCACTCTGCTGCCAAAGGGATTGAGAAAAATGCATTAGCGATGTCAATGGTGGCATACCACTTGGCTGCCTTTGACTCCAATTCATATTGAAGTTCTAACATGTCTGGTACGGCAGCGCTCAGTGGTGGCGTGACTTCATTCAGGCCCCGATAGTCTACTGTTAGTCTCCACTCTCCATTAGACTTCCGCACTGGCCATATGGGACTGTTAAAGGGTGAGTGAGTCTTGCTAATCACTCCTTGGCTCTCCAGCTGACGAATCAGCTTATGGATGGGAATCAGGGAGTCTCTGTTGGTGCGATATTGCCGCCGGTGCACTGTTGTGGTAGCAGTTGGTACCTGTTGTTCTTTGACCCTCAGCAACCCCACAACAGAAGGGTCCTCCGAAAGACCGGGCAGGGTAGACAGCTGTTTAATTTCCTCTGTCTCCAATGCGGCTATGCCAAAAGCCCACCGGTACCCTTTTGGGTCCTTGAAATACCCTCTCCTGAGGTAGTCTATACCAAGGATGCACGGAGCCTCTGGGCCAGTCACAATGGGGTGCTTCTGCCACTCATTCCCAGTCAGGCTCACTTCAGCCTCCAATACAGTCAGCTCTTGGGATCCCCCTGTCACTCCAGAAATACAGATGGGTTCTGCCCCTTTACAGCTTGATGGCATGAGGGTACACTGTGCACCGGTGTCTACTAAAGCCTTATACTCCTGTGGGGCTGATGTGCCAGGCCATCGAATCCACACAGTCCAGTACACCCGATTGTCCCTCTCCTCCACCTGGCTGGAGGCAGGGCCCCTCTAGTCCTGGTCATAGCACTCGTTACTCACTTCTTGTAAATGCGAGTCAAAAGTCCCTTTATTAGGATTGGAAACAGAATCAGCCCTTCTACCCTGTCTGAGGAACTGCTCGCTGGAAACTGGAGCCGCAACTCTCCTGGGAGAACCACCTTTTGTAGTTGTTTTTCCTTGCAACTCACGTACCCGTGCCTCTAGGGTCGAGGTAGATTCTCCATCCCACTTCCTCATGTCCTCTCCGTGGTCACGCAGATAAAACCACAGGGTGCCCCGTGGTGTGTATCCGCTGTATCTTCTCTCTTGAACAGAGGGACGCTTACTCCTAATGGCTGAGATACTGCTTCGTACAGGTGAGGAGTAGGATATATCCTCTTTGAGTTGCTGGACCTTCTGGGACAGTTTTTCCACAGCCGATACGCAGGCCTGTAGGGAGGAAGAGAGACTTTCTTCGTATTGTCGGAGCTGGCCAGCCATTTCATCCACTGTTGGTCCCTCTTCATCTTTCCAGGTCATTATTGCCAATGAGTTTGCATGTGATGATGGTGCGCTCCGTACAAACTTCCGCCACATGGGTCGTGTGCATTGGACTTCGTCTGGATCTTTGGATAACTGCTCATTATCCAGGTCATTATAAATCACTTCCAGCACAGCTAATTCCCTCAGGTACTGGATACCTCTCTCCATGGTGGTCCACTTGCCTGGGTGACATATAACATCTTCCTTGAAGGGATATCTTTCCTTCACACCTGACAGGAGTCGCCTCCAGAGGCTGAGGGCTTTTGCCCCTTTTCCAATTGCTTTGTCAATGCCTCCTTCTCTAGAAAGGGATCCCAGCTGCTTGGCTTCCCTACCCTCTAATTCCAGGCTACTGGCTCCATTATCCCAGCATCGGAGCAGCCAGGTGATGATGTGCTCACCTGGACGACGACCGAAATCTTTTCGCATATCTCGCAGCTCACTCAGGGAGAGGGATCGGGTGGTTACCATCTCATTTATGGGTTCCGCCTCTTCCTCCTCCTGTTCTCTCGATGGCCCTGGCTCATCATCAGCCCTTACTAAACGAGCTGATTTCCTTGTGTATTTTTTCTTCTGTATAGGGGCAAGTGATACTGGCACGGATTGGTTCTCTGGCCCAGCCGCAGTGCCTATCGTGGGGGCTGGCACAGCCACGGGGGCCGGCGCAGGGGCTGGCACAGCCGCAGTGCCTGTGGCAGAGGCCGGCACAGCCATGGGGGCCGTCATTTTGTCATCCAATCCAGAGACCTTCTCTTTCCCTTGAGGGTACTGAATAGTGTTGAATAGGGCTCGGTAGGCGTGGGCCAGGCCCCAGCACGTTGCAGTGATCTGTGTCTCTCTGGAGTTGCCAGGGTGACAACATACATTTTCCAAATACTTTACTAGTTTTTCAGGATTCTGCACTTGTTCAGGGGTGAAGTTCCAAAACACTGGAGGTGCCCATTGTCCTAGGTACTTGCCCATACTCTCCCACACACCCTGCCACTCATAACTATCCAGCCTTGGAGGAGATCTCTGGATGATATTCTTAAGCTGCTTATTAACCTTAGATAAAACTGAAACAAAATTCCCAAGAACTATCAACGGATATATCTTAACTACCCAAGGATGCTCAAGATAATGAAAAATTGTTGTAATGAAGGAGAAAACATCATAGAAGAAAGTAACAAAGGTGCCATCCTGTATTTCCTCCATAAAAAAACTCTCAGAAGAGAAGGTATAATTGCTAATTGTCTCCATGAGGTGGTACCCGAAGTACAGTAATGGCTTCACTACAGAACCCAAATACCAGATAGCACTCAAGGCCAGTGTTTTAATAACCAGTCTTCCAGGCAACACATCACTCATTATGGCAAAGCACAGCAAAAACAAGAGCATGGTGCAGATCAGGTACACTAGTACCGAGAACGGATGAATCAATATTACAACCAATAACTGTTAACAGAATGAAATTCCTTAATACACTCTAGTTAATCTGTTATTATCTCAAACCCTTCGAGCCCCACGTTGGGCGCCAAAAAGGACTGTCGTGGTTTAACCCCAGCCAGCAACTAAGCACCACGCAGCCGCTCACTCACTCCCCACCAGTGGGATGGGGGAGAGAATCAGAAGGGTAAAAGGGAGGAAACTCGTGGGTTGAGATAAGAACAGTTTAATAATTGAAGTAAAATAAATTAGAACAGTTAAATAGGCAAAGCAAAAACCGTGCACGCAAACAAAACAAAACAAGGAATTCATTCACTCCTTCCCATCAGCAGGCAGGTGTTCAGTCATCTCCAGGAAAGCAGGGCTCCATCACGCGTAACGGTTACTTGGGAAGACAAACGCCATCACGCCCAATGTCCCCCAAGCAGCGATCGTTGCCCCCTCCCCCGGCTAGCTCCCCCAGTATATATATACTGAGCATGACGTCACATGGTATGGAATAGCCCCTTGGCCAGTCTGGGTCAGCTGTCCTGGCTGTGCCCCCTCCCAGCTTCTCGTGCACCCGGCAGAGCATGGGCAGTTGAAAAGTCCTTTACCACTGTGAGAGCCACTTAGCAACTACTTAGCAAGAACAAAACGTCAGTGTATCCTCGACATTGTTCTCATCCTAAACCCAAAACACAGCCCCATACCAGCTACCAAGAAGAAAATTAACTCTATCCCAGCTGAAACCAGGACAGTGCCCCAGGGGCAAAGGTGCGATGCTGGAGGGCAGCACGGGGAGGGGGCCCTGGCGTGCCCAGGTGAGGGACACGCTGGCACTGCGGGGCAGGGAGAGTCCCTGTCCCGGGATGCCATCAGAGGGCTGGCTCCCTGGCCAATGTGCCGTGGGAGCCCCGATGCCAGCCCGCCTGGGGGATGGGAGCCTGGGACAGGGCAGAGCAGGGTGGGCAGCCCCCTGCCTGCAGCGCCCACACACTCACCTGCCTGCAGCGGCTCAAGCTTACACATCTCACTGGGCTTTGGCCTGGAGCTGGGAGCTGGGGCAGCTCTGTCCTCCTCCTCCCAGGCCCGCCTAGGGCGGTCGGGGAGTCTCCCCGCCATCCTGCGGAAGGAAGGGAGGGAGGCAAGGGGTGAGAAGGACCCTGCGCCCCCTGGGGCTGCCCTGCCGGGGCGGTGGGGCAGAGGTGGCCGTGCTTGGGGGGCTCCTCGCTCCCCCCCGTCCGGGAGCTGCTGGCAGCTGCCCAGAGAGCCAACGTGTCCTTCATGTGGGTGGCCAGTGATGGGTGGGGAGCCCTGGAGAGCGTGGTGGCTGGCAGTGAAGCAGTGGCGGAGGGAGCAATCACCATCGAGCTGGCAGCCTACCCCATTAAGGAGTTTGCTGCCTACTTCCGTAACCTCAACCCCTACAATAACAGCCGAAATCCCTGCTTTCGGGACTTTTGGGAGCAGAAGTTCAAGTGCAGCTTCCACACGCAGGACTGTAGCCGGTACTCCCTCAAAGACAGGCAAGTTTGAGCCAGAGTCCAAGATCACGTTTGTGGTCAATGCGGTCTATGCCATGGCCCGCTCTCTCCACAACATGCACCAGGCGCTGTGCCCCAACGCCACCAAGCTCTGCGACGCCGTGAAAGCCGTCAATGGCAAGAGGTTCTACAAGGACTTTATGCTCAATGTTAATTTTGATGGTGAGTCC
Organism: Platalea leucorodia; assembly: GCF_965183815.1. Taxonomy (NCBI): domain Eukaryota; kingdom Metazoa; phylum Chordata; class Aves; order Pelecaniformes; family Threskiornithidae; genus Platalea; species Platalea leucorodia. The sequence continues at coordinate 17,346,996 of NC_138831.1, forward strand.
AGAGATGGAGACAAGGGTTGGCTGCCTAACTGGAAAGGGATGGGTGGAGGGACGGGGAGGAGGAAGGAGACCCGTATTTGACCCAAAGCCCTCCGGTTCCTCCATCCTGCCCACACCTGGGGACCCGTGTGCTATGGGCACAGCGGGGTGAAGGAGGGGGTCCAGCGCCCCCGGTTCATAAGCCCCACGTCACAGGTGGTCATCTGCATGGCCCTTATCTCTTGCCAGCTGATCATCGTCATCATCTGGCTGCTGGTGGAGACCCCTGGCACAGGCAAGGAGACGGAGCCTGACAAGAGGTACATCGTCACCCTCAAGTGCAACAACCGCGATTCCAACATGCTCGTTTCACTCACCTACAATGTCCTCTTGATGGTCCTCTGCACGGTCTATGCCTTCAAGACACGGAAATGCCCCGAAAACTCTAAAAGGGCTTGATCGGAGCGCTCCTGGTGACTTGGGCCCCGCAGGGTTTGTGGCTAGGAGATGCGTGGGCCTGGGCAAGGGTCTTCGGCCATGGACCTGGTGATGGTCACCTCTGCATTGGGGCGTTCGTTACCGGGTGAAGTGTGGCTGAGGGGGTAACGAGTCCTGGGGAGAAGGACTGCCCTTGGCAGACTGTTTGCTAGGGTGAGGATGGGAAATGCCCCTGAGACCTCCAGAGACCCCCTCTGACCTGACTGCAGAGGAGTGATTGCCACCCTTCAGCCCCAGCGCATGAATGCCAACCCCAGGGCCCGCCTGGTCCCTGGGAAGCCGAGCAGTGCAGGGGATGGAGGAGCGTGGGGTGCACCCTGCACCACCTCAACCCCCCAGCAAGGTGCCCTGCCGGCTCTGGAGGACTGTGTGGGGGTGGCTGCGGTCGGGGACTTCTGGAGAGGACCTGTATCCCCTGGTGGGAGCAGGCACTGGGATGAGGGGTGTCGGTGAGGCTGGGTGGGGTGCTGCTCAGGGTGCGCCCCCCTTGCAGGAGCAGCGTGTCCCCATCAGGGCAGTGCCCATCCTCTGCCCATGGGTCTCCAGCAGGTCCACCCTGACGGAGGGACCCGGTGCAGGGTGGGATGTGCCTGCGGGGTGCAGGCAGCAGCCTCTGCCCGGTGGGAGGTGGCTGGTGCCACAGCGAGGGCTTCATCCTGCCCCACTCGGGGCAGAGGGCTGGCGGCAGCAGCACCTGATGCCCACCGCTGTCTCCAGGTCCAGACCACCACCATGTGCATCTCAGTGAGCCTCAGCGGCACCGTGGTCCTTGGCTGCCTCTTCACCCCCAAGCTCCACATCATACTCTTCCAACCCCAGAAGAACGTGGCCAGCCACCGCGTGGGCACCGCTCGGTTCAGCGTGGCAGCCGCCAGCTTTAGCCAGTCCCACGGTGAGTGCAGGGGGGCTGGGGAAGGGCTGGGGGGCAGCACCCCCTTCCTGGCAGGGAGCTGGGGGCAGCCCAGCACGGGCCCCTGAAGGAAACAGGGGTGCAGGGTAGGGCACAGCTGGGAACAGGGCAATAGAGGCTGCTGTGTCCCCTATGGCTCAGCCTTGGCTCTGTCCCAATCCCCCATCTCCCCCTTTCTCACATGGCTGTGAGCCCCAAGGCTGCAGCATGGTCTGCTGGGGGGGACCAGTCCCGGGGGCCTGTCCTCACCCTGGGGGGACACGGCCACCCTGGGCACCCTCCACCCCAGCCCCGGGGGATGCAGCTGCCCCCGGCCCCTGTCACCAACCCAGGGGGGGCACAGCTGCCCTGGGCACCCTCGACCCCAGCCCTGGGGGACGGAGCACCCTGGGCACCCATCGCCCACCCCAGTGGGATGCCGTGGGGGGGGTGCTGCTGCCGGACCCCAGCCTGCCCCTGACTGCTGCCTTCCTGGCCAGGCTCGGCCTCGCAGTACGTGCCCACAGTGCGCAACGGCCGTGAGGTGGTGGACTCCACAACGTCGTCCTTGTGAAGGACGGGGAGGCCAGGTCGTGGTGCTGCTGCTCCTGCCCGCGGCTGCACTGCACCCCGGCTCCCTCCCCAGGGAGAGCAGCGCCCGCGGCACCGCCCGCTCAGGGGCCAGAGGCAACCGGGAGGCTCGGCCCCCACCCCAGCACGAGCTACACGTCCCACGCGCTGGGTCATGGTACGTTGTCACCCTTCCTTTGCACTGAGCCACGTTACACATCCCTTGTCCCCTGCCCTGAGCCCTGGTGCACTACCCCCTGTCCCTGCACCCAGCCATGGCGAACATCCCCAGTCCTTTGCACTGAGCCGTGGTGCACGACCCTGTTGTCACCTGCACTGAGCCATGGTGCGTGTCCCCCCATCTCTTGCACTGAGCTGTGGTGCACGTCCCCTGCGTCACCTGCACTGAGCCGTTCTGCACATTCCCCCATCCCCTGCGCTGAGCCCTGGTACGTGTCCCCCTGTCCCTTGCACCAAGCCACGGTCCGTCCACGTCCCCGTCCCTTGCACTGAGCTGAGGTGCACATCATCCCCTCCATCCCCTGCCCCGAGCCACGGTGAACGTGCCCCCCGTCCCTTGCACTGAGCCGCAGTGCACAGACCCCGGCCCTTGAACTGCACTGTGGTACACGTTCCCCACCCCTGCACCAGCTGTGGTGCAAGCCCCTTGCCCCAAGCCGCCGTGCACAACCCGACTCCCTCTTGCTGAGCCACACCAAGTCACGCCCCGCTTGCGCCGAGCCACGCCGAGCCCTGCCCCAGCACCCACTGCCCTCGCCCTATCGCCCACCCCGATTTCCTGGTGTGGGGCCTTTCATGTCCCCCTTGTGCCAAGCCGTGTCCCACGTCCCCCCTCCCTGGGCCAGCAGAGACACCCCCTCCAGGCCCTTTGCACATTTTCACCTTTTCCTCCTCGTTTTCGGCCCCGGGAAAGCCGCCGAGCGCTGCCAGGCTGGGCCCAAGCCCCCTCCGTCCCCCTGCTCGCTGTGCATAGTGCTTCTCACCCCTTCGTGGGAGACAGGGCAGAGGAGCGGGGCTCAATGCCCGCTGCCCCCCCGGCCCCTGCAGAGCCCGGGGGGTCCGGCGGGGGCTGAGGGCAAGTAACAGGACCCAGGTATTTGAGCCCAACCAAGTTTTTAAGAGTAGATTTTTTCCGTGAGCAAGAGCGTGATTTTTTTTTTTTTTAATTTATGTAAATAAAGTGGTCTTGGTTTTGTTTGTTTGTTTGTTTGTTTGTTTGTTTTTAAATGGACTCTGCCACAGCTCCTGTCCATCCGAACCTGAGGGAAGGGGGCAGACCCTCGCAGAGGGGAGAGCCACAGCATGATATGGGGGCCAGCAGGGGTGGGGGGGCCACGCGACACCCCCCACTCGTGCCCTGCCGGCCCCAGGAGGGTGGTCGCATGAAGGACGTGGGACGCAGCTCCGGCGGCTCCGGGGCCAGGGGGCTAGGAGCTGTCGGGGGCTTCGGGGCTGGGGGCTGCAGCCCTCCGCTTCAGGGGGATGATGCAGATGCTGGTTTTGGCTTCTTTGACTCTCCACCACCGGCCGAGCCTATAGATGAGAGAGATGGGGGTCACCCTCGGCCGGGCCGCAGCGGAGAGGGGGCTGCCCCTGGGCAGTGGCAGGGAGTGGGGACGGTACCGGTGCTCCTGTCCAAGGCCGGCCACCAGGAAGTCGCCGCCTGCGGAGAACTTGAGGCTGTTGACAAAACCCACCTGGAGGGGACAGGGCAGGGTGAGGGGCTCCCGCAGTCTCCTCCTGCCGCCCAGGGAGGGGAGCCCCCACCAAGAGACGCCCCCAGCCCAGCTCCAGCATCCCCAACCTCCCCATCCGTACCAAGGGGATGTCACAGAGGGGCTCCAGCTTCCGAAATCCCTCACCACACTTCCAGAGCTTCACGCTGGCACTGTGGGAGCCTGGGGCAGAGAGAGGAGACTCCTGCTATGCATCCTGACCCAGGGAAGGGAGCAGGACAGCCCCCCCAAACCCCTGCTCCAAAGCGGCTGCCACACACCTGTAGCCAGGAGGTCACTGTTGCGCAGAGCGGCCACTGCGGAGATCCAGTACGGCTGCTGCAGGCCCTGGGAGTCCTGCATGCCGTGCGCCTGCCGGGCCAGCGCCAGTGGCTTCTTCTTCGTCAGCCCCCACAGGGCTACGGACCTGCCAGGGCGGGGAGGGGTGAGGGGGCTGCGGGGGGCACCGCCTGCCCACCCCGGGCACCAGCCAGCCCCGCGCTCACCCGTCATCAGCGCCCGACACCATGTGCTCCTCGTTGATCAGCTGGATACAGTCGATGGAGCCCCTACGGAGAGAACAGGCAACTACCAGCAGTTCCGAGCGTGCTTTGGGATTCCATTTAGGAAGCAAGGGCTCACCAGGGCGTCAGTGTCCCCAGAGCGCCAGCAGGCTCCTGGTGACACTTGGCACCCTCACACCGCTGCCCCAGCTGGACCCGCCTGCCCGCAGGCCCCTCTCCCGCCCCAGACCTACTGGTGCCCGTAAAACACAAGCTGTGACTCCTCGGGGATCTTCCAGAGCCGCACGGTGCCGTCCCGTCCCCCCGCCGTCACACAGCAGTCCCGGCTCAGGCTGTCCACCCCTGTGATGACCTGATGACGTCCTGGTGCCCGAAACTGGAGGGAGAGGTGGCAAAGAGCTGCGGCGGGCACAGCCACAGCTGTACAGCTGGTACGTGTCTTTCCAGAAGGACAGGCCCTGCGGATGGACAGACAGATGTCCGTCTGGGGGGGCAGCGGTGAGGGGCACCAGGGAGGATGGCGCTGCCTGGCCCCACAGGCGTCACAGCTGATGCCCCTGACTCACCGAGACGGCATTGCGGTGCCCGGTGAAGATGTGCAGGCGCTTGCAGCTGGCTGCATCCCAGATCACGATCATCTTGTTCCTGTCTCCCGTAGCCTGGCAGAACACAGGGGATACCCGAGACCTACTCCTCGGGGACCTGCGGCCCGTGCCAGCCTCTGCTCCCACCCCATGTGCTTTGGGGGGTCCCAGGGACCCATTCTTGACTCCGGTGGAGGCAGGGGCTGCTTTAACCCAGCAAAGTATACCTGGGCATGAGATACGGCTCCCCAGGACCCCGGGAGGAGATGCACTCCCCACCACCACCTCTCCGCCCCACATGGCAGCGCCAGCATCCCTCTCCCGTACCAGGTACTTGCCATCCGATGAGATGGCCATGCAGAGGACATGCGACGCGTGCCGCTCCCCAGTGCCCTTCTTCCCCCCAGGCACAACGCAGAGCCTCTTCCCGCTCTCCACCTCCCCTACGGGAAAGGCACCACCGTCACCCCCTGGGAGCCTCCCACCACTCCGGAAAGCATCAGTGAGCCTCCCACAGAGCCCAAAACGATGCATGTGCACATCCCCAGAGGGGCCAGGGGCCAAGCCACCTCCACAGGCACCCACGGTCCTGCTGCTGCAGGGTCCCCGCAGGGTTCGGGCTGGGGGAACAGCCCGTCGTGGCCCCAGGGGAACACTTGCATTTGATGAGGGAGCCGTCCTTGGAAGCAGAAAAGATGAACCTGTCATCCGGAGAGATGACCAGGCAGGTGATGGGCAGCTGGTGCCCCCGCAGCATGCGGATGCTGGCTGGATCCAGAGGCTGCACCTGCAGGGAGAGCGGGATGTGAGCTGGGCTGCCCCCGTCCCTTCCCCAGGCTTGGGAGCACCCGAGCACAGCACCCTTCCTTCTCCAGGGCGCCAGCAGCCGGCACGCCGGGCGGGAGAAGGGCTGTGGTCCCATAGCTGGCATGGCAAGTCGGGGTACCAGCTGTGGCCATGCCTGAGTGTCCCCAAAGCCGGCACTTACAGTCCGGCAGCCCCCCAGCACTGGGCACTTACGTCTTTGGCGATGAGGCGCTGCAGCCGGCCCTTCTGCTCGAGCTGGGGAAGAAGCAGGAGGCTCAGCGGAGGCAGCCCCAGCCCCGTGGGAGGGGGACAGAGCCCGCCGGCGCCACCGGGACCAAGGGGACGCGCCCCGCTCCCTGCTCACCACGTCCTCCTTCAGCCGGTCACCGATGAGATCTGCGGGCGTCTCTTCCTCCTCTGCCGCCGCCCGCTCCTCCTCTGCGGTGGACACGGGGCATGAGGGCCAGGCTCAGCACCGGGGGCTGCCCGCCTCTCTGCCCCGCCGGGGCACCGGCGCCAGGGGCCAGGTGGGGCTCACCGTACTGGCGGAGCTGCTCCAGGTACAGCTTGGCCATGCGCAGCTTCTTCTCCTGCGGCATCTCCTCTACCTCCTCCTCCGCCGCCGCCCCAACAACGGGCTGCGGGGACAGGCGTGAGCACCGCCACCGGCACCCCCACCGGTACCGCCATCCCCCCCCGGCGCAGCCCTTACCTCTCCGGCTCAGAGTCGCTGGACACCTCCTCGTCGACGGGCCGGCCGGCCGCCGCCCGCGGCCTCCCCTCAGCGCCCGGGACCTGCGGGAAGGGGACAGGCGCGGCAACACCCGCCGGAGCGACCCCGCCGGGGCAGTGCCTCTCGCCCCCCTCCCTCACCCCGGCCCGGCCCTCACCGCCACCCGTGGCCGCCGCTGCCCCGGCACCCCCCACTCACCGAGACGGTGTGGCGGTGATGGCGTACCCAAATCATCATCAGCTTGTTCTGCCCCTCAGGGCCTCTGGTCCCATCGCACGTCCTTTGGGGGGTCCCAGGGACCCGTCCTTGGCTGTGCCAGGGCCGTGGCTCTGCCCGGGGCGGGTGCCGGGGGGCCTGTCCCGGCGATGCTCTCAAGAGCTAAAATCTGCTCTTGTGCTGAAACTTCATTTTGCGCTGCCCTTCCTGCTGGGGACGCCGCTGGAGCCAGAGCATCGGTGGCTTTGTAGCTCCCGGGCTCGGCCACGTCAGCCCAAGGCAGCGCAGGCTCCTCCGATGGTGGGAGGCAGAAAAAGTGATTTACCCCAGCGTGGCCCGGGGGAGGGAAGGCTTCAGCTTCAACTTCAGCTTTGGCTTCGGCTCTGGCTTGGGCTTCTCCTCCCCTCTGTTTCACCGCCCAGCAGAGAAGCTGGTGCTTTGTGGCAAAGACGAAGCGCGTGGGCAGGTCTTGCCCTGGACCGCTGGAAGGAGCGGCTGTCCTGCTGCTCTCCGGAGGACGCCGGCTCCTCGGGGGCTGAGGGCTCTTCTTTCCTGTTAGATGTTGGGAAGAGGAGATACCACGGCCTGCAGAGCATCCTAGGGCTGGGGCTGCTGCTTCGTCTCTGCCCAAGCAGAGTCCTCGCTGGGGGCCGAGTGCCACCTCATCCACGCCCTCGGCAGCTGTAAGCTCAGCTGTTGTAGGTTAAACCCCGACTTCAGCCTTCCGCATTGCAGGATGAGGTCCATCTGAATCGCCAGGGAGGAGACCATGGGGCTGGCATCTTTCTTTGCGCCCTGAAGGACTGCAGGCGCAAAGCAGCAGAGGTGAGGTGACAGCCCTCTGTCCCCTCCAGGCAGGGCACGTTGCAGCCCGTGATTCGCAGGGCCAGGAGGGAGCCAGGGGGCAAGTGGCTCGGCTGGAGGCTGCTGGTCAGGAATAGCCCCCTCCAGAAACAGCCCCCTCCCCACAGACCCGCTGGGAGCAGAGCCCCCCTCGCCCAGGGTGGGGGAGCTCCGTGCTGGGGTCCTGCCTCCTCCCTGCTGCCCTCACTCACCCTCTCTGATGTACGCCATCTCCTCACGCATATCCGCCTGCCGTCCCATGAGCCCTGGGGGGACGCAGCGTGTCGGGGACCCTGCTGCCTGTCAGGAACCCCGCTTGCCCATCGGGGACCCCACCACCCAGCCCGCCTGGCTGCACAGCTCCCTGGGGAGGGCTGACCCCGGGGTGCAGCATCGGGGAGAGGACGGATGGGCCTGTTTCCAGCCCCACCTGCGCAGGCAGGGGTGAGAGGGGGTGAAGGGGTGCCCCACAGGTCCTGTCCCAGGACCCTGGGACCCTGAGAGAGGAAGGGACCCCGGAGCTCATGGCTCACCGATGAACCTGACAGCCTCCTGCCGCAGGGGCTCCTGCGGGCTCCGCAGGTAAGGCTGGCTCTGGCGCAGGTAGTCCTTGGCCTTCCTCCTCTTCCTGGCCAGCTGGAGAGAGGAGAAGGGCGCAGGCTTGGCACAGAGCTGCCCCCCAGTTGGCCCGTCCCCCCACCCAGGGCTACCCTCCTTCCCCCCAGCACGACATTCCCAGCTTCCTGCCATGTGGCATCGGGGTTCAGAGGGAGCAGAGGGCTCCCCAGGGATGCTGGGGTGCCATCCTGGTGGCAGGGTCCCCTTTGGGACCCCAGGGGAGAGGACAGCAGGGAGCAGAGCCTGCTCCGGGAGGCTCCGTGCTGCTAGAGGGGCACAGCCCTCTGTCCCCCGCACTGGGCATGGGGCAGGGTTCGTCCAGGTCGGATCCCGGGGGCACTGGGGCTGCGCTTACCAGGCACTCGCTCATCCTCCATGCCTGCGCGATCTCGGCCAGCTGCGCCAGCTGCCTCCACTTCAGGAACTGGCCAGCGCTGCGGAGGGCTTCAAGGGAGGCCTGGTGAGCAGCAGAGAGATGCCACCACCACCACTCGGGTCACAGGACCCTGTGTCCCCCCTCTTGGCAGGGCTCGGAGCCTGTCCCTGCCCGTGCAGGGAAGACACAGCAGCGGGGGACTGATGCTGCCACCAGGGTCAGCACCCCAGGGTGCTGAAGATAAGTGCAGCCACCCTCTCTGGCTGGAAGCCTGTTGGGGCTTCAAGCTTTTGGCCCCAGGATGCTGCGGAGCCATAACCCAGTCTCTGAGGCTGCAGGGACCGACGCCAGGGGCAAGTTAAACCTCATGGTGACACACATTTGAAGGGTCCAGTGTCAGCATTGCCCTGCCCAAAGGACCGGTCAGGTTGGGATCCCACCTTAGCCACACTCTTGTCCTGGTCGTGCAGGTGAAAGAGCAGCGGCAGTACGCTGTCCCACACCTCCTTCTTCATCCTCTTCTTTTCGGCACCCACCACGAGCCCCATCGTGGTTTGGAAGAGACGGATGGAGAGCTCCCGCACGGTGCCTGACTCCTGGGGGAGGAGGGGAGGAGGACCTCAGCCCCAAGCCCATGGCGTGCAAGGGGCTGACACGGAGATGGATGTCCCCAAACCAGTGGCAGGCAACCCCGTTCCAAAAGGGAGCGAGCTGCGGCATGCAGAAGGTCTGCTCAGGGGGGCTGGGGTCCCCGGGGCTGGGGTCCGGAGAGGGAGACCCTGCGGAGGGCTGGGGGATGCTGCCAGGGCAGGGTGCGCATTGGTGGGGCTCAGCACACCTGCTGCCCTCCTGCCACCACCGTCCCCACCGTGGAAGGGAGGCCGAGCTAGGGTGAGTCCATGCCGGGGGCTTGGGACGCAGCACGGAGCCACCGAGGGCAGCGATGGGGTCTGGGGGCTGTGGGGCCAAGCGTCCCCCTGCAGAGCACGGGGCTGCAGCGGGAGGCGTGAATGGAGGTGTCGGGTGAAGGGGGCATGGAGCTGTCCCCCAGCCTTACGTTGTTGAAGAGTGGCTGGAGCTTGCCAGCTAGTGCCAGGGCGGTGAGGCTGGGCACCTTCCCCTCCAGCAGCTGGATCATGTTGCTGAGCACGGACAGGGCCAGGGCGCTGGCATCGCTGTCAGCATCCTGCAGCTGCTCCATGATGTGTGGCAGCAGGACAAGGGTTCTCTTTGCCTGTGTGAGACACGCCACCTCCTTTTTGTAAAGCAGCGACCAATCGCAGGGGTGAAAACCCTCTCCGCCAACACTGGCCTCCCCGCTGGCTTCTCAGCAGGCAGCGTGGGTTATGAGGGCAAGGTCCCAGCAGACAGGGCTTACCGGCATGGCCATGGCAAGTCCAGGGCGCAGAGGGGGAGGACAGGCAGCGCTGGCTCCTTGCCAGCCCTCGGCTGCCTCCTTCTCCACCAGACCCCTTGGGCAGGCTGGTGGGCGACCAGCACTGCCTGCAAAGCTGCCCAAGCTGCCAGCAGCCCCCACCACAGCCACTGCGTTTCACCCTGGGGCTCAGCACCCCCCGCTCAGGCTCTGCAGACCCCACGCTCAGGCTGGTCGCTCTGCTGCCAGCATCCCTGCCCGGACATGCTGGCAGAGGGAGCCCGGTCCCCTTGGCACTGCTGCCTCTCTCCTTGCACGGCACAGCCGTGGGGCAGAGGGCCAGGGAGGCAGGACAGCTGGCTGCAGCCGGCACAGCTCCCGATGCCCAGAAAAGCCTAAGCCGCCGCACTACCCACTGCTCCAGCCTGGGCTGCTCTCCCGGCTGTCCCCTACTCACCGCGTCGGGCCTCTCGGTGAGCCTGAGGATGCCCCTGAGCACCAGGCTGGGCATCCCCAAGCATTGGCTCCGCAGATACATGGGGAAGATTTCCAGGGCACGGTCCAGCTCTTCACCGAGGTCGGTGCAGCCCAGCATCTGAAACACGTGCAGCGGAAGCTGGTGTGGTGCTGGCTCCAACCATCAGCTCAGGGCAAGGAGGCTGGGGCAAGACCAAACCCGGACGGAGGCGGCGGGGATTGCGGAGAGCCCCCGTGCCCCACACCACACCGCCCTGGTTGCTCGCCTGCTCCTCCATGGTACCAACCGGAGCCCACCCACCGCCCCAGCTCCCCCCCCAGCGGTGGGCATGGGCGAGCCGAGCGTTGGAGGCAGTTTGGAGCAGTGCCACCTCGAGGCTCACCTCGACGAGGAAGACCATGGCGATCATCTCCCAGGTGGGGTCCTCCACACTGAGGAGCTCTGCCAGATGGCAGAAGATGGTGGAGCGCAGGGGTCTTGGGGTCTTCATCATCTCCCTGGCAGGGGGAAGGAGGCACGGTCAGGCCTGAGACAGGCAGGCACATCTCTTTGGGGTTCGCACCAGTCTGGACATCACCAGTCTGCAGCACTTTCTCTGAGCAACGGGGACCCTGCTGCCATCAGCCCCAAGGGAGGGGGTGGCATGGGGTGCCCAGTCCCCGAGGAGCAGGGAGAAGGGGCTCTCACCTGGCCACAATCCGCACTCCCATGAGGTGGGTCTGGGCGCTGAGCAGGGTGTCCCAGCCACCCTGCGCCTCAATGGCCAGCACCTGGCTCTCAAAGCCCATGCTGCAGAGCAGCATTCTCATGGACTGCACCGCAGACCTGCTCAAGAAGAAATGCTCAGCTCCCACTGGGAGCCCTGGCTTGGCTCCAGGTGGCTGGCAAGGATGAGAGGGCAGGGATGCAGCACCTGATGGGAGTGAGCAGATCCTGTTGGTGCTCCTTCCAGAAGATGTGCACCTCCTGCAGCGTCAGCTCTGTGGTGAACGACACTTGGAAAAGCAGCACCAGGAAAAACTGGGGGAAAATCGCCTCTACCTGCTGCAGGCAGGTGGGCTGCAGGAGGATCTCGCCTATCGTCCTGGCTGCCTGCAGAAGACACCCAAACACCAAGATGTCCCTGCGCCCCTGGGGAGGTCAAGGCTTGGGGTGGGCAGGGAAGGGGAGCAGCGGCCCCGCACAGCTGAGAGCAGCCCCGGAGGTCAGCAACTCACAGCCAGGGAGCGGATGCGCGGGTGATCCTTAGGGGAGGTGGAGGTCTTGCGCAGTGACTGGTTCATCAGCATGCTGAGCAGCTCCTGCAGCACCTTCTTTGCAGCCTGGGGCTCGGACAGCATCGTCTTCCACATGGCCATGGCGACACTGCGGGAAACCAGGGCTCTGTCAGCGGGGACACCCCGGAGGATGGCTGGGCTGAAGTCCCTCAGGAGGGTCTTGGGGCCCCCCTCCCAGTGTGAGAGGAGCCCCAAAGAATAGTGGGCCCCGTACGGGGTGCACGTTGGGGAGCACTGCAGCAGGCTGGCCACCACTTCGCTGGGATGTTTGCCCATCAGCACCAGCAGGGCCCTGTCCAAGCTGTTGAGGGCTACCAGCGCCTTGATGGAGGGCAGGCTTCTGTAGATGGCCCACATGACGTTCAGCACCTGGAGGGCAGACATGGGTGGGAGTGGGGATGTCAGCAGGGCAAGCGTGGCCGTTTACCCAGCTCCCACTGGGAGGTGCTTCCGTTCCCGTTGCAGTACGCCGGCTTGAGACAGCATCAGTGCTGGCCAGGCGCAGAGCCGGGGGAGGAAAGGTCCCCCGCTGGGCTGGAGCATCGGCCATGCCACCCACGGGCTCCTCACCTGCCCTGCCTGGAAGGCAGGGTCTGCCACAAGGATGTCCACCATGTGGGCAGCCACACTGATGCTGTAGATGCTTGGGTCTCTGAAGCTCTCGATGGCCATGAGGATGATGTCTGCCTGGTCGGAGGGTCGGAGGTATTTCGTGAACATCTGTGAGATGAAGGAGAGGAGGGAAGATTTGTCACCCGGAGCGTCACCCAGAGCATCTCAGCTGTGGAGTGAGAGTGAGACGCAGAGTCAGGGTGCGCTGGGGAGGAGACCGACAGTGGGGGTCAGGGTCCCGTGGGGAACTGGAGCTCGCTGGGGGCCTTTGCCTAGCCCCTGCTCAGAAACAGCACGAGCTCCCATCATCCCCATGCATTGGGTATCCCTTCACTCATGGCGACCCCCCTGGCCAGGGGCCGAAGGCACTTCTTACCAAGAAGATTTCGCTGGCACAGCCGTTTTGTGAAAGCTGCCAGGGCTGCTTCACTTGCCAGGCCTCCTGCAGCTGCCCTGTGTCATGCAGCCAGGGCCACCTGCCTGGGGAGGAGCAAAACCAGGGTTCTCAGAGCGAGGGTGCAGAGCTGGAGGTGCAGTCTGAGAGCATCGGGCTGAAAAGTCACTGGCAAAGAAAGAGGGCACCCAGACAGGTCTGGGGAGCAGAAACCAGGGAGGGTCCAGGGCTACTGTGAGCAGGGGTGAGGGGAAATGGCTTTTCGGGCAGGCGGGTTGGATCAAGCTTTCTCTTGCTAAGGAGAGTGGCCCCTGGCTGCCCATGCCTCGGGGCACCCAGCCCGACACAGCTTCTCTTACTTCTCTGCTGCAGGACGAAGGTGTGCAGGTGATAGAGAGCTTCTGCAGCCTCGTGGCGGGTCCCCTGGTCCTTGCAGGTGCAGCAGAGGGTGAGGTGCCCCACCAGCTTCCCCAGCATCGCAAACCGATGTGTCTTGGAGCACTGATGTCTGACTGTGGCTTGTGCAAAGCAGGGGCAGAGCTGGGGGAAGAGAGGCAGCATGGGCACAAGGTGAGCCCCAGCTGCTCCCAGAGCAGCCAGGCAGCAGCCCAGAGCAGGGCAGCGCTGCCAGACGCAGGTTCCTGCCTGTGCCCGTGGCAGCCCTGCTCTGCCCTGGGAGAGAGCATGGACAGGACAGGGGCAGGGCAAAGACTCCTGCTCCTGACCTCCTGCTGACTGGGTGCCCAGCTTCCCCGGGAGGTGCTGGGGCTCAGGGCCACAGGGGCTGCCCAGGCCAGGAGCTCCGTACCTGCAGCAGGGGGCAGGTGGTGATGAACTTGGCTAGCCTGGCAATCCGTGCCATGGCCCTCTCCTGCACTGCTGCCAGCTGGGAGTTGGTGAAGGACAGCAGGAGCTGGGAGGAGAAAAGCTGCTGATGTGCCAGGGAGGTGGCATGGCACAGCCCAGCCCAGCCAGGCTTGCGCCGGGGCAGTGCCTGGGATGGGGCACGTGTCCTTCTTGCCCCTCGCGGCAACTTGCTGCGGCCAGGCAGGTCGCCGCATCACACTCCTGCTGCTGCGTCTGCTGCTTTCCACTCACTCCCACCTAAAAAAGTGCCTGCGCCCCCCACCTGAGGACCCCAAGGCTTTGGGATGACCACCTGCCTGGGGACCTGCAGTGCGGGCTCTGGGATATGGCCTGTGGTGAAGCTGGAAGGGGAAAGCCCCAGGGCTGGGCTCCCCTTGCCAGGCAGGCAGGTCCATCTGGGAGGGAGTGTTGGGCAGGATGGGCAGTGGGCAAGGCTGCAGGGGTGAGGCGGGCTGGGGCAGGAGGAGAAGGGTCTCTGGCAGCAGCCAGGAGGCAGCGGGCTGGGTGGGGGGCACGGCAGGGAAGGAGGGATGTTCCCTGCCCCCCTCCTTGCACCAGGCACTGGGCAGGGGGCACTGCTCAACCCGGGGGTCACTGCCCGTGGCGACCCTGTGCCAAGGCCCGACCTGCAAGATCTTCTGCAGCTCCAGGATGCCGAGAGGGCCGGCGCTGCGTACCAGTGCCTGCAGCATGCTGTCCATCGCAGCCAGGGTCTGTGAGGCGGACAGAGTCTTGGGGGCAGCCCTGGAAGCCTCGGGGTGGGGGGGGGATGTCTGTGGCCCTGCGGTGCCCAGGAAGGGGCCTCGGGGTGGGGGAGGTCCCTGTGTTTCACCCTGTGGCGTACCTGGGAGTAGAGGAAAGCCGTGGGTCCCTGGCTGTCCTGCGGAGGCAGGTGGAAGATGCTGCAGAAGCAGATTTGGAGGAGGCTGCTGCTCTTCTCCTGCAGAAGCAGCCCCGCTTGGCTGTGGGGACAGAGAATTGCTCTTCAGATCCAGCAAGGAGGAAGCAGACCCCGGGGTTGGAGACCTGGGCTGATCCCCACACTGCAGGGGACATCTCAACCCCCCCATGACGCTGACACTTGCCTTTGGGGGGAAAACCCTGTGGCACCCCCTGCCCTGCTGTCTGCCTCCCTCGTGGACCCAGGGCTGGGGAAGCCCCCGACCTGGGATTGCCCAGCACCGGGAAGGCCAAGCTGGGGGCTGGGGCAGCTACCTCATGGAGCTGATGGCCAGCATGGCTTGCTGCCGCACCGCAGTGTCCAGGTGGTCAGCGGGCTCCTCTTGCAGCAGCACCTGTGGAGCACAGCAGGGTGGGACGGATCGGGATGGGCAGTCTCCCTTGGCCAGCAAGAGCCTGCGGGGCTGGCAGAGCCCAGGTGCCCCCATCTTGGCACCCCCTCCCCACCCAGCACCCAGCGGTCCCAAGCCCTGTGGTGGGAAGGGCTGTGCCCATTACAGAGCCACAGGCTGGCCGAGAGACCTGCAAATGTCATCGGGTCCAAGCCTGGGCTCCAGCCGGGCCACCCAGGTGGCGTTGGAGCATCTACAAGGACGGAGACCCGGAGCAGTGCTCATCCACACCCCGCTGCCTGGCCGAGCCCTCTCCTGCCCCCAGGGCCATGCCACTGCACGCTGCCCCTGCCTCAGCCTAGCTGGCTGTCCCCTCACCTCAATGGTCTCCGCCACCTCCAGCTGGCAGAAGTAAAGCATGTCCCACATGGTGGAGTCCACTCTGGTAGTGCTGCAGATGGTGTGGACGGAGGCCAGAAACTGCAGCTTCTGGTCCTCTTGCTGCCAGCCGGGGAGGGGACAGATGGACAGACAGTGTCAGGGGGGAGAGAGAGAGCTGCGGGGTGGCCAGCACAGCCCCCAGCACCTTGTGAGCACGGGATGGGGTCAGAAAGATCGGCCAGGAGACAGGGGCGCCGCCTCGTAGAACTGGCCAAGGTTACCTTTGGTCTGCTCCGGAGGAAGGCTCGGATGATGCCCAGGGTATACGCTTCCTCCCTGGGCAGAGCCAAGGCAGAGTGGCATGAATCTGGCAGAGAGAGAGCAGGCAGGGCTGGGGGGCAGGCAGGGGGGAACACTCAAGCCCTCTGCCCAGCTCCCGGTGATGTCACCAGCCCTGGCTCAAGGCTGGGATGCTGGTGTCCCCTGTGTGCCCCAGGGGCAAAGGTGCGATGCTGGAGGGCCGCACGGGGAGGGGGCCCTGGCGTGCCCAGGTGAGGGACACGCTGGCACTGCGGGGCAGGGAGAGTCCCTGTCCCGGGATGCCATGAGAGGGCTGGCTCCCTGGCCACTGTGCCGTGGGAGCCCCGATGCCAGCCCGCCTGGGGGATGGGAGCCTGGGACAGGGCAGAGCAGGGTGGGCAGCCCCCTGCCTGCAGCGCCCACACACTCACCTGCCTGCAGCGGCTCAAGCTTACACATCTCACTGGGCTTTGGCCTGGAGCTGGGAGCTGGGGCAGCTCTGTCCTCCTCCTCCCAGGCCCGCCTAGGGTGGTCGGGGGGTCTCCCCGCCATCCTGCGGAAGGAAGGGAGGGAGGCAAGGGGTGAGAAGGACCCTGCGCCCCCTGGGGCTGCCCTGCCGGGGCAGTGGCGCAGAGGTGGCCGTGCTTGGGGGGGCTCCTTGCTCCCACCCTGACCCAACACCGACACTGTAGGGGCAGGGCTGGGTGACACAGGGTGTCACAAAGGGCCCCAACGTCACCCCCCCCAGGGGGGCACCCCCGAAGTGCCCCCGTTCCCCCCCTCCGCAGGAGCCCTCCTTGCCCCAGGGGGACGGGACTGACTCCCTCTTCCTCCTCCTCCTCCTCCTGCTGTGGGGCTGGCGTTCATCTCTGCCGGAGGCATCCCCCTTGTGGCAGGGACCCCTCTGTCCCCGTCCCCTCGCTCCCGGGGCCTGCTGCCACCCCCACCTGCGGCCGGGCTGAGCGGGGGCGCAGCCCCCAGCCCCTCAGGCACACCGAGGCTTTTCCTTCTTCCACACGAGGCCCAGGACGAGGCCCGCGGGGGTCGCTCCTCTCTCCCCAAAGCCGCGGGCACACAGGCAAGCCCGACGCCCTCCCGCAACTGCTGGGGATGTCGCGGTCCCCCGGTTACGGTTGCCATGGTGCGTGGCAGGGTTCCACCAGCCCCCGGTTGGCCGCGACGGGGGGGCGGGGGGAGGGCAGAACCCCCCCCCGCTCCCCTCGCCGGGGCCCACGGCCCCAGCCCGGCCGTACGAGGGCAAGCGGGGTCCCGGCCCCGGGCGCTGAGGGGCGGCGGTGCCCCGAGGTCGGTACGGGCGGGACGGGGCCGGGGGGAGAGGGAAGGGGAAAAGGGGAAGGGGAGAGGGGTGCGGTGATGGGTCAGTGCTGGGGTCAATGGTGGGGTCAGTGGTAAGTCAGTGATGGGTCAGTTTTGGGGTCAATGATGGGATCAGTGATGGGATCAAAGATGGGTCAATTTTGCGGTTCGTGATGGGTCAGTGATGGCTCAGTTTTGGGGTCAGTGATGGGGTCGATGGGGTCAGTGATGGGCCCAATGGGTCAGCTTTGGGGTCAGTGATGGGTCAGTTTTGGAGTCAATGATGGGGTCATTGATGGCTCAGTTATGAGGTCAGTGATGGGATCAATGATGGCTCAGTTTTGGGATCAGTGATGGGGTCAGTGATGGCTCAGTTTTGGGGTCCGTGATGGGGTCAGTGATGGGGTGGGTGCTGTGTGTTTGGGAGGTGCAGCCATGGGGTGGGGGCAGTGATCAGCTGGGTGCTGCTGTTCAGGTAGCTCTGTCCTCCTCCTCCCAGGCCCGCCTAGGGTGGTCGGGGGGTCTCCCCGCCATCCTGCGGAAGGAAGGGAGGGAGGCAAGGGGTGAGAAGGACCCTGCGCCCCCTGGGGCTGCCCTGCCGGGGCGGTGGGGCAGAGGTGGCCGTGCTTGGGGGGCTCCTCGCTCCCCCCCGTCCGGGAGCTGCTGGCAGCTGCCCAGAGAGCCAACGTGTCCTTCATGTGGGTGGCCAGTGATGGGTGGGGAGCCCTGGAGAGCGTGGTGGCTGGCAGTGAAGCAGTGGCGGAGGGAGCAATCACCATCGAGCTGGCAGCCTACCCCATTAAGGAGTTTGCTGCCTACTTCCGTAACCTCAACCCCTACAATAACAGCCGAAATCCCTGCTTTCGGGACTTTTGGGAGCAGAAGTTCAAGTGCAGCTTCCACACGCAGGACTGTAGCCGGTACTCCCTCAAGACAGGCAAGTTTGAGCCAGAGTCCAAGATCACGTTTGTGGTCAATGCGGTCTATGCCATGGCCCGCTCTCTCCACAACATGCACCAGGCGCTGTGCCCCAACGCCACCAAGCTCTGCGACGCCGTGAAAGCCGTCAATGGCAAGAGGTTCTACAAGGACTTTATGCTCAGTGTTAATTTTGATGGTGAGTCCAGAGATGGAGACAAGGGTTGGCTGCCTAACTGGAAAGGGATGGGTGGAGGGACGGGGAGGAGGAAGGAGACCCGTATTTGACCCAAAGCCCTCCGGTTCCTCCATCCTGCCCACACCTGGGGACCCGTGTGCTATGGGCTGTGGTTGTCCCAAGATGCCAACAGCTCACCATCACCCTTGGGAGGCAATCTAGGCCTTCTGTCCCCAGTGTGGAGAAGCTGGTGACCAACTCCATCCTGCTAGAGCTGGGTGGGACCGGCCCCACAGGGGCCCCTCCGGGAACGTCAGGCCTTGGAGACCTCACTTGGAAGCGCCATGATTTATTCACATTTCAGGGATTAAAGTGGAGGGAGAACCTTGATCAGGGACCTACATAGTTGGGGATGAATTAGAAGTGTGGCTGTGCTCTGTGACTTGGGCTGAGCCCAGCTACCCAGGTGTCACTGAGAGCCATGGAGGCTGAAAAATCCCGCTCTGTCCCTGCAGAGCTGGCTGGGGCTGCCGAGCATTTAGGCATGTGGGGAGATGATAGTTCTCAACCATTGCTTTCCTGCTCCTAATGTGTGCATAGGCAGCAATTATGAGAGTGAAGGCAGGGAACAGGTTGGACATTTGCCTGTGACCATGGTGGGATGTGACCCTTTGAAGGGGCCCTGCCTCCACGCCGGGAGCGAGCACTCTCCTGCCCCATGGCAGTCACCATCTCCCTTTCTTCTCCCTCCAGCTCCGTTCAGGCCAGCAGGCACCAAGAGTGTCGTTCGATTTGACCGCTACGGTGATGGCATCGGGCGCTACAACATCTTCAGCTATCACCACATGGACGGGCGGTATCGGTATCAGAAGGTGGGCTACTGGGCTGAGGGGCTCATCCTCAACAGCAGCCTCATCCCCTGGGCTGAGACCTCCATCCCCGTGTCCCAGTGCAGCGACCCCTGCAAGAAGAATGAGAGAAAGAGCATGCAGCCCGGAGACATATGCTGCTGGATCTGCATCCCCTGCCAGCCCTACGAGTACTTGCTGGATGAGTTCACCTGCATGGACTGCGGTCTCGGTTACTGGCCCAATGAGACCCTGAATGGCTGCTACGAGTTGCCCCAAGAGTGTATCCGCTGGAAAGACGCCTGGGCCATTGGTCCCGTCACTATCTCTTGCCTGGGTTTTATCTCCACCCTCTTTGTTTCTGGAGTCTTCGTGAAGAACAATGATGACACCCCCATCGTGAAGGCCTCAGGCCGGGAGCTCTGCTACATTCTCCTGACCGGGGTCCTCACGTGCTACAGCATGACCTTCATCTTCATCGCAAAGCCTTCCACCGAGGTGTGCACGCTCCGGCGTCTGGGGCTGGGCACGTCCTTCGCCGTCTGCTATTCGGCCCTCTTGACCAAGACAAATCGCATCGCCAGGATCTTCAGCGGGGTGAAGGAGGGGGTCCAGCGCCCCCGGTTCATAAGCCCCACGTCACAGGTGGTCATCTGCATGGCCCTTATCTCTTGCCAGCTGATCATCGTCATCATCTGGCTGCTGGTGGAGACCCCTGGCACAGGCAAGGAGACGGAGCCTGACAAGAGGTACATCGTCACCCTCAAGTGCAACAACTGCGATTCCAACATGCTCGTTTCGCTCACCTACAATGTCCTCTTGATGGTCCTCTGCACGGTCTATGCCTTCAAGACACGGAAATGCCCCGAAAACTCTAAAAGGGCTTGATCGGAGCGGTCCTGGTGACTTGGGCCCCGCAGGGTTTGTGGCTAGGAGATGCGTGGGCCTGGGCAAGGGTCTTCGGCCATGGACCTGGTGATGGTCACCTCTGCATTGGGGCGTTCGTTACCGGGTGAAGTGTGGCTGAGGGGGTAACGAGTCCTGGGGGGGGTGCTGCTGCCGGACCCCAGCCTGCCCCTGACTGCTGCCTTCCTGGCCAGGCTCGGCCTCGCAGTACGTGCCCACAGTGCGCAACGGCCGTGAGGTGGTGGACTCCATGACGTCGTCCTTGTGAAGGACGGGGAGGCCAGGTCGTGGTGCTGCTGCTCCTGCCTGCGGCTGCACTGCACCCCGGCTCCCTCCCCAGGGAGAGCAGCGCCCGCGGCACCGCCCGCTCAGGGGCCAGAGGCAGCCGGGAGGCTCGGCCCCCGCCCCAGCACGAGCTACACGTCCCACGCGCTGGGTCATGGTACGTTGTCACCCTTCCTTTGCACTGAGCCACGTTACACATCCCTTGTCCCCTGCCCTGAGCCCTGGTGCACTACCCCCTGTCCCTGCACCCAGCCATGGTGAACATCCCCAGTCCTTTGCACTGAGCCGTGGTGCACGACCCTGTTGTCACCTGCACCGAGCCATGGTGCGTGTCCCCCCGTCTCTTGCACTGAGCCGTGGTGCACATCCCCTGCGTCACCTGCACTGAGCCGTTCTGCACATTCCCCCATCCCCTGCGCTGAGCCCTGGTACGTGTCCCCCTGTCCCTTGCACCAAGCCACGGTCCGTCCACGTCCCCGTCCCTTGCACTGAGCTGAGGTGCACATCATCCCCTCCATTCCCTGCCCCGAGCCACGGTGAACGTGCCCCCCGTCCCTTGCACTGAGCCGCAGTGCACAGACCCCGGCCCTTGAACTGCACTGTGGTACACGTTCCCCACCCCTGCACCAGCTGTGGTGCAAGCCCCTTGCCCCAAGCCGCCGTGCACAACCCGACTCCCTCTTGCTGAGCCACACCAAGTCACGCCCCGCTTGCGCCGAGCCACGCCGAGCCCTGCCCCAGCACCCACTGCCCTCGCCCTATCGCCCACCCCGATTTCCTGGTGTGGGGCCTTTCATGTCCCCCTTGTGCCAAGCCGTGTCCCACGTCCCCCCTCCCTGGGCCAGCAGAGACACCCCCCCCCAGGCCCTTTGCACATTTTCACCTTTTCCTCCTCGTTTTCGGCCCCGGGAAAGCCGCCGAGCGCTGCCAGGCTGGGCCCAAGCCCCCTCCGTCCCCCCGCTCGCTGTGCATAGTGCTTCTCACCCCTTCGTGGGAGACAGGGCAGAGGAGCGGGGCTCAATGCCCGCTGCCCCCCCGGCCCCTGCAGAGCCCGGGGGGTCCGGCGGGGGCTGAGGGCAAGTAACAGGACCCAGGTATTTGAGCCCAACCAAGTTTTTAAGAGTAGATTTTTTCCGTGAGCAAGAGCGTGATTTTTTTTTTTTTTTAATTTATGTAAATAAAGTGGTCTTGGTTTTGTTTGTTTTTGTTTTTTAAATGGACTCTGCCACAGCTCCTGTCCATCCGAACCTGAGGGAAGGGGGCAGACCCTCGCAGAGGGCAGAGCCACAGCACGATATGGGGGCCAGCAGGGGTGGGGGGGCCACGCGACACCCCCCACTCGTGCCCTGCCGGCCCCAGGAGGGTGGTCACATGAAGGACGTGGGACGCAGCTCCGGCGGCTCCGGGGCCAGGGGGCTAGGAGCTGTCGGGGGCTTCGGGGCTGGGGGCTGCAGCCCTCCGCTTCAGGGGGATGATGCAGATGCTGTTTTTGGCTTCTTTGACTCTCCACCACCGGCCGAGCCTATAGATGAGAGAGATGGGGGTCACCCTCGGCCGGGCCGCAGCGGAGAGGGGGCTGCCCCTGGGCAGTGGCAGGGAGTGGGGACGGTACCGGTGCTCCTGTCCAAGGCCGGCCACCAGGAAGTCGCCGCCTGCGGAGAACTTGAGGCTGTTGACAAAACCCACCTGGAGGGGACAGGGCAGGGTGAGGGGCTCCCGCAGTCTCCTCCTGCCGCCCAGGGAGGGGAGCCCCCACCAAGAGACGCCCCCAGCCCAGCTCCAGCATCCCCAACCTCCCCATCCGTACCAAGGGGATGTCGCAGAGGGGCTCCAGCTTCCGAAATCCCTCACCACACTTCCAGAGCTTCACGCTGGCACTGTGGGAGCCTGGGGCAGAGAGAGGAGACTCCTGCTATGCATCCTGACCCAGGGAAGGGAGCAGGACAGCCCCCCCAAACCCCTGCTCCAAAGCGGCTGCCACACACCTGTAGCCAGGAGGTCACTGTTGCGCAGAGCGGCCACTGCGGAGATCCAGTACGGCTGCTGCAGGCCCTGGGAGTCCTGCATGCTGTGCGCCTGTCGGGCCAGCGCCAGTGGCTTCTTCTTCGTCAGCCCCCACAGGGCTACGGACCTGCCAGGGCGGGGAGGGGTGAGGGGGCTGCGGGGGGCACCGCCTGCCCACCCCGGGCACCAGCCAGCCCCGCGCTCACCCGTCATCAGCGCCCGACACCATGTGCTCCTCGTTGATCAGCTGGATACAGTCGATGGAGCCCCTACGGAGAGAACAGGCAACTACCAGCAGTTCCGAGCGTGCTTTGGGATTCCATTTAGGAAGCAAGGGCTCACCAGGGCGTCAGTGTCCCCAGAGCGCCAGCAGGCTCCTGGTGACACTTGGCACCCTCACACCGCTGCCCCAGCTGGACCCGCCTGCCCGCAGGCCCCTCTCCTGCCCCAGACCTACTGGTGCCCGTAAAACACAAGCTGTGACTCCTCGGGGATCTTCCAGAGCCGCACGGTGCCGTCCCGTCCCCCCGCCGTCACACAGCAGTCCCGGCTCAGGCTGTCCAGCCCTGTGATGACGTCCTGGTGCCCGAAACTGGAGGGAGAGGTGGCAAAGAGCTGCGGCGGGCACGGCCCTCCGCCACAGCGCCTGCCCCCGGCGAGGGGGGTCAGCGGGGTGTCCCCTCCCACGTCTTACAGGGTCTCCATGTATGCATTCTCCGCCACGTTCCAGACCTTGACGCAGCGGTCACGGGAGGCGCTGTACAGCTGGTACGTGTCTTTCCGGAAGGACAGGCCCTGCGGATGGACAGACAGATGTCCGTCTGGGGGGGCAGCGGTGAGGGGCACCAGGGAGGATGGCGCTGCCTGGCCCCACAGGCGTCACAGCTGATGCCCCTGACTCACCGAGACGGCATTGCGGTGCCCGGTGAAGATGTGCAGGCGCTTGCAGCTGGCTGCATCCCAGATCACGATCATCTTGTTCCTGTCTCCCGTAGCCTGGCAGAACACAGGGGATACCCGAGACCTACTCCTCGGGGACCTGCGGCCCGTGCCAGCCTCTGCTCCCACCCCATGTGCTTTGGGGGGTCCCAGGGACCCATTCTTGACTCCGGTGGAGGCAGGGGCTGCTTTAACCCAGCAAAGTATACCTGGGCATGAGATACGGCTCCCCAGGACCCCGGGAGGAGATGCACTCCCCACCACCACCTCTCCGCCCCACATGGCAGCGCCAGCATCCCTCTCCCGTACCAGGTACTTGCCATCCGATGAGATGGCCATGCAGAGGACATGCGACGCGTGCCCCATGTGCCGCTCCCCAGTGCCCTTCTTCCCCCCAGGCACAACGCAGAGCCTCTTCCCGCTCTCCACCTCCCCTACGGGAAAGGCACCACCGTCACCCCCTGGGAGCCTCCCACCGCTCCGGAAAGCATCAGTGAGCCTCCCACAGAGCCCAAAACGATGCATGTGCACATCCCCAGAGGGGCCAGGGGCCAAGCCACCTCCACAGGCACCCACGGTCCTGCTGCTGCAGGGTCCCCGCAGGGTTCAGGCTGGGGGAACAGCCCGTCGTGGCCCCAGGGGAACACTTGCATTTGATGAGGGAGCCGTCCTTGGAAGCAGAAAAGATGAACCTGTCATCCGGAGAGATGACCAGGCAGGTGATGGGCAGCTGGTGCGCCCGCAGCATGCGGATGCTGGCTGGATCCAGAGGCTGCACCTGCAGGGAGAGCGGGATGTGAGCTGGGCTGCCCCCGTCCCTTCCCCAGGCTTGGGAGCACCCGAGCACAGCACCCTTCCTTCTCCAGGGCGCCAGCAGCCGGCACGCCGGGCGGGAGAAGGGCTGTGGTCCCATAGCTGGCATGGCAAGTCGGGGTACCAGCTGTGGCCATGCCTGAGTGTCCCCAAAGCCGGCACTTACAGTCCGGCAGCCCCCCAGCACTGGGCACTTACGTCTTTGGCGATGAGGCGCTGCAGCCGGCCCTTCGGCTCGAGCTGGGGAAGAAGCAGGAGGCTCAGCGGAGGCAGCCCCAGCCCCGCGGGAGGGGGACAGAGCCCGCCGGCGCCACCGGGACCAAGGGGACGCGCCCCGCTCCCTGCTCACCACGTCCTCCTTCAGCCGGTCACCGATGAGATCTGCGGGCGTCTCTTCCTCCTCTGCCGCCGCCCGCTCCTCCTCTGCGGTGGACACGGGGCATGAGGGCCAGGCTCAGCACCGGGGGCTGCCTGCCTCTCTGCCCCGCCGGGGCACTGGCGCCAGGGGCCAGGTGGGGCTCACCGTACTGGCGGAGCTGCTCCAGGTACAGCTTGGCCATGCGCAGCTTCTTCTCCTGCGGCATCTCCTCTACCTCCTCCTCCGCCGCCGCCCCAACAACGGGCTGCGGGGACAGGCGTGAGCACCGCCACCGGCACCCCCACCGGTACCGCCATCCCCCCCGGCGCAGCCCTTACCTCTCCGGCTTGGAGTCGCTGGACACCTCCTCGCCGCCACCCGCGGCCTCCCCTCGGCGCCCGGGACCTGCGGGAAGGGGACAGGCGCGGCAACACCCGCCGGAGCGACCCCGCCGGGGCAGTGCCTCTCGCCCCCCTCCCTCTCCCCGGCCCGGCCCTCACCGCCGCCCACGGCCGCCGCCGCCCCGGCACCCCCCACTCACCGAGACGGTGTGGCGGTGATGGCGTACCCAAATCATCATCAGCTTGTTCTGCCCCTCAGGGCCTCTGGTCCCATCGCACATCCTTTGGGGGGTCCCAGGGACCCGTCCTTGGCTGTGCCGCGGCCGTGGCTCTGCCTGGGGCGGGTGCCGGGGGGCCTGTCCCGGCGATGCTCTCAAGAGCTAAAATCTGCTCTTGTGCTGAAACTTCATTTTGCGCTGCCCTTCCTGCTGGGGACGCCGCTGGAGCCAGAGCATCGGTGGCTTTGTAGCTCCCGGGCTCGGCCACGTCAGCCCAAGGCAGCGCAGGCTCCTCCGATGGTGGGAGGCAGAAAAAGTGATTTACCCCAGTGTGGCCCGGGGGAGGGAAGGCTTCAGCTTCAACTTCGGCTTCGGCTTCGGCTTCGGCTCTGGCTTGGGCTTCTCCTCCCCTCTGTTTCGCCGCCCAGCAGAGAAGCTGGTGCTTTGTGGCAAAGACGGAGCGCGTGGGCAGGTCTTGCCCTGGACCGCTGGAAGGAGCGGCTGTCCTGCTGCTGTCCGGAGGATGCCGGCTCCTCGGGGGCTGAGGGCTCTTCTTTCCTGTTAGACGCTGGAAGAGCAGATACCCCGGCCTGCAGAGCGTCCTAGGGCTGGGGCTGCTGCTTTGTCTCTGCCCAAGCAGAGTCCTCGCTGGGGGCCGAGTGCCACCTCATCCACGCCCTCGGCAGCTGTAAGCTCAGCTGTTGTAGGTTAAACCCCGACTTCAGCCTTCCGCATTGCAGGATGAGGTCCGTCTGAGTCGCCAGGGAGGAGGCCATGGGGCTGGCATCTTTCTTTGCGCCCTGAAGGACTGCAGGCGCAAAGCAGCAGAGGTGAGGTGACAGCCCTCTGTCCCCTCCAGGCAGGGCACGTTGCAGCCCGTGATTCGCAGGGCCAGGAGGGAGCCAGGGGGCAAGTGGCTCGGCTGGAGGCTGCTGGTCAGGAATAGCCCCCTCCAGAAACAGCCCCCCTCCCCACAGACCCGCTGGGAGCAGAGTCCCCCTCGCCCAGGGTGGGGGAGCTCCGTGCTGGGGTCCTGCCTCCTCCCCGCTGCCCTCACTCACCCTCTCTGATGTACGCCATCTCCTCACGCATATCCGCCTGCCGTCCCATGAGCCCTGGGGGGACACAGCATGTCAGGGACCCTGCTGCCTGTCAGGAACCCCGCTTGCCCATCGGGGACCCCGCCACCCAGCCCGCCTGGCTGCACAGCTCCCCGGGGAGGGCTGACCCCGGGGTGCAGCATCGGGGAGAGGACGGATGGGCCTGTTTCCAGCCCCACCTGCGCAGGCAGGGGTGAGAGGGGGTGAAGGGGTGCCCCACAGGTCCTGCCCCGGGACACGGGGACCCTGAGAGAGGAAGGGACCCCGGAGCTCATGGCTCACCGATGAACCTGACAGCCTCCTGCCGCAGGGGCTCCTGCGGGCTCCGCAGGTAAGGCTGGCTCTGGCGCAGGTAGTCCTTGGCCTTCCTCCTCTTCCTGGCCAGCTGGAGAGAGGAGAAGGGCGCAGGCTTGGCATAGAGCTGCCCCCCAGTTGGCCCGTCCCCCCACCCAGGGCTACCCTCCTTCCCCCCAGCACCACATTCCCAGCTTCCTGCCATGTGGCATCGGGGTTCAGAGGGAGCAGAGGGCTCCCCAGGGATGCTGGGGTGCCATCCTGGTGGCAGGGTCCCCTTTGGGACCCCAGGGGAGAGGACAGCAGGGAGCAGAGCCTGCTCCGGGAGGCTCCGTGCTGCTAGAGGGGCACAGCCCTCTGTCCCCCGCACTGGGCATGGGGCAGGGTTCGTCCAGGTCGGATCCCGGGGGCACTGGGGCTGCGCTTACCAGGCACTCGCTCATCCTCCATGCCTGCGCGATCTCGGCCAGCTGCGCCAGCTGCCTCCACTTCAGGAACTGGCCAGCGCTGCGGAGGGCTTCAAGGGAGGCCTGGTGAGCAGCAGAGAGATGCCACCACCGCCAGTCGGGTCACAGGACCCTGTGTCCCCCCTCTTGGCAGGGCTCAGAGCCTATCCCTGCCCATGCAGGAAAGACACAGCAGCGGGGGACTGATGCTGCCACCAGGTTCAGCACCCCAGGGTGCTGAAGATAAGTGCAGCCACCCTCTCTGGCTGGAAGCCTGTTGGGGCTTCAAGCTTTTGGCCCCAGGATGCTGCGGAGCCATAACCCAGTCTCTGAGGCTGCAGGGACCGATGCCAGGGGCTGGTGGAGGGAGCTGGGTGGGAAAGGGACCCACCTCCCCATCCATCCAGGTAGCAGGAGGAAAAAGACAGCAGTGGGCAGGGAGGTGGGCCCTGCCTGGTCCTAGGCACTCAGCAAGCTAAAGCTCATGGTGACACACATTTGAAGGGTCCAGTGCCCTGCCCAAAGGACCGGTCAGGTTGGGATCCCACCTTAGCCACACTCTTGTCCTGGTCGTGCAGGTGAAAGAGCAGCGGCAGTACGCTGTCCCACACCTCCTTCTTCATCCTCTTCTTTTCGGCACCCACCACGAGCCCCATCGTGGTTTGGAAGAGACGGATGGAGAGCTCCCGCACGGTGCCTGACTCCTGGGGGAGGAGGGGAGGAGGACCTCAGCCCCAAGCCCATGGCGTGCAAGGGGCTGACATGGAGATGGATGTCCCCAAACCAGTGGCAGGCAACCCCGTTCCAAAAGGGAGCGAGCTGCGGCATGCAGAAGGTCTGCTCAGGGGGGCTGGGGTCCCCGGGGCTGGGGTCCGGAGAGGGAGACCCTGCGGAGGGCTGGGGGATGCTGCCAGGGCAGGGTGCGCATTGGTGGGGCTCAGCACACCTGCTGCCCTCCTGCCACCACCGTCCCCACCGCGGCAGGGAGGCCGAGCCGGGGTGAGTCCATGCCAGGGGCTTGGGACGCAGCACGGAGTGACCGAGGGCAGCGATGGGGTCTGGGGGCTGTGGGGCCAAGCGTCCCCCTGCAGAGCACGGGGCTGCAGTGGGAGGCGTGAAGGGAGGTGTCGGGTGAAGGGGGCATGGAGCTGTCCCCCAGCCTTACGTTGTTGAAGAGCGGCTGGAGCTTGCCAGCTAGTGCCAGGGCGGTGAGGCTGGGCATCTTCCCCTCCAGCAGCTGGAGCACGTTGCTGAGCACGGACAGGGCCAGGGCGCTGGCATCGCTGTCAGCATCCTGCAGCTGCTCCATGATGTGCGGCAGCAGGACAAGGGTTCTCTTTGCCTGTGTGAGACATGCCACCTCCTTTTTGTAAAGCAGCGACCAATCGCAGGGGTGAAAACCCTCTCCGCCAACACTGGCCTCCCCGCTGGCTTCTCAGCAGGCAGCGTGGGTTATGAGGGCAAGGTCCCAGCAGACAGGGCTTACTGGCATGGCCATGGCAAGACCAGGGCGCAGAGGGGGAGGACAGGCAGCGCTGGCTCCTTGCCAGCCCTCGGCTGCCTCCTTCTCCACCAGACCCCTTGGGCAGGCTGGTGGGCGACCAGCACTGCCTGCAAAGCTGCCCAAGCTGCCAGCAGCCCCCACCACAGCCACTGCGTTTCACCCTGGGGCTCAGCACCCCCCACTCAGGCTCTGCAGACCCCACGCTCAGGCTGGTCGCTCTGCTGCCAGCATCCCTGCCCGGACATGCTGGCAGAGGGAGCCCGGTCCCCTTGGCACTGCTGCCTCTCTCCTTGCACGGCACAGCCATGGGGCAGAGGGCCAGGGAGGCAGGACAGCTGGCTGCAGCCGGCACAGCTCCCGATGCCCAGAAAAGCCTAAGCTGCCGCATTACCCACTGCTCCAGCCTGGGCTGCTCTCCCGGCTGTCCCCTACTCACCGCGTCGGGCCTCTCGGTGAGCCTGAGGATGCCCCTGAGCACCAGGCTGGGCATCCCCAAGCATTGGCTCCGCAGATACATGGGGAAGATTTCCAGGGCACGGTCCAGCTCTTCACCGAGGTCGGTGCAGCCCAGCATCTGAAACACGTGCAGCGGAAGCTGGTGTGGTGCTGGCTCCAACCATCAGCTCAGGGCAAGGAGGCTGGGGCAAGACCAAACCCGGACGGAGGCGGCAGGGATTGCGGAGAGCCCCCGTGCCCCACACCACGCCGCCCTGGTTGCTCGCCTGCTCCTCCATGGTACCAACCGGAGCCCACCCACCGCCCCAGCTCCCCCCCCAGCGGTGGGCATGGGCGAGCCGAGCGTTGGAGGCAGTTTGGAGCAGTGCCACCTCGAGGCTCACCTCGACGAGGAAGACCATGGCGATCATCTCCCAGGTGGGGTCCTCCACACTGAGGAGCTCTGCCAGATGGCAGAAGATGGTGGAGCGCAGGGGTCTTGGGGTCTTCATCATCTCCCTGGCAGGGGGAAGGAGGCACGGTCAGGCCTGAGCCAGGCAGGCACATCTCTTTGGGGTTCGCACCAGTCTGGACATCACCAGTCTGCAGCACTTTCTCTGAGCAACGGGGACCCTGCTGCCATCAGCCCCAAGGGAGGGGGTGGCATGGGGTGCCCAGTCCCCGAGGAGCAGGGAGAAGGGGCTCTCACCTGGCCACAATCCGCACTCCCATGAGGTGGGTCTGGGCGCTGAGCAGGGTGTCCCAGCCACCCTGTGCCTCAATGGCCAGCACCTGGCTCTCAAAGCCCATGCTGCAGAGCAGCATTCTCATGGACTGCACCGCAGACCTGCTCAAGAAGAAATGCTCAGCTCCCACTGGGAGCCCTGGCTTGGCTCCAGGTGGCTGGCAAGGATGAGAGGGCAGGGATGCAGCACCTGATGGGAGTGAGCAGATCCTGTTGGTGCTCCTTCCAGAAGATGTGCACCTCCTGCAGCGTCAGCTCTGTGGTGAACGACACTTGGAAAAGCAGCACCAGGAAAAACTGGGGGAAAATCGCCTCTACCTGCTGCAGGCAGGTGGGCTGCAGGAGGATCTCGCCTATCGTCCTGGCTGCCTGCAGAAGACACCCAAACACCAAGATGTCCCTGCGCCCCTGGGGAGGTCAAGGCTTGAGGTGGGCAGGGAAGGGGAGCAGCGGCCCCGCACAGCTGAGAGCAGCCCCGGAGGTCAGCAACTCACAGCCAGGGAGCGGATGCGCGGGTGATCCTTAGGGGAGGTGGAGGTCTTGCGCAGCGACTGGTTCATCAGCATGCTGAGCAGCTCCTGCAGCACCTTCTTTGCAGCCTGGGGCTCGGACAGCATCGTCTTCCACATGGCCATGGCGACACTGCGGGAAACCAGGGCTCTGTCAGCGGGGACACCCCGGAGGATGGCTGGGCTGAAGTCCCTCAGGAGGGTCTTGGGGCCCCCCTCCCAGTGTGAGAGGAGCCCCAAAGAATAGTGGGCCCCGTACGGGGTGCACGTTGGGGAGCACTGCAGCAGGCTGGCCACCACTTCGCTGGGATGTTTGCCCATCAGCACCAGCAGGGCCCTGTCCAAGCTGTTGAGGGCTACCAGCGCCTTGATGGAGGGCAGGCTTCTGTAGATGGCCCACATGACGTTCAGCACCTGGAGGGCAGACATGGGTGGGAGTGGGGATGTCAGCAGGGCAAGCGTGGCCGTTTACCCAGCTCCCACTGGGAGGTGCTTCCGTTCCCGTTGCAGTATGCCGGCTTGAGACAGCATCAGTGCTGGCCAGGCGCAGAGCCGGGGGAGGAAAGGTCCCCCGCTGGGCTGGAGCATCGGCCATGCCACCCACGGGCTCCTCACCTGCCCTGCCTGGAAGGCAGGGTCTGCCACAAGGATGTCCACCATGTGGGCAGCCACACTGATGCTGTAGATGCTTGGGTCTCTGAAGCTCTCGATGGCCATGAGGATGATGTCTGCCTGGTCGGAGGGTCGGAGGTATTTCGTGAACATCTGTGAGATGAAGGAGAGGAGGGAAGATTTGTCACCCAGAGTGTTACCCAGAGCATCTCAGCTGTGCAGCGAGAGTGAGACGCAGAGTCAGGGTGCGCTGGGGAGGAGACCGACAGTGGGGGTCAGGGTCCCGTGGGGAACTGGAGCTCGCTGGGGGCCTTTGCCTAGCCCCTGCTCAGAAACAGCACGAGCTCCCATCATCCCCATGCATTGGGTATCCCTTCACTCATGCCGACCCCCCTGGTCAGGGGCCGAAGGCACTTCTTACCAAGAAGATTTCGCTGGCACAGCCGTTTTGTGAAAGCTGCCAGGGCTGCTTCACTTGCCAGGCCTCCTGCAGCTGCCCTGTGTCATGCAGCCAGGGCCACCTGCCTGGGGAGGAGCAAAACCAGGGTTCTCAGAGCGAGGGTGCAGAGCTGGAGGTGCAGTCTGAGAGCATCGGGCTGAAAAGTCACTGGCAAAGAAAGAGGGCACCCAGACAGGTCTGGGGAGCAGAAACCAGGGAGGGTCCAGGGCTACTGTGAGCAGGGGTGAGGGGAAATGGCTTTTCGGGCAGGCGGGTTGGATCAAGCTTTCTCTTGCCAAGGAGAGCGGCCCCTGGCTGCCCATGCCTCGGGGCACCCAGCCCGACACAGCTTCTCTTACTTCTCTGCTGCAGGACGAAGGTGTGCAGGTGATAGAGAGCTTCTGCAGCCTCGTGGCGGGTCCCCTGGTCCTTGCAGGTGCAGCAGAGGGTGAGGTGCCCCACCAGCTTCCCCAGCATCGCAAACCGATGTGTCTTGGAGCACTGATGTCTGACTGTGGCTTGTGCAAAGCAGGGGCAGAGCTGGGGGAAGAGAGGCAGCATGGGCACAAGGTGAGCCCCAGCTGCTCCCAGAGCAGCCAGGCAGCAGCCCAGAGCAGGGCAGCGCTGCCAGACGCAGGTTCCTGCCTGTGCCCGTGGCAGCCCTGCTCTGCCCTGGGAGAGAGCATGGACAGGACAGGGGCAGGGCAAAGACTCCTGCTCCTGACCTCCTGCTGACTGGGTGCCCAGCTTCCCCGGGAGGTGCTGGGGCTCAGGGCCACAGGGGCTGCCCAGGCCAGGAGCTCCGTACCTGCAGCAGGGGGCAGGTGGTGATGAACTCGGCTAGCCTGGCAATCCGTGCCATGGCCCTCTCCTGCACTGCTGCCAGCTGGGAGTTGGTGAAGGACAGCAGGAGCTGGGAGGAGAAAAGCTGCTGATGTGCCAGGGAGGTGGCATGGCACAGCCCAGCCCAGCCAGGCTTGCGCCGGGGCAGTGCCCGGGATGGGGCACGTGTCCTTCTTGCCCCTCGCGGCAACTTGCTGCGGCCAGGCAGGTCGCCGCATCGCACTCCTGCTGCTGCGTCTGCTGCTTTCCACTCACTCCCACCTAAAGAAGTGCCTGCGCCCCCACCCAAGGACCCCAAGGCTTTGGGATGACCACCTGCCTGGGGACCTGCAGTGCGGGCTCTGGGATATGGCCTGTGGTGAAGCTGGAAGGGGAAAGCCCCAGGGCTGGGCTCCCCTTGCCAGGCAGGCAGGTCCACCTGGGAGGGAGTGTTGGGCAGGATGGGCAGTGGGCAAGGCTGCAGGGGTGAGGCGGGCTGGGGCAGGAGGAGAAGGGTCTCTGGCAGCAGCCAGGAGGCAGCGGGCTGGGTGGGGGGCACGGCAGGGAAGGAGGGATGTTCCCTGCCCCCCTCCTTGCACCAGGCACTGGGCAGGGGGCACTGCTCAACCCGGGGGTCACTGCCCGTGGCGACCCTGTGCCAAGGCCCGACCTGCAAGATCTTCTGCAGCTCCAGGATGCCGAGAGGGCCGGCGCTGCGTACCAGTGCCTGCAGCATGCTGTCCATCGCAGCCAGGGTCTGTGAGGCGGACAGAGTCTTGGGGGCAGCCCTGGAAGCCTCGGGGTGGGGGGGGGGATGTCTGTGGCCCTGCGGTGCCCAGGAAGGGGCCTCGGGGTGGGGGAGGTCCCTGTGTTTCACCCTGTGGCGTACCTGGGAGTAGAGGAAAGCCGTGGGTCCCTGGCTGTCCTGCGGAGGCAGGTAGAAGATGCTGCAGAAGCAGATTTGGAGGAGGCTGCTGCTCTTCTCCTGCAGAAGCAGCCCCGCTTGGCTGTGGGGACAGAGAATTGCTCTTCAGATCCAGCAAGGAGGAAGCAGACCCCGGGGTTGGAGACCTGGGCTGATCCCCACACTGCAGGGGACATCTCAACCCCCCCATGACACTGACACTCGCCTTTGGGGGGAAAACCCTGTGGCACCCCCTGCCCTGCTGTCTGCCTCCCTCGTGGACCCAGGGCTGGGGAAGCCCCCGACCTGGGATTGCCCAGCACCAGGAAGGCCAAGCTGGGGGCTGGGGCAGCTACCTCATGGAGCTGATGGCCAGCATGGCTTGCTGCCGCACCGCAGTGTCCAGGTGGTCAGCGGGCTCCTCTTGCAGCAGCACCTGTGGAGCACAGCAGGGTGGGACGGATCGGGATGGGCAGTCTCCCTTGGCCAGCAAGAGCCTGCGGGGCTGGCAGAGCCCAGGTGCCCCCATCTTGGCACCCCCTCCCCACCCAGCACCCAGCGGTCCCAAGCCCTGTGGTGGGAAGGGCTGT
This sequence comes from Platalea leucorodia, assembly GCF_965183815.1. Lineage (NCBI taxonomy): Eukaryota > Metazoa > Chordata > Aves > Pelecaniformes > Threskiornithidae > Platalea > Platalea leucorodia. The sequence goes on from NC_138831.1 coordinate 17,379,870, forward strand.
GCCCATTACAGAGCCACAGGCTGGCCGAGAGACCTGCAAATGTCATCGGGTCCAAGCCTGGGCTCCAGCCGGGCCACCCAGGTGGCGTTGGAGCATCTACAAGGACGGAGACCCGGAGCAGTGCTCATCCACACCCCGCTGCCTGGCCGAGCCCTCTCCTGCCCCCAGGGCCATGCCACTGCACGCTGCCCCTGCCTCAGCCTGGCTGGCTGTCCCCTCACCTCAATGGTCTCCGCCACCTCCAGCTGGCAGAAGTAAAGCATGTCCCACATGGTGGAGTCCACTCTGGTAGTGCTGCAGATGGTGTGGACGGAGGCCAGAAACTGCAGCTTCTGGTCCTCTTGCTGCCAGCCGGGGAGGGGACAGATGGACAGACAGTGTCAGGGGGGAGAGAGAGAGCTGCGGGGTGGCCAGCACAGCCCCCAGCACCTTGTGAGCACGGGATGGGGTCAGAAAGATCGGCCAGGAGACAGGGGCGCCGCCTCGTAGAACTGGCCAAGGTTACCTTTGGTCTGCTCCGGAGGAAGGCTCGGATGATGCCCAGGGTAGAGTGGCATGAATCTGGCAGAGAGAGAGCAGGCAGGGCTGGGGGGCAGGCAGGGGGGAACACTCGAGCCAGCTCGTGATGTCACCAGCCCTGGCTCAAGGCTGGGATGCTGGTGTCCCCTGTGTGCCCCAGGGGCAAAGGTGCGATGCTGGAGGGCCGCACGGGGAGGGGGCCCTGGCTTGCCCAGGTGAGGGACACGCTGGCACTGCGGGGCAGGGAGAGTCCCTGTCCTGGGATGCCATGAGAGGGCTGGCTCCCTGGCCACTGTGCCGTGGGAGCCCCGATGCCAGCCCGCCTGGGGGATGGGAGCCTGGGACAGGGCAGAGCAGGGTGGGCAGCCCCCTGCCTGCAGCGCCCACACACTCACCTGCCTGCAGCGGCTCAACCTTACACATCTCACTGGGCTTTGGCCTGGAGCTGGGAGCTGGGGCAGCTCTGTCCTCCTCGGCCCGCCTAGGGTGGTCGGGGGGTCTCCCCGCCATCCTGCGGAAGGGAGGGAGGGAGGCAAGGGGTGAGAAGGACCCTGCGCCCCCTGGGGCTGCCCTGCCGGGGCAGTGGCGCAGAGGTGGCCGTGCTTGGGAGGCTCCTTGCTCCCACCCTGACCCAACACCGACACTGTAGGGGCAGGGCTGGGTGACACAGGGTGTCACAAAGGGCCCCAACGTCACCCCCCCCAGGGGGGCACCCCCGAAGTGCCCCCGTTCCCCCCCTCCGCAGGAGCCCTCCTTGCCCCAGGGGGACGGGACTGACTCCCTCTTCCTCCTCCTCCTCCTCCTGCTGTGGGGCTGGCGTTCATCTCTGCCGGAGGCATCCCCCTTGTGGCAGGGACCCCTCTGTCCCCGTCCCCTCGCTCCCGGGGCCTGCTGCCACCCCCACCTGCGGCCGGGCTGAGCGGGGGCGCAGCCCCCAGCCCCTCAGGCACACCGAGGCTTTTCCTTCTTCCACACGAGGCCCGGGACGAGGCCCGCGGGGGTCGCTCCTCTCTCCCCAAAGCCGCGGGCACACAGGCAAGCCCGACGCCCTCCCGCAACTGCTGGGGATGTCGCGGTCCCCCGGTTACGGTTGCCATGGTGCGTGGCAGGGTTCCACCAGCCCCCGGTTGGCCGCGACGGGGGGGGGGGCGGGGGGAGGGCAGAACCCCCCCGCTCCCCTCGCCGGGGCCCACGGCCCCAGCCCGGCCGTACGAGGGCAAGCGGGGTCCCGGCCCCGGGAGCTGAGGGGCGGCGGTGCCCCGAGGTCGGGACGGGCGGGACGGGGCCGGGGGGAGAGGGAAGGGGAAAAGGGGAAGGGGAGAGGGGTGCGGTGATGGGTCAGTGCTGGGGTCAATGGTGGGGTCAGTGGTAAGTCAGTGATGGGTCAGTTTTGGGGTCAATGATGGGATCAGTGATGGGGTCAAAGATGGGTCAATTTTGCGGTTCGTGATGGGTCAGTGATGGCTCAGTTTTGGGGTCAGTGATGGGGTCGATGGGGTCAGTGATGGGCCCAATGGGTCAGCTTTGGGGTCAGTGATGGGTCAGTTTTGGAGTCAATGATGGGGTCATTGATGGCTCAGTTATGAGGTCAGTGATGGGATCAATGATGGCTCAGTTTTGGGATCAGTGATGGGGTCAGTGATGGCTCAGTTTTGGGGTCCGTGATGGGGTCAGTGATGGGGTGGGTGCTGTGTGTTTGGGAGGTGCAGCCATGGGGTGGGGGCAGTGATCAGCTGGGTGCTGCTGTTCAGGTAGCTCTGTCCTCCTCCTCCCAGGCCCGCCTAGGGTGGTCGGGGGGTCTCCCCGCCATCCTGCGGAAGGAAGGGAGGGAGGCAAGGGGTGAGAAGGACCCTGCGCCCCCTGGGGCTGCCCTGCCGGGGCGGTGGGGCAGAGGTGGCCGTGCTTGGGGGGCTCCTCGCTCCCCCCCGTCCGGGAGCTGCTGGCAGCTGCCCAGAGAGCCAACGTGTCCTTCATGTGGGTGGCCAGTGATGGGTGGGGAGCCCTGGAGAGCGTGGTGGCTGGCAGTGAAGCAGTGGCGGAGGGAGCAATCACCATCGAGCTGGCAGCCTACCCCATTAAGGAGTTTGCTGCCTACTTCCGTAACCTCAACCCCTACAATAACAGCCGAAATCCCTGCTTTCGGGACTTTTGGGAGCAGAAGTTCAAGTGCAGCTTCCACACGCAGGACTGTAGCCGGTACTCCCTCAAGACAGGCAAGTTTGAGCCAGAGTCCAAGATCACGTTTGTGGTCAATGCGGTCTATGCCATGGCCCGCTCTCTCCACAACATGCACCAGGCGCTGTGCCCCAACGCCACCAAGCTCTGCGACGCCGTGAAAGCCGTCAATGGCAAGAGGTTCTACAAGGACTTTATGCTCAATGTTAATTTTGATGGTGAGTCCAGAGATGGAGACAAGGGTTGGCTGCCTAACTGGAAAGGGATGGGTGGAGGGACGGGGAGGAGGAAGGAGACCCGTATTTGACCCAAAGCCCTCCGGTTCCTCCAGCCTGCCCACACCTGGGGACCCGTGTGCTATGGGCTGTGGTTGTCCCAAGATGCCAACAGCTCACCATCACCCTTGGGAGGCAATCTAGGCCTTCTGTCCCCAGTGTGGAGAAGCTGGTGACCAACTCCATCCTGCTAGAGCTGGGTGGGACCGGCCCCACAGGGGCCCCTCCGGGAACGTCAGGCCTTGGAGACCTCACTTGGAAGCGCCATGATTTATTCACATTTCAGGGATTAAAGTGGAGGGAGAACCTTGATCAGGGACCTACATAGTTGGGGATGAATTAGAAGTGTGTCTGTGCTCTGTGGCTTGGGCTGAGCCCAGCTACCCAGGTGTCACTGAGAGCCATGGAGGCTGAAAAATCCCGCTCTGTCCCTGCAGAGCTGGCTGGGGCTGCCGAGCATTTAGGCATGTGGGGAGATGATAGTTCTCAACCATTGCTTTCCTGCTCCTAATGTGTGCATAGGCAGCAATTATGAGAGTGAAGGCAGGGAACAGGTTGGACATTTGCCTGTGACCATGGTGGGATGTGACCCTTTGAAGGGGCCCTGCCTCCACGCCGGGAGCGAGCACTCTCCTGCCCCATGGCAGTCACCATCTCCCTTTCTTCTCCCTCCAGCTCCGTTCAGGCCAGCAGGCACCAAGAGTGTCGTTCGATTTGACCGCTACGGTGATGGCATCGGGCGCTACAACATCTTCAGCTATCACCACATGGACGGGCGGTATCGGTATCAGAAGGTGGGCTACTGGGCTGAGGGGCTCATCCTCAACAGCAGCCTCATCCCCTGGGCTGAGACCTCCATCCCCGTGTCCCAGTGCAGCGACCCCTGCAAGAAGAATGAGAGAAAGAGCATGCAGCCCGGAGACATATGCCGCTGGATCTGCATCCCCTGCCAGCCCTACGAGTACTTGCTGGATGAGTTCACCTGCATGGACTGCGGTCTCGGTTACTGGCCCAATGAGACCCTGAATGGCTGCTACGAGTTGCCCCAAGAGTGTATCCGCTGGAAAGACGCCTGGGCCATTGGTCCCGTCACTATCTCTTGCCTGGGTTTTATCTCCACCCTCTTTGTTTCTGGAGTCTTCGTGAAGAACAATGATGACACCCCCATCGTGAAGGCCTCAGGCCGGGAGCTCTGCTACATTCTCCTGACCGGGGTCCTCACATGCTACAGCATGACCTTCATCTTCATCGCAAAGCCTTCCACCGAAGTGTGCACGCTCCGGCGTCTGGGGCTGGGCACGTCCTTCGCCGTCTGCTATTCGGCCCTCTTGACCAAGACGAATCGCATCGCCAGGATCTTCAGCGGGGTGAAGGAGGGGGTCCAGCGCCCCCGGTTCATAAGCCCCACGTCACAGGTGGTCATCTGCATGGCCCTTATCTCTTGCCAGCTGATCATCGTCATCATCTGGCTGCTGGTGGAGACCCCCGGCACAGGCAAGGAGACGGAGCCTGACAAGAGGTACATCGTCACCCTCAAGTGCAACAACCGCGATTCCAACATGCTCGTTTCGCTCACCTACAATGTCCTCTTGATGGTCCTCTGCACGGTCTATGCCTTCAAGACACGGAAATGCCCTGAAAACTCTAAAAGGGCTTGATCGGAGCGATCCTGGTGACTTGGGCCCCGCAGGGTTTGTGGCTAGGAGATGCGTGGGCCTGGGCAAGGGTCTTCGGCCATGGACCTGGTGATGGTCACCTCTGCATTGGGGCGTTCGTTACCGGGTGAAGTGTGGCTGAGGGGGTAACGAGTCCTGGGGAGAAGGACTGCCCTTGGCAGACTGTTTGCTAGGGTGAGGATGGGAAATGCCCCTGAGACCTCCAGAGACCCCCTCTGACCTGACTGCAGAGGAGTGATTGCCACCCTTCAGCCCCAGCGCATGAATGCCAACCCCAGGGCCCGCCTGGTCCCTGGGAAGCCGAGCAGTGCAGGGGATGGAGGAGCGTGGGGTGCACCCTGCACCACCTCAACCCCCCAGCAAGGTGCCCTGCCAGCTCTGGAGGACTGTGTGGGGTGGCTGCGGTCGGGGGCTTCTGGAGAGGACCTGTATCCCCTGGTGGGAGCAGGCACTGGGATGAGGGGTGTTGGTGAGGCTGGGTGGGGTGCTGCTCAGGGTGCGCCCCCCTTGCAGGAGCAGCGTGTCCCCATCAGGGCAGTGCCCATCCTCTGCCCATGGGTCTCCAGCAGGTCCACCCTGACGGAGGGACCCGGTGCAGGGTGGGATGTGCCTGCGGGGTGCAGGCAGCAGCCTCTGCCCGGTGGGAGGTGGCTGGTGCCACAGCGAGGGCTTCATCCTGCCCCACTCGGGGCAGAGGGCTGGCGGCAGCAGCACCTGATGCCCACCGCTGTCTCCAGGTCCAGACCACCACCATGTGCATCTCAGTGAGCCTCAGCGGCACCGTGGTCCTTGGCTGCCTCTTCACCCCCAAGCTCCACATCATACTCTTCCAACCCCAGAAGAACGTGGCCAGCCACCGCGTGGGCACCGCTCGGTTCAGCGTGGCAGCCGCCAGCTTTAGCCGGTTCCACGGTGAGTGCAGGGGGGCTGGGGAAGGGCTGGGGGGCAGCACCCCCTTCCTGGCAGGGAGCTGGGGGCAGCCCAGCACGGGCCCCTGAAGGAAACAGGGGTGCAGGGTAGGGCACAGCTGGGAACAGGGCAATAGAGGCTGCTGTGTCCCCTATGGCTCAGCCTTGGCTCTGTCCCAATCCCCCATCTCCCCCTGCCTCACGTGGCTGTGAGCCCCAAGGCTGCAGCATGGTCTGCTGGGGGGGACCACTCCCGGGGGCCTGTCCTCACCCTGGGGGGACACGGCCACCCTGGGCACCCTCCACCCCAGCCCCGGGGGATGCAGCTGCCCCCGGCCCCTGTCACCAACCCAGGGGGGACACAGCTGCCCTGGGCACCCTCGACCCCAGCCCTGGGGGACGGAGCACCCTGGGCACCCATCGCCCACCCCAGTGGGATGCCGTGGGGGGGGTGCTGCTGCCGGACCCCAGCCTGCCCCTGACTGCTGCCTTCCTGGCCAGGCTCGGCCTCGCAGTACGTGCCCACAGTGCGCAACGGCCGTGAGGTGGTGGACTCCACGACGTCGTCCTTGTGAAGGACGGGGAGGCCAGGTCGTGGTGCTGCTGCTCCTGCCTGCGGCTGCACTGCACCCCGGCTCCCTCCCCAGGGAGAGCAGCGCCCGCGGCACCGCCCGCTCAGGGGCCAGAGGCAGCCGGGAGGCTCGGCCCCCGCCCCAGCACGAGCTACACGTCCCACGCGCTGGGTCATGGTACGTTGTCACCCTTCCTTTGCACTGAGCCACGTTACACATCCCTTGTCCCCTGCCCTGAGCCCTGGTGCACTACCCCCTGTCCCTGCACCCAGCCATGGTGAACATCCCCAGTCCTTTGCACTGAGCCGTGGTGCACGACCCTGTTGTCACCTGCACCGAGCCATGGTGCGTGTCCCCCCGTCTCTTGCACTGAGCCGTGGTGCACGTCCCCTGCGTCACCTGCACTGAGCCGTTCTGCACATTCCCCCATCCCCTGCGCTGAGCCCTGGTACGTGTCCCCCTGTCCCTTGCACCAAGCCACGGTCCGTCCACGTCCCCGTCCCTTGCACTGAGCTGAGGTGCACATCATCCCCTCCATTCCCTGCCCCGAGCCACGGTGAACGTGCCCCCCGTCCCTTGCACTGAGCTGCAGTGCACAGACCCCGGCCCTTGAACTGCACTGTGGTACACGTTCCCCACCCCTGCACCAGCTGTGGTGCAAGCCCCTTGCCCCAAGCCGCCGTGCACAACCCGACTCCCTCTTGCTGAGCCACACCAAGTCACGCCCCGCTTGCGCCGAGCCACGCCGAGCCCTGCCCCAGCACCCACTGCCCTCGCCCTATCGCCCACCCCGATTTCCTGGTGTGGGGCCTTTCATGTCCCCCTTGTGCCAAGCCGTGTCCCACGTCCCCCCTCCCTGGGCCAGCAGAGACACCCCCCCCCAGGCCCTTTGCACATTTTCACCTTTTCCTCCTCGTTTTCGGCCCCGGGAAAGCCGCCGAGCGCTGCCAGGCTGGGCCCAAGCCCCCTCCATCCCCCCGCTCGCTGTGCATAGTGCTTCTCACCCCTTCGTGGGAGACAGGGCAGAGGAGCGGGGCTCAATGCCCGCTGCCCCCCCGGCCCCTGCAGAGCCCGGGGGGTCCGGCGGGGGCTGAGGGCAAGTAACAGGACCCAGGTATTTGAGCCCAACCAAGTTTTTAAGAGTAGATTTTTTCCGTGAGCAAGAGCGTGATTTTTTTTTTTTTTTAATTTATGTGAATAAAGTGGTCTTGGTTTTGTTTGTTTGGTTTTTTTTTTTTTTTTTTTTAAATGGACTCTGCCACAGCTCCTGTCCATCCGAACCTGAGGGAAGGGGGCAGACCCTCGCAGAGGGCAGAGCCACAGCACGATATGGGGGCCAGCAGGGGTGGGGGGGCCACGCGACACCCCCCACTCGTGCCCTGCCGGCCCCAGGAGGGTGGTCACATGAAGGACGTGGGACGCAGCTCCGGCGGCTCCGGGGCCAGGGGGCTAGGAGCTGTCGGGGGCTTCGGGGCTGGGGGCTGCAGCCCTCCGCTTCAGGGGGATGATGCAGATGCTGTTTTTGGCTTCTTTGACTCTCCACCACCGGCCGAGCCTATAGATGAGAGAGATGGGGGTCACCCTCGGCCGGGCCGCAGCGGAGAGGGGGCTGCCCCTGGGCAGTGGCAGGGAGTGGGGACGGTACCGGTGCTCCTGTCCAAGGCCGGCCACCAGGAAGTCGCCGCCTGCGGAGAACTTGAGGCTGTTGACAAAACCCACCTGGAGGGGACAGGGCAGGGTGAGGGGCTCCCGCAGTCTCCTCCTGCCGCCCAGGGAGGGGAGCCCCCACCAAGAGACGCCCCCAGCCCAGCTCCAGCATCCCCAACCTCCCCATCCGTACCAAGGGGATGTCGCAGAGGGGCTCCAGCTTCCGAAATCCCTCACCACACTTCCAGAGCTTCACGCTGGCACTGTGGGAGCCTGGGGCAGAGAGAGGAGACTCCTGCTATGCATCCTGACCCAGGGAAGGGAGCAGGACAGCCCCCCCAAACCCCTGCTCCAAAGCGGCTGCCACACACCTGTAGCCAGGAGGTCACTGTTGCGCAGAGCGGCCACTGCGGAGATCCAGTACGGCTGCTGCAGGCCCTGGGAGTCCTGCATGCCGTGCGCCTGCCGGGCCAGCGCCAGTGGCTTCTTCTTCGTCAGCCCCCACAGGGCTACGGACCTGCCAGGGCGGGGAGGGGTGAGGGGGCTGCGGGGGGCACCGCCTGCCCACCCCGGGCACCAGCCAGCCCCGCGCTCACCCGTCATCAGCGCCCGACACCATGTGCTCCTCGTTGATCAGCTGGATACAGTCGATGGAGCCCCTACGGAGAGAACAGGCAACTACCAGCAGTTCCGAGCGTGCTTTGGGATTCCATTTAGGAAGCAAGGGCTCACCAGGGCGTCAGTGTCCCCAGAGCGCCAGCAGGCTCCTGGTGACACTTAGCACCCTCACACCGCTGCCCCAGCTGGACCCGCCTGCCCGCAGGCCCCTCTCCTGCCCCAGACCTACTGGTGCCCGTAAAACACAAGCTGTGACTCCTCGGGGATCTTCCAGAGCCGCACGGTGCCGTCCCGTCCCCCCGCCGTCACACAGCAGTCCCGGCTCAGGCTGTCCACCCCTGTGATGACCTGATGACGTCCTGGTGCCCGAAACTGGAGGGAGAGGTGGCAAAGAGCTGCGGCGGGCACAGCCACAGCTGTACAGCTGGTACGTGTCTTTCCAGAAGGACAGGCCCTGCGGATGGACAGACAGATGTCCGTCTGGGGGGGCAGCGGTGAGGGGCACCAGGGAGGATGGCGCTGCCTGGCCCCACAGGCATCACAGCTGATGCCCCTGACTCACCGAGACGGCATTGCGGTGCCCGGTGAAGATGTGCAGGCGCTTGCAGCTGGCTGCATCCCAGATCACGATCAGCTTGTTCCTGTCTCCCGTAGCCTGGCAGAACACAGGGGATACCCGAGACCTACTCCTCGGGGACCTGCGGCCCGTGCCAGCCTCTGCTCCCACCCCATGTGCTTTGGGGGTTCCTAGGGACCCATTCTTGACTCCGGTGGAGGCAGGGGCTGCTTTAACCCAGCAAAGTATACCTGGGCATGAGATACGGCTCCCCAGGACCCCGGGAGGAGATGCACTCCCCACCACCACCTCTCCGCCCCACATGGCAGCGCCAGCATCCCTCTCCCGTACCAGGTACTTGCCATCCGATGAGATGGCCATGCAGAGGACATGCGACGCGTGCCGCTCCCCAGTGCCCTTCTTCCCCCCAGGCACAACGCAGAGCCTCTTCCCGCTCTCCACCTCCCCTACGGGAAAGGCACCACCGTCACCCCCTGGGAGCCTCCCACCACTCCGGAAAGCATCAGTGAGCCTCCCACAGAGCCCAAAACGATGCATGTGCACATCCCCAGAGGGGCCAGGGGCCAAGCCACCTCCACAGGCACCCACGGTCCTGCTGCTGCAGGGTCCCCGCAGGGTTCGGGCTGGGGGAACAGCCCGTCGTGGCCCCAGGGGAACACTTGCATTTGATGAGGGAGCCGTCCTTGGAAGCAGAAAAGATGAACCTGTCATCCGGAGAGATGACCAGGCAGGTGATGGGCAGCTGGTGCGCCCGCAGCATGCGGATGCTGGCTGGATCCAGAGGCTACACCTGCAGGGAGAGCGGGATGTGAGCTGGGCTGCCCCCGTCCCTTCCCCAGGCTTGGGAGCACCCGAGCACAGCACCCTTCCTTCTCCAGGGCGCCAGCAGCCGGCACGCCGGGCGGGAGAAGGGCTGTGGTCCCATAGCTGGCATGGCAAGTCGGGGTACCAGCTGTGGCCATGCCTGAGTGTCCCCAAAGCCGGCACTTACAGTCCGGCAGCCCCCCAGCACTGGGCACTTACGTCTTTGGCGATGAGGCGCTGCAGCCGGCCCTTCGGCTCGAGCTGGGGAAGAAGCAGGAGGCTCAGCGGAGGCAGCCCCAGCCCCGCGGGAGGGGGACAGAGCCCGCCGGCGCCACCGGGACCAAGGGGACGCGCCCCGCTCCCTGCTCACCACGTCCTCCTTCAGCCGGTCACCGATGAGATCTGCGGGCGTCTCTTCCTCCTCTGCCGCCGCCCGCTCCTCCTCTGCGGTGGACACGGGGCATGAGGGCCAGGCTCAGCACCGGGGGCTGCCTGCCTCTCTGCCCCGCCGGGGCACCGGCGCCAGGGGCCAGGTGGGGCTCACCGTACTGGCGGAGCTGCTCCAGGTACAGCTTGGCCATGCGCAGCTTCTTCTCCTGCGGCATCTCCTCTACCTCCTCCTCCGCCGCCGCCCCAACAACGGGCTGCGGGGACAGGCGTGAGCACCGCCACCGGCACCCCCACCGGTACCGCCATCCCCCCCGGCGCAGCCCTTACCTCTCCGGCTCAGAGTCGCTGGACACCTCCTCGTCGACGGGCCGGCCGGCCGCCGCCCGCGGCCTCCCCTCAGCGCCCGGGACCTGCGGGAAGGGGACAGGCGCGGCAACACCCGCCGGAGCGACCCCGCCGGGGCAGTGCCTCTCGCCCCCCTCCCTCTCCCCGGCCCGGCCCTCACCGCCACCCGTGGCCGCCGCTGCCCCGGCACCCCCCACTCACCGAGACGGTGTGGCGGTGATGGCGTACCCAAATCATCATCAGCTTGTTCTGCCCCTCAGGGCCTCTGGTCCCATCGCACGTCCTTTGGGGGGTCCCAGGGACCCGTCCTTGGCTGTGCCAGGGCCGTGGCTCTGCCCGGGGCGGGTGCCGGGGGGCCTGTCCCAGCGATGCTCTCAAGAGCTAAAATCTGCTCTTGTGCTGAAACTTCATTTTGCGCTGCCCTTCCTGCTGGGGATGCCGCTGGAGCCAGAGCATCGGTGGCTTTGTAGCTCCCGGGCTCGGCCACGTCAGCCCAAGGCAGCGCAGGCTCCTCCGATGGTGGGAGGCAGAAAATGTGATTTACCCCAGCGTGGCCCGGGGGAGGGAAGGCTTCAGCTTCAACTTCAGCTTTGGCTTCAGCTCTGGCTTGGGCTTCTCCTCCCCTCTGTTTCACCGCCCAGCAGAGAAGCTGGTGCTTTGTGGCAAAGACGAAGCGCGTGGGCAGGTCTTGCCCTGGACCGCTGGAAGGAGCGGCTGTCCTGCTGCTCTCCGGAGGACGCCGGCTCCTCGGGGGCTGAGGGCTCTTCTTTCCTGTTAGATGTTGGGAAGAGGAGATACCCCGGCCTGCAGAGCATCCTAGGGCTGGGGCTGCTGCTTCGTCTCTGCCCAAGCAGAGTCCTCGCTGGGGGCCGAGTGCCACCTCATCCACGCCCTCGGCAGCTGTAAGCTCAGCTGTTGTAGGTTAAACCCCGACTTCAGCCTTCCGCATTGCAGGATGAGGTCCGTCTGAATCGCCAGGGAGGAGACCATGGGGCTGGCATCTTTCTTTGCGCCCTGAAGGACTGCAGGCGCAAAGCAGCAGAGGTGAGGTGACAGCCCTCTGTCCCCTCCAGGCAGGGCACGTTGCAGCCCGTGATTCGCAGGGCCAGGAGGGAGCCAGGGGGCAAGTGGCTCGGCTGGAGGCTGCTGGTCAGGAATAGCCCCCTCCAGAAACAGCCCCCTCCCCACAGACCCGCTGGGAGCAGAGTCCCCCTCGCCCAGGGTGGGGGAGCTCCGTGCTGGGGTCCTGCCTCCTCCCCGCTGCCCTCACTCACCCTCTCTGATGTACGCCATCTCCTCACGCATATCCGCCTGCCGTCCCATGAGCCCTGGGGGGACGCAGCATGTCAGGGACCCTGCTGCCTGTCAGGAACCCCGCTTGCCCATCGGGGACCCCGCCACCCAGCCCGCCTGGCTGCACAGCTCCCCGGGGAGGGCTGACCCCGGGGTGCAGCATCGGGGAGAGGACGGATGGGCCTGTTTCCAGCCCCACCTGCGCAGGCAGGGGTGAGAGGGGGTGAAGGGGTGCCCCACAGGTCCTGCCCCGGGACACAGGGACCCTGAGAGAGGAAGGGACCCCGGAGCTCATGGCTCACCGATGAACCTGACAGCCTCCTGCCGCAGGGGCTCCTGCGGGCTCCGCAGGTAAGGCTGGCTCTGGCGCAGGTAGTCCTTGGCCTTCCTCCTCTTCCTGGCCAGCTGGAGAGAGGAGAAGGGCGCAGGCTTGGCATAGAGCTGCCCCCCAGTTGTCCCATCCCCCCACCCAGGGCTACCCTCCTTCCCCCCAGCACGACATTCCCAGCTTCCTGCCATGTGGCATCGGGGTTCAGAGGGAGCAGAGGGCTCCCCAGGGATGCTGGGGTGCCATCCTGGTGGCAGGGTCCCCTTTGGGACCCCAGGGGAGAGGACAGCAGGGAGCAGAGCCTGCTCCGGGAGGCTCCGTGCTGCTAGAGGGGCACAGCCCTCTGTCCCCCGCACTGGGCATGGGGCAGGGTTCGTCCAGGTCGGATCCCGGGGGCACTGGGGCTGCGCTTACCAGGCACTCGCTCATCCTCCATGCCTGCGCGATCTCGGCCAGCTGCGCCAGCTGCCTCCACTTCAGGAACTGGCCAGCGCTGCGGAGGGCTTCAAGGGAGGCCTGGTGAGCAGCAGAGAGATGCCACCACCACCACTCGGGTCACAGGACCCTGTGTCCCCCCTCTTGGCAGGGCTCGGAGCCTGTCCCTGCCCGTGCAGGGAAGACACAGCAGCGGGGGACTGATGCTGCCACCAGGTTCAGCACCCCAGGGTGCTGAAGATAAGTGCAGCCACCCTCTCTGGCTGGAAGCCTATTGGGGCTTCAAGCTTTTGGCCCCAGGATGCTGCGGAGCCATAACCCAGTCTCTGAGGCTGCAGGGACCGACGCCAGGGGCAAGTTAAACCTCATGGTGACACACATTTGAAGGGTCCAGTGTCAGCATTGCCCTGCCCAAAGGACCGGTCAGGTTGGGATCCCACCTTAGCCACACTCTTGTCCAGGTCGTGCAGGTGAAAGAGCAGCGGCAGTACGCTGTCCCACACCTCCTTCTTCATCCTCTTCTTTTCGGCACCCACCACGAGCCCCATCGTGGTTTGGAAGAGACGGATGGAGAGCTCCCGCACGGTGCCTGACTCCTGGGGGAGGAGGGGAGGAGGACCTCAGCCCCAAGCCCATGGCGTGCAAGGGGCTGACATGGAGATGGATGTCCCCAAACCAGTGGCAGGCAACCCCGTTCCAAAAGGGAGCGAGCTGCGGCATGCAGAAGGTCTGCTCAGGGGGGCTGGGGTCCCCGGGGCTGGGGTCCGGAGAGGGAGACCCTGCGGAGGGCTGGGGGATGCTGCCAGGGCAGGGTGCGCATTGGTGGGGCTCAGCACACCTGCTGCCCTCCTGCCACCACCGTCCCCACCGCGGCAGGGAGGCCGAGCTAGGGTGAGTCCATGCTGGGGGCTTGGGACGCAGCACGGAGCCACCGAGGGCAGCGATGGGGTCTGGGGGCTGTGGGGCCAAGCGTCCCCCTGCAGAGGACGGGGCTGCAGCGGGAGGCGTGAATGGAGGTGTCGGGTGAAGGGGGCATGGAGCTGTCCCCCAGCCTTACGTTGTTGAAGAGTGGCTGGAGCTTGCCAGCTAGTGCCAGGGCGGTGAGGCTGGGCACCTTCCCCTCCAGCAGCTGGATCATGTTGCTGAGCACGGACAGGGCCAGGGCGCTGGCATCGCTGTCAGCATCCTGCAGCTGCTCCATGATGTGTGGCAGCAGGACAAGGGTTCTCTTTGCCTGTGTGAGACACGCCACCTCCTTTTTGTAAAGCAGCGACCAATCGCAGGGGTGAAAACCCTCTCCGCCAACACTGGCCTCCCCGCTGGCTTCTCAGCAGGCAGCGTGGGTTATGAGGGCAAGGTCCCAGCAGACAGGGCTTACCGGCATGGCCATGGCAAGTCCAGGGCGCAGAGGGGGAGGACAGGCAGCGCTGGCTCCTTGCCAGCCCTCGGCTGCCTCCTTCTCCACCAGACCCCTTGGGCAGGCTGGTGGGCGACCAGCACTGCCTGCAAAGCTGCCCAAGCTGCCAGCAGCCCCCACCACAGCCACTGCGTTTCACCCTGGGGCTCAGCACCCCCCGCTCAGGCTCTGCAGACCCCACGCTCAGGCTGGTCGCTCTGCTGCCAGCATCCCTGCCTGGACATGCTGGCAGAGGGAGCCCGGTCCCCTTGGCACTGCTGCCTCTCTCCTTGCACGGCACAGCCGTGGGGCAGAGGGCCAGGGAGGCAGGACAGCTGGCTGCAGCCGGCACAGCTCCCGATGCCCAGAAAAGCCTAAGCCGCCGCACTACCCACTGCTCCAGCCTGGGCTGCTCTCCCGGCTGTCCCCTACTCACCGCGTCGGGCCTCTCGGTGAGCCTGAGGATGCCCCTGAGCACCAGGCTGGGCATCCCCAAGCATTGGCTCCGCAGATACATGGGGAAGATTTCCAGGGCACGGTCCAGCTCTTCACCGAGGTCGGTGCAGCCCAGCATCTGAAACACGTGCAGCGGAAGCTGGTGTGGTGCTGGCTCCAACCATCAGCTCAGGGCAAGGAGGCTGGGGCAAGACCAAACCCGGACGGAGGCGGCGGGGATTGCGGAGAGCCCCCGTGCCCCACACCACACCGCCCTGGTTGCTCGCCTGCTCCTCCATGGTACCAACCGGAGCCCACCCACCGCCCCAGCTCCCCCCACAGCGGTGGGCATGGGCGAGCCGAGCGTTGGAGGCAGTTTGGAGCAGTGCCACCTCGAGGCTCACCTCGACGAGGAAGACCATGGCGATCATCTCCCAGGTGGGGTCCTCCACACTGAGGAGCTCTGCCAGATGGCAGAAGATGGTGGAGCGCAGGGGTCTTGGGGTCTTCATCATCTCCCTGGCAGGGGGAAGGAGGCACGGTCAGGCCTGAGACAGGCAGGCACATCTCTTTGGGGTTCGCACCAGTCTGGACATCACCACTCTGCAGCACTTTCTCTGAGCAACGGGGACCCTGCTGCCATCAGCCCCAAGGGAGGGGGTGGCATGGGGTGCCCAGTCCCCGAGGAGCAGGGAGAAGGGGCTCTCACCTGGCCACAATCCGCACTCCCATGAGGTGGGTCTGGGCGCTGAGCAGGGTGTCCCAGCCACCCTGCGCCTCAATGGCCAGCACCTGGCTCTCAAAGCCCATGCTGCAGAGCAGCATTCTCATGGACTGCACCGCAGACCTGCTCAAGAAGAAATGCTCAGCTCCCACTGGGAGCCCTGGCTTGGCTCCAGGTGGCTGGCAAGGATGAGAGGGCAGGGATGCAGCACCTGATGGGAGTGAGCAGATCCTGTTGGTGCTCCTTCCAGAAGATGTGCACCTCCTGCAGCGTCAGCTCTGTGGTGAACGACACTTGGAAAAGCAGCACCAGGAAAAACTGGGGGAAAATCGCCTCTACCTGCTGCAGGCAGGTGGGCTGCAGGAGGATCTCGCCTATCGTCCTGGCTGCCTGCAGAAGACACCCAAACACCAAGATGTCCCTGCGCCCCTGGGGAGGTCAAGGCTTGGGGTGGGCAGGGAAGGGGAGCAGCGGCCCCGCACAGCTGAGAGCAGCCCCGGAGGTCAGCAACTCACAGCCAGGGAGCGGATGCGCGGGTGATCCTTAGGGGAGGTGGAGGTCTTGCGCAGCGACTGGTTCATCAGCATGCTGAGCAGCTCCTGCAGCACCTTCTTTGCAGCCTGGGGCTCGGACAGCATCGTCTTCCACATGGCCATGGCGACACTGCGGGAAACCAGGGCTCTGTCAGCGGGGACACCCCGGAGGATGGCTGGGCTGAAGTCCCTCAGGAGGGTCTTGGGGCCCCCCTCCCAGTGTGAGAGGAGCCCCAAAGAATGGTGGGCCCCATACGGGGTGCACGTTGGGGAGCACTGCAGCAGGCTGGCCACCACTTCGCTGGGATGTTTGCCCATCAGCACCAGCAGGGCCCTGTCCAAGCTGTTGAGGGCTACCAGCGCCTTGATGGAGGGCAGGCTTCTGTAGATGGCCCACATGACGTTCAGCACCTGGAGGGCAGACATGGGTGGGAGTGGGGATGTCAGCAGGGCAAGCGTGGCCGTTTACCCAGCTCCCACTGGGAGGTGCTTCCGTTCCCGTTGCAGTACGCCGGCTTGAGACAGCATCAGTGCTGGCCAGGCGCAGAGCCGGGGGAGGAAAGGTCCCCCGCTGGGCTGGAGCATCGGCCATGCCACCCACGGGCTCCTCACCTGCCCTGCCTGGAAGGCAGGGTCTGCCACAAGGATGTCCACCATGTGGGCAGCCACACTGATGCTGTAGATGCTTGGGTCTCTGAAGCTCTCGATGGCCATGAGGATGATGTCTGCCTGGTCGGAGGGTCGGAGGTATTTCGTGAACATCTGTGAGATGAAGGAGAGGAGGGAAGATTTGTCACCCAGAGCGTCACCCAGAGCATCTCAGCTGTGCAGTGAGAGTGAGACGCAGAGTCAGGGTGCGCTGGGGAGGAGACCGACAGTGGGGGTCAGGGTCCCGTGGGGAACTGGAGCTCGCTGGGGGCCTTTGCCTAGCCCCTGCTCAGAAACAGCACGAGCTCCCATCATCCCCATGCATTGGGTATCCCTTCACTCATGCCGACCCCCCTGGTCAGGGGCCGAAGGCACTTCTTACCAAGAAGATTTCGCTGGCACAGCCGTTTTGTGAAAGCTGCCAGGGCTGCTTCACTTGCCAGGCCTCCTGCAGCTGCCCTGTGTCATGCAGCCAGGGCCACCTGCCTGGGGAGGAGCAAAACCAGGGTTCTCAGAGCGAGGGTGCAGAGCTGGAGGTGCAGTCTGAGAGCATCGGGCTGAAAAGTCACTGGCAAAGAAAGAGGGCACCCAGACAGGTCTGGGGAGCAGAAACCAGGGAGGGTCCAGGGCTACTGTGAGCAGGGGTGAGGGGAAATGGCTTTTCGGGCAGGCGGGTTGGATCAAGCTTTCTCTTGCCAAGGAGAGTGGCCCCTGGCTGCCCATGCCTCGGGGCACCCAGCCCGACACAGCTTCTCTTACTTCTCTGCTGCAGGACGAAGGTGTGCAGGTGATAGAGAGCTTCTGCAGCCTCGTGGCGGGTCCCCTGGTCCTTGCAGGTGCAGCAGAGGGTGAGGTGCCCCACCAGCTTCCCCAGCATCGCAAACCGATGTGTCTTGGAGCACTGATGTCTGACTGTGGCTTGTGCAAAGCAGGGGCAGAGCTGGGGGAAGAGAGGCAGCATGGGCACAAGGTGAGCCCCAGCTGCTCCCAGAGCAGCCAGGCAGCAGCCCAGAGCAGGGCAGCGCTGCCAGACGCAGGTTCCTGCCTGTGCCCGTGGCAGCCCTGCTCTGCCCTGGGAGAGAGCATGGACAGGACAGGGGCAGGGCAAAGACTCCTGCTCCTGACCTCCTGCTGACTGGGTGCCCAGCTTCCCCGGGAGGTGCTGGGGCTCAGGGCCACAGGGGCTGCCCAGGCCAGGAGCTCCGTACCTGCAGCAGGGGGCAGGTGGTGATGAACTTGGCTAGCCTGGCAATCCGTGCCATGGCCCTCTCCTGCACTGCTGCCAGCTGGGAGTTGGTGAAGGACAGCAGGAGCTGGGAGGAGAAAAGCTGCTGATGTGCCAGGGAGGTGGCATGGCACAGCCCAGCCCAGCCAGGCTTGCGCCGGGGCAGTGCCCGGGATGGGGCACGTGTCCTTCTTGCCCCTCGCGGCAACTTGCTGCGGCCAGGCAGGTCGCCGCATCACACTCCTGCTGCTGCGTCTGCTGCTTTCCACTCACTCCCACCTAAAAAAGTGCCTGCGCCCCCCACCCGAGGACCCCAAGGCTTTGGGATGACCACCTGCCTGGGGACCTGCAGTGCGGGCTCTGGGATATGGCCTGTGGTGAAGCTGGAAGGGGAAAGCCCCAGGGCTGGGCTCCCCTTGCCAGGCAGGCAGGTCCACCTGGGAGGGAGTGTTGGGCAGGATGGGCAGTGGGCAAGGCTGCAGGGGTGAGGCGGGCTGGGGCAGGAGGAGAAGGGTCTCTGGCAGCAGCCAGGAGGCAGCGGGCTGGGTGGGGGGCACGGCAGGGAAGGAGGGATGTTCCCTGCCCCCCTCCTTGCACCAGGCACTGGGCAGGGGGCACTGCTCAACCCGGGGGTCACTGCCCGTGGCGACCCTGTGCCAAGGCCCGACCTGCAAGATCTTCTGCAGCTCCAGGATGCCGAGAGGGCCGGCGCTGCGTACCAGTGCCTGCAGCATGCTGTCCATCGCAGCCAGGGTCTGTGAGGCGGACAGAGTCTTGGGGGCAGCCCTGGAAGCCTCGGGGTGGGGGGGGGATGTCTGTGGCCCTGCGGTGCCCAGGAAGGGGCCTCGGGGTGGGGGAGGTCCCTGTGTTTCACCCTGTGGCGTACCTGGGAGTAGAGGAAAGCCGTGGGTCCCTGGCTGTCCTGCGGAGGCAGGTAGAAGATGCTGCAGAAGCAGATTTGGAGGAGGCTGCTGCTCTTCTCCTGCAGAAGCAGCCCCGCTTGGCTGTGGGGACAGAGAATTGCTCTTCAGATCCAGCAAGGAGGAAGCAGACCCCGGGGTTGGAGACCTGGGCTGATCCCCACACTGCAGGGGACATCTCAACCCCCCCATGACACTGACACTCGCCTTTGGGGGGAAAACCCTGTGGCACCCCCTGCCCTGCTGTCTGCCTCCCTCGTGGACCCAGGGCTGGGGAAGCCCCCGACCTGGGATTGCCCAGCACCAGGAAGGCCAAGCTGGGGGCTGGGGCAGCTACCTCATGGAGCTGATGGCCAGCATGGCTTGCTGCCGCACCGCAGTGTCCAGGTGGTCAGCGGGCTCCTCTTGCAGCAGCACCTGTGGAGCACAGCAGGGTGGGACGGATCGGGATGGGCAGTCTCCCTTGGCCAGCAAGAGCCTGCGGGGCTGGCAGAGCCCAGGTGCCCCCATCTTGGCACCCCCTCCCCACCCAGCACCCAGCGGTCCCAAGCCCTGTGGTGGGAAGGGCTGTGCCCATTACAGAGCCACAGGCTGGCCGAGAGACCTGCAAATGTCATCGGGTCCAAGCCTGGGCTCCAGCCGGGCCACCCAGGTGGCGTTGGAGCATCTACAAGGACGGAGACCCGGAGCAGTGCTCATCCACACCCCGCTGCCTGGCCGAGCCCTCTCCTGCCCCCAGGGCCATGCCACTGCACGCTGCCCCTGCCTCAGCCTGGCTGGCTGTCCCCTCACCTCAATGGTCTCCGCCACCTCCAGCTGGCAGAAGTAAAGCATGTCCCACATGGTGGAGTCCACTCTGGTAGTGCTGCAGATGGTGTGGACGGAGGCCAGAAACTGCAGCTTCTGGTCCTCTTGCTGCCAGCCGGGGAGGGGACAGATGGACAGACAGTGTCAGGGGGGAGAGAGAGAGCTGCGGGGTGGCCAGCACAGCCCCCAGCACCTTGTGAGCACGGGATGGGGTCAGAAAGATCGGCCAGGAGACAGGGGCGCCGCCTCGTAGAACTGGCCAAGGTTACCTTTGGTCTGCTCCGGAGGAAGGCTCGGATGATGCCCAGGGTATACGCTTCCTCCCTGGGCAGAGCCAAGGCAGAGTGGCATGAATCTGGCAGAGAGAGAGCAGGCAGGGCTGGGGGGCAGGCAGGGGGGAACACTC
This sequence comes from Platalea leucorodia, assembly GCF_965183815.1. Classification (NCBI taxonomy): domain Eukaryota; kingdom Metazoa; phylum Chordata; class Aves; order Pelecaniformes; family Threskiornithidae; genus Platalea; species Platalea leucorodia. The sequence goes on from NC_138831.1 coordinate 17,399,526, forward strand.
GAGCCCTCTGCCCAGCTCCCGGTGATGTCACCAGCCCTGGCTCAAGGCTGGGATGCTGGTGTCCCCTGTGTGCCCCAGGGGCAAAGGTGCGATGCTGGAGGGCCGCACGGGGAGGGGGCCCTGGCTTGCCCAGGTGAGGGACACGCTGGCACTGCGGGGCAGGGAGAGTCCCTGTCCCGGGATGCCATGAGAGGGCTGGCTCCCTGGCCACTGTGCCGTGGGAGCCCCGATGCCAGCCCGCCTGGGGGATGGGAGCCTGGGACAGGGCAGAGCAGGGTGGGCAGCCCCCTGCCTGCAGCGCCCACACACTCACCTGCCTGCAGCGGCTCAAGCTTACACATCTCACTGGGCTTTGGCCTGGAGCTGGGAGCTGGGGCAGCTCTGTCCTCCTCCTCCCAGGCCCGCCTAGGGTGGTCGGGGGGTCTCCCCGCCATCCTGCGGAAGGAAGGGAGGGAGGCAAGGGGTGAGAAGGACCCTGCGCCCCCTGGGGCTGCCCTGCCGGGGCAGTGGCGCAGAGGTGGCCGTGCTTGGGGGGCTCCTTGCTCCCACCCTGACCCAACACCGACACTGTAGGGGCAGGGCTGGGTGACACAGGGTGTCACAAAGGGCCCCAACGTCACCCCCCCCAGGGGGGCACCCCCGAAGTGCCCCCGTTCCCCCCCTCCGCAGGAGCCCTCCTTGCCCCAGGGGGACGGGACTGACTCCCTCTTCCTCCTCCTCCTCCTCCTGCTGTGGGGCTGGCGTTCATCTCTGCCGGAGGCATCCCCCTTGTGGCAGGGACCCCTCTGTCCCCGTCCCCTCGCTCCCGGGGCCTGCTGCCACCCCCACCTGCGGCCGGGCTGAGCGGGGGCGCAGCCCCCAGCCCCTCAGGCACACCGAGGCTTTTCCTTCTTCCACACGAGGCCCGGGACGAGGCCCGCGGGGGTCGCTCCTCTCTCCCCAAAGCCGCGGGCACACAGGCAAGCCCGACGCCCTCCCGCAACTGCTGGGGATGTCGCGGTCCCCCGGTTACGGTTGCCATGGTGCGTGGCAGGGTTCCACCAGCCCCCGGTTGGCCGCGACGGGGGGGGGGGGGCGGGGGGAGGGCAGAACCCCCCCGCTCCCCTCGCCGGGGCCCACGGCCCCAGCCCGGCCGTACGAGGGCAAGCGGGGTCCCGGCCCCGGGCGCTGAGGGGCGGCGGTGCCCCGAGGGCGGTGTGGCCGGGGAGGAGGCGGTGTGGGCTGAGAGGGGCCGGTGCGTGGGGACGGGAGGCGGCGGCAGGGCCCGCTCGGCCCCCGCCGCAGCGCGGAGCCCGCATCGGGCCCCCCGCCGCAGGGCGCATGCGCAGAGCGGGCGGGGAGCGGGGCCGCGGCCTCCGGCCGCCAGGGGGCGCGGTTCGGGCGCCGAGATGTGGCGGCGGCGGAAGTGAGCGCTGGGCGGCGGAAGTGGCGGCGGCGGCGGCGGCGGGGCCGGCAGGTCGGTACGGGCGGGACGGGGCCGGGGGGAGAGGGAAGGGGAAAAGGGGAAGGGGAGAGGGGTGCGGTGATGGGTCAGTGCTGGGGTCAATGGTGGGGTCAGTGGTAAGTCAGTGATGGGTCAGTTTTGGGGTCAATGATGGGATCAGTGATGGGATCAAAGATGGGTCAATTTTGCGGTTCGTGATGGGTCAGTGATGGCTCAGTTTTGGGGTCAGTGATGGGGTCGATGGGGTCAGTGATGGGCCCAATGGGTCAGTTTTGGGGTCAGTGATGGGTCAGTTTTGGAGTCAATGATGGGGTCATTGATGGCTCAGTTATGGGGTCAGTGATGGGATCAAAGATGGGTCAGTTTTGGGATCAGTGATGGGGTCAGTGATGGCTCAGTTTTGGGGTCCGTGATGGGGTCAGTGATGGGGTGGGTGCTGTGTGTTTGGGAGGTGCAGCCATGGGGTGGGGGCAGTGATCAGCTGGGTGCTGCTGTTCAGGTAGCTCTGTCCTCCTCCTCCCAGGCCCGCCTAGGGTGGTCGGGGGGTCTCCCCGCCATCCTGCGGAAGGAAGGGAGGGAGGCAAGGGGTGAGAAGGACCCTGCGCCCCCTGGGGCTGCCCTGCCGGGGCAGTGGCGCAGAAGTGGCCATGCTTGGGGGGCTCCTCGCTCCCCCCCTGTCCGGGAGCTGCTGGCAGCTGCCCAGAGAGCCAACGTGTCCTTCATGTGGGTGGCCAGTGATGGGTGGGGAGCCCTGGAGAGCGTGGTGGCTGGCAGTGAAGCAGTGGCGGAGGGAGCAATCACCATCGAGCTGGCAGCCTACCCCATTAAGGAGTTTGCTGCCTACTTCCGTAACCTCAACCCCTACAATAACAGCCGAAATCCCTGCTTTCGGGAGTTTTGGGAGCAGAAGTTCAAGTGCAGCTTCCACACGCAGGACTGTAGCCGGTACTCCCTCAAGACAGGCAAGTTTGAGCCAGAGTCCAAGATCACGTTTGTGGTCAATGCGGTCTATGCCATGGCCCGCTCTCTCCACAACATGCACCAGGCGCTGTGCCCCAACGCCACCAAGCTCTGCGACGCCATGAAAGCCGTCAATGGCAAGAGGTTCTACAAGGACTTTATGCTCAATGTTAATTTTGATGGTGAGTCCAGAGATGGAGACAAGGGTTGGCTGCCTAACTGGAAAGGGATGGGTGGAGGGACGGGGAGGAGGAAGGAGACCCGTATTTGACCCAAAGCCCTCCGGTTCCTCCATCCTGCCCACACCTGGGGACCCGTGTGCTATGGGCTGTGGTTGTCCCAAGATGCCAACAGCTCACCATCACCCTTGGGAGGCAATCTAGGCCTTCTGTCCCCAGTGTGGAGAAGCTGGTGACCAACTCCATCCTGCTAGAGCTGGGTGGGACCGGCCCCACAGGAGCCCCTCCGGGAACGTCAGGCCTTGGAGACCTCACTTGGAAGCGCCATGATTTATTCACATTTCAGGGATTAAAGTGGAGGGAGAACCTTGATCAGGGACCTACATAGTTGGGGATGAATTAGAAGTGTGGCTGTGCTCTGTGACTTGGGCTGAGCCCAGCTACCCAGGTGTCACTGAGAGCCATGGAGGCTGAAAAATCCCGCTCTGTCCCTGCAGAGCTGGCTGGGGCTGCCGAGCATTTAGGCATGTGGGGAGATGATAGTTCTCAACCATTGCTTTCCTGCTCCTAATGTGTGCATAGGCAGCAATTATGAGAGTGAAGGCAGGGAACAGGTTGGACATTTGCCTGTGACCATGGTGGGATGTGACCCTTTGAAGGGGCCCTGCCTCCACGCCGGGAGCGAGCACTCTCCTGCCCCATGGCAGTCACCATCTCCCTTTCTTCTCCCTCCAGCTCCGTTCAGGCCAGCAGGCACCAAGAGTGTCGTTCGATTTGACCGCTACGGTGATGGCATCGGGCGCTACAACATCTTCAGCTATCACCACATGGACGGGCGGTATCGGTATCAGAAGGTGGGCTACTGGGCTGAGGGGCTCATCCTCAACAGCAGCCTCATCCCCTGGGCTGAGACCTCCATCCCCGTGTCCCAGTGCAGCGACCCCTGCAAGAAGAATGAGAGAAAGAGCATGCAGCCCGGAGACATATGCTGCTGGATCTGCATCCCCTGCCAGCCCTACGAGTACTTGCTGGATGAGTTCACCTGCGTGGACTGCGGTCTCGGTTACTGGCCCAATGAGACCCTGAATGGCTGCTACGAGTTGCCCCAAGAGTGTATCCGCTGGAAAGACGCCTGGGCCATTGGTCCCGTCACTATCTCTTGCCTGGGTTTTATCTCCACCCTCTTTGTTTCTGGAGTCTTCGTGAAGAACAATGATGACACCCCCATCGTGAAGGCCTCAGGCCGGGAGCTCTGCTACATTCTCCTGACCGGGGTCCTCACGTGCTACAGCATGACCTTCATCTTCATCGCAAAGCCTTCCACCGAGGTGTGCACGCTCCGGCGTCTGGGGCTGGGCACGTCCTTCGCCGTCTGCTATTCGGCCCTCTTGACCAAGACGAATCGCATCGCCAGGATCTTCAGCGGGGTGAAGGAGGGGGTCCAGCGCCCCCGGTTCATAAGCCCCACGTCACAGGTGGTCATCTGCATGGCCCTTATCTCTTGCCAGCTGATCATCGTCATCATCTGGCTGCTGGTGGAGACCCCCGGCACAGGCAAGGAGACGGAGCCTGACAAGAGGTACATCGTCACCCTCAAGTGCAACAACTGCGATTCCAACATGCTCGTTTCGCTCACCTACAATGTCCTCTTGATGGTCCTCTGCACGGTCTATGCCTTCAAGACACGGAAATGCCCCGAAAACTCTAAAAGGGCTTGATCGGAGCGGTCCTGGTGACTTGGGCCCCGCAGGGTTTGTGGCTAGGAGATGCGTGGGCCTGGGCAAGGGTCTTCGGCCATGGACCTGGTGATGGTCACCTCTGCATTGGGGCGTTCGTTACCGGGTGAAGTGTGGCTGAGGGGGTAACGAGTCCTGGGGAGAAGGACTGCCCTTGGCAGACTGTTTGCTAGGGTGAGGATGGGAAATGCCCCTGAGACCTCCAGAGACCCCCTCTGACCTGACTGCAGAGGAGTGATTGCCACCCTTCAGCCCCAGCGCATGAATGCCAACCCCAGGGCCCGCCTGGTCCCTGGGAAGCCGAGCAGTGCAGGGGATGGAGGAGCGTGGGGTGCACCCTGCACCACCTCAACCCCCCAGCAAGGTGCCCTGCCAGCTCTGGAGGACTGTGTGGGGGTGGCTGCGGTCGGGGGCTTCTGGAGAGGACCTGTATCCCCTGGTGGGAGCAGGCACTGGGATGAGGGGTGTTGGTGAGGCTGGGTGGGGTGCTGCTCAGGGTGCGCCCCCCTTGCAGGAGCAGCGTGTCCCCATCAGGGCAGTGCCCATCCTCTGCCCATGGGTCTCCAGCAGGTCCACCCTGACGGAGGGACCCGGTGCAGGGTGGGATGTGCCTGCGGGGTGCAGGCAGCAGCCTCTGCCCGGTGGGAGGTGGCTGGTGCCACAGCGAGGGCTTCATCCTGCCCCACTCGGGGCAGAGGGCTGGCAGCAGCAGCACCTGATGCCCACCGCTGTCTCCAGGTCCAGACCACCACCATGTGCATCTCAGTGAGCCTCAGCGGCACCGTGGTCCTTGGCTGCCTCTTCACCCCCAAGCTCCACATCATACTCTTCCAACCCCAGAAGAACGTGGCCAGCCACCGCGTGGGCACCGCTCGGTTCAGCGTGGCAGCCGCCAGCTTTAGCCAGTCCCACGGTGAGTGCAGGGGGGCTGGGGAAGGGCTGGGGGGCAGCACCCCCTTCCTGGCAGGGAGCTGGGGGCAGCCCAGCACGGGCCCCTGAAGGAAACAGGGGTGCAGGGTAGGGCACAGCTGGGAACAGGGCAATAGAGGCTGCTGTGTCCCCTATGGCTCAGCCTTGGCTCTGTCCCAATCCCCCATCTCCCCCTGCCTCACGTGGCTGTGAGCCCCAAGGCTGCAGCATGGTCTGCTGGGGGGGACCACTCCCGGGGGCCTGTCCTCACCCTGGGGGGACACGGCCACCCTGGGCACCCTCCACCCCAGCCCCGGGGGATGCAGCTGCCCCCGGCCCCTGTCACCAACCCAGGGGGGACACAGCTGCCCTGGGCACCCTCAACCCCAGCCCTGGGGGACGGAGCACCCTGGGCACCCATCGCCCACCCCAGTGGGATGCCCTGGGGGGGGTGCTGCTGCCGGACCCCAGCCTGCCCCTGACTGCTGCCTTCCTGGCCAGGCTCGGCCTCGCAGTACGTGCCCACAGTGCGCAACGGCCGTGAGGTGGTGGACTCCACGACGTCGTCCTTGTGAAGGACGGGGAGGCCAGGTCGTGGTGCTGCTGCTCCTGCCCGCGGCTGCACTGCACCCCGGCTCCCTCCCCAGGGAGAGCAGCGCCCGCGGCACCGCCCGCTCAGGGGCCAGAGGCAGCCGGGAGGCTCGGCCCCCGCCCCAGCACGAGCTACACGTCCCACGCGCTGGGTCATGGTACGTTGTCACCCTTCCTTTGCACTGAGCCACGTTACACATCCCTTGTCCCCTGCCCTGAGCCCTGGTGCACTACCCCCTGTAAGCTCAGTTGTTGTAGGTTAAACCCCGACTTCAGCCTTCCTCATCGCAGGATGAGGTCTGTCTGAGTCGCCAGGGAGGAGGCCATGGGGCTGGCATCTTTCTTTGCACCTCGAAGGACTGCAGGGGCAAAGCAGCAGAGGTGAGGTGACAGCCCTCTGTCCCCTCCAGGCAGGGCACGTTGCAGCCCGTGATTCGCAGGGCCAGGAGGGAGCCAGGGGGCAAGTGGCTCGGCTGGAGGCTGCTGGTCAGGAATAGCCCCCTCCAGAAACAGCCCCCTCCCCACAGACCCGCTGGGAGCAGAGCCCCCCTCGCCCAGGGTGGGGGAGCTCCGTGCTGGGGTCCTGCCTCCTCCCCGCTGCCCTCACTCACCCTCTCTGATGTACGCCATCTCCTCACGCATATCCGCCTGCCGTCCCATGAGCCCTGGGGGGACGCAGCACCCCAGGGTGCTGAAGAGAAGTGCAGCCACCCTCTCTGGCTGGAAGCCTGTTGGGGCTTCAAGCTTTTGGCCCCAGGATGCTGCGGAGCCATAACCCAGTCTCTGAGGCTGCAGGGACCGACGCCAGGGGCAAGTTAAACCTCATGGTGACACACATTTGAAGGGTCCAGTGTCAGCATTGCCCTGCCCAAAGGACCGGTCAGGTTGGGATCCCACCTTAGCCACACTCTTGTCCTGGTCGTGCAGGTGAAAGAGCAGCGGCAGTACGCTGTCCCACACCTCCTTCTTCATCCTCTTCTTTTCGGCACCCACCACGAGCCCCATCGTGGTTTGGAAGAGACGGATGGAGAGCTCCCGCACGGTGCCTGACTCCTGGGGGAGGAGGGGAGGAGGACCTCAGCCCCAAGCCCATGGCGTGCAAGGGGCTGACATGGAGATGGATGTCCCCAAACCAGTGGCAGGCAACCCCGTTCCAAAAGGGAGCGAGCTGCGGCATGCAGAAGGTCTGCTCAGGGGGGCTGGGGTCCCCGGGGCTGGGGTCCGGAGAGGGAGACCCTGCGGAGGGCTGGGGGATGCTGCCAGGGCAGGGTGCGCATTGGTGGGGCTCAGCACACCTGCTGCCCTCCTGCCACCACCGTCCCCACCGCGGCAGGGAGGCCGAGCCGGGGTGAGTCCATGCCGGGGGCTTGGGACGCAGCACGGAGCCACCGAGGGCAGCGATGGGGTCTGGGGGCTGTGGGGCCAAGCGTCCCCCTGCAGAGCACGGGGCTGCAGTGGGAGGCGTGAAGGGAGGTGTCGGGTGAAGGGGGCATGGAGCTGTCCCCCAGCCTTACGTTGTTGAAGAGTGGCTGGAGCTTGCCAGCTAGTGCCAGGGCGGTGAGGCTGGGCATCTTCCCCTCCAGCAGCTGGATCATGTTGCTGAGCACGGACAGGGCCAGGGCGCTGGCATCGCTGTCAGCATCCTGCAGCTGCTCCACGATGTGTGGCAGCAGGACAAGGGTTCTCTTTGCCTGTGTGAGACATGCCACCTCCTTTTTGTAAAGCAGCGACCAATCGCAGGGGTGAAAACCCTCTCCGCCAACACTGGCCTCCCCGCTGGCTTCTCAGCAGGCAGCGTGGGTTACGAGGGCAAGGTCCCAGCAGACAGGGCTTACCGGCATGGCCATGGCAAGACCAGGGCGCAGAGGGGGAGGACAGGCAGCGCTGGCTCCTTGCCAGCCCTCGGCTGCCCCCTTCTCCACCAGTCCCCTTGGGCAGGCTGGTGGGCGACCAGCACTGCCTGCAAAGCTGCCCAAGCTGCCAGCAGCCCCCACCACAGCCACTGCGTTTCACCCTGGGGCTCAGCACCCCCCGCTCAGGCTCTGCAGACCCCACGCTCAGGCTGGTCGCTCTGCTGCCAGCATCCCTGCCTGGACATGCTGGCAGAGGGAGCCCGGTCCCCTTGGCACTGCTGCCTCTCTCCTTGCACGGCACAGCCGTGGGGCAGAGGGCCAGGGAGGCAGGACAGCTGGCTGCAGCCGGCACAGCTCCCGATGCCCAGAAAAGCCTAAGCCACCGCATTACCCACTGCTCCAGCCTGGGCTGCTCTCCCGGCTGTCCCCTACTCACCGCGTCGGGCCTCTCGGTGAGCCTGAGGATGCCCCTGAGCACCAGGCTGGGCATCCCCAAGCATTGGCTCCGCAGATACATGGGGAAGATTTCCAGGGCACGGTCCAGCTCTTCACTGAGGTTGGTGCAGCCCAGCATCTGAAACACGTGCAGCGGAAGCTGGCGTGGTGCTGGCTCCAACCATCAGCTCAGGGCAAGGAGGCTGGGGCAAGACCAAACCCGGACGGAGGCGGCGGGGATTGCAGAGAGCCCCCGTGCCCCACACCACGCCGCCCTGGTTGCTCGCCTGCTCCTCCATGGTACCAACCGGAGCCCACCCACCGCCCCAGCTCCCCCCACAGCGGTGGGCATGGGCGAGCCGAGCGTTGGAGGCAGTTTGGAGCAGTGCCACCTCGAGGCTCACCTCGACGAGGAAGACCATGGCGATCATCTCCCAGGTGGGGTCCTCCACACTGAGGAGCTCTGCCAGATGGCAGAAGATGGTGGAGCGCAGGGGTCTTGGGGTCTTCATCATCTCCCTGGCAGGGGGAAGGAGGCACGGTCAGGCCTGAGCCAGGCAGGCACATCTCTTTGGGGTTCGCACCAGTCTGGACATCACCAGTCTGCAGCACTTTCTCTGAGCAACGGGGACCCTGCTGCCATCAGCCCCAAGGGAGGGGGTGTGTCCCGATCCAATGTCGGGGGAGGTATCGCTAGGATCCCAAGGAGAAGATTAAGACGCTGGAATCCGTGAGGTGTCGTACAAACTTTCACTTTTATTTGAGGGGAGAAGAGAATGGAGGGAGGAGGGAGGAGAGGAAAAGAATAGGGGAGAGAGACAGAAAGAGAAGGAGGAGTTTATCACCACTCCTTCGAGTCTGATGATCTTCGGCTGGGTCTTCGGTGGCCTCAGGCGTCGTCGGGGACCGAAGCGAGGGGGCGGGGGGCCCCCCGAGGGTACAAGAATGAAAGGAGCGCTCTCGCGCGCCGCCCCTGCTGCGGGGCACGCGCGCTCCTTATATAGGGGGCCTCACGCATGCGCAGACCACAAGTGTGTACGTGCGGTTCGCCACGGACGTGCTGCCCCCGCCTCGGCTCTTTTCGCGCCTTTTGTCCCTGCGCAGGCGCACGAGGTGGTTTTCCTCAGAACTGTGGAGAAGAGGGTCTTTTCGAGGCGCGACGCTGGATGGCGCTACAGCGGCAATGTCGAGACAAAACCGCATTTTTCTATCGGTCCTTTACAGCAGCCCGTGGCTCGACATTGCAGCTTGGTGGCATAAGGGAGAGAGAAAGAGAGAGGGAAAAAAAGGGAGAAAGGAAGAAAACGGGGAGTTGAGGGAGTTGGGGATAAGGGTGAAGGAAAATTGTGGGAAGGAAGAAGGGAACAAGATTGTTTCGGGTGAAGGAATGCCTTAACATGGATTAACTGGGGTATTGCTCAATGCAAGCTCATTCTCGAACGACTTTAACAATTCTTTAGCTTTGAAGGGTCAACATTAGAAATGGGGTTAACAATAACTGGCAATATGCAATTTCTTCCTTCAGGAGGAATTGGGAACGGGTTTAAATGATTGGTACTGAGATTGGTTGTGGCTGATGGATGGTATGGATTTTTGTTACACCATCAGGTGGAGCGCTAGGAACAAATTGCATATTTGACACAACATGTCGAATTAATTGAATAAAACATGGAATTAGGCAGGGTAGGAACAGTAAGGTGGCAGTTGCACATGGCAAACACAATATTAATTGTTTGACCCATGGTGCCCCTGGTAACCAGGACCACAAATCGCCGTTCCAACCACTCCACGTTTGAACAGGGACTTGGGCTATTTTCCTGATATCTTGGGTCAATTGGAGAACTACTTCTCCCACCACATCTATTTCTAGGCAGCAGTTAGAGAGATTTAATTTTCCACACACCCGTCCCTCCTCAGCCAATAAATAATCTAAAACCATACAGTGTGGAAGGATTGCCGTGCGCATTTGTTGAGATTGTCGAGTTAATAGGTCTGTGGCGTCAGCGGTTTTGTTGGTGATAATTTCGAGTGCCGCTTGTAGTCCGATTATTCGATTTAGATTATAGATTGGTTCTCTTGCCCCTGCAATGGGCTCGTTAGGATTCCAGGTTGCTGGCCCATAATGTTCAATTATTCGCTCGGGGGGCCATTCGTCATTTCCCCATTTTTGTGTCCCACCTAAATTTACCTTGGTAGATCGCGTCTTACGGGCAATACTTCTATCCCCGAGGTTATCATACACCTTTACGCCTAGTTGGGGTCCACCAGTTTCTGGCAGGAGGAAAAATAGGGGCCTTATGATCCCTATATAACAAACTCCCGACCACCCCGCGGGTAAGAATTTATATGCCGTATTCCCACAAATCCAATAATGCCCCTTTTTGGCTTTATTTCCCTGAGCAAATGGCCCGTCTTTCCCCGGTGGAAACTGAAAATAAGTTGTGTCTTTGTCACCCAGAGGGCTGAAAAAGGTGGTTGCCCCATCCCTTATTCGGCCGGTACAATACCAAGCCCCATAAGTACCCCTCCATTTACAAGTTTGTTTGTAATGCCGGAGAATCAAGGTTTCATTTTTGCTTGACCAATATCCCTTAAACCCCTGGTTACGCCCTGTGTCATTAAGCCACACCCACAGGTCCCTTTCCTTGTTGAGGGGCTTACGTGTGAGAGTCCATTGACATTTGCTTTCTCCCACTTCGACCCCTCCTTTCTGGGTGCGATTCAAACAATATTGCCCCTTAGCTGGAAACTGAATTGGCCAGGTCCCACTGTCATCCCACGGATCGCCTGCGGCTTCGCTGTATTTGCTTACAATTTGGTCTGGGGTGAGGGGTGCGGATGTCCACGGCCAACTTGATAGCCCTAGGGGTCCGCCGCAAACCCAACAGTGGCTCAGATTGAAAGTTTGACTCACGGCTTTCGCTAATAACACGAACTCGTTGTTCTCGAAGGGATTGTATGGAGGAGGGGAAGGTAGAGGGAGTGGTCACTTTCATGGAGGTGTCCCTGAGTTAAAATGATCCAAAGTAGCAGGTGCGTCGTGGTCATATCGCCGCCCTTAAAAACAGAAACAGGAACAAAACTCGCTCCTTGGGCTAGAAGGAGGGAATAATCCATTTGGTGTGGATTTTGTGGGTTCTCCCCCTGGTATCTTTTGCTTTCCATGTATGTTTGCTTAGGGGGGTATCTAATATGAGAGGCACAGCTCCCACGGTGGGAAGCTCAACCAGAACCGGCTGGCCAGGAGAGTAAAATGGTGCACTGGGGGAGCTGGGGTTTCGAGAGACAGGTACCATGGTTGGGGCTTGCGGACAAAACGCCGCAATTTTCGGGCACCCGTTTGTACCCCAGCGATTATTGACATTGGTCACTGCCTCCCCCACCCGCTCGGCCCATCCCGGTTGGTGTGGTTTTAAAAAGCGCTTAAGCAGCCCGTTGGTCCGTTCCACAATCCCGTTTGCCTGTGGATAATACGGAGTGTGGAACATCCACGAAATCCCTTCCCGAGCCGCCCATGCTTGGACTATTTTGGCGGTGAAGTGCGTGCCGTTGTCTGACTGGATGGTCTGTGGTTTAGGGAAGGTCCCGAACCATTCTTTGAGGGCCCTTACAGTATTTTCCCCAGTTGCTTTCGCACAAGCCCGGGCTTGTACAAGTCCGGAGACTATCTCAACCCCTACATTCAATACGTAACGTTTCCCTGCGGACTTTTGGAAGGGCCCGATATAGTCGATCTGCCAGGCCTCCCACAAACCTTTCCCTTCCCTGAGGTGCAGGGGCTCGTTTTCCAGGGGGTGTCTGTCCAAACGGACACGGCATTGTTCACAAGAGGATATGCAAGTCTTGCACTCCTCCCTGGTGACTGGCCATCCCCGAGCTTGTGCTTCCCGGTACAAATCATTGATCCCTGAGTGCCTCCGCTCTACATGTAGGCACTCTAGTAGGTGTTCCCAGTTCTCCTGCACTTGGGTGCTCTATAGCGGGGCTAGTCGGGCCAACTCGTCCGCCTCTGCATTCCACCAGCCCGCCGGGGTATCGGTTTGTTGGCGGGAAGCTACCCACGCCACCGCAAATGTCCCCCGTTTTGCAATTTCGAGAATATCTTGCCACTTCTCCTTCTGCCAGATTGGTAGTCTGTTGACTTCCCAGCCATTCTGCTCCCAAAACGGGAGCCACTCCGTGCAGCCCTTGACTACTGCATAGGAGTCTGTATAAATGTGCACAGGGGAGGTGGTCTGGCTTTCGCGTTGAAAAACGCTCCACGCTGCGACCAGCTCTCCTACCTGTGCACTGCCTTCTCCCTCTGTAATTATTTTCTCCTTAGTTGCTACTTGAAGGGCTACAGCCCGATATTTCCAAACCTTCCCTTCCCGCTTCGAGGAGGCGTCAGTGAACCATGCGTTTGGGCCCTGCTCTGAAAACGGGGGAGCTACTTTGACCACGGGGGCAAGTGGAGGGTTTTCCCTATTTAAGTCTGCCTCGTCTTGTATGGTTAGCATTTTAGCGGCCCCTTCCGTAACGGAGAAGACCTCACAATAGTGTTCTATCTGAGCATGCCATTTCCTTACGGACGCTCGCTGAGCCACCCCGTCGGGGGGTGGGGTCCCTGCCAAGACTGCTTTAGTCACCTTAAATGGGCTCCGAAGAACTATCGGCTGTTGCCGAATAGTTCGTTCGGCCTCCCGTAAAGCTAGGCTAACTACAAACAACCCCTTCTCCCAAGTAGTGTATCGCTTTTCGGCATCCTTGAAGCTGCGCGAGTAGAATCCGATGGGCCGGGTGGGCCCTTCGGGTCCCTTTTGCCACAGGTGGATGGAGAGCCCGGTACGGGCAAATCCCCATTCGATCTGAACCGGATCGGCGGGGTGAACGGGCCCTAGGGCTTGATGGGCGTTTGCCTCAAAAGTTAGTAGCTACAAGGCTTCCTCGTGGATTGGGGTCCACTCCCACTGAGCCTTTTTCCTTAGTAGGTCGTATAGTGGTCTAGCAATAATCAAAAAGTCAGGAATACGTTTTCTCCAAAATACAAGCAGCCCTAGAGCGTGTTGCAAGTCTTTTTTGGATTCGGGCATTTTGAGGGAGTCTAATGAGGATAGGGTATCCGGGGGAATACAAGCCATCCCCCCCCTCCACCAGATTCCTAAAAATTTTACCTCACTGGAAGGGGTTTGGACCTTTTTGGGTGGGATTGTCAATCCTATCCGTTCCAGGTGGGTGACAATATCACGCTGCGTTTTTTCAACGTCCTCTACCTGGGTCCCTCCTATAAGCACATCATCTATATACTGATAAATTTTGACTCCTGCTTGTATGGGGATAGTTTCAAGTTCTTGTGCCAGTGCATGGTGGGCCAACGTAGGGGAGTGTTTATATCCTTGGGGCAGTCGAGTGAACGTATATTGTTGTCCCTCCCACGTGAAGGCAAAGCGCTCCTGGTCCCCAGGCTGCAGCGGGACCATAAAAAACATGTCTTTGACATCAATGGTTGCCATCACTGGATGGGCTTGCTCCTGAATGGTTGCAATTAATTCGGCAATATTTGGCACGGCGGCTGTTAAAGGGCCGGTATTGCTGTTGAGGCGCCGGTAATCTACGGTTCATCTCCATTTACCACTGGGTTTTCTAACAGGCCACACAGGAGAGTTAAAAGGGGATTGTACGGGAATTGTATGACTCCTTGCCGTTTCAGGTCCTCTAGTACAGGGATGATGCCTTCCCTTGCTCCCAAGGGTAGCGGGTAGGGTTTCACATTGGTCAACCGGGAAGGAGGAAGGGGAGGCGCTGCTTGCAGCAGGCGCATTTCTGCACTAAGGGCTCCTGGCTAATCTTCTGACCTGGGGAACACCGAAGGACCACGAGTTCCCCTGGGTGTCCCGCCACTGTTTCCCTTTTAAAACATCTATTCCCAGGAGATTCATTTGAAAAGGTCCTGCAGCCGCCATGGTGTTCACCGGACTCTCATCTCCTGGTAGCCGTAAGGTTACCGGGGTCATGGGCACAGATTGGGTTTTCCCTAGGGCATTTGATACTATCAGGTGCTTAGAAGGGGTTGAAATGCCGCACCGTTCTGTCTCGCTCTGTTTTATTGCTGTAATTTGGGCCCCCGTATCAATTAAAAAGATCATGGGCCTCTTCCTCGGCCCTACTGCAACGGTAATGAGGAGGTCCCCTTTATCGTTGCAGGTGAGTTGTCTAATGAACATCCACCCCCCGCCTCCCCCCTCACCCTGAGGGGGCGGAGGTTTTAGTTTCCCACCGCCCTTTCGTCCCCCTTGAACCCCTCCTCCCTGTCCAATGCTGGGGCGGAAGGCGGGTTCGGTTTGGGAGGGGGTCCTTGCCCAGACCACCTCCGCACCAGGAGCTCTAACTTTTTGGTGGGGAGCCCATCCGTTAGGTCTCGGGGCACACCCTTTTGCAGTCCCTTCTGCCACAATTCTTGTCGTCCTCATATATGTATTCTGTCTTTACCAGCGGGCACATATGGGGGGGTTTATCCACAGTCTCTCTTAATCGCTTTAAATCTTTCTGGGGATAAATTTGGCGTACCCCTTTCTCCTCCAGCATTACCTCCGCCTCAGCGGGGGCGTCTGCCTCCCTCAGGAGCTGAACCCTCAGCTCCTCCTTCAAAATCATATTTTGGCACTTCTCCTCCTCTAGCGCCCGTTTGGTCTCTAGTAATTGCTCTCGCAGCGGCGCTATCGCCGCTTGCAAGAAAGCAGCCACAGCCTCCGATTGGCAGGGCGCTCGTTTCTTGTCCTCCACCGCCACTGCCAGACGCGCTCCTAACACAGCACAAACGATGGCTTTCCCTTTCCCCTTCTTCACTCTAGCTTCTTTATGCAAGACTGCTATTCGGTCCATAACACTTTGCAGTTGGAACCAGTGGTCCCGTGCCCAATCTCGTCCCGGGGGTGAGGGGCGAGAGCGGTATGTTTCTAAAAACTCATATAATTTCTCCATCTCTTCAGAAAAATCGCCTGCCTTTTGGGCGGCCGTGTCCTACAAAGGGGAGTTCGTCCCGGGAGGGTCAAACCTTAGAAAAACTAAGTTTCCCCTGTGCACTCCCAGGAGGCCAAAACACAAATGAATACCAAAAAGTTCCTACAAAGGGGGGGTGTCGTCCCGAGAGGGTCACGCTTCAGTATCCAAGTTCCCCCTATATGCTCCCAGGAGGCCAAACCGTACACTGCTACAAGACAGAAAAGAGCCTACAAAGGGGATACCGTCCTGAGGGGATCACCCCGTAAAATTCAAGCTTCCCCTGTACTCCCTCAGGGGACCAAACCGTACACTACTACAAGACAAAGACGAGCTTACAAAGGGGATATCGTCCTGAGGGGGTCACACCGTAAAATTCAAGCTTCCCCCATACTCCCCCAGGAGGCCAGACCATAAACTACTATGAGGCACAGGAGAGCCTACAAAGGGGATATCATCCTGAGGGGGTCACAACATAAAATTCAGCTTTCCCCTATACTCCCTCAGGAGGCCAAATCACAAACTAAGACACGAGTTTCAGTGCAAAGGTCTCAACACCCACTCCTTCCTTGCGCTTTGTTCATCTCCAGCTGCTTCCCTCACGGGAGAGCAGAACCGCGGATTGGAACTCCGCACTTGCTTCGTATTTATTTGTACTTCTCGTTCACATGCAATTGCTCAGCACACCATAAGGTTGTATGACACTCTCGTCTCAAGGGATCCTGTCCGTGACGCCAATTAAATGTCCCGATCCAATGTCGGGGGAGGTTTCGATACAATCCCAAGGACAAGATTAAGATGCTGGAATCGGTCAGATGTCGTACAACCTTTCACTTTTATTTGAGGGGAGAAGAGAATGGAGGGAGGAGGGAGGGCAAGGGAGGAGAGGAAAAGAATAGGGGAGAGAGAGAGAAAGAAAGAGGAGGAGGGCTTTATCACCACCCCTTCGAGTCCGATGATCTTCGGCTGGGTCTTCGGTGGCCTCAGGCGTCGTCGGGGACCGAAGAGGGGGGGGCCCTGAGGGTGCAGGCATGGAAGGAGTGGTCGCGCGCGCCGCCTCCCCCGCTGCGGGGCACGTGTGCTCCTTATATAGGGGGCCTCACGCATGCGGAGACCACAAATGTGTATGTGCGGTTCGCCACGGACGTGCTGCCCCCGCCTCTGCACTTTTCGCGCCTTTTGTCCCTGCGCAGGCGCACGAGGTTGTTTTCCTCAAAACTGTGGAGAAGAGGGTTTACTCAAAGCGCGACGCTGGAGGCGCTACAGCGGCAATGTCAAGACAAAACCGCATTTGGGTGATCTCGGCCAGCTGCGCCAGCTGCCTCCACTTCAGGAACTAGCCAGTGCTGCGGAGGGCTTCAAGGGAGGCCTGGTGAGCAGCAGAGAGATGCCACCACCACCACTCGGGTCACAGGACCCTGTGTCCCCCCTCTTGGCAGGGCTCAGAGTCCTCGCTGGGGGCCGAGTGGCACCTCATCCACGCCCTCGGCAGCTGTAAGCTCAGCTGTTGTAGGTTAAACCCCGACTTCAGCCTTCCTCATCGCAGGATGAGGTCCGTCTGAGTCGCCAGGGAGGAGACCATGGGGCTGGCATCTTTCTTTGCGCCCTGAAGGACTGCAGGCGCAAAGCAGCAGAGGTGAGGTGACAGCCCTCTGTCCCCTCCAGGCAGGGCACGTTGCAGCCCGTGATTCGCAGGGCCAGGAGGGAGCCAGGGGGCAAGTGGCTCGGCTGGAGGCTGCTGGTCAGGAATAGCCCCCTCCAGAAACAGCCCCCTCCCCACAGACCCGCTGGGAGCAGAGCCCCCCTCGCCCAGGGTGGGGGAGCTCCGTGCTGGGGTCCTGCCTCCTCCCCGCTGCCCTCACTCACCCTCTCTGATGTACGCCATCTCCTCACGCATATCCGCCTGCCGTCCCATGAGCCCTGGGGGGATGCAGCGTGTTGGGGACCCTGCTGCCTGTCGGGAACGCCGCTTGCCCATCGGGGACCCCGCCACCCAGCCTGTGTGGCTGCACAGCTCCCTGGGGAGGGCTGACCCCGGGGTGCAGCATCGGGGAGAGGATGGATGGGCCTGTTTCCAGCCCCACCTGCGCAGGCAGGGGTGAGAGGGGGTGAAGGGGTGCCCCACAGGTCCTGCCCCGGGACACAGGGACCCTGAGAGAGGAAGGGACCCCGGAGCTCATGGCTCACCGATGAACCTGACGGCCTCCTGCCGCAGGGGCTCCTGCGGGCTCCGCAGGTAAGGCTGGCTCTGGCACAGGTAGTCCTTGGCCTTCCTCCTCTTCCTGGCCAGCTGGAGAGAGGAGAAGGGCGCAGGCTTGGCACAGAGCTGCCCCCGAGTTGTCCCATCCCCCCACCCAGGGCTACCCTCCTTCCCCCCAGCACCACATTCCCAGCTTCCTGCCATGTGGCATCGGGGTTCAGAGGGAGCAGAGGGCTCCCCAGGGATGCTGGGGTGCCATCCTGGTGGCAGGGTCCCCTTTGGGACCCCAGGGGAGAGGACAGCCGGGAGCAGAGCCTGCTCCGGGAGGCTCCGTGCTGCTAGAGGGGCACAGCCCTCTGTCCCCCGCACTGGGCATGGGGCAGGGTTCGTCCAGGTCGGATCCCGGGGGCATAGGGGCTGTGCTTACCAGGCACTCGCTGATCCTCCATGCCTGCGTGATCTCGGCCAGCTGCGCCAGCTGCCTCCACTTCAGGAACTGGCCAGCGCTGCGGAGGGCTTCAAGGGAGGCCTGGTGAGCAGCAGAGAGATGCCACCACCACCACTCGGGTCACAGGACCCTGTGTCCCCCCTCTTGGCAGGGCTCAGAGCCTATCCCTGCCCGTGCAGGGAAGACACAGCAGCGCGGGACTGATGCTGCCACCAGGTTCAGCACCCCAGGGTGCTGAAGATAAGTGCAGCCACCCTCTCTGGCTGGAAGCCTGTTGGGGCTTCAAGCTTTTGGCCCCAGGATGCTGCGGAGCCATAACCCAGTCTCTGAGGCTGCAGGGACCGATGCCAGGGGCTGTGTGGAGGGAGCTGGGTGGGAAAGGGACCCACCTCCCCATCCATCCAGGTAGCAGGAGGAAAAAGACAGCAGTAGGCAGGGAGGTGGGCCATGCCTGGTCCTAGGCACTCAGCAAGCTAAACCTCATGGTGACACACATTTGAAGGGTCCAGTGCCCTGCCCAAAGGACCGGTCAGGTTGGGATCCCACCTTAGCCACACTCTTGTCCTGGTCGTGCAGGTGAAAGAGCAGCGGCAGTATGCTGTCCCACACCTCCTTCTTCATCCTCTTCTTTTCGGCACCCACCACGAGCCCCATCGTGGTTTGGAAGAGACGGATGGAGAGCTCCCGCACGGTGCCTGACTCCTGGGGGAGGAGGGGAGGAGGACCTCAGCCCCAAGCCCATGGCGTGCAAGGGGCTGACATGGAGATGGATGTCCCCAAACCAGTGGCAGGCAACCCCGTTCCAAAAGGGAGCGAGCTGCGGCATGCAGAAGGTCTGCTCAGGGGGGCTGGGGTCCCCGGGGCTGGGGTCCGGAGAGGGAGACCCTGCGGAGGGCTGGGGGATGCTGCCAGGGCAGGGTGCGCATTGGTGGGGCTCAGCACACCTGCTGCCCTCCTGCCACCACCGTCCCCACCGCGGCAGGGAGGCCGAGCCGGGGTGAGTCCATGCCGGGGGCTTGGGACGCAGCACGGAGCCACCGAGGGCAGCGATGGGGTCTGGGGGCTGTGGGGCCAAGCGTCCCCCTGCAGAGCACGGGGCTGCAGTGGGAGGCGTGAATGGAGGTGTCGGGTGAAGGGGGCATGGAGCTGTCCCCCAGCCTTACATTGTTGAAGAGTGGCTGGAGCTTGCCAGCTAGTGCCAGGGCGGTGAGGCTGGGCACCTTCCCCTCCAGCAGCTGGATCATGTTGCTGAGCACGGACAGGGCCAGGGCGCTGGCATCGCTGTCAGCATCCTGCAGCTGCTCCACGATGTGTGGCCGCAGGACAAGGGTTCTCTTTGCCTGTGTGAGACATGCCACCTCCTTTTTGTAAAGCAGCGACCAATCGCAGGGGTGAAAACCCTCTCCGCCAACACTGGCCTCCCCGCTGGCTTCTCAGCAGGCAGCGTGGGTTATGAGGGCAAGGTCCCAGCAGACAGGGCTTACCGGCATGGCCATGGCAAGACCAGGGCGCAGAGGGGGAGGACAGGCAGCGCTGGCTCCTTGCCAGCCCTCGGCTGGACATCACCACTCTGCAGCACTTTCTCTGAGCAACGGGGACCCTGCTGCCATCAGCCCCAAGGGAGGGGGTGGCATGGGGTGCCCAGTCCCCGAGGAGCAGGGAGAAGGGGCTCTCACCTGGCCACAATCCGCACTCCCATGAGGTGGGTCTGGGCGCTGAGCAGGGTGTCCCAGCCACCCTGCGCCTCAATGGCCAGCACCTGGCTCTCAAAGCCCATGCTGCAGAGCAGCATTCTCATGGACTGCACCGCAGACCTGCTCAAGAAGAAATGCTCAGCTCCCACTGGGAGCCCTGGCTTGGCTCCAGGTGGCTGGCAAGGATGAGAGGGCAGGGATGCAGCACCTGATGGGAGTGAGCAGATCCTGTTGGTGCTCCTTCCAGAAGATGTGCACCTCCTGCAGCGTCAGCTCTGTGGTGAACGACACTTGGAAAAGCAGCACCAGGAAAAACTGGGGGAAAATCGCCTCTACCTGCTGCAGGCAGGTGGGCTGCAGGAGGATCTCGCCTATCGTCCTGGCTGCCTGCAGAAGACACCCAAACACCAAGATGTCCCTGCGCCCCTGGGGAGGTCAAGGCTTGGGGTGGGCAGGGAAGGGGAGCAGCGGCCCCGCACAGCTGAGAGCAGCCCCGGAGGTCAGCAACTCACAGCCAGGGAGCGGATGCGCGGGTGATCCTTAGGGGAGGTGGAGGTCTTGCGCAGTGACTGGTTCATCAGCATGCTGAGCAGCTCCTGCAGCACCTTCTTTGCAGCCTGGGGCTTGGACAGCATCGTCTTCCACATGGCCATGGCGACACTGCGGGAAACCAGGGCTCTGTCAGCGGGGACACCCCGGAGGATGGCTGGGCTGAAGTCCCTCAGGAGGGTCTTGGGGCCCCCCTCCCAGTGTGAGAGGAGCCCCAAAGAATGGTGGGCCCCGTACGGGGTGCACGTTGGGGAGCACTGCAGCAGGCTGGCCACCACTTCGCTGGGATGTTTGCCCATCAGCACCAGCAGGGCCCTGTCCAAGCTGTTGAGGGCTACCAGCGCCTTGATGGAGGGCAGGCTTCTGTAGATGGCCCACATGACGTTCAGCACCTGGAGGGCAGACATGGGTGGGAGTGGGGATGTCAGCAGGGCAAGCGTGGCCGTTTACCCAGCTCCCACTGGGAGGTGCTTCCGTTCCCGTTGCAGTACGCCGGCTTGAGACAGCATCAGTGCTGGCCAGGTGCAGAGCCGGGGGAGGAAAGGTCCCCCGCTGGGCTGGAGCATCGGCCATGCCACCCACGGGCTCCTCACCTGCCCTGCCTGGAAGGCAGGGTCTGCCACAAGGATGTCCACCATGTGGGCAGCCACACTGATGCTGTAGATGCTTGGGTCTCTGAAGCTCTCGATGGCCATGAGGATGATGTCTGCCTGGTCGGAGGGTCGGAGGTATTTCGTGAACATCTGTGAGATGAAGGAGAGGAGGGAAGATTTGTCACCCGGAGCGTCACCCAGAGCATCTCAGCTGTGGAGTGAGAGTGAGACGCAGAGTCAGGGTGCGCTGGGGAGGAGACCGACAGTGGGGGTCAGGGTCCCGTGGGGAACTGGAGCTCGCTGGGGGCCTTTGCCTAGCCCCTGCTCAGAAACAGCACGAGCTCCCATCATCCCCATGCATTGGGTATCCCTTCACTCATGCCGACCCCCCTGGTCAGGGGCCGAAGGCACTTCTTACCAAGAAGATTTCGCTGGCACAGCCGTTTTGTGAAAGCTGCCAGGGCTGCTTCACTTGCCAGGCCTCCTGCAGCTGCCCTGTGTCATGCAGCCAGGGCCACCTGCCTGGGGAGGAGCAAAACCAGGGTTCTCAGAGCGAGGGTGCAGAGCTGGAGGTGCAGTCTGAGAGCATCGGGCTGAAAAGTCACTGGCAAAGAAAGAGGGCACCCAGACAGGTCTGGGGAGCAGAAACCAGGGAGGGTCCAGGGCTACTGTGAGCAGGGGTGAGGGGAAATGGCTTTTCGGGCAGGCGGGTTGGATCAAGCTTTCTCTTGCCAAGGAGAGCGGCCCCTGGCTGCCCATGCCTCGGGGCACCCAGCCCGACACAGCTTCTCTTACTTCTCTGCTGCAGGACGAAGGTGTGCAGGTGATAGAGAGCTTCTGCAGCCTCGTGGCGGGTCCCCTGGTCCTTGCAGGTGCAGCAGAGGGTGAGGTGCCCCACCAGCTTCCCCAGCATCGCAAACCGATGTGTCTTGGAGCACTGATGTCTGACTGTGGCTTGTGCAAAGCAGGGGCAGAGCTGGGGGAAGAGAGGCAGCATGGGCACAAGGTGAGCCCCAGCTGCTCCCAGAGCAGCCAGGCAGCAGCCCAGAGCAGGGCAGCGCTGCCAGACGCAGGTTCCTGCCTGTGCCCGTGGCAGCCCTGCTCTGCCCTGGGAGAGAGCATGGACAGGACAGGGGCAGGGCAAAGACTCCTGCTCCTGACCTCCTGCTGACTGGGTGCCCAGCTTCCCCGGGAGGTGCTGGGGCTCAGGGCCACAGGGGCTGCCCAGGCCAGGAGCTCCGTACCTGCAGCAGGGGGCAGGTGGTGATGAACTTGGCTAGCCTGGCAATCCGTGCCATGGCCCTCTCCTGCACTGCTGCCAGCTGGGAGTTGGTGAAGGACAGCAGGAGCTGGGAGGAGAAAAGCTGCTGATGTGCCAGGGAGGTGGCATGGCACAGCCCAGCCCAGCCAGGCTTGCGCCAGGGCAGTGCCCGGGATGGGGCACGTGTCCTTCTTGCCCCTCGCGGCAACTTGCTGCGGCCAGGCAGGTCGCCGCATCACACTCCTGCTGCTGCGTCTGCTGCTTTCCACCCACTCCCACCTAAAAAAGTGCCTGCGCCCCCCACCCGAGGACCCCAAGGCTTTGGGATGACCACCTGCCTGGGGACCTGCAGTGCGGGCTCTGGGATATGGCCTGTGGTGAAGCTGGAAGGGGAAAGCCCCAGGGCTGGGCTCCCCTTGCCAGGCAGGCAGGTCCATCTGGGAGGGAGTGTTGGGCAGGATGGGCAGTGGGCAAGGCTGCAGGGGTGAGGCGGGCTGGGGCAGGAGGAGAAGGGTCTCTGGCAGCAGCCAGGAGGCAGCGGGCTGGGTGGGGGGCACGGCAGGGAAGGAGGGATGTTCCCTGCCCCCCTCCTTGCACCAGGCACTGGGCAGGGGGCACTGCTCAACCCGGGGGTCACTGCCCGTGGCGACCCTGTGCCAAGGCCCGACCTGCAAGATCTTCTGCAGCTCCAGGATGCCGAGAGGGCCGGCGCTGCGTACCAGTGCCTGCAGCATGCTGTCCATCGCAGCCAGGGTCTGTGAGGCGGACAGAGTCTTGGGGGCAGCCCTGGAAGCCTCGGGGTGGGGGTGGGATGTCTGTGGCCCTGCGGTGCCCAGGAAGGGGCCTCGGGGTGGGGGAGGTCCCTGTGTTTCACCCTGTGGCGTACCTGGGAGTAGAGGAAAGCCGTGGGTCCCTGGCTGTCCTGCGGAGGCAGGTGGAAGATGCTGCAGAAGCAGATTTGGAGGAGGCTGCTGCTCTTCTCCTGCAGAAGCAGCCCCGCTTGGCTGTGGGGACAGAGAATTGCTCTTCAGATCCAGCAAGGAGGAAGCAGACCCCGGGGTTGGAGACCTGGGCTGATCCCCACACTGCAGGGGACATCTCAACCCCCCCATGACGCTGACACTCGCCTTTGGGGGGAAAACCCTGTGGCACCCCCTGCCCTGCTGTCTGCCTCCCTCGTGGACCCAGGGCTGGGGAAGCCCCCGACCTGGGATTGCCCAGCACCGGGAAGGCCAAGCTGGGGGCTGGGGCAGCTACCTCATGGAGCTGATGGCCAGCATGGCTTGCTGCCGCACCGCAGTGTCCAGGTGGTCAGCGGGCTCCTCTTGCAGCAGCACCTGTGGAGCACAGCAGGGTGGGACGGATCGGGATGGGCAGTCTCCCTTGGCCAGCAAGAGCCTGCGGGGCTGGCAGAGCCCAGGTGCCCCCATCTTGGCACCCCCTCCCCACCCAGCACCCAGCGGTCCCAAGCCCTGTGGTGGGAAGGGCTGTGCCCATTACAGAGCCACAGGCTGGCCGAGAGACCTGCAAATGTCATCGGGTCCAAGCCTGGGCTCCAGCCGGGCCACCCAGGTGGCGTTGGAGCATCTACAAGGACGGAGACCCGGAGCAGTGCTCATCCACACCCCGCTGCCTGGCCGAGCCCTCTCCTGCCCCCAGGGCCATGCCACTGCACGCTGCCCCTGCCTCAGCCTGGCTGGTTGTCCCCTCACCTCAATGGTCTCCGCCACCTCCAGCTGGCAGAAGTAAAGCATGTCCCACATGGTGGAGTCCACTCTGGTAGTGCTGCAGATGGTGTGGACGGAGGCCAGAAACTGCAGCTTCTGGTCCTCTTGCTGCCAGCCGGGGAGGGGACAGATGGACAGACAGTGTCAGGGGGGAGAGAGAGAGCTGCGGGGTGGCCAGCACAGCCCCCAGCACCTTGTGAGCACGGGATGGGGTCAGAAAGATCGGCCAGGAGACAGGGGCGCCGCCTCGTAGAACTGGCCAAGGTTACCTTTGGTCTGCTCCGGAGGAAGGCTCGGATGATGCCCAGGGTATACGCTTCCTCCCTGGGCAGAGCCAAGGCAGAGTGGCATGAATCTGGCAGAGAGAGAGCAGGCAGGGCTGGGGGGCAGGCAGGGGGGAACACTCGAGCCCTCTGCCCAGCTCCCGGTGATGTCACCAGCCCTGGCTCAAGGCTGGGATGCTGGTGTCCCCTGTGTGCCCCAGGGGCAAAGGTGCGATGCTGGAGGGCCGCACGGGGAGGGGGCCCTGGCGTGCCCAGGTGAGGGACACGCTGGCACTGCGGGGCAGGGAGAGTCCCTGTCCCGGGATGCCATGAGAGGGCTGGCTCCCTGGCCACTGTGCCGTGGGAGCCCCGATGCCAGCCCGCCTGGGGGATGGGAGCCTGGGACAGGGCAGAGCAGGGTGGGCAGCCCCCTGCCTGCAGCGCCCACACACTCACCTGCCTGCAGCGGCTCAAGCTTACACATCTCACTGGGCTTTGGCCTGGAGCTGGGAGCTGGGGCAGCTCTGTCCTCCTCCTCCCAGGCCCGCCTAGGGTGGTCGGGGGGTCTCCCCGCCATCCTGCGGAAGGAAGGGAGGGAGGCAAGGGGTGAGAAGGACCCTGCGCCCCCTGGGGCTGCCCTGCCGGGGCAGTGGCGCAGAGGTGGCCGTGCTTGGGGGGGCTCCTTGCTCCCACCCTGACCCAACACCGACACTGTAGGGGCAGGGCTGGGTGACACAGGGTGTCACAAAGGGCCCCAACGTCACCCCCCCCAGGGGGGCACCCCCGAAGTGCCCCCGTTCCCCCCCTCCGCAGGAGCCCTCCTTGCCCCAGGGGGACGGGACTGACTCCCTCTTCCTCCTCCTCCTCCTCCTGCTGTGGGGCTGGCGTTCATCTCTGCCGGAGGCATCCCCCTTGTGGCAGGGACCCCTCTGTCCCCGTCCCCTCGCTCCCGGGGCCTGCTGCCACCCCCACCTGCGGCCGGGCTGAGCGGGGGCGCAGCCCCCAGCCCCTCAGGCACACCGAGGCTTTTCCTTCTTCCACACGAGGCCCGGGACGAGGCCCGCGGGGGTCACTCCTCTCTCCCCAAAGCCGCGGGCACACAGGCAAGCCCGACGCCCTCCCGCAACTGCTGGGGATGTCGCGGTCCCCCGGTTACGGTTGCCATGGTGCGTGGCAGGGTTCCACCAGCCCCCGGTTGGCCGCGGGGGGGGCGGGGGGAGGGCAGAACCCCCCCCCGCTCCCCTCGCCGGGGCCCACGGCCCCAGCCCGGCCGTACGAGGGCAAGCGGGGTCCCGGCCCCGGGCGCTGAGGGGCGGCGGTGCCCCGAGGTCGGTACGGGCGGGACGGGGCCGGGGGGAGAGGGAAGGGGAAAAGGGGAAGGGGAGAGGGGTGCGGTGATGGGTCAGTGCTGGGGTCAATGGTGGGGTCAGTGGTAAGTCAGTGATGGGTCAGTTTTGGGGTCAATGATGGGATCAGTGATGGGATCAAAGATGGGTCAATTTTGCGGTTCGTGATGGGTCAGTGATGGCTCAGTTTTGGGGTCAGTGATGGGGTCGATGGGGTCAGTGATGGGCCCAATGGGTCAGCTTTGGGGTCAGTGATGGGTCAGTTTTGGAGTCAATGATGGGGTCATTGATGGCTCAGTTATGAGGTCAGTGATGGGATCAATGATGGCTCAGTTTTGGGATCAGTGATGGGGTCAGTGATGGCTCAGTTTTGGGGTCCGTGATGGGGTCAGTGATGGGGTGGGTGCTGTGTGTTTGGGAGGTGCAGCCATGGGGTGGGGGCAGTGATCAGCTGGGTGCTGCTGTTCAGGTAGCTCTGTCCTCCTCCTCCCAGGCCCGCCTAGGGTGGTCGGGGGGTCTCCCCGCCATCCTGCGGAAGGAAGGGAGGGAGGCAAGGGGTGAGAAGGACCCTGCGCCCCCTGGGGCTGCCCTGCCGGGGCAGTGGCGCAGAAGTGGCCATGCTTGGGGGGCTCCTCGCTCCCCCCCTGTCCGGGAGCTGCTGGCAGCTGCCCAGAGAGCCAACGTGTCCTTCATGTGGGTGGCCAGTGATGGGTGGGGAGCCCTGGAGAGCGTGGTGGCTGGCAGTGAAGCAGTGGCGGAGGGAGCAATCACCATCGAGCTGGCAGCCTACCCCATTAAGGAGTTTGCTGCCTACTTCCGTAACCTCAACCCCTACAATAACAGCCGAAATCCCTGCTTTCGGGAGTTTTGGGAGCAGAAGTTCAAGTGCAGCTTCCACACGCAGGACTGTAGCCGGTACTCCCTCAAGACAGGCAAGTTTGAGCCAGAGTCCAAGATCACGTTTGTGGTCAATGCGGTCTATGCCATGGCCCGCTCTCTCCACAACATGCACCAGGCGCTGTGCCCCAACGCCACCAAGCTCTGCGACGCCGTGAAAGCCGTCAATGGCAAGAGGTTCTACAAGGACTTTATGCTCAATGTTAATTTTGATGGTGAGTCCAGAGATGGAGACAAGGGTTGGCTGCCTAACTGGAAAGGGATGGGTGGAGGGACGGGGAGGAGGAAGGAGACCCGTATTTGACCCAAAGCCCTCCGGTTCCTCCATCCTGCCCACACCTGGGGACCCGTGTGCTATGGGCTGTGGTTGTCCCAAGATGCCAACAGCTCACCATCACCCTTGGGAGGCAATCTAGGCCTTCTGTCCCCAGTGTGGAGAAGCTGGTGACCAACTCCATCCTGCTAGAGCTGGGTGGGACCGGCCCCACAGGAGCCCCTCCGGGAACGTCAGGCCTTGGAGACCTCACTTGGAAGCGCCATGATTTATTCACATTTCAGGGATTAAAGTGGAGGGAGAACCTTGATCAGGGACCTACATAGTTGGGGATGAATTAGAAGTGTGTCTGTGCTCTGTGACTTGGGCTGAGCCCAGCTACCCAGGTGTCACTGAGAGCCATGGAGGCTGAAAAATCCCGCTCTGTCCCTGCAGAGCTGGCTGGGGCTGCCGAGCATTTAGGCATGTGGGGAGATGATAGTTCTCAACCATTGCTTTCCTGCTCCTAACGTGTGCATAGGCAGCAATTATGAGAGTGAAGGCAGGGAACAGGTTGGACATTTGCCTGTGACCATGGTGGGATGTGACCCTTTGAAGGGGCCCTGCCTCCACGCCGGGAGCGAGCACTCTCCTGCCCCATGGCAGTCACCATCTCCCTTTCTTCTCCCTCCAGCTCCGTTCAGGCCAGCAGGCACCAAGAGTGTCGTTCGATTTGACCGCTACGGTGATGGCATCGGGCGCTACAACATCTTCAGCTATCACCACATGGACGGGCGGTATCGGTATCAGAAGGTGGGCTACTGGGCTGAGGGGCTCATCCTCAACAGCAGCCTCATCCCCTGGGCTGAGACCTCCATCCCCGTGTCCCAGTGCAGCGACCCCTGCAAGAAGAATGAGAGAAAGAGCATGCAGCCCGGAGACATATGCTGCTGGATCTGCATCCCCTGCCAGCCCTACGAGTACTTGCTGGATGAGTTCACCTGCATGGACTGCGGTCTCGGTTACTGGCCCAATGAGACCCTGAATGGCTGCTACGAGTTGCCCCAAGAGTGTATCCGCTGGAAAGACGCCTGGGCCATTGGTCCCGTCACTATCTCTTGCCTGGGTTTTATCTCCACCCTCTTTGTTTCTGGAGTCTTCGTGAAGAACAATGATGACACCCCCATCGTGAAGGCCTCAGGCCGGGAGCTCTGCTACATTCTCCTGACCGGGGTCCTCACGTGCTACAGCATGACCTTCATCTTCATCGCAAAGCCTTCCACCGAGGTGTGCACGCTCCGGCGTCTGGGGCTGGGCACGTCCTTCGCCGTCTGCTATTCGGCCCTCTTGACCAAGACGAATCGCATCGCCAGGATCTTCAGCGGGGTGAAGGAGGGGGTCCAGCGCCCCCGGTTCATAAGCCCCACGTCACAGGTGGTCATCTGCATGGCCCTTATCTCTTGCCAGCTGATCATCGTCATCATCTGGCTGCTGGTGGAGACCCCTGGCACAGGCAAGGAGACGGAGCCTGACAAGAGGTACATCGTCACCCTCAAGTGCAACAACCGCGATTCCAACATGCTCGTTTCGCTCACCTACAATGTCCTCTTGATGGTCCTCTGCACGGTCTATGCCTTCAAGACACGGAAATGCCCTGAAAACTCTAAAAGGGCTTGATCGGAGCGGTCCTGGTGACTTGGGCCCCGCAGGGTTTGTGGCTAGGAGATGCGTGGGCCTGGGCAAGGGTCTTCGGCCATGGACCTGGTGATGGTCACCTCTGCATTGGGGCGTTCGTTACCGGGTGAAGTGTGGCTGAGGGGGTAACGAGTCCTGGGGAGAAGGACTGCCCTTGGCAGACTGTTTGCTAGGGTGAGGATGGGAAATGCCCCTGAGACCTCCAGAGACCCCCTCTGACCTGACTGCAGAGGAGTGATTGCCACCCTTCAGCCCCAGCGCATGAATGCCAACCCCAGGGCCCGCCTGGTCCCTGGGAAGCCGAGCAGTGCAGGGGATGGAGGAGCGTGGGGTGCACCCTGCACCACCTCAACCCCCCAGCAAGGTGCCCTGCCAGCTCTGGAGGACTGTGTGGGGGTGGCTGCGGTCGGGGGCTTCTGGAGAGGACCTGTATCCCCTGGTGGGAGCAGGCACTGGGATGAGGGGTGTTGGTGAGGCTGGGTGGGGTGCTGCTCAGGGTGCGCCCCCCTTGCAGGAGCAGCGTGTCCCCATCAGGGCAGTGCCCATCCTCTGCCCATGGGTCTCCAGCAGGTCCACCCTGACGGAGGGACCCGGTGCAGGGTGGGATGTGCCTGCGGGGTGCAGGCAGCAGCCTCTGCCCGGTGGGAGGTGGCTGGTGCCACAGCGAGGGCTTCATCCTGCCCCACTCGGGGCAGAGGGCTGGCGGCAGCAGCACCTGATGCCCACCGCTGTCTCCAGGTCCAGACCACCACCATGTGCATCTCAGTGAGCCTCAGCGGCACCGTGGTCCTTGGCTGCCTCTTCACCCCCAAGCTCCACATCATACTCTTCCAACCCCAGAAGAACGTGGCCAGCCACCGCGTGGGCACCGCTCGGTTCAGCGTGGCAGCCGCCAGCTTTAGCCGGTCCCACGGTGAGTGCAGGGGGGCTGGGGAAGGACTGGGGGGCAGCACCCCCTTCCTGGCAGGGAGCTGGGGGCAGCCCAGCACGGGCCCCTGAAGGAAACAGGGGTGCAGGGTAGGGCACAGCTGGGAACAGGGCAATAGAGGCTGCTGTGTCCCCTATGGCTCAGCCTTGGCTCTGTCCCAATCCCCCATCTCCCCCTGCCTCACGTGGCTGTGAGCCCCAAGGCTGCAGCATGGTCTGCTGGGGGGGACCACTCCCGGGGGCCTGTCCTCACCCTGGGGGGACACGGCCACCCTGGGCACCCTCCACCCCAGCCCCGGGGGATGCAGCTGCCCCCGGCCCCTGTCACCAACCCAGGGGGGACACAGCTGCCCTGGGCACCCTCAACCCCAGCCCTGGGGGACGGAGCACCCTGGGCACCCATCGCCCACCCCAGTGGGATGCCCTGGGGGGGGTGCTGCTGCCGGACCCCAGCCTGCCCCTGGCTGCTGCCTTCCTGGCCAGGCTCGGCCTCGCAGTACGTGCCCACAGTGCGCAACGGCCGTGAGGTGGTGGACTCCACGACGTCGTCCTTGTGAAGGACGGGGAGGCCAGGTCGTGGTGCTGCTGCTCCTGCCCGCGGCTGCACTGCACCCCGGCTCCCTCCCCAGGGAGAGCAGCGCCCGCGGCACCGCCCGCTCAGGGGCCAGAGGCAGCCGGGAGGCTCGGCCCCCGCCCCAGCACGAGCTACACGTCCCACGCGCTGGGTCATGGTACGTTGTCACCCTTCCTTTGCACTGAGCCACGTTACACATCCCTTGTCCCCTGCCCTGAGCCCTGGTGCACTACCCCCTGTCCCTGCACCCAGCCATGGTGAACATCCCCAGTCCTTTGCACTGAGCCGTGGTGCACGACCCTGTTGTCACCTGCACCGAGCCATGGTGCGTGTCCCCCCGTCTCTTGCACTGAGCCGTGGTGCACGTCCCCTGCGTCACCTGCACTGAGCCGTTCTGCACATTCCCCCATCCCCTGCGCTGAGCCCTGGTACGTGTCCCCCTGTCCCTTGCACCAAGCCACGGTCCACGTCCCCGTCCCTTGCACTGAGCTGAGGTGCACATCATCCCCTCCATCCCCTGCCCCGAGCCACGGTGAACGTGCCCCCCGTCCCTTGCACTGAGCCGCAGTGCACAGACCCCGGCCCTTGAACTGCACTGTGGTACACGTTCCCCACCCCTGCACCAGCTGTGGTGCAAGCCCCTTGCCCCAAGCCGCCGTGCACAACCCGACTCCCTCTTGCTGAGCCACACCAAGTCACGCCCCGCTTGCGCCGAGCCACGCCGAGCCCTGCCCCAGCACCCACTGCCCTCGCCCTATCGCCCACCCCGATTTCCTGGTGTGGGGCCTTTCATGTCCCCCTTGTGCCAAGCCGTGTCCCACGTCCCCCCTCCCTGGGCCAGCAGAGACACCCCCCCCCAGGCCCTTTGCACATTTTCACCTTTTCCTCCTCGTTTTCGGCCCCGGGAAAGCCGCCGAGCGCTGCCAGGCTGGGCCCAAGCCCCCTCCGTCCCCCCGCTCGCTGTGCATAGTGCTTCTCACCCCTTCGTGGGAGACAGGGCAGAGGAGCGGGGCTCAATGCCCGCTGCCCCCCCGGCCCCTGCAGAGCCCGGGGGATCCGGCGGGGGCTGAGGGCAAGTAACAGGACCCAGGTATTTGAGCCCAACCAAGTTTTTAAGAGTAGATTTTTTCCGTGAGCAAGAGCGTGATTTTTTTTTTTTTTAATTTATGTGAATAAAGTGGTCTTGGTTTTGTTTGTTTGGTTTTTTTTTTTTTTTTTTTAAATGGACTCTGCCACAGCTCCTGTCCATCCGAACCTGAGGGAAGGGGGCAGACCCTCGCAGAGGGCAGAGCCACAGCACGATATGGGGGCCAGCAGGGGTGGGGGGGCCACGCGACACCCCCCACTCGTGCCCTGCCGGCCCCAGGAGGGTGGTCGCATGAAGGACGTGGGACGCAGCTCCGGCGGCTCCGGGGCCAGGGGGCTAGGAGCTGTCGGGGGCTTCGGGGCTGGGGGCTGCAGCCCTCCGCTTCAGGGGGATGATGCAGATGCTGGTTTTGGCTTCTTTGACTCTCCACCACCGGCCGAGCCTATAGATGAGAGAGATGGGGGTCACCCTCGGCCGGGCCGCAGCGGAGAGGGGGCTGCCCCTGGGCAGTGGCAGGGAGTGGGGACGGTACCGGTGCTCCTGTCCAAGGCCGGCCACCAGGAAGTCGCCGCCTGCGGAGAACTTGAGGCTGTTGACAAAACCCACCTGGAGGGGACAGGGCAGGGTGAGGGGCTCCCGCAGTCTCCTCCTGCCGCCCAGGGAGGGGAGCCCCCACCAAGAGACGCCCCCAGCCCAGCTCCAGCATCCCCAACCTCCCCATCCGTACCAAGGGGATGTCGCAGAGGGGCTCCAGCTTCCGAAATCCCTCACCACACTTCCAGAGCTTCACGCTGGCACTGTGGGAGCCTGGGGCAGAGAGAGGAGACTCCTGCTATGCATCCTGACCCAGGGAAGGGAGCAGGACAGCCCCCCCAAACCCCTGCTCCAAAGCGGCTGCCACACACCTGTAGCCAGGAGGTCACTGTTGCGCAGAGCGGCCACTGCGGAGATCCAGTACGGCTGCTGCAGGCCCTGGGAGTCCTGCATGCCGTGCGCCTGCCGGGCCAGCGCCAGTGGCTTCTTCTTCGTCAGCCCCCACAGGGCTACGGACCTGCCAGGGCGGGGAGGGGTGAGGGGGCTGCGGGGGGCACCGCCTGCCCACCCCGGGCACCAGCCAGCCCCGCGCTCACCCGTCATCAGCGCCCGACACCATGTGCTCCTCGTTGATCAGCTGGATACAGTCGATGGAGCCCCTACGGAGAGAACAGGCAACTACCAGCAGTTCTGAGCGTGCTTTGGGATTCCATTTAGGAAGCAAGGGCTCACCAGGGCGTCAGTGTCCCCAGAGCGCCAGCAGGCTCCTGGTGACACTTGGCACCCTCACACCGCTGCCCCAGCTGGACCCGCCTGCCCGCAGGCCCCTCTCCCGCCCCAGACCTACTGGTGCCCGTAAAACACAAGCTGTGACTCCTCGGGGATCTTCCAGAGCCGCACGGTGCCGTCCCGTCCCCCCGCCGTCACACAGCAGTCCCGGCTCAGGCTGTCCAGCCCTGTGATGACGTCCTGGTGCCCGAAACTGGAGGGAGAGGTGGCAAAGAGCTGCGGCGGGCACGGCCCTCCGCCACAGCGCCTGCCCCCGGCGAGGGGGGTCAGCGGGGTGTCCCCTCCCACGTCTTACAGGGTCTCCATGTATGCATTCTCCGCCACGTTCCAGACCTTGACGCAGCGGTCACGGGAGGCGCTGTACAGCTGGTACGTGTCTTTCCGGAAGGACAGGCCCTGCGGATGGACAGACAGATGTCCGTCTGGGGGGGCAGCGGTGAGGGGCACCAGGGAGGATGGCGCTGCCTGGCCCCACAGGCGTCACAGCTGATGCCCCTGACTCACCGAGACGGCATTGCGGTGCCCGGTGAAGATGTGCAGGCGCTTGCAGCTGGCTGCATCCCAGATCACGATCATCTTGTTCCTGTCTCCCGTAGCCTGGCAGAACACAGGGGATACCCGAGACCTACTCCTCGGGGACCTGCGGCCCGTGCCAGCCTCTGCTCCCACCCCATGTGCTTTGGGGGTTCCTAGGGACCCATTCTTGACTCCGGTGGAGGCAGGGGCTGCTTTAACCCAGCAAAGTATACCTGGGCATGAGATACGGCTCCCCAGGACCCCGGGAGGAGATGCACTCCCCACCACCACCTCTCCGCCCCACATGGCAGCGCCAGCATCCCTCTCCCGTACCAGGTACTTGCCATCCGATGAGATGGCCATGCAGAGGACATGCGACGCGTGCCGCTCCCCAGTGCCCTTCTTCCCCCCAGGCACAACGCAGAGCCTCTTCCCGCTCTCCACCTCCCCTACGGGAAAGGCACCACCGTCACCCCCTGGGAGCCTCCCACCACTCCGGAAAGCATCAGTGAGCCTCCCACAGAGCCCAAAACGATGCATGTGCACATCCCCAGAGGGGCCAGGGGCCAAGCCACCTCCACAGGCACCCACGGTCCTGCTGCTGCAGGGTCCCCGCAGGGTTCAGGCTGGGGGAACAGCCCGTCGTGGCCCCAGGGGAACACTTGCATTTGATGAGGGAGCCGTCCTTGGAAGCAGAAAAGATGAACCTGTCATCCGGAGAGATGACCAGGCAGGTGATGGGCAGCTGGTGCGCCCGCAGCATGCGGATGCTGGCTGGATCCAGAGGCTGCACCTGCAGGGAGAGCGGGATGTGAGCTGGGCTGCCCCCGTCCCTTCCCCAGGCTTGGGAGCACCCGAGCACAGCACCCTTCCTTCTCCAGGGCGCCAGCAGCCGGCACGCCGGGCGGGAGAAGGGCTGTGGTCCCATAGCTGGCATGGCAAGTCGGGGTACCAGCTGTGGCCATGCCTGAGTGTCCCCAAAGCCGGCACTTACAGTCCGGCAGCCCCCCAGCACTGGGCACTTACGTCTTTGGCGATGAGGCGCTGCAGCCGGCCCTTCTGCTCGAGCTGGGGAAGAAGCAGGAGGCTCAGCGGAGGCAGCCCCAGCCCCGCGGGAGGGGGACAGAGCCCGCCGGCGCCACCGGGACCAAGGGGACGCGCCCCGCTCCCTGCTCACCACGTCCTCCTTCAGCCGGTCACCGATGAGATCTGCGGGCGTCTCTTCCTCCTCTGCCGCCGCCCGCTCCTCCTCTGCGGTGGACACGGGGCATGAGGGCCAGGCTCAGCACCGGGGGCTGCCCGCCTCTCTGCCCCGCCGGGGCACCGGCGCCAGGGGCCAGGTGGGGCTCACCGTACTGGCGGAGCTGCTCCAGGTACAGCTTGGCCATGCGCAGCTTCTTCTCCTGCGGCATCTCCTCTACCTCCTCCTCCGCCGCCGCCCCAACAACGGGCTGCGGGGACAGGCGTGAGCACCGCCACCGGCACCCCCACCGGTACCGCCATCCCCCCCGGCGCAGCCCTTACCTCTCCGGCTCAGAGTCGCTGGACACCTCCTCGTCGACGGGCCGGCCGGCCGCCGCCCGCGGCCTCCCCTCAGCACCCGGGACCTGCGGGAAGGGGACAGGCGCGGCAACACCCGCCGGAGCGACCCCGCCGGGGCAGTGCCTCTCGCCCCCCTCCCTCTCCCCGGCCCGGCCCTCACCGCCACCCGTGGCCGCCGCTGCCCCGGCACCCCCCACTCACCGAGACGGTGTGGCGGTGATGGCGTACCCAAATCATCATCAGCTTGTTCTGCCCCTCAGGGCCTCTGGTCCCATCGCACGTCCTTTGGGGGGTCCCAGGGACCCGTCCTTGGCTGTGCCAGGGCCGTGGCTCTGCCCGGGGCGGGTGCCGGAGGGCCTGTCCCGGCGATGCTCTCAAGAGCTAAAATCTGCTCTTGTGCTGAAACTTCATTTTGCGCTGCCCTTCCTGCTGGGGACGCCGCTGGAGCCAGAGCATCGGTGGCTTTGTAGCTCCCGGGCTCGGCCACGTCAGCCCAAGGCAGCGCAGGCTCCTCCGATGGTGGGAGGCAGAAAATGTGATTTACCCCAGCGTGGCCCGGGGGAGGGAAGGCTTCAGCTTCAACTTTGGCTTTGGCTTCGGCTCTGGCTTGGGCTTCTCCTCCCCTCTGTTTCACCGCCCAGCAGAGAAGCTGGTGCTTTGTGGCAAAGACGAAGCGCGTGGGCAGGTCTTGCCCTGGACCGCTGGAAGGAGCGGCTGTCCTGCTGCTCTCCGGAGGACGCCGGCTCCTCGGGGGCTGAGGGCTCTTCTTTCCTGTTAGATGTTGGGAAGAGGAGATACCCCGGCCTGCAGAGCATCCTAGGGCTGGGGCTGCTGCTTCGTCTCTGCCCAAGCAGAGTCCTCGCTGGGGGCCGAGTGCCACCTCATCCACGCCCTCGGCAGCTGTAAGCTCAGCTGTTGTAGGTTAAACCCCGACTTCAGCCTTCCGCATTGCAGGATGAGGTCCGTCTGAATCGCCAGGGAGGAGACCATGGGGCTGGCATCTTTCTTTGCGCCCTGAAGGACTGCAGGCGCAAAGCAGCAGAGGTGAGGTGACAGCCCTCTGTCCCCTCCAGGCAGGGCACGTTGCAGCCCGTGATTCGCAGGGCCAGGAGGGAGCCAGGGGGCAAGTGGCTCGGCTGGAGGCTGCTGGTCAGGAATAGCCCCCTCCAGAAACAGCCCCCTCCCCACAGACCCGCTGGGAGCAGAGTCCCCCTCGCCCAGGGTGGGGGAGCTCCGTGCTGGGGTCCTGCCTCCTCCCCGCTGCCCTCACTCACCCTCTCTGATGTATGCCATCTCCTCACGCATATCCGCCTGCCGTCCCATGAGCCCTGGGGGGACGCAGCATGTCAGGGACCCTGCTGCCTGTCAGGAACCCCGCTTGCCCATCGGGGACCCCGCCACCCAGCCCGCCTGGCTGCACAGCTCCCCGGGGAGGGCTGACCCCGGGGTGCAGCATCGGGGAGAGGACAGATGGGCCTGTTTCCAGCCCCACCTGCGCAGGCAGGGGTGAGAGGGGGTGAAGGGGTGCCCCACAGGTCCTGCCCCGGGACACAGGGACCCTGAGAGAGGAAGGGACCCCGGAGCTCATGGCTCACCGATGAACCTGACAGCCTCCTGCCGCAGGGGCTCCTGCAGGCTCCGCAGGTAAGGCTGGCTCTGGCGCAGGTAGTCCTTGGCCTTCCTCCTCTTCCTGGCCAGCTGGAGAGAGGAGAAGGGCGCAGGCTTGGCATAGAGCTGCCCCCCAGTTGTCCCATCCCCCCACCCAGGGCTACCCTCCTTCCCCCCAGCACCACATTCCCAGCTTCCTGCCATGTGGCATCGGGGTTCAGAGGGAGCAGAGGGCTCCCCAGGGATGCTGGGGTGCCATCCTGGTGGCAGGGTCCCCTTTGGGACCCCAGGGGAGAGGACAGCAGGGAGCAGAGCCTGCTCCGGGAGGCTCCGTGCTGCTAGAGGGGCACAGCCCTCTGTCCCCCGCACTGGGCATGGGGCAGGGTTCGTCCAGGTCGGATCCCGGGGGCACTGGGGCTGCGCTTACCAGGCACTCGCTCATCCTCCATGCCTGCGCGATCTCGGCCAGCTGCGCCAGCTGCCTCCACTTCAGGAACTGGCCAGCGCTGCGGAGGGCTTCAAGGGAGGCCTGGTGAGCAGCAGAGAGATGCCACCACCACCACTCAGGTCACAGGACCCTGTGTCCCCCCTCTTGGCAGGGCTCAGAGCCTGTCCCTGCCCGTGCAGGGAAGACACAGCAGCGGGGGACTGATGCTGCCACCAGGGTCAGCACCCCAGGGTGCTGAAGATAAGTGCAGCCACCCTCTCTGGCTGGAAGCCTGTTGGGGCTTCAAGCTTTTGGCCCCAGGATGCTGCGGAGCCATAACCCAGTCTCTGAGGCTGCAGGGACCGACGCCAGGGGCAAGTTAAACCTCATGGTGACACACATTTGAAGGGTCCAGTGTCAGCATTGCCCTGCCCAAAGGACCGGTCAGGTTGGGATCCCACCTTAGCCACACTCTTGTCCAGGTCGTGCAGGTGAAAGAGCAGCGGCAGTACGCTGTCCCACACCTCCTTCTTCATCCTCTTCTTTTCGGCACCCACCACGAGCCCCATCGTGGTTTGGAAGAGACGGATGGAGAGCTCCCGCACGGTGCCTGACTCCTGGGGGAGGAGGGGAGGAGGACCTCAGCCCCAAGCCCATGGCGTGCAAGGGGCTGACATGGAGATGGATGTCCCCAAACCAGTGGCAGGCAACCCCGTTCCAAAAGGGAGCGAGCTGCGGCATGCAGGTCTGCTCAGGGGGGCTGGGGTCCCCGGGGCTGGGGTCCGGAGAGGGAGACCCTGCGGAGGGCTGGGGGATGCTGCCAGGGCAGGGTGCGCATTGGTGGGGCTCAGCACACCTGCTGCCCTCCTGCCACCACCGTCCCCACCGCGGCAGGGAGGCCGAGCTAGGGTGAGTCCATGCCGGGGGCTTGGGACGCAGCACGGAGCCACCGAGGGCAGCGATGGGGTCTGGGGGCTGTGGGGCCAAGCGTCCCCCTGCAGAGCACAGGGCTGCAGCGGGAGGCGTGAATGGAGGTGTCGGGTGAAGGGGGCATGGAGCTGTCCCCCAGCCTTACGTTGTTGAAGAGTGGCTGGAGCTTGCCAGCTAGTGCCAGGGCGGTGAGGCTGGGCACCTTCCCCTCCAGCAGCTGGATCATGTTGCTGAGCACGGACAGGGCCAGGGCGCTGGCATCGCTGTCAGCATCCTGCAGCTGCTCCATGATGTGTGGCAGCAGGACAAGGGTTCTCTTTGCCTGTGTGAGACACGCCACCTCCTTTTTGTAAAGCAGCGACCAATCGCAGGGGTGAAAACCCTCTCTGCCAACACTGGCCTCCCCGCTGGCTTCTCAGCAGGCAGCGTGGGTTATGAGGGCAAGGTCCCAGCAGACAGGGCTTACCGGCATGGCCATGGCAAGTCCAGGGCGCAGAGGGGGAGGACAGGCAGCGCTGGCTCCTTGCCAGCCCTCGGCTGCCTCCTTCTCCACCAGACCCCTTGGGCAGGCTGGTGGGCGACCAGCACTGCCTGCAAAGCTGCCCAAGCTGCCAGCAGCCCCCACCACAGCCACTGCGTTTCACCCTGGGGCTCAGCACCCCCCGCTCAGGCTCTGCAGACCCCACGCTCAGGCTGGTCGCTCTGCTGCCAGCATCCCTGCCCGGACATGCTGGCAGAGGGAGCCCGGTCCCCTTGGCACTGCTGCCTCTCTCCTTGCACGGCACAGCCGTGGGGCAGAGGGCCAGGGAGGCAGGACAGCTGGCTGCAGCCGGCACAGCTCCCGATGCCCAGAAAAGCCTAAGCCGCCGCACTACCCACTGCTCCAGCCTGGGCTGCTCTCCCGGCTGTCCCCTACTCACCGCGTCGGGCCTCTCGGTGAGCCTGAGGATGCCCCTGAGCACCAGGCTGGGCATCCCCAAGCATTGGCTCCGCAGATACATGGGGAAGATTTCCAGGGCACGGTCCAGCTCTTCACCGAGGTCGGTGCAGCCCAGCATCTGAAACACGTGCAGCGGAAGCTGGTGTGGTGCTGGCTCCAACCATCAGCTCAGGGCAAGGAGGCTGGGGCAAGACCAAACCCGGACGGAGGCGGCGGGGATTGCGGAGAGCCCCCGTGCCCCACACCACACCGCCCTGGTTGCTCGCCTGCTCCTCCATGGTACCAACCGGAGCCCACCCACCGCCCCAGCTCCCCCCACAGCGGTGGGCATGGGCGAGCCGAGCGTTGGAGGCAGTTTGGAGCAGTGCCACCTCGAGGCTCACCTCGACGAGGAAGACCATGGCGATCATCTCCCAGGTGGGGTCCTCCACACTGAGGAGCTCTGCCAGATGGCAGAAGATGGTGGAGCGCAGGGGTCTTGGGGTCTTCATCATCTCCCTGGCAGGGGGAAGGAGGCACGGTCAGGCCTGAGACAGGCAGGCACATCTCTTTGGGGTTTGCACCAGTCTGGACATCACCAGTCTGCAGCACTTTCTCTGAGCAACGGGGACCCTGCTGCCATCAGCCCCAAGGGAGGGGGTGGCATGGGGTGCCCAGTCCCCGAGGAGCAGGGAGAAGGGGCTCTCACCTGGCCACAATCCGCACTCCCATGAGGTGGGTCTGGGCGCTGAGCAGGGTGTCCCAGCCACCCTGCGCCTCAATGGCCAGCACCTGGCTCTCAAAGCCCATGCTGCAGAGCAGCATTCTCATGGACTGCACCGCAGACCTGCTCAAGAAGAAATGCTCAGCTCCCACTGGGAGCCCTGGCTTGGCTCCAGGTGGCTGGCAAGGATGAGAGGGCAGGGATGCAGCACCTGATGGGAGTGAGCAGATCCTGTTGGTGCTCCTTCCAGAAGATGTGCACCTCCTGCAGCGTCAGCTCTGTGGTGAACGACACTTGGAAAAGCAGCACCAGGAAAAACTGGGGGAAAATCGCCTCTACCTGCTGCAGGCAGGTGGGCTGCAGGAGGATCTCGCCTATCGTCCTGGCTGCCTGCAGAAGACACCCAAACACCAAGATGTCCCTGCGCCCCTGGGGAGGTCAAGGCTTGGGGTGGGCAGGGAAGGGGAGCAGCGGCCCCGCACAGCTGAGAGCAGCCCCGGAGGTCAGCAACTCACAGCCAGGGAGCGGATGCGCGGGTGATCCTTAGGGGAGGTGGAGGTCTTGCGCAGTGACTGGTTCATCAGCATGCTGAGCAGCTCCTGCAGCACCTTCTTTGCAGCCTGGGGCTCGGACAGCATCGTCTTCCACATGGCCATGGCGACACTGCGGGAAACCAGGGCTCTGTCAGCGGGGACACCCCGGAGGATGGCTGGGCTGAAGTCCCTCAGGAGGGTCTTGGGGCCCCCCTCCCAGTGTGAGAGGAGCCCCAAAGAATGGTGGGCCCCGTACGGGGTGCACGTTGGGGAGCACTGCAGCAGGCTGGCCACCACTTCGCTGGGATGTTTGCCCATCAGCACCAGCAGGGCCCTGTCCAAGCTGTTGAGGGCTACCAGCGCCTTGATGGAGGGCAGGCTTCTGTAGATGGCCCACATGACGTTCAGCACCTGGAGGGCAGACATGGGTGGGAGTGGGGATGTCAGCAGGGCAAGCGTGGCCGTTTACCCAGCTCCCACTGGGAGGTGCTTCCGTTCCCGTTGCAGTACGCCGGCTTGAGACAGCATCAGTGCTGGCCAGGTGCAGAGCCGGGGGAGGAAAGGTCCCCCGCTGGGCTGGAGCATCGGCCATGCCACCCACGGGCTCCTCACCTGCCCTGCCTGGAAGGCAGGGTCTGCCACAAGGATGTCCACCATGTGGGCAGCCACACTGATGCTGTAGATGCTTGGGTCTCTGAAGCTCTCGATGGCCATGAGGATGATGTCTGCCTGGTCGGAGGGTCGGAGGTATTTCGTGAACATCTGTGAGATGAAGGAGAGGAGGGAAGATTTGTCACCCGGAGCGTCACCCAGAGCATCTCAGCTGTGGAGTGAGAGTGAGACGCAGAGTCAGGGTGCGCTGGGGAGGAGACCGACAGTGGGGGTCAGGGTCCCGTGGGGAACTGGAGCTCGCTGGGGGCCTTTGCCTAGCCCCTGCTCAGAAACAGCACGAGCTCCCATCATCCCCATGCATTGGGTATCCCTTCACTCATGCCGACCCCCCTGGTCAGGGGCCGAAGGCACTTCTTACCAAGAAGATTTCGCTGGCACAGCCGTTTTGTGAAAGCTGCCAGGGCTGCTTCACTTGCCAGGCCTCCTGCAGCTGCCCTGTGTCATGCAGCCAGGGCCACCTGCCTGGGGAGGAGCAAAACCAGGGTTCTCAGAGCGAGGGTGCAGAGCTGGAGGTGCAGTCTGAGAGCATCGGGCTGAAAAGTCACTGGCAAAGAAAGAGGGCACCCAGACAGGTCTGGGGAGCAGAAACCAGGGAGGGTCCAGGGCTACTGTGAGCAGGGGTGAGGGGAAATGGCTTTTCGGGCAGGCGGGTTGGATCAAGCTTTCTCTTGCCAAGGAGAGCGGCCCCTGGCTGCCCATGCCTCGGGGCACCCAGCCCGACACAGCTTCTCTTACTTCTCTGCTGCAGGACGAAGGTGTGCAGGTGACAGAGAGCTTCTGCAGCCTCGTGGCGGGTCCCCTGGTCCTTGCAGGTGCAGCAGAGGGTGAGGTGCCCCACCAGCTTCCCCAGCATCGCAAACCGATGTGTCTTGGAGCACTGATGTCTGACTGTGGCTTGTGCAAAGCAGGGGCAGAGCTGGGGGAAGAGAGGCAGCATGGGCACAAGGTGAGCCCCAGCTGCTCCCAGAGCAGCCAGGCAGCAGCCCAGAGCAGGGCAGCGCTGCCAGACGCAGGTTCCTGCCTGTGCCCGTGGCAGCCCTGCTCTGCCCTGGGAGAGAGCATGGACAGGACAGGGGCAGGGCAAAGACTCCTGCTCCTGACCTCCTGCTGACTGGGTGCCCAGCTTCCCCGGGAGGTGCTGGGGCTCAGGGCCACAGGGGCTGCCCAGGCCAGGAGCTCCGTACCTGCAGCAGGGGGCAGGTGGTGATGAACTTGGCTAGCCTGGCAATCCGTGCCATGGCCCTCTCCTGCACTGCTGCCAGCTGGGAGTTGGTGAAGGACAGCAGGAGCTGGGAGGAGAAAAGCTGCTGATGTGCCAGGGAGGTGGCATGGCACAGCCCAGCCCAGCCAGGCTTGCGCCGGGGCAGTGCCCGGGATGGGGCACGTGTCCTTCTTGCCCCTCGCGGCAACTTGCTGCGGCCAGGCAGGTCGCCGCATCACACTCCTGCTGCTGCGTCTGCTGCTTTCCACCCACTCCCACCTAAAAAAGTGCCTGCGCCCCCCACCCGAGGACCCCAAGGCTTTGGGATGACCACCTGCCTGGGGACCTGCAGTGCGGGCTCTGGGATATGGCCTGTGGTGAAGCTGGAAGGGGAAAGCCCCAGGGCTGGGCTCCCCTTGCCAGGCAGGCAGGTCCATCTGGGAGGGAGTGTTGGGCAGGATGGGCAGTGGGCAAGGCTGCAGGGGTGAGGCGGGCTGGGGCAGGAGGAGAAGGGTCTCTGGCAGCAGCCAGGAGGCAGCGGGCTGGGTGGGGGGCACGGCAGGGAAGGAGGGATGTTCCCTGCCCCCCTCCTTGCACCAGGCACTGGGCAGGGGGCACTGCTCAACCCGGGGGTCACTGCCCGTGGCGACCCTGTGCCAAGGCCCGACCTGCAAGAT
Organism: Platalea leucorodia; assembly: GCF_965183815.1. Classification (NCBI taxonomy): domain Eukaryota; kingdom Metazoa; phylum Chordata; class Aves; order Pelecaniformes; family Threskiornithidae; genus Platalea; species Platalea leucorodia. The sequence continues at coordinate 17,441,197 of NC_138831.1, forward strand.
CTTCTGCAGCTCCAGGATGCCGAGAGGGCCGGCGCTGCGTACCAGTGCCTGCAGCATGCTGTCCATCGCAGCCAGGGTCTGTGAGGCGGACAGAGTCTTGGGGGCAGCCCTGGAAGCCTCGGGGTGGGGGTGGGGGGGGTGTCTGTGGCCCTGCGGTGCCCAGGAAGGGGCCTCGGGGTGGGGGAGGTCCCTGTGTTTCACCCTGTGGCGTACCTGGGAGTAGAGGAAAGCCGTGGGTCCCTGGCTGTCCTGCGGAGGCAGGTGGAAGATGCTGCAGAAGCAGATTTGGAGGAGGCTGCTGCTCTTCTCCTGCAGAAGCAGCCCCGCTTGGCTGTGGGGACAGAGAATTGCTCTTCAGATCCAGCAAGGAGGAAGCAGACCCCGGGGTTGGAGACCTGGGCTGATCCCCACACTGCAGGGGACATCTCAACCCCCCCCATGACGCTGACACTCGCCTTTAGGGGGAAAACCCTGTGGCACCCCCTGCCCTGCTGTCTGCCTCCCTCGTGGACCCAGGGCTGGGGAAGCCCCCGACCTGGGATTGCCCAGCACCGGGAAGGCCAAGCTGGGGGCTGGGGCAGCTACCTCATGGAGCTGATGGCCAGCATGGCTTGCTGCCGCACCGCAGTGTCCAGGTGGTCAGCGGGCTCCTCTTGCAGCAGCACCTGTGGAGCACAGCAGGGTGGGACGGATCGGGATGGGCAGTCTCCCTTGGCCAGCAAGAGCCTGCGGGGCTGGCAGAGCCCAGGTGCCCCCATCTTGGCACCCCCTCCCCACCCAGCACCCAGCGGTCCCAAGCCCTGTGGTGGGAAGGGCTGTGCCCATTACAGAGCCACAGGCTGGCCGAGAGACCTGCAAATGTCATCGGGTCCAAGCCTGGGCTCCAGCCGGGCCACCCAGGTGGCGTTGGAGCATCTACAAGGACGGAGACCCGGAGCAGTGCTCATCCACACCCCGCTGCCTGGCCGAGCCCTCTCCTGCCCCCAGGGCCATGCCACTGCACGCTGCCCCTGCCTCAGCCTGGCTGGTTGTCCCCTCACCTCAATGGTCTCCGCCACCTCCAGCTGGCAGAAGTAAAGCATGTCCCACATGGTGGAGTCCACTCTGGTAGTGCTGCAGATGGTGTGGACGGAGGCCAGAAACTGCAGCTTCTGGTCCTCTTGCTGCCAGCCGGGGAGGGGACAGATGGACAGACAGTGTCAGGGGGGAGAGAGAGAGCTGCGGGGTGGCCAGCACAGCCCCCAGCACCTTGTGAGCACGGGATGGGGTCAGAAAGATCGGCCAGGAGACAGGGGCGCCGCCTCGTAGAACTGGCCAAGGTTACCTTTGGTCTGCTCCGGAGGAAGGCTCGGATGATGCCCAGGGTATACGCTTCCTCCCTGGGCAGAGCCAAGGCAGAGTGGCATGAATCTGGCAGAGAGAGAGCAGGCAGGGCTGGGGGGCAGGCAGGGGGGAACACTCGAGCCCTCTGCCCAGCTCCCGGTGATGTCACCAGCCCTGGCTCAAGGCTGGGATGCTGGTGTCCCCTGTGTGCCCCAGGGGCAAAGGTGCGATGCTGGAGGGCCGCACGGGGAGGGGGCCCTGGCGTGCCCAGGTGAGGGACACGCTGGCACTGCGGGGCAGGGAGAGTCCCTGTCCCGGGATGCCATGAGAGGGCTGGCTCCCTGGCCACTGTGCGGTGGGAGCCCCGATGCCAGCCCGCCTGGGGGATGGGAGCCTGGGACAGGGCAGAGCAGGGTGGGCAGCCCCCTGCCTGCAGCGCCCACACACTCACCTGCCTGCAGCGGCTCAACCTTACACATCTCACTGGGCTTTGGCCTGGAGCTGGGAGCTGGGGCAGCTCTGTCCTCCTCCTCCCAGGCCCGCCTAGGGTGGTCGGGGGGTCTCCCCGCCATCCTGCGGAAGGAAGGGAGGGAGGCAAGGGGTGAGAAGGACCCTGCGCCCCCTGGGGCTGCCCTGCCGGGGCAGTGGCGCAGAGGTGGCCGTGCTTGGGGGGGCTCCTTGCTCCCACCCTGACCCAACACCGACACTGTAGGGGCAGGGCTGGGTGACACAGGGTGTCACAAAGGGCCCCAACGTCACCCCCCCCAGGGGGGCACCCCCGAAGTGCCCCCGTTCCCCCCCTCCGCAGGAGCCCTCCTTGCCCCAGGGGGACGGGACTGACTCCCTCTTCCTCCTCCTCCTCCTCCTGCTGTGGGGCTGGCGTTCATCTCTGCCGGAGGCATCCCCCTTGTGGCAGGGACCCCTCTGTCCCCGTCCCCTCGCTCCCGGGGCCTGCTGCCACCCCCACCTGCGGCCGGGCTGAGCGGGGGCGCAGCCCCCAGCCCCTCAGGCACACCGAGGCTTTTCCTTCTTCCACACGAGGCCCGGGACGAGGCCCGCGGGGGTCGCTCCTCTCTCCCCAAAGCCGCGGGCACACAGGCAAGCCCGACGCCCTCCCGCAACTGCTGGGGATGTCGCGGTCCCCCGGTTACGGTTGCCATGGTGCGTGGCAGGGTTCCACCAGCCCCCGGTTGGCCGCGGGGGGGGGGGCGGGGGGGGGGGGGCAGAACCCCCCCGCTCCCCTCGCCGGGGCCCACGGCCCCAGCCCGGCCGTACGAGGGCAAGCGGGGTCCCGGCCCCGGGCGCTGAGGGGCGGCGGTGCCCCGAGGGCGGTGTGGCCGGGGAGGAGGCGGTGTGGGCTGAGAGGGGCCGGTGCGTGGGGACGGGAGGCGGCGGCAGGGCCCGCTCGGCCCCCGCCGCAGCGCGGAGCCCGCATCGGGCCCCCCGCCGCAGGGCGCATGCGCAGAGCGGGCGGGGAGCGGGGCCGCGGCCTCCGGCCGCCAGGGGGCGCGGTTCGGGCGCCGAGATGTGGCGGCGGCGGAAGTGAGCGCTGAGCGGCGGAAGTGGCGGCGGCGGCGGCGGCGGGGCCGGCAGGTCGGTACGGGCGGGACGGGGCCGGGGGGAGAGGGAAGGGGAAAAGGGGAAGGGGAGAGGGGTGCGGTGATGGGTCAGTGCTGGGGTCAATGGTGGGGTCAGTGGTAAGTCAGTGATGGGTCAGTTTTGGGGTCAATGATGGGATCAGTGATGGGATCAAAGATGGGTCAATTTTGCGGTTCGTGATGGGTCAGTGATGGCTCAGTTTTGGGGTCAGTGATGGGGTCGATGGGGTCAGTGATGGGCCCAATGGGTCAGCTTTGGGGTCAGTGATGGGTCAGTTTTGGAGTCAATGATGGGGTCATTGATGGCTCAGTTATGAGGTCAGTGATGGGATCAATGATGGCTCAGTTTTGGGATCAGTGATGGGGTCAGTGATGGCTCAGTTTTGGGGTCCGTGATGGGGTCAGTGATGGGGTGGGTGCTGTGTGTTTGGGAGGTGCAGCCATGGGGTGGGGGCAGTGATCAGCTGGGTGCTGCTGTTCAGGTAGCTCTGTCCTCCTCCTCCCAGGCCCGCCTAGGGTGGTCGGGGGGTCTCCCCGCCATCCTGCGGAAGGAAGGGAGGGAGGCAAGGGGTGAGAAGGACCCTGCGCCCCCTGGGGCTGCCCTGCCGGGGCAGTGGCGCAGAAGTGGCCATGCTTGGGGGGCTCCTCGCTCCCCCCCTGTCCGGGAGCTGCTGGCAGCTGCCCAGAGAGCCAACGTGTCCTTCATGTGGGTGGCCAGTGATGGGTGGGGAGCCCTGGAGAGCGTGGTGGCTGGCAGTGAAGCAGTGGCGGAGGGAGCAATCACCATCGAGCTGGCAGCCTACCCCATTAAGGAGTTTGCTGCCTACTTCCGTAACCTCAACCCCTACAATAACAGCCGAAATCCCTGCTTTCGGGAGTTTTGGGAGCAGAAGTTCAAGTGCAGCTTCCACACGCAGGACTGTAGCCGGTACTCCCTCAAGACAGGCAAGTTTGAGCCAGAGTCCAAGATCACGTTTGTGGTCAATGCGGTCTATGCCATGGCCCGCTCTCTCCACAACATGCACCAGGCGCTGTGCCCCAACGCCACCAAGCTCTGCGACGCCGTGAAAGCCGTCAATGGCAAGAGGTTCTACAAGGACTTTATGCTCAATGTTAATTTTGATGGTGAGTCCAGAGATGGAGACAAGGGTTGGCTGCCTAACTGGAAAGGGATGGGTGGAGGGACGGGGAGGAGGAAGGAGACCCGTATTTGACCCAAAGCCCTCCGGTTCCTCCAGCCTGCCCACACCTGGGGACCCGTGTGCTATGGGCTGTGGTTGTCCCAAGATGCCAACAGCTCACCATCACCCTTGGGAGGCAATCTAGGCCTTCTGTCCCCAGTGTGGAGAAGCTGGTGACCAACTCCATCCTGCTAGAGCTGGGTGGGACCGGCCCCACAGGGGCCCCTCCGGGAACGTCAGGCCTTGGAGACCTCACTTGGAAGCGCCATGATTTATTCACATTTCAGGGATTAAAGTGGAGGGAGAACCTTGATCAGGGACCTACATAGTTGGGGATGAATTAGAAGTGTGTCTGTGCTCTGTGGCTTGGGCTGAGCCCAGCTACCCAGGTGTCACTGAGAGCCATGGAGGCTGAAAAATCCCGCTCTGTCCCTGCAGAGCTGGCTGGGGCTGCCGAGCATTTAGGCATGTGGGGAGATGATAGTTCTCAACCATTGCTTTCCTGCTCCTAATGTGTGCATAGGCAGCAATTATGAGAGTGAAGGCAGGGAACAGGTTGGACATTTGCCTGTGACCATGGTGGGATGTGACCCTTTGAAGGGGCCCTGCCTCCACGCCGGGAGCGAGCACTCTCCTGCCCCATGGCAGTCACCATCTCCCTTTCTTCTCCCTCCAGCTCCGTTCAGGCCAGCAGGCACCAAGAGTGTCGTTCGATTTGACCGCTACGGTGATGGCATCGGGCGCTACAACATCTTCAGCTATCACCACATGGACGGGCGGTATCGGTATCAGAAGGTGGGCTACTGGGCTGAGGGGCTCATCCTCAACAGCAGCCTCATCCCCTGGGCTGAGACCTCCATCCCCGTGTCCCAGTGCAGCGACCCCTGCAAGAAGAATGAGAGAAAGAGCATGCAGCCCGGAGACATATGCCGCTGGATCTGCATCCCCTGCCAGCCCTACGAGTACTTGCTGGATGAGTTCACCTGCATGGACTGCGGTCTCGGTTACTGGCCCAATGAGACCCTGAATGGCTGCTACGAGTTGCCCCAAGAGTGTATCCGCTGGAAAGACGCCTGGGCCATTGGTCCCGTCACTATCTCTTGCCTGGGTTTTATCTCCACCCTCTTTGTTTCTGGAGTCTTCGTGAAGAACAATGATGACACCCCCATCGTGAAGGCCTCAGGCCGGGAGCTCTGCTACATTCTCCTGACCGGGGTCCTCACGTGCTACAGCATGACCTTCATCTTCATCGCAAAGCCTTCCACCGAAGTGTGCACGCTCCGGCGTCTGGGGCTGGGCACGTCCTTCGCCGTCTGCTATTCGGCCCTCTTGACCAAGACGAATCGCATCGCCAGGATCTTCAGCGGGGTGAAGGAGGGGGTCCAGCGCCCCCGGTTCATAAGCCCCACGTCACAGGTGGTCATCTGCATGGCCCTTATCTCTTGCCAGCTGATCATCGTCATCATCTGGCTGCTGGTGGAGACCCCCGGCACAGGCAAGGAGACGGAGCCTGACAAGAGGTACATCGTCACCCTCAAGTGCAACAACCGCGATTCCAACATGCTCGTTTCGCTCACCTACAATGTCCTCTTGATGGTCCTCTGCACGGTCTATGCCTTCAAGACACGGAAATGCCCTGAAAACTCTAAAAGGGCTTGATCGGAGCGATCCTGGTGACTTGGGCCCCGCAGGGTTTGTGGCTAGGAGATGCGTGGGCCTGGGCAAGGGTCTTCGGCCATGGACCTGGTGATGGTCACCTCTGCATTGGGGCGTTCGTTACCGGGTGAAGTGTGGCTGAGGGGGTAACGAGTCCTGGGGAGAAGGACTGCCCTTGGCAGACTGTTTGCTAGGGTGAGGATGGGAAATGCCCCTGAGACCTCCAGAGACCCCCTCTGACCTGACTGCAGAGGAGTGATTGCCACCCTTCAGCCCCAGCGCATGAATGCCAACCCCAGGGCCCGCCTGGTCCCTGGGAAGCCGAGCAGTGCAGGGGATGGAGGAGCGTGGGGTGCACCCTGCACCACCTCAACCCCCCAGCAAGGTGCCCTGCCAGCTCTGGAGGACTGTGTGGGGTGGCTGCGGTCGGGGGCTTCTGGAGAGGACCTGTATCCCCTGGTGGGAGCAGGCACTGGGATGAGGGGTGTTGGTGAGGCTGGGTGGGGTGCTGCTCAGGGTGCGCCCCCCTTGCAGGAGCAGCGTGTCCCCATCAGGGCAGTGCCCATCCTCTGCCCATGGGTCTCCAGCAGGTCCACCCTGACGGAGGGACCCGGTGCAGGGTGGGATGTGCCTGCGGGGTGCAGGCAGCAGCCTCTGCCCGGTGGGAGGTGGCTGGTGCCACAGCGAGGGCTTCATCCTGCCCCACTCGGGGCAGAGGGCTGGCGGCAGCAGCACCTGATGCCCACCGCTGTCTCCAGGTCCAGACCACCACCATGTGCATCTCAGTGAGCCTCAGCGGCACCGTGGTCCTTGGCTGCCTCTTCACCCCCAAGCTCCACATCATACTCTTCCAACCCCAGAAGAACGTGGCCAGCCACCGCGTGGGCACCGCTCGGTTCAGCGTGGCAGCCGCCAGCTTTAGCCGGTTCCACGGTGAGTGCAGGGGGGCTGGGGAAGGGCTGGGGGGCAGCACCCCCTTCCTGGCAGGGAGCTGGGGGCAGCCCAGCACGGGCCCCTGAAGGAAACAGGGGTGCAGGGTAGGGCACAGCTGGGAACAGGGCAATAGAGGCTGCTGTGTCCCCTATGGCTCAGCCTTGGCTCTGTCCCAATCCCCCATCTCCCCCTGCCTCACGTGGCTGTGAGCCCCAAGGCTGCAGCATGGTCTGCTGGGGGGGACCACTCCCGGGGGCCTGTCCTCACCCTGGGGGGACACGGCCACCCTGGGCACCCTCCACCCCAGCCCCGGGGGATGCAGCTGCCCCCGGCCCCTGTCACCAACCCAGGGGGGACACAGCTGCCCTGGGCACCCTCGACCCCAGCCCTGGGGGACGGAGCACCCTGGGCACCCATCGCCCACCCCAGTGGGATGCCCTGGGGGGGGTGCTGCTGCCGGACCCCAGCCTGCCCCTGACTGCTGCCTTCCTGGCCAGGCTCGGCCTCGCAGTACGTGCCCACAGTGCGCAACGGCCGTGAGGTGGTGGACTCCACGACGTCGTCCTTGTGAAGGACGGGGAGGCCAGGTCGTGGTGCTGCTGCTCCTGCCCGCGGCTGCACTGCACCCCGGCTCCCTCCCCAGGGAGAGCAGCGCCCGCGGCACCGCCCGCTCAGGGGCCAGAGGCAGCCGGGAGGCTCGGCCCCCGCCCCAGCACGAGCTACACGTCCCACGCGCTGGGTCATGGTACGTTGTCACCCTTCCTTTGCACTGAGCCACGTTACACATCCCTTGTCCCCTGCCCTGAGCCCTGGTGCACTACCCCCTGTCCCTGCACCCAGCCATGGTGAACATCCCCAGTCCTTTGCACTGAGCCGTGGTGCACGACCCTGTTGTCACCTGCACCGAGCCATGGTGCGTGTCCCCCCGTCTCTTGCACTGAGCCGTGGTGCACGTCCCCTGCGTCACCTGCACTGAGCCGTTCTGCACATTCCCCCATCCCCTGCGCTGAGCCCTGGTACGTGTCCCCCTGTCCCTTGCACCAAGCCACGGTCCGTCCACGTCCCCGTCCCTTGCACTGAGCTGAGGTGCACATCATCCCCTCCATTCCCTGCCCCGAGCCACGGTGAACGTGCCCCCCGTCCCTTGCACTGAGCTGCAGTGCACAGACCCCGGCCCTTGAACTGCACTGTGGTACACGTTCCCCACCCCTGCACCAGCTGTGGTGCAAGCCCCTTGCCCCAAGCCGCCGTGCACAACCCGACTCCCTCTTGCTGAGCCACACCAAGTCACGCCCCGCTTGCGCCGAGCCACGCCGAGCCCTGCCCCAGCACCCACTGCCCTCGCCCTATCGCCCACCCCGATTTCCTGGTGTGGGGCCTTTCATGTCCCCCTTGTGCCAAGCCGTGTCCCACGTCCCCCCTCCCTGGGCCAGCAGAGACACCCCCCCCCAGGCCCTTTGCACATTTTCACCTTTTCCTCCTCGTTTTCGGCCCCGGGAAAGCCGCCGAGCGCTGCCAGGCTGGGCCCAAGCCCCCTCCATCCCCCCGCTCGCTGTGCATAGTGCTTCTCACCCCTTCGTGGGAGACAGGGCAGAGGAGCGGGGCTCAATGCCCGCTGCCCCCCCGGCCCCTGCAGAGCCCGGGGGGTCCGGCGGGGGCTGAGGGCAAGTAACAGGACCCAGGTATTTGAGCCCAACCAAGTTTTTAAGAGTAGATTTTTTCCGTGAGCAAGAGCGTGATTTTTTTTTTTTTTTAATTTATGTGAATAAAGTGGTCTTGGTTTTGTTTGTTTGGTTTTTTTTTTTTTTTTTTTTAAATGGACTCTGCCACAGCTCCTGTCCATCCGAACCTGAGGGAAGGGGGCAGACCCTCGCAGAGGGCAGAGCCACAGCACGATATGGGGGCCAGCAGGGGTGGGGGGGCCACGCGACACCCCCCACTCGTGCCCTGCCGGCCCCAGGAGGGTGGTCGCATGAAGGACGTGGGACGCAGCTCCGGCGGCTCCGGGGCCAGGGGGCTAGGAGCTGTCGGGGGCTTCGGGGCTGGGGGCTGCAGCCCTCCGCTTCAGGGGGATGATGCAGATGCTGTTTTTGGCTTCTTTGACTCTCCACCACCGGCCGAGCCTATAGATGAGAGAGATGGGGGTCACCCTCGGCCGGGCCGCAGCGGAGAGGGGGCTGCCCCTGGGCAGTGGCAGGGAGTGGGGACGGTACCGGTGCTCCTGTCCAAGGCCGGCCACCAGGAAGTCGCCGCCTGCGGAGAACTTGAGGCTGTTGACAAAACCCACCTGGAGGGGACAGGGCAGGGTGAGGGGCTCCCGCAGTCTCCTCCTGCCGCCCAGGGAGGGGAGCCCCCACCAAGAGACGCCCCCAGCCCAGCTCCAGCATCCCCAACCTCCCCATCCGTACCAAGGGGATGTCACAGAGGGGCTCCAGCTTCCGAAATCCCTCACCACACTTCCAGAGCTTCACGCTGGCACTGTGGGAGCCTGGGGCAGAGAGAGGAGACTCCTGCTATGCATCCTGACCCAGGGAAGGGAGCAGGACAGCCCCCCCAAACCCCTGCTCCAAAGCGGCTGCCACACACCTGTAGCCAGGAGGTCACTGTTGCGCAGAGCGGCCACTGCGGAGATCCAGTACGGCTGCTGCAGGCCCTGGGAGTCCTGCATGCCGTGCGCCTGCCGGGCCAGCGCCAGTGGCTTCTTCTTCGTCAGCCCCCACAGGGCTACGGACCTGCCAGGGCGGGGAGGGGTGAGGGGGCTGCGGGGGGCACCGCCTGCCCACCCCGGGCACCAGCCAGCCCCGCGCTCACCCGTCATCAGCGCCCGACACCATGTGCTCCTCGTTGATCAGCTGGATACAGTCGATGGAGCCCCTACGGAGAGAACAGGCAACTACCAGCAGTTCCGAGCGTGCTTTGGGATTCCATTTAGGAAGCAAGGGCTCACCAGGGCGTCAGTGTCCCCAGAGCGCCAGCAGGCTCCTGGTGACACTTAGCACCCTCACACCGCTGCCCCAGCTGGACCCGCCTGCCCGCAGGCCCCTCTCCTGCCCCAGACCTACTGGTGCCCGTAAAACACAAGCTGTGACTCCTCGGGGATCTTCCAGAGCCGCACGGTGCCGTCCCGTCCCCCCGCCGTCACACAGCAGTCCCGGCTCAGGCTGTCCACCCCTGTGATGACCTGATGACGTCCTGGTGCCCGAAACTGGAGGGAGAGGTGGCAAAGAGCTGCGGCGGGCACAGCCACAGCTGTACAGCTGGTACGTGTCTTTCCAGAAGGACAGGCCCTGCGGATGGACAGACAGATGTCCGTCTGGGGGGGCAGCGGTGAGGGGCACCAGGGAGGATGGCGCTGCCTGGCCCCACAGGCATCACAGCTGATGCCCCTGACTCACCGAGACGGCATTGCGGTGCCCGGTGAAGATGTGCAGGCGCTTGCAGCTGGCTGCATCCCAGATCACGATCAGCTTGTTCCTGTCTCCCGTAGCCTGGCAGAACACAGGGGATACCCGAGACCTACTCCTCGGGGACCTGCGGCCCGTGCCAGCCTCTGCTCCCACCCCATGTGCTTTGGGGGTTCCTAGGGACCCATTCTTGACTCCGGTGGAGGCAGGGGCTGCTTTAACCCAGCAAAGTATACCTGGGCATGAGATACGGCTCCCCAGGACCCCGGGAGGAGATGCACTCCCCACCACCACCTCTCCGCCCCACATGGCAGCGCCAGCATCCCTCTCCCGTACCAGGTACTTGCCATCCGATGAGATGGCCATGCAGAGGACATGCGACGCGTGCCGCTCCCCAGTGCCCTTCTTCCCCCCAGGCACAACGCAGAGCCTCTTCCCGCTCTCCACCTCCCCTACGGGAAAGGCACCACCGTCACCCCCTGGGAGCCTCCCACCACTCCGGAAAGCATCAGTGAGCCTCCCACAGAGCCCAAAACGATGCATGTGCACATCCCCAGAGGGGCCAGGGGCCAAGCCACCTCCACAGGCACCCACGGTCCTGCTGCTGCAGGGTCCCCGCAGGGTTCGGGCTGGGGGAACAGCCCGTCGTGGCCCCAGGGGAACACTTGCATCTGATGAGGGAGCCGTCCTTGGAAGCAGAAAAGATGAACCTGTCATCCGGAGAGATGACCAGGCAGGTGATGGGCAGCTGGTGCGCCCGCAGCATGCGGATGCTGGCTGGATCCAGAGGCTGCACCTGCAGGGAGAGCGGGATGTGAGCTGGGCTGCCCCCGTCCCTTCCCCAGGCTTGGGAGCACCCGAGCACAGCACCCTTCCTTCTCCAGGGCGCCAGCAGCCGGCACGCCGGGCGGGAGAAGGGCTGTGGTCCCATAGCTGGCATGGCAAGTCGGGGTACCAGCTGTGGCCATGCCTGAGTGTCCCCAAAGCCGGCACTTACAGTCCGGCAGCCCCCCAGCACTGGGCACTTACGTCTTTGGCGATGAGGCGCTGCAGCCGGCCCTTCGGCTCGAGCTGGGGAAGAAGCAGGAGGCTCAGCGGAGGCAGCCCCAGCCCCGCGGGAGGGGGACAGAGCCCGCCGGCGCCACCGGGACCAAGGGGACGCGCCCCGCTCCCTGCTCACCACGTCCTCCTTCAGCCGGTCACCGATGAGATCTGCGGGCGTCTCTTCCTCCTCTGCCGCCGCCCGCTCCTCCTCTGCGGTGGACACGGGGCATGAGGGCCAGGCTCAGCACCGGGGGCTGCCTGCCTCTCTGCCCCGCCGGGGCACCGGCGCCAGGGGCCAGGTGGGGCTCACCGTACTGGCGGAGCTGCTCCAGGTACAGCTTGGCCATGCGCAGCTTCTTCTCCTGCGGCATCTCCTCTACCTCCTCCTCCGCCGCCGCCCCAACAACGGGCTGCGGGGACAGGCGTGAGCACCGCCACCGGCACCCCCACCGGTACCGCCACCCCCCCCGGCGCAGCCCTTACCTCTCCGGCTCAGAGTCGCTGGACACCTCCTCGTCGACGGGCCGGCCGGCCGCCGCCCGCGGCCTCCCCTCAGTGCCCGGGACCTGCGGGAAGGGGACAGGCGCGGCAACACCCGCCGGAGCGACCCCGCCGGGGCAGTGCCTCTCGCCCCCCTCCCTCTCCCCGGCCCGGCCCTCACCGCCACCCGTGGCCGCCGCTGCCCCGGCACCCCCCACTCACCGAGACGGTGTGGCGGTGATGGCGTACCCAAATCATCATCAGCTTGTTCTGCCCCTCAGGGCCTCTGGTCCCATCGCACGTCCTTTGGGGGGTCCCAGGGACCCGTCCTTGGCTGTGCCAGGGCCGTGGCTCTGCCCGGGGCGGGTGCCGGGGGGCCTGTCCCAGCGATGCTCTCAAGAGCTAAAATCTGCTCTTGTGCTGAAACTTCATTTTGCGCTGCCCTTCCTGCTGGGGATGCCGCTGGAGCCAGAGCATCGGTGGCTTTGTAGCTCCCGGGCTCGGCCACGTCAGCCCAAGGCAGCGCAGGCTCCTCCGATGGTGGGAGGCAGAAAATGTGATTTACCCCAGCGTGGCCCGGGGGAGGGAAGGCTTCAGCTTCAACTTCAGCTTTGGCTTCAGCTCTGGCTTGGGCTTCTCCTCCCCTCTGTTTCACCGCCCAGCAGAGAAGCTGGTGCTTTGTGGCAAAGACGAAGCGCGTGGGCAGGTCTTGCCCTGGACCGCTGGAAGGAGCGGCTGTCCTGCTGCTCTCCGGAGGACGCCGGCTCCTCGGGGGCTGAGGGCTCTTCTTTCCTGTTAGATGTTGGGAAGAGGAGATACCCCGGCCTGCAGAGCATCCTAGGGCTGGGGCTGCTGCTTCGTCTCTGCCCAAGCAGAGTCCTCGCTGGGGGCCGAGTGCCACCTCATCCACGCCCTCGGCAGCTGTAAGCTCAGCTGTTGTAGGTTAAACCCCGACTTCAGCCTTCCGCATTGCAGGATGAGGTCCGTCTGAATCGCCAGGGAGGAGACCATGGGGCTGGCATCTTTCTTTGCGCCCTGAAGGACTGCAGGCGCAAAGCAGCAGAGGTGAGGTGACAGCCCTCTGTCCCCTCCAGGCAGGGCACGTTGCAGCCCGTGATTCGCAGGGCCAGGAGGGAGCCAGGGGGCAAGTGGCTCGGCTGGAGGCTGCTGGTCAGGAATAGCCCCCTCCAGAAACAGCCCCCTCCCCACAGACCCGCTGGGAGCAGAGTCCCCCTCGCCCAGGGTGGGGGAGCTCCGTGCTGGGGTCCTGCCTCCTCCCCGCTGCCCTCACTCACCCTCTCTGATGTACGCCATCTCCTCACGCATATCCGCCTGCCGTCCCATGAGCCCTGGGGGGACGCAGCATGTCAGGGACCCTGCTGCCTGTCAGGAACCCCGCTTGCCCATCGGGGACCCCGCCACCCAGCCCGCCTGGCTGCACAGCTCCCCGGGGAGGGCTGACCCCGGGGTGCAGCATCGGGGAGAGGACGGATGGGCCTGTTTCCAGCCCCACCTGCGCAGGCAGGGGTGAGAGGGGGTGAAGGGGTGCCCCACAGGTCCTGCCCCGGGACACAGGGACCCTGAGAGAGGAAGGGACCCCGGAGCTCATGGCTCACCGATGAACCTGACAGCCTCCTGCCGCAGGGGCTCCTGCGGGCTCCGCAGGTAAGGCTGGCTCTGGCGCAGGTAGTCCTTGGCCTTCCTCCTCTTCCTGGCCAGCTGGAGAGAGGAGAAGGGCGCAGGCTTGGCATAGAGCTGCCCCCCAGTTGTCCCATCCCCCCACCCAGGGCTACCCTCCTTCCCCCCAGCACGACATTCCCAGCTTCCTGCCATGTGGCATCGGGGTTCAGAGGGAGCAGAGGGCTCCCCAGGGATGCTGGGGTGCCATCCTGGTGGCAGGGTCCCCTTTGGGACCCCAGGGGAGAGGACAGCAGGGAGCAGAGCCTGCTCCGGGAGGCTCCGTGCTGCTAGAGGGGCACAGCCCTCTGTCCCCCGCACTGGGCATGGGGCAGGGTTCGTCCAGGTCGGATCCCGGGGGCACTGGGGCTGCGCTTACCAGGCACTCGCTCATCCTCCATGCCTGCGCGATCTCGGCCAGCTGCGCCAGCTGCCTCCACTTCAGGAACTGGCCAGCGCTGCGGAGGGCTTCAAGGGAGGCCTGGTGAGCAGCAGAGAGATGCCACCACCACCACTCGGGTCACAGGACCCTGTGTCCCCCCTCTTGGCAGGGCTCGGAGCCTGTCCCTGCCCGTGCAGGGAAGACACAGCAGCGGGGGACTGATGCTGCCACCAGGGTCAGCACCCCAGGGTGCTGAAGATAAGTGCAGCCACCCTCTCTGGCTGGAAGCCTATTGGGGCTTCAAGCTTTTGGCCCCAGGATGCTGCGGAGCCATAACCCAGTCTCTGAGGCTGCAGGGACCGACGCCAGGGGCAAGTTAAACCTCATGGTGACACACATTTGAAGGGTCCAGTGTCAGCATTGCCCTGCCCAAAGGACCGGTCAGGTTGGGATCCCACCTTAGCCACACTCTTGTCCTGGTCGTGCAGGTGAAAGAGCAGCGGCAGTACGCTGTCCCACACCTCCTTCTTCATCCTCTTCTTTTCGGCACCCACCACGAGCCCCATCGTGGTTTGGAAGAGACGGATGGAGAGCTCCCGCACGGTGCCTGACTCCTGGGGGAGGAGGGGAGGAGGACCTCAGCCCCAAGCCCATGGCGTGCAAGGGGCTGACATGGAGATGGATGTCCCCAAACCAGTGGCAGGCAACCCCGTTCCAAAAGGGAGCGAGCTGCGGCATGCAGAAGGTCTGCTCAGGGGGGCTGGGGTCCCCGGGGCTGGGGTCCGGAGAGGGAGACCCTGCGGAGGGCTGGGGGATGCTGCCAGGGCAGGGTGCGCATTGGTGGGGCTCAGCACACCTGCTGCCCTCCTGCCACCACCGTCCCCACCGCGGCAGGGAGGCCGAGCTAGGGTGAGTCCATGCTGGGGGCTTGGGACGCAGCACGGAGCCACCGAGGGCAGCGATGGGGTCTGGGGGCTGTGGGGCCAAGCGTCCCCCTGCAGAGCACGGGGCTGCAGCGGGAGGCGTGAATGGAGGTGTCGGGTGAAGGGGGCATGGAGCTGTCCCCCAGCCTTACGTTGTTGAAGAGTGGCTGGAGCTTGCCAGCTAGTGCCAGGGCGGTGAGGCTGGGCACCTTCCCCTCCAGCAGCTGGATCATGTTGCTGAGCACGGACAGGGCCAGGGCGCTGGCATCGCTGTCAGCATCCTGCAGCTGCTCCATGATGTGTGGCAGCAGGACAAGGGTTCTCTTTGCCTGTGTGAGACACGCCACCTCCTTTTTGTAAAGCAGCGACAAATCGCAGGGGTGAAAACCCTCTCCTCCAACACTGGCCTCCCCGCTGGCTTCTCAGCAGGCAGCGTGGGTTATGAGGGCAAGGTCCCAGCAGACAGGGCTTACCGGCATGGCCATGGCAAGTCCAGGGCGCAGAGGGGGAGGACAGGCAGCGCTGGCTCCTTGCCAGCCCTCGGCTGCCTCCTTCTCCACCAGACCCCTTGGGCAGGCTGGTGGGCGACCAGCACTGCCTGCAAAGCTGCCCAAGCTGCCAGCAGCCCCCACCACAGCCACTGCGTTTCACCCTGGGGCTCAGCACCCCCCGCTCAGGCTCTGCAGACCCCACGCTCAGGCTGGTCGCTCTGCTGCCAGCATCCCTGCCTGGACATGCTGGCAGAGGGAGCCCGGTCCCCTTGGCACTGCTGCCTCTCTCCTTGCACGGCACAGCCGTGGGGCAGAGGGCCAGGGAGGCAGGACAGCTGGCTGCAGCCGGCACAGCTCCCGATGCCCAGAAAAGCCTAAGCCGCCGCACTACCCACTGCTCCAGCCTGGGCTGCTCTCCCGGCTGTCCCCTACTCACCGCGTCGGGCCTCTCGGTGAGCCTGAGGATGCCCCTGAGCACCAGGCTGGGCATCCCCAAGCATTGGCTCCGCAGATACATGGGGAAGATTTCCAGGGCACGGTCCAGCTCTTCACCGAGGTCGGTGCAGCCCAGCATCTGAAACACGTGCAGCGGAAGCTGGTGTGGTGCTGGCTCCAACCATCAGCTCAGGGCAAGGAGGCTGGGGCAAGACCAAACCCGGACGGAGGCGGCGGGGATTGCGGAGAGCCCCCGTGCCCCACACCACACCGCCCTGGTTGCTCGCCTGCTCCTCCATGGTACCAACCGGAGCCCACCCACCGCCCCAGCTCCCCCCACAGCGGTGGGCATGGGCGAGCCGAGCGTTGGAGGCAGTTTGGAGCAGTGCCACCTCGAGGCTCACCTCGACGAGGAAGACCATGGCGATCATCTCCCAGGTGGGGTCCTCCACACTGAGGAGCTCTGCCAGATGGCAGAAGATGGTGGAGCGCAGGGGTCTTGGGGTCTTCATCATCTCCCTGGCAGGGGGAAGGAGGCACGGTCAGGCCTGAGCCAGGCAGGCACATCTCTTTGGGGTTCGCACCAGTCTGGACATCACCACTCTGCAGCACTTTCTCTGAGCAACGGGGACCCTGCTGCCATCAGCCCCAAGGGAGGGGGTGGCATGGGGTGCCCAGTCCCCGAGGAGCAGGGAGAAGGGGCTCTCACCTGGCCACAATCCGCACTCCCATGAGGTGGGTCTGGGCGCTGAGCAGGGTGTCCCAGCCACCCTGCGCCTCAATGGCCAGCACCTGGCTCTCAAAGCCCATGCTGCAGAGCAGCATTCTCATGGACTGCACCGCAGACCTGCTCAAGAAGAAATGCTCAGCTCCCACTGGGAGCCCTGGCTTGGCTCCAGGTGGCTGGCAAGGATGAGAGGGCAGGGATGCAGCACCTGATGGGAGTGAGCAGATCCTGTTGGTGCTCCTTCCAGAAGATGTGCACCTCCTGCAGCGTCAGCTCTGTGGTGAACGACACTTGGAAAAGCAGCACCAGGAAAAACTGGGGGAAAATCGCCTCTACCTGCTGCAGGCAGGTGGGCTGCAGGAGGATCTCGCCTATCGTCCTGGCTGCCTGCAGAAGACACCCAAACACCAAGATGTCCCTGCGCCCCTGGGGAGGTCAAGGCTTGGGGTGGGCAGGGAAGGGGAGCAGCGGCCCCGCACAGCTGAGAGCAGCCCCGGAGGTCAGCAACTCACAGCCAGGGAGCGGATGCGCGGGTGATCCTTAGGGGAGGTGGAGGTCTTGCGCAGCGACTGGTTCATCAGCATGCTGAGCAGCTCCTGCAGCACCTTCTTTGCAGCCTGGGGCTCGGACAGCATCGTCTTCCACATGGCCATGGCGACACTGCGGGAAACCAGGGCTCTGTCAGCGGGGACACCCCGGAGGATGGCTGGGCTGAAGTCCCTCAGGAGGGTCTTGGGGCCCCCCTCCCAGTGTGAGAGGAGCCCCAAAGAATGGTGGGCCCCATACGGGGTGCACGTTGGGGAGCACTGCAGCAGGCTGGCCACCACTTCGCTGGGATGTTTGCCCATCAGCACCAGCAGGGCCCTGTCCAAGCTGTTGAGGGCTACCAGCGCCTTGATGGAGGGCAGGCTTCTGTAGATGGCCCACATGACGTTCAGCACCTGGAGGGCAGACATGGGTGGGAGTGGGGATGTCAGCAGGGCAAGCGTGGCCGTTTACCCAGCTCCCACTGGGAGGTGCTTCCGTTCCCGTTGCAGTACGCCGGCTTGAGACAGCATCAGTGCTGGCCAGGCGCAGAGCCGGGGGAGGAAAGGTCCCCCGCTGGGCTGGAGCATCGGCCATGCCACCCACGGGCTCCTCACCTGCCCTGCCTGGAAGGCAGGGTCTGCCACAAGGATGTCCACCATGTGGGCAGCCACACTGATGCTGTAGATGCTTGGGTCTCTGAAGCTCTCGATGGCCATGAGGATGATGTCTGCCTGGTCGGAGGGTCGGAGGTATTTCGTGAACATCTGTGAGATGAAGGAGAGGAGGGAAGATTTGTCACCCAGAGCGTCACCCAGAGCATCTCAGCTGTGCAGTGAGAGTGAGACGCAGAGTCAGGGTGCGCTGGGGAGGAGACCGACAGTGGGGGTCAGGGTCCCGTGGGGAACTGGAGCTCGCTGGGGGCCTTTGCCTAGCCCCTGCTCAGAAACAGCACGAGCTCCCATCATCCCCATGCATTGGGTATCCCTTCACTCATGCCGACCCCCCTGGTCAGGGGCCGAAGGCACTTCTTACCAAGAAGATTTCGCTGGCACAGCCGTTTTGTGAAAGCTGCCAGGGCTGCTTCACTTGCCAGGCCTCCTGCAGCTGCCCTGTGTCATGCAGCCAGGGCCACCTGCCTGGGGAGGAGCAAAACCAGGGTTCTCAGAGCGAGGGTGCAGAGCTGGAGGTGCAGTCTGAGAGCATCGGGCTGAAAAGTCACTGGCAAAGAAAGAGGGCACCCAGACAGGTCTGGGGAGCAGAAACCAGGGAGGGTCCAGGGCTACTGTGAGCAGGGGTGAGGGGAAATGGCTTTTCGGGCAGGCGGGTTGGATCAAGCTTTCTCTTGCCAAGGAGAGCGGCCCCTGGCTGCCCATGCCTCGGGGCACCCAGCCCGACACAGCTTCTCTTACTTCTCTGCTGCAGGACGAAGGTGTGCAGGTGATAGAGAGCTTCTGCAGCCTCGTGGCGGGTCCCCTGGTCCTTGCAGGTGCAGCAGAGGGTGAGGTGCCCCACCAGCTTCCCCAGCATCGCAAACCGATGTGTCTTGGAGCACTGATGTCTGACTGTGGCTTGTGCAAAGCAGGGGCAGAGCTGGGGGAAGAGAGGCAGCATGGGCACAAGGTGAGCCCCAGCTGCTCCCAGAGCAGCCAGGCAGCAGCCCAGAGCAGGGCAGCGCTGCCAGACGCAGGTTCCTGCCTGTGCCCGTGGCAGCCCTGCTCTGCCCTGGGAGAGAGCATGGACAGGACAGGGGCAGGGCAAAGACTCCTGCTCCTGACCTCCTGCTGACTGGGTGCCCAGCTTCCCCGGGAGGTGCTGGGGCTCAGGGCCACAGGGGCTGCCCAGGCCAGGAGCTCCGTACCTGCAGCAGGGGGCAGGTGGTGATGAACTTGGCTAGCCTGGCAATCCGTGCCATGGCCCTCTCCTGCACTGCTGCCAGCTGGGAGTTGGTGAAGGACAGCAGGAGCTGGGAGGAGAAAAGCTGCTGATGTGCCAGGGAGGTGGCATGGCACAGCCCAGCCCAGCCAGGCTTGCGCCGGGGCAGTGCCCGGGATGGGGCACGTGTCCTTCTTGCCCCTCGCGGCAACTTGCTGCGGCCAGGCAGGTCGCCGCATCACACTCCTGCTGCTGCGTCTGCTGCTTTCCACTCACTCCCACCTAAAAAAGTGCCTGCGCCCCCCACCCGAGGACCCCAAGGCTTTGGGATGACCACCTGCCTGGGGACCTGCAGTGCGGGCTCTGGGATATGGCCTGTGGTGAAGCTGGAAGGGGAAAGCCCCAGGGCTGGGCTCCCCTTGCCAGGCAGGCAGGTCCATCTGGGAGGGAGTGTTGGGCAGGATGGGCAGTGGGCAAGGCTGCAGGGGTGAGGCGGGCTGGGGCAGGAGGAGAAGGGTCTCTGGCAGCAGCCAGGAGGCAGCGGGCTGGGTGGGGGGCACGGCAGGGAAGGAGGGATGTTCCCTGCCCCCCTCCTTGCACCAGGCACTGGGCAGGGGGCACTGCTCAACCCGGGGGTCACTGCCCGTGGCGACCCTGTGCCAAGGCCCGACCTGCAAGATCTTCTGCAGCTCCAGGATGCCGAGAGGGCCGGCGCTGCGTACCAGTGCCTGCAGCATGCTGTCCATCGCAGCCAGGGTCTGTGAGGCGGACAGAGTCTTGGGGGCAGCCCTGGAAGCCTCGGGGTGGGGGGGGGATGTCTGTGGCCCTGCGGTGCCCAGGAAGGGGCCTCGGGGTGGGGGAGGTCCCTGTGTTTCACCCTGTGGCGTACCTGGGAGTAGAGGAAAGCCGTGGGTCCCTGGCTGTCCTGCGGAGGCAGGTAGAAGATGCTGCAGAAGCAGATTTGGAGGAGGCTGCTGCTCTTCTCCTGCAGAAGCAGCCCCGCTTGGCTGTGGGGACAGAGAATTGCTCTTCAGATCCAGCAAGGAGGAAGCAGACCCCGGGGTTGGAGACCTGGGCTGATCCCCACACTGCAGGGGACATCTCAACCCCCCCATGACACTGACACTCGCCTTTGGGGGGAAAACCCTGTGGCACCCCCTGCCCTGCTGTCTGCCTCCCTCGTGGACCCAGGGCTGGGGAAGCCCCCGACCTGGGATTGCCCAGCACCGGGAAGGCCAAGCTGGGGGCTGGGGCAGCTACCTCATGGAGCTGATGGCCAGCATGGCTTGCTGCCGCACCGCAGTGTCCAGGTGGTCAGCGGGCTCCTCTTGCAGCAGCACCTGTGGAGCACAGCAGGGTGGGACGGATCGGGATGGGCAGTCTCCCTTGGCCAGCAAGAGCCTGCGGGGCTGGCAGAGCCCAGGTGCCCCCATCTTGGCACCCCCTCCCCACCCAGCACCCAGCGGTCCCAAGCCCTGTGGTGGGAAGGGCTGTGCCCATTACAGAGCCACAGGCTGGCCGAGAGACCTGCAAATGTCATCGGGTCCAAGCCTGGGCTCCAGCCGGGCCACCCAGGTGGCGTTGGAGCATCTACAAGGACGGAGACCCGGAGCAGTGCTCATCCACACCCCGCTGCCTGGCCGAGCCCTCTCCTGCCCCCAGGGCCATGCCACTGCACGCTGCCCCTGCCTCAGCCTGGCTGGCTGTCCCCTCACCTCAATGGTCTCCACCACCTCCAGCTGGCAGAAGTAAAGCATGTCCCACATGGTGGAGTCCACTCTGGTAGTGCTGCAGATGGTGTGGACGGAGGCCAGAAACTGCAGCTTCTGGTCCTCTTGCTGCCAGCCGGGGAGGGGACAGATGGACAGACAGTGTCAGGGGGGAGAGAGAGAGCTGCGGGGTGGCCAGCACAGCCCCCAGCACCTTGTGAGCACGGGATGGGGTCAGAAAGATCGGCCAGGAGACAGGGGCGCCGCCTCGTAGAACTGGCCAAGGTTACCTTTGGTCTGCTCCGGAGGAAGGCTCGGATGATGCCCAGGGTATACGCTTCCTCCCTGGGCAGAGCCAAGGCAGAGTGGCATGAATCTGGCAGAGAGAGAGCAGGCAGGGCTGGGGGGCAGGCAGGGGGGAACACTCGAGCCCTCTGCCCAGCTCCCGGTGATGTCACCAGCCCTGGCTCAAGGCTGGGATGCTGGTGTCCCCTGTGTGCCCCAGGGGCAAAGGTGCGATGCTGGAGGGCCGCACGGGGAGGGGGCCCTGGCGTGCCCAGGTGAGGGACACGCTGGCACTGCGGGGCAGGGAGAGTCCCTGTCCCGGGATGCCATGAGAGGGCTGGCTCCCTGGCCACTGTGCGGTGGGAGCCCCGATGCCAGCCCGCCTGGGGGATGGGAGCCTGGGACAGGGCAGAGCAGGGTGGGCAGCCCCCTGCCTGCAGCGCCCACACACTCACCTGCCTGCAGCGGCTCAACCTTACACATCTCACTGGGCTTTGGCCTGGAGCTGGGAGCTGGGGCAGCTCTGTCCTCCTCCTCCCAGGCCCGCCTAGGGTGGTCGGGGGGTCTCCCCGCCATCCTGCGGAAGGAAGGGAGGGAGGCAAGGGGTGAGAAGGACCCTGCGCCCCCTGGGGCTGCCCTGCCGGGGCAGTGGCGCAGAGGTGGCCGTGCTTGGGGGGGCTCCTTGCTCCCACCCTGACCCAACACCGACACTGTAGGGGCAGGGCTGGGTGACACAGGGTGTCACAAAGGGCCCCAACGTCACCCCCCCCAGGGGGGCACCCCCGAAGTGCCCCCGTTCCCCCCCTCCGCAGGAGCCCTCCTTGCCCCAGGGGGACGGGACTGACTCCCTCTTCCTCCTCCTCCTCCTCCTGCTGTGGGGCTGGCGTTCATCTCTGCCGGAGGCATCCCCCTTGTGGCAGGGACCCCTCTGTCCCCGTCCCCTCGCTCCCGGGGCCTGCTGCCACCCCCACCTGCGGCCGGGCTGAGCGGGGGCGCAGCCCCCAGCCCCTCAGGCACACCGAGGCTTTTCCTTCTTCCACACGAGGCCCGGGACGAGGCCCGCGGGGGTCGCTCCTCTCTCCCCAAAGCCGCGGGCACACAGGCAAGCCCGACGCCCTCCCGCAACTGCTGGGGATGTCGCGGTCCCCCGGTTACGGTTGCCATGGTGCGTGGCAGGGTTCCACCAGCCCCCGGTTGGCCGCGACGGGGGGGGGGGGGGCGGGGGGAGGGCAGAACCCCCCCGCTCCCCTCGCCGGGGCCCACGGCCCCAGCCCGGCCGTACGAGGGCAAGCGGGGTCCCGGCCCCGGGCGCTGAGGGGCGGCGGTGCCCCGAGGGCGGTGTGGCCGGGGAGGAGGCGGTGTGGGCTGAGAGGGGCCGGTGCGTGGGGACGGGAGGCGGCGGCAGGGCCCGCTCGGCCCCCGCCGCAGCGCGGAGCCCGCATCGGGCCCCCCGCCGCAGGGCGCATGCGCAGAGCGGGCGGGGAGCGGGGCCGCGGCCTCCGGCCGCCAGGGGGCGCGGTTCGGGCGCCGAGATGTGGCGGCGGCGGAAGTGAGCGCTGAGCGGCGGAAGTGGCGGCGGCGGCGGCGGCGGGGCCGGCAGGTCGGTACGGGCGGGACGGGGCCGGGGGGAGAGGGAAGGGGAAAAGGGGAAGGGGAGAGGGGTGCGGTGATGGGTCAGTGCTGGGGTCAATGGTGGGGTCAGTGGTAAGTCAGTGATGGGTCAGTTTTGGGGTCAATGATGGGATCAGTGATGGGATCAAAGATGGGTCAATTTTGCGGTTCGTGATGGGTCAGTGATGGCTCAGTTTTGGGGTCAGTGATGGGGTCGATGGGGTCAGTGATGGGCCCAATGGGTCAGCTTTGGGGTCAGTGATGGGTCAGTTTTGGAGTCAATGATGGGGTCATTGATGGCTCAGTTATGAGGTCAGTGATGGGATCAATGATGGCTCAGTTTTGGGATCAGTGATGGGGTCAGTGATGGCTCAGTTTTGGGGTCCGTGATGGGGTCAGTGATGGGGTGGGTGCTGTGTGTTTGGGAGGTGCAGCCATGGGGTGGGGGCAGTGATCAGCTGGGTGCTGCTGTTCAGGTAGCTCTGTCCTCCTCCTCCCAGGCCCGCCTAGGGTGGTCGGGGGGTCTCCCCGCCATCCTGCGGAAGGAAGGGAGGGAGGCAAGGGGTGAGAAGGACCCTGCGCCCCCTGGGGCTGCCCTGCCGGGGCAGTGGCGCAGAAGTGGCCATGCTTGGGGGGCTCCTCGCTCCCCCCCTGTCCGGGAGCTGCTGGCAGCTGCCCAGAGAGCCAACGTGTCCTTCATGTGGGTGGCCAGTGATGGGTGGGGAGCCCTGGAGAGCGTGGTGGCTGGCAGTGAAGCAGTGGCGGAGGGAGCAATCACCATCGAGCTGGCAGCCTACCCCATTAAGGAGTTTGCTGCCTACTTCCGTAACCTCAACCCCTACAATAACAGCCGAAATCCCTGCTTTCGGGAGTTTTGGGAGCAGAAGTTCAAGTGCAGCTTCCACACGCAGGACTGTAGCCGGTACTCCCTCAAGACAGGCAAGTTTGAGCCAGAGTCCAAGATCACGTTTGTGGTCAATGCGGTCTATGCCATGGCCCGCTCTCTCCACAACATGCACCAGGCGCTGTGCCCCAACGCCACCAAGCTCTGCGACGCCGTGAAAGCCGTCAATGGCAAGAGGTTCTACAAGGACTTTATGCTCAATGTTAATTTTGATGGTGAGTCCAGAGATGGAGACAAGGGTTGGCTGCCTAACTGGAAAGGGATGGGTGGAGGGACGGGGAGGAGGAAGGAGACCCGTATTTGACCCAAAGCCCTCCGGTTCCTCCAGCCTGCCCACACCTGGGGACCCGTGTGCTATGGGCTGTGGTTGTCCCAAGATGCCAACAGCTCACCATCACCCTTGGGAGGCAATCTAGGCCTTCTGTCCCCAGTGTGGAGAAGCTGGTGACCAACTCCATCCTGCTAGAGCTGGGTGGGACCGGCCCCACAGGGGCCCCTCCGGGAACGTCAGGCCTTGGAGACCTCACTTGGAAGCGCCATGATTTATTCACATTTCAGGGATTAAAGTGGAGGGAGAACCTTGATCAGGGACCTACATAGTTGGGGATGAATTAGAAGTGTGTCTGTGCTCTGTGGCTTGGGCTGAGCCCAGCTACCCAGGTGTCACTGAGAGCCATGGAGGCTGAAAAATCCCGCTCTGTCCCTGCAGAGCTGGCTGGGGCTGCCGAGCATTTAGGCATGTGGGGAGATGATAGTTCTCAACCATTGCTTTCCTGCTCCTAATGTGTGCATAGGCAGCAATTATGAGAGTGAAGGCAGGGAACAGGTTGGACATTTGCCTGTGACCATGGTGGGATGTGACCCTTTGAAGGGGCCCTGCCTCCACGCCGGGAGCGAGCACTCTCCTGCCCCATGGCAGTCACCATCTCCCTTTCTTCTCCCTCCAGCTCCGTTCAGGCCAGCAGGCACCAAGAGTGTCGTTCGATTTGACCGCTACGGTGATGGCATCGGGCGCTACAACATCTTCAGCTATCACCACATGGACGGGCGGTATCGGTATCAGAAGGTGGGCTACTGGGCTGAGGGGCTCATCCTCAACAGCAGCCTCATCCCCTGGGCTGAGACCTCCATCCCCGTGTCCCAGTGCAGCGACCCCTGCAAGAAGAATGAGAGAAAGAGCATGCAGCCCGGAGACATATGCCGCTGGATCTGCATCCCCTGCCAGCCCTACGAGTACTTGCTGGATGAGTTCACCTGCATGGACTGCGGTCTCGGTTACTGGCCCAATGAGACCCTGAATGGCTGCTACGAGTTGCCCCAAGAGTGTATCCGCTGGAAAGACGCCTGGGCCATTGGTCCCGTCACTATCTCTTGCCTGGGTTTTATCTCCACCCTCTTTGTTTCTGGAGTCTTCGTGAAGAACAATGATGACACCCCCATCGTGAAGGCCTCAGGCCGGGAGCTCTGCTACATTCTCCTGACCGGGGTCCTCACGTGCTACAGCATGACCTTCATCTTCATCGCAAAGCCTTCCACCGAGGTGTGCACGCTCCGGCGTCTGGGGCTGGGCACGTCCTTCGCCGTCTGCTATTCGGCCCTCTTGACCAAGACGAATCGCATCGCCAGGATCTTCAGCGGGGTGAAGGAGGGGGTCCAGCGCCCCCGGTTCATAAGCCCCACGTCACAGGTGGTCATCTGCATGGCCCTTATCTCTTGCCAGCTGATCATCGTCATCATCTGGCTGCTGGTGGAGACCCCCGGCACAGGCAAGGAGACGGAGCCTGACAAGAGGTACATCGTCACCCTCAAGTGCAACAACCGCGATTCCAACATGCTCGTTTCGCTCACCTACAATGTCCTCTTGATGGTCCTCTGCACGGTCTATGCCTTCAAGACACGGAAATGCCCTGAAAACTCTAAAAGGGCTTGATCGGAGCGATCCTGGTGACTTGGGCCCCGCAGGGTTTGTGGCTAGGAGATGCGTGGGCCTGGGCAAGGGTCTTCGGCCATGGACCTGGTGATGGTCACCTCTGCATTGGGGCGTTCGTTACCGGGTGAAGTGTGGCTGAGGGGGTAACGAGTCCTGGGGAGAAGGACTGCCCTTGGCAGACTGTTTGCTAGGGTGAGGATGGGAAATGCCCCTGAGACCTCCAGAGACCCCCTCTGACCTGACTGCAGAGGAGTGATTGCCACCCTTCAGCCCCAGCGCATGAATGCCAACCCCAGGGCCCGCCTGGTCCCTGGGAAGCCGAGCAGTGCAGGGGATGGAGGAGCGTGGGGTGCACCCTGCACCACCTCAACCCCCCAGCAAGGTGCCCTGCCAGCTCTGGAGGACTGTGTGGGGTGGCTGCGGTCGGGGGCTTCTGGAGAGGACCTGTATCCCCTGGTGGGAGCAGGCACTGGGATGAGGGGTGTTGGTGAGGCTGGGTGGGGTGCTGCTCAGGGTGCGCCCCCCTTGCAGGAGCAGCGTGTCCCCATCAGGGCAGTGCCCATCCTCTGCCCATGGGTCTCCAGCAGGTCCACCCTGACGGAGGGACCCGGTGCAGGGTGGGATGTGCCTGCGGGGTGCAGGCAGCAGCCTCTGCCCGGTGGGAGGTGGCTGGTGCCACAGCGAGGGCTTCATCCTGCCCCACTCAGGGCAGAGGGCTGGCGGCAGCAGCACCTGATGCCCACCGCTGTCTCCAGGTCCAGACCACCACCATGTGCATCTCAGTGAGCCTCAGCGGCACCGTGGTCCTTGGCTGCCTCTTCACCCCCAAGCTCCACATCATACTCTTCCAACCCCAGAAGAACGTGGCCAGCCACCGCGTGGGCACCGCTCGGTTCAGCGTGGCAGCCGCCAGCTTTAGCCGGTTCCACGGTGAGTGCAGGGGGGCTGGGGAAGGGCTGGGGGGCAGCACCCCCTTCCTGGCAGGGAGCTGGGGGCAGCCCAGCACGGGCCCCTGAAGGAAACAGGGGTGCAGGGTAGGGCACAGCTGGGAACAGGGCAATAGAGGCTGCTGTGTCCCCTATGGCTCAGCCTTGGCTCTGTCCCAATCCCCCATCTCCCCCTGCCTCACGTGGCTGTGAGCCCCAAGGCTGCAGCATGGTCTGCTGGGGGGGACCACTCCCGGGGGCCTGTCCTCACCCTGGGGGGACACGGCCACCCTGGGCACCCTCCACCCCAGCCCCGGGGGATGCAGCTGCCCCCGGCCCCTGTCACCAACCCAGGGGGGACACAGCTGCCCTGGGCACCCTCGACCCCAGCCCTGGGGGACGGAGCACCCTGGGCACCCATCGCCCACCCCAGTGGGATGCCCTGGGGGGGGTGCTGCTGCCGGACCCCAGCCTGCCCCTGACTGCTGCCTTCCTGGCCAGGCTCGGCCTCGCAGTACGTGCCCACAGTGCGCAACGGCCGTGAGGTGGTGGACTCCACGACGTCGTCCTTGTGAAGGACGGGGAGGCCAGGTCGTGGTGCTGCTGCTCCTGCCTGCGGCTGCACTGCACCCCGGCTCCCTCCCCAGGGAGAGCAGCGCCCGCGGCACCGCCCGCTCAGGGGCCAGAGGCAGCCGGGAGGCTCGGCCCCCGCCCCAGCACGAGCTACACGTCCCACGCGCTGGGTCATGGTACGTTGTCACCCTTCCTTTGCACTGAGCCACGTTACACATCCCTTGTCCCCTGCCCTGAGCCCTGGTGCACTACCCCCTGTCCCTGCACCCAGCCATGGTGAACATCCCCAGTCCTTTGCACTGAGCCGTGGTGCACGACCCTGTTGTCACCTGCACCGAGCCATGGTGCGTGTCCCCCCGTCTCTTGCACTGAGCCGTGGTGCACGTCCCCTGCGTCACCTGCACTGAGCCGTTCTGCACATTCCCCCATCCCCTGCGCTGAGCCCTGGTACGTGTCCCCCTGTCCCTTGCACCAAGCCACGGTCCGTCCACGTCCCCGTCCCTTGCACTGAGCTGAGGTGCACATCATCCCCTCCATTCCCTGCCCCGAGCCACGGTGAACGTGCCCCCCGTCCCTTGCACTGAGCTGCAGTGCACAGACCCCGGCCCTTGAACTGCACTGTGGTACACGTTCCCCACCCCTGCACCAGCTGTGGTGCAAGCCCCTTGCCCCAAGCCGCCGTGCACAACCCGACTCCCTCTTGCTGAGCCACACCAAGTCACGCCCCGCTTGCGCCGAGCCACGCCGAGCCCTGCCCCAGCACCCACTGCCCTCGCCCTATCGCCCACCCCGATTTCCTGGTGTGGGGCCTTTCATGTCCCCCTTGTGCCAAGCCGTGTCCCACGTCCCCCCTCCCTGGGCCAGCAGAGACACCCCCCCCCAGGCCCTTTGCACATTTTCACCTTTTCCTCCTCGTTTTCGGCCCCGGGAAAGCCGCCGAGCGCTGCCAGGCTGGGCCCAAGCCCCCTCCGTCCCCCCGCTCGCTGTGCATAGTGCTTCTCACCCCTTCGTGGGAGACAGGGCAGAGGAGCGGGGCTCAATGCCCGCTGCCCCCCCGGCCCCTGCAGAGCCCGGGGGGTCCGGCGGGGGCTGAGGGCAAGTAACAGGACCCAGGTATTTGAGCCCAACCAAGTTTTTAAGAGTAGATTTTTTCCGTGAGCAAGAGCGTGATTTTTTTTAATTTATGTGAATAAAGTGGTCTTGGTTTTGTTTGTTTGGTTTTTTTTTTTTTTTTTTTTAAATGGACTCTGCCACAGCTCCTGTCCATCCGAACCTGAGGGAAGGGGGCAGACCCTCGCAGAGGGCAGAGCCACAGCACGATATGGGGGCCAGCAGGGGTGGGGGGGCCACGCGACACCCCCCACTCGTGCCCTGCCGGCCCCAGGAGGGTGGTCGCATGAAGGACGTGGGACGCAGCTCCGGCGGCTCCGGGGCCAGGGGGCTAGGAGCTGTCGGGGGCTTCGGGGCTGGGGGCTGCAGCCCTCCGCTTCAGGGGGATGATGCAGATGCTGTTTTTGGCTTTGACTCTCCACCACCGGCCGAGCCTATAGATGAGAGAGATGGGGGTCACCCTCGGCCGGGCCGCAGCGGAGAGGGGGCTGCCCCTGGGCAGTGGCAGGGAGTGGGGACGGTACCGGTGCTCCTGTCCAAGGCCGGCCACCAGGAAGTCGCCGCCTGCGGAGAACTTGAGGCTGTTGACAAAACCCACCTGGAGGGGACAGGGCAGGGTGAGGGGCTCCCGCAGTCTCCTCCTGCCGCCCAGGGAGGGGAGCCCCCACCAAGAGACGCCCCCAGCCCAGCTCCAGCATCCCCAACCTCCCCATCCGTACCAAGGGGATGTCACAGAGGGGCTCCAGCTTCCGAAATCCCTCACCACACTTCCAGAGCTTCACGCTGGCACTGTGGGAGCCTGGGGCAGAGAGAGGAGACTCCTGCTATGCATCCTGACCCAGGGAAGGGAGCAGGACAGCCCCCCCAAACCCCTGCTCCAAAGCGGCTGCCACACACCTGTAGCCAGGAGGTCACTGTTGCGCAGAGCGGCCACTGCGGAGATCCAGTACGGCTGCTGCAGGCCCTGGGAGTCCTGCATGCCGTGCGCCTGCCGGGCCAGCGCCAGTGGCTTCTTCTTCGTCAGCCCCCACAGGGCTACGGACCTGCCAGGGCGGGGAGGGGTGAGGGGGCTGCGGGGGGCACCGCCTGCCCACCCCGGGCACCAGCCAGCCCCGCGCTCACCCGTCATCAGCGCCCGACACCATGTGCTCCTCGTTGATCAGCTGGATACAGTCGATGGAGCCCCTACGGAGAGAACAGGCAACTACCAGCAGTTCCGAGCGTGCTTTGGGATTCCATTTAGGAAGCAAGGGCTCACCAGGGCGTCAGTGTCCCCAGAGCGCCAGCAGGCTCCTGGTGACACTTAGCACCCTCACACCGCTGCCCCAGCTGGACCCGCCTGCCCGCAGGCCCCTCTCCTGCCCCAGACCTACTGGTGCCCGTAAAACACAAGCTGTGACTCCTCGGGGATCTTCCAGAGCCGCACGGTGCCGTCCCGTCCCCCCGCCGTCACACAGCAGTCCCGGCTCAGGCTGTCCACCCCTGTGATGACCTGATGACGTCCTGGTGCCCGAAACTGGAGGGAGAGGTGGCAAAGAGCTGCGGCGGGCACAGCCACAGCTGTACAGCTGGTACGTGTCTTTCCAGAAGGACAGGCCCTGCGGATGGACAGACAGATGTCCGTCTGGGGGGGCAGCGGTGAGGGGCACCAGGGAGGATGGCGCTGCCTGGCCCCACAGGCATCACAGCTGATGCCCCTGACTCACCGAGACGGCATTGCGGTGCCCGGTGAAGATGTGCAGGCGCTTGCAGCTGGCTGCATCCCAGATCACGATCAGCTTGTTCCTGTCTCCCGTAGCCTGGCAGAACACAGGGGATACCCGAGACCTACTCCTCGGGGACCTGCGGCCCGTGCCAGCCTCTGCTCCCACCCCATGTGCTTTGGGGGTTCCTAGGGACCCATTCTTGACTCCGGTGGAGGCAGGGGCTGCTTTAACCCAGCAAAGTATACCTGGGCATGAGATACGGCTCCCCAGGACCCCGGGAGGAGATGCACTCCCCACCACCACCTCTCCGCCCCACATGGCAGCGCCAGCATCCCTCTCCCGTACCAGGTACTTGCCATCCGATGAGATGGCCATGCAGAGGACATGCGACGCGTGCCGCTCCCCAGTGCCCTTCTTCCCCCCAGGCACAACGCAGAGCCTCTTCCCGCTCTCCACCTCCCCTACGGGAAAGGCACCACCGTCACCCCCTGGGAGCCTCCCACCACTCCGGAAAGCATCAGTGAGCCTCCCACAGAGCCCAAAACGATGCATGTGCACATCCCCAGAGGGGCCAGGGGCCAAGCCACCTCCACAGGCACCCACGGTCCTGCTGCTGCAGGGTCCCCGCAGGGTTCGGGCTGGGGGAACAGCCCGTCGTGGCCCCAGGGGAACACTTGCATTTGATGAGGGAGCCGTCCTTGGAAGCAGAAAAGATGAACCTGTCATCCGGAGAGATGACCAGGCAGGTGATGGGCAGCTGGTGCGCCCGCAGCATGCGGATGCTGGCTGGATCCAGAGGCTGCACCTGCAGGGAGAGCGGGATGTGAGCTGGGCTGCCCCCGTCCCTTCCCCAGGCTTGGGAGCACCCGAGCACAGCACCCTTCCTTCTCCAGGGCGCCAGCAGCCGGCACGCCGGGCGGGAGAAGGGCTGTGGTCCCATAGCTGGCATGGCAAGTCGGGGTACCAGCTGTGGCCATGCCTGAGTGTCCCCAAAGCCGGCACTTACAGTCCGGCAGCCCCCCAGCACTGGGCACTTACGTCTTTGGCGATGAGGCGCTGCAGCCGGCCCTTCGGCTCGAGCTGGGGAAGAAGCAGGAGGCTCAGCGGAGGCAGCCCCAGCCCCGCGGGAGGGGGACAGAGCCCGCCGGCGCCACCGGGACCAAGGGGACGCGCCCCGCTCCCTGCTCACCACGTCCTCCTTCAGC
The DNA here is from genome assembly GCF_965183815.1 of Platalea leucorodia. Taxonomy (NCBI): domain Eukaryota; kingdom Metazoa; phylum Chordata; class Aves; order Pelecaniformes; family Threskiornithidae; genus Platalea; species Platalea leucorodia. The sequence continues at coordinate 17,471,810 of NC_138831.1, forward strand.
CGGTCACCGATGAGATCTGCGGGCGTCTCTTCCTCCTCTGCCGCCGCCCGCTCCTCCTCTGCGGTGGACACGGGGCATGAGGGCCAGGCTCAGCACCGGGGGCTGCCCGCCTCTCTGCCCCGCCGGGGCACCGGCGCCAGGGGCCAGGTGGGGCTCACCGTACTGGCGGAGCTGCTCCAGGTACAGCTTGGCCATGCGCAGCTTCTTCTCCTGCGGCATCTCCTCTACCTCCTCCTCCGCCGCCGCCCCAACAACGGGCTGCGGGGACAGGCGTGAGCACCGCCACCGGCACCCCCACCGGTACCGCCATCCCCCCCGGCGCAGCCCTTACCTCTCCGGCTCAGAGTCGCTGGACACCTCCTCGTCGACGGGCCGGCCGGCCGCCGCCCGCGGCCTCCCCTCAGCGCCCGGGACCTGCGGGAAGGGGACAGGCGCGGCAACACCCGCCGGAGCGACCCCGCCGGGGCAGTGCCTCTCGCCCCCCTCCCTCTCCCCGGCCCGGCCCTCACCGCCACCCGTGGCCGCCGCTGCCCCGGCACCCCCCACTCACCGAGACGGTGTGGCGGTGATGGCGTACCCAAATCATCATCAGCTTGTTCTGCCCCTCAGGGCCTCTGGTCCCATCGCACGTCCTTTGGGGGGTCCCAGGGACCCGTCCTTGGCTGTGCCAGGGCCGTGGCTCTGCCCGGGGCGGGTGCCGGGGGGCCTGTCCCAGCGATGCTCTCAAGAGCTAAAATCTGCTCTTGTGCTGAAACTTCATTTTGCGCTGCCCTTCCTGCTGGGGATGCCGCTGGAGCCAGAGCATCGGTGGCTTTGTAGCTCCCGGGCTCGGCCACGTCAGCCCAAGGCAGCGCAGGCTCCTCCGATGGTGGGAGGCAGAAAATGTGATTTACCCCAGCGTGGCCCGGGGGAGGGAAGGCTTCAGCTTCAACTTCAGCTTTGGCTTCAGCTCTGGCTTGGGCTTCTCCTCCCCTCTGTTTCACCGCCCAGCAGAGAAGCTGGTGCTTTGTGGCAAAGACGAAGCGCGTGGGCAGGTCTTGCCCTGGACCGCTGGAAGGAGCGGCTGTCCTGCTGCTCTCCGGAGGACGCCGGCTCCTCGGGGGCTGAGGGCTCTTCTTTCCTGTTAGATGTTGGGAAGAGGAGATACCCCGGCCTGCAGAGCATCCTAGGGCTGGGGCTGCTGCTTCGTCTCTGCCCAAGCAGAGTCCTCGCTGGGGGCCGAGTGCCACCTCATCCACGCCCTCGGCAGCTGTAAGCTCAGCTGTTGTAGGTTAAACCCCGACTTCAGCCTTCCGCATTGCAGGATGAGGTCCGTCTGAATCGCCAGGGAGGAGACCATGGGGCTGGCATCTTTCTTTGCGCCCTGAAGGACTGCAGGCGCAAAGCAGCAGAGGTGAGGTGACAGCCCTCTGTCCCCTCCAGGCAGGGCACGTTGCAGCCCGTGATTCGCAGGGCCAGGAGGGAGCCAGGGGGCAAGTGGCTCGGCTGGAGGCTGCTGGTCAGGAATAGCCCCCTCCAGAAACAGCCCCCTCCCCACAGACCCGCTGGGAGCAGAGTCCCCCTCGCCCAGGGTGGGGGAGCTCCGTGCTGGGGTCCTGCCTCCTCCCCGCTGCCCTCACTCACCCTCTCTGATGTATGCCATCTCCTCACGCATATCCGCCTGCCGTCCCATGAGCCCTGGGGGGACGCAGCATGTCAGGGACCCTGCTGCCTGTCAGGAACCCCGCTTGCCCATCGGGGACCCCGCCACCCAGCCCGCCTGGCTGCACAGCTCCCCGGGGAGGGCTGACCCCGGGGTGCAGCATCGGGGAGAGGACGGATGGGCCTGTTTCCAGCCCCACCTGCGCAGGCAGGGGTGAGAGGGGGTGAAGGGGTGCCCCACAGGTCCTGCCCCGGGACACAGGGACCCTGAGAGAGGAAGGGACCCCGGAGCTCATGGCTCACCGATGAACCTGACAGCCTCCTGCCGCAGGGGCTCCTGCGGGCTCCGCAGGTAAGGCTGGCTCTGGCGCAGGTAGTCCTTGGCCTTCCTCCTCTTCCTGGCCAGCTGGAGAGAGGAGAAGGGCGCAGGCTTGGCATAGAGCTGCCCCCCAGTTGTCCCATCCCCCCACCCAGGGCTACCCTCCTTCCCCCCAGCACGACATTCCCAGCTTCCTGCCATGTGGCATCGGGGTTCAGAGGGAGCAGAGGGCTCCCCAGGGATGCTGGGGTGCCATCCTGGTGGCAGGGTCCCCTTTGGGACCCCAGGGGAGAGGACAGCAGGGAGCAGAGCCTGCTCCGGGAGGCTCCGTGCTGCTAGAGGGGCACAGCCCTCTGTCCCCCGCACTGGGCATGGGGCAGGGTTCGTCCAGGTCGGATCCCGGGGGCACTGGGGCTGCGCTTACCAGGCACTCGCTCATCCTCCATGCCTGCGCGATCTCGGCCAGCTGCGCCAGCTGCCTCCACTTCAGGAACTGGCCAGCGCTGCGGAGGGCTTCAAGGGAGGCCTGGTGAGCAGCAGAGAGATGCCACCACCACCACTCGGGTCACAGGACCCTGTGTCCCCCCTCTTGGCAGGGCTCGGAGCCTGTCCCTGCCCGTGCAGGGAAGACACAGCAGCGGGGGACTGATGCTGCCACCAGGGTCAGCACCCCAGGGTGCTGAAGATAAGTGCAGCCACCCTCTCTGGCTGGAAGCCTATTGGGGCTTCAAGCTTTTGGCCCCAGGATGCTGCGGAGCCATAACCCAGTCTCTGAGGCTGCAGGGACCGACGCCAGGGGCAAGTTAAACCTCATGGTGACACACATTTGAAGGGTCCAGTGTCAGCATTGCCCTGCCCAAAGGACCGGTCAGGTTGGGATCCCACCTTAGCCACACTCTTGTCCAGGTCGTGCAGGTGAAAGAGCAGCGGCAGTACGCTGTCCCACACCTCCTTCTTCATCCTCTTCTTTTCGGCACCCACCACGAGCCCCATCGTGGTTTGGAAGAGACGGATGGAGAGCTCCCGCACGGTGCCTGACTCCTGGGGGAGGAGGGGAGGAGGACCTCAGCCCCAAGCCCATGGCGTGCAAGGGGCTGACATGGAGATGGATGTCCCCAAACCAGTGGCAGGCAACCCCGTTCCAAAAGGGAGCGAGCTGCGGCATGCAGGTCTGCTCAGGGGGGCTGGGGTCCCCGGGGCTGGGGTCCGGAGAGGGAGACCCTGCGGAGGGCTGGGGGATGCTGCCAGGGCAGGGTGCGCATTGGTGGGGCTCAGCACACCTGCTGCCCTCCTGCCACCACCGTCCCCACCGCGGCAGGGAGGCCGAGCTAGGGTGAGTCCATGCCGGGGGCTTGGGACGCAGCACGGAGCCACCGAGGGCAGCGATGGGGTCTGGGGGCTGTGGGGCCAAGCGTCCCCCTGCAGAGCACGGGGCTGCAGCGGGAGGCGTGAATGGAGGTGTCGGGTGAAGGGGGCATGGAGCTGTCCCCCAGCCTTACGTTGTTGAAGAGTGGCTGGAGCTTGCCAGCTAGTGCCAGGGCGGTGAGGCTGGGCACCTTCCCCTCCAGCAGCTGGATCATGTTGCTGAGCACGGACAGGGCCAGGGCGCTGGCATCGCTGTCAGCATCCTGCAGCTGCTCCATGATGTGTGGCAGCAGGACAAGGGTTCTCTTTGCCTGTGTGAGACACGCCACCTCCTTTTTGTAAAGCAGCGACCAATCGCAGGGGTGAAAACCCTCTCTGCCAACACTGGCCTCCCCGCTGGCTTCTCAGCAGGCAGCGTGGGTTATGAGGGCAAGGTCCCAGCAGACAGGGCTTACCGGCATGGCCATGGCAAGTCCAGGGCGCAGAGGGGGAGGACAGGCAGCGCTGGCTCCTTGCCAGCCCTCGGCTGCCTCCTTCTCCACCAGACCCCTTGGGCAGGCTGGTGGGCGACCAGCACTGCCTGCAAAGCTGCCCAAGCTGCCAGCAGCCCCCACCACAGCCACTGCGTTTCACCCTGGGGCTCAGCACCCCCCGCTCAGGCTCTGCAGACCCCACGCTCAGGCTGGTCGCTCTGCTGCCAGCATCCCTGCCCGGACATGCTGGCAGAGGGAGCCCGGTCCCCTTGGCACTGCTGCCTCTCTCCTTGCACGGCACAGCCGTGGGGCAGAGGGCCAGGGAGGCAGGACAGCTGGCTGCAGCCGGCACAGCTCCCGATGCCCAGAAAAGCCTAAGCCGCCGCACTACCCACTGCTCCAGCCTGGGCTGCTCTCCCGGCTGTCCCCTACTCACCGCGTCGGGCCTCTCGGTGAGCCTGAGGATGCCCCTGAGCACCAGGCTGGGCATCCCCAAGCATTGGCTCCGCAGATACATGGGGAAGATTTCCAGGGCACGGTCCAGCTCTTCACCGAGGTCGGTGCAGCCCAGCATCTGAAACACGTGCAGCGGAAGCTGGTGTGGTGCTGGCTCCAACCATCAGCTCAGGGCAAGGAGGCTGGGGCAAGACCAAACCCGGACGGAGGCGGCGGGGATTGCGGAGAGCCCCCGTGCCCCACACCACACCGCCCTGGTTGCTCGCCTGCTCCTCCATGGTACCAACCGGAGCCCACCCACCGCCCCAGCTCCCCCCACAGCGGTGGGCATGGGCGAGCCGAGCGTTGGAGGCAGTTTGGAGCAGTGCCACCTCGAGGCTCACCTCGACGAGGAAGACCATGGCGATCATCTCCCAGGTGGGGTCCTCCACACTGAGGAGCTCTGCCAGATGGCAGAAGATGGTGGAGCGCAGGGGTCTTGGGGTCTTCATCATCTCCCTGGCAGGGGGAAGGAGGCACGGTCAGGCCTGAGACAGGCAGGCACATCTCTTTGGGGTTCGCACCAGTCTGGACATCACCACTCTGCAGCACTTTCTCTGAGCAACGGGGACCCTGCTGCCATCAGCCCCAAGGGAGGGGGTGGCATGGGGTGCCCAGTCCCCGAGGAGCAGGGAGAAGGGGCTCTCACCTGGCCACAATCCGCACTCCCATGAGGTGGGTCTGGGCGCTGAGCAGGGTGTCCCAGCCACCCTGCGCCTCAATGGCCAGCACCTGGCTCTCAAAGCCCATGCTGCAGAGCAGCATTCTCATGGACTGCACCGCAGACCTGCTCAAGAAGAAATGCTCAGCTCCCACTGGGAGCCCTGGCTTGGCTCCAGGTGGCTGGCAAGGATGAGAGGGCAGGGATGCAGCACCTGATGGGAGTGAGCAGATCCTGTTGGTGCTCCTTCCAGAAGATGTGCACCTCCTGCAGCGTCAGCTCTGTGGTGAACGACACTTGGAAAAGCAGCACCAGGAAAAACTGGGGGAAAATCGCCTCTACCTGCTGCAGGCAGGTGGGCTGCAGGAGGATCTCGCCTATCGTCCTGGCTGCCTGCAGAAGACACCCAAACACCAAGATGTCCCTGCGCCCCTGGGGAGGTCAAGGCTTGGGGTGGGCAGGGAAGGGGAGCAGCGGCCCCGCACAGCTGAGAGCAGCCCCGGAGGTCAGCAACTCACAGCCAGGGAGCGGATGCGCGGGTGATCCTTAGGGGAGGTGGAGGTCTTGCGCAGCGACTGGTTCATCAGCATGCTGAGCAGCTCCTGCAGCACCTTCTTTGCAGCCTGGGGCTCGGACAGCATCGTCTTCCACATGGCCATGGCGACACTGCGGGAAACCAGGGCTCTGTCAGCGGGGACACCCCGGAGGATGGCTGGGCTGAAGTCCCTCAGGAGGGTCTTGGGGCCCCCCTCCCAGTGTGAGAGGAGCCCCAAAGAATGGTGGGCCCCATACGGGGTGCACGTTGGGGAGCACTGCAGCAGGCTGGCCACCACTTCGCTGGGATGTTTGCCCATCAGCACCAGCAGGGCCCTGTCCAAGCTGTTGAGGGCTACCAGCGCCTTGATGGAGGGCAGGCTTCTGTAGATGGCCCACATGACGTTCAGCACCTGGAGGGCAGACATGGGTGGGAGTGGGGATGTCAGCAGGGCAAGCGTGGCCGTTTACCCAGCTCCCACTGGGAGGTGCTTCCGTTCCCGTTGCAGTACGCCGGCTTGAGACAGCATCAGTGCTGGCCAGGCGCAGAGCCGGGGGAGGAAAGGTCCCCCGCTGGGCTGGAGCATCGGCCATGCCACCCACGGGCTCCTCACCTGCCCTGCCTGGAAGGCAGGGTCTGCCACAAGGATGTCCACCATGTGGGCAGCCACACTGATGCTGTAGATGCTTGGGTCTCTGAAGCTCTCGATGGCCATGAGGATGATGTCTGCCTGGTCGGAGGGTCGGAGGTATTTCGTGAACATCTGTGAGATGAAGGAGAGGAGGGAAGATTTGTCACCCAGAGCGTCACCCAGAGCATCTCAGCTGTGCAGTGAGAGTGAGACGCAGAGTCAGGGTGCGCTGGGGAGGAGACCGACAGTGGGGGTCAGGGTCCCGTGGGGAACTGGAGCTCGCTGGGGGCCTTTGCCTAGCCCCTGCTCAGAAACAGCACGAGCTCCCATCATCCCCATGCATTGGGTATCCCTTCACTCATGCCGACCCCCCTGGTCAGGGGCCGAAGGCACTTCTTACCAAGAAGATTTCGCTGGCACAGCCGTTTTGTGAAAGCTGCCAGGGCTGCTTCACTTGCCAGGCCTCCTGCAGCTGCCCTGTGTCATGCAGCCAGGGCCACCTGCCTGGGGAGGAGCAAAACCAGGGTTCTCAGAGCGAGGGTGCAGAGCTGGAGGTGCAGTCTGAGAGCATCGGGCTGAAAAGTCACTGGCAAAGAAAGAGGGCACCCAGACAGGTCTGGGGAGCAGAAACCAGGGAGGGTCCAGGGCTACTGTGAGCAGGGGTGAGGGGAAATGGCTTTTCGGGCAGGCGGGTTGGATCAAGCTTTCTCTTGCCAAGGAGAGCGGCCCCTGGCTGCCCATGCCTCGGGGCACCCAGCCCGACACAGCTTCTCTTACTTCTCTGCTGCAGGACGAAGGTGTGCAGGTGATAGAGAGCTTCTGCAGCCTCGTGGCGGGTCCCCTGGTCCTTGCAGGTGCAGCAGAGGGTGAGGTGCCCCACCAGCTTCCCCAGCATCGCAAACCGATGTGTCTTGGAGCACTGATGTCTGACTGTGGCTTGTGCAAAGCAGGGGCAGAGCTGGGGGAAGAGAGGCAGCATGGGCACAAGGTGAGCCCCAGCTGCTCCCAGAGCAGCCAGGCAGCAGCCCAGAGCAGGGCAGCGCTGCCAGACGCAGGTTCCTGCCTGTGCCCGTGGCAGCCCTGCTCTGCCCTGGGAGAGAGCATGGACAGGACAGGGGCAGGGCAAAGACTCCTGCTCCTGACCTCCTGCTGACTGGGTGCCCAGCTTCCCCGGGAGGTGCTGGGGCTCAGGGCCACAGGGGCTGCCCAGGCCAGGAGCTCCGTACCTGCAGCAGGGGGCAGGTGGTGATGAACTTGGCTAGCCTGGCAATCCGTGCCATGGCCCTCTCCTGCACTGCTGCCAGCTGGGAGTTGGTGAAGGACAGCAGGAGCTGGGAGGAGAAAAGCTGCTGATGTGCCAGGGAGGTGGCATGGCACAGCCCAGCCCAGCCAGGCTTGCGCCGGGGCAGTGCCCGGGATGGGGCACGTGTCCTTCTTGCCCCTCGCGGCAACTTGCTGCGGCCAGGCAGGTCGCCGCATCACACTCCTGCTGCTGCGTCTGCTGCTTTCCACTCACTCCCACCTAAAAAAGTGCCTGCGCCCCCCACCCGAGGACCCCAAGGCTTTGGGATGACCACCTGCCTGGGGACCTGCAGTGCGGGCTCTGGGATATGGCCTGTGGTGAAGCTGGAAGGGGAAAGCCCCAGGGCTGGTCTCCCCTTGCCAGGCAGGCAGGTCCATCTGGGAGGGAGTGTTGGGCAGGATGGGCAGTGGGCAAGGCTGCAGGGGTGAGGCGGGCTGGGGCAGGAGGAGAAGGGTCTCTGGCAGCAGCCAGGAGGCAGCGGGCTGGGTGGGGGGCACGGCAGGGAAGGAGGGATGTTCCCTGCCCCCCTCCTTGCACCAGGCACTGGGCAGGGGGCACTGCTCAACCCGGGGGTCACTGCCCGTGGCGACCCTGTGCCAAGGCCCGACCTGCAAGATCTTCTGCAGCTCCAGGATGCCGAGAGGGCCGGCGCTGCGTACCAGTGCCTGCAGCATGCTGTCCATCGCAGCCAGGGTCTGTGAGGCGGACAGAGTCTTGGGGGCAGCCCTGGAAGCCTCGGGGTGGGGGGGGGATGTCTGTGGCCCTGCGGTGCCCAGGAAGGGGCCTCGGGGTGGGGGAGGTCCCTGTGTTTCACCCTGTGGCGTACCTGGGAGTAGAGGAAAGCCGTGGGTCCCTGGCTGTCCTGCGGAGGCAGGTAGAAGATGCTGCAGAAGCAGATTTGGAGGAGGCTGCTGCTCTTCTCCTGCAGAAGCAGCCCCGCTTGGCTGTGGGGACAGAGAATTGCTCTTCAGATCCAGCAAGGAGGAAGCAGACCCCGGGGTTGGAGACCTGGGCTGATCCCCACACTGCAGGGGACATCTCAACCCCCCCATGACACTGACACTCGCCTTTGGGGGGAAAACCCTGTGGCACCCCCTGCCCTGCTGTCTGCCTCCCTCGTGGACCCAGGGCTGGGGAAGCCCCCGACCTGGGATTGCCCAGCACCAGGAAGGCCAAGCTGGGGGCTGGGGCAGCTACCTCATGGAGCTGATGGCCAGCATGGCTTGCTGCCGCACCGCAGTGTCCAGGTGGTCAGCGGGCTCCTCTTGCAGCAGCACCTGTGGAGCACAGCAGGGTGGGACGGATCGGGATGGGCAGTCTCCCTTGGCCAGCAAGAGCCTGCGGGGCTGGCAGAGCCCAGGTGCCCCCATCTTGGCACCCCCTCCCCACCCAGCACCCAGCGGTCCCAAGCCCTGTGGTGGGAAGGGCTGTGCCCATTACAGAGCCACAGGCTGGCCGAGAGACCTGCAAATGTCATCGGGTCCAAGCCTGGGCTCCAGCCGGGCCACCCAGGTGGCGTTGGAGCATCTACAAGGACGGAGACCCGGAGCAGTGCTCATCCACACCCCGCTGCCTGGCCGAGCCCTCTCCTGCCCCCAGGGCCATGCCACTGCACGCTGCCCCTGCCTCAGCCTGGCTGGCTGTCCCCTCACCTCAATGGTCTCCGCCACCTCCAGCTGGCAGAAGTAAAGCATGTCCCACATGGTGGAGTCCACTCTGGTAGTGCTGCAGATGGTGTGGACGGAGGCCAGAAACTGCAGCTTCTGGTCCTCTTGCTGCCAGCCGGGGAGGGGACAGATGGACAGACAGTGTCAGGGGGGAGAGAGAGAGCTGCGGGGTGGCCAGCACAGCCCCCAGCACCTTGTGAGCACGGGATGGGGTCAGAAAGATCGGCCAGGAGACAGGGGCGCCGCCTCGTAGAACTGGCCAAGGTTACCTTTGGTCTGCTCCGGAGGAAGGCTCGGATGATGCCCAGGGTATACGCTTCCTCCCTGGGCAGAGCCAAGGCAGAGTGGCATGAATCTGGCAGAGAGAGAGCAGGCAGGGCTGGGGGGCAGGCAGGGGGGAACACTCGAGCCCTCTGCCCAGCTCCCGGTGATGTCACCAGCCCTGGCTCAAGGCTGGGATGCTGGTGTCCCCTGTGTGCCCCAGGGGCAAAGGTGCGATGCTGGAGGGCCGCACGGGGAGGGGGCCCTGGCTTGCCCAGGTGAGGGACACGCTGGCACTGCGGGGCAGGGAGAGTCCCTGTCCCGGGATGCCATGAGAGGGCTGGCTCCCTGGCCACTGTGCCGTGGGAGCCCCGATGCCAGCCCGCCTGGGGGATGGGAGCCTGGGACAGGGCAGAGCAGGGTGGGCAGCCCCCTGCCTGCAGCGCCCACACACTCACCTGCCTGCAGCGGCTCAAGCTTACACATCTCACTGGGCTTTGGCCTGGAGCTGGGAGCTGGGGCAGCTCTGTCCTCCTCCTCCCAGGCCCGCCTAGGGTGGTCGGGGGGTCTCCCCGCCATCCTGCGGAAGGAAGGGAGGGAGGCAAGGGGTGAGAAGGACCCTGCGCCCCCTGGGGCTGCCCTGCCGGGGCAGTGGCGCAGAGGTGGCCGTGCTTGGGGGGCTCCTTGCTCCCACCCTGACCCAACACCGACACTGTAGGGGCAGGGCTGGGTGACACAGGGTGTCACAAAGGGCCCCAACGTCACCCCCCCCAGGGGGGCACCCCCGAAGTGCCCCCGTTCCCCCCCTCCGCAGGAGCCCTCCTTGCCCCAGGGGGACGGGACTGACTCCCTCTTCCTCCTCCTCCTCCTCCTGCTGTGGGGCTGGCGTTCATCTCTGCCGGAGGCATCCCCCTTGTGGCAGGGACCCCTCTGTCCCCGTCCCCTCGCTCCCGGGGCCTGCTGCCACCCCCACCTGCGGCCGGGCTGAGCGGGGGCGCAGCCCCCAGCCCCTCAGGCACACCGAGGCTTTTCCTTCTTCCACACGAGGCCCGGGACGAGGCCCGCGGGGGTCGCTCCTCTCTCCCCAAAGCCGCGGGCACACAGGCAAGCCCGACGCCCTCCCGCAACTGCTGGGGATGTCGCGGTCCCCCGGTTACGGTTGCCATGGTGCGTGGCAGGGTTCCACCAGCCCCCGGTTGGCCGCGACGGGGGGGGGGGGGGGGCGGGGGGAGGGCAGAACCCCCCCGCTCCCCTCGCCGGGGCCCACGGCCCCAGCCCGGCCGTACGAGGGCAAGCGGGGTCCCGGCCCCGGGCGCTGAGGGGCGGCGGTGCCCCGAGGGCGGTGTGGCCGGAGAGGAGGCGGTGTGGGCTGAGAGGGGCCGGTGCGTGGGGACGGGAGGCGGCGGCAGGGCCCGCTCGGCCCCCGCCGCAGCGCGGAGCCCGCATCGGGCCCCCCGCCGCAGGGCGCATGCGCAGAGCGGGCGGGGAGCGGGGCCGCGGCCTCCGGCCGCCAGGGGGCGCGGTTCGGGCGCCGAGATGTGGCGGCGGCGGAAGTGAGCGCTGAGCGGCGGAAGTGGCGGCGGCGGCGGCGGCGGGGCCGGCAGGTCGGTACGGGCGGGACGGGGCCGGGGGGAGAGGGAAGGGGAAAAGGGGAAGGGGAGAGGGGTGCGGTGATGGGTCAGTGCTGGGGTCAATGGTGGGGTCAGTGGTAAGTCAGTGATGGGTCAGTTTTGGGGTCAATGATGGGATCAGTGATGGGATCAAAGATGGGTCAATTTTGCGGTTCGTGATGGGTCAGTGATGGCTCAGTTTTGGGGTCAGTGATGGGGTCGATGGGGTCAGTGATGGGCCCAATGGGTCAGCTTTGGGGTCAGTGATGGGTCAGTTTTGGAGTCAATGATGGGGTCATTGATGGCTCAGTTATGAGGTCAGTGATGGGATCAATGATGGCTCAGTTTTGGGATCAGTGATGGGGTCAGTGATGGCTCAGTTTTGGGGTCCGTGATGGGGTCAGTGATGGGGTGGGTGCTGTGTGTTTGGGAGGTGCAGCCATGGGGTGGGGGCAGTGATCAGCTGGGTGCTGCTGTTCAGGTAGCTCTGTCCTCCTCCTCCCAGGCCCGCCTAGGGTGGTCGGGGGGTCTCCCCGCCATCCTGCGGAAGGAAGGGAGGGAGGCAAGGGGTGAGAAGGACCCTGCGCCCCCTGGGGCTGCCCTGCCGGGGCAGTGGCGCAGAAGTGGCCATGCTTGGGGGGCTCCTCGCTCCCCCCCTGTCCGGGAGCTGCTGGCAGCTGCCCAGAGAGCCAACGTGTCCTTCATGTGGGTGGCCAGTGATGGGTGGGGAGCCCTGGAGAGCGTGGTGGCTGGCAGTGAAGCAGTGGCGGAGGGAGCAATCACCATCGAGCTGGCAGCCTACCCCATTAAGGAGTTTGCTGCCTACTTCCGTAACCTCAACCCCTACAATAACAGCCGAAATCCCTGCTTTCGGGACTTTTGGGAGCAGAAGTTCAAGTGCAGCTTCCACACGCAGGACTGTAGCCGGTACTCCCTCAAGACAGGCAAGTTTGAGCCAGAGTCCAAGATCACGTTTGTGGTCAATGCGGTCTATGCCATGGCCCGCTCTCTCCACAACATGCACCAGGCGCTGTGCCCCAACGCCACCAAGCTCTGCGACGCCATGAAAGCCGTCAATGGCAAGAGGTTCTACAAGGACTTTATGCTCAATGTTAATTTTGATGGTGAGTCCAGAGATGGAGACAAGGGTTGGCTGCCTAACTGGAAAGGGATGGGTGGAGGGACGGGGAGGAGGAAGGAGACCCGTATTTGACCCAAAGCCCTCCGGTTCCTCCAGCCTGCCCACACCTGGGGACCCGTGTGCTATGGGCTGTGGTTGTCCCAAGATGCCAACAGCTCACCATCACCCTTGGGAGGCAATCTAGGCCTTCTGTCCCCAGTGTGGAGAAGCTGGTGACCAACTCCATCCTGCTAGAGCTGGGTGGGACCGGCCCCACAGGGGCCCCTCCGGGAACGTCAGGCCTTGGAGACCTCACTTGGAAGCGCCATGATTTATTCACATTTCAGGGATTAAAGTGGAGGGAGAACCTTGATCAGGGACCTACATAGTTGGGGATGAATTAGAAGTGTGTCTGTGCTCTGTGGCTTGGGCTGAGCCCAGCTACCCAGGTGTCACTGAGAGCCATGGAGGCTGAAAAATCCCGCTCTGTCCCTGCAGAGCTGGCTGGGGCTGCCGAGCATTTAGGCATGTGGGGAGATGATAGTTCTCAACCATTGCTTTCCTGCTCCTAATGTGTGCATAGGCAGCAATTATGAGAGTGAAGGCAGGGAACAGGTTGGACATTTGCCTGTGACCATGGTGGGATGTGACCCTTTGAAGGGGCCCTGCCTCCACGCCGGGAGCGAGCACTCTCCTGCCCCATGGCAGTCACCATCTCCCTTTCTTCTCCCTCCAGCTCCGTTCAGGCCAGCAGGCACCAAGAGTGTCGTTCGATTTGACCGCTACGGTGATGGCATCGGGCGCTACAACATCTTCAGCTATCACCACATGGACGGGCGGTATCGGTATCAGAAGGTGGGCTACTGGGCTGAGGGGCTCATCCTCAACAGCAGCCTCATCCCCTGGGCTGAGACCTCCATCCCCGTGTCCCAGTGCAGCGACCCCTGCAAGAAGAATGAGAGAAAGAGCATGCAGCCCGGAGACATATGCCGCTGGATCTGCATCCCCTGCCAGCCCTACGAGTACTTGCTGGATGAGTTCACCTGCATGGACTGCGGTCTCGGTTACTGGCCCAATGAGACCCTGAATGGCTGCTACGAGTTGCCCCAAGAGTGTATCCGCTGGAAAGACGCCTGGGCCATTGGTCCCGTCACTATCTCTTGCCTGGGTTTTATCTCCACCCTCTTTGTTTCTGGAGTCTTCGTGAAGAACAATGATGACACCCCCATCGTGAAGGCCTCAGGCCAGGAGCTCTGCTACATTCTCCTGACCGGGGTCCTCACGTGCTACAGCATGACCTTCATCTTCATCGCAAAGCCTTCCACCGAGGTGTGCACGCTCCGGCGTCTGGGGCTGGGCACGTCCTTCGCCGTCTGCTATTCGGCCCTCTTGACCAAGACGAATCGCATCGCCAGGATCTTCAGCGGGGTGAAGGAGGGGGTCCAGCGCCCCCGGTTCATAAGCCCCACGTCACAGGTGGTCATCTGCATGGCCCTTATCTCTTGCCAGCTGATCATCGTCATCATCTGGCTGCTGGTGGAGACCCCCGGCACAGGCAAGGAGACGGAGCCTGACAAGAGGTACATCATCACCCTCAAGTGCAACAACTGCGATTCCAACATGCTCGTTTCGCTCACCTACAATGTCCTCTTGATGGTCCTCTGCACGGTCTATGCCTTCAAGACACGGAAATGCCCCGAAAACTCTAAAAGGGCTTGATCGGAGCGGTCCTGGTGACTTGGGCCCCGCAGGGTTTGTGGCTAGGAGATGCGTGGGCCTGGGCAAGGGTCTTCGGCCATGGACCTGGTGATGGTCACCTCTGCATTGGGGCGTTCGTTACCGGGTGAAGTGTGGCTGAGGGGGTAACGAGTCCTGGGGAGAAGGACTGCCCTTGGCAGACTGTTTGCTAGGGTGAGGATGGGAAATGCCCCTGAGACCTCCAGAGACCCCCTCCGACCTGACTGCAGAGGAGTGATTGCCACCCTTCAGCCCCAGCGCATGAATGCCAACCCCAGGGCCCGCCTGGTCCCTGGGAAGCCGAGCAGTGCAGGGGATGGAGGAGCGTGGGGTGCACCCTGCACCACCTCAACCCCCCAGCAAGGTGCCCTGCCGGCTCTGGAGGACTGTATGGGGGTGGCTGCGGTCGGGGGCTTCTGGAGAGGACCTGTATCCCCTGGTGGGAGCAGGCACTGGGATGAGGGGTGTTGGTGAGGCTGGGTGGGGTGCTGCTCAGGGTGCGCCCCCCTTGCAGGAGCAGCGTGTCCCCATCAGGGCAGTGCCCATCCTCTGCCCATGGGTCTCCAGCAGGTCCACCCTGACGGAGGGACCCGGTGCAGGGTGGGATGTGCCTGCGGGGTGCAGGCAGCAGCCTCTGCCCGGTGGGAGGTGGCTGGTGCCACAGCGAGGGCTTCATCCTGCCCCACTCGGGGCAGAGGGCTGGCGGCAGCAGCACCTGATGCCCACCGCTGTCTCCAGGTCCAGACCACCACCATGTGCATCTCAGTGAGCCTCAGCGGCACCGTGGTCCTTGGCTGCCTCTTCACCCCCAAGCTCCACATCATACTCTTCCAACCCCAGAAGAACGTGGCCAGCCACCGCGTGGGCACCGCTCGGTTCAGCGTGGCAGCCGCCAGCTTTAGCCAGTCCCACGGTGAGTGCAGGGGGGCTGGGGAAGGGCTGGGGGGCAGCACCCCCTTCCTGGCAGGGAGCTGGGGGCAGCCCAGCACGGGCCCCTGAAGGAAACAGGGGTGCAGGGTAGGGCACAGCTGGGAACAGGGCAATAGAGGCTGCTGTGTCCCCTATGGCTCAGCCTTGGCTCTGTCCCAATCCCCCATCTCCCCCTGCCTCACGTGGCTGTGAGCCCCAAGGCTGCAGCATGGTCTGCTGGGGGGGACCACTCCCGGGGGCCTGTCCTCACCCTGGGGGGACACGGCCACCCTGGGCACCCTCCACCCCAGCCCCGGGGGATGCAGCTGCCCCCGGCCCCTGTCACCAACCCAGGGGGGACACAGCTGCCCTGGGCACCCTCAACCCCAGCCCTGGGGGACGGAGCACCCTGGGCACCCATCGCCCACCCCAGTGGGATGCCCTGGGGGGGGTGCTGCTGCCGGACCCCAGCCTGCCCCTGACTGCTGCCTTCCTGGCCAGGCTCGGCCTCGCAGTACGTGCCCACAGTGCGCAACGGCCGTGAGGTGGTGGACTCCACGACGTCGTCCTTGTGAAGGACGGGGAGGCCAGGTCGTGGTGCTGCTGCTCCTGCCCGCGGCTGCACTGCACCCCGGCTCCCTCCCCAGGGAGAGCAGCGCCCGCGGCACCGCCCGCTCAGGGGCCAGAGGCAGCCGGGAGGCTCGGCCCCCGCCCCAGCACGAGCTACACGTCCCACGCGCTGGGTCATGGTACGTTGTCACCCTTCCTTTGCACTGAGCCACGTTACACATCCCTTGTCCCCTGCCCTGAGCCCTGGTGCACTACCCCCTGTAAGCTCAGTTGTTGTAGGTTAAACCCCGACTTCAGCCTTCCTCATCGCAGGATGAGGTCTGTCTGAATCGCCAGGGAGGAGGCCATGGGGCTGGCATCTTTCTTTGCACCTCGAAGGACTGCAGGGGCAAAGCAGCAGAGGTGAGGTGACAGCCCTCTGTCCCCTCCAGGCAGGGCACGTTGCAGCCCGTGATTCGCAGGGCCAGGAGGGAGCCAGGGGGCAAGTGGCTCGGCTGGAGGCTGCTGGTCAGGAATAGCCCCCTCCAGAAACAGCCCCCCTCCCCACAGACCCGCTGGGAGCAGAGCCCCCCTCGCCCAGGGTGGGGGAGCTCCGTGCTGGGGTCCTGCCTCCTCCCCGCTGCCCTCACTCACCCTCTCTGATGTACGCCATCTCCTCACGCATATCCGCCTGCCGTCCCATGAGCCCTGGGGGGATGCAGCACCCCAGGGTGCTGAAGAGAAGTGCAGCCACCCTCTCTGGCTGGAAGCCTGTTGGGGCTTCAAGCTTTTGGCCCCAGGATGCTGCGGAGCCATAACCCAGTCTCTGAGGCTGCAGGGACCGACGCCAGGGGCAAGTTAAACCTCATGGTGACACACATTTGAAGGGTCCAGTGTCAGCATTGCCCTGCCCAAAGGACCGGTCAGGTTGGGATCCCACCTTAGCCACACTCTTGTCCTGGTCGTGCAGGTGAAAGAGCAGCGGCAGTACGCTGTCCCACACCTCCTTCTTCATCCTCTTCTTTTCGGCACCCACCACGAGCCCCATCGTGGTTTGGAAGAGACGGATGGAGAGCTCCCGCACGGTGCCTGACTCCTGGGGGAGGAGGGGAGGAGGACCTCAGCCCCAAGCCCATGGCGTGCAAGGGGCTGACATGGAGATGGATGTCCCCAAACCAGTGGCAGGCAACCCCGTTCCAAAAGGGAGCGAGCTGCGGCATGCAGAAGGTCTGCTCAGGGGGGCTGGGGTCCCCGGGGCTGGGGTCCGGAGAGGGAGACCCTGCGGAGGGCTGGGGGATGCTGCCAGGGCAGGGTGCGCATTGGTGGGGCTCAGCACACCTGCTGCCCTCCTGCCACCACCGTCCCCACCGCGGCAGGGAGGCCGAGCCGGGGTGAGTCCATGCCGGGGGCTTGGGACGCAGCACGGAGCCACCGAGGGCAGCGATGGGGTCTGGGGGCTGTGGGGCCAAGCGTCCCCCTGCAGAGCACGGGGCTGCAGTGGGAGGCGTGAATGGAGGTGTCGGGTGAAGGGGGCATGGAGCTGTCCCCCAGCCTTACGTTGTTGAAGAGTGGCTGGAGCTTGCCAGCTAGTGCCAGGGCGGTGAGGCTGGGCATCTTCCCCTCCAGCAGCTGGATCATGTTGCTGAGCACGGACAGGGCCAGGGCGCTGGCATCGCTGTCAGCATCCTGCAGCTGCTCCACGATGTGTGGCAGCAGGACAAGGGTTCTCTTTGCCTGTGTGAGACATGCCACCTCCTTTTTGTAAAGCAGCGACCAATCGCAGGGGTGAAAACCCTCTCCGCCAACACTGGCCTCCCCGCTGGCTTCTCAGCAGGCAGCGTGGGTTACGAGGGCAAGGTCCCAGCAGACAGGGCTTACTGGCATGGCCATGGCAAGACCAGGGCGCAGAGGGGGAGGACAGGCAGCGCTGGCTCCTTGCCAGCCCTCGGCTGCCCCCTTCTCCACCAGTCCCCTTGGGCAGGCTGGTGGGCGACCAGCACTGCCTGCAAAGCTGCCCAAGCTGCCAGCAGCCCCCACCACAGCCACTGCGTTTCACCCTGGGGCTCAGCACCCCCCGCTCAGGCTCTGCAGACCCCACGCTCAGGCTGGTCGCTCTGCTGCCAGCATCCCTGCCTGGACATGCTGGCAGAGGGAGCCCGGTCCCCTTGGCACTGCTGCCTCTCTCCTTGCACGGCACAGCCGTGGGGCAGAGGGCCAGGGAGGCAGGACAGCTGGCTGCAGCCGGCACAGCTCCCGATGCCCAGAAAAGCCTAAGCCACCGCATTACCCACTGCTCCAGCCTGGGCTGCTCTCCCGGCTGTCCCCTACTCACCGCGTCGGGCCTCTCGGTGAGCCTGAGGATGCCCCTGAGCACCAGGCTGGGCATCCCCAAGCATTGGCTCCGCAGATACACGGGGAAGATTTCCAGGGCACGGTCCAGCTCTTCACTGAGGTTGGTGCAGCCCAGCATCTGAAACACGTGCAGCGGAAGCTGGCGTGGTGCTGGCTCCAACCATCAGCTCAGGGCAAGGAGGCTGGGGCAAGACCAAACCCGGACGGAGGCGGCGGGGATTGCGGAGAGCCCCCGTGCCCCACACCACGCCGCCCTGGTTGCTCGCCTGCTCCTCCATGGTACCAACCGGAGCCCACCCACCGCCCCAGCTCCCCCCCCAGCGGTGGGCATGGGCGAGCCGAGCGTTGGAGGCAGTTTGGAGCAGTGCCACCTCGAGGCTCACCTCGACGAGGAAGACCATGGCGATCATCTCCCAGGTGGGGTCCTCCACACTGAGGAGCTCTGCCAGATGGCAGAAGATGGTGGAGCGCAGGGGTCTTGGGGTCTTCATCATCTCCCTGGCAGGGGGAAGGAGGCACGGTCAGGCCTGAGCCAGGCAGGCACATCTCTTTGGGGTTCGCACCAGTCTGGACATCACCAGTCTGCAGCACTTTCTCTGAGCAACGGGGACCCTGCTGCCATCAGCCCCAAGGGAGGGGGTGTGTCCCGATCCAATGTCGGGGGAGGTATCGCTAGGATCCCAAGGAGAAGGTTAAGACGCTGGAATCCGTGAGGTGTCGTACAAACTTTCACTTTTATTTGAGGGGAGAAGAGAATGGAGGGAGGAGGGAGGAGAGGAAAAGAATAGGGGAGAGAGACAGAAAGAGAAGGAGGAGTTTATCACCACTCCTTCGAGTCTGATGATCTTCGGCTGGGTCTTCGGTGCCCTCAGGCGTCGTCGGGGACCGAAGCGAGGGGGCGGGGGGCCCCCCGAGGGTACAAGCATGAAAGGAGCGATCTCGCGCGCCGCCCCTGCTGTGGGGCACGCGCGCTCCTTATATAGGGGGCCTCACGCATGCGCAGACCACAAGTGTGTACGTGCGGTTCGCCACGGACGTGCTGCCCCCGCCTCGGCTCTTTTCGCGCCTTTTGTCCCTGCGCAGGCGCACGAGGTGGTTTTCCTCAGAACTGTGGAGAAGAGGGTCTTTTCGAGGCGCGACGCTGGATGGCGCTACAGCGGCAATGTCGAGACAAAACCGCATTTTTCTATCGGTCCTTTACAGCAGCCCGTGGCTCGACATTGCAGCTTGGTGGCATAAGGGAGAGAGAAAGAGAGAGGGAAAAAAAGGGAGAAAGGAAGAAAACGGGGAGTTGAGGGAGTTGGGGATAAGGGTGAAGGAAAATTGTGGGAAGGAAGAAGGGAACAAGATTGTTTCGGGTGAAGGAATGCCTTAACATGGATTAACTGGGGTATTGCTCAATGCAAGCTCATTCTCGAACGACTTTAACAATTCTTTAGCTTTGAAGGGTCAACATTAGAAATGGGGTTAACAATAACTGGCAATATGCAATTTCTTCCTTCAGGAGGAATTGGGAACGGGTTTAAATGATTGGTACTGAGATTGGTTGTGGCTGATGGATGGTATGGATTTTTGTTACACCATCAGGTGGAGCGCTAGGAACAAATTGCATATTTGACACAACATGTCGAATTAATTGAATAAAACATGGAATTAGGCAGGGTAGGAACAGTAAGGTGGCAGTTGCACATGGCAAACACAATATTAATTGTTTGACCCATGGTGCCCCTGGTAACCAGGACCACAAATCGCCGTTCCAACCACTCCACGTTTGAACAGGGACTTGGGCTATTTTCCTGATATCTTGGGTCAATTGGAGAACTACTTCTCCCACCACATCTATTTCTAGGCAGCAGTTAGAGAGATTTAATTTTCCACACACCCGTCCCTCCTCAGCCAATAAATAATCTAAAACCATACAGTGTGGAAGGATTGCCGTGCGCATTTGTTGAGATTGTCGAGTTAATAGGTCTGTGGCGTCAGCGGTTTTGTTGGTGATAATTTCGAGTGCCGCTTGTAGTCCGATTATTCGATTTAGATTATAGATTGGTTCTCTTGCCCCTGCAATGGGCTCGTTAGGATTCCAGGTTGCTGGCCCATAATGTTCAATTATTCGCTCGGGGGGCCATTCGTCATTTCCCCATTTTTGTGTCCCACCTAAATTTACCTTGGTAGATCGCGTCTTACGGGCAATACTTCTATCCCCGAGGTTATCATACACCTTTACGCCTAGTTGGGGTCCACCAGTTTCTGGCAGGAGGAAAAATAGGGGCCTTATGATCCCTATATAACAAACTCCCGACCACCCCGCGGGTAAGAATTTATATGCCGTATTCCCACAAATCCAATAATGCCCCTTTTTGGCTTTATTTCCCTGAGCAAATGGCCCGTCTTTCCCCGGTGGAAACTGAAAATAAGTTGTGTCTTTGTCACCCAGAGGGCTGAAAAAGGTGGTTGCCCCATCCCTTATTCGGCCGGTACAATACCAAGCCCCATAAGTACCCCTCCATTTACAAGTTTGTTTGTAATGCCGGAGAATCAAGGTTTCATTTTTGCTTGACCAATATCCCTTAAACCCCTGGTTACGCCCTGTGTCATTAAGCCACACCCACAGGTCCCTTTCCTTGTTGAGGGGCTTACGTGTGAGAGTCCATTGACATTTGCTTTCTCCCACTTCGACCCCTCCTTTCTGGGTGCGATTCAAACAATATTGCCCCTTAGCTGGAAACTGAATTGGCCAGGTCCCACTGTCATCCCACGGATCGCCTGCGGCTTCGCTGTATTTGCTTACAATTTGGTCTGGGGTGAGGGGTGCGGATGTCCACGGCCAACTTGATAGCCCTAGGGGTCCGCCGCAAACCCAACAGTGGCTCAGATTGAAAGTTTGACTCACGGCTTTCGCTAATAACACGAACTCGTTGTTCTCGAAGGGATTGTATGGAGGAGGGGAAGGTAGAGGGAGTGGTCACTTTCATGGAGGTGTCCCTGAGTTAAAATGATCCAAAGTAGCAGGTGCGTCGTGGTCATATCGCCGCCCTTAAAAACAGAAACAGGAACAAAACTCGCTCCTTGGGCTAGAAGGAGGGAATAATCCATTTGGTGTGGATTTTGTGGGTTCTCCCCCTGGTATCTTTTGCTTTCCATGTATGTTTGCTTAGGGGGGTATCTAATATGAGAGGCACAGCTCCCACGGTGGGAAGCTCAACCAGAACCGGCTGGCCAGGAGAGTAAAATGGTGCACTGGGGGAGCTGGGGTTTCGAGAGACAGGTACCATGGTTGGGGCTTGCGGACAAAACACCGCAATTTTCGGGCACCCGTTTGTACCCCAGCGATTATTGACATTGGTCACTGCCTCCCCCACCCGCTCGGCCCATCCCGGTTGGTGTGGTTTTAAAAAGCGCTTAAGCAGCCCGTTGGTCCGTTCCACAATCCCGTTTGCCTGTGGATAATACGGAGTGTGGAACATCCACGAAATCCCTTCCCGAGCCGCCCATGCTTGGACTATTTTGGCGGTGAAGTGCGTGCCGTTGTCTGACTGGATGGTCTGTGGTTTAGGGAAGGTCCCGAACCATTCTTTGAGGGCCCTTACAGTATTTTCCCCAGTTGCTTTCGCACAAGCCCGGGCTCGTACAAGTCCGGAGACTATCTCAACCCCTACATTCAATACGTAACGTTTCCCTGCGGACTTTTGGAAGGGCCCGATATAGTCGATCTGCCAGGCCTCCCACAAACCTTTCCCTTCCCTGAGGTGCAGGGGCTCGTTTTCCAGGGGGTGTCTGTCCAAACGGACACGGCATTGTTCACAAGAGGATATGCAAGTCTTGCACTCCTCCCTGGTGACTGGCCATCCCCGAGCTTGTGCTTCCCGGTACAAATCATTGATCCCTGAGTGCCTCCGCTCTACATGTAGGCACTCTAGTAGGTGTTCCCAGTTCTCCTGCACTTGGGTGCTCTATAGCGGGGCTAGTCGGGCCAACTCGTCCGCCTCTGCATTCCACCAGCCCGCCGGGGTATCGGTTTGTTGGCGGGAAGCTACCCACGCCACCGCAAATGTCCCCCGTTTTGCAATTTCGAGAATATCTTGCCACTTCTCCTTCTGCCAGATTGGTAGTCTGTTGACTTCCCAGCCATTCTGCTCCCAAAACGGGAGCCACTCCGTGCAGCCCTTGACTACTGCATAGGAGTCTGTATAAATGTGCACAGGGGAGGTGGTCTGGCTTTCGCGTTGAAAAACGCTCCACGCTGCGACCAGCTCTCCTACCTGTGCACTGCCTTCTCCCTCTGTAATTATTTTCTCCTTAGTTGCTACTTGAAGGGCTACAGCCCGATATTTCCAAACCTTCCCTTCCCGCTTCGAGGAAGCGTCAGTGAACCATGCGTTTGGGCCCTGCTCTGAAAACGGGGGAGCTACTTTGACCACGGGGGCAAGTGGAGGGTTTTCCCTATTTAAGTCTGCCTCGTCTTGTATGGTTAGCATTTTAGCGGCCCCTTCCGTAACGGAGAAGACCTCACAATAGTGTTCTATCTGAGCATGCCATTTCCTTACGGACGCTCGCTGAGCCACCCCGTCGGGGGGTGGGGTCCCTGCCAAGACTGCTTTAGTCACCTTAAATGGGCTCCGAAGAACTATCGGCTGTTGCCGAATAGTTCGTTCGGCCTCCCGTAAAGCTAGGCTAACTACAAACAACCCCTTCTCCCAAGTAGTGTATCGCTTTTCGGCATCCTTGAAGCTGCGCGAGTAGAATCCGATGGGCCGGGTGGGCCCTTCGGGTCCCTTTTGCCACAGGTGGATGGAGAGCCCGGTACGGGCAAATCCCCATTCGATCTGAACCGGATCGGCGGGGTGAACGGGCCCTAGGGCTTGATGGGCGTTTGCCTCAAAAGTTAGTAGCTACAAGGCTTCCTCGTGGATTGGGGTCCACTCCCACTGAGCCTTTTTCCTTAGTAGGTCGTATAGTGGTCTAGCAATAATCAAAAAGTCAGGAATACGTTTTCTCCAAAATACAAGCAGCCCTAGAGCGTGTTGCAAGTCTTTTTTGGATTCGGGCATTTTGAGGGAGTCTAATGAGGATAGGGTATCCGGGGGAATACAAGCCATCCCCCCCCTCCACCAGATTCCTAAAAATTTTACCTCACTGGAAGGGGTTTGGACCTTTTTGGGTGGGATTGTCAATCCTATCCGTTCCAGGTGGGTGACAATATCACGCTGCGTTTTTTCAACGTCCTCTACCTGGGTCCCTCCTATAAGCACATCATCTATATACTGATAAATTTTGACTCCTGCTTGTATGGGGATAGTTTCAAGTTCTTGTGCCAGTGCATGGTGGGCCAACGTAGGGGAGTGTTTATATCCTTGGGGCAGTCGAGTGAACGTATATTGTTGTCCCTCCCACGTGAAGGCAAAGCGCTCCTGGTCCCCAGGCTGCAGCGGGACCATAAAAAACATGTCTTTGACATCAATGGTTGCCATCACTGGATGGGCTTGCTCCTGAATGGTTGCAATTAATTCGGCAATATTTGGCACGGCGGCTGTTAAAGGGCCGGTATTGCTGTTGAGGCGCCGGTAATCTACGGTTCATCTCCATTTACCACTGGGTTTTCTAACAGGCCACACAGGAGAGTTAAAAGGGGATTGTACGGGAATTGTATGACTCCTTGCCGTTTCAGGTCCTCTAGTACAGGGATGATGCCTTCCCTTGCTCCCAAGGGTAGCGGGTAGGGTTTCACATTGGTCAACCGGGAAGGAGGAAGGGGAGGCGCTGCTTGCAGCAGGCGCATTTCTGCACTAAGGGCTCCTGGCTAATCTTCTGACCTGGGGAACACCGAAGGACCACGAGTTCCCCTGGGTGTCCCGCCACTGTTTCCCTTTTAAAACATCTATTCCCAGGAGATTCATTTGAAAAGGTCCTGCAGCCGCCATGGTGTTCACCGGACTCTCATCTCCTGGTAGCCGTAAGGTTACCGGGGTCATGGGCACAGATTGGGTTTTCCCTAGGGCATTTGATACTATCAGGTGCTTAGAAGGGGTTGAAATGCCGCACCGTTCTGTCTCGCTCTGTTTTATTGCTGTAATTTGGGCCCCCGTATCAATTAAAAAGATCATGGGCCTCTTCCTCGGCCCTACTGCAACGGTAATGAGGAGGTCCCCTTTATCGTTGCAGGTGAGTTGTCTAATGAACATCCACCCCCCGCCTCCCCCCTCACCCTGAGGGGGCGGAGGTTTTAGTTTCCCACCGCCCTTTCGTCCCCCTTGAACCCCTCCTCCCTGTCCAATGCTGGGGCGGAAGGCGGGTTCGGTTTGGGAGGGGGTCCTTGCCCAGACCACCTCCGCACCAGGAGCTCTAACTTTTTGGTGGGGAGCCCATCCGTTAGGTCTCGGGGCACACCCTTTTGCAGTCCCTTCTGCCACAATTCTTGTCGTCCTCATATATGTATTCTGTCTTTACCAGCGGGCACATATGGGGGGGTTTATCCACAGTCTCTCTTAATCGCTTTAAATCTTTCTGGGGATAAATTTGGCGTACCCCTTTCTCCTCCAGCATTACCTCCGCCTCAGCGGGGGCGTCTGCCTCCCTCAGGAGCTGAACCCTCAGCTCCTCCTTCAAAATCATATTTTGGCACTTCTCCTCCTCTAGCGCCCGTTTGGTCTCTAGTAATTGCTCTCGCAGCGGCGCTATCGCCGCTTGCAAGAAAGCAGCCACAGCCTCCGATTGGCAGGGCGCTCGTTTCTTGTCCTCCACCGCCACTGCCAGACGCGCTCCTAACACAGCACAAACGATGGCTTTCCCTTTCCCCTTCTTCACTCTAGCTTCTTTATGCAAGACTGCTATTCGGTCCATAACACTTTGCAGTTGGAACCAGTGGTCCCGTGCCCAATCTCGTCCCGGGGGTGAGGGGCGAGAGCGGTATGTTTCTAAAAACTCATATAATTTCTCCATCTCTTCAGAAAAATCGCCTGCCTTTTGGGCGGCCGTGTCCTACAAAGGGGAGTTCGTCCCGGGAGGGTCAAACCTTAGAAAAACTAAGTTTCCCCTGTGCACTCCCAGGAGGCCAAAACACAAATGAATACCAAAAAGTTCCTACAAAGGGGGGGTGTCGTCCCGAGAGGGTCACGCTTCAGTATCCAAGTTCCCCCTATATGCTCCCAGGAGGCCAAACCGTACACTGCTACAAGACAGAAAAGAGCCTACAAAGGGGATACCGTCCTGAGGGGATCACCCCGTAAAATTCAAGCTTCCCCTGTACTCCCTCAGGGGACCAAACCGTACACTACTACAAGACAAAGACGAGCTTACAAAGGGGATATCATCCTGAGGGGGTCACACCGTAAAATTCAAGCTTCCCCCATACTCCCCCAGGAGGCCAGACCATAAACTACTATGAGGCACAGGAGAGCCTACAAAGGGGATATCATCCTGAGGGGGTCACAACATAAAATTCAGC
The DNA here is from genome assembly GCF_965183815.1 of Platalea leucorodia. Taxonomy (NCBI): domain Eukaryota; kingdom Metazoa; phylum Chordata; class Aves; order Pelecaniformes; family Threskiornithidae; genus Platalea; species Platalea leucorodia. The sequence goes on from NC_138831.1 coordinate 17,496,882, forward strand.
TTTCCCCTATACTCCCTCAGGAGGCCAAATCACAAACTAAGACACGAGTTTCAGTGCAAAGGTCTCAACACCCACTCCTTCCTTGCGCTTTGTTCATCTCCAGCTGCTTCCCTCACGGGAGAGCAGAACCGCGGATTGGAACTCCGCACTTGCTTCGTATTTATTTGTACTTCTCGTTCACATGCAATTGCTCAGCACACCATAAGGTTGTATGACACTCTCGTCTCAAGGGATCCTGTCCGTGACGCCAATTAAATGTCCCGATCCAATGTCGGGGGAGGTTTCGATACAATCCCAAGGACAAGATTAAGATGCTGGAATCGGTCAGATGTCGTACAACCTTTCACTTTTATTTGAGGGGAGAAGAGAATGGAGGGAGGAGGGAGGGCAAGGGAGGAGAGGAAAAGAATAGGGGAGAGAGAGAGAAAGAAAGAGGAGGAGGGCTTTATCACCACCCCTTCGAGTCCGATGATCTTCGGCTGGGTCTTCGGTGGCCTCAGGCGTCGTCGGGGACCGAAGAGGGGGGGGCCCTGAGGGTGCAGGCATGGAAGGAGTGGTCGCGCGCGCCGCCTCCCCCGCTGCGGGGCACGTGTGCTCCTTATATAGGGGGCCTCACGCATGCGGAGACCACAAATGTGTATGTGCGGTTCGCCACGGACGTGCTGCCCCCGCCTCTGCACTTTTCGCGCCTTTTGTCCCTGCGCAGGCGCACGAGGTTGTTTTCCTCAAAACTGTGGAGAAGAGGGTTTACTCAAAGCGCGACGCTGGAGGCGCTACAGCGGCAATGTCAAGACAAAACCGCATTTGGGTGATCTCGGCCAGCTGCGCCAGCTGCCTCCACTTCAGGAACTAGCCAGTGCTGCGGAGGGCTTCAAGGGAGGCCTGGTGAGCAGCAGAGAGATGCCACCACCACCACTCGGGTCACAGGACCCTGTGTCCCCCCTCTTGGCAGGGCTCAGAGTCCTCGCTGGGGGCCGAGTGGCACCTCATCCACGCCCTCGGCAGCTGTAAGCTCAGCTGTTGTAGGTTAAACCCCGACTTCAGCCTTCCTCATCGCAGGATGAGGTCCGTCTGAGTCGCCAGGGAGGAGACCATGGGGCTGGCATCTTTCTTTGCGCCCTGAAGGACTGCAGGCGCAAAGCAGCAGAGGTGAGGTGACAGCCCTCTGTCCCCTCCAGGCAGGGCACGTTGCAGCCCGTGATTCGCAGGGCCAGGAGGGAGCCAGGGGGCAAGTGGCTCGGCTGGAGGCTGCTGGTCAGGAATAGCCCCCTCCAGAAACAGCCCCCTCCCCACAGACCCGCTGGGAGCAGAGCCCCCCTCGCCCAGGGTGGGGGAGCTCCGTGCTGGGGTCCTGCCTCCTCCCCGCTGCCCTCACTCACCCTCTCTGATGTACGCCATCTCCTCACGCATATCCGCCTGCCGTCCCATGAGCCCTGGGGGGACACAGCATGTCAGGGACCCTGCTGCCTGTCAGGAACCCCGCTTGCCCATCGGGGACCCCGCCACCCAGCCCGCCTGGCTGCACAGCTCCCCGGGGAGGGCTGACCCCGGGGTGCAGCATCGGGGAGAGGATGGATGGGCCTGTTTCCAGCCCCACCTGCGCAGGCAGGGGTGAGAGGGGGTGAAGGGGTGCCCCACAGGTCCTGCCCCGGGACACAGGGACCCTGAGAGAGGAAGGGACCCCGGAGCTCATGGCTCACCGATGAACCTGACGGCCTCCTGCCGCAGGGGCTCCTGCGGGCTCCGCAGGTAAGGCTGGCTCTGGCACAGGTAGTCCTTGGCCTTCCTCCTCTTCCTGGCCAGCTGGAGAGAGGAGAAGGGCGCAGGCTTGGCACAGAGCTGCCCCCGAGTTGTCCCATCCCCCCACCCAGGGCTACCCTCCTTCCCCCCAGCACGACATTCCCAGCTTCCTGCCATGTGGCATCGGGGTTCAGAGGGAGCAGAGGGCTCCCCAGGGATGCTGGGGTGCCATCCTGGTGGCAGGGTCCCCTTTGGGACCCCAGGGGAGAGGACAGCCGGGAGCAGAGCCTGCTCCGGGAGGCTCCGTGCTGCTAGAGGGGCACAGCCCTCTGTCCCCCGCACTGGGCATGGGGCAGGGTTCGTCCAGGTCGGATCCCGGGGGCATAGGGGCTGTGCTTACCAGGCACTCGCTGATCCTCCATGCCTGCGTGATCTCGGCCAGCTGCGCCAGCTGCCTCCACTTCAGGAACTGGCCAGCGCTGCGGAGGGCTTCAAGGGAGGCCTGGTGAGCAGCAGAGAGATGCCACCACCACCACTCGGGTCACAGGACCCTGTGTCCCCCCTCTTGGCAGGGCTCAGAGCCTATCCCTGCCCGTGCAGGGAAGACACAGCAGCGCGGGACTGATGCTGCCACCAGGTTCAGCACCCCAGGGTGCTGAAGATAAGTGCAGCCACCCTCTCTGGCTGGAAGCCTGTTGGGGCTTCAAGCTTTTGGCCCCAGGATGCTGCGGAGCCATAACCCAGTCTCTGAGGCTGCAGGGACCGATGCCAGGGGCTGTGTGGAGGGAGCTGGGTGGGAAAGGGACCCACCTCCCCATCCATCCAGGTAGCAGGAGGAAAAAGACAGCAGTAGGCAGGGAGGTGGGCCATGCCTGGTCCTAGGCACTCAGCAAGCTAAACCTCATGGTGACACACATTTGAAGGGTCCAGTGCCCTGCCCAAAGGACCGGTCAGGTTGGGATCCCACCTTAGCCACACTCTTGTCCTGGTCGTGCAGGTGAAAGAGCAGCGGCAGTATGCTGTCCCACACCTCCTTCTTCATCCTCTTCTTTTCGGCACCCACCACGAGCCCCATCGTGGTTTGGAAGAGACAGATGGAGAGCTCCCGCACGGTGCCTGACTCCTGGGGGAGGAGGGGAGGAGGACCTCAGCCCCAAGCCCATGGCGTGCAAGGGGCTGACATGGAGATGGATGTCCCCAAACCAGTGGCAGGCAACCCCGTTCCAAAAGGGAGCGAGCTGCGGCATGCAGAAGGTCTGCTCAGGGGGGCTGGGGTCCCCGGGGCTGGGGTCCGGAGAGGGAGACCCTGCGGAGGGCTGGGGGATGCTGCCAGGGCAGGGTGCGCATTGGTGGGGCTCAGCACACCTGCTGCCCTCCTGCCACCACCGTCCCCACCGCGGCAGGGAGGCCGAGCCGGGGTGAGTCCATGCCGGGGGCTTGGGACGCAGCACGGAGCCACCGAGGGCAGCGATGGGGTCTGGGGGCTGTGGGGCCAAGCGTCCCCCTGCAGAGCACGGGGCTGCAGTGGGAGGCGTGAATGGAGGTGTCGGGTGAAGGGGGCATGGAGCTGTCCCCCAGCCTTACATTGTTGAAGAGTGGCTGGAGCTTGCCAGCTAGTGCCAGGGCGGTGAGGCTGGGCATCTTCCCCTCCAGCAGCTGGATCATGTTGCTGAGCACGGACAGGGCCAGGGCGCTGGCATCGCTGTCAGCATCCTGCAGCTGCTCCACGATGTGTGGCCGCAGGACAAGGGTTCTCTTTGCCTGTGTGAGACACGCCACCTCCTTTTTGTAAAGCAGCGACCAATCGCAGGGGTGAAAACCCTCTCCGCCAACACTGGCCTCCCCGCTGGCTTCTCAGCAGGCAGCGTGGGTTACGAGGGCAAGGTCCCAGCAGACAGGGCTTACCGGCATGGCCATGGCAAGACCAGGGCGCAGAGGGGGAGGACAGGCAGCGCTGGCTCCTTGCCAGCCCTCGGCTGGACATCACCACTCTGCAGCACTTTCTCTGAGCAACGGGGACCCTGCTGCCATCAGCCCCAAGGGAGGGGGTGGCATGGGGTGCCCAGTCCCCGAGGAGCAGGGAGAAGGGGCTCTCACCTGGCCACAATCCGCACTCCCATGAGGTGGGTCTGGGCGCTGAGCAGGGTGTCCCAGCCACCCTGCGCCTCAATGGCCAGCACCTGGCTCTCAAAGCCCATGCTGCAGAGCAGCATTCTCATGGACTGCACCGCAGACCTGCTCAAGAAGAAATGCTCAGCTCCCACTGGGAGCCCTGGCTTGGCTCCAGGTGGCTGGCAAGGATGAGAGGGCAGGGATGCAGCACCTGATGGGAGTGAGCAGATCCTGTTGGTGCTCCTTCCAGAAGATGTGCACCTCCTGCAGCGTCAGCTCTGTGGTGAACGACACTTGGAAAAGCAGCACCAGGAAAAACTGGGGGAAAATCGCCTCCACCTGCTGCAGGCAGGTGGGCTGCAGGAGGATCTCGCCTATCGTCCTGGCTGCCTGCAGAAGACACCCAAACACCAAGATGTCCCTGCGCCCCTGGGGAGGTCAAGGCTTGAGGTGGGCAGGGAAGGGGAGCAGCGGCCCCGCACAGCTGAGAGCAGCCCCGGAGGTCAGCAACTCACAGCCAGGGAGCAGATGCGCGGGTGATCCTTAGGGGAGGTGGAGGTCTTGCGCAGCGACTGGTTCATCAGCATGCTGAGCAGCTCCTGCAGCACCTTCTTTGCAGCCTGGGGCTCGGACAGCATCGTCTTCCACATGGCCATGGCGACACTGCGGGAAACCAGGGCTCTGTCAGCGGGGACACCCCGGAGGATGGCTGGGCTGAAGTCCCTCAGGAGGGTCTTGGGGCCCCCCTCCCAGTGTGAGAGGAGCCCCAAAGAATGGTGGGCCCCATACGGGGTGCACGTTGGGGAGCACTGCAGCAGGCTGGCCACCACTTCGCTGGGATGTTTGCCCATCAGCACCAGCAGGGCCCTGTCCAAGCTGTTGAGGGCTACCAGCGCCTTGATGGAGGGCAGGCTTCTGTAGATGGCCCACATGACGTTCAGCACCTGGAGGGCAGACGTGGGTGGGAGTGGGGATGTCAGCAGGGCAAGCGTGGCCGTTTACCCAGCTCCCACTGGGAGGTGCTTCCGTTCCCGTTGCAGTACGCCAGCTTGAGACAGCATCAGTGCTGGCCAGGCGCAGAGCCGGGGGAGGAAAGGTCCCCCGCTGGGCTGGAGCATCGGCCATGCCACCCACGGGCTCCTCACCTGCCCTGCCTGGAAGGCAGGGTCTGCCACAAGGATGTCCACCATGTGGGCAGCCACACTGATGCTGTAGATGCTTGGGTCTCTGAAGCTCTCGATGGCCATGAGGATGATGTCTGCCTGGTCGGAGGGTCGGAGGTATTTCGTGAACATCTGTGAGATGAAGGAGAGGAGGGAAGATTTGTCACCCGGAGCGTCACCCAGAGCATCTCAGCTGTGCAGCGAGAGTGAGACGCAGAGTCAGGGTGCGCTGGGGAGGAGACCGACAGTGGGGGTCAGGGTCCCGTGGGGAACTGGAGCTCGCTGGGGGCCTTTGCCTAGCCCCTGCTCAGAAACAGCACGAGCTCCCATCATCCCCATGCATTGGGTATCCCTTCACTCATGCCGACCCCCCTGGTCAGGGGCCGAAGGCACTTCTTACCAAGAAGATTTCGCTGGCACAGCCGTTTTGTGAAAGCTGCCAGGGCTGCTTCACTTGCCAGGCCTCCTGCAGCTGCCCTGTGTCATGCAGCCAGGGCCACCTGCCTGGGGAGGAGCAAAACCAGGGTTCTCAGAGCGAGGGTGCAGAGCTGGAGGTGCAGTCTGAGAGCATCGGGCTGAAAAGTCACTGGCAAAGAAAGAGGGCACCCAGACAGGTCTGGGGAGCAGAAACCAGGGAGGGTCCAGGGCTAGTGTGAGCAGGGGTGAGGGGAAATGGCTTTTCGGGCAGGCGGGTTGGATCAAGCTTTCTCTTGCCAAGGAGAGTGGCCCCTGGCTGCCCATGCCTCGGGGCACCCAGCCCGACACAGCTTCTCTTACTTCTCTGCTGCAGGACGAAGGTGTGCAGGTGATAGAGAGCTTCTGCAGCCTCGTGGCGGGTCCCCTGGTCCTTGCAGGTGCAGCAGAGGGTGAGGTGCCCCACCAGCTTCCCCAGCATCGCAAACCGATGTGTCTTGGAGCACTGATGTCTGACTGTGGCTTGTGCAAAGCAGGGGCAGAGCTGGGGGAAGAGAGGCAGCATGGGCACAAGGTGAGCCCCAGCTGCTCCCAGAGCAGCCAGGCAGCAGCCCAGAGCAGGGCAGCGCTGCCAGACGCAGGTTCCTGCCTGTGCCCGTGGCAGCCCTGCTCTGCCCTGGGAGAGAGCATGGACAGGACAGGGGCAGGGCAAAGACTCCTGCTCCTGACCTCCTGCTGACTGGGTGCCCAGCTTCCCCGGGAGGTGCTGGGGCTCAGGGGCACGGGGATGGGGGACTGGGGCTGCTCAGGCCAGGAGCTCCGTACCTGCAGCAGGGGGCAGGTGGTGATGAACTCGGCTAGCCTGGCAATCCGTGCCATGGCCCTCTCCTGCACTGCTGCCAGCTGGGAGTTGGTGAAGGACAGCAGGAGCTGGGAGGAGAAAAGCTGCTGATGTGCCAGGGAGGTGGCATGGCACAGCCCAGCCCAGCCAGGCTTGCGCCGGGGCAGTGCCCGGGATGGGGCACGTGTCCTTCTTGCCCCTCGCGGCAACTTGCTGCGGCCAGGCAGGTCGCCGCATCGCACTCCTGCTGCTGCGTCTGCTGCTTTCCACTCACTCCCACCTAAAAAAGTGCCTGCGCCCCCCACCCGAGGACCCCAAGGCTTTGGGATGACCACCTGCCTGGGGACCTGCAGTGCGGGCTCTGGGATATGGCCTGTGGTGAAGCTGGAAGGGGAAAGCCCCAGGGCTGGGCTCCCCTTGCCAGGCAGGCAGGTCCACCTGGGAGGGAGTGTTGGGCAGGATGGGCAGTGGGCAAGGCTGCAGGGGTGAGGCGGGCTGGGGCAGGAGGAGAAGGGTCTCTGGCAGCAGCCAGGAGGCAGCGGGCTGGGTGGGGGGCACGGCAGGGAAGGAGGGATGTTCCCTGCCCCCCTCCTTGCACCAGGCACTGGGCAGGGGGCACTGCTCAACCTGGGGGTCACTGCCCGTGGCGACCCTGTGCCAAGGCCCGACCTGCAAGATCTTCTGCAGCTCCAGGATGCCGAGAGGGCCGGCGCTGCGTACCAGTGCCTGCAGCATGCTGTCCATCGCAGCCAGGGTCTGTGAGGCGGACAGAGTCTTGGGGGCAGCCCTGGAAGCCTCGGGGTGGGGGTGGGGGGTGTCTGTGGCCCTGCGGTGCCCAGGAAGGGGCCTCGGGGTGGGGGAGGTCCCTGTGTTTCACCCTGTGGCGTACCTGGGAGTAGAGGAAAGCCGTGGGTCCCTGGCTGTCCTGCGGAGGCAGGTGGAAGATGCTGCAGAAGCAGATTTGGAGGAGGCTGCTGCTCTTCTCCTGCAGAAGCAGCCCCGCTTGGCTGTGGGGACAGAGAATTGCTCTTCAGATCCAGCAAGGAGGAAGCAGACCCCGGGGTTGGAGACCTGGGCTGATCCCCACACTGCAGGGGACATCTCAACCCCCCCATGACGCTGACACTCGCCTTTAGGGGGAAAACCCTGTGGCACCCCCTGCCCTGCTGTCTGCCTCCCTCGTGGACCCAGGGCTGGGGAAGCCCCCGACCTGGGATTGCCCAGCACCGGGAAGGCCAAGCTGGGGGCTGGGGCAGCTACCTCATGGAGCTGATGGCCAGCATGGCTTGCTGCCGCACCGCAGTGTCCAGGTGGTCAGCGGGCTCCTCTTGCAGCAGCACCTGTGGAGCACAGCAGGGTGGGACGGATCGGGATGGGCAGTCTCCCTTGGCCAGCAAGAGCCTGCGGGGCTGGCAGAGCCCAGGTGCCCCCATCTTGGCACCCCCTCCCCACCCAGCACCCAGCGGTCCCAAGCCCTGTGGTGGGAAGGGCTGTGCCCATTACAGAGCCACAGGCTGGCCGAGAGACCTGCAAATGTCATCGGGTCCAAGCCTGGGCTCCAGCCGGGCCACCCAGGTGGCGTTGGAGCATCTACAAGGACGGAGACCCGGAGCAGTGCTCATCCACACCCCGCTGCCTGGCCGAGCCCTCTCCTGCCCCCAGGGCCATGCCACTGCACACTGCCCCTGCCTCAGCCTGGCTGGCAGCCCCTCACCTCAATGGTCTCCGCCACCTCCAGCTGGCAGAAGTAAAGCATGTCCCACATGGTGGAGTCCACTCTGGTAGTGCTGCAGATGGTGTGGACGGAGGCCAGAAACTGCAGCTTCTGGTCCTCTTGCTGCCAGCCGGGGAGGGGACAGATGGACAGACAGTGTCAGGGGGGAGAGAGAGAGCTGCGGGGTGGCCAGCACAGCCCCCAGCACCTTGTGAGCACGGGATGGGGTCAGAAAGATCGGCCAGGAGACAGGGGCGCCGCCTCGTAGAACTGGCCAAGGTTACCTTTGGTCTGCTCCGGAGGAAGGCTCGGATGATGCCCAGGGTATACGCTTCCTCCCTGGGCAGAGCCAAGGCAGAGTGGCATGAATCTGGCAGAGAGAGAGCAGGCAGGGCTGGGGGGCAGGCAGGGGGGAACACTCGAGCCCTCTGCCCAGCTCCCGGTGATGTCACCAGCCCTGGCTCAAGGCTGGGATGCTGGTGTCCCCTGTGTGCCCCAGGGGCAAAGGTGCGATGCTGGAGGGCCGCACGGGGAGGGGGCCCTGGCTTGCCCAGGTGAGGGACACGCTGGCACTGCGGGGCAGGGAGAGTCCCTGTCCCGGGATGCCATGAGAGGGCTGGCTCCCTGGCCACTGTGCCGTGGGAGCCCCGATGCCAGCCTGCCTGGGGGATGGGAGCCTGGGACAGGGCAGAGCAGGGTGGGCAGCCCCCTGCCTGCAGCGCCCACACACTCACCTGCCTGCAGCGGCTCAAGCTTACACATCTCACTGGGCTTTGGCCTGGAGCTGGGAGCTGGGGCAGCTCTGTCCTCCTCGGCCCGCCTAGGGTGGTCGGGGGGTCTCCCCGCCATCCTGCGGAAGGAAGGGAGGGAGGCAAGGGGTGAGAAGGACCCTGCGCCCCCTGGGGCTGCCCTGCCGGGGCGGTGGGGCAGAGGTGGCCGTGCTTGGGAGGCTCCTCGCTCCCCCCCTGTCCGGGAGCTGCTGGCAGCTGCCCAGAGAGCCAACGTGTCCTTCATGTGGGTGGCCAGTGATGGGTGGGGAGCCCTGGAGAGCGTGGTGGCTGGCAGTGAAGCAGTGGCGGAGGGAGCAATCACCATCGAGCTGGCAGCCTACCCCATTAAGGAGTTTGCTGCCTACTTCCGTAACCTCAACCCCTACAATAACAGCCGAAATCCCTGCTTTCGGGACTTTTGGGAGCAGAAGTTCAAGTGCAGCTTCCACACGCAGGACTGTAGCCGGTACTCCCTCAAGACAGGCAAGTTTGAGCCAGAGTCCAAGATCACGTTTGTGGTCAATGCGGTCTATGCCATGGCCCGCTCTCTCCACAACATGCACCAGGCGCTGTGCCCCAACGCCACCAAGCTCTGCGACGCCGTGAAAGCCGTCAATGGCAAGAGGTTCTACAAGGACTTTATGCTCAATGTTAATTTTGATGGTGAGTCCAGAGATGGAGACAAGGGTTGGCTGCCTAACTGGAAAGGGATGGGTGGAGGGACGGGGAGGAGGAAGGAGACCCGTATTTGACCCAAAGCCCTCCGGTTCCTCCAGCCTGCCCACACCTGGGGACCCGTGTGCTATGGGCTGTGGTTGTCCCAAGATGCCAACAGCTCACCATCACCCTTGGGAGGCAATCTAGGCCTTCTGTCCCCAGTGTGGAGAAGCTGGTGACCAACTCCATCCTGCTAGAGCTGGGTGGGACCGGCCCCACAGGGGCCCCTCCGGGAACGTCAGGCCTTGGAGACCTCACTTGGAAGCGCCATGATTTATTCACATTTCAGGGATTAAAGTGGAGGGAGAACCTTGATCAGGGACCTACATAGTTGGGGATGAATTAGAAGTGTGTCTGTGCTCTGTGACTTGGGCTGAGCCCAGCTACCCAGGTGTCACTGAGAGCCATGGAGGCTGAAAAATCCCGCTCTGTCCCTGCAGAGCTGGCTGGGGCTGCCGAGCATTTAGGCATGTGGGGAGATGATAGTTCTCAACCATTGCTTTCCTGCTCCTAACGTGTGCATAGGCAGCAATTATGAGAGTGAAGGCAGGGAACAGGTTGGACATTTGCCTGTGACCATGGTGGGATGTGACCCTTTGAAGGGGCCCTGCCTCCACGCCGGGAGCGAGCACTCTCCTGCCCCATGGCAGTCACCATCTCCCTTTCTTCTCCCTCCAGCTCCGTTCAGGCCAGCAGGCACCCAGAGTGTCGTTCGATTTGACCGCTACGGTGATGGCATCGGGCGCTACAACATCTTCAGCTATCACCACATGGACGGGCGGTATCGGTATCAGAAGGTGGGCTACTGGGCTGAGGGGCTCATCCTCAACAGCAGCCTCATCCCCTGGGCTGAGACCTCCATCCCCGTGTCCCAGTGCAGCGACCCCTGCAAGAAGAATGAGAGAAAGAGCATGCAGCCCGGAGACATATGCTGCTGGATCTGCATCCCCTGCCAGCCCTACGAGTACTTGCTGGATGAGTTCACCTGCATGGACTGCGGTCTCGGTTACTGGCCCAATGAGACCCTGAATGGCTGCTACGAGTTGCCCCAAGAGTGTATCCACTGGAAAGACGCCTGGGCCATTGGTCCCGTCACTATCTCTTGCCTGGGTTTTATCTCCACCCTCTTTGTTTCTGGAGTCTTCGTGAAGAACAATGATGACACCCCCATCGTGAAGGCCTCAGGCCGGGAGCTCTGCTACATTCTCCTGACCGGGGTCCTCACGTGCTACAGCATGACCTTCATCTTCATCGCAAAGCCTTCCACCGAGGTGTGCACGCTCCGGCGTCTGGGGCTGGGCACGTCCTTCGCCGTCTGCTATTCGGCCCTCTTGACCAAGACGAATCGCATCGCCAGGATCTTCAGCGGGGTGAAGGAGGGGGTCCAGCGCCCCCGGTTCATAAGCCCCACGTCACAGGTGGTCATCTGCATGGCCCTTATCTCTTGCCAGCTGATCATCGTCATCATCTGGCTGCTGGTGGAGACCCCCGGCACAGGCAAGGAGACGGAGCCTGACAAGAGGTACATCGTCACCCTCAAGTGCAACAACTGCGATTCCAACATGCTCGTTTCGCTCACCTACAATGTCCTCTTGATGGTCCTCTGCACGGTCTATGCCTTCAAGACACGGAAATGCCCTGAAAACTCTAAAAGGGCTTGATCGGAGCGGTCCTGGTGACTTGGGCCCCGCAGGGTTTGTGGCTAGGAGATGCGTGGGCCTGGGCAAGGGTCTTCGGCCATGGACCTGGTGATGGTCACCTCTGCATTGGGGCGTTCGTTACCGGGTGAAGTGTGGCTGAGGGGGTAATGAGTCCTGGGGAGAAGGACTGCCCTTGGCAGACTGTTTGCTAGGGTGAGGATGGGAAATGCCCCTGAGACCTCCAGAGACCCCCTCTGACCTGACTGCAGAGGAGTGATTGCCACCCTTCAGCCCCAGCGCATGAATGCCAACCCCAGGGCCCGCCTGGTCCCTGGGAAGCCGAGCAGTGCAGGGGATGGAGGAGCGTGGGGTGCACCCTGCACCACCTCAACCCCCCAGCAAGGTGCCCTGCCGGCTCTGGAGGACTGTGTGGGGGTGGCTGCGGTCGGGGGCTTCTGGAGAGGACCTGTATCCCCTGGTGGGAGCAGGCACTGGGATGAGGGGTGTTGGTGAGGCTGGGTGGGGTGCTGCTCAGGGTGCGCCCCCCTTGCAGGAGCAGCGTGTCCCCATCAGGGCAGTGCCCATCCTCTGCCCATGGGTCTCCAGCAGGTCCACCCTGACGGAGGGACCCGGTGCAGGGTGGGATGTGCCTGCGGGGTGCAGGCAGCAGCCTCTGCCCGGTGGGAGGTGGCTGGTGCCACAGCGAGGGCTTCATCCTGCCCCACTCGGGGCAGAGGGCTGGCGGCAGCAGCACCTGATGCCCACCGCTGTCTCCAGGTCCAGACCACCACCATGTGCATCTCAGTGAGCCTCAGCGGCACCGTGGTCCTTGGCTGCCTCTTCACCCCCAAGCTCCACATCATACTCTTCCAACCCCAGAAGAACGTGGCCAGCCACCGCGTGGGCACCGCTCGGTTCAGCGTGGCAGCCGCCAGCTTTAGCCAGTCCCACGGTGAGTGCAGGGGGGCTGGGGAAGGGCTGGGGGGCAGCACCCCCTTCCTGGCAGGGAGCTGGGGGCAGCCCAGCACGGGCCCCTGAAGGAAACAGGGGTGCAGGGTAGGGCACAGCTGGGAACAGGGCAATAGAGGCTGCTGTGTCCCCTATGGCTCAGCCTTGGCTCTGTCCCAATCCCCCATCTCCCCCTGCCTCACGTGGCTGTGAGCCCCAAAGCTGCAGCATGGTCTGCTGGGGGGGACCACTCCCGGGGGCCTGTCCTCACCCCGGGGGGACACGGCCACCCTGGGCACCCTCCACCCCAGCCCCGGGGGATGCAGCTGCCCCCGGCCCCTGTCACCAACCCAGGGGGGGCACAGCTGCCCTGGGCACCCTCGACCCCAGCCCTGGGGGACGGAGCACCCTGGGCACCCATCGCCCACCCCAGTGGGATGCCGTGGGGGGGGTGCTGCTGCCGGACCCCAGCCTGCCCCTGACTGCTGCCTTCCTGGCCAGGCTCGGCCTCACAGTACGTGCCCACAGTGCGCAACGGCCGTGAGGTGGTGGACTCCACAACGTCGTCCTTGTGAAGGACGGGGAGGCCAGGTCGTGGTGCTGCTGCTCCTGCCCGCGGCTGCACTGCACCCCGGCTCCCTCCCCAGGGAGAGCAGCGCCTGCGGCACCGCCCGCTCAGGGGCCAGAGGCAACCGGGAGGCTCGGCCCCCGCCCCAGCACGAGCTGCACGTCCCACGCGCTGGGTCATGGTACGTTGTCACCCTTCCTTTGCACTGAGCCACGTTACACATCCCTTGTCCCCTGCCCTGAGCCCTGGTGCACTACCCCCTGTCCCTGCACCCAGCCATGGTGAACATCCCCAGTCCTTTGCACTGAGCCGTGGTGCACGACCCTGTTGTCACCTGCACCGAGCCATGGTGCGTGTCCCCCCGTCTCTTGCACTGAGCCGTGGTGCACGTCCCCTGCGTCACCTGCACTGAGCCGTTCTGCACATTCCCCCATCCCCTGCGCTGAGCCCTGGTACGTGTCCCCCTGTCCCTTGCACCAAGCCACGGTCCACGTCCCCGTCCCTTGCACTGAGCTGAGGTGCACATCATCCCCTCCATCCCCTGCCCCGAGCCACGGTGAACGTGCCCCCCGTCCCTTGCACTGAGCCGCAGTGCACAGACCCCGGCCCTTGAACTGCACTGTGGTACACGTTCCCCACCCCTGCACCAGCTGTGGTGCAAGCCCCTTGCCCCAAGCCGCCGTGCACAACCCGACTCCCTCTTGCTGAGCCACACCAAGTCACGCCCCGCTTGCCCCGAGCCACGCCGAGCCCTGCCCCAGCACCCACTGCCCTCGCCCTATCGCCCACCCCGATTTCCTGGTGTGGGGCCTTTCATGTCCCCCTTGTGCCAAGCCGTGTCCCACGTCCCCCCTCCCTGGGCCAGCAGAGACACCCCCCCCCCAGGCCCTTTGCACATTTTCACATTTTCCTCCTCGTTTTCGGCCCCGGGAAAGCCGCCGAGTGCTGCCAGGCTGGGCCCAAGCCCCCTCCGTCCCCCCGCTCGCTGTGCATAGTGCTTCTCACCCCTTCGTGGGAGACAGGGCAGAGGAGCGGGGCTCAATGCCCGCTGCCCCCCCGGCCCCTGCAGAGCCCGGGGGATCCGGCGGGGGCTGAGGGCAAGTAACAGGACCCAGGTATTTGAGCCCAACCAAGTTTTTAAGAGTAGATTTTTTCCGTGAGCAAGAGCGTGATTTTTTTTTTTTTTAATTTATGTGAATAAAGTGGTCTTGGTTTTGTTTGTTTGGTTTTTTTTTTTTTTTTTTTTAAATGGACTCTGCCACAGCTCCTGTCCATCCGAACCTGAGGGAAGGGGGCAGACCCTCGCAGAGGGCAGAGCCACAGCACGATATGGGGGCCAGCAGGGGTGGGGGGGCCACGCGACACCCCCCACTCGTGCCCTGCCGGCCCCAGGAGGGTGGTCGCATGAAGGACGTGGGACGCAGCTCCGGCGGCTCCGGGGCCAGGGGGCTAGGAGCTGTCGGGGGCTTCGGGGCTGGGGGCTGCAGCCCTCCGCTTCAGGGGGATGATGCAGATGCTGTTTTTGGCTTCTTTGACTCTCCACCACCGGCCGAGCCTATAGATGAGAGAGATGGGGGTCACCCTCGGCCGGGCCGCAGCGGAGAGGGGGCTGCCCCTGGGCAGTGGCAGGGAGTGGGGACGGTACCGGTGCTCCTGTCCAAGGCCGGCCACCAGGAAGTCGCCGCCTGCGGAGAACTTGAGGCTGTTGACAAAACCCACCTGGAGGGGACAGGGCAGGGTGAGGGGCTCCCGCAGTCTCCTCCTGCCGCCCAGGGAGGGGAGCCCCCACCAAGAGACGCCCCCAGCCCAGCTCCAGCATCCCCAACCTCCCCATCCGTACCAAGGGGATGTCGCAGAGGGGCTCCAGCTTCCGAAATCCCTCACCACACTTCCAGAGCTTCACGCTGGCACTGTGGGAGCCTGGGGCAGAGAGAGGAGACTCCTGCTATGCATCCTGACCCAGGGAAGGGAGCAGGACAGCCCCCCCAAACCCCTGCTCCAAAGCGGCTGCCACACACCTGTAGCCAGGAGGTCACTGTTGCGCAGAGCGGCCACTGCGGAGATCCAGTACGGCTGCTGCAGGCCCTGGGAGTCCTGCATGCCGTGCGCCTGCCGCGCCAGCGCCAGTGGCTTCTTCTTCGTCAGCCCCCACAGGGCTACGGACCTGCCAGGGCGGGGAGGGGTGAGGGGGCTGCGGGGGGCACCGCCTGCCCACCCCGGGCACCAGCCAGCCCCGCGCTCACCCGTCATCAGCGCCCGACACCATGTGCTCCTCGTTGATCAGCTGGATACAGTCGATGGAGCCCCTACGGAGAGAACAGGCAACTACCAGCAGTTCCGAGCGTGCTTTGGGATTCCATTTAGGAAGCAAGGGCTCACCAGGGCGTCAGTGTCCCCAGAGCGCCAGCAGGCTCCTGGTGACACTTGGCACCCTCACACCGCTGCCCCAGCTGGACCCGCCTGCCCGCAGGCCCCTCTCCCGCCCCAGACCTACTGGTGCCCGTAAAACACAAGCTGTGACTCCTCGGGGATCTTCCAGAGCCGCACGGTGCCGTCCCGTCCCCCCGCCGTCACACAGCAGTCCCGGCTCAGGCTGTCCAGCCCTGTGATGACGTCCTGGTGCCCGAAACTGGAGGGAGAGGTGGCAAAGAGCTGCGGCGGGCACGGCCCTCCGCCACAGCGCCTGCCCCCGGCGAGGGGGGTCAGCGGGGTGTCCCCTCCCACGTCTTACAGGGTCTCCATGTATGCATTCTCCGCCACGTTCCAGACCTTGACGCAGCGGTCACGGGAGGCGCTGTACAGCTGGTACGTGTCTTTCCGGAAGGACAGGCCCTGCGGATGGACAGACAGATGTCCGTCTGGGGGGGCAGCGGTGAGGGGCACCAGGGAGGATGGCGCTGCCTGGCCCCACAGGCGTCACAGCTGATGCCCCTGACTCACCGAGACGGCATTGCGGTGCCCGGTGAAGATGTGCAGGCGCTTGCAGCTGGCTGCATCCCAGATCACGATCATCTTGTTCCTGTCTCCCGTAGCCTGGCAGAACACAGGGGATACCCGAGACCTACTCCTCGGGGACCTGCGGCCCGTGCCAGCCTCTGCTCCCACCCCATGTGCTTTGGGGGGTCCCAGGGACCCATTCTTGACTCCGGTGGAGGCAGGGGCTGCTTTAACCCAGCAAAGTATACCTGGGCATGAGATACGGCTCCCCAGGACCCCGGGAGGAGATGCACTCCCCACCACCACCTCTCCGCCCCACATGGCAGCGCCAGCATCCCTCTCCCGTACCAGGTACTTGCCATCCGATGAGATGGCCATGCAGAGGACATGCGACGCGTGCCCCATGTGCCGCTCCCCAGTGCCCTTCTTCCCCCCAGGCACAACGCAGAGCCTCTTCCCGCTCTCCACCTCCCCTACGGGAAAGGCACCACCGTCACCCCCTGGGAGCCTCCCACCGCTCCGGAAAGCATCAGTGAGCCTCCCACAGAGCCCAAAACGATGCATGTGCACATCCCCAGAGGGGCCAGGGGCCAAGCCACCTCCACAGGCACCCACGGTCCTGCTGCTGCAGGGTCCCCGCAGGGTTCGGGCTGGGGGAACAGCCCGTCGTGGCCCCAGGGGAACACTTGCATTTGATGAGGGAGCCGTCCTTGGAAGCAGAAAAGATGAACCTGTCATCCGGAGAGATGACCAGGCAGGTGATGGGCAGCTGGTGCGCCCGCAGCATGCGGATGCTGGCTGGATCCAGAGGCTGCACCTGCAGGGAGAGCGGGATGTGAGCTGGGCTGCCCCCGTCCCTTCCCCAGGCTTGGGAGCACCCGAGCACAGCACCCTTCCTTCTCCAGGGCGCCAGCAGCCGGCACGCCGGGCGGGAGAAGGGCTGTGGTCCCATAGCTGGCATGGCAAGTCGGGGTACCAGCTGTGGCCATGCCTGAGTGTCCCCAAAGCCGGCACTTACAGTCCGGCAGCCCCCCAGCACTGGGCACTTACGTCTTTGGCGATGAGGCGCTGCAGCCGGCCCTTCGGCTCGAGCTGGGGAAGAAGCAGGAGGCTCAGCAGAGGCAGCCCCAGCCCCGCGGGAGGGGGACAGAGCCCGCCGGCGCCACCGGGACCAAGGGGACGCGCCCCGCTCCCTGCTCACCACGTCCTCCTTCAGCCGGTCACCGATGAGATCTGCGGGCGTCTCTTCCTCCTCTGCCGCCGCCCGCTCCTCCTCTGCGGTGGACACGGGGCATGAGGGCCAGGCTCAGCACCGGGGGCTGCCCGCCTCTCTGCCCCGCCGGGGCACCGGCGCCAGGGGCCAGGTGGGGCTCACCGTACTGGCGGAGCTGCTCCAGGTACAGCTTGGCCATGCGCAGCTTCTTCTCCTGCGGCATCTCCTCTACCTCCTCCTCCGCCGCCGCCCCAACAACGGGCTGCGGGGACAGGCGTGAGCACCGCCACCGGCACCCCCACCGGTACTGCCATCCCCCCCGGCGCAGCCCTTACCTCTCCGGCTTGGAGTCGCTGGACACCTCCTCGCCGCCACCCGCGGCCTCCCCTCGGTGCCCGGGACCTGCGGGAAGGGGACAGGCGCGGCAACACCCGCCGGAGCGACCCCGCCGGGGCAGTGCCTCTCGCCCCCCTCCCTCTCCCCGGCCCGGCCCTCACCGCCGCCCGTGGCCGCCGCTGCCCCGGCACCCCCCACTCACCGAGACGGTGTGGCGGTGATGGCGTACCCAAATCATCATCAGCTTGTTCTGCCCCTCAGGGCCTCTGGTCCCATCGCACGTCCTTTGGGGGGTCCCAGGGACCCGTCCTTGGCTGTGCCGCGGCCGTGGCTCTGCCTGGGGCGGGTGCCGGGGGGCCTGTCCCGGCGATGCTCTCAAGAGCTAAAATCTGCTCTTGTGCTGAAACTTCATTTTGCGCTGCCCTTCCTGCTGGGGACGCCGCTGGAGCCAGAGCATCGGTGGCTTTGTAGCTCCCGGGCTCGGCCACGTCAGCCCAAGGCAGCGCAGGCTCCTCCGATGGTGGGAGGCAGAAAAAGTGATTTACCCCAGTGTGGCCCGGGGGAGGGAAGGCTTCAGCTTCAACTTCGGCTTCGGCTTCGGCTTCGGCTTCGGCTCTGGCTTGGGCTTCTCCTCCCCTCTGTTTCGCCGCCCAGCAGAGAAGCTGGTGCTTTGTGGCAAAGACGAAGCGCGTGGACAGGTCTTGCCCTGGACCGCTGGAAGGAGCGGCTGTCCTGCTGCTCTCCGGAGGATGCCGGCTCCTCGGGGGCTGAGGGCTCTTCTTTCCTGTTAGACGCTGGAAGAGCAGATACCCCGGCCTGCAGAGCGTCCTAGGGCTGGGGCTGCTGCTTTGTCTCTGCCCAAGCAGAGTCCTCGCTGGGGGCCGAGTGCCACCTCATCCACGCCCTCGGCAGCTGTAAGCTCAGCTGTTGTAGGTTAAACCCCGACTTCAGCCTTCCGCATTGCAGGATGAGGTCCGTCTGAGTCGCCAGGGAGGAGGCCATGGGGCTGGCATCTTTCTTTGCGCCCTGAAGGACTGCAGGCGCAAAGCAGCAGAGGTGAGGTGACAGCCCTCTGTCCCCTCCAGGCAGGGCACGTTGCAGCCCGTGATTCACAGGGCCAGGAGGGAGCCAGGGGGCAAGTGGCTCGGCTGGAGGCTGCTGGTCAGGAATAGCCCCCTCCAGAAACAGCCCCCCTCCCCACAGACCCGCTGGGAGCAGAGTCCCCCTCGCCCAGGGTGGGGGAGCTCCGTGCTGGGGTCCTGCCTCCTCCCCGCTGCCCTCACTCACCCTCTCTGATGTACGCCATCTCCTCACGCATATCCGCCTGCCGTCCCATGAGCCCTGGGGGGACGCAGCGTGTTGGGGACCCTGCTGCCTGTCAGGAACCCCGCTTGCCCATCGGGGACCCCGCCACCCAGCCCGCCTGGCTGCACAGCTCCCCGGGGAGGGCTGACCCCGGGGTGCAGCATCGGGGAGAGGACAGATGGGCCTGTTTCCAGCCCCACCTGCGCAGGCAGGGGTGAGAGGGGGTGAAGGGGTGCCCCACAGGTCCTGCCCCGGGACACAGGGACCCTGAGAGAGGAAGGGACCCCGGAGCTCATGGCTCACCGATGAACCTGACAGCCTCCTGCCGCAGGGGCTCCTGCAGGCTCCGCAGGTAAGGCTGGCTCTGGCGCAGGTAGTCCTTGGCCTTCCTCCTCTTCCTGGCCAGCTGGAGAGAGGAGAAGGGCGCAGGCTTGGCATAGAGCTGCCCCCCAGTTGTCCCATCCCCCCACCCAGGGCTACCCTCCTTCCCCCCAGCACCACATTCCCAGCTTCCTGCCATGTGGCATCGGGGTTCAGAGGGAGCAGAGGGCTCCCCAGGGATGCTGGGGTGCCATCCTGGTGGCAGGGTCCCCTTTGGGACCCCAGGGGAGAGGACAGCAGGGAGCAGAGCCTGCTCCGGGAGGCTCCGTGCTGCTAGAGGGGCACAGCCCTCTGTCCCCCGCACTGGGCATGGGGCAGGGTTCGTCCAGGTCGGATCCCGGGGGCACTGGGGCTGCGCTTACCAGGCACTCGCTCATCCTCCATGCCTGCGCGATCTCGGCCAGCTGCGCCAGCTGCCTCCACTTCAGGAACTGGCCAGCGCTGCGGAGGGCTTCAAGGGAGGCCTGGTGAGCAGCAGAGAGATGCCACCACCGCCAGTCGGGTCACAGGACCCTGTGTCCCCCCTCTTGGCAGGGCTCAGAGCCTATCCCTGCCCATGCAGGAAAGACACAGCAGCGGGGGACTGATGCTGCCACCAGGTTCAGCACCCCAGGGTGCTGAAGATAAGTGCAGCCACCCTCTCTGGCTGGAAGCCTGTTGGGGCTTCAAGCTTTTGGCCCCAGGATGCTGCGGAGCCATAACCCAGTCTCTGAGGCTGCAGGGACCGATGCCAGGGGCTGTGTGGAGGGAGCTGGGTGGGAAAGGGACCCACCTCCCCATCCATCCAGGTAGCAGGAGGTAAAAGACAGCAGTGGGCAGGGAGGTGGGCCCTGCCTGGTCCTAGGCACTCAGCAAGCTAAACCTCATGGTGACACACATTTGAAGGGTCCAGTGCCCTGCCCAAAGGACCGGTCAGGTTGGGATCCCACCTTAGCCACACTCTTGTCCTGGTCGTGCAGGTGAAAGAGCAGCGGCAGTACGCTGTCCCACACCTCCTTCTTCATCCTCTTCTTTTCGGCACCCACCACGAGCCCCATCGTGGTTTGGAAGAGACGGATGGAGAGCTCCCGCACGGTGCCTGACTCCTGGGGGAGGAGGGGAGGAGGACCTCAGCCCCAAGCCCATGGCGTGCAAGGGGCTGACATGGAGATGGATGTCCCCAAACCAGTGGCAGGCAACCCCGTTCCAAAAGGGAGCGAGCTGCGGCATGCAGAAGGTCTGCTCAGGGGGGCTGGGGTCCCCGGGGCTGGGGTCCGGAGAGGGAGACCCTGCGGAGGGCTGGGGGATGCTGCCAGGGCAGGGTGCGCATTGGTGGGGCTCAGCACACCTGCTGCCCTCCTGCCACCACCGTCCCCACCGCGGCAGGGAGGCCGAGCCGGGGTGAGTCCATGCCAGGGGCTTGGGACACAGCACGGAGTGACCGAGGGCAGCGATGGGGTCTGGGGGCTGTGGGGCCAAGCGTCCCCCTGCAGAGCACGGGGCTGCAGTGGGAGGCGTGAAGGGAGGTGTCGGGTGAAGGGGGCATGGAGCTGTCCCCCAGCCTTACGTTGTTGAAGAGTGGCTGGAGCTTGCCAGCTAGTGCCAGGGCGGTGAGGCTGGGCATCTTCCCCTCCAGCAGCTGGAGCACGTTGCTGAGCACGGACAGGGCCAGGGCGCTGGCATCGCTGTCAGCATCCTGCAGCTGCTCCATGATGTGCGGCAGCAGGACAAGGGTTCTCTTTGCCTGTGTGAGACATGCCACCTCCTTTTTGTAAAGCAGCGACCAATCGCAGGGGTGAAAACCCTCTCCGCCAACACTGGCCTCCCCGCTGGCTTCTCAGCAGGCAGCGTGGGTTACGAGGGCAAGGTCCCAGCAGACAGGGCTTACTGGCATGGCCATGGCAAGACCAGGGCGCAGAGGGGGAGGACAGGCAGCGCTGGCTCCTTGCCAGCCCTCGGCTGCCTCCTTCTCCACCAGACCCCTTGGGCAGGCTGGTGGGCGACCAGCACTGCCTGCAAAGCTGCCCAAGCTGCCAGCAGCCCCCACCACAGCCACTGCGTTTCACCCTGGGGCTCAGCACCCCCCGCTCAGGCTCTGCAGACCCCACGCTCAGGCTGGTCGCTCTGCTGCCAGCATCCCTGCCCGGACATGCTGGCAGAGGGAGCCCGGTCCCCTTGGCACTGCTGCCTCTCTCCTTGCACGGCACAGCCATGGGGCAGAGGGCCAGGGAGGCAGGACAGCTGGCTGCAGCCGGCACAGCTCCCGATGCCCAGAAAAGCCTAAGCTGCCGCATTACCCACTGCTCCAGCCTGGGCTGCTCTCCCGGCTGTCCCCTACTCACCGTGTCGGGCCTCTCGGTGAGCCTGAGGATGCCCCTGAGCACCAGGCTGGGCATCCCCAAGCATTGGCTCCGCAGATACATGGGGAAGATTTCCAGGGCACGGTCCAGCTCTTCACCGAGGTCGGTGCAGCCCAGCATCTGAAACACGTGCAGCGGAAGCTGGTGTGGTGCTGGCTCCAACCATCAGCTCAGGGCAAGGAGGCTGGGGCAAGACCAAACCCGGACGGAGGCGGCGGGGATTGCGGAGAGCCCCTGTGCCCCACACCACACCGCCCTGGTTGCTCGCCTGCTCCTCCATGGTACCAGCCGGAGCCCACCCACCGCCCCAGCTCCCCCCCCAGCGGTGGGCATGGGCGAGCCGAGCGTTGGAGGCAGTTTGGAGCAGTGCCACCTCGAGGCTCACCTCGACGAGGAAGACCATGGCGATCATCTCCCAGGTGGGGTCCTCCACACTGAGGAGCTCTGCCAGATGGCAGAAGATGGTGGAGCACAGGGGTCTTGGGGTCTTCATCATCTCCCTGGCAGGGGGAAGGAGGCACGGTCAGGCCTGAGCCAGGCAGGCACATCTCTTTGGGGTTTGCACCAGTCTGGACATCACCACTCTGCAGCACTTTGAGCAACAGGGACCCTGCTGCCATCAGCCCCAAGGGTGGGGGTGGCATGGGGTGCCCAGTCCCCGAGGAGCAGGGAGAAGGGGCTCTCACCTGGCCACAATCCGCACTCCCATGAGGTGGGTCTGGGCGCTGAGCAGGGTGTCCCAGCCACCCTGCGCCTCAATGGCCAGCACCTGGCTCTCAAAGCCCATGCTGCAGAGCAGCATTCTCATGGACTGCACCGCAGACCTGCTCAAGAAGAAATGCTCAGCTCCCACTGGGAGCCCTGGCTTGGCTCCAGGTGGCTGGCAAGGATGAGAGGGCAGGGATGCAGCACCTGATGGGAGTGAGCAGATCCTGTTGGTGCTCCTTCCAGAAGATGTGCACCTCCTGCAGCGTCAGCTCTGTGGTGAACGACACTTGGAAAAGCAGCACCAGGAAAAACTGGGGGAAAATCGCCTCTACCTGCTGCAGGCAGGTGGGCTGCAGGAGGATCTCGCCTATCGTCCTGGCTGCCTGCAGAAGACACCCAAACACCAAGATGTCCCTGCGCCCCTGGGGAGGTCAAGGCTTGGGGTGGGCAGGGAAGGGGAGCAGCGGCCCCGCACAGCTGAGAGCAGCCCCGGAGGTCAGCAACTCACAGCCAGGGAGCAGATGCGCGGGTGATCCTTAGGGGAGGTGGAGGTCTTGCGCAGTGACTGGTTCATCAGCATGCTGAGCAGCTCCTGCAGCACCTTCTTTGCAGCCTGGGGCTTGGACAGCATCGTCTTCCACATGGCCATGGCGACACTGCGGGAAACCAGGGCTCTGTCAGCGGGGACACCCCGGAGGATGGCTGGGCTGAAGTCCCTCAGGAGGGTCTTGGGGCCCCCCTCCCAGTGTGAGAGGAGCCCCAAAGAATGGTGGGCCCCATACGGGGTGCACGTTGGGGAGCACTGCAGCAGGCTGGCCACCACTTCGCTGGGATGTTTGCCCATCAGCACCAGCAGGGCCCTGTCCAAGCTGTTGAGGGCTACCAGCGCCTTGATGGAGGGCAGGCTTCTGTAGATGGCCCACATGACGTTCAGCACCTGGAGGGCAGACATGGGTGGGAGTGGGGATGTCAGCAGGGCAAGCGTGGCCGTTTACCCAGCTCCCACTGGGAGGTGCTTCCGTTCCCGTTGCAGTACGCCGGCTTGAGACAGCATCAGTGCTGGCCAGGCGCAGAGCCGGGGGAGGAAAGGTCCCCCGCTGGGCTGGAGCATCGGCCATGCCACCCACGGGCTCCTCACCTGCCCTGCCTGGAAGGCAGGGTCTGCCACAAGGATGTCCACCATGTGGGCAGCCACACTGATGCTGTAGATGCTTGGGTCTCTGAAGCTCTCGATGGCCATGAGGATGATGTCTGCCTGGTCGGAGGGTCGGAGGTATTTCGTGAACATCTGTGAGATGAAGGAGAGGAGGGAAGATTTGTCACCCAGAGCGTCACCCAGAGCATCTCAGCTGTGGAGTGAGAGTGAGACGCAGAGTCAGGGTGCGCTGGGGAGGAGACCGACAGTGGGGGTCAGGGTCCCGTGGGGAACTGGAGCTCGCTGGGGGCCTTTGCCTAGCCCCTGCTCAGAAACAGCACGAGCTCCCATCATCCCCATGCATTGGGTATCCCTTCACTCATGCCGACCCCCCTGGTCAGGGGCTGAAGGCACTTCTTACCAAGAAGATTTCGCTGGCACAGCCGTTTTGTGAAAGCTGCCAGGGCTGCTTCACTTGCCAGGCCTCCTGCAGCTGCCCTGTGTCATGCAGCCAGGGCCACCTGCCTGGGGAGGAGCAAAACCAGGGTTCTCAGAGCGAGGGTGCAGAGCTGGAGGTGCAGTCTGAGAGCATCGGGCTGAAAAGTCACTGGCAAAGAAAGAGGGCACCCAGACAGGTCTGGGGAGCAGAAACCAGGGAGGGTCCAGGGCTAGTGTGAGCAGGGGTGAGGGGAAATGGCTTTTCGGGCAGGCGGGTTGGATCAAGCTTTCTCTTGCCAAGGAGAGCGGCCCCTGGCTGCCCATGCCTCGGGGCACCCAGCCCGACACAGCTTCTCTTACTTCTCTGCTGCAGGACGAAGGTGTGCAGGTGATAGAGAGCTTCTGCAGCCTCGTGGCGGGTCCCCTGGTCCTTGCAGGTGCAGCAGAGGGTGAGGTGCCCCACCAGCTTCCCCAGCATCGCAAACCGATGTGTCTTGGAGCACTGATGTCTGACTGTGGCTTGTGCAAAGCAGGGGCAGAGCTGGGGGAAGAGAGGCAGCATGGGCACAAGGTGAGCCCCAGCTGCTCCCAGAGCAGCCAGGCAGCAGCCCAGAGCAGGGCAGCGCTGCCAGACGCAGGTTCCTGCCTGTGCCCGTGGCAGCCCTGCTCTGCCCTGGGAGAGAGCATGGACAGGACAGGGGCAGGGCAAAGACTCCTGCTCCTGACCTCCTGCTGACTGGGTGCCCAGCTTCCCCGGGAGGTGCTGGGGCTCAGGGCCACAGGGATGGGGGACTGGGGCTGCCCAGGCCAGGAGCTCCGTACCTGCAGCAGGGGGCAGGTGGTGATGAACTCGGCTAGCCTGGCAATCCGTGCCATGGCCCTCTCCTGCACTGCTGCCAGCTGGGAGTTGGTGAAGGACAGCAGGAGCTGGGAGGAGAAAAGCTGCTGATGTGCCAGGGAGGTGGCATGGCACAGCCCAGCCCAGCCAGGCTTGCGCCGGGGCAGTGCCCAGGATGGGGCACGTGTCCTTCTTGCCCCTCGCGGCAACTTGCTGCGGCCAGGCAGGTCGCCGCATCGCACTCCTGCTGCTGCGTCTGCTGCTTTCCACTCACTCCCACCTAAAAAAGTGCCTGCGCCCCCCACCCGAGGACCCCAAGGCTTTGGGATGACCACCTGCCTGGGGACCTGCAGTGCGGGCTCTGGGATATGGCCTGTGGTGAAGCTGGAAGGGGAAAGCCCCAGGGCTGGGCTCCCCTTGCCAGGCAGGCAGGCAGGTCCATCTGGGAGGGAGTGTTGGGCAGGATGGGCAGTGGGCAAGGCTGCAGGGGTGAGGCGGGCTGGGGCAGGAGGAGAAGGGTCTCTGGCAGCAGCCAGGAGGCAGCGGGCTGGGTGGGGGCACGGCAGGGAAGGAGGGATGTTCCCTGCCCCCCTCCTTGCACCAGGCACTGGGCAGGGGGCACTGCTCAACCCGGGGGTCACTGCCCGTGGCGACCCTGTGCCAAGGCCCGACCTGCAAGATCTTCTGCAGCTCCAGGATGCCGAGAGGGCCGGCGCTGCGTACCAGTGCCTGCAGCATGCTGTCCATCGCAGCCAGGGTCTGTGAGGCGGACAGAGTCTTGGGGGCAGCCCTGGAAGCCTCGGGGTGGGGGTGGGGGGGGTGTCTGTGGCCCTGCGGTGCCCAGGAAGGGGCCTCGGGGTGGGGGAGGTCCCTGTGTTTCACCCTGTGGCGTACCTGGGAGTAGAGGAAAGCCGTGGGTCCCTGGCTGTCCTGCGGAGGCAGGTGGAAGATGCTGCAGAAGCAGATTTGGAGGAGGCTGCTGCTCTTCTCCTGCAGAAGCAGCCCCGCTTGGCTGTGGGGACAGAGAATTGCTCTTCAGATCCAGCAAGGAGGAAGCAGACCCCGGGGTTGGAGACCTGGGCTGATCCCCACACTGCAGGGGACATCTCAACCCCCCCATGACGCTGACACTCGCCTTTAGGGGGAAAACCCTGTGGCACCCCCTGCCCTGCTGTCTGCCTCCCTCGTGGACCCAGGGCTGGGGAAGCCCCCGACCTGGGATTGCCCAGCACCGGGAAGGCCAAGCTGGGGGCTGGGGCAGCTACCTCATGGAGCTGATGGCCAGCATGGCTTGCTGCCGCACCGCAGTGTCCAGGTGGTCAGCGGGCTCCTCTTGCAGCAGCACCTGTGGAGCACAGCAGGGTGGGACGGATCGGGATGGGCAGTCTCCCTTGGCCAGCAAGAGCCTGCGGGGCTGGCAGAGCCCAGGTGCCCCCATCTTGGCACCCCCTCCCCACCCAGCACCCAGCGGTCCCAAGCCCTGTGGTGGGAAGGGCTGTGCCCATTACAGAGCCACAGGCTGGCCGAGAGACCTGCAAATGTCATCGGGTCCAAGCCTGGGCTCCAGCCGGGCCACCCAGGTGGCGTTGGAGCATCTACAAGGACGGAGACCCGGAGCAGTGCTCATCCACACCCCGCTGCCTGGCCGAGCCCTCTCCTGCCCCCAGGGCCATGCCACTGCACACTGCCCCTGCCTCAGCCTGGCTGGCAGCCCCTCACCTCAATGGTCTCCGCCACCTCCAGCTGGCAGAAGTAAAGCATGTCCCACATGGTGGAGTCCACTCTGGTAGTGCTGCAGATGGTGTGGACGGAGGCCAGAAACTGCAGCTTCTGGTCCTCTTGCTGCCAGCCGGGGAGGGGACAGATGGACAGACAGTGTCAGGGGGGAGAGAGAGAGCTGCGGGGTGGCCAGCACAGCCCCCAGCACCTTGTGAGCACGGGATGGGGTCAGAAAGATCGGCCAGGAGACAGGGGCGCCGCCTCGTAGAACTGGCCAAGGTTACCTTTGGTCTGCTCCGGAGGAAGGCTCGGATGATGCCCAGGGTATACGCTTCCTCCCTGGGCAGAGCCAAGGCAGAGTGGCATGAATCTGGCAGAGAGAGAGCAGGCAGGGCTGGGGGGCAGGCAGGGGGGAACACTCGAGCCCTCTGCCCAGCTCCCGGTGATGTCACCAGCCCTGGCTCAAGGCTGGGATGCTGGTGTCCCCTGTGTGCCCCAGGGGCAAAGGTGCGATGCTGGAGGGCAGCACGGGGAGGGGGCCCTGGCTTGCCCAGGTGAGGGACACGCTGGCACTGCGGGGCAGGGAGAGTCGCTGTCCCGGGATGCCATGAGAGGGCTGGCTCCCTGGCCACTGTGCCGTGGGAGCCCCGATGCCAGCCTGCCTGGGGGATGGGAGCCTGGGACAGGGCAGAGCAGGGTGGGCAGCCCCCTGCCTGCAGCGCCCACACACTCACCTGCCTGCAGCGGCTCAAGCTTACACATCTCACTGGGCTTTGGCCTGGAGCTGGGAGCTGGGGCAGCTCTGTCCTCCTCGGCCCGCCTAGGGTGGTCGGGGGGTCTCCCCGCCATCCTGCGGAAGGAAGGGAGGGAGGCAAGGGGTGAGAAGGACCCTGCGCCCCCTGGGGCTGCCCTGCCGGGGCAGTGGCGCAGAGGTGGCCGTGCTTGGGGGGCTCCTTGCTCCCACCCTGACCCAACACCGACACTGTAGGGGCAGGGCTGGGTGACACAGGGTGTCACAAAGGGCCCCAACGTCACCCCCCCCAGGGGGGCACCCCCGAAGTGCCCCCGTTCCCCCCCTCCGCAGGAGCCCTCCTTGCCCCAAGGGGACGGGACTGACTCCCTCTTCCTCCTCCTCCTCCTCCTGCTGTGGGGCTGGCGTTCATCTCTGCCGGAGGCATCCCCCTTGTGGCAGGGACCCCTCTGTCCCCGTCCCCTCGCTCCCGGGGCCTGCTGCCACCCCCACCTGCGGCCGGGCTGAGCGGGGGCGCAGCCCCCAGCCCCTCAGGCACACCGAGGCTTTTCCTTCTTCCACACGAGGCCCGGGACGAGGCCCGCGGGGGTCGCTCCTCTCTCCCCAAAGCCGCGGGCACACAGGCAAGCCCGACGCCCTCCCGCAACTGCTGGGGATGTCGCGGTCCCCCGGTTACGGTTGCCATGGTGCGTGGCAGGGTTCCACCAGCCCCCGGTTGGCCGCGGGGGGGGCGGGGGGAGGGCAGAACCCCCCCCCGCTCCCCTCGCCGGGGCCCACGGCCCCAGCCCGGCCGTACGAGGGCAAGCGGGGTCCCGGCCCCGGGCGCTGAGGGGCGGCGGTGCCCCGAGGTCGGGACGGGCGGGACGGGGCCGGGGGGAGAGGGAAGGGGAAAAGGGGAAGGGGAGAGGGGTGCGGTGATGGGTCAGTGCTGGGGTCAATGGTGGGGTCAGTGGTAAGTCAGTGATGGGTCAGTTTTGGGGTCAATGATGGGATCAGTGATGGGATCAAAGATGGGTCAATTTTGCGGTTCGTGATGGGTCAGTGATGGCTCAGTTTTGGGGTCAGTGATGGGGTCGATGGGGTCAGTGATGGGCCCAATGGGTCAGTTTTGGGGTCAGTGATGGGTCAGTTTTGGAGTCAATGATGGGGTCATTGATGGCTCAGTTATGGGGTCAGTGATGGGATCAAAGATGGGTCAGTTTTGGGATCAGTGATGGGGTCAGTGATGGCTCAGTTTTGGGGTCCGTGATGGGGTCAGTGATGGGGTGGGTGCTGTGTGTTTGGGAGGTGCAGCCATGGGGTGGGGGCAGTGATCAGCTGGGTGCTGCTGTTCAGGTAGCTCTGTCCTCCTCCTCCCAGGCCCGCCTAGGGTGGTCGGGGGGTCTCCCCGCCATCCTGCGGAAGGAAGGGAGGGAGGCAAGGGGTGAGAAGGACCCTGCGCCCCCTGGGGCTGCCCTGCCGGGGCGGTGGGGCAGAGGTGGCCGTGCTTGGGAGGCTCCTCGCTCCCCCCCTGTCCGGGAGCTGCTGGCAGCTGCCCAGAGAGCCAACGTGTCCTTCATGTGGGTGGCCAGTGATGGGTGGGGAGCCCTGGAGAGCGTGGTGGCTGGCAGTGAAGCGGTGGCGGAGGGAGCAATCACCATCGAGCTGGCAGCCTACCCCATTAAGGAGTTTGCTGCCTACTTCCGTAACCTCAACCCCTACAATAACAGCCGAAATCCCTGCTTTCGGGACTTTTGGGAGCAGAAGTTCAAGTGCAGCTTCCACACGCAGGACTGTAGCCGGTACTCCCTCAAGACAGGCAAGTTTGAGCCAGAGTCCAAGATCACGTTTGTGGTCAATGCGGTCTATGCCATGGCCCGCTCTCTCCACAACATGCACCAGGTGCTGTGCCCCAACGCCACCAAGCTCTGCGACGCCATGAAAGCCGTCAATGGCAAGAGGTTCTACAAGGACTTTATGCTCAATGTTAATTTTGATGGTGAGTCCAGAGATGGAGACAAGGGTTGGCTGCCTAACTGGAAAGGGATGGGTGGAGGGACGGGGAGGAGGAAGGAGACCCGTATTTGACCCAAAGCCCTCCGGTTCCTCCATCCTGCCCACACCTGGGGACCCGTGTGCTATGGGCTGTGGTTGTCCCAAGATGCCAACAGCTCACCATCACCCTTGGGAGGCAATCTAGGCCTTCTGTCCCCAGTGTGGAGAAGCTGGTGACCAACTCCATCCTGCTAGAGCTGGGTGGGACCGGCCCCACAGGGGCCCCTCCGGGAACGTCAGGCCTTGGAGACCTCACTTGGAAGCGCCATGATTTATTCACATTTCAGGGATTAAAGTGGAGGGAGAACCTTGATCAGGGACCTACATAGTTGGGGATGAATTAGAAGTGTGGCTGTGCTCTGTGACTTGGGCTGAGCCCAGCTACCCAGGTGTCACTGAGAGCCATGGAGGCTGAAAAATCCCGCTCTGTCCCTGCAGAGCTGGCTGGGGCTGCCGAGCATTTAGGCATGTGGGGAGATGATAGTTCTCAACCATTGCTTTCCTGCTCCTAACGTGTGCATAGGCAGCAATTATGAGAGTGAAGGCAGGGAACAGGTTGGACATTTGCCTGTGACCATGGTGGGATGTGACCCTTTGAAGGGGCCCTGCCTCCACGCCGGGAGCGAGCACTCTCCTGCCCCATGGCAGTCACCATCTCCCTTTCTTCTCCCTCCAGCTCCGTTCAGGCCAGCAGGCACCCAGAGTGTCGTTCGATTTGACCGCTACGGTGATGGCATCGGGCGCTACAACATCTTCAGCTATCACCACATGGACGGGCGGTATCGGTATCAGAAGGTGGGCTACTGGGCTGAGGGGCTCATCCTCAACAGCAGCCTCATCCCCTGGGCTGAGACCTCCATCCCCGTGTCCCAGTGCAGCGACCCCTGCAAGAAGAATGAGAGAAAGAGCATGCAGCCCGGAGACATATGCTGCTGGATCTGCATCCCCTGCCAGCCCTACGAGTACTTGCTGGATGAGTTCACCTGCGTGGACTGCGGTCTCGGTTACTGGCCCAATGAGACCCTGAATGGCTGCTACGAGTTGCCCCAAGAGTGTATCCACTGGAAAGACGCCTGGGCCATTGGTCCCGTCACTATCTCTTGCCTGGGTTTTATCTCCACCCTCTTTGTTTCTGGAGTCTTCGTGAAGAACAATGATGACACCCCCATTGTGAAGGCCTCAGG
This sequence comes from Platalea leucorodia, assembly GCF_965183815.1. Lineage (NCBI taxonomy): Eukaryota > Metazoa > Chordata > Aves > Pelecaniformes > Threskiornithidae > Platalea > Platalea leucorodia. The sequence goes on from NC_138831.1 coordinate 17,526,827, forward strand.
CCGGGAGCTCTGCTACATTCTCCTGACCGGGGTCCTCACGTGCTACAGCATGACCTTCATCTTCATCGCAAAGCCTTCCACCGAGGTGTGCACGCTCCGGCGTCTGGGGCTGGGCACGTCCTTCGCCGTCTGCTATTCGGCCCTCTTGACCAAGACGAATCGCATCGCCAGGATCTTCAGCGGGGTGAAGGAGGGGGTCCAGCGCCCCCGGTTCATAAGCCCCACGTCACAGGTGGTCATCTGCATGGCCCTTATCTCTTGCCAGCTGATCATCGTCATCATCTGGCTGCTGGTGGAGACCCCTGGCACAGGCAAGGAGACGGAGCCTGACAAGAGGTACATCATCACCCTCAAGTGCAACAACTGCGATTCCAACATGCTCGTTTCGCTCACCTACAATGTCCTCTTGATGGTCCTCTGCACGGTCTATGCCTTCAAGACACGGAAATGCCCTGAAAACTCTAAAAGGGCTTGATCGGAGCGGTCCTGGTGACTTGGGCCCCGCAGGGTTTGTGGCTAGGAGATGCGTGGGCCTGGGCAAGGGTCTTCGGCCATGGACCTGGTGATGGTCACCTCTGCATTGGGGCGTTCGTTACCGGGTGAAGTGTGGCTGAGGGGGTAACGAGTCCTGGGGGGGGTGCTGCTGCCGGACCCCAGCCTGCCCCTGACTGCTGCCTTCCTGGCCAGGCTCGGCCTCGCAGTACGTGCCCACAGTGCGCAACGGCCGTGAGGTGGTGGACTCCATGACGTCGTCCTTGTGAAGGACGGGGAGGCCAGGTCGTGGTGCTGCTGCTCCTGCCCGCGGCTGCACTGCACCCCGGCTCCCTCCCCAGGGAGAGCAGCGCCCGCGGCACCGCCCGCTCAGGGGCCAGAGGCAGCCGGGAGGCTCGGCCCCCGCCCCAGCACGAGCTACACGTCCCACGCGCTGGGTCATGGTACGTTGTCACCCTTCCTTTGCACTGAGCCACGTTACACATCCCTTGTCCCCTGCCCTGAGCCCTGGTGCACTACCCCCTGTCCCTGCACCCAGCCATGGTGAACATCCCCAGTCCTTTGCACTGAGCCGTGGTGCACGACCCTGTTGTCACCTGCACCGAGCCATGGTGCGTGTCCCCCCGTCTCTTGCACTGAGCCGTGGTGCACGTCCCCTGCGTCACCTGCACTGAGCCGTTCTGCACATTCCCCCATCCCCTGCGCTGAGCCCTGGTACGTGTCCCCCTGTCCCTTGCACCAAGCCACGGTCCGTCCACGTCCCCGTCCCTTGCACTGAGCTGAGGTGCACATCATCCCCTCCATCCCCTGCCCCGAGCCACGGTGAACGTGCCCCCCGTCCCTTGCACTGAGCCGCAGTGCACAGACCCCGGCCCTTGAACTGCACTGTGGTACACGTTCCCCACCCCTGCACCAGCTGTGGTGCAAGCCCCTTGCCCCAAGCCGCCGTGCACAACCCGACTCCCTCTTGCTGAGCCACACCAAGTCACGCCCCGCTTGCCCCGAGCCACGCCGAGCCCTGCCCCAGCACCCACTGCCCTCGCCCTATCGCCCACCCCGATTTCCTGGTGTGGGGCCTTTCATGTCCCCCTTGTGCCAAGCCGTGTCCCACGTCCCCCCTCCCTGGGCCAGCAGAGACACCCCCCCCCAGGCCCTTTGCACATTTTCACCTTTTCCTCCTCGTTTTCGGCCCCGGGAAAGCCGCCGAGCGCTGCCAGGCTGGGCCCAAGCCCCCTCCGTCCCCCCGCTCGCTGTGCATAGTGCTTCTCACCCCTTCGTGGGAGACAGGGCAGAGGAGCGGGGCTCAATGCTCGCTGCCCCCCCGGCCCCTGCAGAGCCCGGGGGGTCCGGCGGGGGCTGAGGGCAAGTAACAGGACCCAGGTATTTGAGCCCAACCAAGTTTTTAAGAGTAGATTTTTTCCGTGAGCAAGAGCGTGATTTTTTTTTTTTTTTAATTTATGTGAATAAAGTGGTCTTGGTTTTGTTTGTTTTTGTTTTTTAAATGGACTCTGCCACAGCTCCTGTCCATCCGAACCTGAGGGAAGGGGGCAGACCCTCGCAGAGGGCAGAGCCACAGCACGATATGGGGGCCAGCAGGGGTGGGGGGGCCACGCGACACCCCCCACTCGTGCCCTGCCGGCCCCAGGAGGGTGGTCGCATGAAGGACGTGGGACGCAGCTCCGGCGGCTCCGGGGCCAGGGGGCTAGGAGCTGTCGGGGGCTTCGGGGCTGGGGGCTGCAGCCCTCCGCTTCAGGGGGATGATGCAGATGCTGTTTTTGGCTTCTTTGACTCTCCACCACCGGCCGAGCCTATAGATGAGAGAGATGGGGGTCACCCTCGGCCGGGCCGCAGCGGAGAGGGGGCTGCCCCTGGGCAGTGGCAGGGAGTGGGGACGGTACCGGTGCTCCTGTCCAAGGCCGGCCACCAGGAAGTCGCCGCCTGCGGAGAACTTGAGGCTGTTGACAAAACCCACCTGGAGGGGACAGGGCAGGGTGAGGGGCTCCCGCAGTCTCCTCCTGCCGCCCAGGGAGGGGAGCCCCCACCAAGAGACGCCCCCAGCCCAGCTCCAGCATCCCCAACCTCCCCATCCGTACCAAGGGGATGTCGCAGAGGGGCTCCAGCTTCCGAAATCCCTCACCACACTTCCAGAGCTTCACGCTGGCACTGTGGGAGCCTGGGGCAGAGAGAGGAGACTCCTGCTATGCATCCTGACCCAGGGAAGGGAGCAGGACAGCCCCCCCAAACCCCTGCTCCAAAGCGGCTGCCACACACCTGTAGCCAGGAGGTCACTGTTGCGCAGAGCGGCCACTGCGGAGATCCAGTACGGCTGCTGCAGGCCCTGGGAGTCCTGCATGCCGTGCGCCTGCCGGGCCAGCGCCAGTGGCTTCTTCTTCGTCAGCCCCCACAGGGCTACGGACCTGCCAGGGCGGGGAGGGGTGAGGGGGCTGCGGGGGGCACCGCCTGCCCACCCCGGGCACCAGCCAGCCCCGCGCTCACCCGTCATCAGCGCCCGACACCATGTGCTCCTCGTTGATCAGCTGGATACAGTCGATGGAGCCCCTACGGAGAGAACAGGCAACTACCAGCAGTTCCGAGCGTGCTTTGGGATTCCATTTAGGAAGCAAGGGCTCACCAGGGCGTCAGTGTCCCCAGAGCGCCAGCAGGCTCCTGGTGACACTTGGCACCCTCACACCGCTGCCCCAGCTGGACCCGCCTGCCCGCAGGCCCCTCTCCCGCCCCAGACCTACTGGTGCCCGTAAAACACAAGCTGTGACTCCTCGGGGATCTTCCAGAGCCGCACGGTGCCGTCCCGTCCCCCCGCCGTCACACAGCAGTCCCGGCTCAGGCTGTCCAGCCCTGTGATGACGTCCTGGTGCCCGAAACTGGAGGGAGAGGTGGCAAAGAGCTGCGGCGGGCACGGCCCTCCGCCACAGCGCCTGCCCCCGGCGAGGGGGGTCAGCGGGGTGTCCCCTCCCACGTCTTACAGGGTCTCCATGTATGCATTCTCCGCCACGTTCCAGACCTTGACGCAGCGGTCACGGGAGGCGCTGTACAGCTGGTACGTGTCTTTCCGGAAGGACAGGCCCTGCGGATGGACAGACAGATGTCCGTCTGGGGGGGCAGCGGTGAGGGGCACCAGGGAGGATGGCGCTGCCTGGCCCCACAGGCGTCACAGCTGATGCCCCTGACTCACCGAGACGGCATTGCGGTGCCCGGTGAAGATGTGCAGGCGCTTGCAGCTGGCTGCATCCCAGATCACGATCATCTTGTTCCTGTCTCCCGTAGCCTGGCAGAACACAGGGGATACCCGAGACCTACTCCTCGGGGACCTGCGGCCCGTGCCAGCCTCTGCTCCCACCCCATGTGCTTTGGGGGGTCCCAGGGACCCATTCTTGACTCCGGTGGAGGCAGGGGCTGCTTTAACCCAGCAAAGTATACCTGGGCATGAGATACGGCTCCCCAGGACCCCGGGAGGAGATGCACTCCCCACCACCACCTCTCCGCCCCACATGGCAGCGCCAGCATCCCTCTCCCGTACCAGGTACTTGCCATCCGATGAGATGGCCATGCAGAGGACATGCGACGCGTGCCCCATGTGCCGCTCCCCAGTGCCCTTCTTCCCCCCAGGCACAACGCAGAGCCTCTTCCCGCTCTCCACCTCCCCTACGGGAAAGGCACCACCGTCACCCCCTGGGAGCCTCCCACCGCTCCGGAAAGCATCAGTGAGCCTCCCACAGAGCCCAAAACGATGCATGTGCACATCCCCAGAGGGGCCAGGGGCCAAGCCACCTCCACAGGCACCCACGGTCCTGCTGCTGCAGGGTCCCCGCAGGGTTCAGGCTGGGGGAACAGCCCGTCGTGGCCCCAGGGGAACACTTGCATTTGATGAGGGAGCCGTCCTTGGAAGCAGAAAAGATGAACCTGTCATCCGGAGAGATGACCAGGCAGGTGATGGGCAGCTGGTGCGCCCGCAGCATGCGGATGCTGGCTGGATCCAGAGGCTGCACCTGCAGGGAGAGCGGGATGTGAGCTGGGCTGCCCCCGTCCCTTCCCCAGGCTTGGGAGCACCCGAGCACAGCACCCTTCCTTCTCCAGGGCGCCAGCAGCCGGCACGCCGGGCGGGAGAAGGGCTGTGGTCCCATAGCTGGCATGGCAAGTCGGGGTACCAGCTGTGGCCATGCCTGAGTGTCCCCAAAGCCGGCACTTACAGTCCGGCAGCCCCCCAGCACTGGGCACTTACGTCTTTGGCGATGAGGCGCTGCAGCCGGCCCTTCGGCTCGAGCTGGGGAAGAAGCAGGAGGCTCAGCAGAGGCAGCCCCAGCCCCGCGGGAGGGGGACAGAGCCCACCGGCGCCACCGGGACCAAGGGGACGCGCCCCGCTCCCTGCTCACCACGTCCTCCTTCAGCCGGTCACCGATGAGATCTGCGGGCGTCTCTTCCTCCTCTGCCGCCGCCCGCTCCTCCTCTGCGGTGGACACGGGGCATGAGGGCCAGGCTCAGCACCGGGGGCTGCCCGCCTCTCTGCCCCGCCGGGGCACCGGCGCCAGGGGCCAGGTGGGGCTCACCGTACTGGCGGAGCTGCTCCAGGTACAGCTTGGCCATGCGCAGCTTCTTCTCCTGCGGCATCTCCTCTACCTCCTCCTCCGCCGCCGCCCCAACAACGGGCTGCGGGGACAGGCGTGAGCACCGCCACCGGCACCCCCACCGGTACCGCCATCCCCCCCGGCGCAGCCCTTACCTCTCCGGCTTGGAGTCGCTGGACACCTCCTCGCCGCCACCCGCGGCCTCCCCTCGGCGCCCGGGACCTGCGGGAAGGGGACAGGCGCGGCAACACCCGCCGGAGCGACCCCGCCGGGGCAGTGCCTCTCGCCCCCCTCCCTCTCCCCGGCCCGGCCCTCACCGCCGCCCACGGCCGCCGCTGCCCCGGCACCCCCCACTCACCGAGACGGTGTGGCGGTGATGGCGTACCCAAATCATCATCAGCTTGTTCTGCCCCTCAGGGCCTCTGGTCCCATCGCACGTCCTTTGGGGGGTCCCAGGGACCCGTCCTTGGCTGTGCCGCGGCCGTGGCTCTGCCTGGGGCGGGTGCCGGGGGGCCTGTCCCGGCGATGCTCTCAAGAGCTAAAATCTGCTCTTGTGCTGAAACTTCATTTTGCGCTGCCCTTCCTGCTGGGGACGCCGCTGGAGCCAGAGCATCGGTGGCTTTGTAGCTCCCGGGCTCGGCCACATCAGCCCAAGGCAGCGCAGGCTCCTCCGATGGTGGGAGGCAGAAAAAGTGATTTACCCCAGTGTGGCCCGGGGGAGGGAAGGCTTCAGCTTCAACTTCGGCTTCGGCTTCGGCTTCGGCTCTGGCTTGGGCTTCTCCTCCCCTCTGTTTCGCCGCCCAGCAGAGAAGCTGGTGCTTTGTGGCAAAGACGAAGCGCGTGGACAGGTCTTGCCCTGGACCGCTGGAAGGAGCGGCTGTCCTGCTGCTCTCCGGAGGATGCCGGCTCCTCGGGGGCTGAGGGCTCTTCTTTCCTGTTAGACGCTGGAAGAGCAGATACCCCGGCCTGCAGAGCGTCCTAGGGCTGGGGCTGCTGCTTTGTCTCTGCCCAAGCAGAGTCCTCGCTGGGGGCCGAGTGCCACCTCATCCACGCCCTCGGCAGCTGTAAGCTCAGCTGTTGTAGGTTAAACCCCGACTTCAGCCTTCCGCATTGCAGGATGAGGTCCGTCTGAGTCGCCAGGGAGGAGGCCATGGGGCTGGCATCTTTCTTTGCGCCCTGAAGGACTGCAGGCGCAAAGCAGCAGAGGTGAGGTGACAGCCCTCTGTCCCCTCCAGGCAGGGCACGTTGCAGCCCGTGATTCACAGGGCCAGGAGGGAGCCAGGGGGCAAGTGGCTCGGCTGGAGGCTGCTGGTCAGGAATAGCCCCCTCCAGAAACAGCCCCCCTCCCCACAGACCCGCTGGGAGCAGAGTCCCCCTCGCCCAGGGTGGGGGAGCTCCGTGCTGGGGTCCTGCCTCCTCCCCGCTGCCCTCACTCACCCTCTCTGATGTACGCCATCTCCTCACGCATATCCGCCTGCCGTCCCATGAGCCCTGGGGGGACGCAGCGTGTTGGGGACCCTGCTGCCTGTCAGGAACCCCGCTTGCCCATCGGGGACCCCGCCACCCAGCCCGCCTGGCTGCACAGCTCCCCGGGGAGGGCTGACCCCGGGGTGCAGCATCGGGGAGAGGATGGATGGGCCTGTTTCCAGCCCCACCTGCGCAGGCAGGGGTGAGAGGGGGTGAAGGGGTGCCCCACAGGTTCTGCCCCGGGACACGGGGACCCTGAGAGAGGAAGGGACCCCGGAGCTCATGGCTCACCGATGAACCTGACAGCCTCCTGCCGCAGGGGCTCCTGCGGGCTCCGCAGGTAAGGCTGGCTCTGGCGCAGGTAGTCCTTGGCCTTCCTCCTCTTCCTGGCCAGCTGGAGAGAGGAGAAGGGCGCAGGCTTGGCATAGAGCTGCCCCCCAGTTGGCCCGTCCCCCCACCCAGGGCTACCCTCCTTCCCCCCAGCACCACATTCCCAGCTTCCTGCCATGTGGCATCGGGGTTCAGAGGGAGCAGAGGGCTCCCCAGGGATGCTGGGGTGCCATCCTGGTGGCAGGGTCCCCTTTGGGGACCTTTGGGGACCCCAGGGGAGAGGACAGCAGGGAGCAGAGCCTGCTCCGGGAGGCTCCGTGCTGCTAGAGGGGCACAGCCCTCTGTCCCCCGCACTGGGCATGGGGCAGGGTTCGTCCAGGTCGGATCCCGGGGGCACTGGGGCTGCGCTTACCAGGCACTCGCTCATCCTCCATGCCTGCGCGATCTCGGCCAGCTGCGCCAGCTGCCTCCACTTCAGGAACTGGCCAGCGCTGCGGAGGGCTTCAAGGGAGGCCTGGTGAGCAGCAGAGAGATGCCACCACCGCCAGTCGGGTCACAGGACCCTGTGTCCCCCCTCTTGGCAGGGCTCAGAGCCTATCCCTGCCCATGCAGGAAAGACACAGCAGCGGGGGACTGATGCTGCCACCAGGTTCAGCACCCCAGGGTGCTGAAGATAAGTGCAGCCACCCTCTCTGGCTGGAAGCCTGTTGGGGCTTCAAGCTTTTGGCCCCAGGATGCTGCGGAGCCATAACCCAGTCTCTGAGGCTGCAGGGACCGATGCCAGGGGCTGTGTGGAGGGAGCTGGGTGGGAAAGGGACCCACCTCCCCATCCATCCAGGTAGCAGGAGGTAAAAGACAGCAGTGGGCAGGGAGGTGGGCCCTGCCTGGTCCTAGGCACTCAGCAAGCTAAACCTCATGGTGACACACATTTGAAGGGTCCAGTGCCCTGCCCAAAGGACCGGTCAGGTTGGGATCCCACCTTAGCCACACTCTTGTCCTGGTCGTGCAGGTGAAAGAGCAGCGGCAGTACGCTGTCCCACACCTCCTTCTTCATCCTCTTCTTTTCGGCACCCACCACGAGCCCCATCGTGGTTTGGAAGAGACGGATGGAGAGCTCCCGCACGGTGCCTGACTCCTGGGGGAGGAGGGGAGGAGGACCTCAGCCCCAAGCCCATGGCGTGCAAGGGGCTGACATGGAGATGGATGTCCCCAAACCAGTGGCAGGCAACCCCGTTCCAAAAGGGAGCGAGCTGCGGCATGCAGAAGGTCTGCTCAGGGGGGCTGGGGTCCCCGGGGCTGGGGTCCGGAGAGGGAGACCCTGCGGAGGGCTGGGGGATGCTGCCAGGGCAGGGTGCGCATTGGTGGGGCTCAGCACACCTGCTGCCCTCCTGCCACCACCGTCCCCACCGCGGCAGGGAGGCCGAGCCGGGGTGAGTCCATGCCAGGGGCTTGGGACGCAGCACGGAGTGACCGAGGGCAGCGATGGGGTCTGGGGGCTGTGGGGCCAAGCGTCCCCCTGCAGAGCACGGGGCTGCAGTGGGAGGCGTGAAGGGAGGTGTCGGGTGAAGGGGGCATGGAGCTGTCCCCCAGCCTTACGTTGTTGAAGAGTGGCTGGAGCTTGCCAGCTAGTGCCAGGGCGGTGAGGCTGGGCATCTTCCCCTCCAGCAGCTGGAGCACGTTGCTGAGCACGGACAGGGCCAGGGCGCTGGCATCGCTGTCAGCATCCTGCAGCTGCTCCATGATGTGCGGCAGCAGGACAAGGGTTCTCTTTGCCTGTGTGAGACATGCCACCTCCTTTTTGTAAAGCAGCGACCAATCGCAGGGGTGAAAACCCTCTCCGCCAACACTGGCCTCCCCGCTGGCTTCTCAGCAGGCAGCGTGGGTTACGAGGGCAAGGTCCCAGCAGACAGGGCTTACTGGCATGGCCATGGCAAGACCAGGGCGCAGAGGGGGAGGACAGGCAGCGCTGGCTCCTTGCCAGCCCTCGGCTGCCTCCTTCTCCACCAGACCCCTTGGGCAGGCTGGTGGGCGACCAGCACTGCCTGCAAAGCTGCCCAAGCTGCCAGCAGCCCCCACCACAGCCACTGCGTTTCACCCTGGGGCTCAGCACCCCCCGCTCAGGCTCTGCAGACCCCACGCTCAGGCTGGTCGCTCTGCTGCCAGCATCCCTGCCCGGACATGCTGGCAGAGGGAGCCCGGTCCCCTTGGCACTGCTGCCTCTCTCCTTGCACGGCACAGCCATGGGGCAGAGGGCCAGGGAGGCAGGACAGCTGGCTGCAGCCGGCACAGCTCCCGATGCCCAGAAAAGCCTAAGCTGCCGCATTACCCACTGCTCCAGCCTGGGCTGCTCTCCCGGCTGTCCCCTACTCACCGTGTCGGGCCTCTCGGTGAGCCTGAGGATGCCCCTGAGCACCAGGCTGGGCATCCCCAAGCATTGGCTCCGCAGATACATGGGGAAGATTTCCAGGGCACGGTCCAGCTCTTCACCGAGGTCGGTGCAGCCCAGCATCTGAAACACGTGCAGCGGAAGCTGGTGTGGTGCTGGCTCCAACCATCAGCTCAGGGCAAGGAGGCTGGGGCAAGACCAAACCCGGACGGAGGCGGCGGGGATTGCGGAGAGCCCCCGTGCCCCACACCACACCGCCCTGGTTGCTCGCCTGCTCCTCCATGGTACCAGCCGGAGCCCACCCACCGCCCCAGCTCCCCCCCCAGCGGTGGGCATGGGCGAGCCGAGCGTTGGAGGCAGTTTGGAGCAGTGCCACCTCGAGGCTCACCTCGACGAGGAAGACCATGGCGATCATCTCCCAGGTGGGGTCCTCCACACTGAGGAGCTCTGCCAGATGGCAGAAGATGGTGGAGCGCAGGGGTCTTGGGGTCTTCATCATCTCCCTGGCAGGGGGAAGGAGGCACGGTCAGGCCTGAGCCAGGCAGGCACATCTCTTTGGGGTTTGCACCAGTCTGGACATCACCACTCTGCAGCACTTTGAGCAACAGGGACCCTGCTGCCATCAGCCCCAAGGGTGGGGGTGGCATGGGGTGCCCAGTCCCCGAGGAGCAGGGAGAAGGGGCTCTCACCTGGCCACAATCCGCACTCCCATGAGGTGGGTCTGGGCGCTGAGCAGGGTGTCCCAGCCACCCTGCGCCTCAATGGCCAGCACCTGGCTCTCAAAGCCCATGCTGCAGAGCAGCATTCTCATGGACTGCACCGCAGACCTGCTCAAGAAGAAATGCTCAGCTCCCACTGGGAGCCCTGGCTTGGCTCCAGGTGGCTGGCAAGGATGAGAGGGCAGGGATGCAGCACCTGATGGGAGTGAGCAGATCCTGTTGGTGCTCCTTCCAGAAGATGTGCACCTCCTGCAGCGTCAGCTCTGTGGTGAACGACACTTGGAAAAGCAGCACCAGGAAAAACTGGGGGAAAATCGCCTCTACCTGCTGCAGGCAGGTGGGCTGCAGGAGGATCTCGCCTATCGTCCTGGCTGCCTGCAGAAGACACCCAAACACCAAGATGTCCCTGCGCCCCTGGGGAGGTCAAGGCTTGGGGTGGGCAGGGAAGGGGAGCAGCGGCCCCGCACAGCTGAGAGCAGCCCCGGAGGTCAGCAACTCACAGCCAGGGAGCAGATGCGCGGGTGATCCTTAGGGGAGGTGGAGGTCTTGCGCAGCGACTGGTTCATCAGCATGCTGAGCAGCTCCTGCAGCACCTTCTTTGCAGCCTGGGGCTCGGACAGCATCGTCTTCCACATGGCCATGGCGACACTGCGGGAAACCAGGGCTCTGTCAGCGGGGACACCCCGGAGGATGGCCGGGCTGAAGTCCCTCAGGAGGGTCTTGGGGCCCCCCTCCCAGTGTGAGAGGAGCCCCAAAGAATGGTGGGCCCCGTACGGGGTGCACGTTGGGGAGCACTGCAGCAGGCTGGCCACCACTTCGCTGGGATGTTTGCCCATCAGCACCAGCAGGGCCCTGTCCAAGCTGTTGAGGGCTACCAGCGCCTTGATGGAGGGCAGGCTTCTGTAGATGGCCCACATGACGTTCAGCACCTGGAGGGCAGACATGGGTGGGAGTGGGGATGTCAGCAGGGCAAGCGTGGCCGTTTACCCAGCTCCCACTGGGAGGTGCTTCCGTTCCCGTTGCAGTACGCCGGCTTGAGACAGCATCAGTGCTGGCCAGGCGCAGAGCCGGGGGAGGAAAGGTCCCCCGCTGGGCTGGAGCATCGGCCATGCCACCCACGGGCTCCTCACCTGCCCTGCCTGGAAGGCAGGGTCTGCCACAAGGATGTCCACCATATGGGCAGCCACACTGATGCTGTAGATGCTTGGGTCTCTGAAGCTCTCGATGGCCATGAGGATGATGTCTGCCTGGTCGGAGGGTCGGAGGTATTTCGTGAACATCTGTGAGATGAAGGAGAGGAGGGAAGATTTGTCACCCGGAGCGTCACCCAGAGCATCTCAGCTGTGGAGTGAGAGTGAGACGCAGAGTCAGGGTGCGCTGGGGAGGAGACCGACAGTGGGGGTCAGGGTCCCGTGGGGAACTGGAGCTCGCTGGGGGCCTTTGCCTAGCCCCTGCTCAGAAACAGCACGAGCTCCCATCATCCCCATGCATTGGGTATCCCTTCACTCATGCCGACCCCCCTGGTCAGGGGCTGAAGGCACTTCTTACCAAGAAGATTTCGCTGGCACAGCCGTTTTGTGAAAGCTGCCAGGGCTGCTTCACTTGCCAGGCCTCCTGCAGCTGCCCTGTGTCATGCAGCCAGGGCCACCTGCCTGGGGAGGAGCAAAACCAGGGTTCTCAGAGCGAGGGTGCAGAGCTGGAGGTGCAGTCTGAGAGCATCGGGCTGAAAAGTCACTGGCAAAGAAAGAGGGCACCCAGACAGGTCTGGGGAGCAGAAACCAGGGAGGGTCCAGGGCTAGTGTGAGCAGGGGTGAGGGGAAATGGCTTTTCGGGCAGGCGGGTTGGATCAAGCTTTCTCTTGCCAAGGAGAGCGGCCCCTGGCTGCCCATGCCTCGGGGCACCCAGCCCGACACAGCTTCTCTTACTTCTCTGCTGCAGGACGAAGGTGTGCAGGTGATAGAGAGCTTCTGCAGCCTCGTGGCGGGTCCCCTGGTCCTTGCAGGTGCAGCAGAGGGTGAGGTGCCCCACCAGCTTCCCCAGCATCGCAAACCGATGTGTCTTGGAGCACTGATGTCTGACTGTGGCTTGTGCAAAGCAGGGGCAGAGCTGGGGGAAGAGAGGCAGCATGGGCACAAGGTGAGCCCCAGCTGCTCCCAGAGCAGCCAGGCAGCAGCCCAGAGCAGGGCAGCGCTGCCAGACGCAGGTTCCTGCCTGTGCCCGTGGCAGCCCTGCTCTGCCCTGGGAGAGAGCATGGACAGGACAGGGGCAGGGCAAAGACTCCTGCTCCTGACCTCCTGCTGACTGGGTGCCCAGCTTCCCCGGGAGGTGCTGGGGCTCAGGGCCACAGGGATGGGGGACTGGGGCTGCCCAGGCCAGGAGCTCCGTACCTGCAGCAGGGGGCAGGTGGTGATGAACTCGGCTAGCCTGGCAATCCGTGCCATGGCCCTCTCCTGCACTGCTGCCAGCTGGGAGTTGGTGAAGGACAGCAGGAGCTGGGAGGAGAAAAGCTGCTGATGTGCCAGGGAGGTGGCATGGCACAGCCCAGCCCAGCCAGGCTTGCGCCGGGGCAGTGCCCAGGATGGGGCACGTGTCCTTCTTGCCCCTCGCGGCAACTTGCTGCGGCCAGGCAGGTCGCCGCATCGCACTCCTGCTGCTGCGTCTGCTGCTTTCCACTCACTCCCACCTAAAAAAGTGCCTGCGCCCCCCACCCGAGGACCCCAAGGCTTTGGGATGACCACCTGCCTGGGGACCTGCAGTGCGGGCTCTGGGATATGGCCTGTGGTGAAGCTGGAAGGGGAAAGCCCCAGGGCTGGGCTCCCCTTGCCAGGCAGGCAGGCAGGTCCATCTGGGAGGGAGTGTTGGGCAGGATGGGCAGTGGGCAAGGCTGCAGGGGTGAGGCGGGCTGGGGCAGGAGGAGAAGGGTCTCTGGCAGCAGCCAGGAGGCAGCGGGCTGGGTGGGGGCACGGCAGGGAAGGAGGGATGTTCCCTGCCCCCCTCCTTGCACCAGGCACTGGGCAGGGGGCACTGCTCAACCCGGGGGTCACTGCCCATGGCGACCCTGTGCCAAGGCCCGACCTGCAAGATCTTCTGCAGCTCCAGGATGCCGAGAGGGCCGGCGCTGCGTACCAGTGCCTGCAGCATGCTGTCCATCGCAGCCAGGGTCTGTGAGGCGGACAGAGTCTTGGGGGCAGCCCTGGAAGCCTCGGGGTGGGGGTGGGGGGTGTCTGTGGCCCTGCGGTGCCCAGGAAGGGGCCTCGGGGTGGGGGAGGTCCCTGTGTTTCACCCTGTGGCGTACCTGGGAGTAGAGGAAAGCCGTGGGTCCCTGGCTGTCCTGCGGAGGCAGGTGGAAGATGCTGCAGAAGCAGATTTGGAGGAGGCTGCTGCTCTTCTCCTGCAGAAGCAGCCCCGCTTGGCTGTGGGGACAGAGAATTGCTCTTCAGATCCAGCAAGGAGGAAGCAGACCCCGGGGTTGGAGACCTGGGCTGATCCCCACACTGCAGGGGACATCTCAACCCCCCCATGACGCTGACACTCGCCTTTAGGGGGAAAACCCTGTGGCACCCCCTGCCCTGCTGTCTGCCTCCCTCGTGGACCCAGGGCTGGGGAAGCCCCCGACCTGGGATTGCCCAGCACCGGGAAGGCCAAGCTGGGGGCTGGGGCAGCTACCTCATGGAGCTGATGGCCAGCATGGCTTGCTGCCGCACCGCAGTGTCCAGGTGGTCAGCGGGCTCCTCTTGCAGCAGCACCTGTGGAGCACAGCAGGGTGGGACGGATCGGGATGGGCAGTCTCCCTTGGCCAGCAAGAGCCTGCGGGGCTGGCAGAGCCCAGGTGCCCCCATCTTGGCACCCCCTCCCCACCCAGCACCCAGCGGTCCCAAGCCCTGTGGTGGGAAGGGCTGTGCCCATTACAGAGCCACAGGCTGGCCGAGAGACCTGCAAATGTCATCGGGTCCAAGCCTGGGCTCCAGCCGGGCCACCCAGGTGGCGTTGGAGCATCTACAAGGACGGAGACCCGGAGCAGTGCTCATCCACACCCCGCTGCCTGGCCGAGCCCTCTCCTGCCCCCAGGGCCATGCCACTGCACACTGCCCCTGCCTCAGCCTGGCTGGCAGCCCCTCACCTCAATGGTCTCCGCCACCTCCAGCTGGCAGAAGTAAAGCATGTCCCACATGGTGGAGTCCACTCTGGTAGTGCTGCAGATGGTGTGGACGGAGGCCAGAAACTGCAGCTTCTGGTCCTCTTGCTGCCAGCCGGGGAGGGGACAGATGGACAGACAGTGTCAGGGGGGAGAGAGAGAGCTGCGGGGAGGCCAGCACAGCCCCCAGCACCTTGTGAGCACGGGATGGGGTCAGAAAGATCGGCCAGGAGACAGGGGCGCCGCCTCGTAGAACTGGCCAAGGTTACCTTTGGTCTGCTCCGGAGGAAGGCTCGGATGATGCCCAGGGTATACGCTTCCTCCCTGGGCAGAGCCAAGGCAGAGTGGCATGAATCTGGCAGAGAGAGAGCAGGCAGGGCTGGGGGGCAGGCAGGGGGGAACACTCGAGCCCTCTGCCCAGCTCCCGGTGATGTCACCAGCCCTGGCTCAAGGCTGGGATGCTGGTGTCCCCTGTGTGCCCCAGGGGCAAAGGTGCGATGCTGGAGGGCAGCACGGGGAGGGGGCCCTGGCTTGCCCAGGTGAGGGACACGCTGGCACTGCGGGGCAGGGAGAGTCCCTGTCCCGGGATGCCATGAGAGGGCTGGCTCCCTGGCCACTGTGCCGTGGGAGCCCCGATGCCAGCCTGCCTGGGGGATGGGAGCCTGGGACAGGGCAGAGCAGGGTGGGCAGCCCCCTGCCTGCAGCGCCCACACACTCACCTGCCTGCAGCGGCTCAAGCTTACACATCTCACTGGGCTTTGGCCTGGAGCTGGGAGCTGGGGCAGCTCTGTCCTCCTCGGCCCGCCTAGGGTGGTCGGGGGGTCTCCCCGCCATCCTGCGGAAGGAAGGGAGGGAGGCAAGGGGTGAGAAGGACCCTGCGCCCCCTGGGGCTGCCCTGCCGGGGCAGTGGCGCAGAGGTGGCCGTGCTTGGGGGGCTCCTTGCTCCCACCCTGACCCAACACCGACACTGTAGGGGCAGGGCTGGGTGACACAGGGTGTCACAAAGGGCCCCAACGTCACCCCCCCCAGGGGGGCACCCCCGAAGTGCCCCCGTTCCCCCCCTCCGCAGGAGCCCTCCTTGCCCCAAGGGGACGGGACTGACTCCCTCTTCCTCCTCCTCCTCCTCCTGCTGTGGGGCTGGCGTTCATCTCTGCCGGAGGCATCCCCCTTGTGGCAGGGACCCCTCTGTCCCCGTCCCCTCGCTCCCGGGGCCTGCTGCCACCCCCACCTGCGGCCGGGCTGAGCGGGGGCGCAGCCCCCAGCCCCTCAGGCACACCGAGGCTTTTCCTTCTTCCACACGAGGCCCGGGACGAGGCCCGCGGGGGTCGCTCCTCTCTCCCCAAAGCCGCGGGCACACAGGCAAGCCCGACGCCCTCCCGCAACTGCTGGGGATGTCGCGGTCCCCCGGTTACGGTTGCCATGGTGCGTGGCAGGGTTCCACCAGCCCCCGGTTGGCCGCGGGGGGGGCGGGGGGAGGGCAGAACCCCCCCCCGCTCCCCTCGCCGGGGCCCACGGCCCCAGCCCGGCCGTACGAGGGCAAGCGGGGTCCCGGCCCCGGGCGCTGAGGGGCGGCGGTGCCCCGAGGTCGGGACGGGCGGGACGGGGCCGGGGGGAGAGGGAAGGGGAAAAGGGGAAGGGGAGAGGGGTGCGGTGATGGGTCAGTGCTGGGGTCAATGGTGGGGTCAGTGGTAAGTCAGTGATGGGTCAGTTTTGGGGTCAATGATGGGATCAGTGATGGGATCAAAGATGGGTCAATTTTGCGGTTCGTGATGGGTCAGTGATGGCTCAGTTTTGGGGTCAGTGATGGGGTCGATGGGGTCAGTGATGGGCCCAATGGGTCAGTTTTGGGGTCAGTGATGGGTCAGTTTTGGAGTCAATGATGGGGTCATTGATGGCTCAGTTATGGGGTCAGTGATGGGATCAAAGATGGGTCAGTTTTGGGATCAGTGATGGGGTCAGTGATGGCTCAGTTTTGGGGTCCGTGATGGGGTCAGTGATGGGGTGGGTGCTGTGTGTTTGGGAGGTGCAGCCATGGGGTGGGGGCAGTGATCAGCTGGGTGCTGCTGTTCAGGTAGCTCTGTCCTCCTCCTCCCAGGCCCGCCTAGGGTGGTCGGGGGGTCTCCCCGCCATCCTGCGGAAGGAAGGGAGGGAGGCAAGGGGTGAGAAGGACCCTGCGCCCCCTGGGGCTGCCCTGCCGGGGCGGTGGGGCAGAGGTGGCCGTGCTTGGGAGGCTCCTCGCTCCCCCCCTGTCCGGGAGCTGCTGGCAGCTGCCCAGAGAGCCAACGTGTCCTTCATGTGGGTGGCCAGTGATGGGTGGGGAGCCCTGGAGAGCGTGGTGGCTGGCAGTGAAGCAGTGGCGGAGGGAGCAATCACCATCGAGCTGGCAGCCTACCCCATTAAGGAGTTTGCTGCCTACTTCCGTAACCTCAACCCCTACAATAACAGCCGAAATCCCTGCTTTCGGGACTTTTGGGAGCAGAAGTTCAAGTGCAGCTTCCACACGCAGGACTGTAGCCGGTACTCCCTCAAGACAGGCAAGTTTGAGCCAGAGTCCAAGATCACGTTTGTGGTCAATGCGGTCTATGCCATGGCCCGCTCTCTCCACAACATGCACCAGGCGCTGTGCCCCAACGCCACCAAGCTCTGCGACGCCATGAAAGCCGTCAATGGCAAGAGGTTCTACAAGGACTTTATGCTCAATGTTAATTTTGATGGTGAGTCCAGAGATGGAGACAAGGGTTGGCTGCCTAACTGGAAAGGGATGGGTGGAGGGACGGGGAGGAGGAAGGAGACCCGTATTTGACCCAAAGCCCTCCGGTTCCTCCAGCCTGCCCACACCTGGGGACCCGTGTGCTATGGGCTGTGGTTGTCCCAAGATGCCAACAGCTCACCATCACCCTTGGGAGGCAATCTAGGCCTTCTGTCCCCAGTGTGGAGAAGCTGGTGACCAACTCCATCCTGCTAGAGCTGGGTGGGACCGGCCCCACAGGGGCCCCTCCGGGAACGTCAGGCCTTGGAGACCTCACTTGGAAGCGCCATGATTTATTCACATTTCAGGGATTAAAGTGGAGGGAGAACCTTGATCAGGGACCTACATAGTTGGGGATGAATTAGAAGTGTGGCTGTGCTCTGTGACTTGGGCTGAGCCCAGCTACCCAGGTGTCACTGAGAGCCATGGAGGCTGAAAAATCCCGCTCTGTCCCTGCAGAGCTGGCTGGGGCTGCCGAGCATTTAGGCATGTGGGGAGATGATAGTTCTCAACCATTGCTTTCCTGCTCCTAATGTGTGCATAGGCAGCAATTATGAGAGTGAAGGCAGGGAACAGGTTGGACATTTGCCTGTGACCATGGTGGGATGTGACCCTTTGAAGGGGCCCTGCCTCCACGCCGGGAGCGAGCACTCTCCTGCCCCATGGCAGTCACCATCTCCCTTTCTTCTCCCTCCAGCTCCGTTCAGGCCAGCAGGCACCAAGAGTGTCGTTCGATTTGACCGCTACGGTGATGGCATCGGGCGCTACAACATCTTCAGCTATCACCACATGGACGGGCGGTATCGGTATCAGAAGGTGGGCTACTGGGCTGAGGGGCTCATCCTCAACAGCAGCCTCATCCCCTGGGCTGAGACCTCCATCCCCGTGTCCCAGTGCAGCGACCCCTGCAAGAAGAATGAGAGAAAGAGCATGCAGCCCGGAGACATATGCTGCTGGATCTGCATCCCCTGCCAGCCCTACGAGTACTTGCTGGATGAGTTCACCTGCGTGGACTGCGGTCTCGGTTACTGGCCCAATGAGACACTGAATGGCTGCTACGAGTTGCCCCAAGAGTGTATCCGCTGGAAAGACGCCTGGGCCATTGGTCCCGTCACTATCTCTTGCCTGGGTTTTATCTCCACCCTCTTTGTTTCTGGAGTCTTCGTGAAGAACAATGATGACACCCCCATTGTGAAGGCCTCAGGCCGGGAGCTCTGCTACATTCTCCTGACCGGGGTCCTCACGTGCTACAGCATGACCTTCATCTTCATCGCAAAGCCTTCCACCGAGGTGTGCACGCTCCGGCGTCTGGGGCTGGGCACGTCCTTCGCCGTCTGCTATTCGGCCCTCTTGACCAAGACGAATCGCATCGCCAGGATCTTCAGCGGGGTGAAGGAGGGGGTCCAGCGCCCCCGGTTCATAAGCCCCACGTCACAGGTGGTCATCTGCATGGCCCTTATCTCTTGCCAGCTGATCATCGTCATCATCTGGCTGCTGGTGGAGACCCCTGGCACAGGCAAGGAGACGGAGCCTGACAAGAGGTACATCATCACCCTCAAGTGCAACAACTGCGATTCCAACATGCTCGTTTCGCTCACCTACAATGTCCTCTTGATGGTCCTCTGCACGGTCTATGCCTTCAAGACACGGAAATGCCCCGAAAACTCTAAAAGGGCTTGATCGGAGCGGTCCTGGTGACTTGGGCCCCGCAGGGTTTGTGGCTAGGAGATGCGTGGGCCTGGGCAAGGGTCTTCGGCCATGGACCTGGTGATGGTCACCTCTGCATTGGGGCGTTCGTTACCGGGTGAAGTGTGGCTGAGGGGGTAACGAGTCCTGGGGGGGTGCTGCTGCCGGACCCCAGCCTGCCCCTGACTGCTGCCTTCCTGGCCAGGCTCGGCCTCGCAGTACGTGCCCACAGTGCGCAACGGCCGTGAGGTGGTGGACTCCATGACGTCGTCCTTGTGAAGGACGGGGAGGCCAGGTCGTGGTGCTGCTGCTCCTGCCTGCGGCTGCACTGCACCCCGGCTCCCTCCCCAGGGAGAGCAGCGCCCGCGGCACCGCCCGCTCAGGGGCCAGAGGCAGCCGGGAGGCTCGGCCCCCGCCCCAGCACGAGCTACACGTCCCACGCGCTGGGTCATGGTACGTTGTCACCCTTCCTTTGCACTGAGCCACGTTACACATCCCTTGTCCCCTGCCCTGAGCCCTGGTGCACTACCCCCTGTCCCTGCACCCAGCCATGGTGAACATCCCCAGTCCTTTGCACTGAGCCGTGGTGCACGACCCTGTTGTCACCTGCACCGAGCCATGGTGCGTGTCCCCCCGTCTCTTGCACTGAGCCGTGGTGCACGTCCCCTGCGTCACCTGCACTGAGCCGTTCTGCACATTCCCCCATCCCCTGCGCTGAGCCCTGGTACGTGTCCCCCTGTCCCTTGCACCAAGCCACGGTCCGTCCACGTCCCCGTCCCTTGCACTGAGCTGAGGTGCACATCATCCCCTCCATCCCCTGCCCCGAGCCACGGTGAACGTGCCCCCCGTCCCTTGCACTGAGCCGCAGTGCACAGACCCCGGCCCTTGAACTGCACTGTGGTACACGTTCCCCACCCCTGCACCAGCTGTGGTGCAAGCCCCTTGCCCCAAGCCGCCGTGCACAACCCGACTCCCTCTTGCTGAGCCACACCAAGTCACGCCCCGCTTGCCCCGAGCCACGCCGAGCCCTGCCCCAGCACCCACTGCCCTCGCCCTATCGCCCACCCCGATTTCCTGGTGTGGGGCCTTTCATGTCCCCCTTGTGCCAAGCCGTGTCCCACGTCCCCCCTCCCTGGGCCAGCAGAGACACCCCCCCCCAGGCCCTTTGCACATTTTCACCTTTTCCTCCTCGTTTTCGGCCCCGGGAAAGCCGCCGAGCGCTGCCAGGCTGGGCCCAAGCCCCCTCCGTCCCCCCGCTCGCTGTGCATAGTGCTTCTCACCCCTTCGTGGGAGACAGGGCAGAGGAGCGGGGCTCAATGCTCGCTGCCCCCCCGGCCCCTGCAGAGCCCGGGGGGTCCGGCGGGGGCTGAGGGCAAGTAACAGGACCCAGGTATTTGAGCCCAACCAAGTTTTTAAGAGTAGATTTTTTCCGTGAGCAAGAGCGTGATTTTTTTTTTTTTTTAATTTATGTGAATAAAGTGGTCTTGGTTTTGTTTGTTTTTGTTTTTTAAATGGACTCTGCCACAGCTCCTGTCCATCCGAACCTGAGGGAAGGGGGCAGACCCTCGCAGAGGGCAGAGCCACAGCACGATATGGGGGCCAGCAGGGGTGGGGGGGCCACGCGACACCCCCCACTCGTGCCCTGCCGGCCCCAGGAGGGTGGTCGCATGAAGGACGTGGGACGCAGCTCCGGCGGCTCCGGGGCCAGGGGGCTAGGAGCTGTCGGGGGCTTCGGGGCTGGGGGCTGCAGCCCTCCGCTTCAGGGGGATGATGCAGATGCTGTTTTTGGCTTCTTTGACTCTCCACCACCGGCCGAGCCTATAGATGAGAGAGATGGGGGTCACCCTCGGCCGGGCCGCAGCGGAGAGGGGGCTGCCCCTGGGCAGTGGCAGGGAGTGGGGACGGTACCGGTGCTCCTGTCCAAGGCCGGCCACCAGGAAGTCGCCGCCTGCGGAGAACTTGAGGCTGTTGACAAAACCCACCTGGAGGGGACAGGGCAGGGTGAGGGGCTCCCGCAGTCTCCTCCTGCCGCCCAGGGAGGGGAGCCCCCACCAAGAGACGCCCCCAGCCCAGCTCCAGCATCCCCAACCTCCCCATCCGTACCAAGGGGATGTCGCAGAGGGGCTCCAGCTTCCGAAATCCCTCACCACACTTCCAGAGCTTCACGCTGGCACTGTGGGAGCCTGGGGCAGAGAGAGGAGACTCCTGCTATGCATCCTGACCCAGGGAAGGGAGCAGGACAGCCCCCCCAAACCCCTGCTCCAAAGCGGCTGCCACACACCTGTAGCCAGGAGGTCACTGTTGCGCAGAGCGGCCACTGCGGAGATCCAGTACGGCTGCTGCAGGCCCTGGGAGTCCTGCATGCCGTGCGCCTGCCGGGCCAGCGCCAGTGGCTTCTTCTTCGTCAGCCCCCACAGGGCTACGGACCTGCCAGGGCGGGGAGGGGTGAGGGGGCTGCGGGGGGCACCGCCTGCCCACCCCGGGCACCAGCCAGCCCCGCGCTCACCCGTCATCAGCGCCCGACACCATGTGCTCCTCGTTGATCAGCTGGATACAGTCGATGGAGCCCCTACGGAGAGAACAGGCAACTACCAGCAGTTCCGAGCGTGCTTTGGGATTCCATTTAGGAAGCAAGGGCTCACCAGGGCGTCAGTGTCCCCAGAGCGCCAGCAGGCTCCTGGTGACACTTGGCACCCTCACACCGCTGCCCCAGCTGGACCCGCCTGCCCGCAGGCCCCTCTCCCGCCCCAGACCTACTGGTGCCCGTAAAACACAAGCTGTGACTCCTCGGGGATCTTCCAGAGCCGCACGGTGCCGTCCCGTCCCCCCGCCGTCACACAGCAGTCCCGGCTCAGGCTGTCCAGCCCTGTGATGACGTCCTGGTGCCCGAAACTGGAGGGAGAGGTGGCAAAGAGCTGCGGCGGGCACGGCCCTCCGCCACAGCGCCTGCCCCCGGCGAGGGGGGTCAGCGGGGTGTCCCCTCCCACGTCTTACAGGGTCTCCATGTATGCATTCTCCGCCACGTTCCAGACCTTGATGCAGCGGTCACGGGAGGCGCTGTACAGCTGGTACGTGTCTTTCCGGAAGGACAGGCCCTGCGGATGGACAGACAGATGTCCGTCTGGGGGGGCAGCGGTGAGGGGCACCAGGGAGGATGGCGCTGCCTGGCCCCACAGGCGTCACAGCTGATGCCCCTGACTCACCGAGACGGCATTGCGGTGCCCGGTGAAGATGTGCAGGCGCTTGCAGCTGGCTGCATCCCAGATCACGATCATCTTGTTCCTGTCTCCCGTAGCCTGGCAGAACACAGGGGATACCCGAGACCTACTCCTCGGGGACCTGCGGCCCGTGCCAGCCTCTGCTCCCACCCCATGTGCTTTGGGGGGTCCCAGGGACCCATTCTTGACTCCGGTGGAGGCAGGGGCTGCTTTAACCCAGCAAAGTATACCTGGGCATGAGATACGGCTCCCCAGGACCCCGGGAGGAGATGCACTCCCCACCACCACCTCTCCGCCCCACATGGCAGCGCCAGCATCCCTCTCCCGTACCAGGTACTTGCCATCCGATGAGATGGCCATGCAGAGGACATGCGACGCGTGCCCCATGTGCCGCTCCCCAGTGCCCTTCTTCCCCCCAGGCACAACGCAGAGCCTCTTCCCGCTCTCCACCTCCCCTACGGGAAAGGCACCACCGTCACCCCCTGGGAGCCTCCCACCGCTCCGGAAAGCATCAGTGAGCCTCCCACAGAGCCCAAAACGATGCATGTGCACATCCCCAGAGGGGCCAGGGGCCAAGCCACCTCCACAGGCACCCACGGTCCTGCTGCTGCAGGGTCCCCGCAGGGTTCAGGCTGGGGGAACAGCCCGTCGTGGCCCCAGGGGAACACTTGCATTTGATGAGGGAGCCGTCCTTGGAAGCAGAAAAGATGAACCTGTCATCCGGAGAGATGACCAGGCAGGTGATGGGCAGCTGGTGCGCCCGCAGCATGCGGATGCTGGCTGGATCCAGAGGCTGCACCTGCAGGGAGAGCGGGATGTGAGCTGGGCTGCCCCCGTCCCTTCCCCAGGCTTGGGAGCACCCGAGCACAGCACCCTTCCTTCTCCAGGGCGCCAGCAGCCGGCACGCCGGGCGGGAGAAGGGCTGTGGTCCCATAGCTGGCATGGCAAGTCGGGGTACCAGCTGTGGCCATGCCTGAGTGTCCCCAAAGCCGGCACTTACAGTCCGGCAGCCCCCCAGCACTGGGCACTTACGTCTTTGGCGATGAGGCGCTGCAGCCGGCCCTTCGGCTCGAGCTGGGGAAGAAGCAGGAGGCTCAGCAGAGGCAGCCCCAGCCCCGCGGGAGGGGGACAGAGCCCGCCGGCGCCACCGGGACCAAGGGGACGCGCCCCGCTCCCTGCTCACCACGTCCTCCTTCAGCCGGTCACCGATGAGATCTGCGGGCGTCTCTTCCTCCTCTGCCGCCGCCCGCTCCTCCTCTGCGGTGGACACGGGGCATGAGGGCCAGGCTCAGCACCGGGGGCTGCCCGCCTCTCTGCCCCGCCGGGGCACCGGCGCCAGGGGCCAGGTGGGGCTCACCGTACTGGCGGAGCTGCTCCAGGTACAGCTTGGCCATGCGCAGCTTCTTCTCCTGCGGCATCTCCTCTACCTCCTCCTCCGCCGCCGCCCCAACAACGGGCTGCGGGGACAGGCGTGAGCACCGCCACCGGCACCCCCACCGGTACCGCCATCCCCCCCGGCGCAGCCCTTACCTCTCCGGCTTGGAGTCGCTGGACACCTCCTCGCCGCCACCCGCGGCCTCCCCTCGGCGCCCGGGACCTGCGGGAAGGGGACAGGCGCGGCAACACCCGCCGGAGCGACCCCGCCGGGGCAGTGCCTCTCGCCCCCCTCCCTCTCCCCGGCCCGGCCCTCACCGCCGCCCACGGCCGCCGCCGCCCCGGCACCCCCCACTCACCGAGACGGTGTGGCGGTGATGGCGTACCCAAATCATCATCAGCTTGTTCTGCCCCTCAGGGCCTCTGGTCCCATCGCACGTCCTTTGGGGGGTCCCAGGGACCCGTCCTTGGCTGTGCCGCGGCCGTGGCTCTGCCTGGGGCGGGTGCCGGGGGGCCTGTCCCGGCGATGCTCTCAAGAGCTAAAATCTGCTCTTGTGCTGAAACTTCATTTTGCGCTGCCCTTCCTGCTGGGGACGCCGCTGGAGCCAGAGCATCGGTGGCTTTGTAGCTCCCGGGCTCGGCCACATCAGCCCAAGGCAGCGCAGGCTCCTCCGATGGTGGGAGGCAGAAAAAGTGATTTACCCCAGTGTGGCCCGGGGGAGGGAAGGCTTCAGCTTCAACTTCGGCTTCGGCTTCGGCTTCGGCTCTGGCTTGGGCTTCTCCTCCCCTCTGTTTCGCCGCCCAGCAGAGAAGCTGGTGCTTTGTGGCAAAGACGAAGCGCGTGGACAGGTCTTGCCCTGGACCGCTGGAAGGAGCGGCTGTCCTGCTGCTCTCCGGAGGATGCCGGCTCCTCGGGGGCTGAGGGCTCTTCTTTCCTGTTAGACGCTGGAAGAGCAGATACCCCGGCCTGCAGAGCGTCCTAGGGCTGGGGCTGCTGCTTTGTCTCTGCCCAAGCAGAGTCCTCGCTGGGGGCCGAGTGCCACCTCATCCACGCCCTCGGCAGCTGTAAGCTCAGCTGTTGTAGGTTAAACCCCGACTTCAGCCTTCCGCATTGCAGGATGAGGTCCGTCTGAGTCGCCAGGGAGGAGGCCATGGGGCTGGCATCTTTCTTTGCGCCCTGAAGGACTGCAGGCGCAAAGCAGCAGAGGTGAGGTGACAGCCCTCTGTCCCCTCCAGGCAGGGCACGTTGCAGCCCGTGATTCGCAGGGCCAGGAGGGAGCCAGGGGGCAAGTGGCTCGGCTGGAGGCTGCTGGTCAGGAATAGCCCCCTCCAGAAACAGCCCCCCTCCCCACAGACCCGCTGGGAGCAGAGTCCCCCTCGCCCAGGGTGGGGGAGCTCCGTGCTGGGGTCCTGCCTCCTCCCCGCTGCCCTCACTCACCCTCTCTGATGTACGCCATCTCCTCACGCATATCCGCCTGCCGTCCCATGAGCCCTGGGGGGACGCAGCGTGTTGGGGACCCTGCTGCCTGTCAGGAACCCCGCTTGCCCATCGGGGACCCCGCCACCCAGCCCGCCTGGCTGCACAGCTCCCCGGGGAGGGCTGACCCCGGGGTGCAGCATCGGGGAGAGGATGGATGGGCCTGTTTCCAGCCCCACCTGCGCAGGCAGGGGTGAGAGGGGGTGAAGGGGTGCCCCACAGGTTCTGCCCCGGGACACGGGGACCCTGAGAGAGGAAGGGACCCCGGAGCTCATGGCTCACCGATGAACCTGACAGCCTCCTGCCGCAGGGGCTCCTGCGGGCTCCGCAGGTAAGGCTGGCTCTGGCGCAGGTAGTCCTTGGCCTTCCTCCTCTTCCTGGCCAGCTGGAGAGAGGAGAAGGGCGCAGGCTTGGCATAGAGCTGCCCCCCAGTTGGCCCGTCCCCCCACCCAGGGCTACCCTCCTTCCCCCCAGCACCACATTCCCAGCTTCCTGCCATGTGGCATCGGGGTTCAGAGGGAGCAGAGGGCTCCCCAGGGATGCTGGGGTGCCATCCTGGTGGCAGGGTCCCCTTTGGGGACCTTTGGGGACCCCAGGGGAGAGGACAGCAGGGAGCAGAGCCTGCTCCGGGAGGCTCCGTGCTGCTAGAGGGGCACAGCCCTCTGTCCCCCGCACTGGGCATGGGGCAGGGTTCGTCCAGGTCGGATCCCGGGGGCACTGGGGCTGCGCTTACCAGGCACTCGCTCATCCTCCATGCCTGCGCGATCTCGGCCAGCTGCGCCAGCTGCCTCCACTTCAGGAACTGGCCAGCGCTGCGGAGGGCTTCAAGGGAGGCCTGGTGAGCAGCAGAGAGATGCCACCACCGCCAGTCGGGTCACAGGACCCTGTGTCCCCCCTCTTGGCAGGGCTCAGAGCCTATCCCTGCCCATGCAGGAAAGACACAGCAGCGGGGGACTGATGCTGCCACCAGGTTCAGCACCCCAGGGTGCTGAAGATAAGTGCAGCCACCCTCTCTGGCTGGAAGCCTGTTGGGGCTTCAAGCTTTTGGCCCCAGGATGCTGCGGAGCCATAACCCAGTCTCTGAGGCTGCAGGGACCGATGCCAGGGGCTGTGTGGAGGGAGCTGGGTGGGAAAGGGACCCACCTCCCCATCCATCCAGGTAGCAGGAGGTAAAAGACAGCAGTGGGCAGGGAGGTGGGCCCTGCCTGGTCCTAGGCACTCAGCAAGCTAAACCTCATGGTGACACACATTTGAAGGGTCCAGTGCCCTGCCCAAAGGACCGGTCAGGTTGGGATCCCACCTTAGCCACACTCTTGTCCTGGTCGTGCAGGTGAAAGAGCAGCGGCAGTACGCTGTCCCACACCTCCTTCTTCATCCTCTTCTTTTCGGCACCCACCACGAGCCCCATCGTGGTTTGGAAGAGACGGATGGAGAGCTCCCGCACGGTGCCTGACTCCTGGGGGAGGAGGGGAGGAGGACCTCAGCCCCAAGCCCATGGCGTGCAAGGGGCTGACATGGAGATGGATGTCCCCAAACCAGTGGCAGGCAACCCCGTTCCAAAAGGGAGTGAGCTGCGGCATGCAGGTCTGCTCAGGGGGGCTGGGGTCCCCGGGGCTGGGGTCCGGAGAGGGAGACCCTGCGGAGGGCTGGGGGATGCTGCCAGGGCAGGGTGCGCATTGGTGGGGCTCAGCACACCTGCTGCCCTCCTGCCACCACCGTCCCCACCGCGGCAGGGAGGCCGAGCCGGGGTGAGTCCATGCCAGGGGCTTGGGACGCAGCACGGAGTGACCGAGGGCAGCGATGGGGTCTGGGGGCTGTGGGGCCAAGCGTCCCCCTGCAGAGCACGGGGCTGCAGTGGGAGGCGTGAAGGGAGGTGTCGGGTGAAGGGGGCATGGAGCTGTCCCCCAGCCTTACGTTGTTGAAGAGTGGCTGGAGCTTGCCAGCTAGTGCCAGGGCGGTGAGGCTGGGCATCTTCCCCTCCAGCAGCTGGAGCACGTTGCTGAGCACGGACAGGGCCAGGGCGCTGGCATCGCTGTCAGCATCCTGCAGCTGCTCCATGATGTGTGGCAGCAGGACAAGGGTTCTCTTTGCCTGTGTGAGACATGCCACCTCCTTTTTGTAAAGCAGCGACCAATCGCAGGGGTGAAAACCCTCTCCGCCAACACTGGCCTCCCCGCTGGCTTCTCAGCAGGCAGCGTGGGTTACGAGGGCAAGGTCCCAGCAGACAGGGCTTACCGGCATGGCCATGGCAAGACCAGGGCGCAGAGGGGGAGGACAGGCAGCGCTGGCTCCTTGCCAGCCCTCGGCTGCCTCCTTCTCCACCAGACCCCTTGGGCAGGCTGGTGGGCGACCAGCACTGCCTGCAAAGCTGCCCAAGCTGCCAGCAGCCCCCACCACAGCCACTGCGTTTCACCCTGGGGCTCAGCACCCCCCGCTCAGGCTCTGCAGACCCCACGCTCAGGCTGGTCGCTCTGCTGCCAGCATCCCTGCCCGGACATGCTGGCAGAGGGAGCCCGGTCCCCTTGGCACTGCTGCCTCTCTCCTTGCACGGCACAGCCATGGGGCAGAGGGCCAGGGAGGCAGGACAGCTGGCTGCAGCCGGCACAGCTCCCGATGCCCAGAAAAGCCTAAGCTGCCGCATTACCCACTGCTCCAGCCTGGGCTGCTCTCCCGGCTGTCCCCTACTCACCGTGTCGGGCCTCTCGGTGAGCCTGAGGATGCCCCTGAGCACCAGGCTGGGCATCCCCAAGCATTGGCTCCGCAGATACATGGGGAAGATTTCCAGGGCACGGTCCAGCTCTTCACCGAGGTCGGTGCAGCCCAGCATCTGAAACACGTGCAGCGGAAGCTGGTGTGGTGCTGGCTCCAACCATCAGCTCAGGGCAAGGAGGCTGGGGCAAGACCAAACCCGGACAGAGGCGGCGGGGATTGCGGAGAGCCCCCGTGCCCCACACCACGCCGCCCTGGTTGCTCGCCTGCTCCTCCATGGTACCAGCCGGAGCCCACCCACCGCCCCAGCTCCCCCCCCAGCGGTGGGCATGGGCGAGCCGAGCGTTGGAGGCAGTTTGGAGCAGTGCCACCTCGAGGCTCACCTCGACGAGGAAGACCATGGCGATCATCTCCCAGGTGGGGTCCTCCACACTGAGGAGCTCTGCCAGATGGCAGAAGATGGTGGAGCGCAGGGGTCTTGGGGTCTTCATCATCTCCCTGGCAGGGGGAAGGAGGCACGGTCAGGCCTGAGACAGGCAGGCACATCTCTTTGGGGTTCGCACCAGTCTGGACATCACCAGTCTGCAGCACTTTCTCTGAGCAACGGGGACCCTGCTGCCATCAGCCCCAAGGGTGGGGGTGGCATGGGGTGCCCAGTCCCCGAGGAGCAGGGAGAAGGGGCTCTCACCTGGCCACAATCCGCACTCCCATGAGGTGGGTCTGGGCGCTGAGCAGGGTGTCCCAGCCACCCTGCGCCTCAATGGCCAGCACCTGGCTCTCAAAGCCCATGCTGCAGAGCAGCATTCTCATGGACTGCACCGCAGACCTGCTCAAGAAGAAATGCTCAGCTCCCACTGGGAGCCCTGGCTTGGCTCCAGGTGGCTGGCAAGGATGAGAGGGCAGGGATGCAGCACCTGATGGGAGTGAGCAGATCCTGTTGGTGCTCCTTCCAGAAGATGTGCACCTCCTGCAGCGTCAGCTCTGTGGTGAACGACACTTGGAAAAGCAGCACCAGGAAAAACTGGGGGAAAATCGCCTCCACCTGCTGCAGGCAGGTGGGCTGCAGGAGGATCTCGCCTATCGTCCTGGCTGCCTGCAGAAGACACCCAAACACCAAGATGTCCCTGCGCCCCTGGGGAGGTCAAGGCTTGGGGTGGGCAGGGAAGGGGAGCAGCGGCCCCGCACAGCTGAGAGCAGCCCCGGAGGTCAGCAACTCACAGCCAGGGAGCAGATGCGCGGGTGATCCTTAGGGGAGGTGGAGGTCTTGCGCAGCGACTGGTTCATCAGCATGCTGAGCAGCTCCTGCAGCACCTTCTTTGCAGCCTGGGGCTCGGACAGCATCGTCTTCCACATGGCCATGGCGACACTGCGGGAAACCAGGGCTCTGTCAGCGGGGACACCCCGGAGGATGGCCGGGCTGAAGTCCCTCAGGAGGGTCTTGGGGCCCCCCTCCCAGTGTGAGAGGAGCCCCAAAGAATGGTGGGCCCCGTACGGGGTGCACGTTGGGGAGCACTGCAGCAGGCTGGCCACCACTTCGCTGGGATGTTTGCCCATCAGCACCAGCAGGGCCCTGTCCAAGCTGTTGAGGGCTACCAGCGCCTTGATGGAGGGCAGGCTTCTGTAGATGGCCCACATGACGTTCAGCACCTGGAGGGCAGACATGGGTGGGAGTGGGGATGTCAGCAGGGCAAGCGTGGCCGTTTACCCAGCTCCCACTGGGAGGTGCTTCCGTTCCCGTTGCAGTACGCCGGCTTGAGACAGCATCAGTGCTGGCCAGGCGCAGAGCCGGGGGAGGAAAGGTCCCCCGCTGGGCTGGAGCATCGGCCATGCCACCCACGGGCTCCTCACCTGCCCTGCCTGGAAGGCAGGGTCTGCCACAAGGATGTCCACCATGTGGGCAGCCACACTGATGCTGTAGATGCTTGGGTCTCTGAAGCTCTCGATGGCCATGAGGATGATGTCTGCCTGGTCGGAGGGTCGGAGGTATTTCGTGAACATCTGTGAGATGAAGGAGAGGAGGGAAGATTTGTCACCCAGAGCGTCACCCAGAGCATCTCAGCTGTGGAGTGAGAGTGAGACGCAGAGTCAGGGTGCGCTGGGGAGGAGACCGACAGTGGGGGTCAGGGTCCCGTGGGGAACTGGAGCTCGCTGGGGGCCTTTGCCTAGCCCCTGCTCAGAAACAGCACGAGCTCCCATCATCCCCATGCATTGGGTGTCCCTTCACTCATGCCGACCCCCCTGGTCAGGGGCCGAAGGCACTTCTTACCAAGAAGATTTCGCTGGCACAGCCGTTTTGTGAAAGCTGCCAGGGCTGCTTCACTTGCCAGGCCTCCTGCAGCTGCCCTGTGTCATGCAGCCAGGGCCACCTGCCTGGGGAGGAGCAAAACCAGGGTTCTCAGAGCGAGGGTGCAGAGCTGGAGGTGCAGTCTGAGAGCATCGGGCTGAAAAGTCACTGGCAAAGAAAGAGGGCACCCAGACAGGTCTGGGGAGCAGAAACCAGGGAGGGTCCAGGGCTAGTGTGAGCAGGGGTGAGGGGAAATGGCTTTTCGGGCAGGCGGGTTGGATCAAGCTTTCTCTTGCCAAGGAGAGCGGCCCCTGGCTGCCCATGCCTCGGGGCACCCAGCCCGACACAGCTTCTCTTACTTCTCTGCTGCAGGACGAAGGTGTGCAGGTGACAGAGAGCTTCTGCAGCCTCGTGGCGGGTCCCCTGGTCCTTGCAGGTGCAGCAGAGGGTGAGGTGCCCCACCAGCTTCCCCAGCATCGCAAACCGATGTGTCTTGGAGCACTGATGTCTGACTGTGGCTTGTGCAAAGCAGGGGCAGAGCTGGGGGAAGAGAGGCAGCATGGGCACAAGGTGAGCCCCAGCTGCTCCCAGAGCAGCCAGGCAGCAGCCCAGAGCAGGGCAGCGCTGCCAGACGCAGGTTCCTGCCTGTGCCCGTGGCAGCCCTGCTCTGCCCTGGGAGAGAGCATGGACAGGACAGGGGCAGGGCAAAGACTCCTGCTCCTGACCTCCTGCTGACTGGGTGCCCAGCTTCCCCGGGAGGTGCTGGGGCTCAGGGCCACAGGGATGGGGGACTGGGGCTGCCCAGGCCAGGAGCTCCGTACCTGCAGCAGGGGGCAGGTGGTGATGAACTCGGCTAGCCTGGCAATCCGTGCCATGGCCCTCTCCTGCACTGCTGCCAGCTGGGAGTTGGTGAAGGACAGCAGGAGCTGGGAGGAGAAAAGCTGCTGATGTGCCAGGGAGGTGGCATGGCACAGCCCAGCCCAGCCAGGCTTGCGCCGGGGCAGTGCCCAGGATGGGGCACGTGTCCTTCTTGCCCCTCGCGGCAACTTGCTGCGGCCAGGCAGGTCGCCGCATCGCACTCCTGCTGCTGCGTCTGCTGCTTTCCACTCACTCCCACCTAAAAAAGTGCCTGCGCCCCCCACCCGAGGACCCCAAGGCTTTGGGATGACCACCTGCCTGGGGACCTGCAGTGCGGGCTCTGGGATATGGCCTGTGGTGAAGCTGGAAGGGGAAAGCCCCAGGGCTGGGCTCCCCTTGCCAGGCAGGCAGGCAGGTCCATCTGGGAGGGAGCGTTGGGCAGGATGGGCAGTGGGCAAGGCTGCAGGGGTGAGGCGGGCTGGGGCAGGAGGAGAAGGGTCTCTGGCAGCAGCCAGGAGGCAGCGGGCTGGGTGGGGGCACGGCAGGGAAGGAGGGATGTTCCCTGCCCCCCTCCTTGCACCAGGCACTGGGCAGGGGGCACTGCTCAACCCGGGGGTCACTGCCCGTGGCGACCCTGTGCCAAGGCCCGACCTGCAAGATCTTCTGCAGCTCCAGGATGCCGAGAGGGCCGGCGCTGCGTACCAGTGCCTGCAGCATGCTGTCCATCGCAGCCAGGGTCTGTGAGGCGGACAGAGTCTTGGGGGCAGCCCTGGAAGCCTCGGGGTGGGGGTGGGGGGGGGTGTCTGTGGCCCTGCGGTGCCCAGGAAGGGGCCTCGGGGTGGGGGAGGTCCCTGTGTTTCACCCTGTGGCGTACCTGGGAGTAGAGGAAAGCCGTGGGTCCCTGGCTGTCCTGCGGAGGCAGGTAGAAGATGCTGCAGAAGCAGATTTGGAGGAGGCTGCTGCTCTTCTCCTGCAGAAGCAGCCCCGCTTGGCTGTGGGGACAGAGAATTGCTCTTCAGATCCAGCAAGGAGGAAGCAGACCCCGGGGTTGGAGACCTGGGCTGATCCCCACACTGCAGGGGACATCTCAACCCCCCCATGACGCTGACACTCGCCTTTAGGGGGAAAACCCTGTGGCACCCCCTGCCCTGCTGTCTGCCTCCCTCGTGGACCCAGGGCTGGGGAAGCCCCCGACCTGGGATTGCCCAGCACCGGGAAGGCCAAGCTGGGGGCTGGGGCAGCTACCTCATGGAGCTGATGGCCAGCATGGCTTGCTGCCGCACCGCAGTGTCCAGGTGGTCAGCGGGCTCCTCTTGCAGCAGCACCTGTGGAGCACAGCAGGGTGGGACGGATCGGGATGGGCAGTCTCCCTTGGCCAGCAAGAGCCTGCGGGGCTGGCAGAGCCCAGGTGCCCCCGTCTTGGCACCCCCTCCCCACCCAGCACCCAGCGGTCCCAAGCCCTGTGGTGGGAAGGGCTGTGCCCATTACAGAGCCACAGGCTGGCCGAGAGACCTGCAAATGTCATCGGGTCCAAGCCTGGGCTCCAGCCGGGCCACCCAGGTGGCGTTGGAGCATCTACAAGGACAGAGACCCGGAGCAGTGCTCATCCACACCCCGCTGCCTGGCCGAGCCCTCTCCTGCCCCCAGGGCCATGCCACTGCACACTGCCCCTGCCTCAGCCTGGCTGGCAGCCCCTCACCTCAATGGTCTCCGCCACCTCCAGCTGGCAGAAGTAAAGCATGTCCCACATGGTGGAGTCCACTCTGGTAGTGCTGCAGATGGTGTGGACGGAGGCCAGAAACTGCAGCTTCTGGTCCTCTTGCTGCCAGCCGGGGAGGGGACAGATGGACAGACAGTGTCAGGGGGGAGAGAGAGAGCTGCGGGGTGGCCAGCACAGCCCCCAGCACCTTGTGAGCACGGGATGGGGTCAGAAAGATCGGCCAGGAGACAGGGGCGCCGCCTCGTAGAACTGGCCAAGGTTACCTTTGGTCTGCTCCGGAGGAAGGCTCGGATGATGCCCAGGGTATACGCTTCCTCCCTGGGCAGAGCCAAGGCAGAGTGGCATGAATCTGGCAGAGAGAGAGCAGGCAGGGCTGGGGGGCAGGCAGGGGGGAACACTCGAGCCCTCTGCCCAGCTCCCGGTGATGTCACCAGCCCTGGCTCAAGGCTGGGATGCTGGTGTCCCCTGTGTGCCCCAGGGGCAAAGGTGCGATGCTGGAGGGCAGCACGGGGAGGGGGCCCTGGCTTGCCCAGGTGAGGGACACGCTGGCACTGCGGGGCAGGGAGAGTCCCTGTCCCGGGATGCCATGAGAGGGCTGGCTCCCTGGCCACTGTGCCGTGGGAGCCCCGATGCCAGCCTGCCTGGGGGATGGGAGCCTGGGACAGGGCAGAGCAGGGTGGGCAGCCCCCTGCCTGCAGCGCCCACACACTCACCTGCCTGCAGCGGCTCAAGCTTACACATCTCACTGGGCTTTGGCCTGGAGCTGGGAGCTGGGGCAGCTCTGTCCTCCTCGGCCCGCCTAGGGTGGTCGGGGGGTCTCCCCGCCATCCTGCGGAAGGAAGGGAGGGAGGCAAGGGGTGAGAAGGACCCTGCGCCCCCTGGGGCTGCCCTGCCGGGGCAGTGGGGCAGAGGTGGCCGTGCTTGGGGGGCTCCTTGCTCCCACCCTGACCCAACACCGACACTGTAGGGGCAGGGCTGGGTGACACAGGGTGTCACAAAGGGCCCCAACGTCACCCCCCCCAGGGGGGCACCCCCGAAGTGCCCCCGTTCCCCCCCTCCGCAGGAGCCCTCCTTGCCCCAGGGGGACGGGACTGACTCCCTCTTCCTCCTCCTCCTCCTGCTGTGGGGCTGGCGTTCATCTCTGCCGGAGGCATCCCCCTTGTGGCAGGGACCCCTCTGTCCCCGTCCCCTCGCTCCCGGGGCCTGCTGCCACCCCCACCTGCGGCCGGGCTGAGCGGGGGCGCAGCCCCCAGCCCCTCAGGCACACCGAGGCTTTTCCTTCTTCCACACGAGGCCCGGGACGAGGCCCGCGGGGGTCGCTCCTCTCTCCCCAAAGCCGCGGGCACACAGGCAAGCCCGACGCCCTCCCGCAACTGCTGGGGATGTCGCGGTCCCCCGGTTACGGTTGCCATGGTGCGTGGCAGGGTTCCACCAGCCCCCGGTTGGCCGCGGGGGGGGCGGGGGGAGGGCAGAACCCCCCCCCGCTCCCCTCGCCGGGGCCCACGGCCCCAGCCCGGCCGTACGAGGGCAAGCGGGGTCCCGGCCCCGGGCGCTGAGGGGCGGCGGTGCCCCGAGGTCGGGACGGGCGGGACGGGGCCGGGGGGAGAGGGAAGGGGAAAAGGGGAAGGGGAGAGGGGTGCGGTGATGGGTCAGTGCTGGGGTCAATGGTGGGGTCAGTGGTAAGTCAGTGATGGGTCAGTTTTGGGGTCAATGATGGGATCAGTGATGGGATCAAAGATGGGTCAATTTTGCGGTTCGTGATGGGTCAGTGATGGCTCAGTTTTGGGGTCAGTGATGGGGTCGATGGGGTCAGTGATGGGCCCAATGGGTCAGTTTTGGGGTCAGTGATGGGTCAGTTTTGGAGTCAATGATGGGGTCATTGATGGCTCAGTTATGGGGTCAGTGATGGGATCAAAGATGGGTCAGTTTTGGGATCAGTGATGGGGTCAGTGATGGCTCAGTTTTGGGGTCCGTGATGGGGTCAGTGATGGGGTGGGTGCTGTGTGTTTGGGAGGTGCAGCCATGGGGTGGGGGCAGTGATCAGCTGGGTGCTGCTGTTCAGGTAGCTCTGTCCTCCTCCTCCCAGGCCCGCCTAGGGTGGTCGGGGGGTCTCCCCGCCATCCTGCGGAAGGAAGGGAGGGAGGCAAGGGGTGAGAAGGACCCTGCGCCCCCTGGGGCTGCCCTGCCGGGGCGGTGGGGCAGAGGTGGCCGTGCTTGGGAGGCTCCTCGCTCCCCCCCTGTCCGGGAGCTGCTGGCAGCTGCCCAGAGAGCCAACGTGTCCTTCATGTGGGTGGCCAGTGATGGGTGGGGAGCCCTGGAGAGCGTGGTGGCTGGCAGTGAAGCAGTGGCGGAGGGAGCAATCACCATCGAGCTGGCAGCCTACCCCATTAAGGAGTTTGCTGCCTACTTCCGTAACCTCAACCCCTACAATAACAGCCGAAATCCCTGCTTTCGGGACTTTTGGGAGCAGAAGTTCAAGTGCAGCTTCCACACGCAGGACTGTAGCCGGTACTCCCTCAAGACAGGCAAGTTTGAGCCAGAGTCCAAGATCACGTTTGTGGTCAATGCGGTCTATGCCATGGCCCGCTCTCTCCACAACATGCACCAGGCGCTGTGCCCCAACGCCACCAAGCTCTGCGACGCCATGAAAGCCGTCAATGGCAAGAGGTTCTACAAGGACTTTATGCTCAATGTTAATTTTGATGGTGAGTCCAGAGATGGAGACAAGGGTTGGCTGCCTAACTGGAAAGGGATGGGTGGAGGGACGGGGAGGAGGAAGGAGACCCGTATTTGACCCAAAGCCCTCCGGTTCCTCCATCCTGCCCACACCTGGGGACCCGTGTGCTATGGGCTGTGGTTGTCCCAAGATGCCAACAGCTCACCATCACCCTTGGGAGGCAATCTAGGCCTTCTGTCCCCAGTGTGGAGAAGCTGGTGACCAACTCCATCCTGCTAGAGCTGGGTGGGACCGGCCCCACAGGAGCCCCTCCGGGAACGTCAGGCCTTGGAGACCTCACTTGGAAGCGCCATGATTTATTCACATTTCAGGGATTAAAGTGGAGGGAGAACCTTGATCAGGGACCTACATAGTTGGGGATGAATTAGAAGTGTGGCTGTGCTCTGTGACTTGGGCTGAGCCCAGCTACCCAGGTGTCACTGAGAGCCATGGAGGCTGAAAAATCCCGCTCTGTCCCTGCAGAGCTGGCTGGGGCTGCCGAGCATTTAGGCATGTGGGGAGATGATAGTTCTCAACCATTGCTTTCCTGCTCCTAATGTGTGCATAGGCAGCAATTATGAGAGTGAAGGCAGGGAACAGGTTGGACATTTGCCTGTGACCATGGTGGGATGTGACCCTTTGAAGGGGCCCTGCCTCCACGCCGGGAGCGAGCACTCTCCTGCCCCATGGCAGTCACCATCTCCCTTTCTTCTCCCTCCAGCTCCGTTCAGGCCAGCAGGCACCAAGAGTGTCGTTCGATTTGACCGCTACGGTGATGGCATCGGGCGCTACAACATCTTCAGCTATCACCACATGGACGGGCGGTATCGGTATCAGAAGGTGGGCTACTGGGCTGAGGGGCTCATCCTCAACAGCAGCCTCATCCCCTGGGCTGAGACCTCCATCCCCGTGTCCCAGTGCAGCGACCCCTGCAAGAAGAATGAGAGAAAGAGCATGCAGCCCGGAGACATATGCTGCTGGATCTGCATCCCCTGCCAGCCCTACGAGTACTTGCTGGATGAGTTCACCTGCATGGACTGCGGTCTCGGTTACTGGCCCAATGAGACCCTGAATGGCTGCTACGAGTTGCCCCAAGAGTGTATCCGCTGGAAAGACGCCTGGGCCATTGGTCCCGTCACTATCTCTTGCCTGGGTTTTATCTCCACCCTCTTTGTTTCTGGAGTCTTCGTGAAGAACAATGATGACACCCCCATCGTGAAGGCCTCAGGCCGGGAGCTCTGCTACATTCTCCTGACCGGGGTCCTCACGTGCTACAGCATGACCTTCATCTTCATCGCAAAGCCTTCCACCGAGGTGTGCACGCTCCGGCGTCTGGGGCTGGGCACGTCCTTCGCCGTCTGCTATTCGGCCCTCTTGACCAAGACGAATCGCATCGCCAGGATCTTCAGCGGGGTGAAGGAGGGGGTCCAGCGCCCCCGGTTCATAAGCCCCACGTCACAGGTGGTCATCTGCATGGCCCTTATCTCTTGCCAGCTGATCATCGTCATCATCTGGCTGCTGGTGGAGACCCCCGGCACAGGCAAGGAGACGGAGCCTGACAAGAGGTACATCGTCACCCTCAAGTGCAACAACTGCGATTCCAACATGCTCGTTTCGCTCACCTACAATGTCCTCTTGATGGTCCTCTGCACGGTCTATGCCTTCAAGACACGGAAATGCCCCGAAAACTCTAAAAGGGCTTGATCGGAGCGGTCCTGGTGACTTGGGCCCCGCAGGGTTTGTGGCTAGGAGATGCGCGGGCCTGGGCAAGGGTCTTCGGCCATGGACCTGGTGATGGTCACCTCTGCATTGGGGCGTTCGTTACCGGGTGAAGTGTGGCTGAGGGGGTAACGAGTCCTGGGGAGAAGGACTGCCCTTGGCAGACTGTTTGCTAGGGTGAGGATGGGAAATGCCCCTGAGACCTCCAGAGACCCCCTCTGACCTGACTGCAGAGGAGTGATTGCCACCCTTCAGCCCCAGCGCATGAATGCCAACCCCAGGGCCCGCCTGGTCCCTGGGAAGCCGAGCAGTGCAGGGGATGGAGGAGCGTGGGGTGCACCCTGCACCACCTCAACCCCCCAGCAAGGTGCCCTGCCGGCTCTGGAGGACTGTGTGGGGGTGGCTGCGGTCGGGGGCTTCTGGAGAGGACCTGTATCCCCTGGTGGGAGCAGGCACTGGGATGAGGGGTGTTGGTGAGGCTGGGTGGGGTGCTGCTCAGGGTGCGCCCCCCTTGCAGGAGCAGCGTGTCCCCATCAGGGCAGTGCCCATCCTCTGCCCATGGGTCTCCAGCAGGTCCACCCTGACGGAGGGACCCGGTGCAGGGTGGGATGTGCCTGCGGGGTGCAGGCAGCAGCCTCTGCCCGGTGGGAGGTGGCTGGTGCCACAGCGAGGGCTTCATCCTGCCCCACTCGGGGCAGAGGGCTGGCGGCAGCAGCACCTGATGCCCACCGCTGTCTCCAGGTCCAGACCACCACCATGTGCATCTCAGTGAGCCTCAGCGGCACCGTGGTCCTTGGCTGCCTCTTCACCCCCAAGCTCCACATCATACTCTTCCAACCCCAGAAGAACGTGGCCAGCCACCGCGTGGGCACCGCTCGGTTCAGCGTGGCAGCCGCCAGCTTTAGCCAGTCCCACGGTGAGTGCAGGGGGGCTGGGGAAGGGCTGGGGGGCAGCACCCCCTTCCTGGCAGGGAGCTGGGGGCAGCCCAGCACGGGCCCCTGAAGGAAACAGGGGTGCAGGGTAGGGCACAGCTGGGAACAGGGCAATAGAGGCTGCTGTGTCCCCTATGGCTCAGCCTTGGCTCTGTCCCAATCCCCCATCTCCCCCTGCCTCACGTGGCTGTGAGCCCCAAGGCTGCAGCATGGTCTGCTGGGGGGGACCACTCCCGGGGGCCTGTCCTCACCCCGGGGGGACACGGCCACCCTGGGCACCCTCCACCCCAGCCCCGGGGGATGCAGCTGCCCCCGGCCCCTGTCACCAACCCAGGGGGGGCACAGCTGCCCTGGGCACCCTCGACCCCAGCCCTGGGGGACGGAGCACCCTGGGCACCCATCGCCCACCCCAGTGGGATGCCGTGGGGGGGGTGCTGCTGCCGGACCCCAGCCTGCCCCTGACTGCTGCCTTCCTGGCCAGGCTCGGCCTCGCAGTACGTGCCCACAGTGCGCAACGGCCGTGAGGTGGTGGACTCCACGACGTCGTCCTTGTGAAGGACGGGGAGGCCAGGTCGTGGTGCTGCTGCTCCTGCCCGCGGCTGCACTGCACCCCGGCTCCCTCCCCAGGGAGAGCAGCGCCCGCGGCACCGCCCGCTCAGGGGCCAGAGGCAGCCGGGAGGCTCGGCCCCCGCCCCAGCACGAGCTACACGTCCCACGCGCTGGGTCATGGTACGTTGTCACCCTTCCTTTGCACTGAGCCACGTTACACATCCCTTGTCCCCTGCCCTGAGCCCTGGTGCACTACCCCCTGTAAGCTCAGTTGTTGTAGGTTAAACCCCGACTTCAGCCTTCCTCATCGCAGGATGAGGTCTGTCTGAGTCGCCAGGGAGGAGGCCATGGGGCTGGCATCTTTCTTTGCACCTCGAAGGACTGCAGGGGCAAAGCAGCAGAGGTGAGGTGACAGCCCTCTGTCCCCTCCAGGCAGGGCACGTTGCAGCCCGTGATTCGCAGGGCCAGGAGGGAGCCAGGGGGCAAGTGGCTCGGCTGGAGGCTGCTGGTCAGGAATAGCCCCCTCCAGAAACAGCCCCCCTCCCCACAGACCCGCTGGGAGCAGAGCCCCCCTCGCCCAGGGTGGGGGAGCTCCGTGCTGGGGTCCTGCCTCCTCCCCGCTGCCCTCACTCACCCTCTCTGATGTACGCCATCTCCTCACGCATATCCGCCTGCCGTCCCATGAGCCCTGGGGGGATGCAGCACCCCAGGGTGCTGAAGAGAAGTGCAGCCACCCTCTCTGGCTGGAAGCCTGTTGGGGCTTCAAGCTTTTGGCCCCAGGATGCTGCGGAGCCATAACCCAGTCTCTGAGGCTGCAGGGACCGACGCCAGGGGCAAGTTAAACCTCATGGTGACACACATTTGAAGGGTCCAGTGTCAGCATTGCCCTGCCCAAAGGACCGGTCAGGTTGGGATCCCACCTTAGCCACACTCTTGTCCTGGTCGTGCAGGTGAAAGAGCAGCGGCAGTACGCTGTCCCACACCTCCTTCTTCATCCTCTTCTTTTCGGCACCCACCACGAGCCCCATCGTGGTTTGGAAGAGACGGATGGAGAGCTCCCGCACGGTGCCTGACTCCTGGGGGAGGAGGGGAGGAGGACCTCAGCCCCAAGCCCATGGCGTGCAAGGGGCTGACATGGAGATGGATGTCCCCAAACCAGTGGCAGGCAACCCCGTTCCAAAAGGGAGCGAGCTGCGGCATGCAGAAGGTCTGCTCAGGGGGGCTGGGGTCCCCGGGGCTGGGGTCCGGAGAGGGAGACCCTGCGGAGGGCTGGGGGATGCTGCCAGGGCAGGGTGCGCATTGGTGGGGCTCAGCACACCTGCTGCCCTCCTGCCACCACCGTCCCCACCGCGGCAGGGAGGCCGAGCCGGGGTGAGTCCATGCCGGGGGCTTGGGACGCAGCACGGAGCCACCGAGGGCAGCGATGGGGTCTGGGGGCTGTGGGGCCAAGCGTCCCCCTGCAGAGCACGGGGCTGCAGTGGGAGGCGTGAATGGAGGTGTCGGGTGAAGGGGGCATGGAGCTGTCCCCCAGCCTTACGTTGTTGAAGAGTGGCTGGAGCTTGCCAGCTAGTGCCAGGGCGGTGAGGCTGGGCATCTTCCCCTCCAGCAGCTGGATCATGTTGCTGAGCACGGACAGGGCCAGGGCGCTGGCATCGCTGTCAGCATCCTGCAGCTGCTCCACGATGTGTGGCAGCAGGACAAGGGTTCTCTTTGCCTGTGTGAGACATGCCACCTCCTTTTTGTAAAGCAGCGACCAATCGCAGGGGTGAAAACCCTCTCCGCCAACACTGGCCTCCCCGCTGGCTTCTCAGCAGGCAGCGTGGGTTACGAGGGCAAGGTCCCAGCAGACAGGGCTTACCGGCATGGCCATGGCAAGACCAGGGCGCAGAGGGGGAGGACAGGCAGCGCTGGCTCCTTGCCAGCCCTCGGCTGCCCCCTTCTCCACCAGTCCCCTTGGGCAGGCTGGTGGGCGACCAGCACTGCCTGCAAAGCTGCCCAAGCTGCCAGCAGCCCCCACCACAGCCACTGCGTTTCACCCTGGGGCTCAGCACCCCCCGCTCAGGCTCTGCAGACCCCACGCTCAGGCTGGTCGCTCTGCTGCCAGCATCCCTGCCTGGACATGCTGGCAGAGGGAGCCCGGTCCCCTTGGCACTGCTGCCTCTCTCCTTGCACGGCACAGCCGTGGGGCAGAGGGCCAGGGAGGCAGGACAGCTGGCTGCAGCCGGCACAGCTCCCGATGCCCAGAAAAGCCTAAGCCACCGCATTACCCACTGCTCCAGCCTGGGCTGCTCTCCCGGCTGTCCCCTACTCACCGCGTCGGGCCTCTCGGTGAGCCTGAGGATGCCCCTGAGCACCAGGCTGGGCATCCCCAAGCATTGGCTCCGCAGATACACGGGGAAGATTTCCAGGGCACGGTCCAGCTCTTCACTGAGGTTGGTGCAGCCCAGCATCTGAAACACGTGCAGCGGAAGCTGGCGTGGTGCTGGCTCCAACCATCAGCTCAGGGCAAGGAGGCTGGGGCAAGACCAAACCCGGACGGAGGCGGCGGGGATTGCGGAGAGCCCCCGTGCCCCACACCACGCCGCCCTGGTTGCTCGCCTGCTCCTCCATGGTACCAACCGGAGCCCACCCACCGCCCCAGCTCCCCCCCCAGCGGTGGGCATGGGCGAGCCGAGCGTTGGAGGCAGTTTGGAGCAGTGCCACCTCGAGGCTCACCTCGACGAGGAAGACCATGGCGATCATCTCCCAGGTGGGGTCCTCCACACTGAGGAGCTCTGCCAGATGGCAGAAGATGGTGGAGCGCAGGGGTCTTGGGGTCTTCATCATCTCCCTGGCAGGGGGAAGGAGGCACGGTCAGGCCTGAGACAGGCAGGCACATCTCTTTGGGGTTCGCACCAGTCTGGACATCACCAGTCTGCAGCACTTTCTCTGAGCAACGGGGACCCTGCTGCCATCAGCCCCAAGGGAGGGGGTGTGTCCCGATCCAATGTCGGGGGAGGTATCGCTAGGATCCCAAGGAGAAGGTTAAGACGCTGGAATCCGTGAGGTGTCGTACAAACTTTCACTTTTATTTGAGGGGAGAAGAGAATGGAGGGAGGAGGGAGGAGAGGAAAAGAATAGGGGAGAGAGACAGAAAGAGAAGGAGGAGTTTATCACCACTCCTTCGAGTCTGATGATCTTCGGCTGGGTCTTCGGTGGCCTCAGGCGTCGTCGGGGACCGAAGCGAGGGGGCGGGGGGCCCCCCGAGGGTACAAGCATGAAAGGAGCGATCTCGCGCGCCGCCCCTGCTGTGGGGCACGCGCGCTCCTTATATAGGGGGCCTCACGCATGCGCAGACCACAAGTGTGTACGTGCGGTTCGCCACGGACGTGCTGCCCCCGCCTCGGCTCTTTTCGCGCCTTTTGTCCCTGCGCAGGCGCACGAGGTGGTTTTCCTCAGAACTGTGGAGAAGAGGGTCTTTTCGAGGCGCGACGCTGGATGGCGCTACAGCGGCAATGTCGAGACAAAACCGCATTTTTCTATCGGTCCTTTACAGCAGCCCGTGGCTCGACATTGCAGCTTGGTGGCATAAGGGAGAGAGAAAGAGAGAGGGAAAAAAAGGGAGAAAGGAAGAAAACGGGGAGTTGAGGGAGTTGGGGATAAGGGTGAAGGAAAATTGTGGGAAGGAAGAAGGGAACAAGATTGTTTCGGGTGAAGGAATGCCTTAACATGGATTAACTGGGGTATTGCTCAATGCAAGCTCATTCTCGAACGACTTTAACAATTCTTTAGCTTTGAAGGGTCAACATTAGAAATGGGGTTAACAATAACTGGCAATATGCAATTTCTTCCTTCAGGAGGAATTGGGAACGGGTTTAAATGATTGGTACTGAGATTGGTTGTGGCTGATGGATGGTATGGATTTTTGTTACACCATCAGGTGGAGCGCTAGGAACAAATTGCATATTTGACACAACATGTCGAATTAATTGAATAAAACATGGAATTAGGCAGGGTAGGAACAGTAAGGTGGCAGTTGCACATGGCAAACACAATATTAATTGTTTGACCCATGGTGCCCCTGGTAACCAGGACCACAAATCGCCGTTCCAACCACTCCACGTTTGAACAGGGACTTGGGCTATTTTCCTGATATCTTGGGTCAATTGGAGAACTACTTCTCCCACCACATCTATTTCTAGGCAGCAGTTAGAGAGATTTAATTTTCCACACACCCGTCCCTCCTCAGCCAATAAATAATCTAAAACCATACAGTGTGGAAGGATTGCCGTGCGCATTTGTTGAGATTGTCGAGTTAATAGGTCTGTGGCGTCAGCGGTTTTGTTGGTGATAATTTCGAGTGCCGCTTGTAGTCCGATTATTCGATTTAGATTATAGATTGGTTCTCTTGCCCCTGCAATGGGCTCGTTAGGATTCCAGGTTGCTGGCCCATAATGTTCAATTATTCGCTCGGGGGGCCATTCGTCATTTCCCCATTTTTGTGTCCCACCTAAATTTACCTTGGTAGATCGCGTCTTACGGGCAATACTTCTATCCCCGAGGTTATCATACACCTTTACGCCTAGTTGGGGTCCACCAGTTTCTGGCAGGAGGAAAAATAGGGGCCTTATGATCCCTATATAACAAACTCCCGACCACCCCGCGGGTAAGAATTTATATGCCGTATTCCCACAAATCCAATAATGCCCCTTTTTGGCTTTATTTCCCTGAGCAAATGGCCCGTCTTTCCCCGGTGGAAACTGAAAATAAGTTGTGTCTTTGTCACCCAGAGGGCTGAAAAAGGTGGTTGCCCCATCCCTTATTCGGCCGGTACAATACCAAGCCCCATAAGTACCCCTCCATTTACAAGTTTGTTTGTAATGCCGGAGAATCAAGGTTTCATTTTTGCTTGACCAATATCCCTTAAACCCCTGGTTACGCCCTGTGTCATTAAGCCACACCCACAGGTCCCTTTCCTTGTTGAGGGGCTTACGTGTGAGAGTCCATTGACATTTGCTTTCTCCCACTTCGACCCCTCCTTTCTGGGTGCGATTCAAACAATATTGCCCCTTAGCTGGAAACTGAATTGGCCAGGTCCCACTGTCATCCCACGGATCGCCTGCGGCTTCGCTGTATTTGCTTACAATTTGGTCTGGGGTGAGGGGTGCGGATGTCCACGGCCAACTTGATAGCCCTAGGGGTCCGCCGCAAACCCAACAGTGGCTCAGATTGAAAGTTTGACTCACGGCTTTCGCTAATAACACGAACTCGTTGTTCTCGAAGGGATTGTATGGAGGAGGGGAAGGTAGAGGGAGTGGTCACTTTCATGGAGGTGTCCCTGAGTTAAAATGATCCAAAGTAGCAGGTGCGTCGTGGTCATATCGCCGCCCTTAAAAACAGAAACAGGAACAAAACTCGCTCCTTGGGCTAGAAGGAGGGAATAATCCATTTGGTGTGGATTTTGTGGGTTCTCCCCCTGGTATCTTTTGCTTTCCATGTATGTTTGCTTAGGGGGGTATCTAATATGAGAGGCACAGCTCCCACGGTGGGAAGCTCAACCAGAACCAGCTGGCCAGGAGAGTAAAATGGTGCACTGGGGGAGCTGGGGTTTCGAGAGACAGGTACCATGGTTGGGGCTTGCGGACAAAACGCCGCAATTTTCGGGCACCCGTTTGTACCCCAGCGATTATTGACATTGGTCACTGCCTCCCCCACCCGCTCGGCCCATCCCGGTTGGTGTGGTTTTAAAAAGCGCTTAAGCAGCCCGTTGGTCCGTTCCACAATCCCGTTTGCCTGTGGATAATACGGAGTGTGGAACATCCACGAAATCCCTTCCCGAGCCGCCCATGCTTGGACTATTTTGGCGGTGAAGTGCGTGCCGTTGTCTGACTGGATGGTCTGTGGTTTAGGGAAGGTCCCAAACCATTCTTTGAGGGCCCTTACAGTATTTTCCCCAGTTGCTTTCGCACAAGCCCGGGCTTGTACAAGTCCGGAGACTATCTCAACCCCTACATTCAATACGTAACGTTTCCCTGCGGA
This sequence comes from Platalea leucorodia, assembly GCF_965183815.1. Lineage (NCBI taxonomy): Eukaryota > Metazoa > Chordata > Aves > Pelecaniformes > Threskiornithidae > Platalea > Platalea leucorodia. The sequence continues at coordinate 17,570,948 of NC_138831.1, forward strand.
CTTTTGGAAGGGCCCGATATAGTCGATCTGCCAGGCCTCCCACAAACCTTTCCCTTCCCTGAGGTGCAGGGGCTCGTTTTCCAGGGGGTGTCTGTCCAAACGGACACGGCATTGTTCACAAGAGGATATGCAAGTCTTGCACTCCTCCCTGGTGACTGGCCATCCCCGAGCTTGTGCTTCCCGGTACAAATCATTGATCCCTGAGTGCCTCCGCTCTACATGTAGGCACTCTAGTAGGTGTTCCCAGTTCTCCTGCACTTGGGTGCTCTATAGCGGGGCTAGTCGGGCCAACTCGTCCGCCTCTGCATTCCACCAGCCCGCCGGGGTATCGGTTTGTTGGCGGGAAGCTACCCACGCCACCGCAAATGTCCCCCGTTTTGCAATTTCGAGAATATCTTGCCACTTCTCCTTCTGCCAGATTGGTAGTCTGTTGACTTCCCAGCCATTCTGCTCCCAAAACGGGAGCCACTCCGTGCAGCCCTTGACTACTGCATAGGAGTCTGTATAAATGTGCACAGGGGAGGTGGTCTGGCTTTCGCGTTGAAAAACGCTCCACGCTGCGACCAGCTCTCCTACCTGTGCACTGCCTTCTCCCTCTGTAATTATTTTCTCCTTAGTTGCTACTTGAAGGGCTACAGCCCGATATTTCCAAACCTTCCCTTCCCGCTTCGAGGAAGCGTCAGTGAACCATGCGTTTGGGCCCTGCTCTGAAAACGGGGGAGCTACTTTGACCACGGGGGCAAGTGGAGGGTTTTCCCTATTTAAGTCTGCCTCGTCTTGTATGGTTAGCATTTTAGCGGCCCCTTCCGTAACGGAGAAGACCTCACAATAGTGTTCTATCTGAGCATGCCATTTCCTTACGGACGCTCGCTGAGCCACCCCGTCGGGGGGTGGGGTCCCTGCCAAGACTGCTTTAGTCACCTTAAATGGGCTCCGAAGAACTATCGGCTGTTGCCGAATAGTTCGTTCGGCCTCCCGTAAAGCTAGGCTAACTACAAACAACCCCTTCTCCCAAGTAGTGTATCGCTTTTCGGCATCCTTGAAGCTGCGCGAGTAGAATCCGATGGGCCGGGTGGGCCCTTCGGGTCCCTTTTGCCACAGGTGGATGGAGAGCCCGGTACGGGCAAATCCCCATTCGATCTGAACCGGATCGGCGGGGTGAACGGGCCCTAGGGCTTGATGGGCGTTTGCCTCAAAAGTTAGTAGCTACAAGGCTTCCTCGTGGATTGGGGTCCACTCCCACTGAGCCTTTTTCCTTAGTAGGTCGTATAGTGGTCTAGCAATAATCAAAAAGTCAGGAATACGTTTTCTCCAAAATACAAGCAGCCCTAGAGCGTGTTGCAAGTCTTTTTTGGATTCGGGCATTTTGAGGGAGTCTAATGAGGATAGGGTATCCGGGGGAATACAAGCCATCCCCCCCCTCCACCAGATTCCTAAAAATTTTACCTCACTGGAAGGGGTTTGGACCTTTTTGGGTGGGATTGTCAATCCTATCCGTTCCAGGTGGGTGACAATATCACGCTGCGTTTTTTCAACGTCCTCTACCTGGGTCCCTCCTATAAGCACATCATCTATATACTGATAAATTTTGACTCCTGCTTGTATGGGGATAGTTTCAAGTTCTTGTGCCAGTGCATGGTGGGCCAACGTAGGGGAGTGTTTATATCCTTGGGGCAGTCGAGTGAACGTATATTGTTGTCCCTCCCACGTGAAGGCAAAGCGCTCCTGGTCCCCAGGCTGCAGCGGGACCATAAAAAACATGTCTTTGACATCAATGGTTGCCATCACTGGATGGGCTTGCTCCTGAATGGTTGCAATTAATTCGGCAATATTTGGCACGGCGGCTGTTAAAGGGCCGGTATTGCTGTTGAGGCGCCGGTAATCTACGGTTCATCTCCATTTACCACTGGGTTTTCTAACAGGCCACACAGGAGAGTTAAAAGGGGATTGTACGGGAATTGTATGACTCCTTGCCGTTTCAGGTCCTCTAGTACAGGGATGATGCCTTCCCTTGCTCCCAAGGGTAGCGGGTAGGGTTTCACATTGGTCAACCGGGAAGGAGGAAGGGGAGGCGCTGCTTGCAGCAGGCGCATTTCTGCACTAAGGGCTCCTGGCTAATCTTCTGACCTGGGGAACACCGAAGGACCACGAGTTCCCCTGGGTGTCCCGCCACTGTTTCCCTTTTAAAACATCTATTCCCAGGAGATTCATTTGAAAAGGTCCTACAGCCGCCATGGTGTTCACCGGACTCTCATCTCCTGGTAGCCGTAAGGTTACCGGGGTCATGGGCACAGATTGGGTTTTCCCTAGGGCATTTGATACTATCAGGTGCTTAGAAGGGGTTGAAATGCCGCACCGTTCTGTCTCGCTCTGTTTTATTGCTGTAATTTGGGCCCCCGTATCAATTAAAAAGATCATGGGCCTCTTCCTCGGCCCTACTGCAACGGTAATGAGGAGGTCCCCTTTATCGTTGCAGGTGAGTTGTCTAATGAACATCCACCCCCCGCCTCCCCCCTCACCCTGAGGGGGCGGAGGTTTTAGTTTCCCACCGCCCTTTCGTCCCCCTTGAACCCCTCCTCCCTGTCCAATGCTGGGGCGGAAGGCGGGTTCGGTTTGGGAGGGGGTCCTTGCCCAGACCACCTCCGCACCAGGAGCTCTAACTTTTTGGTGGGGAGCCCATCCGTTAGGTCTCGGGGCACACCCTTTTGCAGTCCCTTCTGCCACAATTCTTGTCGTCCTCATATATGTATTCTGTCTTTACCAGCGGGCACATATGGGGGGGTTTATCCACAGTCTCTCTTAATCGCTTTAAATCTTTCTGGGGATAAATTTGGCGTACCCCTTTCTCCTCCAGCATTACCTCCGCCTCAGCGGGGGCGTCTGCCTCCCTCAGGAGCTGAACCCTCAGCTCCTCCTTCAAAATCATATTTTGGCACTTCTCCTCCTCTAGCGCCCGTTTGGTCTCTAGTAATTGCTCTCGCAGCGGCGCTATCGCCGCTTGCAAGAAAGCAGCCACAGCCTCCGATTGGCAGGGCGCTCGTTTCTTGTCCTCCACCGCCACTGCCAGACGCGCTCCTAACACAGCACAAACGATGGCTTTCCCTTTCCCCTTCTTCACTCTAGCTTCTTTATGCAAGACTGCTATTCGGTCCATAACACTTTGCAGTTGGAACCAGTGGTCCCGTGCCCAATCTCGTCCCGGGGGTGAGGGGCGAGAGCGGTATGTTTCTAAAAACTCATATAATTTCTCCATCTCTTCAGAAAAATCGCCTGCCTTTTGGGCGGCCGTGTCCTACAAAGGGGAGTTCGTCCCGGGAGGGTCAAACCTTAGAAAAACTAAGTTTCCCCTGTGCACTCCCAGGAGGCCAAAACACAAATGAATACCAAAAAGTTCCTACAAAGGGGGGGTGTCGTCCCGAGAGGGTCACGCTTCAGTATCCAAGTTCCCCCTATATGCTCCCAGGAGGCCAAACCGTACACTGCTACAAGACAGAAAAGAGCCTACAAAGGGGATACCGTCCTGAGGGGATCACCCCGTAAAATTCAAGCTTCCCCTGTACTCCCTCAGGGGACCAAACCGTACACTACTACAAGACAAAGACGAGCTTACAAAGGGGATATCGTCCTGAGGGGGTCACACCGTAAAATTCAAGCTTCCCCCATACTCCCCCAGGAGGCCAGACCATAAACTACTATGAGGCACAGGAGAGCCTACAAAGGGGATATCATCCTGAGGGGGTCACAACATAAAATTCAGCTTTCCCCTATACTCCCTCAGGAGGCCAAATCACAAACTAAGACACGAGTTTCAGTGCAAAGGTCTCAACACCCACTCCTTCCTTGCGCTTTGTTCATCTCCAGCTGCTTCCCTCACGGGAGAGCAGAACCGCGGATTGGAACTCCGCACTCGCTTCGTATTTATTTGTACTTCTCGTTCACATGCAATTGCTCAGCACACCATAAGGTTGTATGACACTCTCGTCTCAAGGGATCCTGTCCGTGACGCCAATTAAATGTCCCGATCCAATGTCGGGGGAGGTTTCGATACGATCCCAAGGACAAGATTAAGATGCTGGAATCGGTCAGATGTCGTACAACCTTTCACTTTTATTTGAGGGGAGAAGAGAATGGAGGGAGGAGGGAGGGCAAGGGAGGAGAGGAAAAGAATAGGGGAGAGAGAGAGAAAGAAAGAGGAGGAGGGCTTTATCACCACCCCTTCGAGTCCGATGATCTTCGGCTGGGTCTTCGGTGGCCTCAGGCGTCGTCGGGGACCGAAGGGGGGGGGGCCCTGAGGGTGCAGGCATGGAAGGAGTGGTCGCGCGCGCCGCCTCCCCCGCTGCGGGGCACGTGTGCTCCTTATATAGGGGGCCTCACGCATGCGGAGACCACAAATGTGTATGTGCGGTTCGCCACGGACGTGCTGCCCCCGCCTCTGCACTTTTCGCGCCTTTTGTCCCTGCGCAGGCGCACGAGGTTGTTTTCCTCAAAACTGTGGAGAAGAGGGTTTACTCAAAGTGCGACGCTGGAGGCGCTACAGCGGCAATGTCAAGACAAAACCGCATTTGGGTGATCTCGGCCAGCTGCGCCAGCTGCCTCCACTTCAGGAACTAGCCAGTGCTGCGGAGGGCTTCAAGGGAGGCCTGGTGAGCAGCAGAGAGATGCCACCACCACCACTCGGGTCACAGGACCCTGTGTCCCCCCTCTTGGCAGGGCTCAGAGTCCTCGCTGGGGGCCGAGTGGCACCTCATCCACGCCCTCGGCAGCTGTAAGCTCAGCTGTTGTAGGTTAAACCCCGACTTCAGCCTTCCTCATCGCAGGATGAGGTCCGTCTGAGTCGCCAGGGAGGAGACCATGGGGCTGGCATCTTTCTTTGCGCCCTGAAGGACTGCAGGCGCAAAGCAGCAGAGGTGAGGTGACAGCCCTCTGTCCCCTCCAGGCAGGGCACGTTGCAGCCCGTGATTCGCAGGGCCAGGAGGGAGCCAGGGGGCAAGTGGCTCGGCTGGAGGCTGCTGGTCAGGAATAGCCCCCTCCAGAAACAGCCCCCTCCCCACAGACCCGCTGGGAGCAGAGCCCCCCTCGCCCAGGGTGGGGGAGCTCCGTGCTGGGGTCCTGCCTCCTCCCCGCTGCCCTCACTCACCCTCTCTGATGTACGCCATCTCCTCACGCATATCCGCCTGCCGTCCCATGAGCCCTGGGGGGACGCAGCGTGTTGGGGACCCTGCTGCCTGTCGGGAACGCCGCTTGCCCATCGGGGACCCCGCCACCCAGCCTGTGTGGCTGCACAGCTCCCCGGAGAGGGCTGACCCCGGGGTGCAGCATCGGGGAGAGGATGAATGGGCCTGTTTCCAGCCCCACCTGCGCAGGCAGGGGTGAGAGGGGGTGAAGGGGTGCCCCACAGGTCCTGCCCCGGGACACAGGGACCCTGAGAGAGGAAGGGACCCCGGAGCTCATGGCTCACCGATGAACCTGACGGCCTCCTGCCGCAGGGGCTCCTGCGGGCTCCGCAGGTAAGGCTGGCTCTGGCACAGGTAGTCCTTGGCCTTCCTCCTCTTCCTGGCCAGCTGGAGAGAGGAGAAGGGCGCAGGCTTGGCATAGAGCTGCCCCCGAGTTGTCCCATCCCCCCACCCAGGGCTACCCTCCTTCCCCCCAGCACGACATTCCCAGCTTCCTGCCATGTGGCATCGGGGTTCAGAGGGAGCAGAGGGCTCCCCAGGGATGCTGGGGTGCCATCCTGGTGGCAGGGTCCCCTTTGGGACCCCAGGGGAGAGGACAGCCGGGAGCAGAGCCTGCTCCGGGAGGCTCCGTGCTGCTAGAGGGGCACAGCCCTCTGTCCCCCGCACTGGGCATGGGGCAGGGTTCGTCCAGGTCGGATCCCGGGGGCATAGGGGCTGTGCTTACCAGGCACTCGCTCATCCTCCATGCCTGCGTGATCTCGGCCAGCTGCGCCAGCTGCCTCCACTTCAGGAACTGGCCAGCGCTGCGGAGGGCTTCAAGGGAGGCCTGGTGAGCAGCAGAGAGATGCCACCACCACCACTCGGGTCACAGGACCCTGTGTCCCCCCTCTTGGCAGGGCTCAGAGCCTATCCCTGCCCGTGCAGGGAAGACACAGCAGCGCGGGACTGATGCTGCCACCAGGTTCAGCACCCCAGGGTGCTGAAGATAAGTGCAGCCACCCTCTCTGGCTGGAAGCCTGTTGGGGCTTCAAGCTTTTGGCCCCAGGATGCTGCGGAGCCATAACCCAGTCTCTGAGGCTGCAGGGACTGATGCCAGGGGCTGTGTGGAGGGAGCTGGGTGGGAAAGGGACCCACCTCCCCATCCACCCAGGTAGCAGGAGGAAAAAGACAGCAGTAGGCAGGGAGGTGGGCCCTGCCTGGTCCTAGGCACTCAGCAAGCTAAACCTCATGGTGACACACATTTGAAGGGTCCAGTGCCCTGCCCAAAGGACCGGTCAGGTTGGGATCCCACCTTAGCCACACTCTTGTCCTGGTCGTGCAGGTGAAAGAGCAGCGGCAGTATGCTGTCCCACACCTCCTTCTTCATCCTCTTCTTTTCGGCACCCACCACGAGCCCCATCGTGGTTTGGAAGAGACGGATGGAGAGCTCCCGCACGGTGCCTGACTCCTGGGGGAGGAGGGGAGGAGGACCTCAGCCCCAAGCCCATGGCGTGCAAGGGGCTGACATGGAGATGGATGTCCCCAAACCAGTGGCAGGCAACCCCGTTCCAAAAGGGAGCGAGCTGCGGCATGCAGAAGGTCTGCTCAGGGGGGCTGGGGTCCCCGGGGCTGGGGTCCGGAGAGGGAGACCCTGCGGAGGGCTGGGGGATGCTGCCAGGGCAGGGTGCGCATTGGTGGGGCTCAGCACACCTGCTGCCCTCCTGCCACCACCGTCCCCACCGCGGCAGGGAGGCCGAGCCGGGGTGAGTCCATGCCGGGGGCTTGGGACGCAGCACGGAGCCACCGAGGGCAGCGATGGGGTCTGGGGGCTGTGGGGCCAAGCGTCCCCCTGCAGAGCACGGGGCTGCAGTGGGAGGCGTGAATGGAGGTGTCGGGTGAAGGGGGCATGGAGCTGTCCCCCAGCCTTACGTTGTTGAAGAGTGGCTGGAGCTTGCCAGCTAGTGCCAGGGCGGTGAGGCTGGGCATCTTCCCCTCCAGCAGCTGGATCATGTTGCTGAGCACGGACAGGGCCAGGGCGCTGGCATCGCTGTCAGCATCCTGCAGCTGCTCCATGATGTGTGGCCGCAGGACAAGGGTTCTCTTTGCCTGTGTGAGACACGCCACCTCCTTTTTGTAAAGCAGCGACCAATCGCAGGGGTGAAAACCCTCTCCGCCAACACTGGCCTCCCCGCTGGCTTCTCAGCAGGCAGCGTGGGTTACGAGGGCAAGGTCCCAGCAGACAGGGCTTACCGGCATGGCCATGGCAAGACCAGGGCGCAGAGGGGGAGGACAGGCAGCGCTGGCTCCTTGCCAGCCCTCGGCTGGACATCACCACTCTGCAGCACTTTCTCTGAGCAACGGGGACCCTGCTGCCATCAGCCCCAAGGGAGGGGGTGGCATGGGGTGCCCAGTCCCCGAGGAGCAGGGAGAAGGGGCTCTCACCTGGCCACAATCCGCACTCCCATGAGGTGGGTCTGGGCGCTGAGCAGGGTGTCCCAGCCACCCTGCGCCTCAATGGCCAGCACCTGGCTCTCAAAGCCCATGCTGCAGAGCAGCATTCTCATGGACTGCACCGCAGACCTGCTCAAGAAGAAATGCTCAGCTCCCACTGGGAGCCCTGGCTTGGCTCCAGGTGGCTGGCAAGGATGAGAGGGCAGGGATGCAGCACCTGATGGGAGTGAGCAGATCCTGTTGGTGCTCCTTCCAGAAGATGTGCACCTCCTGCAGCGTCAGCTCTGTGGTGAACGACACTTGGAAAAGCAGCACCAGGAAAAACTGGGGGAAAATCGCCTCCACCTGCTGCAGGCAGGTGGGCTGCAGGAGGATCTCGCCTATCGTCCTGGCTGCCTGCAGAAGACACCCAAACACCAAGATGTCCCTGCGCCCCTGGGGAGGTCAAGGCTTGGGGTGGGCAGGGAAGGGGAGCAGCGGCCCCGCACAGCTGAGAGCAGCCCCGGAGGTCAGCAACTCACAGCCAGGGAGCGGATGCGCGGGTGATCCTTAGGGGAGGTGGAGGTCTTGCGCAGTGACTGGTTCATCAGCATGCTGAGCAGCTCCTGCAGCACCTTCTTTGCAGCCTGGGGCTCGGACAGCATCGTCTTCCACATGGCCATGGCGACACTGCGGGAAACCAGGGCTCTGTCAGCGGGGACACCCCGGAGGATGGCTGGGCTGAAGTCCCTCAGGAGGGTCTTGGGGCCCCCCTCCCAGTGTGAGAGGAGCCCCAAAGAATGGTGGGCCCCGTACGGGGTGCACGTTGGGGAGCACTGCAGCAGGCTGGCCACCACTTCGCTGGGATGTTTGCCCATCAGCACCAGCAGGGCCCTGTCCAAGCTGTTGAGGGCTACCAGCGCCTTGATGGAGGGCAGGCTTCTGTAGATGGCCCACATGACGTTCAGCACCTGGAGGGCAGACATGGGTGGGAGTGGGGATGTCAGCAGGGCAAGCGTGGCCGTTTACCCAGCTCCCACTGGGAGGTGCTTCCGTTCCCGTTGCAGTACGCCGGCTTGAGACAGCATCAGTGCTGGCCAGGCGCAGAGCCGGGGGAGGAAAGGTCCCCCGCTGGGCTGGAGCATCGGCCATGCCACCCACGGGCTCCTCACCTGCCCTGCCTGGAAGGCAGGGTCTGCCACAAGGATGTCCACCATGTGGGCAGCCACACTGATGCTGTAGATGCTTGGGTCTCTGAAGCTCTCGATGGCCATGAGGATGATGTCTGCCTGGTCGGAGGGTCGGAGGTATTTCGTGAACATCTGTGAGATGAAGGAGAGGAGGGAAGATTTGTCACCCGGAGCGTCACCCAGAGCATCTCAGCTGTGGAGTGAGAGTGAGACGCAGAGTCAGGGTGCGCTGGGGAGGAGACCGACAGTGGGGGTCAGGGTCCCGTGGGGAACTGGAGCTCGCTGGGGGCCTTTGCCTAGCCCCTGCTCAGAAACAGCACGAGCTCCCATCATCCCCATGCATTGGGTATCCCTTCACTCATGCCGACCCCCCTGGTCAGGGGCCGAAGGCACTTCTTACCAAGAAGATTTCGCTGGCACAGCCGTTTTGTGAAAGCTGCCAGGGCTGCTTCACTTGCCAGGCCTCCTGCAGCTGCCCTGTGTCATGCAGCCAGGGCCACCTGCCTGGGGAGGAGCAAAACCAGGGTTCTCAGAGCGAGGGTGCAGAGCTGGAGGTGCAGTCTGAGAGCATCAGGCTGAAAAGTCACTGGCAAAGAAAGAGGGCACCCAGACAGGTCTGGGGAGCAGAAACCAGGGAGGGTCCAGGGCTAGTGTGAGCAGGGGTGAGGGGAAATGGCTTTTCGGGCAGGCGGGTTGGATCAAGCTTTCTCTTGCCAAGGAGAGTGGCCCCTGGCTGCCCATGCCTCGGGGCACCCAGCCCGACACAGCTTCTCTTACTTCTCTGCTGCAGGACGAAGGTGTGCAGGTGATAGAGAGCTTCTGCAGCCTCGTGGCGGGTCCCCTGGTCCTTGCAGGTGCAGCAGAGGGTGAGGTGCCCCACCAGCTTCCCCAGCATCGCAAACCGATGTGTCTTGGAGCACTGATGTCTGACTGTGGCTTGTGCAAAGCAGGGGCAGAGCTGGGGGAAGAGAGGCAGCATGGGCACAAGGTGAGCCCCAGCTGCTCCCAGAGCAGCCAGGCAGCAGCCCAGAGCAGGGCAGCGCTGCCAGACGCAGGTTCCTGCCTGTGCCCGTGGCAGCCCTGCTCTGCCCTGGGAGAGAGCATGGACAGGACAGGGGCAGGGCAAAGACTCCTGCTCCTGACCTCCTGCTGACTGGGTGCCCAGCTTCCCCGGGAGGTGCTGGGGCTCAGGGGCACGGGGATGGGGGACTGGGGCTGCCCAGGCCAGGAGCTCCGTACCTGCAGCAGGGGGCAGGTGGTGATGAACTCGGCTAGCCTGGCAATCCGTGCCATGGCCCTCTCCTGCACTGCTGCCAGCTGGGAGTTGGTGAAGGACAGCAGGAGCTGGGAGGAGAAAAGCTGCTGATGTGCCAGGGAGGTGGCATGGCACAGCCCAGCCCAGCCAGGCTTGTGCCTGGGCAGTGCCCGGGATGGGGCACGTGTCCTTCTTGCCCCTCGCGGCAACTTGCTGCGGCCAGGCAGGTCGCCGCATCGCACTCCTGCTGCTGCGTCTGCTGCTTTCCACTCACTCCCACCTAAAAAAGTGCCTGCGCCCCCCACCCGAGGACCCCAAGGCTTTGGGATGACCACCTGCCTGGGGACCTGCAGTGCGGGCTCTGGGATATGGCCTGTGGTGAAGCTGGAAGGGGAAAGCCCCAGGGCTGGGCTCCCCTTGCCAGGCAGGCAGGTCCACCTGGGAGGGAGTGTTGGGCAGGATGGGCAGTGGGCAAGGCTGCAGGGGTGAGGCGGGCTGGGGCAGGAGGAGAAGGGTCTCTGGCAGCAGCCAGGAGGCAGCGGGCTGGGTGGGGGGCACGGCAGGGAAGGAGGGATGTTCCCTGCCCCCCTCCTTGCACCAGGCACTGGGCAGGGGGCACTGCTCAACCCGGGGGTCACTGCCCGTGGCGACCCTGTGCCAAGGCCCGACCTGCAAGATCTTCTGCAGCTCCAGGATGCCGAGAGGGCCGGCGCTGCGTACCAGTGCCTGCAGCATGCTGTCCATCGCAGCCAGGGTCTGTGAGGCGGACAGAGTCTTGGGGGCAGCCCTAGAAGCCTCGGGGTGGGGGTGGGGGATATCTGTGGCCCTGCGGTGCCCAGGAAGGGGCCTCGGGGTGGGGGAGGTCCCTGTGTTTCACCCTGTGGCGTACCTGGGAGTAGAGGAAAGCCGTGGGTCCCTGGCTGTCCTGCGGAGGCAGGTGGAAGATGCTGCAGAAGCAGATTTGGAGGAGGCTGCTGCTCTTCTCCTGCAGAAGCAGCCCCGCTTGGCTGTGGGGACAGAGAATTGCTCTTCAGATCCAGCAAGGAGGAAGCAGACCCCGGGGTTGGAGACCTGGGCTGATCCCCACACTGCAGGGGACATCTCAACCCCCCCATGACGCTGACACTCGCCTTTAGGGGGAAAACCCTGTGGCACCCCCTGCCCTGCTGTCTGCCTCCCTCGTGGACCCAGGGCTGGGGAAGCCCCCGACCTGGGATTGCCCAGCACCGGGAAGGCCAAGCTGGGGGCTGGGGCAGCTACCTCATGGAGCTGATGGCCAGCATGGCTTGCTGCCACACCGCAGTGTCCAGGTGGTCAGCGGGCTCCTCTTGCAGCAGCACCTGTGGAGCACAGCAGGGTGGGACGGATCGGGATGGGCAGTCTCCCTTGGCCAGCAAGAGCCTGCGGGGCTGGCAGAGCCCAGGTGCCCCCATCTTGGCACCCCCTCCCCACCCAGCACCCAGCGGTCCCAAGCCCTGTGGTGGGAAGGGCTGTGCCCATTACAGAGCCACAGGCTGGCCGAGAGACCTGCAAATGTCATCGGGTCCAAGCCTGGGCTCCAGCCGGGCCACCCAGGTGGCGTTGGAGCATCTACAAGGACGGAGACCCGGAGCAGTGCTCATCCACACCCCGCTGCCTGGCCGAGCCCTCTCCTGCCCCCAGGGCCATGCCACTGCACACTGCCCCTGCCTCAGCCTGGCTGGCTGTCCCCTCACCTCAATGGTCTCCGCCACCTCCAGCTGGCAGAAGTAAAGCATGTCCCACATGGTGGAGTCCACTCTGGTAGTGCTGCAGATGGTGTGGACGGAGGCCAGAAACTGCAGCTTCTGGTCCTCTTGCTGCCAGCCGGGGAGGGGACAGATGGACAGACAGTGTCAGGGGGGAGAGAGAGAGCTGCGGGGTGGCCAGCACAGCCCCCAGCACCTTGTGAGCACGGGATGGGGTCAGAAAGATCGGCCAGGAGACAGGGGCGCCGCCTCGTAGAACTGGCCAAGGTTACCTTTGGTCTGCTCCGGAGGAAGGCTCGGATGATGCCCAGGGTATACGCTTCCTCCCTGGGCAGAGCCAAGGCAGAGTGGCATGAATCTGGCAGAGAGAGAGCAGGCAGGGCTGGGGGGCAGGCAGGGGGGAACACTCGAGCCCTCTGCCCAGCTCCCGGTGATGTCACCAGCCCTGGCTCAAGGCTGGGATGCTGGTGTCCCCTGTGTGCCCCAGGGGCAAAGGTGCGATGCTGGAGGGCCGCACGGGGAGGGGGCCCTGGCGTGCCCAGGTGAGGGACACGCTGGCACTGCGGGGCAGGGAGAGTCCCTGTCCCGGGATGCCATGAGAGGGCTGGCTCCCTGGCCACTGTGCCGTGGGAGCCCCGATGCCAGCCTGCCTGGGGGATGGGAGCCTGGGACAGGGCAGAGCAGGGTGGGCAGCCCCCTGCCTGCAGCGCCCACACACTCACCTGCCTGCAGCGGCTCAAGCTTACACATCTCACTGGGCTTTGGCCTGGAGCTGGGAGCTGGGGCAGCTCTGTCCTCCTCGGCCCGCCTAGGGTGGTCGGGGGGTCTCCCCGCCATCCTGCGGAAGGAAGGGAGGGAGGCAAGGGGTGAGAAGGACCCTGCGCCCCCTGGGGCTGCCCTGCCGGGGCGGTGGGGCAGAGGTGGCCGTGCTTGGGAGGCTTCTCGCTCCCCCCCTGTCCGGGAGCTGCTGGCAGCTGCCCAGAGAGCCAACGTGTCCTTCATGTGGGTGGCCAGTGATGGGTGGGGAGCCCTGGAGAGCGTGGTGGCTGGCAGTGAAGCAGTGGCGGAGGGAGCAATCACCATCGAGCTGGCAGCCTACCCCATTAAGGAGTTTGCTGCCTACTTCCGTAACCTCAACCCCTACAATAACAGCCGAAATCCCTGCTTTCGGGACTTTTGGGAGCAGAAGTTCAAGTGCAGCTTCCACACGCAGGACTGTAGCCGGTACTCCCTCAAGACAGGCAAGTTTGAGCCAGAGTCCAAGATCACGTTTGTGGTCAATGCGGTCTATGCCATGGCCCGCTCTCTCCACAACATGCACCAGGCGCTGTGCCCCAACGCCACCAAGCTCTGCGACGCCGTGAAAGCCGTCAATGGCAAGAGGTTCTACAAGGACTTTATGCTCAATGTTAATTTTGATGGTGAGTCCAGAGATGGAGACAAGGGTTGGCTGCCTAACTGGAAAGGGATGGGTGGAGGGACGGGGAGGAGGAAGGAGACCCGTATTTGACCCAAAGCCCTCCGGTTCCTCCAGCCTGCCCACACCTGGGGACCCGTGTGCTATGGGCTGTGGTTGTCCCAAGATGCCAACAGCTCACCATCACCCTTGGGAGGCAATCTAGGCCTTCTGTCCCCAGTGTGGAGAAGCTGGTGACCAACTCCATCCTGCTAGAGCTGGGTGGGACCGGCCCCACAGGGGCCCCTCCGGGAACGTCAGGCCTTGGAGACCTCACTTGGAAGCGCCATGATTTATTCACATTTCAGGGATTAAAGTGGAGGGAGAACCTTGATCAGGGACCTACATAGTTGGGGATGAATTAGAAGTGTGTCTGTGCTCTGTGACTTGGGCTGAGCCCAGCTACCCAGGTGTCACTGAGAGCCATGGAGGCTGAAAAATCCCGCTCTGTCCCTGCAGAGCTGGCTGGGGCTGCCGAGCATTTAGGCATGTGGGGAGATGATAGTTCTCAACCATTGCTTTCCTGCTCCTAATGTGTGCATAGGCAGCAATTATGAGAGTGAAGGCAGGGAACAGGTTGGACATTTGCCTGTGACCATGGTGGGATGTGACCCTTTGAAGGGGCCCTGCCTCCACGCCGGGAGCGAGCACTCTCCTGCCCCATGGCAGTCACCATCTCCCTTTCTTCTCCCTCCAGCTCCGTTCAGGCCAGCAGGCACCCAGAGTGTCGTTCGATTTGACCGCTACGGTGATGGCATCGGGCGCTACAACATCTTCAGCTATCACCACATGGACGGGCGGTATCGGTATCAGAAGGTGGGCTACTGGGCTGAGGGGCTCATCCTCAACAGCAGCCTCATCCCCTGGGCTGAGACCTCCATCCCCGTGTCCCAGTGCAGCGACCCCTGCAAGAAGAATGAGAGAAAGAGCATGCAGCCCGGAGACATATGCTGCTGGATCTGCATCCCCTGCCAGCCCTACGAGTACTTGCTGGATGAGTTCACCTGCATGGACTGCGGTCTCGGTTACTGGCCCAATGAGACCCTGAATGGCTGCTACGAGTTGCCCCAAGAGTGTATCCGCTGGAAAGACGCCTGGGCCATTGGTCCCGTCACCATCTCTTGCCTGGGTTTTATCTCCACCCTCTTTGTTTCTGGAGTCTTCGTGAAGAACAATGATGACACCCCCATCGTGAAGGCCTCAGGCCGGGAGCTCTGCTACATTCTCCTGACCGGGGTCCTCACGTGCTACAGCATGACCTTCATCTTCATCGCAAAGCCTTCCACCGAGGTGTGCACGCTCCGGCGTCTGGGGCTGGGCACGTCCTTCGCCGTCTGCTATTCGGCCCTCTTGACCAAGACGAATCGCATCGCCAGGATCTTCAGCGGGGTGAAGGAGGGGGTCCAGCGCCCCCGGTTCATAAGCCCCACGTCACAGGTGGTCATCTGCATGGCCCTTATCTCTTGCCAGCTGATCATCGTCATCATCTGGCTGCTGGTGGAGACCCCCGGCACAGGCAAGGAGACGGAGCCTGACAAGAGGTACATCGTCACCCTCAAGTGCAACAACTGCGATTCCAACATGCTCGTTTCGCTCACCTACAATGTCCTCTTGATGGTCCTCTGCACGGTCTATGCCTTCAAGACACGGAAATGCCCTGAAAACTCTAAAAGGGCTTGATCGGAGCGGTCCTGGTGACTTGGGCCCCGCAGGGTTTGTGGCTAGGAGATGCGTGGGCCTGGGCAAGGGTCTTCGGCCATGGACCTGGTGATGGTCACCTCTGCATTGGGGCGTTCGTTACCGGGTGAAGTGTGGCTGAGGGGGTAACGAGTCCTGGGGAGAAGGACTGCCCTTGGCAGACTGTTTGCTAGGGTGAGGATGGGAAATGCCCCTGAGACCTCCAGAGACCCCCTCTGACCTGACTGCAGAGGAGTGATTGCCACCCTTCAGCCCCAGCGCATGAATGCCAACCCCAGGGCCCGCCTGGTCCCTGGGAAGCCGAGCAGTGCAGGGGATGGAGGAGCGTGGGGTGCACCCTGCACCACCTCAACCCCCCAGCAAGGTGCCCTGCCAGCTCTGGAGGACTGTGTGGGGGTGGCTGCGGTCGGGGGCTTCTGGAGAGGACCTGTATCCCCTGGTGGGAGCAGGCACTGGGATGAGGGGTGTTGGTGAGGCTGGGTGGGGTGCTGCTCAGGGTGCGCCCCCCTTGCAGGAGCAGCGTGTCCCCATCAGGGCAGTGCCCATCCTCTGCCCATGGGTCTCCAGCAGGTCCACCCTGACGGAGGGACCCGGTGCAGGGTGGGATGTGCCTGCGGGGTGCAGGCAGCAGCCTCTGCCCGGTGGGAGGTGGCTGGTGCCACAGCGAGGGCTTCATCCTGCCCCACTCGGGGCAGAGGGCTGGCGGCAGCAGCACCTGATGCCCACCGCTGTCTCCAGGTCCAGACCACCACCATGTGCATCTCAGTGAGCCTCAGCGGCACCGTGGTCCTTGGCTGCCTCTTCACCCCCAAGCTCCACATCATACTCTTCCAACCCCAGAAGAACGTGGCCAGCCACCGCGTGGGCACCGCTCGGTTCAGCGTGGCAGCCGCCAGCTTTAGCCAGTCCCACGGTGAGTGCAGGGGGGCTGGGGAAGGGCTGGGGGGCAGCACCCCCTTCCTGGCAGGGAGCTGGGGGCAGCCCAGCACGGGCCCCTGAAGGAAACAGGGGTGCAGGGTAGGGCACAGCTGGGAACAGGGCAATAGAGGCTGCTGTGTCCCCTATGGCTCAGCCTTGGCTCTGTCCCAATCCCCCATCTCCCCCTGCCTCACGTGGCTGTGAGCCCCAAGGCTGCAGCATGGTCTGCTGGGGGGGACCACTCCCGGGGGCCTGTCCTCACCCCGGGGGGACACGGCCACCCTGGGCACCCTCCACCCCAGCCCCGGGGGATGCAGCTGCCCCCGGCCCCTGTCACCAACCCAGGGGGGGCACAGCTGCCCTGGGCACCCTCGACCCCAGCCCTGGGGGACGGAGCACCCTGGGCACCCATCGCCCACCCCAGTGGGATGCCGTGGGGGGGGTGCTGCTGCCGGACCCCAGCCTGCCCCTGACTGCTGCCTTCCTGGCCAGGCTCGGCCTCGCAGTACGTGCCCACAGTGCGCAACGGCCGTGAGGTGGTGGACTCCACAACGTCGTCCTTGTGAAGGACGGGGAGGCCAGGTCGTGGTGCTGCTGCTCCTGCCCGCGGCTGCACTGCACCCCGGCTCCCTCCCCAGGGAGAGCAGCGCCCGCGGCACCGCCCGCTCAGGGGCCAGAGGCAACCGGGAGGCTCGGCCCCCGCCCCAGCACGAGCTGCACGTCCCACGCGCTGGGTCATGGTACGTTGTCACCCTTCCTTTGCACTGAGCCACGTTACACATCCCTTGTCCCCTGCCCTGAGCCCTGGTGCACTACCCCCTGTCCCTGCACCCAGCCATGGTGAACATCCCCAGTCCTTTGCACTGAGCCGTGGTGCACGACCCTGTTGTCACCTGCACCGAGCCATGGTGCGTGTCCCCCCGTCTCTTGCACTGAGCCGTGGTGCACGTCCCCTGCGTCACCTGCACTGAGCCGTTCTGCACATTCCCCCATCCCCTGCGCTGAGCCCTGGTACGTGTCCCCCTGTCCCTTGCACCAAGCCACGGTCCACGTCCCCGTCCCTTGCACTGAGCTGAGGTGCACATCATCCCCTCCATCCCCTGCCCCGAGCCACGGTGAACGTGCCCCCCGTCCCTTGCACTGAGCCGCAGTGCACAGACCCTGGCCCTTGAACTGCACTGTGGTACACGTTCCCCACCCCTGCACCAGCTGTGGTGCAAGCCCCTTGCCCCAAGCCGCCGTGCACAACCCGACTCCCTCTTGCTGAGCCACACCAAGTCACGCCCCGCTTGCCCCGAGCCACGCCGAGCCCTGCCCCAGCACCCACTGCCCTCGCCCTATCGCCCACCCCGATTTCCTGGTGTGGGGCCTTTCATGTCCCCCTTGTGCCAAGCCGTGTCCCACGTCCCCCCTCCCTGGGCCAGCAGAGACACCCCCCCCCAGGCCCTTTGCACATTTTCACCTTTTCCTCCTCGTTTTCGGCCCCGGGAAAGCCGCCGAGTGCTGCCAGGCTGGGCCCAAGCCCCCTCCGTCCCCCCGCTCGCTGTGCATAGTGCTTCTCACCCCTTCGTGGGAGACAGGGCAGAGGAGCGGGGCTCAATGCCCACTGCCCCCCCGGCCCCTGCAGAGCCCGGGGGATCCGGCGGGGGCTGAGGGCAAGTAACAGGACCCAGGTATTTGAGCCCAACCAAGTTTTTAAGAGTAGATTTTTTCCGTGAGCAAGAGCGTGATTTTTTTTTTTTTTTAATTTATGTAAATAAAGTGGTCTTGGTTTTGTTTGTTTTTGTTTTTTAAATGGACTCTGCCACAGCTCCTGTCCATCCGAACCTGAGGGAAGGGGGCAGACCCTCGCAGAGGGCAGAGCCACAGCACGATATGGGGGCCAGCAGGGGTGGGGGGGCCACGCGACACCCCCCACTCGTGCCCTGCCGGCCCCAGGAGGGTGGTCGCATGAAGGACGTGGGACGCAGCTCCGGCGGCTCCGGGGCCAGGGGGCTAGGAGCTGTCGGGGGCTTCGGGGCTGGGGGCTGCAGCCCTCCGCTTCAGGGGGATGATGCAGATGCTGTTTTTGGCTTCTTTGACTCTCCACCACCGGCCGAGCCTATAGATGAGAGAGATGGGGGTCACCCTCGGCCGGGCCGCAGCGGAGAGGGGGCTGCCCCTGGGCAGTGGCAGGGAGTGGGGACGGTACCGGTGCTCCTGTCCAAGGCCGGCCACCAGGAAGTCGCCGCCTGCGGAGAACTTGAGGCTGTTGACAAAACCCACCTGGAGGGGACAGGGCAGGGTGAGGGGCTCCCGCAGTCTCCTCCTGCCGCCCAGGGAGGGGAGCCCCCACCAAGAGACGCCCCCAGCCCAGCTCCAGCATCCCCAACCTCCCCATCCGTACCAAGGGGATGTCGCAGAGGGGCTCCAGCTTCCGAAATCCCTCACCACACTTCCAGAGCTTCACGCTGGCACTGTGGGAGCCTGGGGCAGAGAGAGGAGACTCCTGCTATGCATCCTGACCCAGGGAAGGGAGCAGGACAGCCCCCCCAAACCCCTGCTCCAAAGCGGCTGCCACACACCTGTAGCCAGGAGGTCACTGTTGCGCAGAGCGGCCACTGCGGAGATCCAGTACGGCTGCTGCAGGCCCTGGGAGTCCTGCATGCCGTGCGCCTGCCGGGCCAGCGCCAGTGGCTTCTTCTTCGTCAGCCCCCACAGGGCTACGGACCTGCCAGGGCGGGGAGGGGTGAGGGGGCTGCGGGGGGCACCGCCTGCCCACCCCGGGCACCAGCCAGCCCCGCGCTCACCCGTCATCAGCGCCCGACACCATGTGCTCCTCGTTGATCAGCTGGATACAGTCGATGGAGCCCCTACGGAGAGAACAGGCAACTACCAGCAGTTCCGAGCGTGCTTTGGGATTCCATTTAGGAAGCAAGGGCTCACCAGGGCGTCAGTGTCCCCAGAGCGCCAGCAGGCTCCTGGTGACACTTGGCACCCTCACACCGCTGCCCCAGCTGGACCCGCCTGCCCGCAGGCCCCTCTCCCGCCCCAGACCTACTGGTGCCCGTAAAACACAAGCTGTGACTCCTCGGGGATCTTCCAGAGCCGCACGGTGCCGTCCCGTCCCCCCGCCGTCACACAGCAGTCCCGGCTCAGGCTGTCCAGCCCTGTGATGACGTCCTGGTGCCCGAAACTGGAGGGAGAGGTGGCAAAGAGCTGCGGCGGGCACGGCCCTCCGCCACAGCGCCTGCCCCCGGCGAGGGGGGTCAGCGGGGTGTCCCCTCCCACGTCTTACAGGGTCTCCATGTATGCATTCTCCGCCACGTTCCAGACCTTGACGCAGCGGTCACGGGAGGCGCTGTACAGCTGGTACGTGTCTTTCCGGAAGGACAGGCCCTGCGGATGGACAGACAGATGTCCGTCTGGGGGGGCAGCGGTGAGGGGCACCAGGGAGGATGGCGCTGCCTGGCCCCACAGGCGTCACAGCTGATGCCCCTGACTCACCGAGACGGCATTGCGGTGCCCGGTGAAGATGTGCAGGCGCTTGCAGCTGGCTGCATCCCAGATCACGATCATCTTGTTCCTGTCTCCCGTAGCCTGGCAGAACACAGGGGATACCCGAGACCTACTCCTCGGGGACCTGCGGCCCGTGCCAGCCTCTGCTCCCACCCCATGTGCTTTGGGGGGTCCCAGGGACCCATTCTTGACTCCGGTGGAGGCAGGGGCTGCTTTAACCCAGCAAAGTATACCTGGGCATGAGATACGGCTCCCCAGGACCCCGGGAGGAGATGCACTCCCCACCACCACCTCTCCGCCCCACATGGCAGCGCCAGCATCCCTCTCCCGTACCAGGTACTTGCCATCCGATGAGATGGCCATGCAGAGGACATGCGACGCGTGCCCCATGTGCCGCTCCCCAGTGCCCTTCTTCCCCCCAGGCACAACGCAGAGCCTCTTCCCGCTCTCCACCTCCCCTACGGGAAAGGCACCACCGTCACCCCCTGGGAGCCTCCCACCGCTCCGGAAAGCATCAGTGAGCCTCCCACAGAGCCCAAAACGATGCATGTGCACATCCCCAGAGGGGCCAGGGGCCAAGCCACCTCCACAGGCACCCACGGTCCTGCTGCTGCAGGGTCCCCGCAGGGTTCAGGCTGGGGGAACAGCCCGTCGTGGCCCCAGGGGAACACTTGCATTTGATGAGGGAGCCGTCCTTGGAAGCAGAAAAGATGAACCTGTCATCCGGAGAGATGACCAGGCAGGTGATGGGCAGCTGGTGCGCCCGCAGCATGCGGATGCTGGCTGGATCCAGAGGCTGCACCTGCAGGGAGAGCGGGATGTGAGCTGGGCTGCCCCCGTCCCTTCCCCAGGCTTGGGAGCACCCGAGCACAGCACCCTTCCTTCTCCAGGGCGCCAGCAGCCGGCACGCCGGGCGGGAGAAGGGCTGTGGTCCCATAGCTGGCATGGCAAGTCGGGGTACCAGCTGTGGCCATGCCTGAGTGTCCCCAAAGCCGGCACTTACAGTCCGGCAGCCCCCCAGCACTGGGCACTTACGTCTTTGGCGATGAGGCGCTGCAGCCGGCCCTTCGGCTCGAGCTGGGGAAGAAGCAGGAGGCTCAGCAGAGGCAGCCCCAGCCCCGCGGGAGGGGGACAGAGCCCGCCGGCGCCACCGGGACCAAGGGGACGCGCCCCGCTCCCTGCTCACCACGTCCTCCTTCAGCCGGTCACCGATGAGATCTGCGGGCGTCTCTTCCTCCTCTGCCGCCGCCCGCTCCTCCTCTGCGGTGGACACGGGGCATGAGGGCCAGGCTCAGCACCGGGGGCTGCCCGCCTCTCTGCCCCGCCGGGGCACCGGCGCCAGGGGCCAGGTGGGGCTCACCGTACTGGCGGAGCTGCTCCAGGTACAGCTTGGCCATGCGCAGCTTCTTCTCCTGCGGCATCTCCTCTACCTCCTCCTCCGCCGCCGCCCCAACAACGGGCTGCGGGGACAGGCGTGAGCACCGCCACCGGCACCCCCACCGGTACCGCCATCCCCCCCGGCGCAGCCCTTACCTCTCCGGCTTGGAGTCGCTGGACACCTCCTCGCCGCCACCCGCGGCCTCCCCTCGGCGCCCGGGACCTGCGGGAAGGGGACAGGCGCGGCAACACCCGCCGGAGCGACCCCGCCGGGGCAGTGCCTCTCGCCCCCCTCCCTCTCCCCGGCCCGGCCCTCACCGCCGCCCACGGCCGCCGCCGCCCCGGCACCCCCCACTCACCGAGACGGTGTGGCGGTGATGGCGTACCCAAATCATCATCAGCTTGTTCTGCCCCTCAGGGCCTCTGGTCCCATCGCACGTCCTTTGGGGGGTCCCAGGGACCCGTCCTTGGCTGTGCCGCGGCCGTGGCTCTGCCTGGGGCGGGTGCCGGAGGGCCTGTCCCGGCGATGCTCTCAAGAGCTAAAATCTGCTCTTGTGCTGAAACTTCATTTTGCGCTGCCCTTCCTGCTGGGGACGCCGCTGGAGCCAGAGCATCGGTGGCTTTGTAGCTCCCGGGCTCGGCCACGTCAGCCCAAGGCAGCGCAGGCTCCTCCGATGGTGGGAGGCAGAAAATGTGATTTACCCCAGTGTGGCCCGGGGGAGGGAAGGCTTCAGCTTCAACTTCGGCTTTGGCTTCGGCTCTGGCTTGGGCTTCTCCTCCCCTCTGTTTCGCCGCCCAGCAGAGAAGCTGGTGCTTTGTGGCAAAGACGGAGCGCGTGGACAGGTCTTGCCCTGGACCGCTGGAAGGAGCGGCTGTCCTGCTGCTCTCCGGAGGATGCCGGCTCCTCGGGGGCTGAGGGCTCTTCTTTCCTGTTAGACGCTGGAAGAGCAGATACCCCGGCCTGCAGAGCGTCCTAGGGCTGGGGCTGCTGCTTTGTCTCTGCCCAAGCAGAGTCCTCGCTGGGGGCCGAGTGCCACCTCATCCACACCCTCGGCAGCTGTAAGCTCAGCTGTTGTAGGTTAAACCCCGACTTCAGCCTTCCGCATTGCAGGATGAGGTCCGTCTGAGTCGCCAGGGAGGAGGCCATGGGGCTGGCATCTTTCTTTGCGCCCTGAAGGACTGCAGGCGCAAAGCAGCAGAGGTGAGGTGACAGCCCTCTGTCCCCTCCAGGCAGGGCACGTTGCAGCCCGTGATTCGCAGGGCCAGGAGGGAGCCAGGGGGCAAGTGGCTCGGCTGGAGGCTGCTGGTCAGGAATAGCCCCCTCCAGAAACAGCCCCCTCCAGAAACAGCCCCCTCCCCACAGACCCGCTGGGAGCAGAGCCCCCCTCGCCCAGGGTGGGGGAGCTCCGTGCTGGGGTCCTGCCTCCTCCCCGCTGCCCTCACTCACCCTCTCTGATGTACGCCATCTCCTCACGCATATCCGCCTGCCGTCCCATGAGCCCTGGGGGGACGCAGCGTGTTGGGGACCCTGCTGCCTGTCAGGAACCCCGCTTGCCCATCGGGGACCCCGCCACCCAGCCCGCCTGGCTGCACAGCTCCCCGGGGAGGGCTGACCCCGGGGTGCAGCATCGGGGAGAGGACGGATGGGCCTGTTTCCAGCCCCACCTGCGCAGGCAGGGGTGAGAGGGGGTGAAGGGGTGCCCCACAGGTTCTGCCCCGGGACACGGGGACCCTGAGAGAGGAAGGGACCCCGGAGCTCATGGCTCACCGATGAACCTGACAGCCTCCTGCCGCAGGGGCTCCTGCGGGCTCCGCAGGTAAGGCTGGCTCTGGCGCAGGTAGTCCTTGGCCTTCCTCCTCTTCCTGGCCCGCTGGAGAGAGGAGAAGGGCGCAGGCTTGGCATAGAGCTGCCCCCCAGTTGGCCCGTCCCCCCACCCAGGGCTACCCTCCTTCCCCCCAGCACCACATTCCCAGCTTCCTGCCATGTGGCATCGGGGTTCAGAGGGAGCAGAGGGCTCCCCAGGGATGCTGGGGTGCCATCCTGGTGGCAGGGTCCCCTTTGGGACCCCAGGGGAGAGGACAGCAGGGAGCAGAGCCTGCTCCGGGAGGCTCCGTGCTGCTAGAGGGGCACAGCCCTCTGTCCCCCGCACTGGGCATGGGGCAGGGTTCGTCCAGGTCGGATCCCGGGGGCACTGGGGCTGCGCTTACCAGGCACTCGCTCATCCTCCATGCCTGCGCGATCTCGGCCAGCTGCGCCAGCTGCCTCCACTTCAGGAACTGGCCAGCGCTGCGGAGGGCTTCAAGGGAGGCCTGGTGAGCAGCAGAGAGATGCCACCACCACCACTCAGGTCACAGGACCCTGTGTCCCCCCTCTTGGCAGGGCTCAGAGCCTGTCCCTGCCCGTGCAGGGAAGACACAGCAGCGGGGGACTGATGCTGCCACCAGGTTCAGCACCCCAGGGTGCTGAAGATAAGTGCAGCCACCCTCTCTGGCTGGAAGCCTGTTGGGGCTTCAAGCTTTTGGCCCCAGGATGCTGCGGAGCCATAACCCAGTCTCTGAGGCTGCAGGGACCGATGCCAGGGGCTGTGTGGAGGGAGCTGGGTGGGAAAGGGACCCACCTCCCCATCCATCCAGGTAGCAGGAGGAAAAAGACAGCAGTGGGCAGGGAGGTGGGCCCTGCCTGGTCCTAGGCACTCAGCAAGCTAAACCTCATGGTGACACACATTTGAAGGGTCCAGTGCCCTGCCCAAAGGACTGGTCAGGTTGGGATCCCACCTTAGCCACACTCTTGTCCTGGTCGTGCAGGTGAAAGAGCAGCGGCAGTACGCTGTCCCACACCTCCTTCTTCATCCTCTTCTTTTCGGCACCCACCACGAGCCCCATCGTGGTTTGGAAGAGACGGATGGAGAGCTCCCGCACGGTGCCTGACTCCTGGGGGAGGAGGGGAGGAGGACCTCAGCCCCAAGCCCATGGCGTGCAAGGGGCTGACATGGAGATGGATGTCCCCAAACCAGTGGCAGGCAACCCCGTTCCAAAAGGGAGTGAGCTGCGGCATGCAGGTCTGCTCAGGGGGGCTGGGGTCCCCGGGGCTGGGGTCCGGAGAGGGAGACCCTGCGGAGGGCTGGGGGATGCTGCCAGGGCAGGGTGCGCATTGGTGGGGCTCAGCACACCTGCTGCCCTCCTGCCACCACCGTCCCCACCGCGGCAGGGAGGCCGAGCCGGGGTGAGTCCATGCCGGGGGCTTGGGACGCAGCACGGAGCCACCGAGGGCAGCGATGGGGTCTGGGGGCTGTGGGGCCAAGCGTCCCCCTGCAGAGCACGGGGCTGCAGTGGGAGGCGTGAATGGAGGTGTCGGGTGAAGGGGGCATGGAGCTGTCCCCCAGCCTTACGTTGTTGAAGAGTGGCTGGAGCTTGCCAGCTAGTGCCAGGGCGGTGAGGCTGGGCATCTTCCCCTCCAGCAGCTGGAGCACGTTGCTGAGCACGGACAGGGCCAGGGCGCTGGCATCGCTGTCAGCATCCTGCAGCTGCTCCATGATGTGTGGCAGCAGGACAAGGGTTCTCTTTGCCTGTGTGAGACATGCCACCTCCTTTTTGTAAAGCAGCGACCAATCGCAGGGGTGAAAACCCTCTCCGCCAACACTGGCCTCCCCGCTGGCTTCTCAGCAGGCAGCGTGGGTTACGAGGGCAAGGTCCCAGCAGACAGGGCTTACCGGCATGGCCATGGCAAGACCAGGGCGCAGAGGGGGAGGACAGGCAGCGCTGGCTCCTTGCCAGCCCTTGGCTGCCTCCTTCTCCACCAGACCCCTTGGGCAGGCTGGTGGGCGACCAGCACTGCCTGCAAAGCTGCCCAAGCTGCCAGCAGCCCCCACCACAGCCACTGCGTTTCACCCTGGGGCTCAGCACCCCCCGCTCAGGCTCTGCAGACCCCACGCTCAGGCTGGTCGCTCTGCTGCCAGCATCCCTGCCCGGACATGCTGGCAGAGGGAGCCCGGTCCCCTTGGCACTGCTGCCTCTCTCCTTGCACGGCACAGCCATGGGGCAGAGGGCCAGGGAGGCAGGACAGCTGGCTGCAGCCGGCACAGCTCCCGATGCCCAGAAAAGCCTAAGCTGCCGCATTACCCACTGCTCCAGCCTGGGCTGCTCTCCCGGCTGTCCCCTACTCACCGTGTCGGGCCTCTCGGTGAGCCTGAGGATGCCCCTGAGCACCAGGCTGGGCATCCCCAAGCATTGGCTCCGCAGATACATGGGGAAGATTTCCAGGGCACGGTCCAGCTCTTCACCGAGGTCGGTGCAGCCCAGCATCTGAAACACGTGCAGCGGAAGCTGGTGTGGTGCTGGCTCCAACCATCAGCTCAGGGCAAGGAGGCTGGGGCAAGACCAAACCCGGACAGAGGCGGCGGGGATTGCGGAGAGCCCCCGTGCCCCACACCACACCGCCCTGGTTGCTCGCCTGCTCCTCCATGGTACCAGCCGGAGCCCACCCACCGCCCCAGCTCCCCCCCCAGCGGTGGGCATGGGCGAGCCGAGCGTTGGAGGCAGTTTGGAGCAGTGCCACCTCGAGGCTCACCTCGACGAGGAAGACCATGGCGATCATCTCCCAGGTGGGGTCCTCCACACTGAGGAGCTCTGCCAGATGGCAGAAGATGGTGGAGCGCAGGGGTCTTGGGGTCTTCATCATCTCCCTGGCAGGGGGAAGGAGGCACGGTCAGGCCTGAGCCAGGCAGGCACATCTCTTTGGGGTTTGCACCAGTCTGGACATCACCACTCTGCAGCACTTTGAGCAACAGGGACCCTGCTGCCATCAGCCCCAAGGGTGGGG
This sequence comes from Platalea leucorodia, assembly GCF_965183815.1. Taxonomy (NCBI): domain Eukaryota; kingdom Metazoa; phylum Chordata; class Aves; order Pelecaniformes; family Threskiornithidae; genus Platalea; species Platalea leucorodia. The sequence goes on from NC_138831.1 coordinate 17,596,469, forward strand.
GTGGCATGGGGTGCCCAGTCCCCGAGGAGCAGGGAGAAGGGGCTCTCACCTGGCCACAATCCGCACTCCCATGAGGTGGGTCTGGGCGCTGAGCAGGGTGTCCCAGCCACCCTGCGCCTCAATGGCCAGCACCTGGCTCTCAAAGCCCATGCTGCAGAGCAGCATTCTCATGGACTGCACCGCAGACCTGCTCAAGAAGAAATGCTCAGCTCCCACTGGGAGCCCTGGCTTGGCTCCAGGTGGCTGGCAAGGATGAGAGGGCAGGGATGCAGCACCTGATGGGAGTGAGCAGATCCTGTTGGTGCTCCTTCCAGAAGATGTGCACCTCCTGCAGCGTCAGCTCTGTGGTGAACGACACTTGGAAAAGCAGCACCAGGAAAAACTGGGGGAAAATCGCCTCCACCTGCTGCAGGCAGGTGGGCTGCAGGAGGATCTCGCCTATCGTCCTGGCTGCCTGCAGAAGACACCCAAACACCAAGATGTCCCTGCGCCCCTGGGGAGGTCAAGGCTTGGGGTGGGCAGGGAAGGGGAGCAGCGGCCCCGCACAGCTGAGAGCAGCCCCGGAGGTCAGCAACTCACAGCCAGGGAGCAGATGCGCGGGTGATCCTTAGGGGAGGTGGAGGTCTTGCGCAGCGACTGGTTCATCAGCATGCTGAGCAGCTCCTGCAGCACCTTCTTTGCAGCCTGGGGCTCGGACAGCATCGTCTTCCACATGGCCATGGCGACACTGCGGGAAACCAGGGCTCTGTCAGCGGGGACACCCCGGAGGATGGCTGGGCTGAAGTCCCTCAGGAGGGTCTTGGGGCCCCCCTCCCAGTGTGAGAGGAGCCCCAAAGAATGGTGGGCCCCGTACGGGGTGCACGTTGGGGAGCACTGCAGCAGGCTGGCCACCACTTCGCTGGGATGTTTGCCCATCAGCACCAGCAGGGCCCTGTCCAAGCTGTTGAGGGCTACCAGCGCCTTGATGGAGGGCAGGCTTCTGTAGATGGCCCACATGACGTTCAGCACCTGGAGGGCAGACGTGGGTGGGAGTGGGGATGTCAGCAGGGCAAGCGTGGCCGTTTACCCAGCTCCCACTGGGAGGTGCTTCCGTTCCCGTTGCAGTACGCCGGCTTGAGACAGCATCAGTGCTGGCCAGGCGCAGAGCCGGGGGAGGAAAGGTCCCCCGCTGGGCTGGAGCATCGGCCATGCCACCCACGGGCTCCTCACCTGCCCTGCCTGGAAGGCAGGGTCTGCCACAAGGATGTCCACCATGTGGGCAGCCACACTGATGCTGTAGATGCTTGGGTCTCTGAAGCTCTCGATGGCCATGAGGATGATGTCTGCCTGGTCGGAGGGTCGGAGGTATTTCGTGAACATCTGTGAGATGAAGGAGAGGAGGGAAGATTTGTCACCCAGAGTGTCACCCAGAGCATCTCAGCTGTGCAGCGAGAGTGAGACGCAGAGTCAGGGTGCGCTGGGGAGGAGACCGACAGTGGGGGTCAGGGTCCCGTGGGGAACTGGAGCTCGCTGGGGGCCTTTGCCTAGCCCCTGCTCAGAAACAGCACGAGCTCCCATCATCCCCATGCATTGGGTATCCCTTCACTCATGCCGACCCCCCTGGTCAGGGGCCGAAGGCACTTCTTACCAAGAAGATTTCGCTGGCACAGCCGTTTTGTGAAAGCTGCCAGGGCTGCTTCACTTGCCAGGCCTCCTGCAGCTGCCCTGTGTCATGCAGCCAGGGCCACCTGCCTGGGGAGGAGCAAAACCAGGGTTCTCAGAGCGAGGGTGCAGAGCTGGAGGTGCAGTCTGAGAGCATCGGGCTGAAAAGTCACTGGCAAAGAAAGAGGGCACCCAGACAGGTCTGGGGAGCAGAAACCAGGGAGGGTCCAGGGCTAGTGTGAGCAGGGGTGAGGGGAAATGGCTTTTCGGGCAGGCGGGTTGGATCAAGCTTTCTCTTGCCAAGGAGAGTGGCCCCTGGCTGCCCATGCCTCAGGGCACCCAGCCCGACACAGCTTCTCTTACTTCTCTGCTGCAGGACGAAGGTGTGCAGGTGATAGAGAGCTTCTGCAGCCTCGTGGCGGGTCCCCTGGTCCTTGCAGGTGCAGCAGAGGGTGAGGTGCCCCACCAGCTTCCCCAGCATCGCAAACCGATGTGTCTTGGAGCACTGATGTCTGACTGTGGCTTGTGCAAAGCAGGGGCAGAGCTGGGGGAAGAGAGGCAGCATGGGCACAAGGTGAGCCCCAGCTGCTCCCAGAGCAGCCAGGCAGCAGCCCAGAGCAGGGCAGCGCTACCAGACGCAGGTTCCTGCCTGTGCCCGTGGCAGCCCTGCTCTGCCCTGGGAGAGAGCATGGACAGGACAGGGGCAGGGCAAAGACTCCTGCTCCTGACCTCCTGCTGACTGGGTGCCCAGCTTCCCCGGGAGGTGCTGGGGCTCAGGGCCACAGGGGCTGCCCAGGCCAGGAGCTCCGTACCTGCAGCAGGGGGCAGGTGGTGATGAACTCGGCTAGCCTGGCAATCCGTGCCATGGCCCTCTCCTGCACTGCTGCCAGCTGGGAGTTGGTGAAGGACAGCAGGAGCTGGGAGGAGAAAAGCTGCTGATGTGCCAGGGAGGTGGCATGGCACAGCCCAGCCCAGCCAGGCTTGCGCCGGGGCAGTGCCCAGGATGGGGCACGTGTCCTTCTTGCCCCTCGCAGCAACTTGCTGCGGCCAGGCAGGTCGCCGCATCGCACTCCTGCTGCTGCGTCTGCTGCTTTCCACTCACTCCCACCTAAAAAAGTGCCTGCGCCCCCCACCCGAGGACCCCAAGGCTTTGGGATGACCACCTGCCTGGGGACCTGCAGTGCGGGCTCTGGGATATGGCCTGTGGTGAAGCTGGAAGGGGAAAGCCCCAGGGCTGGGCTCCCCTTGCCAGGCAGGCAGGCAGGTCCATCTGGGAGGGAGTGTTGGGCAGGATGGGCAGTGGGCAAGGCTGCAGGGGTGAGGCGGGCTGGGGCAGGAGGAGAAGGGTCTCTGGCAGCAGCCAGGAGGCAGCGGGCTGGGTGGGGGGCACGGCAGGGAAGGAGGGATGTTCCCTGCCCCCCTCCTTGCACCAGGCACTGGGCAGGGGGCACTGCTCAACCCGGGGGTCACTGCCCGTGGCGACCCTGTGCCAAGGCCCGACCTGCAAGATCTTCTGCAGCTCCAGGATGCCGAGAGGGCCGGCGCTGCGTACCAGTGCCTGCAGCATGCTGTCCATCGCAGCCAGGGTCTGTGAGGCGGACAGAGTCTTGGGGGCAGCCCTGGAAGCCTCGGGGTGGGGGTGGGGGGTGTCTGTGGCCCTGCGGTGCCCAGGAAGGGGCCTCGGGGTGGGGGAGGTCCCTGTGTTTCACCCTGTGGCGTACCTGGGAGTAGAGGAAAGCCGTGGGTCCCTGGCTGTCCTGCGGAGGCAGGTGGAAGATGCTGCAGAAGCAGATTTGGAGGAGGCTGCTGCTCTTCTCCTGCAGAAGCAGCCCCGCTTGGCTGTGGGGACAGAGAATTGCTCTTCAGATCCAGCAAGGAGGAAGCAGACCCTGGGGTTGGAGACCTGGGCTGATCCCCACACTGCAGGGGACATCTCAACCCCCCCATGACGCTGACACTCGCCTTTAGGGGGAAAACCCTGTGGCACCCCCTGCCCTGCTGTCTGCCTCCCTCGTGGACCCAGGGCTGGGGAAGCCCCCGACCTGGGATTGCCCAGCACCGGGAAGGCCAAGCTGGGGGCTGGGGCAGCTACCTCATGGAGCTGATGGCCAGCATGGCTTGCTGCCGCACCGCAGTGTCCAGGTGGTCAGCGGGCTCCTCTTGCAGCAGCACCTGTGGAGCACAGCAGGGTGGGACGGATCGGGATGGGCAGTCTCCCTTGGCCAGCAAGAGCCTGCGGGGCTGGCAGAGCCCAGGTGCCCCCGTCTTGGCACCCCCTCCCCACCCAGCACCCAGCGGTCCCAAGCCCTGTGGTGGGAAGGGCTGTGCCCATTACAGAGCCACAGGCTGGCCGAGAGACCTGCAAATGTCATCGGGTCCAAGCCTGGGCTCCAGCCGGGCCACCCAGGTGGCGTTGGAGCATCTACAAGGACAGAGACCCGGAGCAGTGCTCATCCACACCCCGCTGCCTGGCCGAGCCCTCTCCTGCCCCCAGGGCCATGCCACTGCACGCTGCCCCTGCCTCAGCCTGGCTGGTTGTCCCCTCACCTCAATGGTCTCCGCCACCTCCAGCTGGCAGAAGTAAAGCATGTCCCACATGGTGGAGTCCACTCTGGTAGTGCTGCAGATGGTGTGGACGGAGGCCAGAAACTGCAGCTTCTGGTCCTCTTGCTGCCAGCCGGGGAGGGGACAGATGGACAGACAGTGTCAGGGGGGAGAGAGAGAGCTGCGGGGTGGCCAGCACAGCCCCCAGCACCTTGTGAGCACGGGATGGGGTCAGAAAGATCGGCCAGGAGACAGGGGCGCCGCCTCGTAGAACTGGCCAAGGTTACCTTTGGTCTGCTCCGGAGGAAGGCTCGGATGATGCCCAGGGTATACGCTTCCTCCCTGGGCAGAGCCAAGGCAGAGTGGCATGAATCTGGCAGAGAGAGAGCAGGCAGGGCTGGGGGGCAGGCAGGGGGGAACACTCGAGCCCTCTGCCCAGCTCCCGGTGATGTCACCAGCCCTGGCTCAAGGCTGGGATGCTGGTGTCCCCTGTGTGCCCCAGGGGCAAAGGTGCGATGCTGGAGGGCAGCACGGGGAGGGGGCCCTGGCTTGCCCAGGTGAGGGACACGCTGGCACTGCGGGGCAGGGAGAGTCCCTGTCCCGGGATGCCATGAGAGGGCTGGCTCCCTGGCCACTGTGCCGTGGGAGCCCCGATGCCAGCCTGCCTGGGGGATGGGAGCCTGGGACAGGGCAGAGCAGGGTGGGCAGCCCCCTGCCTGCAGCGCCCACACACTCACCTGCCTGCAGCGGCTCAAGCTTACACATCTCACTGGGCTTTGGCCTGGAGCTGGGAGCTGGGGCAGCTCTGTCCTCCTCGGCCCGCCTAGGGTGGTCGGGGGGTCTCCCCGCCATCCTGCGGAAGGAAGGGAGGGAGGCAAGGGGTGAGAAGGACCCTGCGCCCCCTGGGGCTGCCCTGCCGGGGCAGTGGCGCAGAGGTGGCCGTGCTTGGGGGGCTCCTTGCTCCCACCCTGACCCAACACCGACACTGTAGGGGCAGGGCTGGGTGACACAGGGTGTCACAAAGGGCCCCAACGTCACCCCCCCCAGGGGGGCACCCCCGAAGTGCCCCCGTTCCCCCCCTCCGCAGGAGCCCTCCTTGCCCCAGGGGGACGGGACTGACTCCCTCTTCCTCCTCCTCCTCCTCCTGCTGTGGGGCTGGCGTTCATCTCTGCCGGAGGCATCCCCCTTGTGGCAGGGACCCCTCTGTCCCCGTCCCCTCGCTCCCGGGGCCTGCTGCCACCCCCACCTGCGGCCGGGCTGAGCGGGGGCGCAGCCCCCAGCCCCTCAGGCACACCGAGGCTTTTCCTTCTTCCACACGAGGCCCGGGACGAGGCCCGCGGGGGTCGCTCCTCTCTCCCCAAAGCCGCGGGCACACAGGCAAGCCCGACGCCCTCCCGCAACTGCTGGGGATGTCGCGGTCCCCCGGTTACGGTTGCCATGGTGCGTGGCAGGGTTCCACCAGCCCCCGGTTGGCCGCGGGGGGGGCGGGGGGAGGGCAGAACCCCCCCCCGCTCCCCTCGCCGGGGCCCACGGCCCCAGCCCGGCCGTACGAGGGCAAGCGGGGTCCCGGCCCCGGGCGCTGAGGGGCGGCGGTGCCCCGAGGTCGGGACGGGCGGGACGGGGCCGGGGGGAGAGGGAAGGGGAAAAGGGGAAGGGGAGAGGGGTGCGGTGATGGGTCAGTGCTGGGGTCAATGGTGGGGTCAGTGGTAAGTCAGTGATGGGTCAGTTTTGGGGTCAATGATGGGATCAGTGATGGGATCAAAGATGGGTCAATTTTGCGGTTCGTGATGGGTCAGTGATGGCTCAGTTTTGGGGTCAGTGATGGGGTCGATGGGGTCAGTGATGGGCCCAATGGGTCAGTTTTGGGGTCAGTGATGGGTCAGTTTTGGAGTCAATGATGGGGTCATTGATGGCTCAGTTATGAGGTCAGTGATGGGATCAATGATGGCTCAGTTTTGGGATCAGTGATGGGGTCAGTGATGGCTCAGTTTTGGGGTCCGTGATGGGGTCAGTGATGGGGTGGGTGCTGTGTGTTTGGGAGGTGCAGCCATGGGGTGGGGGCAGTGATCAGCTGGGTGCTGCTGTTCAGGTAGCTCTGTCCTCCTCCTCCCAGGCCCGCCTAGGGTGGTCGGGGGGTCTCCCCGCCATCCTGCGGAAGGAAGGGAGGGAGGCAAGGGGTGAGAAGGACCCTGCGCCCCCTGGGGCTGCCCTGCCGGGGCAGTGGCGCAGAAGTGGCCATGCTTGGGGGGCTCCTCGCTCCCCCCCTGTCCGGGAGCTGCTGGCAGCTGCCCAGAGAGCCAACGTGTCCTTCATGTGGGTGGCCAGTGATGGGTGGGGAGCCCTGGAGAGCGTGGTGGCTGGCAGTGAAGCAGTGGCGGAGGGAGCAATCACCATCGAGCTGGCAGCCTACCCCATTAAGGAGTTTGCTGCCTACTTCCGTAACCTCAACCCCTACAATAACAGCCGAAATCCCTGCTTTCGGGACTTTTGGGAGCAGAAGTTCAAGTGCAGCTTCCACACGCAGGACTGTAGCCGGTACTCCCTCAAGACAGGCAAGTTTGAGCCAGAGTCCAAGATCACGTTTGTGGTCAATGCGGTCTATGCCATGGCCCGCTCTCTCCACAACATGCACCAGGTGCTGTGCCCCAACGCCACCAAGCTCTGCAACGCCATGAAAGCCGTCAATGGCAAGAGGTTCTACAAGGACTTTATGCTCAATGTTAATTTTGATGGTGAGTCCAGAGATGGAGACAAGGGTTGGCTGCCTAACTGGAAAGGGATGGGTGGAGGGACGGGGAGGAGGAAGGAGACCCGTATTTGACCCAAAGCCCTCCGGTTCCTCCAGCCTGCCCACACCTGGGGACCCGTGTGCTATGGGCTGTGGTTGTCCCAAGATGCCAACAGCTCACCATCACCCTTGGGAGGCAATCTAGGCCTTCTGTCCCCAGTGTGGAGAAGCTGGTGACCAACTCCATCCTGCTAGAGCTGGGTGGGACCGGCCCCACAGGGGCCCCTCCGGGAACGTCAGGCCTTGGAGACCTCACTTGGAAGCGCCATGATTTATTCACATTTCAGGGATTAAAGTGGAGGGAGAACCTTGATCAGGGACCTACATAGTTGGGGATGAATTAGAAGTGTGGCTGTGCTCTGTGACTTGGGCTGAGCCCAGCTACCCAGGTGTCACTGAGAGCCATGGAGGCTGAAAAATCCCGCTCTGTCCCTGCAGAGCTGGCTGGGGCTGCCGAGCATTTAGGCATGTGGGGAGATGATAGTTCTCAACCATTGCTTTCCTGCTCCTAATGTGTGCATAGGCAGCAATTATGAGAGTGAAGGCAGGGAACAGGTTGGACATTTGCCTGTGACCATGGTGGGCTGTGACCCTTTGAAGGGGCCCTGCCTCCACGCCGGGAGCGAGCACTCTCCTGCCCCATGGTAGTCACCATCTCCCTTTCTTCTCCCTCCAGCTCCGTTCAGGCCAGCAGGCACCAAGAGTGTCGTTCGATTTGACCGCTACGGTGATGGCATCGGGCGCTACAACATCTTCAACTATCACCACATGGACGGGCGGTATCGGTATCAGAAGGTGGGCTACTGGGCTGAGGGGCTCATCCTCAACAGCAGCCTCATCCCCTGGGCTGAGACCTCCATCCCCGTGTCCCAGTGCAGCGACCCCTGCAAGAAGAATGAGAGAAAGAGCATGCAGCCCGGAGACATATGCTGCTGGATCTGCATCCCCTGCCAGCCCTACGAGTACTTGCTGGATGAGTTCACCTGCGTGGACTGCGGTCTCGGTTACTGGCCCAATGAGACCCTGAATGGCTGCTACGAGTTGCCCCAAGAGTGTATCCGCTGGAAAGACGCCTGGGCCATTGGTCCCGTCACTATCTCTTGCCTGGGTTTTATCTCCACCCTCTTTGTTTCTGGAGTCTTCGTGAAGAACAATGATGACACCCCCATCGTGAAGGCCTCAGGCCGGGAGCTCTGCTACATTCTCCTGACCGGGGTCCTCACGTGCTACAGCATGACCTTCATCTTCATCGCAAAGCCTTCCACCGAGGTGTGCACGCTCCGGCGTCTGGGGCTGGGCACGTCCTTCGCCGTCTGCTATTCGGCCCTCTTGACCAAGACGAATCGCATCACCAGGATCTTCAGCGGGGTGAAGGAGGGGGTCCAGCGCCCCCGGTTCATAAGCCCCACGTCACAGGTGGTCATCTGCATGGCCCTTATCTCTTGCCAGCTGATCATCGTCATCATCTGGCTGCTGGTGGAGACCCCCGGCACAGGCAAGGAGACGGAGCCTGACAAGAGGTACATCGTCACCCTCAAGTGCAACAACTGCGATTCCAACATGCTCGTTTCGCTCACCTACAATGTCCTCTTGATGGTCCTCTGCACGGTCTATGCCTTCAAGACACGGAAATGCCCCGAAAACTCTAAAAGGGCTTGATCGGAGCGGTCCTGGTGACTTGGGCCCCGCAGGGTTTGTGGCTAGGAGATGCGTGGGCCTGGGCAAGGGTCTTCGGCCATGGACCTGGTGATGGTCACCTCTGCATTGGGGCGTTCGTTACCGGGTGAAGTGTGGCTGAGGGGGTAACGAGTCCTGGGGAGAAGGACTGCCCTTGGCAGACTGTTTGCTAGGGTGAGGATGGGAAATGCCCCTGAGACCTCCAGAGACCCCCTCTGACCTGACTGCAGAGGAGTGATTGCCACCCTTCAGCCCCAGCGCATGAATGCCAACCCCAGGGCCCGCCTGGTCCCTGGGAAGCCGAGCAGTGCAGGGGATGGAGGAGCGTGGGGTGCACCCTGCACCACCTCAACCCCCCAGCAAGGTGCCCTGCCGGCTCTGGAGGACTGTGTGGGGGTGGCTGCGGTCGGGGGCTTCTGGAGAGGACCTGTATCCCCTGGTGGGAGCAGGCACTGGGATGAGGGGTGTTGGTGAGGCTGGGTGGGGTGCTGCTCAGGGTGCGCCCCCCCTTGCAGGAGCAGCGTGTCTCCATCAGGGCAGTGCCCATCCTCTGCCCATGGGTCTCCAGCAGGTCCACCCTGACGGAGGGACCCGGTGCAGGGTGGGATGTGCCTGTGGGGTGCAGGCAGCAGCCTCTGCCCGGTGGGAGGTGGCTGGTGCCACAGCGAGGGCTTCATCCTGCCCCACTCGGGGCAGAGGGCTGGCGGCAGCAGCACCTGATGCCCACCGCTGTCTCCAGGTCCAGACCACCACCATGTGCATCTCAGTGAGCCTCAGCGGCACCGTGGTCCTTGGCTGCCTCTTCACCCCCAAGCTCCACATCATACTCTTCCAACCCCAGAAGAACGTGGCCAGCCACCACGTGGGCACCGCTCGGTTCAGCGTGGCAGCCGCCAGCTTTAGCCAGTCCCACGGTGAGTGCAGGGGGGCTGGGGAAGGGCTGGGGGGCAGCACCCCCTTCCTGGCAGGGAGCTGGGGGCAGCCCAGCACGGGCCCCTGAAGGAAACAGGGGTGCAGGGTAGGGCACAGCTGGGAACAGGGCAATAGAGGCTGCTGTGTCCCCTATGGCTCAGCCTTGGCTCTGTCCCAATCCCCCATCTCCCCCTGCCTCATGTGGCTGTGAGCCCCAAGGCTGCAGCATGGTCTGCTGGGGGGGACCACTCCCGGGGGCCTGTCCTCACCCTGGGGGGACACGGCCACCCTGGGCACCCTCCACCCCAGCCCCGGGGGATGCAGCTGCCCCCGGCCCCGGCCCCTGTCACCAACCCAGGGGGGACACAGCTGCCCTGGGCACCCTCGACCCCAGCCCTGGGGGACGGAGCACCCTGGGCACCCATCGCCCACCCCAGTGGGATGCCGTGGGGGGAGTGCTGCTGCCGGACCCCAGCCTGCCCCTGACTGCTGCCTTCCTGGCCAGGCTCGGCCTCGCAGTACGTGCCCACAGTGCGCAACGGCCGTGAGGTGGTGGACTCCACGACGTCGTCCTTGTGAAGGACGGGGAGGCCAGGTCGTGGTGCTGCTGCTCCTGCCTGCGGCTGCACTGCACCCCGGCTCCCTCCCCAGGGAGAGCAGCGCCCGCGGCACCGCCCGCTCAGGGGCCAGAGGCAGCCGGGAGGCTCGGCCCCCGCCCCAGCACGAGCTACACGTCCCACGCGCTGGGTCATGGTACGTTGTCACCCTTCCTTTGCACTGAGCCACGTTACACATCCCTTGTCCCCTGCCCTGAGCCCTGGTGCACTACCCCCTGTCCCTGCACCCAGCCATGGTGAACATCCCCAGTCCTTTGCACTGAGCCGTGGTGCACGACCCTGTTGTCACCTGCACCGAGCCATGGTGCGTGTCCCCTCGTCTCTTGCACTGAGCCGTGGTGCACGTCCCCTGCGTCACCTGCACTGAGCCGTTCTGCACATTCCCCCATCCCCTGCGCTGAGCCCTGGTACGTGTCCCCCTGTCCCTTGCACCAAGCCACGGTCCGTCCACGTCCCCGTCCCTTGCACTGAGCTGAGGTGCACATCATCCCCTCCATCCCCCTGCCCCGAGCCACGGTGAACGTGCCCCCCGTCCCTTGCACTGAGCCGCAGTGCACAGACCCCGGCCCTTGAACTGCACTGTGGTACACGTTCCCCACCCCTGCACCAGCTGTGGTGCAAGCCCCTTGCCCCAAGCCGCCGTGCACAACCCGACTCCCTCTTGCTGAGCCACACCAAGTCACGCCCCGCTTGCCCCGAGCCACGCCGAGCCCTGCCCCAGCACCCACTGCCCTCGCCCTATCGCCCACCCCGATTTCCTGGTGTGGGGCCTTTCATGTCCCCCTTGTGCCAAGCCGTGTCCCACGTCCCCCCTCCCTGGGCCAGCAGAGACACCCCCCCCCAGGCCCTTTGCACATTTTCACCTTTTCCTCCTCGTTTTCGGCCCCGGGAAAGCCGCCGAGCGCTGCCAGGCTGGGCCCAAGCCCCCTCCGTCCCCCCGCTCGCTGTGCATAGTGCTTCTCACCCCTTCGTGGGAGACAGGGCAGAGGAGCGGGGCTCAATGCCCACTGCCCCCCCGGCCCCTGCAGAGCCCGGGGGATCCGGCGGGGGCTGAGGGCAAGTAACAGGACCCAGGTATTTGAGCCCAACCAAGTTTTTAAGAGTAGATTTTTTCCGTGAGCAAGAGCATGATTTTTTTTTTTTTTTTAAATTTATGTAAATAAAGTGGTCTTGGTTTTGTTTGTTTTTGTTTTTTTTTTTTAAATGGACTCTGCCACAGCTCCTGTCCATCCGAACCTGAGGGAAGGGGGCAGACCCTCGCAGAGGGCAGAGCCACAGCACGATATGGGGGCCAGCAGGGGTGGGGGGGCCACGCGACACCCCCCACTCGTGCCCTGCCGGCCCCAGGAGGGTGGTCGCATGAAGGACGTGGGACGCAGCTCCGGCGGCTCCGGGGCCAGGGGGCTAGGAGCTGTCGGGGGCTTCGGGGCTGGGGGCTGCAGCCCTCCGCTTCAGGGGGATGATGCAGATGCTGTTTTTGGCTTCTTTGACTCTCCACCACCGGCCGAGCCTATAGATGAGAGAGATGGGGGTCACCCTCGGCCGGGCCGCAGCGGAGAGGGGGCTGCCCCTGGGCAGTGGCAGGGAGTGGGGACGGTACCGGTGCTCCTGTCCAAGGCCGGCCACCAGGAAGTCGCCGCCTGCGGAGAACTTGAGGCTGTTGACAAAACCCACCTGGAGGGGACAGGGCAGGGTGAGGGGCTCCCGCAGTCTCCTCCTGCCGCCCAGGGAGGGGAGCCCCCACCAAGAGACGCCCCCAGCCCAGCTCCAGCATCCCCAACCTCCCCATCCGTACCAAGGGGATGTCGCAGAGGGGCTCCAGCTTCCGAAATCCCTCACCACACTTCCAGAGCTTCACGCTGGCACTGTGGGAGCCTGGGGCAGAGAGAGGAGACTCCTGCTATGCATCCTGACCCAGGGAAGGGAGCAGGACAGCCCCCCCAAACCCCTGCTCCAAAGCGGCTGCCACACACCTGTAGCCAGGAGGTCACTGTTGCGCAGAGCGGCCACTGCGGAGATCCAGTACGGCTGCTGCAGGCCCTGGGAGTCCTGCATGCCGTGCGCCTGCCGGGCCAGCGCCAGTGGCTTCTTCTTCGTCAGCCCCCACAGGGCTACGGACCTGCCAGGGCGGGGAGGGGTGAGGGGGCTGCGGGGGGCACCGCCTGCCCACCCCGGGCACCAGCCAGCCCCGCGCTCACCCGTCATCAGCGCCCGACACCATGTGCTCCTCGTTGATCAGCTGGATACAGTCGATGGAGCCCCTACGGAGAGAACAGGCAACTACCAGCAGTTCCGAGCGTGCTTTGGGATTCCATTTAGGAAGCAAGGGCTCACCAGGGCGTCAGTGTCCCCAGAGCGCCAGCAGGCTCCTGGTGACACTTGGCACCCTCACACCGCTGCCCCAGCTGGACCCGCCTGCCCGCAGGCCCCTCTCCTGCCCCAGACCTACTGGTGCCCGTAAAACACAAGCTGTGACTCCTCGGGGATCTTCCAGAGCCGCACGGTGCCGTCCCGTCCCCCCGCCGTCACACAGCAGTCCCGGCTCAGGCTGTCCAGCCCTGTGATGACGTCCTGGTGCCCGAAACTGGAGGGAGAGGTGGCAAAGAGCTGCGGCGGGCACGGCCCTCCGCCACAGCGCCTGCCCCCGGCGAGGGGGGTCAGCGGGGTGTCCCCTCCCACGTCTTACAGGGTCTCCATGTATGCATTCTCCGCCACGTTCCAGACCTTGACGCAGCGGTCACGGGAGGCGCTGTACAGCTGGTACGTGTCTTTCCGGAAGGACAGGCCCTGCGGATGGACAGACAGATGTCCGTCTGGGGGGGCAGCGGTGAGGGGCACCAGGGAGGATGGCGCTGCCTGGCCCCACAGGCGTCACAGCTGATGCCCCTGACTCACCGAGACGGCATTGCGGTGCCCGGTGAAGATGTGCAGGCGCTTGCAGCTGGCTGCATCCCAGATCACGATCATCTTGTTCCTGTCTCCCGTAGCCTGGCAGAACACAGGGGATACCCGAGACCTACTCCTCGGGGACCTGCGGCCCGTGCCAGCCTCTGCTCCCACCCCATGTGCTTTGGGGGGTCCCAGGGACCCATTCTTGACTCCGGTGGAGGCAGGGGCTGCTTTAACCCAGCAAAGTATACCTGGGCATGAGATACGGCTCCCCAGGACCCCGGGAGGAGATGCACTCCCCACCACCACCTCTCCGCCCCACATGGCAGCGCCAGCATCCCTCTCCCGTACCAGGTACTTGCCATCCGATGAGATGGCCATGCAGAGGACATGCGACGCGTGCCCCATGTGCCGCTCCCCAGTGCCCTTCTTCCCCCCAGGCACAACGCAGAGCCTCTTCCCGCTCTCCACCTCCCCTACGGGAAAGGCACCACCGTCACCCCCTGGGAGCCTCCCACCGCTCCGGAAAGCATCAGTGAGCCTCCCACAGAGCCCAAAACGATGCATGTGCACATCCCCAGAGGGGCCAGGGGCCAAGCCACCTCCACAGGCACCCACGGTCCTGCTGCTGCAGGGTCCCCGCAGGGTTCAGGCTGGGGGAACAGCCCGTCGTGGCCCCAGGGGAACACTTGCATTTGATGAGGGAGCCGTCCTTGGAAGCAGAAAAGATGAACCTGTCATCCGGAGAGATGACCAGGCAGGTGATGGGCAGCTGGTGCGCCCGCAGCATGCGGATGCTGGCTGGATCCAGAGGCTGCACCTGCAGGGAGAGCGGGATGTGAGCTGGGCTGCCCCCGTCCCTTCCCCAGGCTTGGGAGCACCCGAGCACAGCACCCTTCCTTCTCCAGGGCGCCAGCAGCCGGCACGCCGGGCGGGAGAAGGGCTGTGGTCCCATAGCTGGCATGGCAAGTCGGGGTACCAGCTGTGGCCATGCCTGAGTGTCCCCAAAGCCGGCACTTACAGTCCGGCAGCCCCCCAGCACTGGGCACTTACGTCTTTGGCGATGAGGCGCTGCAGCCGGCCCTTCGGCTCGAGCTGGGGAAGAAGCAGGAGGCTCAGCAGAGGCAGCCCCAGCCCCGCGGGAGGGGGACAGAGCCCGCCGGCGCCACCGGGACCAAGGGGACGCGCCCCGCTCCCTGCTCACCACGTCCTCCTTCAGCCGGTCACCGATGAGATCTGCGGGCGTCTCTTCCTCCTCTGCCGCCGCCCGCTCCTCCTCTGCGGTGGACACGGGGCATGAGGGCCAGGCTCAGCACCGGGGGCTGCCCGCCTCTCTGCCCCGCCGGGGCACCGGCGCCAGGGGCCAGGTGGGGCTCACCGTACTGGCGGAGCTGCTCCAGGTACAGCTTGGCCATGCGCAGCTTCTTCTCCTGCGGCATCTCCTCTACCTCCTCCTCCGCCGCCGCCCCAACAACGGGCTGCGGGGACAGGCGTGAGCACCGCCACCGGCACCCCCACCGGTACCGCCATCCCCCCCGGCGCAGCCCTTACCTCTCCGGCTTGGAGTCGCTGGACACCTCCTCGCCGCCACCCGCGGCCTCCCCTCGGCGCCCGGGACCTGCGGGAAGGGGACAGGCGCGGCAACACCCGCCGGAGCGACCCCGCCGGGGCAGTGCCTCTCGCCCCCCTCCCTCTCCCCGGCCCGGCCCTCACCGCCGCCCACGGCCGCCGCCGCCCCGGCACCCCCCACTCACCGAGACGGTGTGGCGGTGATGGCGTACCCAAATCATCATCAGCTTGTTCTGCCCCTCAGGGCCTCTGGTCCCATCGCATGTCCTTTGGGGGGTCCCAGGGACCCGTCCTTGGCTGTGCCGCGGCCGTGGCTCTGCCTGGGGCGGGTGCCGGGGGGCCTGTCCCGGCGATGCTCTCAAGAGCTAAAATCTGCTCTTGTGCTGAAACTTCATTTTGCGCTGCCCTTCCTGCTGGGGACGCCGCTGGAGCCAGAGCATCGGTGGCTTTGTAGCTCCCGGGCTCGGCCACATCAGCCCAAGGCAGCGCAGGCTCCTCCGATGGTGGGAGGCAGAAAAAGTGATTTACCCCAGTGTGGCCCGGGGGAGGGAAGGCTTCAGCTTCAACTTCGGCTTCGGCTTCGGCTTCGGCTCTGGCTTGGGCTTCTCCTCCCCTCTGTTTCGCCGCCCAGCAGAGAAGCTGGTGCTTTGTGGCAAAGACGAAGCGCGTGGACAGGTCTTGCCCTGGACCGCTGGAAGGAGCGGCTGTCCTGCTGCTCTCCGGAGGATGCCGGCTCCTCGGGGGCTGAGGGCTCTTCTTTCCTGTTAGACGCTGGAAGAGCAGATACCCCGGCCTGCAGAGCGTCCTAGGGCTGGGGCTGCTGCTTTGTCTCTGCCCAAGCAGAGTCCTCGCTGGGGGCCGAGTGCCACCTCATCCACGCCCTCGGCAGCTGTAAGCTCAGCTGTTGTAGGTTAAACCCCGACTTCAGCCTTCCGCATTGCAGGATGAGGTCCGTCTGAGTCGCCAGGGAGGAGGCCATGGGGCTGGCATCTTTCTTTGCGCCCTGAAGGACTGCAGGCGCAAAGCAGCAGAGGTGAGGTGACAGCCCTCTGTCCCCTCCAGGCAGGGCACGTTGCAGCCCGTGATTCACAGGGCCAGGAGGGAGCCAGGGGGCAAGTGGCTCGGCTGGAGGCTGCTGGTCAGGAATAGCCCCCTCCAGAAACAGCCCCCCTCCCCACAGACCCGCTGGGAGCAGAGTCCCCCTCGCCCAGGGTGGGGGAGCTCCGTGCTGGGGTCCTGCCTCCTCCCCGCTGCCCTCACTCACCCTCTCTGATGTACGCCATCTCCTCACGCATATCCGCCTGCCGTCCCATGAGCCCTGGGGGGACGCAGCGTGTTGGGGACCCTGCTGCCTGTCAGGAACCCCGCTTGCCCATCGGGGACCCCGCCACCCAGCCCGCCTGGCTGCACAGCTCCCCGGGGAGGGCTGACCCCGGGGTGCAGCATCGGGGAGAGGATGGATGGGCCTGTTTCCAGCCCCACCTGCGCAGGCAGGGGTGAGAGGGGGTGAAGGGGTGCCCCACAGGTTCTGCCCCGGGACACGGGGACCCTGAGAGAGGAAGGGACCCCGGAGCTCATGGCTCACCGATGAACCTGACAGCCTCCTGCCGCAGGGGCTCCTGCGGGCTCCGCAGGTAAGGCTGGCTCTGGCGCAGGTAGTCCTTGGCCTTCCTCCTCTTCCTGGCCAGCTGGAGAGAGGAGAAGGGCGCAGGCTTGGCATAGAGCTGCCCCCCAGTTGGCCCGTCCCCCCACCCAGGGCTACCCTCCTTCCCCCCAGCACCACATTCCCAGCTTCCTGCCATGTGGCATCGGGGTTCAGAGGGAGCAGAGGGCTCCCCAGGGATGCTGGGGTGCCATCCTGGTGGCAGGGTCCCCTTTGGGACCCCAGGGGAGAGGACAGCAGGGAGCAGAGCCTGCTCCGGGAGGCTCCGTGCTGCTAGAGGGGCACAGCCCTCTGTCCCCCGCACTGGGCATGGGGCAGGGTTCGTCCAGGTCGGATCCCGGGGGCACTGGGGCTGCGCTTACCAGGCACTCGCTCATCCTCCATGCCTGCGCGATCTCGGCCAGCTGCGCCAGCTGCCTCCACTTCAGGAACTGGCCAGCGCTGCGGAGGGCTTCAAGG
The DNA here is from genome assembly GCF_965183815.1 of Platalea leucorodia. Taxonomy (NCBI): domain Eukaryota; kingdom Metazoa; phylum Chordata; class Aves; order Pelecaniformes; family Threskiornithidae; genus Platalea; species Platalea leucorodia. The sequence goes on from NC_138831.1 coordinate 17,613,228, forward strand.
GAGGCCTGGTGAGCAGCAGAGAGATGCCACCACCGCCAGTCGGGTCACAGGACCCTGTGTCCCCCCTCTTGGCAGGGCTCAGAGCCTATCCCTGCCCATGCAGGAAAGACACAGCAGCGGGGGACTGATGCTGCCACCAGGTTCAGCACCCCAGGGTGCTGAAGATAAGTGCAGCCACCCTCTCTGGCTGGAAGCCTGTTGGGGCTTCAAGCTTTTGGCCCCAGGATGCTGCGGAGCCATAACCCAGTCTCTGAGGCTGCAGGGACCGATGCCAGGGGCTGTGTGGAGGGAGCTGGGTGGGAAAGGGACCCACCTCCCCATCCATCCAGGTAGCAGGAGGTAAAAGACAGCAGTGGGCAGGGAGGTGGGCCCTGCCTGGTCCTAGGCACTCAGCAAGCTAAACCTCATGGTGACACACATTTGAAGGGTCCAGTGCCCTGCCCAAAGGACCGGTCAGGTTGGGATCCCACCTTAGCCACACTCTTGTCCTGGTCGTGCAGGTGAAAGAGCAGCGGCAGTACGCTGTCCCACACCTCCTTCTTCATCCTCTTCTTTTCGGCACCCACCACGAGCCCCATCGTGGTTTGGAAGAGACGGATGGAGAGCTCCCGCACGGTGCCTGACTCCTGGGGGAGGAGGGGAGGAGGACCTCAGCCCCAAGCCCATGGCGTGCAAGGGGCTGACATGGAGATGGATGTCCCCAAACCAGTGGCAGGCAACCCCGTTCCAAAAGGGAGCGAGCTGCGGCATGCAGAAGGTCTGCTCAGGGGGGCTGGGGTCCCCGGGGCTGGGGTCCGGAGAGGGAGACCCTGCGGAGGGCTGGGGGATGCTGCCAGGGCAGGGTGCGCATTGGTGGGGCTCAGCACACCTGCTGCCCTCCTGCCACCACCGTCCCCACCGCGGCAGGGAGGCCGAGCCGGGGTGAGTCCATGCCAGGGGCTTGGGACGCAGCACGGAGCCACCGAGGGCAGCGATGGGGTCTGGGGGCTGTGGGGCCAAGCGTCCCCCTGCAGAGCACGGGGCTGCAGTGGGAGGCGTGAAGGGAGGTGTCGGGTGAAGGGGGCATGGAGCTGTCCCCCAGCCTTACGTTGTTGAAGAGTGGCTGGAGCTTGCCAGCTAGTGCCAGGGCGGTGAGGCTGGGCATCTTCCCCTCCAGCAGCTGGAGCACGTTGCTGAGCACGGACAGGGCCAGGGCGCTGGCATCGCTGTCAGCATCCTGCAGCTGCTCCATGATGTGTGGCAGCAGGACAAGGGTTCTCTTTGCCTGTGTGAGACATGCCACCTCCTTTTTGTAAAGCAGCGACCAATCGCAGGGGTGAAAACCCTCTCCGCCAACACTGGCCTCCCCGCTGGCTTCTCAGCAGGCAGCGTGGGTTACGAGGGCAAGGTCCCAGCAGACAGGGCTTACCGGCATGGCCATGGCAAGACCAGGGCGCAGAGGGGGAGGACAGGCAGCGCTGGCTCCTTGCCAGCCCTCGGCTGCCTCCTTCTCCACCAGACCCCTTGGGCAGGCTGGTGGGCGACCAGCACTGCCTGCAAAGCTGCCCAAGCTGCCAGCAGCCCCCACCACAGCCACTGCGTTTCACCCTGGGGCTCAGCACCCCCCGCTCAGGCTCTGCAGACCCCACGCTCAGGCTGGTCGCTCTGCTGCCAGCATCCCTGCCCGGACATGCTGGCAGAGGGAGCCCGGTCCCCTTGGCACTGCTGCCTCTCTCCTTGCACGGCACAGCCATGGGGCAGAGGGCCAGGGAGGCAGGACAGCTGGCTGCAGCCGGCACAGCTCCCGATGCCCAGAAAAGCCTAAGCTGCCGCATTACCCACTGCTCCAGCCTGGGCTGCTCTCCCGGCTGTCCCCTACTCACCGTGTCGGGCCTCTCGGTGAGCCTGAGGATGCCCCTGAGCACCAGGCTGGGCATCCCCAAGCATTGGCTCCGCAGATACATGGGGAAGATTTCCAGGGCACGGTCCAGCTCTTCACCGAGGTCGGTGCAGCCCAGCATCTGAAACACGTGCAGCGGAAGCTGGTGTGGTGCTGGCTCCAACCATCAGCTCAGGGCAAGGAGGCTGGGGCAAGACCAAACCCGGACGGAGGCGGCGGGGATTGCGGAGAGCCCCCGTGCCCCACACCACACCGCCCTGGTTGCTCGCCTGCTCCTCCATGGTACCAGCCGGAGCCCACCCACCGCCCCAGCTCCCCCCCCAGCGGTGGGCATGGGCGAGCCGAGCGTTGGAGGCAGTTTGGAGCAGTGCCACCTCGAGGCTCACCTCGACGAGGAAGACCATGGCGATCATCTCCCAGGTGGGGTCCTCCACACTGAGGAGCTCTGCCAGATGGCAGAAGATGGTGGAGCGCAGGGGTCTTGGGGTCTTCATCATCTCCCTGGCAGGGGGAAGGAGGCACGGTCAGGCCTGAGCCAGGCAGGCACATCTCTTTGGGGTTTGCACCAGTCTGGACATCACCACTCTGCAGCACTTTGAGCAACAGGGACCCTGCTGCCATCAGCCCCAAGGGTGGGGGTGGCATGGGGTGCCCAGTCCCCGAGGAGCAGGGAGAAGGGGCTCTCACCTGGCCACAATCCGCACTCCCATGAGGTGGGTCTGGGCGCTGAGCAGGGTGTCCCAGCCACCCTGCGCCTCAATGGCCAGCACCTGGCTCTCAAAGCCCATGCTGCAGAGCAGCATTCTCATGGACTGCACCGCAGACCTGCTCAAGAAGAAATGCTCAGCTCCCACTGGGAGCCCTGGCTTGGCTCCAGGTGGCTGGCAAGGATGAGAGGGCAGGGATGCAGCACCTGATGGGAGTGAGCAGATCCTGTTGGTGCTCCTTCCAGAAGATGTGCACCTCCTGCAGCGTCAGCTCTGTGGTGAACGACACTTGGAAAAGCAGCACCAGGAAAAACTGGGGGAAAATCGCCTCCACCTGCTGCAGGCAGGTGGGCTGCAGGAGGATCTCGCCTATCGTCCTGGCTGCCTGCAGAAGACACCCAAACACCAAGATGTCCCTGCGCCCCTGGGGAGGTCAAGGCTTGGGGTGGGCAGGGAAGGGGAGCAGCGGCCCCGCACAGCTGAGAGCAGCCCTGGAGGTCAGCAACTCACAGCCAGGGAGCGGATGCGCGGGTGATCCTTAGGGGAGGTGGAGGTCTTGCGCAGCGACTGGTTCATCAGCATGCTGAGCAGCTCCTGCAGCACCTTCTTTGCAGCCTGGGGCTCGGACAGCATCGTCTTCCACATGGCCATGGCGACACTGCGGGAAACCAGGGCTCTGTCAGCGGGGACACCCCGGAGGATGGCCGGGCTGAAGTCCCTCAGGAGGGTCTTGGGGCCCCCCTCCCAGTGTGAGAGGAGCCCCAAAGAATGGTGGGCCCCGTACGGGGTGCACGTTGGGGAGCACTGCAGCAGGCTGGCCACCACTTCGCTGGGATGTTTGCCCATCAGCACCAGCAGGGCCCTGTCCAAGCTGTTGAGGGCTACCAGCGCCTTGATGGAGGGCAGGCTTCTGTAGATGGCCCACATGACGTTCAGCACCTGGAGGGCAGACATGGGTGGGAGTGGGGATGTCAGCAGGGCAAGCGTGGCCGTTTACCCAGCTCCCACTGGGAGGTGCTTCCGTTCCCGTTGCAGTACGCCGGCTTGAGACAGCATCAGTGCTGGCCAGGCGCAGAGCCGGGGGAGGAAAGGTCCCCCGCTGGGCTGGAGCATCGGCCATGCCACCCACGGGCTCCTCACCTGCCCTGCCTGGAAGGCAGGGTCTGCCACAAGGATGTCCACCATGTGGGCAGCCACACTGATGCTGTAGATGCTTGGGTCTCTGAAGCTCTCGATGGCCATGAGGATGATGTCTGCCTGGTCGGAGGGTCGGAGGTATTTCGTGAACATCTGTGAGATGAAGGAGAGGAGGGAAGATTTGTCACCCAGAGCGTCACCCAGAGCATCTCAGCTGTGGAGTGAGAGTGAGACGCAGAGTCAGGGTGTGCTGAGGAGGAGACCGACAGTGGGGGTCAGGGTCCCGTGGGGAACTGGAGCTCGCTGGGGGCCTTTGCCTAGCCCCTGCTCAGAAACAGCACGAGCTCCCATCATCCCCATGCATTGGGTATCCCTTCACTCATGCCGACCCCCCTGGTCAGGGGCTGAAGGCACTTCTTACCAAGAAGATTTCGCTGGCACAGCCGTTTTGTGAAAGCTGCCAGGGCTGCTTCACTTGCCAGGCCTCCTGCAGCTGCCCTGTGTCATGCAGCCAGGGCCACCTGCCTGGGGAGGAGCAAAACCAGGGTTCTCAGAGCGAGGGTGCAGAGCTGGAGGTGCAGTCTGAGAGCATCGGGCTGAAAAGTCACTGGCAAAGAAAGAGGGCACCCAGACAGGTCTGGGGAGCAGAAACCAGGGAGGGTCCAGGGCTAGTGTGAGCAGGGGTGAGGGGAAATGGCTTTTCGTGCAGGCGGGTTGGATCAAGCTTTCTCTTGCCAAGGAGAGCGGCCCCTGGCTGCCCATGCCTCGGGGCACCCAGCCCGACACAGCTTCTCTTACTTCTCTGCTGCAGGACGAAGGTGTGCAGGTGATAGAGAGCTTCTGCAGCCTCGTGGCGGGTCCCCTGGTCCTTGCAGGTGCAGCAGAGGGTGAGGTGCCCCACCAGCTTCCCCAGCATCGCAAACCGATGTGTCTTGGAGCACTGATGTCTGACTGTGGCTTGTGCAAAGCAGGGGCAGAGCTGGGGGAAGAGAGGCAGCATGGGCACAAGGTGAGCCCCAGCTGCTCCCAGAGCAGCCAGGCAGCAGCCCAGAGCAGGGCAGCGCTGCCAGACGCAGGTTCCTGCCTGTGCCCGTGGCAGCCCTGCTCTGCCCTGGGAGAGAGCATGGACAGGACAGGGGCAGGGCAAAGACTCCTGCTCCTGACCTCCTGCTGACTGGGTGCCCAGCTTCCCCGGGAGGTGCTGGGGCTCAGGGCCACAGGGGCTGCCCAGGCCAGGAGCTCCGTACCTGCAGCAGGGGGCAGGTGGTGATGAACTCGGCTAGCCTGGCAATCCGTGCCATGGCCCTCTCCTGCACTGCTGCCAGCTGGGAGTTGGTGAAGGACAGCAGGAGCTGGGAGGAGAAAAGCTGCTGATGTGCCAGGGAGGTGGCATGGCACAGCCCAGCCCAGCCAGGCTTGCGCCGGGGCAGTGCCCAGGATGGGGCACGTGTCCTTCTTGCCCCTCGCAGCAACTTGCTGCGGCCAGGCAGGTCGCCGCATTGCACTCCTGCTGCTGCGTCTGCTGCTTTCCACTCACTCCCACCTAAAAAAGTGCCTGCGCCCCCCACCCGAGGACCCCAAGGCTTTGGGATGACCACCTGCCTGGGGACCTGCAGTGCGGGCTCTGGGATATGGCCTGTGGTGAAGCTGGAAGGGGAAAGCCCCAGGGCTGGGCTCCCCTTGCCAGGCAGGCAGGCAGGTCCATCTGGGAGGGAGTGTTGGGCAGGATGGGCAGTGGGCAAGGCTGCAGGGGTGAGGCGGGCTGGGGCAGGAGGAGAAGGGTCTCTGGCAGCAGCCAGGAGGCAGCGGGCTGGGTGGGGGGCACGGCAGGGAAGGAGGGATGTTCCCTGCCCCCCTCCTTGCACCAGGCACTGGGCAGGGGGCACTGCTCAACCCGGGGGTCACTGCCCGTGGCGACCCTGTGCCAAGGCCCGACCTGCAAGATCTTCTGCAGCTCCAGGATGCCGAGAGGGCCGGCGCTGCGTACCAGTGCCTGCAGCATGCTGTCCATCGCAGCCAGGGTCTGTGAGGCGGACAGAGTCTTGGGGGCAGCCCTGGAAGCCTCGGGGTGGGGGTGGGGGGGGTGTCTGTGGCCCTGCGGTGCCCAGGAAGGGGCCTCGGGGTGGGGGAGGTCCCTGTGTTTCACCCTGTGGCGTACCTGGGAGTAGAGGAAAGCCGTGGGTCCCTGGCTGTCCTGCGGAGGCAGGTGGAAGATGCTGCAGAAGCAGATTTGGAGGAGGCTGCTGCTCTTCTCCTGCAGAAGCAGCCCCGCTTGGCTGTGGGGACAGAGAATTGCTCTTCAGATCCAGCAAGGAGGAAGCAGACCCTGGGGTTGGAGACCTGGGCTGATCCCCACACTGCAGGGGACATCTCAACCCCCCCATGACGCTGACACTCGCCTTTAGGGGGAAAACCCTGTGGCACCCCCTGCCCTGCTGTCTGCCTCCCTCGTGGACCCAGGGCTGGGGAAGCCCCCGACCTGGGATTGCCCAGCACCGGGAAGGCCAAGCTGGGGGCTGGGGCAGCTACCTCATGGAGCTGATGGCCAGCATGGCTTGCTGCCGCACCGCAGTGTCCAGGTGGTCAGCGGGCTCCTCTTGCAGCAGCACCTGTGGAGCACAGCAGGGTGGGACGGATCGGGATGGGCAGTCTCCCTTGGCCAGCAAGAGCCTGCGGGGCTGGCAGAGCCCAGGTGCCCCCATCTTGGCACCCCCTCCCCACCCAGCACCCAGCGGTCCCAAGCCCTGTGGTGGGAAGGGCTGTGCCCATTACAGAGCCACAGGCTGGCCGAGAGACCTGCAAATGTCATCGGGTCCAAGCCTGGGCTCCAGCCGGGCCACCCAGGTGGCGTTGGAGCATCTACAAGGACGGAGACCCGGAGCAGTGCTCATCCACACCCCGCTGCCTGGCCGAGCCCTCTCCTGCCCCCAGGGCCATGCCACTGCACACTGCCCCTGCCTCAGCCTGGCTGGCAGCCCCTCACCTCAATGGTCTCCGCCACCTCCAGCTGGCAGAAGTAAAGCATGTCCCACATGGTGGAGTCCACTCTGGTAGTGCTGCAGATGGTGTGGACGGAGGCCAGAAACTGCAGCTTCTGGTCCTCTTGCTGCCAGCCGGGGAGGGGACAGATGGACAGACAGTGTCAGGGGGGAGAGAGAGAGCTGCGGGGAGGCCAGCACAGCCCCCAGCACCTTGTGAGCACGGGATGGGGTCAGAAAGATCGGCCAGGAGACAGGGGCGCCGCCTCGTAGAACTGGCCAAGGTTACCTTTGGTCTGCTCCGGAGGAAGGCTCGGATGATGCCCAGGGTATACGCTTCCTCCCTGGGCAGAGCCAAGGCAGAGTGGCATGAATCTGGCAGAGAGAGAGCAGGCAGGGCTGGGGGGCAGGCAGGGGGGAACACTCGAGCCCTCTGCCCAGCTCCCGGTGATGTCACCAGCCCTGGCTCAAGGCTGGGATGCTGGTGTCCCCTGTGTGCCCCAGGGGCAAAGGTGCGATGCTGGAGGGCCGCACGGGGAGGGGGCCCTGGCTTGCCCAGGTGAGGGACACGCTGGCACTGCGGGGCAGGGAGAGTCCCTGTCCCGGGATGCCATGAGAGGGCTGGCTCCCTGGCCACTGTGCCGTGGGAGCCCCGATGCCAGCCCGCCTGGGGGATGGGAGCCTGGGACAGGGCAGAGCAGGGTGGGCAGCCCCCTGCCTGCAGCGCCCACACACTCACCTGCCTGCAGCGGCTCAAGCTTACACATCTCACTGGGCTTTGGCCTGGAGCTGGGAGCTGGGGCAGCTCTGTCCTCCTCGGCCCGCCTAGGGTGGTCGGGGGGTCTCCCCGCCATCCTGCGGAAGGAAGGGAGGGAGGCAAGGGGTGAGAAGGACCCTGCGCCCCCTGGGGCTGCCCTGCCGGGGCGGTGGGGCAGAGGTGGCCGTGCTTGGGAGGCTCCTCGCTCCCCCCCTGTCCAGGAGCTGCTGGCAGCTGCCCAGAGAGCCAACGTGTCCTTCATGTGGGTGGCCAGTGATGGGTGGGGAGCCCTGGAGAGCGTGGTGGCTGGCAGTGAAGCAGTGGCGGAGGGAGCAATCACCATCGAGCTGGCAGCCTACCCCATTAAGGAGTTTGCTGCCTACATCCGTAACCTCAACCCCTACAATAACAGCCGAAATCCCTGCTTTCGGGACTTTTGGGAGCAGAAGTTCAAGTGCAGCTTCCACACGCAGGACTGTAGCCGGTACTCCCTCAAGACAGGCAAGTTTGAGCCAGAGTCCAAGATCACGTTTGTGGTCAATGCGGTCTATGCCATGGCCCGCTCTCTCCACAACATGCACCAGGTGCTGTGCCCCAACGCCACCAAGCTCTGCGACGCCGTGAAAGCCGTCAATGGCAAGAGGTTCTACAAGGACTTTATGCTCAATGTTAATTTTGATGGTGAGTCCAGAGATGGAGACAAGGGTTGGCTGCCTAACTGGAAAGGGATGGGTGGAGGGACGGGGAGGAGGAAGGAGACCCGTATTTGACCCAAAGCCCTCCGGTTCCTCCAGCCTGCCCACACCTGGGGACCCGTGTGCTATGGGCTGTGGTTGTCCCAAGATGCCAACAGCTCACCATCACCCTTGGGAGGCAATCTAGGCCTTCTGTCCCCAGTGTGGAGAAGCTGGTGACCAACTCCATCCTGCTAGAGCTGGGTGGGACCGGCCCCACAGGGGCCCCTCCGGGAACGTCAGGCCTTGGAGACCTCACTTGGAAGCGCCATGATTTATTCACATTTCAGGGATTAAAGTGGAGGGAGAACCTTGATCAGGGACCTACATAGTTGGGGATGAATTAGAAGTGTGGCTGTGCTCTGTGACTTGGGCTGAGCCCAGCTACCCAGGTGTCACTGAGAGCCATGGAGGCTGAAAAATCCCGCTCTGTCCCTGCAGAGCTGGCTGGGGCTGCCGAGCATTTAGGCATGTGGGGAGATGATAGTTCTCAACCATTGCTTTCCTGCTCCTAATGTGTGCATAGGCAGCAATTATGAGAGTGAAGGCAGGGAACAGGTTGGACATTTGCCTGTGACCATGGTGGGATGTGACCCTTTGAAGGGGCCCTGCCTCCACGCCGGGAGCGAGCACTCTCCTGCCCCATGGCAGTCACCATCTCCCTTTCTTCTCCCTCCAGCTCCGTTCAGGCCAGCAGGCACCAAGAGTGTCGTTCGATTTGACCGCTACGGTGATGGCATCGGGCGCTACAACATCTTCAGCTATCACCACATGGACGGGCGGTATCGGTATCAGAAGGTGGGCTACTGGGCTGAGGGGCTCATCCTCAACAGCAGCCTCATCCCCTGGGCTGAGACCTCCATCCCTGTGTCCCAGTGCAGCGACCCCTGCAAGAAGAATGAGAGAAAGAGCATGCAGCCCGGAGACATATGCTGCTGGATCTGCATCCCCTGCCAGCCCTACGAGTACTTGCTGGATGAGTTCACCTGCGTGGACTGCGGTCTCGGTTACTGGCCCAATGAGACCCTGAATGGCTGCTACGAGTTGCCCCAAGAGTGTATCCGCTGGAAAGACGCCTGGGCCATTGGTCCCGTCACTATCTCTTGCCTGGGTTTTATCTCCACCCTCTTTGTTTCTGGAGTCTTCGTGAAGAACAATGATGACACCCCCATTGTGAAGGCCTCAGGCCGGGAGCTCTGCTACATTCTCCTGACCGGGGTCCTCACGTGCTACAGCATGACCTTCATCTTCATCGCAAAGCCTTCCACCGAGGTGTGCACGCTCCGGCGTCTGGGGCTGGGCACGTCCTTCGCCGTCTGCTATTCGGCCCTCTTGACCAAGACGAATCGCATCGCCAGGATCTTCAGCAGGGTGAAGGAGGGGGTCCAGCGCCCCCGGTTCATAAGCCCCACGTCACAGGTGGTCATCTGCATGGCCCTTATCTCTTGCCAGCTGATCATCGTCATCATCTGGCTGCTGGTGGAGACCCCCGGCACAGGCAAGGAGACGGAGCCTGACAAGAGGTACATCATCACCCTCAAGTGCAACAACTGCGATTCCAACATGCTCGTTTCGCTCACCTACAATGTCCTCTTGATGGTCCTCTGCACGGTCTATGCCTTCAAGACACGGAAATGCCCCGAAAACTCTAAAAGGGCTTGATCGGAGCGGTCCTGGTGACTTGGGCCCCGCAGGGTTTGTGGCTAGGAGATGCGTGGGCCTGGGCAAGGGTCTTCGGCCATGGACCTGGTGATGGTCACCTCTGCATTGGGGCGTTCGTTACCGGGTGAAGTGTGGCTGAGGGGGTAACGAGTCCTGGGGGGGGTGCTGCTGCCGGACCCCAGCCTGCCCCTGACTGCTGCCTTCCTGGCCAGGCTCGGCCTCGCAGTACGTGCCCACAGTGCGCAACGGCCGTGAGGTGGTGGACTCCATGACGTCGTCCTTGTGAAGGACGGGGAGGCCAGGTCGTGGTGCTGCTGCTCCTGCCTGCGGCTGCACTGCACCCCGGCTCCCTCCCCAGGGAGAGCAGCGCCCGCGGCACCGCCCGCTCAGGGGCCAGAGGCAGCCGGGAGGCTCGGCCCCCGCCCCAGCACGAGCTACACGTCCCACGCGCTGGGTCATGGTACGTTGTCACCCTTCCTTTGCACTGAGCCACGTTACACATCCCTTGTCCCCTGCCCTGAGCCCTGGTGCACTACCCCCTGTCCCTGCACCCAGCCATGGTGAACATCCCCAGTCCTTTGCACTGAGCCGTGGTGCACGACCCTGTTGTCACCTGCACCGAGCCATGGTGCGTGTCCCCCCGTCTCTTGCACTGAGCCGTGGTGCACGTCCCCTGCGTCACCTGCACTGAGCCGTTCTGCACATTCCCCCATCCCCTGCGCTGAGCCCTGGTACGTGTCCCCATGTCCCTTGCACCAAGCCACGGTCCGTCCACGTCCCCGTCCCTTGCACTGAGCTGAGGTGCACATCATCCCCTCCATCCCCTGCCCCGAGCCACGGTGAACGTGCCCCCTGTCCCTTGCACTGAGCCGCAGTGCACAGACCCCGGCCCTTGAACTGCACTGTGGTACACGTTCCCCACCCCTGCACCAGCTGTGGTGCAAGCCCCTTGCCCCAAGCCGCCGTGCACAACCCGACTCCCTCTTGCTGAGCCACACCAAGTCACGCCCCGCTTGCCCCGAGCCACGCCGAGCCCTGCCCCAGCACCCACTGCCCTCGCCCTATCGCCCACCCCGATTTCCTGGTGTGGGGCCTTTCATGTCCCCCTTGTGCCAAGCCGTGTCCCACGTCCCCCCTCCCTGGGCCAGCAGAGACACCCCCCCCCAGGCCCTTTGCACATTTTCACCTTTTCCTCCTCGTTTTCGGCCCCGGGAAAGCCGCCGAGCGCTGCCAGGCTGGGCCCAAGCCCCCTCTGTCCCCCCGCTCGCTGTGCATAGTGCTTCTCACCCCTTCGTGGGAGACAGGGCAGAGGAGCGGGGCTCAATGCTCGCTGCCCCCCCGGCCCCTGCAGAGCCCGGGGGGTCCGGCGGGGGCTGAGGGCAAGTAACAGGACCCAGGTATTTGAGCCCAACCAAGTTTTTAAGAGTAGATTTTTTCCGTGAGCAAGAGCGTGATTTTTTTTTTTTTTTAATTTATGTGAATAAAGTGGTCTTGGTTTTGTTTGTTTTTTTTTTTTAAATGGACTCTGCCACAGCTCCTGTCCATCCGAACCTGAGGGAAGGGGGCAGACCCTCGCAGAGGTCAGAGCCACAGCACGATATGGGGGCCAGCAGGGGTGGGGGGGCCACGCGACACCCCCCACTCGTGCCCTGCCGGCCCCAGGAGGGTGGTCGCATGAAGGACGTGGGACGCAGCTCCGGCGGCTCCGGGGCCAGGGGGCTAGGAGCTGTCGGGGGCTTCGGGGCTGGGGGCTGCAGCCCTCCGCTTCAGGGGGATGATGCAGATGCTGTTTTTGGCTTCTTTGACTCTCCACCACCGGCCGAGCCTATAGATGAGAGAGATGGGGGTCACCCTCGGCCGGGCCGCAGCGGAGAGGGGGCTGCCCCTGGGCAGTGGCAGGGAGTGGGGACGGTACCGGTGCTCCTGTCCAAGGCCGGCCACCAGGAAGTCGCCGCCTGCGGAGAACTTGAGGCTGTTGACAAAACCCACCTGGAGGGGACAGGGCAGGGTGAGGGGCTCCCGCAGTCTCCTCCTGCCGCCCAGGGAGGGGAGCCCCCACCAAGAGACGCCCCCAGCCCAGCTCCAGCATCCCCAACCTCCCCATCCGTACCAAGGGGATGTCGCAGAGGGGCTCCAGCTTCCGAAATCCCTCACCACACTTCCAGAGCTTCACGCTGGCACTGTGGGAGCCTGGGGCAGAGAGAGGAGACTCCTGCTATGCATCCTGACCCAGGGAAGGGAGCAGGACAGCCCCCCCAAACCCCTGCTCCAAAGCGGCTGCCACACACCTGTAGCCAGGAGGTCACTGTTGCGCAGAGCGGCCACTGCGGAGATCCAGTACGGCTGCTGCAGGCCCTGGGAGTCCTGCATGCCGTGCGCCTGCCGGGCCAGCGCCAGTGGCTTCTTCTTCGTCAGCCCCCACAGGGCTACGGACCTGCCAGGGCGGGGAGGGGTGAGGGGGCTGCGGGGGGCACCGCCTGCCCACCCCGGGCACCAGCCAGCCCCGCGCTCACCCGTCATCAGCGCCCGACACCATGTGCTCCTCGTTGATCAGCTGGATACAGTCGATGGAGCCCCTACGGAGAGAACAGGCAACTACCAGCAGTTCCGAGCGTGCTTTGGGATTCCATTTAGGAAGCAAGGGCTCACCAGGGCGTCAGTGTCCCCAGAGCGCCAGCAGGCTCCTGGTGACACTTGGCACCCTCACACCGCTGCCCCAGCTGGACCCGCCTGCCCGCAGGCCCCTCTCCTGCCCCAGACCTACTGGTGCCCGTAAAACACAAGCTGTGACTCCTCGGGGATCTTCCAGAGCCGCACGGTGCCGTCCCGTCCCCCCGCCGTCACACAGCAGTCCCGGCTCAGGCTGTCCACCCCTGTGATGACGTCCTGGTGCCCGAAACTGGAGGGAGAGGTGGCAAAGAGCTGCGGCGGGCACGGCCCTCCGCCACAGCGCCTGCCCCCGGCGAGGGGGGTCAGCGGGGTGTCCCCTCCCACGTCTTACAGGGTCTCCATGTATGCATTCTCCGCCACGTTCCAGACCTTGACGCAGCGGTCACGGGAGGCGCTGTACAGCTGGTACGTGTCTTTCCGGAAGGACAGGCCCTGCGGATGGACAGACAGATGTCTGTCTGGGGGGGCAGCGGTGAGGGGCACCAGGGAGGATGGCGCTGCCTGGCCCCACAGGCGTCACAGCTGATGCCCCTGACTCACCGAGACGGCATTGCGGTGCCCGGTGAAGATGTGCAGGCGCTTGCAGCTGGCTGCATCCCAGATCACGATCATCTTGTTCCTGTCTCCCGTAGCCTGGCAGAACACAGGGGATACCCGAGACCTACTCCTCGGGGACCTGCGGCCCGTGCCAGCCTCTGCTCCCACCCCATGTGCTTTGGGGGGTCCCAGGGACCCATTCTTGACTCCGGTGGAGGCAGGGGCTGCTTTAACCCAGCAAAGTATACCTGGGCATGAGATACGGCTCCCCAGGACCCCGGGAGGAGATGCACTCCCCACCACCACCTCTCCGCCCCACATGGCAGCGCCAGCATCCCTCTCCCGTACCAGGTACTTGCCATCCGATGAGATGGCCATGCAGAGGACATGCGACGCGTGCCCCATGTGCCGCTCCCCAGTGCCCTTCTTCCCCCCAGGCACAACGCAGAGCCTCTTCCCGCTCTCCACCTCCCCTACGGGAAAGGCACCACCGTCACCCCCTGGGAGCCTCCCACCGCTCCGGAAAGCATCAGTGAGCCTCCCACAGAGCCCAAAACGATGCATGTGCACATCCCCAGAGGGGCCAGGGGCCAAGCCACCTCCACAGGCACCCACGGTCCTGCTGCTGCAGGGTCCCCGCAGGGTTCAGGCTGGGGGAACAGCCCGTCGTGGCCCCAGGGGAACACTTGCATTTGATGAGGGAGCCGTCCTTGGAAGCAGAAAAGATGAACCTGTCATCCGGAGAGATGACCAGGCAGGTGATGGGCAGCTGGTGCGCCCGCAGCATGCGGATGCTGGCTGGATCCAGAGGCTGCACCTGCAGGGAGAGCGGGATGTGAGCTGGGCTGCCCCCGTCCCTTCCCCAGGCTTGGGAGCACCCGAGCACAGCACCCTTCCTTCTCCAGGGCGCCAGCAGCCGGCACGCCGGGCGGGAGAAGGGCTGTGGTCCCATAGCTGGCATGGCAAGTCGGGGTACCAGCTGTGGCCATGCCTGAGTGTCCCCAAAGCCGGCACTTACAGTCCGGCAGCCCCCCAGCACTGGGCACTTACGTCTTTGGCGATGAGGCGCTGCAGCCGGCCCTTCGGCTCGAGCTGGGGAAGAAGCAGGAGGCTCAGCAGAGGCAGCCCCAGCCCCGCGGGAGGGGGACAGAGCCCGCCGGCGCCACCGGGACCAAGGGGACGCGCCCCGCTCCCTGCTCACCACGTCCTCCTTCAGCCGGTCACCGATGAGATCTGCGGGCGTCTCTTCCTCCTCTGCCGCCGCCCGCTCCTCCTCTGCGGTGGACACGGGGCATGAGGGCCAGGCTCAGCACCGGGGGCTGCCCGCCTCTCTGCCCCGCCGGGGCACCGGCGCCAGGGGCCAGGTGGGGCTCACCGTACTGGCGGAGCTGCTCCAGGTACAGCTTGGCCATGCGCAGCTTCTTCTGCGGCATCTCCTCTACCTCCTCCTCCGCCACCGCCCCAACAACGGGCTGCGGGGACAGGCGTGAGCACCGCCACCGGCACCCCCACCGGTACCGCCATCCCCCCCGGCGCAGCCCTTACCTCTCCGGCTTGGAGTCGCTGGACACCTCCTCGCCGCCACCCGCGGCCTCCCCTCGGCGCCCGGGACCTGCGGGAAGGGGACAGGCGCGGCAACACCCGCCGGAGCGACCCCGCCGGGGCAGTGCCTCTCGCCCCCCTCCCTCTCCCCGGCCCGGCCCTCACCGCCGCCCACGGCCGCCGCCGCCCCGGCACCCCCCACTCACCGAGACGGTGTGGCGGTGATGGCGTACCCAAATCATCATCAGCTTGTTCTGCCCCTCAGGGCCTCTGGTCCCATCGCACGTCCTTTGGGGGGTCCCAGGGACCCGTCCTTGGCTGTGCCGCGGCCGTGGCTCTGCCTGGGGCGGGTGCCGGGGGGCCTGTCCCGGCGATGCTCTCAAGAGCTAAAATCTGCTCTTGTGCTGAAACTTCATTTTGCGCTGCCCTTCCTGCTGGGGACGCCGCTGGAGCCAGAGCATCGGTGGCTTTGTAGCTCCCGGGCTCGGCCACATCAGCCCAAGGCAGCGCAGGCTCCTCCGATGGTGGGAGGCAGAAAAAGTGATTTACCCCAGTGTGGCCCGGGGGAGGGAAGGCTTCAGCTTCAACTTCGGCTTCGGCTTCGGCTTCGGCTCTGGCTTGGGCTTCTCCTCCCCTCTGTTTCGCCGCCCAGCAGAGAAGCTGGTGCTTTGTGGCAAAGACGAAGCGCGTGGACAGGTCTTGCCCTGGACCGCTGGAAGGAGCGGCTGTCCTGCTGCTCTCCGGAGGACGCCGGCTCCTCGGGGGCTGAGGGCTCTTCTTTCCTGTTAGACGCTGGAAGAGCAGATACCCCGGCCTGCAGAGCGTCCTAGGGCTGGGGCTGCTGCTTTGTCTCTGCCCAAGCAGAGTCCTCGCTGGGGGCCGAGTGCCACCTCATCCACGCCCTCGGCAGCTGTAAGCTCAGCTGTTGTAGGTTAAACCCCGACTTCAGCCTTCCGCATTGCAGGATGAGGTCCGTCTGAGTCGCCAGGGAGGAGGCCATGGGGCTGGCATCTTTCTTTGCGCCCTGAAGGACTGCAGGCGCAAAGCAGCAGAGGTGAGGTGACAGCCCTCTGTCCCCTCCAGGCAGGGCACGTTGCAGCCCGTGATTCACAGGGCCAGGAGGGAGCCAGGGGGCAAGTGGCTCGGCTGGAGGCTGCTGGTCAGGAATAGCCCCCTCCAGAAACAGCCCCCCTCCCCACAGACCCGCTGGGAGCAGAGTCCCCCTCGCCCAGGGTGGGGGAGCTCCGTGCTGGGGTCCTGCCTCCTCCCCGCTGCCCTCACTCACCCTCTCTGATGTACGCCATCTCCTCACGCATATCCGCCTGCCGTCCCATGAGCCCTGGGGGGACGCAGCGTGTTGGGGACCCTGCTGCCTGTCAGGAACCCCGCTTGCCCATCGGGGACCCCGCCACCCAGCCCGCCTGGCTGCACAGCTCCCCGGGGAGGGCTGACCCCGGGGTGCAGCATCGGGGAGAGGATGGATGGGCCTGTTTCCAGCCCCACCTGCGCAGGCAGGGGTGAGAGGGGGTGAAGGGGTGCCCCACAGGTTCTGCCCCGGGACACGGGGACCCTGAGAGAGGAAGGGACCCCGGAGCTCATGGCTCACCGATGAACCTGACAGCCTCCTGCCGCAGGGGCTCCTGCGGGCTCCGCAGGTAAGGCTGGCTCTGGCGCAGGTAGTCCTTGGCCTTCCTCCTCTTCCTGGCCAGCTGGAGAGAGGAGAAGGGCGCAGGCTTGGCATAGAGCTGCCCCCCAGTTGGCCCGTCCCCCCACCCAGGGCTACCCTCCTTCCCCCCAGCACCACATTCCCAGCTTCCTGCCATGTGGCATCGGGGTTCAGAGGGAGCAGAGGGCTCCCCAGGGATGCTGGGGTGCCATCCTGGTGGCAGGGTCCCCTTTGGGGACCTTTGGGGACCCCAGGGGAGAGGACAGCAGGGAGCAGAGCCTGCTCCGGGAGGCTCCGTGCTGCTAGAGGGGCACAGCCCTCTGTCCCCCGCACTGGGCATGGGGCAGGGTTCGTCCAGGTCGGATCCCGGGGGCACTGGGGCTGCGCTTACCAGGCACTCGCTCATCCTCCATGCCTGCGCGATCTCGGCCAGCTGCGCCAGCTGCCTCCACTTCAGGAACTGGCCAGCGCTGCGGAGGGCTTCAAGGGAGGCCTGGTGAGCAGCAGAGAGATGCCACCACCGCCAGTCGGGTCACAGGACCCTGTGTCCCCCCTCTTGGCAGGGCTCAGAGCCTATCCCTGCCCATGCAGGAAAGACACAGCAGCGGGGGACTGATGCTGCCACCAGGTTCAGCACCCCAGGGTGCTGAAGGTAAGTGCAGCCACCCTCTCTGGCTGGAAGCCTGTTGGGGCTTCAAGCTTTTGGCCCCAGGATGCTGCGGAGCCATAACCCAGTCTCTGAGGCTGCAGGGACCGATGCCAGGGGCTGTGTGGAGGGAGCTGGGTGGGAAAGGGACCCACCTCCCCATCCATCCAGGTAGCAGGAGGTAAAAGACAGCAGTGGGCAGGGAGGTGGGCCCTGCCTGGTCCTAGGCACTCAGCAAGCTAAACCTCATGGTGACACACATTTGAAGGGTCCAGTGCCCTGCCCAAAGGACCGGTCAGGTTGGGATCCCACCTTAGCCACACTCTTGTCCTGGTCGTGCAGGTGAAAGAGCAGCGGCAGTACGCTGTCCCACACCTCCTTCTTCATCCTCTTCTTTTCGGCACCCACCACGAGCCCCATCGTGGTTTGGAAGAGACGGATGGAGAGCTCCCGCACGGTGCCTGACTCCTGGGGGAGGAGGGGAGGAGGACCTCAGCCCCAAGCCCATGGCGTGCAAGGGGCTGACATGGAGATGGATGTCCCCAAACCAGTGGCAGGCAACCCCGTTCCAAAAGGGAGTGAGCTGCGGCATGCAGGTCTGCTCAGGGGGGCTGGGGTCCCCGGGGCTGGGGTCCGGAGAGGGAGACCCTGCGGAGGGCTGGGGGATGCTGCCAGGGCAGGGTGCGCATTGGTGGGGCTCAGCACACCTGCTGCCCTCCTGCCACCACCGTCCCCACCGCGGCAGGGAGGCCGAGCCGGGGTGAGTCCATGCCAGGGGCTTGGGACGCAGCACGGAGTGACCGAGGGCAGCGATGGGGTCTGGGGGCTGTGGGGCCAAGCGTCCCCCTGCAGAGCACGGGGCTGCAGTGGGAGGCGTGAAGGGAGGTGTCGGGTGAAGGGGGCATGGAGCTGTCCCCCAGCCTTACGTTGTTGAAGAGTGGCTGGAGCTTGCCAGCTAGTGCCAGGGCGGTGAGGCTGGGCATCTTCCCCTCCAGCAGCTGGAGCACGTTGCTGAGCACGGACAGGGCCAGGGCGCTGGCATCGCTGTCAGCATCCTGCAGCTGCTCCATGATGTGTGGCAGCAGGACAAGGGTTCTCTTTGCCTGTGTGAGACATGCCACCTCCTTTTTGTAAAGCAGCGACCAATCGCAGGGGTGAAAACCCTCTCCGCCAACACTGGCCTCCCCGCTGGCTTCTCAGCAGGCAGCGTGGGTTACGAGGGCAAGGTCCCAGCAGACAGGGCTTACCGGCATGGCCATGGCAAGACCAGGGCGCAGAGGGGGAGGACAGGCAGCGCTGGCTCCTTGCCAGCCCTCGGCTGCCTCCTTCTCCACCAGACCCCTTGGGCAGGCTGGTGGGCGACCAGCACTGCCTGCAAAGCTGCCCAAGCTGCCAGCAGCCCCCACCACAGCCACTGCGTTTCACCCTGGGGCTCAGCACCCCCCGCTCAGGCTCTGCAGACCCCACGCTCAGGCTGGTCGCTCTGCTGCCAGCATCCCTGCCCGGACATGCTGGCAGAGGGAGCCCGGTCCCCTTGGCACTGCTGCCTCTCTCCTTGCACGGCACAGCCATGGGGCAGAGGGCCAGGGAGGCAGGACAGCTGGCTGCAGCCGGCACAGCTCCCGATGCCCAGAAAAGCCTAAGCTGCCGCATTACCCACTGCTCCAGCCTGGGCTGCTCTCCCGGCTGTCCCCTACTCACCGTGTCGGGCCTCTCGGTGAGCCTGAGGATGCCCCTGAGCACCAGGCTGGGCATCCCCAAGCATTGGCTCCGCAGATACATGGGGAAGATTTCCAGGGCACGGTCCAGCTCTTCACCGAGGTCGGTGCAGCCCAGCATCTGAAACACGTGCAGCGGAAGCTGGTGTGGTGCTGGCTCCAACCATCAGCTCAGGGCAAGGAGGCTGGGGCAAGACCAAACCCGGACAGAGGCGGCGGGGATTGCGGAGAGCCCCCGTGCCCCACACCACACCGCCCTGGTTGCTCGCCTGCTCCTCCATGGTACCAGCCGGAGCCCACCCACCGCCCCAGCTCCCCCCCCAGCGGTGGGCATGGGCGAGCCGAGCGTTGGAGGCAGTTTGGAGCAGTGCCACCTCGAGGCTCACCTCGACGAGGAAGACCATGGCGATCATCTCCCAGGTGGGGTCCTCCACACTGAGGAGCTCTGCCAGATGGCAGAAGATGGTGGAGCGCAGGGGTCTTGGGGTCTTCATCATCTCCCTGGCAGGGGGAAGGAGGCACGGTCAGGCCTGAGCCAGGCAGGCACATCTCTTTGGGGTTTGCACCAGTCTGGACATCACCACTCTGCAGCACTTTGAGCAACAGGGACCCTGCTGCCATCAGCCCCAATGGTGGGGGTGGCATGGGGTGCCCAGTCCCCGAGGAGCAGGGAGAAGGGGCTCTCACCTGGCCACAATCCGCACTCCCATGAGGTGGGTCTGGGCGCTGAGCAGGGTGTCCCAGCCACCCTGCGCCTCAATGGCCAGCACCTGGCTCTCAAAGCCCATGCTGCAGAGCAGCATTCTCATGGACTGCACCGCAGACCTGCTCAAGAAGAAATGCTCAGCTCCCACTGGGAGCCCTGGCTTGGCTCCAGGTGGCTGGCAAGGATGAGAGGGCAGGGATGCAGCACCTGATGGGAGTGAGCAGATCCTGTTGGTGCTCCTTCCAGAAGATGTGCACCTCCTGCAGCATCAGCTCTGTGGTGAACGACACTTGGAAAAGCAGCACCAGGAAAAACTGGGGGAAAATTGCCTCCACCTGCTGCAGGCAGGTGGGCTGCAGGAGGATCTCGCCTATCGTCCTGGCTGCCTGCAGAAGACACCCAAACACCAAGATGTCCCTGCGCCCCTGGGGAGGTCAAGGCTTGGGGTGGGCAGGGAAGGGGAGCAGCGGCCCCGCACAGCTGAGAGCAGCCCCGGAGGTCAGCAACTCACAGCCAGGGAGCAGATGCGCGGGTGATCCTTAGGGGAGGTGGAGGTCTTGCGCAGCGACTGGTTCATCAGCATGCTGAGCAGCTCCTGCAGCACCTTCTTTGCAGCCTGGGGCTCGGACAGCATCGTCTTCCACATGGCCATGGCGACACTGCGGGAAACCAGGGCTCTGTCAGCGGGGACACCCCGGAGGATGGCCGGGCTGAAGTCCCTCAGGAGGGTCTTGGGGCCCCCCTCCCAGTGTGAGAGGAGCCCCAAAGAATGGTGGGCCCCGTACGGGGTGCACGTTGGGGAGCACTGCAGCAGGCTGGCCACCACTTCGCTGGGATGTTTGCCCATCAGCACCAGCAGGGCCCTGTCCAAGCTGTTGAGGGCTACCAGCGCCTTGATGGAGGGCAGGCTTCTGTAGATGGCCCACATGACGTTCAGCACCTGGAGGGCAGACATGGGTGGGAGTGGGGATGTCAGCAGGGCAAGCATGGCCGTTTACCCAGCTCCCACTGGGAGGTGCTTCCGTTCCCGTTGCAGTACGCCGGCTTGAGACAGCATCAGTGCTGGCCAGGCGCAGAGCCGGGGGAGGAAAGGTCCCCCGCTGGGCTGGAGCATCGGCCATGCCACCCACGGGCTCCTCACCTGCCCTGCCTGGAAGGCAGGGTCTGCCACAAGGATGTCCACCATGTGGGCAGCCACACTGATGCTGTAGATGCTTGGGTCTCTGAAGCTCTCAATGGCCATGAGGATGATGTCTGCCTGGTCGGAGGGTCGGAGGTATTTCGTGAACATCTGTGAGATGAAGGAGAGGAGGGAAGATTTGTCACCCAGAGCGTCACCCAGAGCATCTCAGCTGTGGAGTGAGAGTGAGACGCAGAGTCAGGGTGCGCTGGGGAGGAGACCGACAGTGGGGGTCAGGGTCCCGTGGGGAACTGGAGCTCGCTGGGGGCCTTTGCCTAGCCCCTGCTCAGAAACAGCACGAGCTCCCATCATCCCCATGCATTGGGTGTCCCTTCACTCATGCCGACCCCCCTGGTCAGGGGCCGAAGGCACTTCTTACCAAGAAGATTTCGCTGGCACAGCCGTTTTGTGAAAGCTGCCAGGGCTGCTTCACTTGCCAGGCCTCCTGCAGCTGCCCTGTGTCATGCAGCCAGGGCCACCTGCCTGGGGAGGAGCAAAACCAGGGTTCTCAGAGCGAGGGTGCAGAGCTGGAGGTGCAGTCTGAGAGCATCGGGCTGAAAAGTCACTGGCAAAGAAAGAGGGCACCCAGACAGGTCTGGGGAGCAGAAACCAGGGAGGGTCCAGGGCTAGTGTGAGCAGGGGTGAGGGGAAATGGCTTTTCGTGCAGGCGGGTTGGATCAAGCTTTCTCTTGCCAAGGAGAGCGGCCCCTGGCTGCCCATGCCTCGGGGCACCCAGCCCGACACAGCTTCTCTTACTTCTCTGCTGCAGGACGAAGGTGTGCAGGTGATAGAGAGCTTCTGCAGCCTCGTGGCGGGTCCCCTGGTCCTTGCAGGTGCAGCAGAGGGTGAGGTGCCCCACCAGCTTCCCCAGCATCGCAAACCGATGTGTCTTGGAGCACTGATGTCTGACTGTGGCTTGTGCAAAGCAGGGGCAGAGCTGGGGGAAGAGAGGCAGCATGGGCACAAGGTGAGCCCCAGCTGCTCCCAGAGCAGCCAGGCAGCAGCCCAGAGCAGGGCAGCGCTGCCAGACGCAGGTTCCTGCCTGTGCCCGTGGCAGCCCTGCTCTGCCCTGGGAGAGAGCATGGACAGGACAGGGGCAGGGCAAAGACTCCTGCTCCTGACCTCCTGCTGACTGGGTGCCCAGCTTCCCCGGGAGGTGCTGGGGCTCAGGGCCACAGGGGCTGCCCAGGCCAGGAGCTCCGTACCTGCAGCAGGGGGCAGGTGGTGATGAACTCGGCTAGCCTGGCAATCCGTGCCATGGCCCTCTCCTGCACTGCTGCCAGCTGGGAGTTGGTGAAGGACAGCAGGAGCTGGGAGGAGAAAAGCTGCTGATGTGCCAGGGAGGTGGCATGGCACAGCCCAGCCCAGCCAGGCTTGCGCCGGGGCAGTGCCCAGGATGGGGCACGTGTCCTTCTTGCCCCTCGCAGCAACTTGCTGCGGCCAGGCAGGTCGCCGCATTGCACTCCTGCTGCTGCGTCTGCTGCTTTCCACTCACTCCCACCTAAAAAAGTGCCTGCGCCCCCCACCCGAGGACCCCAAGGCTTTGGGATGACCACCTGCCTGGGGACCTGCAGTGCGGGCTCTGGGATATGGCCTGTGGTGAAGCTGGAAGGGGAAAGCCCCAGGGCTGGGCTCCCCTTGCCAGGCAGGCAGGCAGGTCCATCTGGGAGGGAGTGTTGGGCAGGATGGGCAGTGGGCAAGGCTGCAGGGGTGAGGCGGGCTGGGGCAGGAGGAGAAGGGTCTCTGGCAGCAGCCAGGAGGCAGCGGGCTGGGTGGGGGGCACGGCAGGGAAGGAGGGATGTTCCCTGCCCCCCTCCTTGCACCAGGCACTGGGCAGGGGGCACTGCTCAACCCGGGGGTCACTGCCCGTGGCGACCCTGTGCCAAGGCCCGACCTGCAAGATCTTCTGCAGCTCCAGGATGCCGAGAGGGCCGGCGCTGCGTACCAGTGCCTGCAGCATGCTGTCCATCGCAGCCAGGGTCTGTGAGGCGGACAGAGTCTTGGGGGCAGCCCTGGAAGCCTCGGGGTGGGGGTGGGGGGTGTCTGTGGCCCTGCGGTGCCCAGGAAGGGGCCTCGGGGTGGGGGAGGTCCCTGTGTTTCACCCTGTGGCGTACCTGGGAGTAGAGGAAAGCCGTGGGTCCCTGGCTGTCCTGCGGAGGCAGGTGGAAGATGCTGCAGAAGCAGATTTGGAGGAGGCTGCTGCTCTTCTCCTGCAGAAGCAGCCCCGCTTGGCTGTGGGGACAGAGAATTGCTCTTCAGATCCAGCAAGGAGGAAGCAGACCCTGGGGTTGGAGACCTGGGCTGATCCCCACACTGCAGGGGACATCTCAACCCCCCCATGACGCTGACACTCGCCTTTAGGGGGAAAACCCTGTGGCACCCCCTGCCCTGCTGTCTGCCTCCCTCGTGGACCCAGGGCTGGGGAAGCCCCCGACCTGGGATTGCCCAGCACCGGGAAGGCCAAGCTGGGGGCTGGGGCAGCTACCTCATGGAGCTGATGGCCAGCATGGCTTGCTGCCGCACCGCAGTGTCCAGGTGGTCAGCGGGCTCCTCTTGCAGCAGCACCTGTGGAGCACAGCAGGGTGGGACGGATCGGGATGGGCAGTCTCCCTTGGCCAGCAAGAGCCTGCGGGGCTGGCAGAGCCCAGGTGCCCCCATCTTGGCACCCCCTCCCCACCCAGCACCCAGCGGTCCCAAGCCCTGTGGTGGGAAGGGCTGTGCCCATTACAGAGCCACAGGCTGGCCGAGAGACCTGCAAATGTCATCGGGTCCAAGCCTGGGCTCCAGCCGGGCCACCCAGGTGGCGTTGGAGCATCTACAAGGACGGAGACCCGGAGCAGTGCTCATCCACACCCCGCTGCCTGGCCGAGCCCTCTCCTGCCCCCAGGGCCATGCCACTGCACGCTGCCCCTGCCTCAGCCTGGCTGGTTGTCCCCTCACCTCAATGGTCTCCGCCACCTCCAGCTGGCAGAAGTAAAGCATGTCCCACATGGTGGAGTCCACTCTGGTAGTGCTGCAGATGGTGTGGACGGAGGCCAGAAACTGCAGCTTCTGGTCCTCTTGCTGCCAGCCGGGGAGGGGACAGATGGACAGACAGTGTCAGGGGGGAGAGAGAGAGCTGCGGGGTGGCCAGCACAGCCCCCAGCACCTTGTGAGCACGGGATGGGGTCAGAAAGATCGGCCAGGAGACAGGGGCGCCGCCTCGTAGAACTGGCCAAGGTTACCTTTGGTCTGCTCCGGAGGAAGGCTCGGATGATGCCCAGGGTATACGCTTCCTCCCTGGGCAGAGCCAAGGCAGAGTGGCATGAATCTGGCAGAGAGAGAGCAGGCAGGGCTGGGGGGCAGGCAGGGGGGAACACTCGAGCCCTCTGCCCAGCTCCCGGTGATGTCACCAGCCCTGGCTCAAGGCTGGGATGCTGGTGTCCCCTGTGTGCCCCAGGGGCAAAGGTGCGATGCTGGAGGGCAGCACGGGGAGGGGGCCCTGGCTTGCCCAGGTGAGGGACACGCTGGCACTGCGGGGCAGGGAGAGTCCCTGTCCCGGGATGCCATGAGAGGGCTGGCTCCCTGGCCACTGTGCCGTGGGAGCCCCGATGCCAGCCTGCCTGGGGGATGGGAGCCTGGGACAGGGCAGAGCAGGGTGGGCAGCCCCCTGCCTGCAGCGCCCACACACTCACCTGCCTGCAGCGGCTCAAGCTTACACATCTCACTGGGCTTTGGCCTGGAGCTGGGAGCTGGGGCAGCTCTGTCCTCCTCGGCCCGCCTAGGGTGGTCGGGGGGTCTCCCCGCCATCCTGCGGAAGGAAGGGAGGGAGGCAAGGGGTGAGAAGGACCCTGCGCCCCCTGGGGCTGCCCTGCCGGGGCAGTGGCGCAGAGGTGGCCGTGCTTGGGGGGCTCCTTGCTCCCACCCTGACCCAACACCGACACTGTAGGGGCAGGGCTGGGTGACACAGGGTGTCACAAAGGGCCCCAACGTCACCCCCCCCAGGGGGGCACCCCCGAAGTGCCCCCGTTCCCCCCCTCCGCAGGAGCCCTCCTTGCCCCAGGGGGACGGGACTGACTCCCTCTTCCTCCTCCTCCTCCTCCTGCTGTGGGGCTGGCGTTCATCTCTGCCGGAGGCATCCCCCTTGTGGCAGGGACCCCTCTGTCCCCGTCCCCTCGCTCCCGGGGCCTGCTGCCACCCCCACCTGCGGCCGGGCTGAGCGGGGGCGCAGCCCCCAGCCCCTCAGGCACACCGAGGCTTTTCCTTCTTCCACACGAGGCCCGGGACGAGGCCCGCGGGGGTCGCTCCTCTCTCCCCAAAGCCGCGGGCACACAGGCAAGCCCGACGCCCTCCCGCAACTGCTGGGGATGTCGCGGTCCCCCGGTTACGGTTGCCATGGTGCGTGGCAGGGTTCCACCAGCCCCCGGTTGGCCGCGGGGGGGGCGGGGGGAGGGCAGAACCCCCCCCCGCTCCCCTCGCCGGGGCCCACGGCCCCAGCCCGGCCGTACGAGGGCAAGCGGGGTCCCGGCCCCGGGCGCTGAGGGGCAGCGGTGCCCCGAGGTCGGGACGGGCGGGACGGGGCCGGGGGGAGAGGGAAGGGGAAAAGGGGAAGGGGAGAGGGGTGCGGTGATGGGTCAGTGCTGGGGTCAATGGTGGGGTCAGTGGTAAGTCAGTGATGGGTCAGTTTTGGGGTCAATGATGGGATCAGTGATGGGATCAAAGATGGGTCAATTTTGCGGTTCGTGATGGGTCAGTGATGGCTCAGTTTTGGGGTCAGTGATGGGGTCGATGGGGTCAGTGATGGGCCCAATGGGTCAGTTTTGGGGTCAGTGATGGGTCAGTTTTGGAGTCAATGATGGGGTCATTGATGGCTCAGTTATGAGGTCAGTGATGGGATCAATGATGGCTCAGTTTTGGGATCAGTGATGGGGTCAGTGATGGCTCAGTTTTGGGGTCCGTGATGGGGTCAGTGATGGGGTGGGTGCTGTGTGTTTGGGAGGTGCAGCCATGGGGTGGGGGCAGTGATCAGCTGGGTGCTGCTGTTCAGGTAGCTCTGTCCTCCTCCTCCCAGGCCCGCCTAGGGTGGTCGGGGGGTCTCCCCGCCATCCTGCGGAAGGAAGGGAGGGAGGCAAGGGGTGAGAAGGACCCTGCGCCCCCTGGGGCTGCCCTGCCGGGGCGGTGGGGCAGAGGTGGCCGTGCTTGGGGGGCTCCTCGCTCCCCCCCTGTCCAGGAGCTGCTGGCAGCTGCCCAGAGAGCCAACGTGTCCTTCATGTGGGTGGCCAGTGATGGGTGGGGAGCCCTGGAGAGCGTGGTGGCTGGCAGTGAAGCAGTGGCGGAGGGAGCAATCACCATCGAGCTGGCAGCCTACCCCATTAAGGAGTTTGCTGCCTACTTCCGTAACCTCAACCCCTACAATAACAGCCGAAATCCCTGCTTTCGGGACTTTTGGGAGCAGAAGTTCAAGTGCAGCTTCCACACGCAGGACTGTAGCCGGTACTCCCTCAAGACAGGCAAGTTTGAGCCAGAGTCCAAGATCACGTTTGTGGTCAATGCGGTCTATGCCATGGCCCGCTCTCTCCACAACATGCACCAGGTGCTGTGCCCCAACGCCACCAAGCTCTGCGACGCCATGAAAGCCGTCAATGGCAAGAGGTTCTACAAGGACTTTATGCTCAATGTTAATTTTGATGGTGAGTCCAGAGATGGAGACAAGGGTTGGCTGCCTAACTGGAAAGGGATGGGTGGAGGGACGGGGAGGAGGAAGGAGACCCGTATTTGACCCAAAGCCCTCCGGTTCCTCCATCCTGCCCACACCTGGGGACCCGTGTGCTATGGGCTGTGGTTGTCCCAAGATGCCAACAGCTCACCATCACCCTTGGGAGGCAATCTAGGCCTTCTGTCCCCAGTGTGGAGAAGCTGGTGACCAACTCCATCCTGCTAGAGCTGGGTGGGACCGGCCCCACAGGGGCCCCTCCGGGAACGTCAGGCCTTGGAGACCTCACTTGGAAGCGCCATGATTTATTCACATTTCAGGGATTAAAGTGGAGGGAGAACCTTGATCAGGGACCTACATAGTTGGGGATGAATTAGAAGTGTGGCTGTGCTCTGTGACTTGGGCTGAGCCCAGCTACCCAGGTGTCACTGAGAGCCATGGAGGCTGAAAAATCCCGCTCTGTCCCTGCAGAGCT
The DNA here is from genome assembly GCF_965183815.1 of Platalea leucorodia. Lineage (NCBI taxonomy): Eukaryota > Metazoa > Chordata > Aves > Pelecaniformes > Threskiornithidae > Platalea > Platalea leucorodia. The sequence continues at coordinate 17,639,914 of NC_138831.1, forward strand.
GGCTGGGGCTGCCGAGCATTTAGGCATGTGGGGAGATGATAGTTCTCAACCATTGCTTTCCTGCTCCTAATGTGTGCATAGGCAGCAATTATGAGAGTGAAGGCAGGGAACAGGTTGGACATTTGCCTGTGACCATGGTGGGATGTGACCCTTTGAAGGGGCCCTGCCTCCACGCCGGGAGCGAGCACTCTCCTGCCCCATGGCAGTCACCATCTCCCTTTCTTCTCCCTCCAGCTCCGTTCAGGCCAGCAGGCACCAAGAGTGTCGTTCGATTTGACCGCTACGGTGATGGCATCGGGCGCTACAACATCTTCAGCTATCACCACATGGACGAGCGGTATCGGTATCAGAAGGTGGGCTACTGGGCTGAGGGGCTCATCCTCAACAGCAGCCTCATCCCCTGGGCTGAGACCTCCATCCCCGTGTCCCAGTGCAGCGACCCCTGCAAGAAGAATGAGAGAAAGAGCATGCAGCCCGGAGACATATGCTGCTGGATCTGCATCCCCTGCCAGCCCTACGAGTACTTGCTGGATGAGTTCACCTGCGTGGACTGCGGTCTCGGTTACTGGCCCAATGAGACCCTGAATGGCTGCTACGAGTTGCCCCAAGAGTGTATCCGCTGGAAAGACGCCTGGGCCATTGGTCCCGTCACTATCTCTTGCCTGGGTTTTATCTCCACCCTCTTTGTTTCTGGAGTCTTCGTGAAGAACAATGATGACACCCCCATCGTGAAGGCCTCAGGCCGGGAGCTCTGCTACATTCTCCTGACCGGGGTCCTCACGTGCTACAGCATGACCTTCATCTTCATCGCAAAGCCTTCCACCGAGGTGTGCACGCTCCGGCGTCTGGGGCTGGGCACGTCCTTCGCCGTCTGCTATTCGGCCCTCTTGACCAAGACGAATCGCATCACCAGGATCTTCAGCGGGGTGAAGGAGGGGGTCCAGCGCCCCCGGTTCATAAGCCCCACGTCACAGGTGGTCATCTGCATGGCCCTTATCTCTTGCCAGCTGATCATCGTCATCATCTGGCTGCTGGTGGAGACCCCTGGCACAGGCAAGGAGACGGAGCCTGACAAGAGGTACATCATCACCCTCAAGTGCAACAACTGCGATTCCAACATGCTCGTTTCGCTCACCTACAATGTCCTCTTGATGGTCCTCTGCACGGTCTATGCCTTCAAGACACGGAAATGCCCCGAAAACTCTAAAAGGGCTTGATCGGAGCGGTCCTGGTGACCCCCAGCCTGCCCCTGACTGCTGCCTTCCTGGCCAGGCTCGGCCTCGCAGTACGTGCCCACAGTGCGCAACGGCCATGAGGTGGTGGACTCCACGACGTCGTCCTTGTGAAGGACGGGGAGGCCAGGTCGTGGTGCTGCTGCTCCTGCCTGCGGCTGCACTGCACCCCGGCTCCCTCCCCAGGGAGAGCAGCGCCCGCGGCACCGCCCGCTCAGGGGCCAGAGGCAGCCGGGAGGCTCGGCCCCCGCCCCAGCACGAGCTACACGTCCCACGCGCTGGGTCATGGTACGTTGTCACCCTTCCTTTGCACTGAGCCACGTTACACATCCCTTGTCCCCTGCCCTGAGCCCTGGTGCACTACCCCCTGTCCCTGCACCCAGCCATGGTGAACATCCCCAGTCCTTTGCACTGAGCCGTGGTGCACGACCCTGTTGTCACCTGCACTGAGCCATGGTGCGTGTCCCCCCATCTCTTGCACTGAGCCGTGGTGCACGTCCCCTGCGTCACCTGCACTGAGCCGTTCTGCACATTCCCCCATCCCCTGCGCTGAGCCCTGGTACGTGTCCCCCTGTCCCTTGCACCAAGCCACGGTCCGTCCACGTCCCCGTCCCTTGCACTGAGCTGAGGTGCACATCATCCCCTCCATTCCCTGCCCCGAGCCACGGTGAACGTGCCCCCCGTCCCTTGCACTGAGCCGCAGTGCACAGACCCCGGCCCTTGAACTGCACTGTGGTACACGTTCCCCACCCCTGCACCAGCTGTGGTGCAAGCCCCTTGCCCCAAGCCGCCGTGCACAACCCGACTCCCTCTTGCTGAGCCACACCAAGTCACGCCCCGCTTGCCCCGAGCCACGCCGAGCCCTGCCCCAGCACCCACTGCCCTCGCCCTATCGCCCACCCCGATTTCCTGGTGTGGGGCCTTTCATGTCCCCCTTGTGCCAAGCCGTGTCCCACGTCCCCCCTCCCTGGGCCAGCAGAGACACCCCCCCCCCAGGCCCTTTGCACATTTTCACATTTTCCTCCTCGTTTTCGGCCCCGGGAAAGCCGCCGAGTGCTGCCAGGCTGGGCCCAAGCCCCCTCCGTCCCCCCGCTCGCTGTGCATAGTGCTTCTCACCCCTTCGTGGGAGACAGGGCAGAGGAGCGGGGCTCAATGCCCGCTGCCCCCCCGGCCCCTGCAGAGCCCGGGGGGTCCGGCGGGGGCTGAGGGCAAGTAACAGGACCCAGGTATTTGAGCCCAACCAAGTTTTTAAGAGTAGATTTTTTCCGTGAGCAAGAGCGTGATTTTTTTTTTTTTTTAATTTATGTAAATAAAGTGGTCTTGGTTTTGTTTGTTTTTGTTTTTTAAATGGACTCTGCCACAGCTCCTGTCCATCCGAACCTGAGGGAAGGGGGCAGACCCTCGCAGAGGGCAGAGCCACAGCACGATATGGGGGCCAGCAGGGGTGGGGGGGCCACGCGACACCCCCCACTCGTGCCCTGCCGGCCCCAGGAGGGTGGTCGCATGAAGGACGTGGGACGCAGCTCCGGCGGCTCCGGGGCCAGGGGGCTAGGAGCTGTCGGGGGCTTCGGGGCTGGGGGCTGCAGCCCTCCGCTTCAGGGGGATGATGCAGATGCTGTTTTTGGCTTCTTTGACTCTCCACCACCGGCCGAGCCTATAGATGAGAGAGATGGGGGTCACCCTCGGCCGGGCCGCAGCGGAGAGGGGGCTGCCCCTGGGCAGTGGCAGGGAGTGGGGACGGTACCGGTGCTCCTGTCCAAGGCCGGCCACCAGGAAGTCGCCGCCTGCGGAGAACTTGAGGCTGTTGACAAAACCCACCTGGAGGGGACAGGGCAGGGTGAGGGGCTCCCGCAGTCTCCTCCTGCCGCCCAGGGAGGGGAGCCCCCACCAAGAGACGCCCCCAGCCCAGCTCCAGCATCCCCAACCTCCCCATCCGTACCAAGGGGATGTCGCAGAGGGGCTCCAGCTTCCGAAATCCCTCACCACACTTCCAGAGCTTCACGCTGGCACTGTGGGAGCCTGGGGCAGAGAGAGGAGACTCCTGCTATGCATCCTGACCCAGGGAAGGGAGCAGGACAGCCCCCCCAAACCCCTGCTCCAAAGCGGCTGCCACACACCTGTAGCCAGGAGGTCACTGTTGCGCAGAGCGGCCACTGCGGAGATCCAGTACGGCTGCTGCAGGCCCTGGGAGTCCTGCATGCCGTGCGCCTGCCGGGCCAGCGCCAGTGGCTTCTTCTTCGTCAGCCCCCACAGGGCTACGGACCTGCCAGGGCGGGGAGGGGTGAGGGGGCTGCGGGGGGCACCGCCTGCCCACCCCGGGCACCAGCCAGCCCCGCGCTCACCCGTCATCAGCGCCCGACACCATGTGCTCCTCGTTGATCAGCTGGATACAGTCGATGGAGCCCCTACGGAGAGAACAGGCAACTACCAGCAGTTCCGAGCGTGCTTTGGGATTCCATTTAGGAAGCAAGGGCTCACCAGGGCGTCAGTGTCCCCAGAGCGCCAGCAGGCTCCTGGTGACACTTGGCACCCTCACACCGCTGCCCCAGCTGGACCCGCCTGCCCGCAGGCCCCTCTCCCGCCCCAGACCTACTGGTGCCCGTAAAACACAAGCTGTGACTCCTCGGGGATCTTCCAGAGCCGCACGGTGCCGTCCCGTCCCCCCGCCGTCACACAGCAGTCCCGGCTCAGGCTGTCCACCCCTGTGATGACGTCCTGGTGCCCGAAACTGGAGGGAGAGGTGGCAAAGAGCTGCGGCGGGCACGGCCCTCCGCCACAGCGCCTGCCCCCGGCGAGGGGGGTCAGCGGGGTGTCCCCTCCCACGTCTTACAGGGTCTCCATGTATGCATTCTCCGCCACGTTCCAGACCTTGACGCAGCGGTCACGGGAGGCGCTGTACAGCTGGTACGTGTCTTTCCGGAAGGACAGGCCCTGCGGATGGACAGACAGATGTCTGTCTGGGGGGGCAGCGGTGAGGGGCACCAGGGAGGATGGCGCTGCCTGGCCCCACAGGCGTCACAGCTGATGCCCCTGACTCACCGAGACGGCATTGCGGTGCCCGGTGAAGATGTGCAGGCGCTTGCAGCTGGCTGCATCCCAGATCACGATCATCTTGTTCCTGTCTCCCGTAGCCTGGCAGAACACAGGGGATACCCGAGACCTACTCCTCGGGGACCTGCGGCCCGTGCCAGCCTCTGCTCCCACCCCATGTGCTTTGGGGGGTCCCAGGGACCCATTCTTGACTCCGGTGGAGGCAGGGGCTGCTTTAACCCAGCAAAGTATACCTGGGCATGAGATACGGCTCCCCAGGACCCCGGGAGGAGATGCACTCCCCACCACCACCTCTCCGCCCCACATGGCAGCGCCAGCATCCCTCTCCCGTACCAGGTACTTGCCATCCGATGAGATGGCCATGCAGAGGACATGCGACGCGTGCCCCATGTGCCGCTCCCCAGTGCCCTTCTTCCCCCCAGGCACAACGCAGAGCCTCTTCCCGCTCTCCACCTCCCCTACGGGAAAGGCACCACCGTCACCCCCTGGGAGCCTCCCACCGCTCCGGAAAGCATCAGTGAGCCTCCCACAGAGCCCAAAACGATGCATGTGCACATCCCCAGAGGGGCCAGGGGCCAAGCCACCTCCACAGGCACCCACGGTCCTGCTGCTGCAGGGTCCCCGCAGGGTTCAGGCTGGGGGAACAGCCCGTCGTGGCCCCAGGGGAACACTTGCATTTGATGAGGGAGCCGTCCTTGGAAGCAGAAAAGATGAACCTGTCATCCGGAGAGATGACCAGGCAGGTGATGGGCAGCTGGTGCGCCCGCAGCATGCGGATGCTGGCTGGATCCAGAGGCTGCACCTGCAGGGAGAGCGGGATGTGAGCTGGGCTGCCCCCGTCCCTTCCCCAGGCTTGGGAGCACCCGAGCACAGCACCCTTCCTTCTCCAGGGCGCCAGCAGCCGGCACGCCGGGCGGGAGAAGGGCTGTGGTCCCATAGCTGGCATGGCAAGTCGGGGTACCAGCTGTGGCCATGCCTGAGTGTCCCCAAAGCCGGCACTTACAGTCCGGCAGCCCCCCAGCACTGGGCACTTACGTCTTTGGCGATGAGGCGCTGCAGCCGGCCCTTCTGCTCGAGCTGGGGAAGAAGCAGGAGGCTCAGCAGAGGCAGCCCCAGCCCCGCGGGAGGGGGACAGAGCCCGCCGGCGCCACCGGGACCAAGGGGACGCGCCCCGCTCCCTGCTCACCACGTCCTCCTTCAGCCGGTCACCGATGAGATCTGCGGGCGTCTCTTCCTCCTCTGCCGCCGCCCGCTCCTCCTCTGCGGTGGACACGGGGCATGAGGGCCAGGCTCAGCACCGGGGGCTGCCCGCCTCTCTGCCCCGCCGGGGCACCGGCGCCAGGGGCCAGGTGGGGCTCACCGTACTGGCGGAGCTGCTCCAGGTACAGCTTGGCCATGCGCAGCTTCTTCTCCTGCGGCATCTCCTCTACCTCCTCCTCCGCCGCCGCCCCAACAACGGGCTGCGGGGACAGGCGTGAGCACCGCCACCGGCACCCCCACCGGTACCGCCATCCCCCCCGGCGCAGCCCTTACCTCTCCGGCTTGGAGTCGCTGGACACCTCCTTGCCGCCACCCGCGGCCTCCCCTCGGCGCCCGGGACCTGCGGGAAGGGGACAGGCGCGGCAACACCCGCCGGAGCGACCCCGCCGGGGCAGTGCCTCTCGCCCCCCTCCCTCTCCCCGGCCCGGCCCTCACCGCCGCCCACGGCCGCCGCCACCCCGGCACCCCCCACTCACCGAGACGGTGTGGCGGTGATGGCGTACCCAAATCATCATCAGCTTGTTCTGCCCCTCAGGGCCTCTGGTCCCATCGCACGTCCTTTGGGGGGTCCCAGGGACCCGTCCTTGGCTGTGCCGCGGCCGTGGCTCTGCCTGGGGCGGGTGCCGGGGGGCCTGTCCCGGCGATGCTCTCAAGAGCTAAAATCTGCTCTTGTGCTGAAACTTCATTTTGCGCTGCCCTTCCTGCTGGGGACGCCGCTGGAGCCAGAGCATCGGTGGCTTTGTAGCTCCCGGGCTCGGCCACATCAGCCCAAGGCAGCGCAGGCTCCTCCGATGGTGGGAGGCAGAAAATGTGATTTACCCCAGTGTGGCCCGGGGGAGGGAAGGCTTCAGCTTCAACTTCGGCTTCGGCTTCGGCTTCGGCTCTGGCTTGGGCTTCTCCTCCCCTCTGTTTCGCCGCCCAGCAGAGAAGCTGGTGCTTTGTGGCAAAGACGAAGCGCGTGGACAGGTCTTGCCCTGGACCGCTGGAAGGAGCGGCTGTCCTGCTGCTCTCCGGAGGACGCCGGCTCCTCGGGGGCTGAGGGCTCTTCTTTCCTGTTAGACGCTGGAAGAGCAGATACCCCGGCCTGCAGAGCGTCCTAGGGCTGGGGCTGCTGCTTTGTCTCTGCCCAAGCAGAGTCCTCGCTGGGGGCCGAGTGCCACCTCATCCACGCCCTCGGCAGCTGTAAGCTCAGCTGTTGTAGGTTGAACCCCGACTTCAGCCTTCCGCATTGCAGGATGAGGTCCGTCTGAGTCGCCAGGGAGGAGGCCATGGGGCTGGCATCTTTCTTTGCGCCCTGAAGGACTGCAGGCGCAAAGCAGCAGAGGTGAGGTGACAGCCCTCTGTCCCCTCCAGGCAGGGCACGTTGCAGCCCGTGATTCACAGGGCCAGGAGGGAGCCAGGGGGCAAGTGGCTCGGCTGGAGGCTGCTGGTCAGGAATAGCCCCCTCCAGAAACAGCCCCCCTCCCCACAGACCCGCTGGGAGCAGAGTCCCCCTCGCCCAGGGTGGGGGAGCTCCGTGCTGGGGTCCTGCCTCCTCCCCGCTGCCCTCACTCACCCTCTCTGATGTACGCCATCTCCTCACGCATATCCGCCTGCCGTCCCATGAGCCCTGGGGGGACGCAGCGTGTTGGGGACCCTGCTGCCTGTCAGGAACCCCGCTTGCCCATCGGGGACCCCGCCACCCAGCCCGCCTGGCTGCACAGCTCCCCGGGGAGGGCTGACCCCGGGGTGCAGCATCGGGGAGAGGATGGATGGGCCTGTTTCCAGCCCCACCTGCGCAGGCAGGGGTGAGAGGGGGTGAAGGGGTGCCCCACAGGTTCTGCCCCGGGACACGGGGACCCTGAGAGAGGAAGGGACCCCGGAGCTCATGGCTCACCGATGAACCTGACAGCCTCCTGCCGCAGGGGCTCCTGCGGGCTCCGCAGGTAAGGCTGGCTCTGGCGCAGGTAGTCCTTGGCCTTCCTCCTCTTCCTGGCCAGCTGGAGAGAGGAGAAGGGCGCAGGCTTGGCATAGAGCTGCCCCCCAGTTGGCCCGTCCCCCCACCCAGGGCTACCCTCCTTCCCCCCAGCACCACATTCCCAGCTTCCTGCCATGTGGCATCGGGGTTCAGAGGGAGCAGAGGGCTCCCCAGGGATGCTGGGGTGCCATCCTGGTGGCAGGGTCCCCTTTGGGGACCTTTGGGGACCCCAGGGGAGAGGACAGCAGGGAGCAGAGCCTGCTCCGGGAGGCTCCGTGCTGCTAGAGGGGCACAGCCCTCTGTCCCCCGCACTGGGCATGGGGCAGGGTTCGTCCAGGTCGGATCCCGGGGGCACTGGGGCTGCGCTTACCAGGCACTCGCTCATCCTCCATGCCTGCGCGATCTCGGCCAGCTGCGCCAGCTGCCTCCACTTCAGGAACTGGCCAGCGCTGCGGAGGGCTTCAAGGGAGGCCTGGTGAGCAGCAGAGAGATGCCACCACCGCCAGTCGGGTCACAGGACCCTGTGTCCCCCCTCTTGGCAGGGCTCAGAGCCTATCCCTGCCCATGCAGGAAAGACACAGCAGCAGGGGACTGATGCTGCCACCAGGTTCAGCACCCCAGGGTGCTAAAGATAAGTGCAGCCACCCTCTCTGGCTGGAAGCCTGTTGGGGCTTCAAGCTTTTGGCCCCAGGATGCTGCGGAGCCATAACCCAGTCTCTGAGGCTGCAGGGACCGATGCCAGGGGCTGTGTGGAGGGAGCTGGGTGGGAAAGGGACCCACCTCCCCATCCATCCAGGTAGCAGGAGGTAAAAGACAGCAGTGGGCAGGGAGGTGGGCCCTGCCTGGTCCTAGGCACTCAGCAAGCTAAACCTCATGGTGACACACATTTGAAGGGTCCAGTGCCCTGCCCAAAGGACCGGTCAGGTTGGGATCCCACCTTAGCCACACTCTTGTCCTGGTCGTGCAGGTGAAAGAGCAGCGGCAGTACGCTGTCCCACACCTCCTTCTTCATCCTCTTCTTTTCGGCACCCACCACGAGCCCCATCGTGGTTTGGAAGAGACGGATGGAGAGCTCCCGCACGGTGCCTGACTCCTGGGGGAGGAGGGGAGGAGGACCTCAGCCCCAAGCCCATGGCGTGCAAGGGGCTGACATGGAGATGGATGTCCCCAAACCAGTGGCAGGCAACCCCGTTCCAAAAGGGAGTGAGCTGCGGCATGCAGGTCTGCTCAGGGGGGCTGGGGTCCCCGGGGCTGGGGTCCGGAGAGGGAGACCCTGCGGAGGGCTGGGGGATGCTGCCAGGGCAGGGTGCGCATTGGTGGGGCTCAGCACACCTGCTGCCCTCCTGCCACCACCGTCCCCACCGCGGCAGGGAGGCCGAGCCGGGGTGAGTCCATGCCAGGGGCTTGGGACGCAGCACGGAGTGACCGAGGGCAGCGATGGGGTCTGGGGGCTGTGGGGCCAAGCGTCCCCCTGCAGAGCACGGGGCTGCAGTGGGAGGCGTGAAGGGAGGTGTCGGGTGAAGGGGGCATGGAGCTGTCCCCCAGCCTTACGTTGTTGAAGAGTGGCTGGAGCTTGCCAGCTAGTGCCAGGGCGGTGAGGCTGGGCATCTTCCCCTCCAGCAGCTGGAGCACGTTGCTGAGCACGGACAGGGCCAGGGCGCTGGCATCGCTGTCAGCATCCTGCAGCTGCTCCATGATGTGCGGCAGCAGGACAAGGGTTCTCTTTGCCTGTGTGAGACATGCCACCTCCTTTTTGTAAAGCAGCGACAAATCGCAGGGGTGAAAACCCTCTCCGCCAACACTGGCCTCCCCGCTGGCTTCTCAGCAGGCAGCGTGGGTTACGAGGGCAAGGTCCCAGCAGACAGGGCTTACCGGCATGGCCATGGCAAGACCAGGGCGCAGAGGGGGAGGACAGGCAGCGCTGGCTCCTTGCCAGCCCTCGGCTGCCTCCTTCTCCACCAGACCCCTTGGGCAGGCTGGTGGGCGACCAGCACTGCCTGCAAAGCTGCCCAAGCTGCCAGCAGCCCCCACCACAGCCACTGCGTTTCACCCTGGGGCTCAGCACCCCCCGCTCAGGCTCTGCAGACCCCACGCTCAGGCTGGTCGCTCTGCTGCCAGCATCCCTGCCCGGACATGCTGGCAGAGGGAGCCCGGTCCCCTTGGCACTGCTGCCTCTCTCCTTGCACGGCACAGCCATGGGGCAGAGGGCCAGGGAGGCAGGACAGCTGGCTGCAGCCGGCACAGCTCCCGATGCCCAGAAAAGCCTAAGCTGCCGCATTACCCACTGCTCCAGCCTGGGCTGCTCTCCCGGCTGTCCCCTACTCACCGTGTCGGGCCTCTCGGTGAGCCTGAGGATGCCCCTGAGCACCAGGCTGGGCATCCCCAAGCATTGGCTCCGCAGATACATGGGGAAGATTTCCAGGGCACGGTCCAGCTCTTCACCGAGGTCGGTGCAGCCCAGCATCTGAAACACGTGCAGCGGAAGCTGGTGTGGTGCTGGCTCCAACCATCAGCTCAGGGCAAGGAGGCTGGGGCAAGACCAAACCCGGACGGAGGCGGCGGGGATTGCGGAGAGCCCCCGTGCCCCACACCACGCCGCCCTGGTTGCTCGCCTGCTCCTCCATGGTACCAACCGGAGCCCACCCACCGCCCCAGCTCCCCCCCCAGCGGTGGGCATGGGCGAGCCGAGCGTTGGAGGCAGTTTGGAGCAGTGCCACCTCGAGGCTCACCTCGACGAGGAAGACCATGGCGATCATCTCCCAGGTGGGGTCCTCCACACTGAGGAGCTCTGCCAGATGGCAGAAGATGGTGGAGCGCAGGGGTCTTGGGGTCTTCATCATCTCCCTGGCAGGGGGAAGGAGGCACGGTCAGGCCTGAGCCAGGCAGGCACATCTCTTTGGGGTTCGCACCAGTCTGGACATCACCAGTCTGCAGCACTTTCTCTGAGCAACAGGGACCCTGCTGCCATCAGCCCCAAGGGAGGGGGTGGCATGGGGTGCCCAGTCCCCGAGGAGCAGGGAGAAGGGGCTCTCACCTGGCCACAATCCGCACTCCCATGAGGTGGGTCTGGGCGCTGAGCAGGGTGTCCCAGCCACCCTGCGCCTCAATGGCCAGCACCTGGCTCTCAAAGCCCATGCTGCAGAGCAGCATTCTCATGGACTGCACCGCAGACCTGCTCAAGAAGAAATGCTCAGCTCCCACTGGGAGCCCTGGCTTGGCTCCAGGTGGCTGGCAAGGATGAGAGGGCAGGGATGCAGCACCTGATGGGAGTGAGCAGATCCTGTTGGTGCTCCTTCCAGAAGATGTGCACCTCCTGCAGCGTCAGCTCTGTGGTGAACGACACTTGGAAAAGCAGCACCAGGAAAAACTGGGGGAAAATCGCCTCCACCTGCTGCAGGCAGGTGGGCTGCAGGAGGATCTCGCCTATCGTCCTGGCTGCCTGCAGAAGACACCCAAACACCAAGATGTCCCTGCGCCCCTGGGGAGGTCAAGGCTTGGGGTGGGCAGGGAAGGGGAGCAGCGGCCCCGCACAGCTGAGAGCAGCCCCGGAGGTCAGCAACTCACAGCCAGGGAGCAGATGCGCGGGTGATCCTTAGGGGAGGTGGAGGTCTTGCGCAGCGACTGGTTCATCAGCATGCTGAGCAGCTCCTGCAGCACCTTCTTTGCAGCCTGGGGCTCGGACAGCATCGTCTTCCACATGGCCATGGCGACACTGCGGGAAACCAGGGCTCTGTCAGCGGGGACACCCCGGAGGATGGCCGGGCTGAAGTCCCTCAGGAGGGTCTTGGGGCCCCCCTCCCAGTGTGAGAGGAGCCCCAAAGAATGGTGGGCCCCGTACGGGGTGCACGTTGGGGAGCACTGCAGCAGGCTGGCCACCACTTCGCTGGGATGTTTGCCCATCAGCACCAGCAGGGCCCTGTCCAAGCTGTTGAGGGCTACCAGCGCCTTGATGGAGGGCAGGCTTCTGTAGATGGCCCACATGACGTTCAGCACCTGGAGGGCAGACATGGGTGGGAGTGGGGATGTCAGCAGGGCAAGCGTGGCCGTTTACCCAGCTCCCACTGGGAGGTGCTTCCGTTCCCGTTGCAGTACGCCGGCTTGAGACAGCATCAGTGCTGGCCAGGCGCAGAGCCGGGGGAGGAAAGGTCCCCCGCTGGGCTGGAGCATCTGCCATGCCACCCACGGGCTCCTCACCTGCCCTGCCTGGAAGGCAGGGTCTGCCACAAGGATGTCCACCATGTGGGCAGCCACACTGATGCTGTAGATGCTTGGGTCTCTGAAGCTCTCGATGGCCATGAGGATGATGTCTGCCTGGTCGGAGGGTCGGAGGTATTTCGTGAACATCTGTGAGATGAAGGAGAGGAGGGAAGATTTGTCACCCAGAGCGTCACCCAGAGCATCTCAGCTGTGGAGTGAGAGTGAGACGCAGAGTCAGGGTGTGCTGGGGAGGAGACCGACAGTGGGGGTCAGGGTCCCGTGGGGAACTGGAGCTCGCTGGGGGCCTTTGCCTAGCCCCTGCTCAGAAACAGCACGAGCTCCCATCATCCCCATGCATTGGGTATCCCTTCACTCATGCCGACCCCCCTGGTCAGGGGCTGAAGGCACTTCTTACCAAGAAGATTTCGCTGGCACAGCCGTTTTGTGAAAGCTGCCAGGGCTGCTTCACTTGCCAGGCCTCCTGCAGCTGCCCTGTGTCATGCAGCCAGGGCCACCTGCCTGGGGAGGAGCAAAACCAGGGTTCTCAGAGCGAGGGTGCAGAGCTGGAGGTGCAGTCTGAGAGCATCGGGCTGAAAAGTCACTGGCAAAGAAAGAGGGCACCCAGACAGGTCTGGGGAGCAGAAACCAGGGAGGGTCCAGGGCTAGTGTGAGCAGGGGTGAGGGGAAATGGCTTTTCGTGCAGGCGGGTTGGATCGAGCTTTCTCTTGCCAAGGAGAGCGGCCCCTGGCTGCCCATGCCTCGGGGCACCCAGCCCGACACAGCTTCTCTTACTTCTCTGCTGCAGGACGAAGGTGTGCAGGTGATAGAGAGCTTCTGCAGCCTCGTGGCGGGTCCCCTGGTCCTTGCAGGTGCAGCAGAGGGTGAGGTGCCCCACCAGCTTCCCCAGCATCGCAAACCGATGTGTCTTGGAGCACTGATGTCTGACTGTGGCTTGTGCAAAGCAGGGGCAGAGCTGGGGGAAGAGAGGCAGCATGGGCACAAGGTGAGCCCCAGCTGCTCCCAGAGCAGCCAGGCAGCAGCCCAGAGCAGGGCAGCGCTGCCAGACGCAGGTTCCTGCCTGTGCCCGTGGCAGCCCTGCTCTGCCCTGGGAGAGAGCATGGACAGGACAGGGGCAGGGCAAAGACTCCTGCTCCTGACCTCCTGCTGACTGGGTGCCCAGCTTCCCCGGGAGGTGCTGGGGCTCAGGGCCACAGGGATGGGGGACTGGGGCTGCCCAGGCCAGGAGCTCCGTACCTGCAGCAGGGGGCAGGTGGTGATGAACTCGGCTAGCCTGGCAATCCGTGCCATGGCCCTCTCCTGCACTGCTGCCAGCTGGGAGTTGGTGAAGGACAGCAGGAGCTGGGAGGAGAAAAGCTGCTGATGTGCCAGGGAGGTGGCATGGCACAGCCCAGCCCAGCCAGGCTTGCGCCGGGGCAGTGCCCAGGATGGGGCACGTGTCCTTCTTGCCCCTCGCGGCAACTTGCTGCGGCCAGGCAGGTCGCCGCATCGCACTCCTGCTGCTGCGTCTGCTGCTTTCCACTCACTCCCACCTAAAAAAGTGCCTGCGCCCCCCACCCGAGGACCCCAAGGCTTTGGGATGACCACCTGCCTGGGGACCTGCAGTGCGGGCTCTGGGATATGGCCTGTGGTGAAGCTGGAAGGGGAAAGCCCCAGGGCTGGGCTCCCCTTGCCAGGCAGGCAGGCAGGTCCATCTGGGAGGGAGTGTTGGGCAGGATGGGCAGTGGGCAAGGCTGCAGGGGTGAGGCGGGCTGGGGCAGGAGGAGAAGGGTCTCTGGCAGCAGCCAGGAGGCAGCGGGCTGGGTGGGGGGCACGGCAGGGAAGGAGGGATGTTCCCTGCCCCCCTCCTTGCACCAGGCACTGGGCAGGGGGCACTGCTCAACCCGGGGGTCACTGCCCGTGGCGACCCTGTGCCAAGGCCCGACCTGCAAGATCTTCTGCAGCTCCAGGATGCCGAGAGGGCCGGCGCTGCGTACCAGTGCCTGCAGCATGCTGTCCATCGCAGCCAGGGTCTGTGAGGCGGACAGAGTCTTGGGGGCAGCCCTGGAAGCCTCGGGGTGGGGGTGGGGGGGGTGTCTGTGGCCCTGCGGTGCCCAGGAAGGGGCCTCGGGGTGGGGGAGGTCCCTGTGTTTCACCCTGTGGCGTACCTGGGAGTAGAGGAAAGCCGTGGGTCCCTGGCTGTCCTGCGGAGGCAGGTGGAAGATGCTGCAGAAGCAGATTTGGAGGAGGCTGCTGCTCTTCTCCTGCAGAAGCAGCCCCGCTTGGCTGTGGGGACAGAGAATTGCTCTTCAGATCCAGCAAGGAGGAAGCAGACCCCGGGGTTGGAGACCTGGGCTGATCCCCACACTGCAGGGGACATCTCAACCCCCCCATGACGCTGACACTCGCCTTTAGGGGGAAAACCCTGTGGCACCCCCTGCCCTGCTGTCTGCCTCCCTCGTGGACCCAGGGCTGGGGAAGCCCCCGACCTGGGATTGCCCAGCACCGGGAAGGCCAAGCTGGGGGCTGGGGCAGCTACCTCATGGAGCTGATGGCCAGCATGGCTTGCTGCCGCACCGCAGTGTCCAGGTGGTCAGCGGGCTCCTCTTGCAGCAGCACCTGTGGAGCACAGCAGGGTGGGACGGATCGGGATGGGCAGTCTCCCTTGGCCAGCAAGAGCCTGCGGGGCTGGCAGAGCCCAGGTGCCCCCATCTTGGCACCCCCTCCCCACCCAGCACCCAGCGGTCCCAAGCCCTGTGGTGGGAAGGGCTGTGCCCATTACAGAGCCACAGGCTGGCCGAGAGACCTGCAAATGTCATCGGGTCCAAGCCTGGGCTCCAGCCGGGCCACCCAGGTGGCGTTGGAGCATCTACAAGGACGGAGACCCGGAGCAGTGCTCATCCACACCCCGCTGCCTGGCCGAGCCCTCTCCTGCCCCCAGGGCCATGCCACTGCACACTGCCCCTGCCTCAGCCTGGCTGGCAGCCCCTCACCTCAATGGTCTCCGCCACCTCCAGCTGGCAGAAGTAAAGCATGTCCCACATGGTGGAGTCCACTCTGGTAGTGCTGCAGATGGTGTGGACGGAGGCCAGAAACTGCAGCTTCTGGTCCTCTTGCTGCCAGCCGGGGAGGGGACAGATGGACAGACAGTGTCAGGGGGGAGAGAGAGAGCTGCGGGGAGGCCAGCACAGCCCCCAGCACCTTGTGAGCACGGGATGGGGTCAGAAAGATCGGCCAGGAGACAGGGGCGCCGCCTCGTAGAACTGGCCAAGGTTACCTTTGGTCTGCTCCGGAGGAAGGCTCGGATGATGCCCAGGGTATACGCTTCCTCCCTGGGCAGAGCCAAGGCAGAGTGGCATGAATCTGGCAGAGAGAGAGCAGGCAGGGCTGGGGGGCAGGCAGGGGGGAACACTCGAGCCCTCTGCCCAGCTCCCGGTGATGTCACCAGCCCTGGCTCAAGGCTGGGATGCTGGTGTCCCCTGTGTGCCCCAGGGGCAAAGGTGCGATGCTGGAGGGCAGCACGGGGAGGGGGCCCTGGCTTGCCCAGGTGAGGGACACGCTGGCACTGCGGGGCAGGGAGAGTCCCTGTCCCGGGATGCCATGAGAGGGCTGGCTCCCTGGCCACTGTGCCGTGGGAGCCCCGATGCCAGCCTGCCTGGGGGATGGGAGCCTGGGACAGGGCAGAGCAGGGTGGGCAGCCCCCTGCCTGCAGCGCCCACACACTCACCTGCCTGCAGCGGCTCAAGCTTACACATCTCACTGGGCTTTGGCCTGGAGCTGGGAGCTGGGGCAGCTCTGTCCTCCTCGGCCCGCCTAGGGTGGTCGGGGGGTCTCCCCGCCATCCTGCGGAAGGAAGGGAGGGAGGCAAGGGGTGAGAAGGACCCTGCGCCCCCTGGGGCTGCCCTGCCGGGGCAGTGGCGCAGAGGTGGCCGTGCTTGGGGGGCTCCTTGCTCCCACCCTGACCCAACACCGACACTGTAGGGGCAGGGCTGGGTGACACAGGGTGTCACAAAGGGCCCCAACGTCACCCCCCCCAGGGGGGCACCCCCGAAGTGCCCCCGTTCCCCCCCTCCGCAGGAGCCCTCCTTGCCCCAGGGGGACGGGACTGACTCCCTCTTCCTCCTCCTCCTCCTCCTGCTGTGGGGCTGGCGTTCATCTCTGCCGGAGGCATCCCCCTTGTGGCAGGGACCCCTCTGTCCCCGTCCCCTCGCTCCCGGGGCCTGCTGCCACCCCCACCTGCGGCCGGGCTGAGCGGGGGCGCAGCCCCCAGCCCCTCAGGCACACCGAGGCTTTTCCTTCTTCCACACGAGGCCCGGGACGAGGCCCGCGGGGGTCGCTCCTCTCTCCCCAAAGCCGCGGGCACACAGGCAAGCCCGACGCCCTCCCGCAACTGCTGGGGATGTCGCGGTCCCCCGGTTACGGTTGCCATGGTGCGTGGCAGGGTTCCACCAGCCCCCGGTTGGCCGCGGGGGGGGCGGGGGGAGGGCAGAACCCCCCCCCGCTCCCCTCGCCGGGGCCCACGGCCCCAGCCCGGCCGTACGAGGGCAAGCGGGGTCCCGGCCCCGGGCGCTGAGGGGCGGCGGTGCCCCGAGGTCGGGACGGGCGGGACGGGGCCGGGGGGAGAGGGAAGGGGAAAAGGGGAAGGGGAGAGGGGTGCGGTGATGGGTCAGTGCTGGGGTCAATGGTGGGGTCAGTGGTAAGTCAGTGATGGGTCAGTTTTGGGGTCAATGATGGGATCAGTGATGGGATCAAAGATGGGTCAATTTTGCGGTTCGTGATGGGTCAGTGATGGCTCAGTTTTGGGGTCAGTGATGGGGTCGATGGGGTCAGTGATGGGCCCAATGGGTCAGTTTTGGGGTCAGTGATGGGTCAGTTTTGGAGTCAATGATGGGGTCATTGATGGCTCAGTTATGGGGTCAGTGATGGGATCAATGATGGCTCAGTTTTGGGATCAGTGATGGGGTCAGTGATGGCTCAGTTTTGGGGTCCGTGATGGGGTCAGTGATGGGGTGGGTGCTGTGTGTTTGGGAGGTGCAGCCATGGGGTGGGGGCAGTGATCAGCTGGGTGCTGCTGTTCAGGTAGCTCTGTCCTCCTCCTCCCAGGCCCGCCTAGGGTGGTCGGGGGGTCTCCCCGCCATCCTGCGGAAGGAAGGGAGGGAGGCAAGGGGTGAGAAGGACCCTGCGCCCCCTGGGGCTGCCCTGCCGGGGCGGTGGGGCAGAGGTGGCCGTGCTTGGGAGGCTCCTCGCTCCCCCCCTGTCCGGGAGCTGCTGGCAGCTGCCCAGAGAGCCAACGTGTCCTTCATGTGGGTGGCCAGTGATGGGTGGGGAGCCCTGGAGAGCGTGGTGGCTGGCAGTGAAGCAGTGGCGGAGGGAGCAATCACCATCGAGCTGGCAGCCTACCCCATTAAGGAGTTTGCTGCCTACTTCCGTAACCTCAACCCCTACAATAACAGCCGAAATCCCTGCTTTCGGGACTTTTGGGAGCAGAAGTTCAAGTGCAGCTTCCACACGCAGGACTGTAGCCGGTACTCCCTCAAGACAGGCAAGTTTGAGCCAGAGTCCAAGATCACGTTTGTGGTCAATGCGGTCTATGCCATGGCCCGCTCTCTCCACAACATGCACCAGGTGCTGTGCCCCAACACCGCCAAGCTCTGCGACGCCGTGAAAGCCGTCAATGGCAAGAGGTTCTACAAGGACTTTATGCTCAATGTTAATTTTGATGGTGAGTCCAGAGATGGAGACAAGGGTTGGCTGCCTAACTGGAAAGGGATGGGTGGAGGGACGGGGAGGAGGAAGGAGACCCGTATTTGACCCAAAGCCCTCCGGTTCCTCCAGCCTGCCCACACCTGGGGACCCGTGTGCTATGGGCTGTGGTTGTCCCAAGATGCCAACAGCTCACCATCACCCTTGGGAGGCAATCTAGGCCTTCTGTCCCCAGTGTGGAGAAGCTGGTGACCAACTCCATCCTGCTAGAGCTGGGTGGGACCGGCCCCCACAGGGGCCCCTCCGGGAACGTCAGGCCTTGGAGACCTCACTTGGAAGCGCCATGATTTATTCACATTTCAGGGATTAAAGTGGAGGGAGAACCTTGATCAGGGACCTACATAGTTGGGGATGAATTAGAAGTGTGGCTGTGCTCTGTGACTTGGGCTGAGCCCAGCTACCCAGGTGTCACTGAGAGCCATGGAGGCTGAAAAATCCCGCTCTGTCCCTGCAGAGCTGGCTGGGGCTGCCGAGCATTTAGGCATGTGGGGAGATGATAGTTCTCAACCATTGCTTTCCTGCTCCTAATGTGTGCATAGGCAGCAATTATGAGAGTGAAGGCAGGGAACAGGTTGGACATTTGCCTGTGACCATGGTGGGATGTGACCCTTTGAAGGGGCCCTGCCTCCACGCCGGGAGCGAGCACTCTCCTGCCCCATGGCAGTCACCATCTCCCTTTCTTCTCCCTCCAGCTCCGTTCAGGCCAGCAGGCACCAAGAGTGTCGTTCGATTTGACCGCTACGGTGATGGCATCGGGCGCTACAACATCTTCAGCTATCACCACATGGACGGGCGGTATCGGTATCAGAAGGTGGGCTACTGGGCTGAGGGGCTCATCCTCAACAGCAGCCTCATCCCCTGGGCTGAGACCTCCATCCCCGTGTCCCAGTGCAGCGACCCCTGCAAGAAGAATGAGAGAAAGAGCATGCAGCCCGGAGACATATGCTGCTGGATCTGCATCCCCTGCCAGCCCTACGAGTACTTGCTGGATGAGTTCACCTGCATGGACTGCGGTCTCGGTTACTGGCCCAATGAGACCCTGAATGGCTGCTACGAGTTGCCCCAAGAGTGTATCCGCTGGAAAGACGCCTGGGCCATTGGTCCCGTCACTATCTCTTGCCTGGGTTTTATCTCCACCCTCTTTGTTTCTGGAGTCTTCGTGAAGAACAATGATGACACCCCCATCGTGAAGGCCTCAGGCCGGGAGCTCTGCTACATTCTCCTGACCGGGGTCCTCACGTGCTACAGCATGACCTTCATCTTCATCGCAAAGCCTTCCACCGAGGTGTGCACGCTCCGGCGTCTGGGGCTGGGCACGTCCTTCGCCGTCTGCTATTCGGCCCTCTTGACCAAGACGAATCGCATTGCCAGGATCTTCAGCGGGGTGAAGGAGGGGGTCCAGCGCCCCCGGTTCATAAGCCCCACGTCACAGGTGGTCATCTGCATGGCCCTTATCTCTTGCCAGCTGATCATCGTCATCATCTGGCTGCTGGTGGAGACCCCTGGCACAGGCAAGGAGACGGAGCCTGACAAGAGGTACATCATCACCCTCAAGTGCAACAACTGCGATTCCAACATGCTCGTTTCGCTCACCTACAATGTCCTCTTGATGGTCCTCTGCACGGTCTATGCCTTCAAGACACGGAAATGCCCCGAAAACTCTAAAAGGGCTTGATCGGAGCGGTCCTGGTGACTTGGGCCCCGCAGGGTTTGTGGCTAGGAGATGCGTGGGCCTGGGCAAGGGTCTTCGGCCATGGACCTGGTGATGGTCACCTCTGCATTGGGGCGTTCGTTACCGGGTGAAGTGTGGCTGAGGGGGTAACGAGTCCTGGGGGGGGTGCTGCTGCCGGACCCCAGCCTGCCCCTGACTGCTGCCTTCCTGGCCAGGCTCGGCCTCGCAGTACGTGCCCACAGTGCGCAACGGCCATGAGGTGGTGGACTCCACGACGTCGTCCTTGTGAAGGACGGGGAGGCCAGGTCGTGGTGCTGCTGCTCCTGCCTGCGGCTGCACTGCACCCCGGCTCCCTCCCCAGGGAGAGCAGCGCCCGCGGCACCGCCCGCTCAGGGGCCAGAGGCAGCCGGGAGGCTCGGCCCCCGCCCCAGCACGAGCTACACGTCCCACGCGCTGGGTCATGGTACGTTGTCACCCTTCCTTTGCACTGAGCCACGTTACACATCCCTTGTCCCCTGCCCTGAGCCCTGGTGCACTACCCCCTGTCCCTGCACCCAGCCATGGTGAACATCCCCAGTCCTTTGCACTGAGCCGTGGTGCACGACCCTGTTGTCACCTGCACTGAGCCATGGTGCGTGTCCCCCCATCTCTTGCACTGAGCCGTGGTGCACGTCCCCTGCGTCACCTGCACTGAGCCGTTCTGCACATTCCCCCATCCCCTGCGCTGAGCCCTGGTACGTGTCCCCCTGTCCCTTGCACCAAGCCACGGTCCGTCCACGTCCCCGTCCCTTGCACTGAGCTGAGGTGCACATCATCCCCTCCATTCCCTGCCCCGAGCCACGGTGAACGTGCCCCCCGTCCCTTGCACTGAGCCGCAGTGCACAGACCCCGGCCCTTGAACTGCACTGTGGTACACGTTCCCCACCCCTGCACCAGCTGTGGTGCAAGCCCCTTGCCCCAAGCCGCCGTGCACAACCCGACTCCCTCTTGCTGAGCCACACCAAGTCACGCCCCGCTTGCCCCGAGCCACGCCGAGCCCTGCCCCAGCACCCACTGCCCTCGCCCTATCGCCCACCCCGATTTCCTGGTGTGGGGCCTTTCATGTCCCCCTTGTGCCAAGCCGTGTCCCACGTCCCCCCTCCCTGGGCCAGCAGAGACACCCCCCCCCAGGCCCTTTGCACATTTTCACCTTTTCCTCCTCGTTTTCGGCCCCGGGAAAGCCGCCGAGCGCTGCCAGGCTGGGCCCAAGCCCCCTCCGTCCCCCCGCTCGCTGTGCATAGTGCTTCTCACCCCTTCGTGGGAGACAGGGCAGAGGAGCGGGGCTCAATGCTCGCTGCCCCCCCGGCCCCTGCAGAGCCCGGGGGGTCCGGCGGGGGCTGAGGGCAAGTAACAGGACCCAGGTATTTGAGCCCAACCAAGTTTTTAAGAGTAGATTTTTTCCGTGAGCAAGAGCGTGATTTTTTTTTTTTTTTAATTTATGTAAATAAAGTGGTCTTGGTTTTGTTTGTTTTTGTTTTTTAAATGGACTCTGCCACAGCTCCTGTCCATCCGAACCTGAGGGAAGGGGGCAGACCCTCGCAGAGGGCAGAGCCACAGCACGATATGGGGGCCAGCAGGGGTGGGGGGGCCACGCGACACCCCCCACTCGTGCCCTGCCGGCCCCAGGAGGGTGGTCGCATGAAGGACGTGGGACGCAGCTCCGGCGGCTCCGGGGCCAGGGGGCTAGGAGCTGTCGGGGGCTTCGGGGCTGGGGGCTGCAGCCCTCCGCTTCAGGGGGATGATGCAGATGCTGTTTTTGGCTTCTTTGACTCTCCACCACCGGCCGAGCCTATAGATGAGAGAGATGGGGGTCACCCTCGGCCGGGCCGCAGCGGAGAGGGGGCTGCCCCTGGGCAGTGGCAGGGAGTGGGGACGGTACCGGTGCTCCTGTCCAAGGCCGGCCACCAGGAAGTCGCCGCCTGCGGAGAACTTGAGGCTGTTGACAAAACCCACCTGGAGGGGACAGGGCAGGGTGAGGGGCTCCCGCAGTCTCCTCCTGCCGCCCAGGGAGGGGAGCCCCCACCAAGAGACGCCCCCAGCCCAGCTCCAGCATCCCCAACCTCCCCATCCGTACCAAGGGGATGTCGCAGAGGGGCTCCAGCTTCCGAAATCCCTCACCACACTTCCAGAGCTTCACGCTGGCACTGTGGGAGCCTGGGGCAGAGAGAGGAGACTCCTGCTATGCATCCTGACCCAGGGAAGGGAGCAGGACAGCCCCCCCAAACCCCTGCTCCAAAGCGGCTGCCACACACCTGTAGCCAGGAGGTCACTGTTGCGCAGAGCGGCCACTGCGGAGATCCAGTACGGCTGCTGCAGGCCCTGGGAGTCCTGCATGCCGTGCGCCTGCCGGGCCAGCGCCAGTGGCTTCTTCTTCGTCAGCCCCCACAGGGCTACGGACCTGCCAGGGCGGGGAGGGGTGAGGGGGCTGCGGGGGGCACCGCCTGCCCACCCCGGGCACCAGCCAGCCCCGCGCTCACCCGTCATCAGCGCCCGACACCATGTGCTCCTCGTTGATCAGCTGGATACAGTCGATGGAGCCCCTACGGAGAGAACAGGCAACTACCAGCAGTTCCGAGCGTGCTTTGGGATTCCATTTAGGAAGCAAGGGCTCACCAGGGCGTCAGTGTCCCCAGAGCGCCAGCAGGCTCCTGGTGACACTTGGCACCCTCACACCGCTGCCCCAGCTGGACCCGCCTGCCCGCAGGCCCCTCTCCTGCCCCAGACCTACTGGTGCCCGTAAAACACAAGCTGTGACTCCTCGGGGATCTTCCAGAGCCGCACGGTGCCGTCCCGTCCCCCCGCCGTCACACAGCAGTCCCGGCTCAGGCTGTCCAGCCCTGTGATGACGTCCTGGTGCCCGAAACTGGAGGGAGAGGTGGCAAAGAGCTGCGGCGGGCACGGCCCTCCGCCACAGCGCCTGCCCCCGGCGAGGGGGGTCAGCGGGGTGTCCCCTCCCACGTCTTACAGGGTCTCCATGTATGCATTCTCCGCCACGTTCCAGACCTTGACGCAGCGGTCACGGGAGGCGCTGTACAGCTGGTACGTGTCTTTCCGGAAGGACAGGCCCTGCGGATGGACAGACAGATGTCCGTCTGGGGGGGCAGCGGTGAGGGGCACCAGGGAGGATGGCGCTGCCTGGCCCCACAGGCGTCACAGCTGATGCCCCTGACTCACCGAGACGGCATTGCGGTGCCCGGTGAAGATGTGCAGGCGCTTGCAGCTGGCTGCATCCCAGATCACGATCATCTTGTTCCTGTCTCCCGTAGCCTGGCAGAACACAGGGGATACCCGAGACCTACTCCTCGGGGACCTGCGGCCCGTGCCAGCCTCTGCTCCCACCCCATGTGCTTTGGGGGGTCCCAGGGACCCATTCTTGACTCCGGTGGAGGCAGGGGCTGCTTTAACCCAGCAAAGTATACCTGGGCATGAGATACGGCTCCCCAGGACCCCGGGAGGAGATGCACTCCCCACCACCACCTCTCTGCCCCACATGGCAGCGCCAGCATCCCTCTCCCGTACCAGGTACTTGCCATCCGATGAGATGGCCATGCAGAGGACATGCGACGCGTGCCCCATGTGCCGCTCCCCAGTGCCCTTCTTCCCCCCAGGCACAACGCAGAGCCTCTTCCCGCTCTCCACCTCCCCTACGGGAAAGGCACCACCGTCACCCCCTGGGAGCCTCCCACCGCTCCGGAAAGCATCAGTGAGCCTCCCACAGAGCCCAAAACGATGCATGTGCACATCCCCAGAGGGGCCAGGGGCCAAGCCACCTCCACAGGCACCCACGGTCCTGCTGCTGCAGGGTCCCCGCAGGGTTCAGGCTGGGGGAACAGCCCGTCGTGGCCCCAGGGGAACACTTGCATTTGATGAGGGAGCCGTCCTTGGAAGCAGAAAAGATGAACCTGTCATCCGGAGAGATGACCAGGCAGGTGATGGGCAGCTGGTGCGCCCGCAGCATGCGGATGCTGGCTGGATCCAGAGGCTGCACCTGCAGGGAGAGCGGGATGTGAGCTGGGCTGCCCCCGTCCCTTCCCCAGGCTTGGGAGCACCCGAGCACAGCACCCTTCCTTCTCCAGGGCGCCAGCAGCCGGCACGCCGGGCGGGAGAAGGGCTGTGGTCCCATAGCTGGCATGGCAAGTCGGGGTACCAGCTGTGGCCATGCCTGAGTGTCCCCAAAGCCGGCACTTACAGTCCGGCAGCCCCCCAGCACTGGGCACTTACGTCTTTGGCGATGAGGCGCTGCAGCCGGCCCTTCGGCTCGAGCTGGGGAAGAAGCAGGAGGCTCAGCAGAGGCAGCCCCAGCCCCGCGGGAGGGGGACAGAGCCCGCCGGCGCCACCGGGACCAAGGGGACGCGCCCCGCTCCCTGCTCACCACGTCCTCCTTCAGCCGGTCACCGATGAGATCTGCGGGCGTCTCTTCCTCCTCTGCCGCCGCCCGCTCCTCCTCTGCGGTGGACACGGGGCATGAGGGCCAGGCTCAGCACCGGGGGCTGCCCGCCTCTCTGCCCCGCCGGGGCACCGGCGCCAGGGGCCAGGTGGGGCTCACCGTACTGGCGGAGCTGCTCCAGGTACAGCTTGGCCATGCGCAGCTTCTTCTCCTGCGGCATCTCCTCTACCTCCTCCTCCGCCGCCGCCCCAACAACGGGCTGCGGGGACAGGCGTGAGCACCGCCACCGGCACCCCCACCGGTACCGCCATCCCCCCCGGCGCAGCCCTTACCTCTCCGGCTTGGAGTCGCTGGACACCTCCTTGCCGCCACCCGCGGCCTCCCCTCGGCGCCCGGGACCTGCGGGAAGGGGACAGGCGCGGCAACACCCGCCGGAGCGACCCCGCCGGGGCAGTGCCTCTCGCCCCCCTCCCTCTCCCCGGCCCAGCCCTCACCGCCGCCCACGGCCGCCGCCGCCCCGGCACCCCCCACTCA
The DNA here is from genome assembly GCF_965183815.1 of Platalea leucorodia. Classification (NCBI taxonomy): domain Eukaryota; kingdom Metazoa; phylum Chordata; class Aves; order Pelecaniformes; family Threskiornithidae; genus Platalea; species Platalea leucorodia. The sequence goes on from NC_138831.1 coordinate 17,664,003, forward strand.
CCGAGACGGTGTGGCGGTGATGGCGTACCCAAATCATCATCAGCTTGTTCTGCCCCTCAGGGCCTCTGGTCCCATCGCACGTCCTTTGGGGGGTCCCAGGGACCCGTCCTTGGCTGTGCCGCGGCCGTGGCTCTGCCTGGGGCGGGTGCCGGGGGGCCTGTCCCGGCGATGCTCTCAAGAGCTAAAATCTGCTCTTGTGCTGAAACTTCATTTTGCGCTGCCCTTCCTGCTGGGGACGCCGCTGGAGCCAGAGCATCGGTGGCTTTGTAGCTCCCGGGCTCGGCCACATCAGCCCAAGGCAGCGCAGGCTCCTCCGATGGTGGGAGGCAGAAAATGTGATTTACCCCAGTGTGGCCCGGGGGAGGGAAGGCTTCAGCTTCAACTTCGGCTTCGGCTTCGGCTTCGGCTCTGGCTTGGGCTTCTCCTCCCCTCTGTTTCGCCGCCCAGCAGAGAAGCTGGTGCTTTGTGGCAAAGACGAAGCGCGTGGACAGGTCTTGCCCTGGACCGCTGGAAGGAGCGGCTGTCCTGCTGCTCTCCGGAGGACGCCGGCTCCTCGGGGGCTGAGGGCTCTTCTTTCCTGTTAGACGCTGGAAGAGCAGATACCCCGGCCTGCAGAGCGTCCTAGGGCTGGGGCTGCTGCTTTGTCTCTGCCCAAGCAGAGTCCTCGCTGGGGGCCGAGTGCCACCTCATCCACGCCCTCGGCAGCTGTAAGCTCAGCTGTTGTAGGTTGAACCCCGACTTCAGCCTTCCGCATTGCAGGATGAGGTCCGTCTGAGTCGCCAGGGAGGAGGCCATGGGGCTGGCATCTTTCTTTGCGCCCTGAAGGACTGCAGGCGCAAAGCAGCAGAGGTGAGGTGACAGCCCTCTGTCCCCTCCAGGCAGGGCACGTTGCAGCCCGTGATTCACAGGGCCAGGAGGGAGCCAGGGGGCAAGTGGCTCGGCTGGAGGCTGCTGGTCAGGAATAGCCCCCTCCAGAAACAGCCCCCCTCCCCACAGACCCGCTGGGAGCAGAGTCCCCCTCGCCCAGGGTGGGGGAGCTCCGTGCTGGGGTCCTGCCTCCTCCCCGCTGCCCTCACTCACCCTCTCTGATGTACGCCATCTCCTCACGCATATCCGCCTGCCGTCCCATGAGCCCTGGGGGGACGCAGCGTGTTGGGGACCCTGCTGCCTGTCAGGAACCCCGCTTGCCCATCGGGGACCCCGCCACCCAGCCCGCCTGGCTGCACAGCTCCCCGGGGAGGGCTGACCCCGGGGTGCAGCATCGGGGAGAGGATGGATGGGCCTGTTTCCAGCCCCACCTGCGCAGGCAGGGGTGAGAGGGGGTGAAGGGGTGCCCCACAGGTTCTGCCCCGGGACACGGGGACCCTGAGAGAGGAAGGGACCCCGGAGCTCATGGCTCACCGATGAACCTGACAGCCTCCTGCCGCAGGGGCTCCTGCGGGCTCCGCAGGTAAGGCTGGCTCTGGCGCAGGTAGTCCTTGGCCTTCCTCCTCTTCCTGGCCAGCTGGAGAGAGGAGAAGGGCGCAGGCTTGGCATAGAGCTGCCCCCCAGTTGGCCCGTCCCCCCACCCAGGGCTACCCTCCTTCCCCCCAGCACCACATTCCCAGCTTCCTGCCATGTGGCATCGGGGTTCAGAGGGAGCAGAGGGCTCCCCAGGGATGCTGGGGTGCCATCCTGGTGGCAGGGTCCCCTTTGGGGACCTTTGGGGACCCCAGGGGAGAGGACAGCAGGGAGCAGAGCCTGCTCCGGGAGGCTCCGTGCTGCTAGAGGGGCACAGCCCTCTGTCCCCCGCACTGGGCATGGGGCAGGGTTCGTCCAGGTCGGATCCCGGGGGCACTGGGGCTGCGCTTACCAGGCACTCGCTCATCCTCCATGCCTGCGCGATCTCGGCCAGCTGCGCCAGCTGCCTCCACTTCAGGAACTGGCCAGCGCTGCGGAGGGCTTCAAGGGAGGCCTGGTGAGCAGCAGAGAGATGCCACCACCGCCAGTCGGGTCACAGGACCCTGTGTCCCCCCTCTTGGCAGGGCTCAGAGCCTATCCCTGCCCATGCAGGAAAGACACAGCAGCGGGGGACTGATGCTGCCACCAGGTTCAGCACCCCAGGGTGCTGAAGGTAAGTGCAGCCACCCTCTCTGGCTGGAAGCCTGTTGGGGCTTCAAGCTTTTGGCCCCAGGATGCTGCGGAGCCATAACCCAGTCTCTGAGGCTGCAGGGACCGATGCCAGGGGCTGTGTGGAGGGAGCTGGGTGGGAAAGGGACCCACCTCCCCATCCATCCAGGTAGCAGGAGGTAAAAGACAGCAGTGGGCAGGGAGGTGGGCCCTGCCTGGTCCTAGGCACTCAGCAAGCTAAACCTCATGGTGACACACATTTGAAGGGTCCAGTGCCCTGCCCAAAGGACCGGTCAGGTTGGGATCCCACCTTAGCCACACTCTTGTCCTGGTCGTGCAGGTGAAAGAGCAGCGGCAGTACGCTGTCCCACACCTCCTTCTTCATCCTCTTCTTTTCGGCACCCACCACGAGCCCCATCGTGGTTTGGAAGAGACGGATGGAGAGCTCCCGCACGGTGCCTGACTCCTGGGGGAGGAGGGGAGGAGGACCTCAGCCCCAAGCCCATGGCGTGCAAGGGGCTGACATGGAGATGGATGTCCCCAAACCAGTGGCAGGCAACCCCGTTCCAAAAGGGAGTGAGCTGCGGCATGCAGGTCTGCTCAGGGGGGCTGGGGTCCCCGGGGCTGGGGTCCGGAGAGGGAGACCCTGCGGAGGGCTGGGGGATGCTGCCAGGGCAGGGTGCGCATTGGTGGGGCTCAGCACACCTGCTGCCCTCCTGCCACCACCGTCCCCACCGCGGCAGGGAGGCCGAGCCGGGGTGAGTCCATGCCAGGGGCTTGGGACGCAGCACGGAGTGACCGAGGGCAGCGATGGGGTCTGGGGGCTGTGGGGCCAAGCGTCCCCCTGCAGAGCACGGGGCTGCAGTGGGAGGCGTGAAGGGAGGTGTCGGGTGAAGGGGGCATGGAGCTGTCCCCCAGCCTTACGTTGTTGAAGAGTGGCTGGAGCTTGCCAGCTAGTGCCAGGGCGGTGAGGCTGGGCATCTTCCCCTCCAGCAGCTGGAGCACGTTGCTGAGCACGGACAGGGCCAGGGCGCTGGCATCGCTGTCAGCATCCTGCAGCTGCTCCATGATGTGTGGCAGCAGGACAAGGGTTCTCTTTGCCTGTGTGAGACATGCCACCTCCTTTTTGTAAAGCAGCGACCAATCGCAGGGGTGAAAACCCTCTCCGCCAACACTGGCCTCCCCGCTGGCTTCTCAGCAGGCAGCGTGGGTTACGAGGGCAAGGTCCCAGCAGACAGGGCTTACCGGCATGGCCATGGCAAGACCAGGGCGCAGAGGGGGAGGACAGGCAGCGCTGGCTCCTTGCCAGCCCTCGGCTGCCTCCTTCTCCACCAGACCCCTTGGGCAGGCTGGTGGGCGACCAGCACTGCCTGCAAAGCTGCCCAAGCTGCCAGCAGCCCCCACCACAGCCACTGCGTTTCACCCTGGGGCTCAGCACCCCCCGCTCAGGCTCTGCAGACCCCACGCTCAGGCTGGTCGCTCTGCTGCCAGCATCCCTGCCCGGACATGCTGGCAGAGGGAGCCCGGTCCCCTTGGCACTGCTGCCTCTCTCCTTGCACGGCACAGCCATGGGGCAGAGGGCCAGGGAGGCAGGACAGCTGGCTGCAGCCGGCACAGCTCCCGATGCCCAGAAAAGCCTAAGCTGCCGCATTACCCACTGCTCCAGCCTGGGCTGCTCTCCCGGCTGTCCCCTACTCACCGTGTCGGGCCTCTCGGTGAGCCTGAGGATGCCCCTGAGCACCAGGCTGGGCATCCCCAAGCATTGGCTCCGCAGATACATGGGGAAGATTTCCAGGGCACGGTCCAGCTCTTCACCGAGGTCGGTGCAGCCCAGCATCTGAAACACGTGCAGCGGAAGCTGGTGTGGTGCTGGCTCCAACCATCAGCTCAGGGCAAGGAGGCTGGGGCAAGACCAAACCCGGACAGAGGCGGCGGGGATTGCGGAGAGCCCCCGTGCCCCACACCACACCGCCCTGGTTGCTCGCCTGCTCCTCCATGGTACCAGCCGGAGCCCACCCACCGCCCCAGCTCCCCCCCCAGCGGTGGGCATGGGCGAGCCGAGCGTTGGAGGCAGTTTGGAGCAGTGCCACCTCGAGGCTCACCTCGACGAGGAAGACCATGGCGATCATCTCCCAGGTGGGGTCCTCCACACTGAGGAGCTCTGCCAGATGGCAGAAGATGGTGGAGCGCAGGGGTCTTGGGGTCTTCATCATCTCCCTGGCAGGGGGAAGGAGGCACGGTCAGGCCTGAGCCAGGCAGGCACATCTCTTTGGGGTTTGCACCAGTCTGGACATCACCACTCTGCAGCACTTTGAGCAACAGGGACCCTGCTGCCATCAGCCCCAAGGGTGGGGGTGGCATGGGGTGCCCAGTCCCCGAGGAGCAGGGAGAAGGGGCTCTCACCTGGCCACAATCCGCACTCCCATGAGGTGGGTCTGGGCGCTGAGCAGGGTGTCCCAGCCACCCTGCGCCTCAATGGCCAGCACCTGGCTCTCAAAGCCCATGCTGCAGAGCAGCATTCTCATGGACTGCACCGCAGACCTGCTCAAGAAGAAATGCTCAGCTCCCACTGGGAGCCCTGGCTTGGCTCCAGGTGGCTGGCAAGGATGAGAGGGCAGGGATGCAGCACCTGATGGGAGTGAGCAGATCCTGTTGGTGCTCCTTCCAGAAGATGTGCACCTCCTGCAGCATCAGCTCTGTGGTGAACGACACTTGGAAAAGCAGCACCAGGAAAAACTGGGGGAAAATCGCCTCCACCTGCTGCAGGCAGGTGGGCTGCAGGAGGATCTCGCCTATCGTCCTGGCTGCCTGCAGAAGACACCCAAACACCAAGATGTCCCTGCGCCCCTGGGGAGGTCAAGGCTTGGGGTGGGCAGGGAAGGGGAGCAGCGGCCCCGCACAGCTGAGAGCAGCCCCGGAGGTCAGCAACTCACAGCCAGGGAGCAGATGCGCGGGTGATCCTTAGGGGAGGTGGAGGTCTTGCGCAGCGACTGGTTCATCAGCATGCTGAGCAGCTCCTGCAGCACCTTCTTTGCAGCCTGGGGCTCGGACAGCATCGTCTTCCACATGGCCATGGCGACACTGCGGGAAACCAGGGCTCTGTCAGCGGGGACACCCCGGAGGATGGCCGGGCTGAAGTCCCTCAGGAGGGTCTTGGGGCCCCCCTCCCAGTGTGAGAGGAGCCCCAAAGAATGGTGGGCCCCGTACGGGGTGCACGTTGGGGAGCACTGCAGCAGGCTGGCCACCACTTCGCTGGGATGTTTGCCCATCAGCACCAGCAGGGCCCTGTCCAAGCTGTTGAGGGCTACCAGCGCCTTGATGGAGGGCAGGCTTCTGTAGATGGCCCACATGACGTTCAGCACCTGGAGGGCAGACATGGGTGGGAGTGGGGATGTCAGCAGGGCAAGCGTGGCCGTTTACCCAGCTCCCACTGGGAGGTGCTTCCGTTCCCGTTGCAGTACGCCGGCTTGAGACAGCATCAGTGCTGGCCAGGCGCAGAGCCGGGGGAGGAAAGGTCCCCCGCTGGGCTGGAGCATCGGCCATGCCACCCACGGGCTCCTCACCTGCCCTGCCTGGAAGGCAGGGTCTGCCACAAGGATGTCCACCATGTGGGCAGCCACACTGATGCTGTAGATGCTTGGGTCTCTGAAGCTCTCGATGGCCATGAGGATGATGTCTGCCTGGTCGGAGGGTCGGAGGTATTTCGTGAACATCTGTGAGATGAAGGAGAGGAGGGAAGATTTGTCACCCAGAGTGTCACCCAGAGCATCTCAGCTGTGCAGCGAGAGTGAGACGCAGAGTCAGGGTGCGCTGGGGAGGAGACCGACAGTGGGGGTCAGGGTCCCGTGGGGAACTGGAGCTCGCTGGGGGCCTTTGCCTAGCCCCTGCTCAGAAACAGCACGAGCTCCCATCATCCCCATGCATTGGGTGTCCCTTCACTCATGGCGACCCCCCTGGCCAGGGGCCGAAGGCACTTCTTACCAAGAAGATTTCGCTGGCACAGCCGTTTTGTGAAAGCTGCCAGGGCTGCTTCACTTGCCAGGCCTCCTGCAGCTGCCCTGTGTCATGCAGCCAGGGCCACCTGCCTGGGGAGGAGCAAAACCAGGGTTCTCAGAGCGAGGGTGCAGAGCTGGAGGTGCAGTCTGAGAGCATCGGGCTGAAAAGTCACTGGCAAAGAAAGAGGGCACCCAGACAGGTCTGGGGAGCAGAAACCAGGGAGGGTCCAGGGCTAGTGTGAGCAGGGGTGAGGGGAAATGGCTTTTCGGGCAGGCGGGTTGGATCAAGCTTTCTCTTGCCAAGGAGAGCGGCCCCTGGCTGCCCATGCCTCGGGGCACCCAGCCCGACACAGCTTCTCTTACTTCTCTGCTGCAGGACGAAGGTGTGCAGGTGATAGAGAGCTTCTGCAGCCTCGTGGCGGGTCCCCTGGTCCTTGCAGGTGCAGCAGAGGGTGAGGTGCCCCACCAGCTTCCCCAGCATCGCAAACCGATGTGTCTTGGAGCACTGATGTCTGACTGTGGCTTGTGCAAAGCAGGGGCAGAGCTGGGGGAAGAGAGGCAGCATGGGCACAAGGTGAGCCCCAGCTGCTCCCAGAGCAGCCAGGCAGCAGCCCAGAGCAGGGCAGCGCTGCCAGACGCAGGTTCCTGCCTGTGCCCGTGGCAGCCCTGCTCTGCCCTGGGAGAGAGCATGGACAGGACAGGGGCAGGGCAAAGACTCCTGCTCCTGACCTCCTGCTGACTGGGTGCCCAGCTTCCCCGGGAGGTGCTGGGGCTCAGGGCCACAGGGATGGGGGACTGGGGCTGCCCAGGCCAGGAGCTCCGTACCTGCAGCAGGGGGCAGGTGGTGATGAACTCGGCTAGCCTGGCAATCCGTGCCATGGCCCTCTCCTGCACTGCTGCCAGCTGGGAGTTGGTGAAGGACAGCAGGAGCTGGGAGGAGAAAAGCTGCTGATGTGCCAGGGAGGTGGCATGGCACAGCCCAGCCCAGCCCAGCCAGGCTTGCGCCGGGGCAGTGCCCAGGATGGGGCACGTGTCCTTCTTGCCCCTCGCGGCAACTTGCTGCGGCCAGGCAGGTCGCCGCATCGCACTCCTGCTGCTGCGTCTGCTGCTTTCCACTCACTCCCACCTAAAAAAGTGCCTGCGCCCCCCACCCGAGGACCCCAAGGCTTTGGGATGACCACCTGCCTGGGGACCTGCAGTGCGGGCTCTGGGATATGGCCTGTGGTGAAGCTGGAAGGGGAAAGCCCCAGGGCTGGGCTCCCCTTGCCAGGCAGGCAGGCAGGTCCATCTGGGAGGGAGTGTTGGGCAGGATGGGCAGTGGGCAAGGCTGCAGGGGTGAGGCGGGCTGGGGCAGGAGGAGAAGGGTCTCTGGCAGCAGCCAGGAGGCAGCGGGCTGGGTGGGGGCACGGCAGGGAAGGAGGGATGTTCCCTGCCCCCCTCCTTGCACCAGGCACTGGGCAGGGGGCACTGCTCAACCCGGGGGTCACTGCCCGTGGCGACCCTGTGCCAAGGCCCGACCTGCAAGATCTTCTGCAGCTCCAGGATGCCGAGAGGGCCGGCGCTGCGTACCAGTGCCTGCAGCATGCTGTCCATCGCAGCCAGGGTCTGTGAGGCGGACAGAGTCTTGGGGGCAGCCCTGGAAGCCTCGGGGTGGGGGTGGGGGGGGTGTCTGTGGCCCTGCGGTGCCCAGGAAGGGGCCTCGGGGTGGGGGAGGTCCCTGTGTTTCACCCTGTGGCGTACCTGGGAGTAGAGGAAAGCCGTGGGTCCCTGGCTGTCCTGCGGAGGCAGGTGGAAGATGCTGCAGAAGCAGATTTGGAGGAGGCTGCTGCTCTTCTCCTGCAGAAGCAGCCCCGCTTGGCTGTGGGGACAGAGAATTGCTCTTCAGATCCAGCAAGGAGGAAGCAGACCCCGGGGTTGGAGACCTGGGCTGATCCCCACACTGCAGGGGACATCTCAACCCCCCCATGACGCTGACACTCGCCTTTAGGGGGAAAACCCTGTGGCACCCCCTGCCCTGCTGTCTGCCTCCCTCGTGGACCCAGGGCTGGGGAAGCCCCCGACCTGGGATTGCCCAGCACCGGGAAGGCCAAGCTGGGGGCTGGGGCAGCTACCTCATGGAGCTGATGGCCAGCATGGCTTGCTGCCGCACCGCAGTGTCCAGGTGGTCAGCGGGCTCCTCTTGCAGCAGCACCTGTGGAGCACAGCAGGGTGGGACGGATCGGGATGGGCAGTCTCCCTTGGCCAGCAAGAGCCTGCGGGGCTGGCAGAGCCCAGGTGCCCCCATCTTGGCACCCCCTCCCCACCCAGCACCCAGCGGTCCCAAGCCCTGTGGTGGGAAGGGCTGTGCCCATTACAGAGCCACAGGCTGGCCGAGAGACCTGCAAATGTCATCGGGTCCAAGCCTGGGCTCCAGCCGGGCCACCCAGGTGGCGTTGGAGCATCTACAAGGACGGAGACCCGGAGCAGTGCTCATCCACACCCCGCTGCCTGGCCGAGCCCTCTCCTGCCCCCAGGGCCATGCCACTGCACACTGCCCCTGCCTCAGCCTGGCTGGCAGCCCCTCACCTCAATGGTCTCCGCCACCTCCAGCTGGCAGAAGTAAAGCATGTCCCACATGGTGGAGTCCACTCTGGTAGTGCTGCAGATGGTGTGGACGGAGGCCAGAAACTGCAGCTTCTGGTCCTCTTGCTGCCAGCCGGGGAGGGGACAGATGGACAGACAGTGTCAGGGGGGAGAGAGAGAGCTGCGGGGAGGCCAGCACAGCCCCCAGCACCTTGTGAGCACGGGATGGGGTCAGAAAGATCGGCCAGGAGACAGGGGCGCCGCCTCGTAGAACTGGCCAAGGTTACCTTTGGTCTGCTCCGGAGGAAGGCTCGGATGATGCCCAGGGTATACGCTTCCTCCCTGGGCAGAGCCAAGGCAGAGTGGCATGAATCTGGCAGAGAGAGAGCAGGCAGGGCTGGGGGGCAGGCAGGGGGGAACACTCGAGCCCTCTGCCCAGCTCCCGGTGATGTCACCAGCCCTGGCTCAAGGCTGGGATGCTGGTGTCCCCTGTGTGCCCCAGGGGCAAAGGTGCGATGCTGGAGGGCCGCACGGGGAGGGGGCCCTGGCTTGCCCAGGTGAGGGACACGCTGGCACTGCGGGGCAGGGAGAGTCCCTGTCCCGGGATGCCATGAGAGGGCTGGCTCCCTGGCCACTGTGCCGTGGGAGCCCCGATGCCAGCCCGCCTGGGGGATGGGAGCCTGGGACAGGGCAGAGCAGGGTGGGCAGCCCCCTGCCTGCAGCGCCCACACACTCACCTGCCTGCAGCGGCTCAAGCTTACACATCTCACTGGGCTTTGGCCTGGAGCTGGGAGCTGGGGCAGCTCTGTCCTCCTCGGCCCGCCTAGGGTGGTCGGGGGGTCTCCCCGCCATCCTGCGGAAGGAAGGGAGGGAGGCAAGGGGTGAGAAGGACCCTGCGCCCCCTGGGGCTGCCCTGCCGGGGCAGTGGCGCAGAGGTGGCCGTGCTTGGGGGGCTCCTTGCTCCCACCCTGACCCAACACCGACACTGTAGGGGCAGGGCTGGGTGACACAGGGTGTCACAAAGGGCCCCAACGTCACCCCCCCCAGGGGGGCACCCCCGAAGTGCCCCCGTTCCCCCCCTCCGCAGGAGCCCTCCTTGCCCCAGGGGGACGGGACTGACTCCCTCTTCCTCCTCCTCCTCCTCCTGCTGTGGGGCTGGCGTTCATCTCTGCCGGAGGCATCCCCCTTGTGGCAGGGACCCCTCTGTCCCCGTCCCCTCGCTCCCGGGGCCTGCTGCCACCCCCACCTGCGGCCGGGCTGAGCGGGGGCGCAGCCCCCAGCCCCTCAGGCACACCGAGGCTTTTCCTTCTTCCACACGAGGCCCGGGACGAGGCCCGCGGGGGGTCGCTCCTCTCTCCCCAAAGCCGCGGGCACACAGGCAAGCCCGACGCCCTCCCGCAACTGCTGGGGATGTCGCGGTCCCCCGGTTACGGTTGCCATGGTGCGTGGCAGGGTTCCACCAGCCCCCGGTTGGCCGCGGGGGGGGCGGGGGGAGGGCAGAACCCCCCCGCTCCCCTCGCCGGGGCCCACGGCCCCAGCCCGGCCGTACGAGGGCAAGCGGGGTCCCGGCCCCGGGCGCTGAGGGGCGGCGGTGCCCCGAGGGCGGTGTGGCCGGGGAGGAGGCGGTGTGGGCTGAGAGGGGCCGGTGCGTGGGGACGGGAGGCGGCGGCAGGGCCCGCTCGGCCCCCGCCGCAGCGCGGAGCCCGCATCGGGCCCCCCGCCGCAGGGCGCATGCGCAGAGCGGGCGGGGAGCGGGGCCGCGGCCTCCGGCCGCCAGGGGGCGCGGTTCGGGCGCCGAGATGTGGCGGCGGCGGAAGTGAGCGCTGGGCGGCGGAAGTGGCGGCGGCGGCGGCGGCGGCGGGGCCGGCAGGTCGGTACGGGCGGGACGGGGCCGGGGGGAGAGGGAAGGGGAAAAGGGGAAGGGGAGAGGGGTGCGGTGATGGGTCAGTGCTGGGGTCAATGGTGGGGTCAGTGGTAAGTCAGTGATGGGTCAGTTTTGGGGTCCGTGATGAGTCAGTGGTGGGGTCAGTGATGGCTCAGTTTTGGCGTCAATGATGGGATCAGTGATGGGATCAAAGATGGGTCAATTTTGCGGTTAGTGATGGGTCATTGATGGCTCAGTTTTGGGGTCAGTGATGGGATCAATGATGGCTCAGTTTTGGGGTCAGTGATGGGGTCGATGGGGTCAGTGATGGGCCCAATGGGTCAGTTTTGTGGTCAGTGATGGGTCAGTTTTGGGGTCAATGATGGGGTCATTGATGGCTCAGTTTTGGGGTCCGTGATGGGGTCAGTGATGGGGTGGGTGCTGTGTGTCTGGGAGGTGCAGCCATGGGGTGGGGGCAGTGATCAGCTGGGTGCTGCTGTTCAGGTTTGTGCACCATGTGTGGTGCAGTGTGGTTTGGAGTGATGGGGGGTGCAGGCAGGGTGGGGTGGCCTGTGTGGAGGTGCAGTCTGGTTTGGGTCCCGTGTGGGGCCCTGTACAGACGTGTCATTCACACCGGGAAGGCAGAACCAGGCGCTGTGGTTGGCCACGGGCCTGGGCTGCTTCCTGCCGCTCTGCTGCGCAGGCACGGAGGGCGCGGGAACCGGCAGCAGCAGGCAGGGTGAGTGAGAGCAGGGTGAACAGGGACAGGGTGAGTGCAGGCAGGGTGGGCAGCCCTGCACCCCTGGGCAGGGGCTGGAGAGGGGCGGGCATGGGGAGGGAACTGGGCAGCGGGGTGGGTGAAGCTTGGCAGGGCATCACAGACAGAAGTAGGCAGGAGGGCAGGCGGGGGGGGGGGCTTCCCCTGGCACTCGCCCCCCCCCCCCCCCCCCCCGCCCCGAGTGGAGAAAGGTGCTGGTGGGGTCCCGGTGTGGGTTTGCTGGGAAGGAAAAGCATCACCCACCTAGGGGTGCCGGTGGGCCCTTGGGGTGCTGCCTGGCCTCCAAAGCAGGGAGTGCAGGCTGGGCTGGGAGCCAGGGGTCTTGGAAGTGGGGGGGTGACTTTGAGGGGCACCCTGAGGGCACAGGGAGCAGAGCCAGGCCCTCCCCACCCCCCAGAGGGGGAAGTGGGGCAGTTTGCTCAACCTCAGCTGATAAGCCAGCGTGGCGGTTCCTCCTCCTTCGCAAGGGGAACATCCGCTGGGCTGGGAGAGGGGTCCCTGCCGCTCACTGGTTGCCCCCTGAGCCCCCACACCGGCATGGCATGGCTAAGGTCTGCTCAGCTCCATGGCCCGGCAGCCTTCTCTCGCCAGCCAGGCACACGTGTGATGAGCTGGCCGGTCTCAGGCAGGTGCCCAGATGGCAGGAGCTGGTGGCAGGGCTGGGGAGGCGTCAGGGCCAGCCCTGGGCCTCCTGCCCCTGCCCCTCCACTGGCTCAGCGGTGCCAGACCTGCCCACAGGTCTCATGGCACAGGTGCCTGGAGCCGGCACCACGCACCGCTTCCCCGCCACAGTGCTGTTGTTCGACCTCAGACCCGCCACTAACCCCCGCAAACCCATCTGGCCGTGCCGCTGGGGAGCTGCGCCGGGGCCGGGGCTGGGCTGGGGTGAGCACACGTGGTCTGTCCCCTGCCACCTCTGAGCTGTGGCCTGCTTGGTCTCCCGTCAGTGAGAAGAATGGGCTCTGTGTCGGAAGAGCTCAGCCTGGTCCCCCTGCACCAGAGGCCGGAGCTGCTGGAGGCCTGCACCAAGCTGCTGGGCGAGGAGTGGGGGAAGAGCCGGGCGTCGCGGCTCCACACGCTCCAGCGCTCCTCAGACACCTTCCCTGCCAGCCTGCTGCTGCTGCGGAGCCGGGGCCCCGCTGCAGCCCCCGCCGCCCGGTTGGGTGCCTGCCAGCTCGTGGGCCATGTCCGTCTTTCCCGTGTGGTCGGCCGTCCCCACGACCTCTTCGTGGAGAGTGTGGTGGTTGCACGGGCGCTGCGGGGCCAGGGCTACGGGCGGCGGCTGATGGAGGCCACTGAGCGGTGGGCCCGTGCCCGGGGCTTCATCTGCCTGCACCTCACCACCCACGACAAGCAGCATTTCTACGCCCACCTGGGCTTCGTCCTGGGCGAGCCGGTGCAGAGCGTGCCCTTCCTCAGCCCCGCCATACCTGCCATGGTGCTGCGTCTCTTCTCCGCCCCTCCTGGCGCTGCCACCACCACCACCACCAGGCCAAGGGTGCCCTCCGCCCCCCCGCCTCCCCTCCCGCCCCCCGCCGCCCCCCCGCCCCCCCCCCCCGCCAACCGTGGTCTGGGCAAGGGGAGTCCTGGCCGAGAGCAGTGGGCAGAGCCTCCTGGAGACCCCCCACCGCGACGCCAAAGGGCTGCCCATCTTCTGGATGAAGAAGGACATCTGAGGGGCCAGGGCCCCAAACCAGTGATTAAAAGCGAGTGCGGGCAGGGGCTCCCTGCCCCGGCGCTGCCTGACTGCCTGCCGTTCTTCGGGGCTGGCACCAGCTCCCCCAGCGTCCCCACTTTGCCCTGGCCCCACTGCCAGGGTGAGGTGCTCCCCACACCTGCCCTGTCCGGGCACGCTGGCTCCATTCCTGCCCGACCTCCGGCTTGCCTGGCCGGAGCCCTGAGACCACCAACGCGGTAGGGAGCCTGGCTCACCCCAGGCTCTGGGGTTTGGGACTGGTTCCAGGAGTGCCGCCCAGTCCCAGCAGTGCCTCCTCCACCCAGGGGACTCGCTGTGGGGCAGCTGGGGCTGATGGTGCGCCACATCCGCCAGCGTGGCTGCCGCCCTCGCCCTCCCTGCTGAGCAGCTGGGGGAAACCGAGGCACACGATGGCTGGAGGGGCACCGGAGGGATAGGGCAGGGCGGCACAGGCTGCAGGGTCCCCTGCCTTGCACCGCAAGGAGGGCAGGCAGCCAGGCCCCCCCGAGGCAGCCGGCGGCGACGAGGGCTGGAGGCACCATAGCAGGAGCAGGAAGGTCAGGGCGAGCAGCCGGGCCCTGCGCCGGGGGATTAGCGCTGTCTGTGCTGCGTCATGCAGCCCTCAAGCCCGTCCCCTGCCTAATCCCCTCACCCTGAGTGGCTGGCCGGCACCGGGCAGGGGCACCCCCGGGCTGGGGGGGGACAGAGCTGCCCCCTTGGCTCCACCACACCTCACGGGGGGCTCAGCCCCAAAGCAGGGTGCCCAGCCTGGCTCGGCCCTGTGTCGAAATGGGGAAGAGGGGGTTGCGGTGCCCCCAGTGTCGGCACTGCTAGGAGCCAGTAGGGAAACTGAGGCACCGGGGTTGATGGCTTGCAGTGCTACACCAGAGCTGTTCCATGGCTGTGGTGGTGCAGGCAGGGACTCTGGGCACTGGGGCGCAGCAGGCAGAGGTGCCCGCTGGTGGCGGTGAGGCAGGAGGTGTCTGAAACCCCCAAGTTTGCTCAGTCCCATGGGATTTTGGGGTGGGCCATGTGCCTGTGGGGCAGCCTGGCCCCCCATGGCTGATCCCAGCCCACCACACGTTGGGGCAGCAGTGCCGGCACGGCCAGGGTGCCCGCTGCACCCTGCTGCCTCACCCCCAACACTCTCCTTTCCCTGCAGGGTGCCGGCCCCGCGGGCAGCCGGCGACACAGGATGGTGCCGGCGCTGGTGCTGTGGGCCTGCCTGGCGCTGGGCATAGCTGGCGGGGAGAGCCCGGCACCAGAGCCCCTGGCAGGTCGCCAGCCCTTTGCCGTGGTGTGGAACGTCCCCACTGGCCGCTGCCAGCGCCGCTTTGGCGTGGGGCTGCCCCTCAGTGACTACGGCATTGTGGAGAACCAGGATGGCCGCTTCGCCGGCCAGAACATCACGATCTTCTACAAGAACAAGTTTGGGCTGTACCCCTACCTGTCGCGGCAGGGCATCCCCCACAACGGGGGCATCCCTCAGCGGGTCCCCCTCGATGCCCACCTCGCCAGGGTGGCCAGAGACATCCGCCTCCTCCTGCGCCCCACTTTCCACGGTCTGGCCGTGGTGGACTGGGAGGAGTGGAGTCCCCTCTGGGCCCAAAACTGGGGGGCCAAGCGGATCTACCGGGCGGCCTCAGAGCAGTGGGTGTGGGACCGGCACAGCCTCCTGCCAGTGCGGCGGCGGCTCCGGCTGGCCCGGCGGGAGTTTGAGCAGGCGGCACAGACTCTGATGGAGGAAACGCTTCTGCTGGGCCGGACCCTGCGCCCGGGGGGACTCTGGGGTTTCTACCGCTTCCCGGACTGCCTCAACGGCAACTGGGCCAAGGAGGCCAACTACACCGGGCAGTGCCGGCTGGCAGAGGTGCAGCGCAACAACCGGCTGGGCTGGCTCTGGGCCGCCTCGGCCGCGCTCTACCCCAGCATCTACCTGCCGCCGGCACTGCCGCCTGCCCTGCGCCGCCGCTACGTGCACCACCGGCTGCGCGAGGCCCTGCGCGTGGCCGCCTTCGGGGCCGACGGCCTCCTGCCCGTGGTCGCCTACGCCCGCCTCTCCTTCCGCCGCTCACACCGATTCCTGGACCTGGTAAGCGCCATGGGGCCGGGGCGGCAGGTGGGCCGGGGCGGCAGGCACGCCGGGGGTCCCGCTGGGTGCCAGGACGTGTCTCGTGCCCCCCGGCCCAGTCACGTCTCTCTCTCCCCGGCAGGCTGACCTGGTGCACACCATCGGGGAGAGCGCAGCGCTGGGCGCAGCCGGACTCGTGCTCTGGGGAGACATGTCGTACTCCCGCTCGGCTGTGAGTACAGCCCCTCGCCGCACTGGGGCACCGGAGCCACCACGTGGCGGGCAGCAGGAGGTGGCACGGGCATGGGATGTATGGGACGGCCTCATCTCCTGTGCCTGCTGGGGAAGGGTGGGCAGAGGGACCCCAGTGCCGGGGCAGGTTCTCACTGGTGCTTCCCCCCCCAGGAGAGCTGTGCCAGCCTGCGTCACTACCTCGTGTCCACCCTGGGTCCCTACGTGGCCAACGTGACCGCAGCAGCCCGGGAGTGCAGCTACGGGCAGTGCCACGGGCACGGGCGCTGTGTGCGCCGGCAGCCCCACGACCTGGGCAGCCTCCTGCACCTTGGCCCCAGCGCCAGCCCGCTGGCCTCTTTCCGCTGCCACTGCTACCGTGGCTGGGCCGGCAAGGGCTGTGCCCGGCGGGTCCAGCCCGGCCCTGCTGCCTCCTGCCTGGCACTCACCCATGCTCACGGCCTCTACAGGCACGAGGACCTCCCGCCCCCTGACATCTGCCTGCCACGGGGCACGTGGGGCTGGTGACCAGGGCCGGGGACCGCCACGGTCCCCTACGCTGGCAGTGCTGCTGCCTGGTGCTTCCCATGGTCTTGTTAATTTAAATAAATCCTCCTGGCACAGCTGGCATGGTCCTTGTGGGCGCTAGCCGGGCAGGGGGGGGCAGGCTCTGTCATGCCCTCAGGCTGGGCACAATTGCCATTGCTGCCGGGAGGTGGAAGAGACCCCAGCTTGGCTTTGACTGGGCCCATCCGTGCCTCAGTTTCCCCACACATACTCTGCCCTGCGGTCACCCCAGTCCCATGGTGAATTATCAGCCCCTTTACCCTGGGAAGGGGTCACTGGGCACTGCCACAAGCTGCTCTCCCTTTGCCACACTGGCACCATGCTGCCAGCAGCCCTGACCGTGCCGCTGGGCCCCCCTCCCCATGGCTATTTTTATCCCCCCCCAACCGTGTTTCTCACTGTCCTATTTTAAGCGGCGCAGTTGGCGCACTGGGAACCCAGTGCCCGGCTCCCAGGGGCCCCGCACTGCCTCGCTGCCCGCTCACGCCGCCCGGGCGCAGGGCACAGGGAGCCATGCCCAGGGAGGCTGGAGAAGGTAGGCTGGGGAGCAGGCTGGGGGCTGGCGGGGGCCCTGGCACCCTGGGGGGACTGGGTGGCACTGGGCTGTGGGGTTGGGATGGAGGCAGTGGACAAATACTGCCCTCTGCCGCGGGGGCTGAGGGCAGAGATGCCCACCCAGGGACGAAGGGGGTCCTGGAGGGCTGTGGGCGCAGGGCAGCAGGGTCTGGGGAGGGGGCAGGCAGCTGGATGGCACAGCCCCTGGCACCAAACCTACATGCCCGGCCATGCCCCCTAGCCTGGGGGGAGCGGATGCAGGGGTGATGGGGGTACCTGTGGGCCAGCCCCCAGCCAAAAGCAGGGCCCTGGGAAGGGTCTGGGCGAACCCTGGGCACCAGGTGAGGCCCCCCCAACCCCAACACCTGCCAACCCCGCCAGCAGCACGCACCACCCTGACGGCAGCAGCGCGGCGCCACACTGCCCTGCGACACGCTGCTGACCCCGGGAAGGACTGGAAGTGGGCACGGGGCCACCCTGCCCTGCTCCACCACGGGCACAGTGCCCGGGCCCTGCCTGCTGCTCAAAAAGGTGCAAACGCCCAGAAAAACATCCTTTCCCTCTGCCCCAGCATGGGCACGGTTGCTTCCCAAGACAGTGCCGGAGCCATGCCTGCTCCCAGAAAGCCCCCTTGCTCCCATGGGGGATGCGCCTACCTGGGCAGTGGGCACCAGGACCCCTTGCACAGAACACACCCCACACCCCCGTCCGTACACCCCTAAGCAGCACACAAGCACGGTGCCTGCAGGGAAAGCCAAGCTATGCTGCGGGCTGGAGCTGGCACTGCCCTGCCCCTGCCCGCCAGCTCCCAGCTGGCCTGGGGGAGCCCCAGCCAGCCCCACGGTGCCCAGGCTATCCAGGCCATGGGGTTGGCACATTCCTGCCCCCAAGCCAGGGGCAGATTCCAGCCCCACTAATGAGGCTCTGGGATTGTGGCCACCAGGTGCCTGCTAACTGCTCCGATGACAGCGCCGGGGCCGGGTGGGGCACAGCCAGCGCTCGCCCGCCTGCGGCCGCAGGACTGTGCCAAGGGAACACCAGCATTGGCTGACCACGCTGGCACAGCACCAGGCTGGCAGCAAAGCTGGGGTCACCTCCGGGAGGGGTCTGGTCCCTGCAGGGGTGCCCAGGGCAGGCAGGGGCTGTGGGCAAGGCCCACGCTCACCCTCTGCCTCTGCTTCCAGCAGACAGCATGGGAAGGGCCGAGGGTGCCATGCCAGCAGAGCCTGGGGACCGCGACAGCAGGGAGCCCGGAGCCATCAGCCTGCGCCCCGTGGAGTCCATCAGCGATCTGCACTGGGCCTCAGGCGGGCAGAAGGGTGCCGAGGGTGAGAGCGGGGTGGGGGGGAGCCCGTGCCAGCCCCGACCCTGCCAGCGGCTGGGCTCTGACCTCTTCTCTCCCCTGCCCGCAGGCAATGGCCCGGCTCCCTCCAGCAGCCTGCGGCGGCCCCCGCCTCACCCCGCACCCCCCGGCCCCCCGCCGCTCCTACCCACCCTGCGCCCCGTGCCCGCTGCCAGCCCCTGCCCCTGCCTCGGCCCTGGCCACCCCCTGCTCCTGGCCCTGCTGGGGTTCCTGGCACTGGTGAGCCTGGTCCTGGCCACGCTGGCCATCTACCTGAGTGGTACGTGACACTGGGCAGGGTTGGGGGGGGTAGGGGGGCTGCGAGAGGGCCAGGCCACCCGTCCCCAGCGTGTCCCTGTCCTCTCCTCTCTCCGCAGTCCTGCAGAGCCAGTCGGTGCGGGCGCTGGCCCAGTGGCTGGAGAGCCAGGAGGATGCCGTGCGCCAGCTGCGGGCAGCCAACGGGCAGCTCTGGGCTCACCTCAATGCCAGCGCCGAGCCCGGTGGGCACCGCTGAGCTGCTCCCGGCCCCGCCACAGGCACTGGGCCACCATGGGAAGGGGCTCCAAAGGGCAGGAGGGGGGAGCGGGCAGCCCTACCCCCCCCATCCTGCTCAGACCTGGCAGCATCGCCCCATGGGGCGCAGGGGGTGGCGGGGGCAACACTGGCCCCCACCCCCGGCTGC
This sequence comes from Platalea leucorodia, assembly GCF_965183815.1. Lineage (NCBI taxonomy): Eukaryota > Metazoa > Chordata > Aves > Pelecaniformes > Threskiornithidae > Platalea > Platalea leucorodia. Next base: position 17,682,455 of record NC_138831.1, read on the forward strand.
AAGAGAAAGGGACAGGGCTGCAAGGACTGGCACCCGCCCCGGTGACAGCCCTTCCTCTTCACAACGAGGCAGAAGGCACCCTCCAATTAGCCTTTTAATTACCTCCTGTAATCAAAGTCTTAGAAAACCACCACCATAGATACATTCCTGGGGTATCAGGCACTCCCAGCTGGCGCATCCCCACGCCTGCCCGGGCAGCAGCCCCCGAGGCTGCACAGGCAGCACTGGGACTCACCCACTGTGCCACCCCCCCCATAATTAATTTCCCACAAGAGGACTATTTCATATAAAGCATTTGGCCGGAAAAGGGCTCAGAGCGAGCAGCTGGCAGGGCTGGGCAGAGCCTGCCGCCCGCGCCGCTCTGCCACCCCTGGGTGCCAGGCCGGCTTGCAGAGGCAGGGGCTGTGCCCAGTGTGGCAGGGAGGAGCTGGGGGAGCGCTCCTGCCACAGGCATGGACACCAGGGCCAGCTGCCCTGCAGCCCTGAAGGGCTCTGCCCCCCCGCCCAGCCCTTCGGGGACCTCCCGCAGGACCAGGGAGGGGGAACACGAGCCCTGCTTCCGAAAGGGGCTGCAGGAGCCCTGAGACCCCCTCCCACTGTGTCCCGCGGAGCCCCAGCCACAGAGCCGCACGCCACCACCTCCCCCCCTGCTCTTCTTTTATCCTTTTTTTTTTTGGTTAAAAAAATAAAAGAGGGGGCAGCCCCCAGCGGGGCAGCTCCAGGCATTAAATACTCTGCTGTACATGAATAAAAGCCCGAGGGCGGGGGCACCTGCCCCTCACAGTGCTGGGTCTGCAGTCCAAGTGGGCTGGCGGCTCTGCCCCCCTCCGCCCGTCACAGCACGTCCGCCCGCTTGTCCCGCACCCGGCTCCGGGCTTTCGTGCGGGCCTTGAAGGCAGCTGAGTTGTAGAGGTGCTGGGAGGGGAGGGAAGGAGAGATGGGTTAGGGGGTGCCCCTCTGCTCACCCCCCCACCGGTGCCCAGCATGCTCAGGGCTCCGTGGTCGCAGGCAGGCGCTCGGCTGGAGCCCATGACAGTGTGGGAGGGGACTGCGGGCACAAATCTGGGTGGGGACACCCACCTTCTCAAAGCGGGAGACCTTGCTGGCTTTCAGAGCAGCCGCATCCAGCACCAAGGGGGGCCCGAGGCCAAAGACCTCCCGTAGCAGCTCATTGTTCTGCGGAAGCAGGGGCCTGTCAGCACCCGCCAGCACCAGCCCAGCACCCCCCAGTGTGGCTGCCCAGCCCCTACCTGGAGGTGGTGGCGGATGCCAGAGCCCAGCACCTCTTTAAAGGCTTGGTAGGTCCGCTGGCGTGCCCAGCTGTCCAGGTACATGCACTCCAGGCCAAATCGGATGGTCTCCTCCTGGTACTCCCCAGTCTGAGCGAAGAGAGGGGCATCATCAATAACCCAGGCACCAGCCCTGCATGTCCCCCAGGTCTTAGAAGAGAGAGGGCAATTGCCAGGCATCGAGGAGCAGCCGCACGGCCACGGGCTCAGCAGGGAAGGGCACTGCCAGCCTCTGGTACCTCGATGAAGCGCAGGATGTCCCGGAAGATGGAGCGCTGCTTCCGTCGGTCCATCTTGGCTCGGTACTTGTTGCTCTCGGTAGCCAGGACCTTGAGCTGGGCACGCAGGAACTCTGTATCTTGGTGGCACAAGTCTTCCTGCCAAAAAAACAGGGGGGTTTGGAGAGGACGCGGCTCCAGGCACTGCCCACCGCTGGCATTGCCAGGACAGGGCTGGGGGACCACTGGGGCCAGCCCCTCTGCCTGGGCACTGGCTGGTGACACCAGCCTGGCGCATCCCAACGCCATAAGTGCCAGCTCAGCCAGGACACGAGTAGTGTCCCGGTGCCAACAGCTCCCTGCCGCTCTGCTGCCTGCCCACCCGTTGCCTCCTGCCGCCACAGCGCCCCGCCGTACCTCCATGTCCTGGGCCAGCTCAAAGACCAGCGCGATGGTTTCCCCGGCCAGGATGCGCAGCGCGACGCTGCTGCTGGACAGCAGTGGGGGCAGCTTCAGCCAGCAACTGGGGCAGGAAGGCAGGAGGGGAGTCAGGGGGGCCGGGTGCCACCCCAGGGGCTTCCCCCTCCACAGCCGGCTGCCCCACACCAGCTCCCGCACCCCACTCACTTGTCCAAGACGCTCTTGATGTGGGAGGGGGGGCAGATGGTGAGGAGCAGGGACCACGACTGGAGCGCGCTGCAGTGCAGAGGGCCGTGCTGGGTGGGTGCCGAGCCCCCCTCGCCTGCGCTGGGGGGGCCGAAGATGCCCTCTAAGCAGGACAGGCACGAGACCAGGTCCTGGAGGGGGGAAACCCACCTGTCAGGCCACAGCCGCCAGGAAGATGCCAAAGCAAAGCCACACACTGGGGACCAAAGGGGACTGACCCTGCCCAGGGGCACCAGGAGCTCCCCATGGCAGGAGGGACTCCTCCACCCAGGATGCCCCATCTCTGCGAGGTGGGCTTCCCCTTCAGCTCAGCTCCAAGCCGCCCTGGCACCGTGGGCTGAGGGCAGGTGGCACAGCAGCCCCCGGGCTGCCCTCCGGCAGGGGTACAGATGACACCCGGGCGCAGTTACCTCGAGGTCAGCAGCGGCAATGTAGCAACACATGCCCAGGGCTGTGGCACACTGGTGAGAGATGCGGGGAAAGGGCAGTTAGAGGAGGCAGCAGCGGGCCAGGTCCGGCGCCCAGCCAAGGGGAAGCAGGGCAAGGGTGCCCCCGCTTTACCCCACTGCTCCCCGCAGCACCCGCTCCTGCCGCCCTCCCGCAGCTGCGGGGGCCCCGAAGGCATCGCCTGGGCTCTCCCTGCCGCCGAGGTGCCCGCCGTGCCCAGGAGGAACGGGGCCAGGCCTTACGCTCTGCCGGGCGCTGGGGCTGGCCGCGCTGTCTGTCAGGATGCTGACGAGCAGGGGCTTCAGGCTGCGAAACACCTCTTCCCCCTCCGGGCCGGAGCCCATCTGGAGGCAGAGGAGGGTGAGGACGGTGCCCGCCAGCGCCTGTTCCTCCCCTTTACCTGCGGGCAGCACGAGAGACCTCCCTCAGACACCGGCCGCCGGCCCCGCCGCCCCCAGCCCCGGCGCCCGCCGGCGCCCAGACCTTTCTTGAGCGACTTCTCCAGGGAGTCGGAGAGCGTGAGGCGGCGCTCCAGCAGGAACTCGGAGCGGGTTCTGGAGGAGAAGGCCAGGCGCAGGCCCTGCAGCGCCAGCTGCCGCGTCCTGGCGCTGCGAGAGGCGGCGGGGGGTGAGGGGCGGCCCGGGACGGGGCGGGTCCCGGCCCCGGCCCCGGGCGGGCAGCGCCGGGGGCGAGGGCCGCGCCTCACCTCTTGTCCAGGAGGTTGTCCATGTGCTCCTTCAGCCTGTCCTCCGCCTCCTCCTCCTCCTGGCCCTGCTCACCCGCCGCCTCGCTCCCTGCCGGGGCGGCATCCGGGTCACGGGGAGGCGCGGCCGCAGCGCCGCCGCCCGCCGCGGTGGCAGACCGAGGGGCCGCGGCCGAGCGGGGCAGCCCCGCGGCTCACCTGCGCCCTCCTCGCCGGGGCTGGCGCCCTCGCTGGCGCTGCTGCAGTGGCTCAGCACCTCGCTGCCGGCCTCCTCCTCGCTGGCGGGCGAGCTCGCCCGGGCGCTGCCGGGGCCACCTGCGGGGGGCGGGAGGAGTGGCGACAGGGCCCGGTCAGCCCGGCCCCGGCTGCACCGGGGGACAGGAGGCATGGGGGCCGCCGAGGCGGAGGCCCGAGGCCTGTGCAGGCCCCCGCGCCCCGCTGCCGGGAGGGGAGGGCAGGGCAGGGCAGACCGGCCCGGCCCCACCGCCCCCGGTCCGGTCCGGTCCGGTCCGCCGCCTTCCCGCCCTGCACCGCGCCCGAGCCCCTACTCACGGCGCGCGGCTCGGCGGGAGCGCGGCATGGCCGGCGCGCGCGGACCCCGCGCCCCTCCCCGGGCGGGAGGCCCCGCCTCTGGCCCCGCCCCCGCGCCCGCCCCGGCCCCGCCGCGCGGCCCCCGGGAGCCACCGCCGCCATCTGCGCACGCGCCCCGGCCGGGGGCCGCCGACTGCAGCTCCCGGCGTGCACCGCGCGGGGGCGCCGGGCACGTGCCGCCGGCACCGGCCCTGCCCCTGCCCCGCCTGGATCCCTGCCCCTGCCTGGATCCCTGCCTGGATCGATCCCTGCCCCTGCCCTGCCTGGATCTCTGCTCCTGCCCCTGCCCGTGCCTGGATCCCTGCCCCTGCCCCTGCCCTGTCCCTATCTCCACCCCTGGTCCGTCTCTATCCCTGCCCATATCCCTTCTTCTGCCCCTGCCCCTGCCTGCATCTTGTTAGCAAAATCACATTCCCTAACTATTGTACCAATTAGTCTTTATCACATGAAATCACATGAACTTTCTTAAGATATGTACATATACATATAGTTTATGTGGTATACTGCATAGTTACAGTTGAGCAGGCATGGCTAAAGGACCCCAGCTCATTGTGAGAAGGAGGAGGAGGAGGAGGGCCCCACCGCAAAGGATGAAGGCCACCCCCGGGCTCCCGAGATAAGGCCAGCACCCCAGCCCCTCCAACACCTCCCCGAGACCCTCCCGTGACCTGCCCTCACAGACAAGCACCTGTAGCCAGACCGACTCCAGGGACGCCCGGACGAGGAAAGGAGGATGATGATGCCATAGAATTGCGGTGGCTTTGCAAAGGGGGGGGGTAAGTGGGGATTGGTCAAACCGTGCTGTACCCCAGTCCTCGAAGGGTGTGCCACGTGTGAAACCACATCTGGGGTGTCCGATAAAGGGATGCGAATAAAGAACGACTCTCGTTGCTCTCGCCTTGCCGTCCTGGCCTCGCTCCTCAGGCCGCGCAGGCCGGGAGTGAAAGGCTCGTGACGCCTGTCCCTGCCCACAGCTCTGCCCCTGCCTGTACCCCTGTCCCTGCTGCTGGTCCTGTCCCTTCCCCTCTCCCTGCCCCGTCCCTCCGCCTGCCCCTGCCCCTGCCTGCATCCTGCCCATATCCCTGCTTCTGTCCTTTCCCACGCTCCTGCCCCGCTCCTCCTGTTAAGGGAGCAGCAACCGCCCGAGCATTCACACACCACCCAGGGAGTCGCACACACACCGCCAAGGCTTTCACTGCTCGGACCGGCGTCCCTTCGCAGCAGGCAGCTCCACTGAGCCGATGGGTGCCCCTTTCCAACTCCGCGCTCACACACACGCTCACCCTCGGGCGCTTTCTCTCCCCTCAGGCTCAACCCTAGGTTTCCTCGAAGCAGAGTCTCCGACACGACGTACGTCAGGCGAATTTATTGAATGGTACAGTAGTGAAGAGCAGCTCAAGCTGGGTGCCTCCAGGGAGGGACCCCGAACAAAGAAATCCCTGGGCAATTATACCCTTACAGTCTAGTTCCCCTCCCCTCATGCGACGGTTCGGTCCAATAGCAATATTTGGGTCTGGGGTCTTCTTGTTCGTCATTGGGTCCTTTCCCTGTCTCCAGGCAGGACATTCCTTTTCTTATCTTGAATAGTTGCAGCTTCTGCCAATGGTTTCGGCCACCTTATCTTCCTGGTTTGCACCATTTTCGGGGCCTTGCTTCACGTAGCAAGGCAGAAGTTCAGCATACAGTCAGCAGATCCAGGTGAAAGTTCACAGCTCGCAGCCTAAGGCTTCAACAAGTCTTTGGATTCTTATTTGAGCTAAAAAGTGACTTCTACAGCACTGCTCCTGCCTGTATCTCTGCTTCTGTCCTTGTCCCTGCCCCTGCCTGGACCCCTGCCCCGTTCCTGCCCGAATACCTGCTCCTGTCCCCATTTCTGCCCCTGTCCCTGCCCATAACACTGCCCGTATCCCTGCCCTTGCCTGTATTCCTGCCCCGGTCCCTGCCCCGTTGTCACCCAACACTAAGGGGACACCCGTCCCTGCTCCTGCCCATATCCCTGCCCCTGTCACTGTGCCAGCCCCTGTCCCTGTCCCCATCTCTGCCACTTCCCCTGTCCCTGCCCATCTCTCCCCCTGCCCTGTCCCCGTCCCTGCCTGTATCCTTGTCCCTGTCCCTGACCCCGACTGCACCCATCCCCACCCTTACCCATGTCCCTGCCCCATCCCTGCCTCCTCTCCCTACCCCCTGCCCGTCTCCTGCCCATGCCCTGACCCCCTGCCTGCCCCTGCTCCTGCCCCCGCTCCCCATCCCTTTCCTCTTGTTCCTGCCTGCCCCCGCTCCTGGCAGGCGTGCGGGGCTGCCCGTGGGCGCCCAGCCCGCGGCTCCCGGGCTGCCCACGGCCCCCACGGCCCCGCCTGGGGCACGGCAGGGACCGGGCGGGGGGCGCAGAGCCGTCACGGGGGCCCCGTCCCACTTTCGTTTCCAGCCGGCGGAGACAGAAACCGAAACTGGAGCAGAAACAGAAATGCCCATTTCCCGGCTCCGCCGCAGCCGCCGCTTAAGGCGGCGCGGGCAGCAGCGTCCCGCCCGTACCGCCTGGCGCTGCCGGGGGACACCGGGGCCCCCCTGATGCCGGCACCGGCCATGTCCCACTGCCGGGGGACACCGGGGCCCCCGCTGATGCCGGCACCGGCCATGTCCCACTGCCGGGGGACACCAGGGCCCCCGCTGATGCCGGCACCGGCCATGTCCCACTGCCGGGGGACACCGGGGCCCCCGGTGATGCTGGCACCAGCCATGTCCCACTGCCGGGGGTGACACCGGGACCTGTGGTGGCGCTGGCACCAGCTGCATCTCACTGCCTCACAGTGATACCAGGGCCTCTGGTGATGCCGATGCCAGTTGTGTCCCATTGCTTGGGGTGACACCAGGGCCTCCAGTGGCACCGGCCACATCCCATAGACTGTGGTGACACCAGGGCCTCTGATGGCACTAGCACCAGCCATGTCCCATTGCCTGGGGTGACACCATGCCACCAGCACCAGCCATGTCCCAGCACTGGCTGCACCTCAGCCCAGACACTTGAGCCCCTGGCATGGGCACAGGCAGGGGCTGGTGCAGGCAGGGCACCCCCAGCCACCGGGCAGGGCCTGGTGCAGGGTCCCCGCTGTGGGACGCTGCCTCCGGCCAGCTGGGCACCCAGGGGAGACCCTGTGCCACCGCGGACACCCCCGGCTACAAGGTCCTGCAGCACACCAGGCCCAGCCTGCAGGCAGCTGCCTGTGCCGCCGCTGTCACTGCTGCCCCTCAGCTGGACGCCGGGGTGATGGCGGTGCTGCGCAGCCCCTCCTGCCCCCTCCCAGCCCCTTCGGCGGCGGCACCGGGGACACCCGCGGGACCCTGTGGGCAGGACCCCCCCGGGGAGCCGGGGCCGGGGTGAGGCGAAGCCCCGGGGCCGGGGCCACCTTAACTTCCCAGAGATGACGCCAGCGGGGTGGTGGCCCGCAAGGTTTAAAAGCTGCTGCAGGCAGGAGCAGGCAGAGAGACAGTTGCAGGCAGGAGAGGGAGCGACAGCGACAACAGCTGGCAGGATGGACGGGCTGAGGACGGTGGCCGCCAACAAGCTGGACGGCTGGATCATGGAGAACCTGCAGCCCAGCACGGATTTCTGCAGGCAGGTGAAGCAGACGGTGAAGCAGATCTGTGACTTCCTGAAGGAGGACTGCTTCGAGACCAGCATCCGCGTCCACAAGACCGTCAAGGTGAGCGCTGCTCAGCTCGGGGGCCAGCCGGCACCCCTGCTGCCACCCTTCCCTCTGTCCCACTGCTCCAGCTCCTGCTCTGCCTCAGTTTCCTCCGACAGATTCAGCAACGGTGACAGGCGATCCTTGTGCCGGGGGGCAGCGGTGCTGAGCGGGCAGGGTATCTCTCCGCAGGGTGGCTCGGCAGGCAAGGGCACAGCCCTGCGGAACAAATCCGACGCCGACGTGGTGCTCTTCCTCAGCTGCTTCTCCAGCTACCAGGAGCAGAAGCAGCAGAGAAAGTCTATCCTGGATTTGATCGAGAGGAGGCTGCATGCCTGCAGGCAGACCCTGACATTCACCGTGAACATCAGCGAGCCCCGGTACAAGGGTCCCGGCAATACAGCACGCTCCCTCAGCCTCACCCTCTGCTCCAAGGAGACCTTGGAGTCCATCGAGGTGGACATTCTGCCTGCCTATGATGCCTTGGGTAAGGGCTGCGAGTCGGCGTGGGGCCAGGCTGGGGCATCAGCGCCGGGATGGCTCTCACCCTCCTTCTCGCCCCACAGGGCAGGTGAGCCGGGATGCCCCGCCAGATGTGGGGGTGTACATGGGGCTCCTGAATGCCAACGGTGGCCCCGGGGAGTTCTCCCCCTGCTTCACCGAGCTGCAGAAGAAGTTTGTGAAGCGTTACCCTGCCAAGCTGAAGAACCTCCTGCGGCTGGTCAAGCACTGGTACAAGGAGGTGAGGGGCTGCCTGGCTTCCCCAGCACCCACTGGGCACCTGCCCCGGCCAGCTCTCACCCCCATCCCTCTCTTCTCCCCAGCTGCTGAAGCCAGAGTACCCTAACGCAGACCTGCCCCCCAAGTATGCCCTGGAGCTGCTGACCATCTATGTCTGGGAGGAGGGCACAGGCTCCTGTGAGTCCTTCAGCACAGCTGAGGGCTTCCGTACGGTGCTGGAGTTGCTGTGCCGGCCCCGGGAGATCTGCATCTACTGGGAAACGTATTACTCGCTCAAGCACAGCCAGATAGGTGCCCATGTGAAAAGGCTGCTCTGCAGGCCCCGGTGAGGACCATGCCCGGTGGGACATGTGCCACCCGCCCCACAGCACTGCCCGGGGCTGACGGCAACTCCCTCCCTCTGTGTTTGCAGCCCTGTCATCCTGGACCCCGCCGACCCCACAGGGATCCTGGGCCAAGGCAAGAATTGGGACCTGGTGGCGCAGGAAGCTGCCAGCTGCCGTTTGCTGCCCTGCGTCAATGCTGCCCAGCCCTGGAATGTGCAGGTAAGGCTGCCTGCACCTGCAGGCAATCGTGGCCCCTCCTGCCCCTGCTGGCTTTGCCCACCTATTCTCCTGTCCCCGCAGCCTGCCCGGCTCGTGACAATTGAGGTGAGGCAGCTGGTAGGCACCAGCCTGAGCATGACCGTCAGCCCGTGCACCACCATCTGGCAGCTGAAGGAGAAGATCGAGCAGCAGTGGGGCATCCCCCGGTACAGCCAGCGCCTGGCGCAGCAGGAGCCAAACAGGAGCACCCTCATCCTGCAGGACAATGAGACCCTGGCCACCCACGGCATCTTCTACAATACCACGCTGATGCTGCTGCAGACCAAGCCCCAGGCGATGGAGGTCTTCATCAAGGATGACAAGAACCGGACCACCACCTACACGGTGCAGCCCACTGACACCGTCCGGCAGCTGAAGGAGCAGATCCACGCCCGGCAGGGGCCTCCCGCTGACCAGCAGCGCCTGACGTACGGCTCCAGAGAGCTGGAGGACCGGCATATGCTGGAGCACTACAACGTCCAGCCCAGGAGCACCATCTTCATGCTCCTGCGGCTCCGGGGGGGTGCGGGCCCCCAGGACCCCCAGTTCCCCGCCTGCTCACCCTCCTGAGCATTGCCCCCAGCACCAGCCCACAGCCATGTACCCCCTCCTTGTCGCACTGGAAATAAATACCTCGGCACATCTTCATGCTGCTCGCTGGGTTGGGGACGGTGACAAGTGGCACGGGGTGGGGTGGTCAAGGGGGGACCCCACTGGGATGAGGGGAGACCTCAATGCCACCAGGTGCTGGGATGGCACAGGGACACATGCGTGCAGAGCAGCAGTGCTGCCCAAGCCCGGGGTGCCCGGTGGGGTCAGGGGCGCCAGTCTGGTGCCAGCTGGACCTCAGGAAAGAAACAGCTCCATCCTCTGCCTCCCCTCTGCCTGCTCCTGCCTGCAGCAGCTTTTAAACCTCCCTGGGCCACCACCCCAATCACCGCCAGGGAGTTAAGGTGGCCCCAGCCCCGGGGGGCTCCTGCCCAGGGTCTCCCCTGGGTGCCCAGCTGGCTGTAGGCAGTGTCCCACCACAGGGACACTGCGGCAGACCCTGCCTGGGGGCTGGGGGTGCCCTGCCTGCACCAGCCCCTGCCTGTGCTCACTCCAGGGGCTCAAGTGTCTGGGCTGAGGTGCAGCCAGTGCTGGGACATGGCTGGTGCTGGTGGCACTGGGGGGCCTGATGTCACCCCAGGCAATGGGACATGGCTGGTGCCAGTGTCAGCAGGGGCCCTGGTGCCACTGCAGGCAGTAGGAAGCAGCAGACGCTGAAGTCACCTCCCGTCACTGCATTACACGCTGGGCTGGCGGCACTGGGGAAACACCAAGTCAAGTTTCTGTTTCAGTTTTCATCTTCCAGAAATGAAAGTGTGGGGAGCTGCAAGCCTGGGGGGACCCCATTGGCCTTGGCGATGTCCCCACGGGACTCGGACGCCCCAGCCCCCCCAGGGTGTTGCCGAGCACCCCGACCCTCTTGGCTCAGACTGCCAGCAGGGCTCCCTGCTGTAGGGCACTGGCCTGCCCACCCGGAGTGCTCCCTGCGGCTCTGGGGCAGACGCGGGACCCTGGGCTGAATCCTCTGCTTTATTGTGCTCAATTAGTACAAGCCCCCCCGCACCGCTGCTCTGCACCCGGGGCGCTGGGCACCACCTCCATGACCCCCCCATCTCACCCCCGGGCACCCCTCCTCCTGCCGGGTCCCCCGTGTCCTGCCAGTGCCCGTCCTGCCCCTCTGGGGTCCTGCTCCTGCCCACAGCCCCCCAGGACCCAAGGGTGGCCCTGCTGCCCCATCCCCCCACAGTGCCATGCCCGGAGGGGGCACAGCCTGGCCTTGCTACCCCCCCGCTGGGGCAGGTTTACATTCATCTGTAACAGTCGTTAATAAATATTTCGGTGACTCTGCGGTGCTGGCAGCCGGCTGGGTCCCCCCACTGGTGCTGGAGCTGGTGGCATGGGTGGCCGGTGGCCCCTTGGTGGAGGGGGGGTGGTCAACCCAGCTGCCCTCCTGGCCCCGGAGCTGCAGCCCCCTGCCGCTGCCTGCGCCCAGCTCCGGTGCTGCTGTCGAGGCGGACGAGGCCAGCGGGGGGCTTTGCCCCTGCCCGCAGCCCCGCTCCTAGGCAGAGCCCGGCACCCGGGGCCAGCCCCAGGGTCACCAGGGGGATGCGCTGCGGGGGCCCCGCTCAGCCCGCGGCCTCTCATGGGTGCGCCGATGGCGGGCTTTGCGTGGCTCCTCACCCTGCCCGCGGCCAGGGGGTCCGACGTAGGCGCGGGGTGGTGGCGGGGGTCTCCCCCGGCTCCAGAGCCGCTGGCAGACCCTGTCCGCAGCCCCCAGCGGTGGGCGCTCCACCAGCTGGAGGAAGTCCTGGTACCAGACCTTGCGGCCGGGGGGCCCGGCAGCGAGCTGGGGATCACCAGCGGGGGCCATGCCCGCCGCCTGCCGGGCGCCAATCACCTCCAGGGAGAGCCGCAGCAGGGGCTGGGTGAAGCCATGCTCAGTGGCATGGCAGAAGTAGAGGCCGGCATCAGAGCGCTGCACGCTGCGCAGCAGGACGCCCCGCTCTGTCCGCACTACCCGCTCGTCCATCTGCACCTGTGGCACCCACGGGGACAGGTGGTCAGCTCGGCACGGCACCGCATGGCCCCGCTGGTGGCACCCGGCCGGGGAAAGCCTACCTCTCGCTGGGTGTCATCCGGGGTGTGCTGGTACATCCACAGGACACGAGCTTGCAGGGATTTGGGGACACACTCCAGGAAGGTGGTGCTGCCCTCCACCCCATAGAGCTGCTTCTGGGGCACGCTGCCCCGCCGGGGGTCTAGGAGGGACATGGCCCAGCTGTCAGCACCCCACCCCGGCAGGGCTGACCCCCCCGGTTGGGTCCTGGCTCACCTTCGGAGCAGAGCACGTTGGGGTCACCGTTGCGGACATCCTGCCGGCGGAAACGCCTGCGGGAAGGTGGCGGAGGAGCAGGGGCTGTAGCAGCACGACCTGCACCCCTCACCGTGGCCTCGGGGCAGGCTGGCTGCCCCAGCACCGCACCCTGGCACATCACCTACCTTTTGGTGTTGGGCACGTAGCGGGTGCAGGCGGTGCCATCCCAGGCGCAGTATGGGTCCCGGGCCAGGCAGCACTCGGCACAGGCTTTGCCATAGGCACCGCAGCGGTGCAGGGGCAGCTGGGCCAGCGCCACAGCCGAGCCAGCGTAGAGCTGTTGCTGGGGGGGGGGGGGGGGCAGGAACAGAGTGGAGCTGAGCACCCTGGCACTGCAGCATAGGGCCAGGCAGAGCCAGGGTGGGACATGGGGACCCACCTGGGGTCCCCCCTTACCCGCTTGGAGGAGAGCTGCAGGCTGGTGATGGGGGAGGCATCCTGCGGGCAGAGTGCAGGCAGGAGTTAGGGCGTGCGGGGGGACCCAGGCATCCGGGCTGCCGGCTCCCATGTCCCGGCAGCTGGCGCGCCCCAGCAAGACCCGGAGCACAGGCAGCACAAGGGGGTGCCGGGGAGGGGGGTCTGACTGGGGGACCGCAGAGCCCCCCTTCTCACCTGGAAGACCTGCAGCTCCTCCAGCAGCAGTGGCTCCATGCGGTGCCAGCTCTCTTTGGGCACCGAGACCACCTTCAGCACCGTGCCCATGTCTGCGGGCAGGGAGGGGTGAGGCCGGGGGTCCCAGCCCTGGCAGCCCCCAGCTCTCCCCTGCTACCGCAGCCCCGGAGTCACTACGTGCCTGTGCCGATGAAGAGGACGTCGTAGTGGCCATCAGCAGCAGTGACGCGGTCCACGGCGATGCGGGTGAAGGTGTAGGGCACGGTGGCTTGGAGGAAGAGGGGGCGCTGGCCATGGGGCAGCACTGGGTTGTACATCAGTGGGTGGTGCCGGGCAAACTGGATCACCTCATCTGGGAAGTCCTTGGTGGAGCCGAAGGTGCCGAAGGTTTTGCTGGGGCACTGCGGGGAGGCGGCGCTGTCTGAGCGGGGTCTCGCTCCCCATGGCCCCCACCCCAGGTACCGGCATCCCACCAGTGGCACCAGCCGGGATTGCCCCTGTGCCACATACCATGCCCGGGCGGGGATACGGCACGCGCCCCTGGTACGACACCCACTGGTAGTTGGGACCCTCCTTGTGCGCAAAGGGGCCCAGGAAAGCCCGGCGGATGTCAGCCATGGTGTAGACACAGACGGCTGAGCCCTGGAAAACGGAGCTGGCGGGAGAGAGAGGAGGCGATGTGAGGGGCGAGGGGGGCACTGCCGGGGTACAGGGCGGGCATTGGGGAGGGAGCTCGACCTGGAGGTGGAGAAGATGGCATAGACCAGGGGGTTGCGCTTGTCCCTTGTCTGCAGCAGGAAGACGTCCCCTGCAAGCCGGGAGGGTGTCAGTGCCGCCCCGATGTGCCAGGGCCACCCATGGGCACCCTGGGGGGCCAGCCCCACCCCCCCCACTCACGGAGCTCATCGAAGTGGGTGTCCGCCCCGTCGGGTCCCGGCACGGCACAGACGAGCCGAGCCTTCAGGAAGGTTGTCCACTTGTTCACCAGGCTGCGCTGCCCGCCCACATCATTCTGCCAGGAGAGGGAGGGTACCGACGTCAACAGCGGCGGGTGGCACCCACGGGCACGCCTGGCCCCCAGCCCACCCACCCACGGATGCTCTCACCCGGCAGATCTGGCCAATGCGGGCAAAACTGGTCTTGCCCAGCCCCTGCTGCCGCTCCACCGCCGTCTCACGGAAGAAGAAGTAGATCTTGTCATCATCGGGGTCCTCGCTCTCCGGCACCCAGAAAACGGCCACAAATTTGGGCTCTGGGGACAGAGAGGTGCTGCCTCCAGTGCCCTCACTAGCTCTGCTCCCCAGGGACCCTGGGGCACCCACTGGGGTCCCAGGAGGGTGCAGACCCCCCCCGCCCAGCTGCAGGGCAGAGGCAGAGTGAGGGTGGGACCCCACCAGGCACTGGGGGTCTGTGGGGGGCATAGGGACCCCCCAAATCACCCTCCGCAGGCAGCGGAGGATGGGGCGTGGCCGAGCCTGGAGGACTTATTGCCCCGATGTCTCCAGGTAGCAGCGATGCTGTGCTGGGGTGCGAGCGGCCCCGCTGCCACCCTGCTGCCCTCCCGCTCCCTGGCACTGACCGTTGAGCCAGCGGGAGTCGTGCTGCTCGGTGCGGACGGAGGGACGCTGGCCCAGGCTGCGGAAGATGGTAAAGTCACGGCCCATCAGATCGGTGGCCACCCCAGAGTAGAGCTCCTCGCCTGGCAGGCACCGAGGGAAGCGTTACAGAGGAACCCCCGGCACCCCCCTGCCGCACTGCCCCCGGGTGCCGGGCTCAGCTTTCCCTTACCCACAAGGACGGAGGCGGCTGCGTGCCGGGGGTCGTATGGGCTCTTCCCCTTGCCGTCCTCGGCACGCCGGGGGTCCAGCTTGAAGACGGGCTCCTGGAGGGGGGTAAGGACGGGAGGTGGGTGGGCGGCAGCAGCCGGGGGCCACAGCAGTGCTGGGGGGGGCTCACCTCCGCGTGCTGGCCGGCCTCCACGAAGGCGCAGACGGGGTGGAAGGCACCAGTGCCGCAGGCGTACAGGTGGGTCCGGTTGTAGGGGTGTAGGATCTTCACGAAGTTCATGCACTCAGCCTGGTGGTGGAGGGCACGGGGAGGTGGTGCTGGGGTGGCCCCCCGGCAACCCCCTGGCACCCCCGGCACCCCTTGGCACTCACGGTGATGTCCTTGCCGGCCCAGTTGCACTCCTCCCTCCACTCCACCGGTGCTGGCCAGTAGATCTGCAGGGGGAGAAGGGGATGCTCACAGCCCTGGGGTGTGCATGGGGCTGCCCAGCTGGCATGTCCGTCCGTCCCCTGTTACCTTCCTGTCCCGCTGGCTGATGTCGTCCAGGGCCAGGGAGAGGAGGTGGTTCTGGGCGCCAGCGAAGAGGCGGCCACGCTCCTCGTCCAGCAGCAGGGCCTCATAGCAGCATGAGCGCTCCAGCGCGAAGAGGCGCAGCCCGTGGCGAGCCCGCAGCTCTGCTGGGACCCGCCGGCACTGCTCAGCCCGGCACCGCCACAGCACTCGGCGCTGCCCGGCAGACTCCCCTGCCCCAGACACACGCCCCAGGGGGACCTGGGTCTGGCCAAGGCCCCTCACCGTGCCATCCCCTCCCCCAAACCTGTCCCACTGGCTTGACCAGGTTCACCAACCCCGTGCCAGCCCAGCACCCATCCCCACACCACCCAGCGCTTTCCTGTGTCGGCCCGGCACCCATCTCTACACCACTCAGCACCCATCCGCGCACCACCCCGCACCCATCCCCGTGCCGGCCCGGCACCCATCCCTGCACCGCCCACCCTGGTGGCAGGCAGTGGGGGAGAAGGGGCCATTCCCTGCCCGGTGGAGCTAATCCCACCATGGCGGGAACAAACAGCCCTTTGTCAGGCTGGGAGAAGAGCGCTCGCCAGGACCCGCCGCCGGACAAAGACCCCTGTGCCGCGCCGCAGCCCACAGGGTGGCCAGTCAGGACACAGCATCAGCTCCCCGGCTGGCACGGTGTCCCTGCCAGGCACGGCACAGCCAGGACTGGGGAGTGCCGGCCATGGTGCACCGCAGGGGAACAGGCACCTGAGCCGGCACACGCCAGGGGCCGAGAGCGAAGGCCCAAGTGCAAGCATGGCCCTGAGGGCAGGCAGGTGGCCCTGGGGGTCTGGCATCAAAGGAGGAACTCATCAGCCCAGGCCAATGCCTGGCAGCCCGTGGGGAAGGCAGCACCGGTGCCCGTGAGGCGGCAGCGCAGGGGTTTCACACCCCTCCTGCCATGCTGTCCCCTGCTCCCCCCAAGATGCTCCCGTCCCCTGGGACGATGCTGGGTGCTGACACGCACCGGTGCACCTGTGCCTGACCCCGCGTCCCCCCACCCTGCCTGTGTCCCATGCTCACCGGGGAAGGCCAGCTTGAGGCGGGGGGTGGCGGCAGGCGGGGGGCGGCCGGCAGCAGCGGCAGGGCCGCACAGCAGGAGCAGGAGCAGGAGCAGTGTGCGGCTCATGGCCGGGGCCTGGCTGGCAGCCCTGCGGCTGGGGCAGAGAAGAAAGACCTCAGCTCAGGTTACAGCCCCCTCCCCGCAGCCCCCAGACCACGATCCCTCCCCAGCGCTGCCGATGGGATCCGGAGAGCCCCGAGCATCGGCATAGGGCAACCCCGGCACAGCACGAGGGGACCTCCCCACTGGGCTTGACCCAGTGATCGCTGGGGGGACACGGGCCAGCCATGTCCCTCCCCAGTTTTTAAGCCCCCGTTAATCTGACCCCGAACCAAACGGGCCCCGGGAGCAGTCCTTCCGCTCCTGCCTGAGGGGAAACTGAGGCAGCCTGGCCAAGCAGCACCCAGCCCTCCCCATGCCTTCCCGAGCCCGGCCGGCAGGAGGGCACTGGGCTCTGCCCATTCCTGCCTACAAGCACAGAGCTGTCCTGTGGGGATGGGGCGAGCACCGGGGTGGTGCCAGCCAGACAGGGCACCCCGGACAGACAGCGGGCTCCCGAGCACCAGGCAAGCTGGCCATGGTGGGAGCCATGGGGTCCCATGCGTCAGTTTCCCCCACTGCTACAACCCCTGCTGTTTGGCCCCCAGCCCTTCTTGTACCACCCTGCGAACAGGAGCTGGGTTTGGGGGGGCTCTCGCCAAGCAGGTGCCCAGATCCCCCTGAGGGGCCCACACCAGTGTGCCCACCACCCTCATGGGTGCCCACCACAGGGTAGGGGAAGAGCTCCTCTGGCTCCAGCGCTGGCATGCTCTCCCCCAGGGAGCGGGAGGTGATGGTTATCGTGAGCATCGTGCCAACACACAGCTCCCCGCCTCGCCCGCCGGCCACACCGTGGCAGGCAGCAGGCAGCCAGGACGTGCCAGCCGGCACCTCCCTGCGCCGCGTGTGAAGCACAAGCCTGGCCACGCCGGTCATTGGCCCCCGGCACAGCCGACGGGTTTCACCCGTGCCGCAGCCACCGGGGCCTCACCGGCACACTGGTGATGACTGAAGCCCCACTGCGACACCAGCGCTCGGTGCAACAGCCCCAGGTTTTGCCACGCCGCTCAGGCACAGCGTGAGCCAGGCCGCGGTGGGTGCCAGGCCAGGGGAGCACACGTGCGCGGCAGTGCCCAGCACAGATCTGGGCACGTCTCTCTGCTGTCCGGCATGGCCAGCCAGGGCTTGCCCTGGGCTCCTGTGGGCAGGGGCAGCCCCCTCCTGGGCTGGCAGGGTGGGGAGCGGGTCCCGGGCAGGCAGCAGGCAGCGAGGAGCAGGCCGCGAGGAGCAGGCAGTGGGCAGGGGCCCCGGCCGGGCACAGTGCCGTGGGGCTGGGTGCCCGGCGGCCTGGCCTGAGGGCGGCGGGCGCTAATTGCATTTCCAGAGGCACCGGGACGAGGCTCCCGCGGCTGCCGGCGAGTGAGCGCTGTGGCGGGGGCACCGGGGTCCTCCCGCCTGCGCGGCACCTGCCAGCGCCGGCCGAGGGGCCAGGGCAGGCCCCGGGCACGGAGCCCCGCGCCGGCTGCCCCGGGGGCAGGTTGGGGGGGGCGGGCAGCAGCGGCAGCACCGGAGACCCCCGGTGCCAGCACCGGCAGATCCAGTCCCCGAGGCCCCCGGTGTCAGCCCGGGCAGACCCAGCCCCCCCCAGCCCCCCGGTGCCAGCCGGGACACGGCCCCCCCCAGCCCCCCGGTGCCAGCCCGGGCAGACCCAGCCCCCCGGTGCCAGCCGGGACACGGCCCCCGCCACCAGCCCGGGCAGACCCCCGACGGCAGCGCAGAGACCCCGGCCCGGGCCACCCCCCCCGTACCGGCCCCGGGAGCCCCCCCGGCCCCGGCAGCCCCCGCACCCTGCCCGGCCCCCGGCACCCACCTGGGTCCCGGCTCGGCTCGGCCCGGCCCGGCCCCGCCCTCCGCGTCCGCCGGGAGGGAGCGGGGCGGCCCCGGCGGGGCGGGGCGGGGCGGGGCGGGGCGGCGGGCACACACGCGTGCACACGCACGCTCGTGTGCAAGGAGACACGCACACGTGCGACAGGGGCACGTGCAAACAGCCAGGCAGCCTCACACCCGTGCAAACACACTCACGGACACTTGCACACTCACGCGCGTGTGCAAACACACACACAGACGCGCTCACACGCGTGTGCAAACACACACACACGCAAAAGCACCCAGGCACACTCAGACACGTGCAAACACACCCACTCACACTCACATGCAAGCACAAGCGTGCAAAGTCAGCCGGGCACACTCACACCCCCCCCCCGTGCTGCTACCCTGCCTGGCCCGCGGTGACACCCGCGGTGACACCCGCCACCCTCGTGGCAGAGCTGAGCACGCCACGCTCAGCACACGAGTGGCTTGGCACACGAGTGGCCGGGCCGCCTCGTCCCTGGGGTGGGCAGCTGCCGGCCAGGTGCTGCCTGCCCGGGCGTGGGGTGCCAGGAGCAGTGCCGGGGTGTGCTGGGGCCACGCCGGGGGGCACCGGGGGCCGTGCCGGGGGCGGCGGGGGGCCGGTTCCGCACCCCGCTCAGCTGCAGCCCAGATGTCTGGCCCGGGCCCAGCCCGGAGCAAACAAAATTCCTCCGCTGCCTCCCATTTTCCAGCCACCGCTGCCAAGAATAGCAAGTGCCGAGCAGTGCCGGCAGCAGGGCCACGCGCGCCTTGGCGGGCAGGGCTCGGGGTGGGGGGGACACAGGGGCTGCCCCGGGGGCCATCCCCTGCCTTGTCGTCCCCCCCGCGCCCCTGGCTGTCCCTGCCTGCGGGTGCAGGAGTCCAGGCAGGCAGGTCCAGCATGAGTGGGGAGGTGGAGGGTGCAGGCAGGCAGCGGGTGCCAGCAGGCAGCGGGTGCAGATGGGCCGGCCATGAGCGCAGGCAGGCCGGCAGCAGGTGCAGGCAGGCCGGCAGCGGGTGCAGGCAGGCCGGCAGCAGGCGCAGGCTGGCAGCAGGTGCCGGCAGCCCAGCAGTGGGTGCAGGCAGGTCAGGTGCAGGTGCAGGTAGACAGCTGGCGCAGGCAGGCAGCGGGTTCAGCAGGCAGTGGGAGACGTGCAGGCCAGCAGCAGGCAGGAGGAGCCGTGCCAGGCAGGGTGCCCGGGCAATGCCCTTCCGTCTCGCTGCCAGTAAACCTCCTGCTGCTGGCCCGGGTGCACTGGTGTGCCAGCAGACTGGCGGCACCCTCTGCCCCGGCGCCGCCGCCCATTCCCCTCCCAGTCATGCCGCGGCACCAAGCGCCAGTGCAGCGTCACACGTGGTGAGGAGGATGGGGACAGCGAGGGGACGGGTGGCAGGGGAGCCGCTGGCACTGATACGGCAGGGGTTGATCTGCTGCAAGACTTTGTCCAGGCGCTGCGGCAGGACTTTGGGCTTGGTGGTCCCCGCAGGGTGGGGCACAGCGTCGCTGTCCCCACCCTCCCTGCCTGCCGTACCAACGCTGCACAGCGGGCACCTTCCTTTGCTGTGCCAGCACTGTGCCTCAGTTTCCCTCCACCCAGCTGGGACCTTTCCACCCAGCGCTGCTTCCGGCACGCATGGCGAGGTGGCTGGGTGGAGTCACCGTCACCCCAGCTCCGGAGCCCTGCAGGGACCTCATCAGCAGTGGCTCTGCCTGGAGAAACCATCAGGCGTCAGAAGGGCCGGGCTTCCATCCCGGAAAAAATGGCGCGGGAGGGATGCGCCACGTCACCCGCTGGCCACCCCTTCCCACCCTGCCGGGTGTTCCTGGCAAGCACCGAAGCCACCGGGCACTGATGTGGTGACAGTCCTCAGCTGGGATGGGCATTGCCACCAGCATCCCACCCTCATCCCTGTGCTCCCTGCCAGCCCCATGGAGGGCGGCGCGGTGGGGTGCCGGTGGCCTGGCTCCCCGCCAGTGCGGGGGTGTCACCACCGGCAGCGCAAGCAGGTGCCGGCACCTTCGCTCTTTGATCCCTTCCCTGCCGCTGGCAGATCCGTGCCTGGGGATCGCTGCCTCGGCCAAATCTCCCCCAGCGGTTCCGGCTCCAGCAAACATCTGTAGCTCCGCCGGCAGCGCCCAAGCCCCCAGTGGTGTTTGTGGTAGGAAACAGCTCCTCTCCACCTCCGCAGGGCTCTCGGGGGCAGCATGGCAGCAGGCAGCGGCCAACGGCTCCTGCACCTCCTGTGCTGGCAGGCGAGCCGGCACAGCATGGGATGTATCCGTGCCATCGGATGAGTGATCAGGACCAGTGGCTGCTGGAAAGCCCGCACAGAGGGAGACAGGCCAGGATGGGCATCCGCTAGCCACTGGGATGGGGACAAATCCTGCACCCCAAGCGGGAGCAGTAACTCATCGGGAGAGCCCTGGCGATGCTGTGGGGGCCTGTGGGGTGACGCAGGGTGAGGCGGCTGCAGGGTGGCACCCTGTCTCCCTGGGGGCTGGGGATCATCCCTCTGCCCCAGCGGAGCCATCATGGCCAGGGCTGGTCAAAAACCCAGGGGGACAAGGTGAGCTGCATCATGCCAACTGGTGCCATAGGTGTCCCCGTGCCACCTGGGCTTGGCACGGCCCTGCTCCCCAGCCAAGAGATGTGCTTGTGCAATGGGGTGGCCTTTGCCAGCACTCCCAGTGACACTGCCAGCTTGCCAGGGAGAGAAGAGGGAGCAGAGGGAGGAGAGGCATCCTCATCCCAGCCTGCACCCATGGCCCGGGCATGGGGTTACCCTCCTCGAGCTGGTACCCCCCGGGCCTGGCCACCCCAAAAAGCCCTCAGTGGTTTGTGACGGCACCAAAGACGTGGCTTTAAGGGCTCCTTTGGGAGTCCTCCCGGCACGAGCCCCCTCGCTGGCTGCCTGCGTGGCTCCTCCATCCCTGGCTAGGCTGGCTCCCCATCCCAAGTCCTGCTCCCCACTGCAGCCCGGGGCTTTTCCAGAGGGGCGAGGTGAGCCCTGCCATACCATGAACACCGTGGAGATCTCTCCCATCACCACTTTGATGGTCATGCTGGTGTTCCCTCGCTGGCACGCCTGGCTCAGCTGTGCACCAAGGCAGGGAAGTGGCTGCGTGTCCCTGTGGCATGTGGTGTCAGGCCACAGGCTGGCATCAGGCCTCAGGTGGCCACCACATCCCTGGTGCAAGGGGAGGATGTGCCAGGCAGGGGACAGAGCCCATGGGGTGCCAAGCGTGCCGGTGCGAGGGCCTAGGCTGGTGGCAAGCAAACGTTCCCAAGCCAGCTGCTTCCTTGTAGTGCGGTGTGGTGGCGATGTCCCCGGGAGGCAGCAGCTCAGGGCTCACACCCCATCTATGGATACACCCCCCGACCCTACATCCACCCCCCCCCCCCAACACGATGGTGCGAGACCCCTGCAGCAGGGACCCATGTGGCCCCGGCACATTCCTGCCAGGATTAGGTACCGGCTCCCGGCAGCACCATGCCAGAGTAGCTCGGTTAATCCCTTTTTAATTGTCCCCACCCTGTGCTGGGCTGAGCCGGGCCACCCAAGGGATGTGGGGCACTGGGTGCACCCTGGTGCCTGAGCACATCTGGGGTGCCATCATCAGGTGACCCTGCTTTGGGACCGAGCCGTGGGGTGCACGGTGAACCTTTGGGGCAGTGATGAAGAAGGAGGCATCCATCCTCCTGGTGCAGTGCAATAGCTTTTTCGGAAAGGGAGGGATCCTGGGCTTCTAGGATCCCATGCTGCTGCCCCGGGGAGACCGTCTGCCCTCAACTTTGTGGCCACCGGCAACCAGGATCCAGGGCAGGCAGAGGGGCTGCGCACTGTGCACTGAAGACCACTGAGCTTGAAGCTCCCCAAAAACATCCCAGTGGGGCAGGAGCCTCAGCAGAGCCATGGCGCGTGGGACACGGCACACAGGCTCTCTGCCACTGGCCCGGCCCTCTCCCCGTCCCAGTGGCAGGGCAGGAATGATGCTAGCTGAGCCCCCCGCCTGCTGCCCTGCCCCAGCCCCTCCGGCCCTGCTCTGTGCCACACCAACTGGCGGCATCCAGCTCCTCCAGGCTTTAAAAATAGGCTGGTGTCCCTGCCACGGGGTCGGTAATTTTAGCCAGGGCGTGTCTCGCTGGGAAGCACGCAGGACCGTTCATCTGCTCCCACTGGCCCGGCTGCGTCTGCGCTCAGGGCTGATGTCAGCCCCTCGCTGCCCGGTTGCTCAGTCCTGCCCCGGGGCAGCACCTGGCAGTGCAGCCCGGCTGTGGCCACCTTGGGCGTGGGCGATGCCAGGCCGGATGGTGAGGGCGGGGAGCAGGGACAGGGGTGCTCAGGTGCCCCCTGAACCTGCCCGCTCCCCATCCAGGGCAGCTCATCCCCAAAGCCAGAGGCACAGGGGAGCACAGCATCCCGCTGCCACAGCACCCAGCAGCACCCAGCCAGGCGGTGGCGGGGGGGGTCCCGGCACCCTGGCCTGCCCACCCTCCTTCTCTCACCCCGGCCCCCCAACACAACAGCCACTTCAGATTGCCTCCCACGGTGCTCCCGCAGAGCCGCGGTGGCTGGGAAGGCTGGGGGGCCGCCACCGAGCATAATGCGGCTATTGACGGGCGAGCCGGCGGCCCCGGCGCAGCACAATAGGGCCTTGTCTGCCGGCCCAGCTCCCGCTCCTGCCCAGCCCGGTGCCCAGCGTCGGGCTCCCCTCTTCCCTGAACGGTTCAGAGCTCACCCAGGTGTCAGCCAGGGCAAGCCCTGCCAAGGGCCGAGCCGGTGAGCGTGGTGGAGGAGCCAGGGGTGGGAGGGCACCGGGTAAACCCCCCTTTTCCATAAACCAGCGCCCTGGGGAAGGGGCATCACTTGGGAAGCCCCCCAATGTGGCTGCGCTGGCCCTGGCTGCCTTGGCTGGGACAGGGCTCAGGGGTCCCCACTCAGCTGCAGGGTGATGGGGACAAGGAGGCGGCGTGTGCCCGGCATCGCCCCGCTTCCTTCTCAGGACTGCGCCCGTGCCCGCTGGCACCCAGCACCCCCCCAGGGGAGACCGGGACATGGCATCCCCCCGGGGAGCTCCACTGCCCTTGCCCCCCGACCCCGCAGCCCCCCTCGGCGGGGCAGCCCGGTGCCCCGCGGCCGCCGTCTCACCTGCTACGGCGTGTGGGCTCTGCCGGAGTTCGCCTGCCTCCTTGCCCAGCGGGTGAGCCGGGGCTGCGGCTGCCGCCTGCTCTTTAAACCCCAAATCGTCGGTGCCGGGCGCCAGTCCCGCCGGTGGCGGGGGCGGAGGGAGGGGACGCAAAGCCCCGGTCCCTGCTCCCGGGGCCGGCACCAACAAAAGGCGACTGTGTCCCGTGTCCTCCCCGTGCACCCAGTGACCCGGCCGGCCGCTTGGGGACAGCCCCTCGGGACCCCGGGGCTCCCCAGGGTGCCGCCACCCCCTCTGCCTGCACTGGGAAGGCAGGAGAGGTGCAGGCAAGCTCTGGGTCCCTGATCGCATCTGCGGAGCATCCCGATGTCCCCAAGGATCCGTCCCTGCCCATTTGGTCCTGTCCCTGCCTGGAGGGGTGCCAGAGTGAAGGCTCTGGTTGCCGTCCCCCCGCCTCATCTGATCCTGCAAAGCCCAGCCCAGCGGGGCTGGAGGAGGAAGAAGGGGACACGGCTACCGCCACGGTGCCCGTGCCCAGGGGACTCACCCCGTGGGACCCCCAGAGCCCTGCTGGGGCCGCAGGGCCGGGTGGCTGCCTGCGAAGCATCCCTGTGGTCCGGAGGCCAAGAGCAGCCTGTGCCGCCTCATTAACGTGGGGTAAATGTGTAACGAGCTCTCGACCGGGGCAGGGCGGTTAGAACCGCATGGCTCCTCTCGCCCACCTGGCATGCCGGGAGCTGGGGATACGGTGGCTTTATCCTGGCAGGAGCTGCGCAGCCAGGGCAGGAGGGAGAAGAAAGGTCTGTCTTGTGGCCGGGCACACCAGGGTGACTTCAGCTGGATGGAGCGGAGTGGGCAGTGCACCAGGCTGGGATGGGAAAAAGCCCGTCCCAGGAGGAGGGCGGCTGACCCGCCACCCACGCCTGCCCCTGCCTCTGAAAGGGAGGCTCACGCTCAGCCCAGCTGCCCGCTGGCAAGACGTGAGGGCGAGGGAGCCGGGCTCCGTGGTGCATGCCAGCACGGGAGGCAACGGTCACCAATTTAATAAAAAAACAACACAGGAAATTCCATCTGAAGGCAAGAAAATGTTGGGTTTTTTTCCTGCTGCAACGGTGGCCAGGTGCTGGCAGGGCTGTCCCAGAGGCCGCGGAGCCTCCAGCCATGGAGACAGGCAAACCCGGCTGGGCCCAGGCAGCCGGTGCTGGCTGAGCCGCTCTTGCCGTGGGGCGGGAGTGGGGGAGCTGGGGGCTCTGCCAGCACCGGCTGCACCGGTGAGGTGCCAGGCCCCAGCCTCCCTCCCCGGGAACCGTGCCCCGTGTGGGAGGAGAGGGCCTGGGGGACGCGGAACCCGGGACGTTGCCCGTGCAGAGCCGGGCTCTCACCCGCACGGCTGCAGGCCAGCACCTCCCGGAGCCGCGAGGCTGCGGATGCACGGCACGCGGTGCCGCGCCGCGGGGTGCCGTGCGCAGCCGCGGGGCACCGTGCGATGCTGAGCTCCGCCGGGGTCTTTCGGGGCTTCAGGGTGCACGGCCACCCCTTCCCGCCGGAGAGGGGCCAGGGCTGCCCCACGGCGGGGCCGGCAGCTTGCCAGGGGGCCGGGGCCCCCCCAGGCCCCCTCCGCTGCCGCCCCCGAGGGGTCTGCCCCCACCGCCGGGAGGGAGGGCCGGGGGCTGCCAGGCCCCTGCCCGCAGCCTTCCCGCCTGCCCTTCCCGCAGGGATGGGCAGGAGCCGCCTCCGCTCCGCCCGCGTCCCGCTGCCGCCGGTGCAGGCCGGGGGGAGGCCGGGGCCAGGCCGTGCCGCCGGCTGCCGTCAGAGGGCGGTCGGGGCCCGCACGGCCGGGCCGGGACGTGGCGGCGGCCGGGGCGGGCTGGGCCCGCGGTGGCGGGGCGGGCACCCGCTGTGGGGCAGGCTGGCCGCGGCGTGGGGCAGCCCGGGCCTGGCGTGGGCAGCCCGGCGCTGCAGCCCGGTACTGCTGTGGGGCTGGCGCGGGCACTCCGGTGCCAGGGCTCTGCCCCTCTCCCAGCCGTGACCTGACCGAGGTGGCCGGGCAGGGCCATCACCGGCCACGGCGCAGGTGGCCCAGCCGTCCTCCCGTCTGGCAGTGGGGCCGGGGTGGGTGTGGGGCGCAGGCAGGCCCACACCGTCACGGGATGGCGGCGTCCCCGCGT
Source organism: Platalea leucorodia (assembly GCF_965183815.1). Lineage (NCBI taxonomy): Eukaryota > Metazoa > Chordata > Aves > Pelecaniformes > Threskiornithidae > Platalea > Platalea leucorodia. Next base: position 17,707,567 of record NC_138831.1, read on the forward strand.
GGGCAGCGTGCGGGGTCACCAGCACCATGACTGTCGCTTCAGCCGGCGGGAACTGGGAGCGGCTGGCCGGCGGCAGCAGGGACGACGCTGGCCGGTCACGGCCACGGCACCGTGCTCACCTTGCCGGCGGCAGGGCGGGGAGCGGGCAGCGCTCTCGGCAGAGCTGGAGCAGCCACCTGTGCCCTGGCACCCACGCCCCGTCCTCCCCGAGGACCGGCCGGGGCTGCAGGGCCAGGAGGGCGGCTGGAGGCCCGTGCCATGCTGCCCGCAGGCGGGGTGGGGGTCCCAAGGGTGCCTCGGAGCAGGCGAGAGGGGCTTTGGGTGGTGTGGGGCGTTGCTGGGGGCAACTGGGACTGGAGCCAGCGTCCGGCATCTTCCCGGCCTCCGGCAGGAGCGGGGCGCCCCTCTGATGGGGAGCTCTGGGAAGGGCGCCGGGCGGGGCGAATTTCCATGAAGCACCGTGCTCTGCCGATGGGGAAGGGTTTCAGGGAATCGGGCTGTGTGGGCAGCACGTGGGGTGGCTGGGCAGGGCCGGGGCACGTGCCCCTGGCGCATGCTGGCTGCCCGCCACCAACTGGCTGGCCCCGGCTGGCCCGCAGGCGCCAGGGACTGGCCCAGCCCCACGGCAAACAGCACTGAACTGGGCGAGCCGACCCCTGGACTGGGCAAGGAGGGACTGCCCCGCACCCAGGGCCAGCAGTCGTAGGGCGGCCCCAGCTGTGCCTTGGCACTTTCCCTGCTGCGCTGGCCACCCCAGCACAGCCCCTCTTCCAGCGCAGTGGGTGCTGCTGCCGGCTGCCGCTCCCTCCTCCCTGATCAGCCCCCACAGCCCCCGGGCTCCTTCCCGGCTTAGGGGCAGGTGGGTCGGTACCATTAATCCCCCCGGCATCGCTGGGCAGGGGGGTGCCGCCAGCTCTGCTTGGTGGTGAGGGTCCCGGGGATGGGAGTGGCGGGGGCTGCCAGGTGCCTGGACTCGTGCCGGCGGTGGCAGGGGCCGGCTGGGCTGTTTTCCTCTCTGTTTGCTCGACCATGGGGACGGCCAGCCATGCGGATCAAGGCCGGTGTCCCCCAGGCAGCCAATTGTCAGCCAGCTCGGAGGGGAGGGAGAGGGGCAGCCGCCCCAGGGCTTTCCCAACCGTGGAGGGGGCCACCATGCCAGCGCTGCCCAGGCTGAAACAGTGCCAGGCTCAGCCCACCCAAGCACAAGGCTGGGCGATGCCGGCAGGGACCTGGGGGTGCCCGCCAGGACCCCGGCACCCAGCGCTCCCTGGCTTCCCCTTGGTTGGGGTGGCTGCCCCCAGCGTTCCACCACTGCAGGAGCTTGGGGACCCTGGTGCTGGGTGACATGGCAGCCTCAGTCCTGAGCGCCGGCACGTCCTTTTGTGCTTCTCCTGCTGAATCCTTTTCCCTGGCGGGCCATGAAAGGGCCTTTATCCCCTCTCCTCCTCGTGGCCGGATCACACCCGGCAGGACCCTGTGCCGCCGTCTGGCCCCGGGACTGCCAGTCACCCAGCGAGGGTGGGGGCCCAGCACAGCCCTGCCGGTGCCTTCCATGGGGAGCCGGAGCAGACCGCAGCTTCACTGGGGCTGCACAAGCTGTATCTGCTCCTGGGATGGCTCCGGATCGACTGCCGCCCCCCGGGGAGAGGAGGGACACGGCTGTGGCCACGTCTCTGTTTTTGGCCCGGTTATTTATATCTTTTAAACAAGGATGCTACAGTCATCTGGGCCGAAAGGCGTCCGCGGTCCTCCCCTGGTCCCTGCTCCCCAGCTCCCCAGCCATCTGCCGCCCCACCGCCCAGGCCCTGGGCAGCACGCCCGGCCCCCCCCAGGACTCCCCAGCCGGCTCTGCGCTCGTGACAGCTTGCTGGGAAGCTCAGGTTTGAACGGGAGATCCCCCTTCCCCAGGTGCTGCAGACCCCCCAGCGCTGCCCCACGTTTTCTTCCGCCGCCCCACGCTGGGGCCATGCTCCTCTGCTAAACATTAACCATGGCTCAGCCCTGGACCTGGCGTCCCAGCCCCCTGGCTGGAGGTCCAGGTGGGTTTTGGGGTGTAGGGCAGCCCAGCCCAGCTGTTCTGCACTGCCGGCATCACCGTGTGCCTCCTTGGAGGCTCTGGGAGCTGCCTGGGCTCCCTCCCCATCCCTGGAGAGCCTGAGTGGCTGCAGCACAGGATACCGAGCTCCCTGTGGGATGGAGGACCCTGGGGCTCAGGGAGCTGATGGAGGGCAGCTTGCAGCCCGGAGAGCCTCGGACCCTGTGCACGTGGGAGTGATCCCTGCGGGCTGGCGGGTCCCCCTGCGAGCAAGGGTCCCCCAGCAGAGTGGGGCCCCAGCACCCCCTGAAGGATAGCTGCCGGAGCATCCCTCAAGTGGCTGGTACGCAGCACCTCTTTGCCCGCTCAAGGGAAAACGCTGCTGGCCCCATGCCCGGCTTTCCAGTGGGATGTGGGGAGCAATGGAGCCCAGCATCTGGGGACACTGGGGAAACAGGTGAAGACCCAGAGAAGCTGCCCCGGAGCGGGGCACTGGGCACTGGGCACTGGACATTTTGGGAGCATCATGGCTGCTTGGGCTTGTTTGGCTTTAAAGACATTTAAGTTGCATTTAAAGGCATTAAAGTCCTTGCTAAGTCCTTGCTTAATTGCCTTAAAGGCATTTAAGCCCTTGCTGCAGGACGGCAAGCCCATGGGAGCAAAGCCCCCGGCCCTGGTGGGGCTACGGGTGCTGCCAGTGGGGACAGTGGGGACACAGCTGCCCTGCCTGGGTGGCAGAGATGAGCAGGCTGCTGCCGGCACCTCCGGAGGTGACAGAGGGGACAGTCCCCCTATGCCAAGAGGAGCAGTTTGTCCCCATCTCTTAGGGCTCAGGGCATCCTCCCACCCTCAAGCGCTTCCAAGTGGACTTGGTGCTGGATGGCTGGAAGCTGGAGGAGCCTGCATGGGACCGGTGTCTCGGCAGGGGCTGCGGGAGCTGGGGGGGCCCAGGACCCCCCTCCAAACCCTGCAATGCTGTGAGGAGAAGCGGTGGGGTTACCCTGGAGCTCGTCCTCAGGTCCTTGGTTCCCGGTGCCACGCTTGGCAGGGAAGCGATTGAGCACAGAGATAACCCACCCTTCAGGTCTGCTGAGCAGCGCTTTGCTTCTGGCTTCTGTAAAGTTAATTGGTTTCGAGGTTCCAGGAACAAACGAAGGAGAAAAACCCACTCTCTTGACGTGCGAGATCATTGAATGCTCTCTGGCGAGTTATAATTGCAAATCATGTTTTGAAATCACATTAACCAATTAGTCCTTGTTGTTGTTGTGCCCTGCCACATGACAGCATGTGCTGCAAGGGACCCGGCGGTCAAGGGCGAGGGAGGGGGCCAGGAGCTGCCCCTCGCCACTGCCGGCTCCGGGCCCAGGCACCACGCTGCCGGCATCGGGGGGCTTTTCCATAGGGGGTGGCTGAGGGGAGGAATGGTCCTGCCCTGGGCATGGCCTTGGGTAGGTGTCACCCCAGGGTCCCCCCATCCTGCACTGCCGGCCGCAGGCATCCCTCTCCTCCTGCCACTGGCATTCCCGGCCCCTTTCATGCCTCACTTGCTCCCTGGTGATGGGGTCGGGGGGCAGTGGGGATCTCTGAGCCCTTGCCGGGTGCTGGGGCCGTGCCTGCAGGATGGCTGGCGCTGACGACCAGAGGCACTCACCGGTGTATTCCTGGCAAGGACAAGCGCCGGGAGGCTTCTTGCTCGAGAGGCTGGGGTGGCAGCATGGGGGGACACACAGCTTTGGATGCAGATCTAACTGTTATCTCCGCCACATCTTCCTGCCCTCTCCCTTCTTAGCCCTGGGAGCAGCGGGCAGTGGCACGCAGCAGCAGGCAGCAGGCACAGAGGCCGGGCGAGGAAACGAAGCGTGGCAAGGAGAGCATGCTCTGGCCATGCACAACACCTGCTCCTTCGTGGCTGGGTCCTGGCCAGCCTTGTCCCGTGCCGGGATGCTCTCGAGGCTGAGGGGTTTTATGGGCTCACTTTAATCTGCTCGATCTCCGAGCGTGGCCAAAGAATGAAAAATAGGGAAGGTTTTGGCTGGGGGGCTTGGTGAGAGGGCAAACTGGACAGTGGTGGGCTGTGGGCGAGTGCTGCCAGCACAGCACAGCCAGCACAGCGCTCAGCTCCCCGGCACCGGCAAGTCAGGATGCTGCTGGCGGGATGCGCCGTGCCGTGCCGCACTCCCCTGAAGGCTCCTCACATCTGGGAATCCAGCGTCAAACTTTCCAGCCGGCCGGAGAAAACCGCACGGCTGCAGTTTCACAATCCGCTGGAGCCCAGGCACAGGCCTGACACCCCCAGAGCCGGTGGTGAGACTGCCCTGGGTTGTGCCGGGGAAGCACCGTCAGATGGGAGGTTAGGGGGGCCAAGAGGAGGGTCTTAGCCCACCCCTTTCCTGGGCAGCCCCCGGCCGCGGCGAGGGGACCGGTCCCCGTGTTGGCTCCCCCCTGCGTGGCCAGCCTGGCTGCATGGGGCTGGAGCCGCTGTGTGCTGGCTGCAGGGTGCGGGGACCCTCTGGGCCAGGCTCTGGGATGTCTGGGGATGTCTTCACTCCCTTTCCCTCCTCCTTCTCACTGCTTTGATTTTCCACAAGGCTTCAGCTGGGCACAGTGGGGATGGCGTGGGCACCTCCTCTGCCCAGCTGGAAAGGGGGTAATGATGAAGAAGGGTGTCAAACACCGCAGGACAAGAGAGGGGATGATAAAAAGGGGGCATGGCTTCATTTGTGCCAACAGGAGAAGGGGAAAGACAGCATTTGGAGGCTTGGAAGGAGCAGGCAGGCCCTGAGTCGCTGCCCCCCAGCATGCCCACCCTGCCGGCAGGGACTGTAGCCCGTGCCACAGGGCTGCGCTGCCTGTCCCCATCCCCAGCCACCTGTGCCGTGTTTGCTTACAGGGCGGCAGCTCTTGGACTCCTTTAACAACCCCTGGTGAGGCGTGTTGCCACCCGTCCCCAGGGACGTCTCCACATCGGTGCCACGTGGCTGGTGCCCGTCTTTGCCAGGGCAGGGGAAGGGTTAAGCGGATGGCTTGAGCCCAGCCATGCCCGTGGCTCTGGGTGCCTCCAACTCCCCCCTCACCACCCTGCCAAACCGGGCTGCCTCCGGTCCCCCGGCATGCCAGCCAGTGCTGGTTCAGCACTTACGCATGCTGCTGTTATTAGAAATTAGTTAATGGATGTCTCTGGCCAAAGGAGAAGCAGCAGTAACAGGAGCTGCGGGATTGCTGGGAGCGTGAGGGCAGAGATGTCGCTGAATATTTAACGTCCCACAACAGCCGGGCGAGAGGGTGCCACTGCTGCCGGCCAGGCGAGGGGAGGTTTTCCTCCTCCCAGCCCAATGGCAGTGCTCGCTGCTGGCTGGTGGAGACGTTTCCATCCCAGGCTGCCCAAGGCTTCCCGAGGATTTATGGAAGATATGCGTTAACACAAATAAAGCCTTCCAGCAACGTGTGGAGCCGTCCTGCCAATGTGTGGCAGCTGCGCAGGGCTCATTGCTCTGCGTGGGGATGTGGGTGCATCGAGCCCCTGCCTCACTGTGGCATTGGACCCCAAAGATTTTCTTCTGAAGTAAAAGCCAGGCAGGGCAGAGAAGCAGGGTGCCCTGCTGAGCAGGGCAGGAGGCGGTTTGGGGGTGACAGACCTTTGGAAAGGGCAGGGAACCTGTGAGGACACTGCTGGTGGCTGGCCAGGAGCTCCTGGCTCTCCCTGCAGCGCATGGGATGCTCTTGGGAGAAGAAATTTCTTCTTTGGGGCACTTTCATGGGGATAGACCCCAAAATTTGGTCTCCATGAAAAAAGAGGTGTTTCAGCTCAAGCAGGGAAGTTTGATGGAGACCAGAGGAGGGGACCGGAGTGTCCCCCCGACTCTGGGTCACGTTGGGATGATCCCACGTGGATTGTTTGCTCCTAGTGTTCGGAGGTGCCGGGGCGGCCACTGCAGGGGCAGCAGGCACCCCTGCGCAGGGCAGCCAGCTGGGCTGGCTTAACGTCGGGGTGGCTTGAGCTTCCCAGGCCGGGGAGAGAACCCGGCTGTCGGGGGAGCTGGGGAGGACCTTCCCCGGCTGTTGGCTGACTCTGCCCCTTGCTAAGAGGGGAGAAGGCCCAGTGCCCGCGCTTGACGCCTGCTGGATTTAGCCCTTCAGGTTACATTACAGCAACTGTGACAGCCCCGTTGCTTTGAGCGCTGGCCGCTGGCCTCCGGCAACAGCCCCTGGGTGCTCTGGGTAGTGATGCCCAGTGGGGTGGTGATACCCGGTGGGGTGGCGATGCTGGGTGGAGCGGTGATGCCCGGTGGGGCAGCAATACCTGGTGGAGTGGTGGTGCCCGGTGGGGCACCGATACACGGTGGGGTGGCCATGCCCAGTGGGGCAGGGATGCTCGGTTAGGTACCGATGCCCAGTGGGGTGGGGATGTCCGGGGGGTGGCCATGCCCGACGAGGCACCGATGCCCGGCGGGGCGGCGATGCCCGGCGGGACGGCGAGAGCCGGTGGGGCGGCGGGTGAGGCCGGGGCGGGGCGGGGCCGGGGCCGGGGCCGGGGTCCGGAGCGCTCCCTCCCTGCGGCCGGTCCCGCCCCGGCGCTGCCGGGGCGCGGAGATTGGGAGCCGCCAGGCTGGGGGCGGGCTCGGCTCCGGTTTAATCTCCGGCTCCGCCGGGATTACGGCCGCAGGATAGTCTCTAATCCGCAGCACGGCAGGGCTGGCCACCGGGGGCTGCTCGCCCCAGCCCGCAGCAGAGGCACCGCCGGAGAGGGGGGCAGGTAAGTCCCTCCCGGTCCTTCCCGGTTTCCTCGGTGGCACTCACCCCCGTGCTTTTTGCCTTCTTCGGGAAAGTGGCTGAAGTCTGTCGAGGGCTTGGACTCCTCGCCTCCCCTGCGTTCCCCCCTACCCCATCCTACATCCTCCCCCCGTCTCCCTTCGTCCCCCGCCCGGCCCCGCTCTCCTCTCGCAGCCCGGCGCTCCCCGCAATCCCCTGCTCCCTTCCTCCTCCTTTTTCTCCTCCTCCTCCTCCTCTCGGAGCCGGACAACTCCTCCCGCCGCCCCCCGGCAGCACCGCGGGAAGGCTCGGGGCTCCGGGCTCCGGTAGCCCTGGCAGGTGGCAGCGCCCCGGGGCTGTTTGCTTTGCTTTTCTCCTGCCACTTCCCTCTCCAGCTGCTGAAACCCTCCCACGGGTGGGTAACAAATCCTGCGAGGGCAGAGCCCTGCCTTGCCGCCTTTCCACCCTAACGCCCAGGCAAAGCTCCTGCCCGCGGTGTGGTGCTGGGGGGGTTTGGCATCGCCGCCAGCTTTGCTGATAATAATAATAACAACAACACCAACTCCCTAAACCCCCTTTTCTTTCCCTTTTTTCCGCTTTAATTTTTAATTGCCTGTGGGAACGACATATGTTTCTTAAGGCTGGAAGCGGTCGCGGCTGGGATCGGGTGTCAGGGTGCCAGGGCGAGGAGCGGTGCGTGGCGAGGGGCACGGACAGGGAGAGCGATGCCGGCTGCCAAGGGCGCTGCCAGGGCTCAGCTTGGCCGTGCGTGTGATGCTTCCCCAGGCCGGGGTATTTATAGAGCCTGTCTGGCTGGGATGGCGGTGCGAAAAGGCAGGCAGCACATTGCGTTCCTGCCAGCCACGCGTGTCCCATGTCAGCCGGCATGGCGGCCTGCTCTGCCCGGGGCAGCTTGCAAACATCCCGCCGGAGAGAAACCTTCCCCAAGGGGAAACTGAGGCACAGCAGGCAGCTGCTGGCCACGGGCTCCCCATGCTGGTGGCTGGCTCTGTGGTGGCACGGGTGAGCCAGGGGACACAGCAAGTCCCCAGCAGGTGGGATGGAGGGGAGGCAGAGCCCCGCTGCGGGGCTGAGCCCTGGCTGGCTGTGGAGGGCATGGCTGCGCCGAGCCGCTACGGAGGAGACAGGGAATTTTCCACTGGTGTTTGGATCCAGCCCAAGCTGAGCCGTTAGTCCTGCCCAGTCCCTGCTGCCGGCCATCAGCATGCGTTCGCCCCCCAGCTCCATGAGAGCACCCCAGAGAAAGCCATTCATGCCACGCAACGCTGACCTGTCCCCTGGCGTGCCCTGGCTCCGGTGGCCTGGGATGCTGGGGGGCAGTGGGGGCACCCTGGCTGGCCTGGGGACAGCATGGGGGGTGCCGGCACCGTGGGGGAGCCTGGCTGAGGCACAAAGGGTCCCGCAGCACCCGGCCGTGCTGCAGCTGTAATCACACGCCGGGGCCACAGCCACGGCAAACAAACAGGCACCGGCAGAGCCTATTTTCCTTGGCGCGTGGGGATGGGGGGAAGGAGTGAGATCCCACGGGCTCCTTTGGAAACACAGCCCTTGAGAAAACAGAGGCGGGTTGGGGACGGGACGGACCCCCCGTGCCCCTGGCCCTCCTCGCCGTGTGGGTCTCGACTGCCACGTGCCTCCCCAGCCACTGACGCAGGTCTGGGGCTGGCTGGGTCCCCCGTGCTGGCGGGGGGAGAGCTAGTGTGGTCCTGCTGTCCCCGGGCTGGGAAGGACATGCCAGGCTGGTGGGATAGCCTAATGGCGAGAGCGGCAGGGCCAGGAGCAGCAGTGGTCCTGGGGGCTTGGGCAGGTTGTGGCCCCCGTTTGGGATGGGAAGCTGTGCTGACGGTGTCAAGGTGTTGGGAGGCACATGAGGCTGCAGCTGAGACAAGTCCCTCCCGGTGTCCCTGGTGCTACCTGCAGCAAATGGCAGCTTGGAATTTTTGCCATCGATCCCTCAGTGTCATCCCACCAAGGCCAGGTGTGTTTTAGGGAGCGGGAACACCTGGAAAGCATCTCGCTTCCAAGGTGAAACGCGTCTCCGGAGGTGCAGTAGAAAACCTAACGTGGTTTTCTCAGGTGTTACCTGCCCATCAGTCCCTGCAGTGCCACCATCCATGCCACCGTTCTCCCTGGGTGGCCCCGAGCTCCTGATGGTCAGTGCATTGTCCTTAAGTTTAAAGCAAAACCCAACATCGAGCCTAGAGCTGGCTGAGATGCTTTGGACTCTAGCTGCCATCTCACCTAGCCTCCACCAGAGCCACACTGGGTGCCACTGGCCTCGTGCTGTGCCCACCCTGTCCCCATCCCTGTCCCCATCGCCAGCTGCCTCTGCTGCCTGACTTCTCCTGCCACGGGCTCAGCCCCTTCCTTCCACACTGGGTTGTGTCAGCGGCAGCCTGGGCTGTCTGGGTGCTGGGCACAGCGACCCTTGCCTGGCCTCAGCTTCCCCACCGCTCTTCCCAGCTCACCTCGGTACTGGTGCTTGGATGTGGGAGGACCTGGCGTGATGGTGGTGGCTGGTACCTGTGCTAAAGCCCCATCCTGGGGTGCACAGCTGGCAAGGGATTGCCGTGGCTGAGCTGCACCACGACTCCGGCACTGGAAAACCTTCACCCTGCTCCCCCTGTGATGTTTGGCTCCGCCACCCCCTTCCCTGTGATGCCTTTCCCCTCCCTGGTGTGTCCCAGACCCCTGCACGTCCATTGCTGTGGGATGGTGCTGGGACCAGTGGCCACAAGCCAGCCCAGCCGCAGGCATGCTCTGCCTGCGGGCACATCCCCGGGCTCAGGCAGAGCTGTCCCCGAAGACACGGGTGCTGCTTGTGCTCTTTGAGGGAAGACCCCAGGTGGATGTGGCTCCCCACACAGTGCGGTGGGAACAGCCTGGAGCTGTCGGGGCAGATGTCAGTGCCGCCGGAGCCCTGCTAGCTGGGACAGTGGCTTTGAGAGCTGTTTGGTCCTTCTTGCCGCTGCCAATTCTGCCCTGGCTGGAGTGCCGGGGGCATTGGCTGGCCTGAGGCTGAGCCATGGTGTGATATTTGGGGCTGAAACCCCAGGTCACCCCAGGGCTAGGTGAGCCCAGGAACGGTGACCACGCTGCCCAGCTTGTGGTGGGATCATGAGAGGGGCTGACTGGCACAGCTCTCTGGTGGGTCTATCTCATGAGGGTCTCCAGCAGGTCTGTTTGGGGAGGGTCTACGGTGGGGCTACCCAGAGGGGCTCTCCAGCCATGCAGTGGGCAGGTTGTGCCCAATTGTCCCACCCCATGGCTGCTGGTGTCCCCGTGCACATGGGGGTGCACCCCAGGGCCCTCACCCCAAAGGTGAGGTGCCCGGCCATGCCTCTGGGCAGCCAGATTTGCCTTTCTGGGTGCCCACTGCCCCCAGGGAAGGTGGGACAATGGCACTGCCTTTGCTTGGCTGGGAGGTGGAGGGGGGAGAAATGCCATAGGTTTAAAAACAGGTTTGGGGTGCTAATTTTCGGAAGGCAGGTCAGGGGGAAAGCCACGTCTGTGTGTGCTATGGGGGAAGGACAGGCCGTCCTCCCGCAGGGTTGAGCTGGCTCTGCTCCCAGTGCCCAGGCTCCCAGGGCCGCCCCGGGGTGGGTTCTCTGTGGAGGGGCAAGGGGAGGTGTGTGGGGGTCCCTTGCTGCATGTGCTTGCCCTGCTGGGGCCAGCCTTCCTGGGGAGGTGATGCCCACGGACCCCCAAGCTTCGGGCTGTTGCCCCTTCTCTGCCTGTGCACCCCGTGCCCATGGCAGTGCTGGGGGCTGACCAGGGACCCCAGGCTGGGGGTCACCCCATGCCCAGCAGCAGCAGTGCAAGGGGTAACCCCAAGGCTGGGGGCTGATGGCAGTGGGGGACACAGCTGGCGTCCCTGCCCGTTTGCCCACGCTGCCTGTCGCTCTGGGAGGGCTCTGTCACCAGCGCAGCCCCAGGGAACATGAGACCTCTGTGTGCCCAGCTCCACTGAAACCCGAACAGCTGCCTGGGCAGGCGGGCACAGACGGGGGGGCCTTGCTGCCAGCCCCCCGGCACACGCCAGCGGCAGCGGAGTACCTGGCTGTGAGCACGCAGGCCGGCAGCTGTGGCAGGCTTGGCGCTAAAGCCGGATTACCACCCGGAATAGTCCCGCGGCCCCAGCTGGGGCGGATTAGCCAGGATTCATCTGCAGGGAGAGGAGATGGGGAGGGGGTCTTTGCCCTGTGGGGGTCCCCAGCCTGGAGGAGCACCAACCTGCTGCCAGGGAGACCTGGCTCCTTCGTCCCCCATGGGTGAGAGCAGCAGGTGCCCACGGATGGGTGTCATGGGCTGTGGGGACAGTGTGGGTCGTCGCACCCCAGGCTGGCACTGCGTGGGCAGGCAGGGCTGGCAGGCGGTGGCTGCCAGTCCCCCTATGTGCCGTACTCCCGCCAGCACACTGTGCTCCAGTGGGGATTGTGCTGTGCCAAGGCTTGACTGGGGGAACTGGTGCGGCACAAGGGCCGGGCTTTCCCGGGGTGTTACACATCCTCCTCGCCACGCTGCCGCGTGTGATAGACACCCCATCCAACATGTCCCGCTGGCATTGCCAACAGAACTCCTCTGCCCCAGCCCCCCTGCTCCTGGATGTGTCTCGCTCCCAGCCGGAATTTTCTACCTTTTAAATAAAGTCTGGGTGGAAGCAAGGTGTCAAGCAGCAAGATGCAGCCCCTTCCAGGACTGGATCCCTTGCTGTGGTGCCTCAGCCCCTGGGGAAGGCTGGCAGGGGGCCGGGGTGAGCCCAGGGCTGCCTGCCTGACAGGGCAGGGATTTGGGAGCCCTGCCGCCCCACACACGTGTCCCCATCCCGGCGAGGGGGGGCAGGCATCTGGGCTGGCTGGGACATGGCGTGCGAAGCCAAACGTAGCCTACCCTGGTGCGCAGACGTGGCCGGCGGGGAGGGTACGTGCGGCTCCATGCATACGGCTCAGCGTTCCCCGCGGGGGGGCTGCGGGACAGCACCGGGGCCTGGCTCAGGCTGCCTGGCCACGCCAGAGGGTTGGTGGGGTGGAAGACGTCCCTGGTGTCACCGAGCAGTGGGGCAGCAGGAGCAGCTCCGGGGAGAGCCGGGGCTTGGGTAGGGAGAGGTGGGAGGTCTTGGTGCAGCGGGACTGTCACTGTCCTTGTCACCCGGAGCCGACAGGCAGCGGAGAAGCGCATGCTGGGAAATCAGTACAGCTGGCTCAGCACCCCCAGGGACATGGCCCTGGGTGCCACAGCGGGGGGGTTCTGTGCCCACGCACGTGGCTATGCCCATGCCATCAGGGTGGCCGAGCAGGCGCTGGGGCTGGCGATCAAGAGGGGGATGATGGCGAGTGGCACATGGGCTGCCCAACGCGGCAGCGAGGATGGCAGCATCCCATCCGTGTGGCAGCACGGCAGCCCCATGGTGGGCTGGGACTCTCGGGGCCGGCATGCAGTGGGAAGAGATCCCCGGGGAGATGGTCTTTGCCCAGAATGGAGGGTCCCCAGCTGAGGTGGGCACACAGGGACAGGGGTGAGCCTGCCACCCCCAGCCCGGGGGGGATCCACGCCACCCCCCCGGGGCCATCCGCCGCTCCATGTATTTGCTGTTCTACCCAGTCTTATCGCAAGGCAAACAGCGGCAGGCAGGGCACGCTCTGCCCGATCGAAGCGTCTCCCATTCCCTCCCCTTTCATCTCCCCCCCTTCACTGGCCGCCACCACCGGGAGACCCTGGCCGAGGGGCAAAGGCCGGGGCCAGCCGGGGAGGTGGTGACGAGCAGTGCCAGGGCTGTGCCAGCGCTGTGCCAGCGCTGCCCGGCGGGAGGAAGCGTCTGGGTGGCGGTGCTAAGCCCGGTGCATGCAAAATGAGCCTGGCCCTGCCGCTTGCTATTCCGAGAGGCGCTTGGGGGAAGAGGCTGGTATTTCCTGAGCCGCCCGGCGAGGTGTAATTATAACCTGGGAGAAGAAAGGGGCTGCAGAGGAGAGCGCCCAGCCTCCCCGGCGCCCGCGGGGGAGCGGGCAGGGGGAGTGGGGCAGCTCCTGCCCACCGCTGGTGGGATGCTGTGGAGCCCTGCCTGCGGGCAGCCTCGCGGGGCTGGGGGGGTTTGGGGAGGTGATGGAGCACTGGGGATCTGGTAGCCCCCCTCAAGCCCAGCACTGGGAGCAGCGGGTTTGCCGATGCCCGCCCGCGGTGGCGGGAAGGCACAGAGTTAACAGCAGCGTTTGGACGTGCTGGCAGCCTTGTTCGTGCCTGGATCCGGCCCAAGCAGAGGCCTAGCAGAGGGGATAAATCATCGCCCAGCACCCGCCCTGCGCTTCCCTCTCTTCCCCCGCACGGCCGACCCTCCCTGCTCTGGTCCCCGCTGGCCTGCACCCTGCCTCAGTTTCCCCACCAGGCTGGGTGCTGCAGGTCGGGTGGCCCAGCCGTGTGCCCCCCACCCCGAGCCAGCTTTAGGGTCTCGGCCCCCTGGCACTGCTGGTAGCCGGCGCATGGCCTGGGATGACCCTGCCAGGTCTCCTCAGTGGCCTGGATGGGCAGGGACAGGCAGGGCAGCGGCTCAGGAACCCAGAGGTGCTGGCACCCACGCCTCGCTGTGGCATCCTTCCCCTGCGTGCCTGGGGGGGGCTGCTGTCCGTGATGTCTCCCTGGCCTGGCAGTGCCATGGGAAGACTCGCCTGGTCCCCGGGGCCACCGATCCCCTGGGAGCATAAAGACTGGCACATCCCCTGCTCACCCTGCGGGGACCCCAGGCACTGGGGTGATGGGGCAGCAGCATCCTCCCGGGGTCAGGGACCACGCCGTATCCCAGCCAGCCCTCATCTCGGGCCGGCTGGCATCATCCTGGGGCCCTGGGGTGGAGACCCCAGGCCGGACAGGGAGGACCCCAGCCCCCTAGGGCAGCAGGAGGTGGTGGGGGACCCTGCCCTGGCTGCCAGCCTGCCCTAGAAAGCCACCCTGTGCCGTTTCCCAGCGGGGTGGGGAGGGCCGGGGCTTGCACAGAGGCGGCTTTGTGCAGTGTGCCAAGGTGTCCCGCGCTCGGCAGCCTGGCTGCCTTCCCCTGCCAAGGAGCTGTCTCCCGGCCCTGCGCTCTTTCCTGCTCCGTTTGTCCGGCCCTGACGTGCCCCCGAGCCCCCTGCCTTGGCACCTTGGCAGCGCTGGCCCCAGGCGGCGGGATGCGGGCTAGCCCTTCGCGCTGGGCAGTGCTTTACGTAACGGCGGTGGTTGGGGGGTCCCCGAGCTCCCCGCCTTGTCCCCAGCTGCCCTCCAAAACGCCCCCACTCGCCTGTCGGCGCCCATCTCTGGGAGGGGAAACTGAGGCACGGAGCCGAGAGCTGCAGGCAGGCGAGTGGAGGTGGGCAGGCGTCACGGACAGAGGCTCTGGGGCTGGCGCCGTCCTGCGTGCAGGGGAGCGGAGCAGCCCAGCGGGGTTGGCTGCGGGACGGCTGGCCGGGGAAGGGGACAGTCCCCACTGGGGACCCTCACGAGGCTGTCAGATCTGGGGCGAGCTCCGTGGGGTGTTGCGTGCTGAGCAGGCGGAAGGGAGAAGTCCAGCCACGGTGATGCCCGGCCAGGCATTCCATCATCCCCAGGTGCCTGTCCCTGCAGTGCCGCTGGTACTGAGCCTGACTCCGGCAGCCCCAGCGAATGAGGGACCTGTAGGAGCTCCTGCCCAGAGCTCCCATTGCCCGCCTTTTGCAGAGCCCAAGGAGAGCCCGCAGCGAGCCCAGCCACCTCCCCGCCATGGATGCCACAGACGTGCCCCTCCAGGCCGAGATGGTGGAGCTGGTGCCCAACGGGAAGCACGCGGCTGCGCTCACTGCCTCCGCCATCCCCTCGCTGGCAGGTGACAGGTAGAGGCATGGGGACAAGTGGGGGTGCCAGCGCCCCGGGGTGTCCTCCTGGCTGCTCCCTGCCTGCGCGATGCCAGCCAGCACTGCCCAGGCACGGGGCAGGGCATGGTGGCCTCCGGCTTTCCTTCAGCCTCACCCTCCTCCCTCCGGTGGCCAGGTTTGAGGAGAACCAGTCCGGCGCGGCAGAGATGGAGGAGTTCCTACCCCATGGCACTGAGAAGAAGCAGACACACTTCACTGATGTGAGTATCAGCACGGGCACCGCGGTGGCGGTGGGACGGGGGCGGCTCCCAGTGTGACCGGTGCGTCCCCTCCCTGTCGTGTCTCGTGTGTACAGTTTGAAGGGAAGACGTCTTTTGGGATGTCCGTCTTCAACCTGAGCAATGCCATCATGGGCAGCGGCATCCTGGGGCTGGCCTACGCCATGGCCAACACCGGCATCATCCTCTTTCTGTGAGTGCCATGTGCCCGCGGGGGCTCGGGTTGGGGGGTCCGGGCATAGGGGGCTTCTCCAAGGGGATCGGTGGGTGTCAGAGATGCAGGTGAGAAAGGCATCCCTGGCTTGGGGTGACACAGGGACCAGTGTCCTGCTGCCTGAGCAATGCCCGTCCCTGGCATGAGCCTGCCTGCCACTGCCGGGTGCTGTGCCCCACTGGGGGGGAGGAGGAGGAGGATGAAGGCTTGACTTCCTTAATACAAGACCAGATTTCCCCACATCGTCCAAAGGACACAGGTGCTGACTCCCCTCAGGTGTGGGGACACAGATCCACAGGGCTGGGGCAGCCCCATGGCTGTGGGGTGTCCACACCCCATGGCCCATCCACCCCATGAGCACCCGGCCGGTGCCCAGGCGAGGGGCCAGGTGGCCTGCCAGGACGGCTGCCTGCAGGCAGAGCCTGCCCGCGCGGGGTTTGCTCCACGGCTGGGTCCTAGCCCGCTGCTGTGACCTGCTGGTGATGGCACTGTCCTCCCGCAGCTTCCTCCTGACGGCGGTGGCCCTGCTCTCCAGCTACTCCATCCACCTGCTGCTCAAGTCCTCTGGCATCGTGGGTGAGTGCCGAGTCCCTGGTGGGGCTGTGCTGGGGGGTCCCCTCCTGACCCTCACCCCGCCACTGCTCCCTGTCCCACAGGTATCCGCGCCTATGAGCAGCTGGGCTACCGAGCTTTCGGCACGCCGGGGAAGATGGCCGCAGCCGTCGCCATCACGCTGCAGAACATTGGAGGTGAGGACGGGGCTCGGGGGGTCCTGGTGGGGCTGGGGAGGGACATGGGACCAGAGCACGCCGATACAGCACTCCCTCGCTCTGCCCCACAGCCATGTCCAGCTACCTGTACATTGTCAAATCTGAAGTGCCTCTCGTCATCCAAACCTTCCTCAACCTGGAGGAGAAGACCACGTGAGTGCCTCCTGCCCACGCTGCTTGCATGCCTTCCCCAGGCAGGCGCCTGGGCTTCGGCTCCAGCTGTGCAGCCCATGGCAGGGATTTAGTGCCATTAAGCCACTACTATTTTTGATAACCGTCAGTGCTGAATAAGCCCCCAGGTGGGATTAAACCAGGCTGAACTTCCAATCCCTGCTCCTCACATCCCCTTGTGATCAGGCTTTCCTCCTTGAGCAGAGCCCGGCGCTGTGGGGCAGAGGGGGGCTCTGGTTGGGAACGGCTTCCCGCCACACGGTGTCCACATCCCCACCCGGCAGTACAGGGGGTGAGAGCCGGGCAGATGCTGGGCAGAGCTGCCACAGGGACCTCCACCAGTCTGGGACTGGGCATCCCAGCTGCCCTGGGGTGCTCGACCACACGCCGAACCAGGGCTGGGCAGGGTTCCTGCCCTGCAGGTGGCCGGGGGCAGCTCCCTCCACCTGGGGTGTTGAGGACCTGCCTGAGCCTCCTTGCAGATGCTGGTACGCTTGTCTCTGCGTCCTCCTGCTGCCGGGCTGCATGCTGACAAACACGTGCTGAGAACAGCAGTTCTCAGCCTGCCCTCAGCAGCTCTAGCCCTTGGGGGTGCACCACTATGGGGGTAGGCAGGACCCCAGCCCAGGCGCCCCCAGGGACGCTAGCCTCAGGGGTCCCCAGGGATGCTAGCACAGGAGGGATACCAGCCTCGGGGGATGCCAGCGTCCCTGGGGAAGCCAGCTCAGGGGTCCAGGGATGCCAGCTCCAGGGTCCCTGGGGCTGCCAGGTCTAGGGTCCCCACGGATGGCAGACAGCCCCTCCCGATGGCTGCCTGTGCCTCCCGTGCCCCGGCAGAATGGGGCGGTGAAAAGGCCATCTGCTTCCAGGGACTGGTACATGAACGGGAACTACCTGGTGATCCTGGTTTCCATCACCATTATCCTGCCCCTGGCCCTCATGAAGCAGCTGGGTAAGTCAGGGGGTTGCTGCATGCAGCACTGGGGTCCAGCACTCCAGGGCTCTCGCAGGGTGACGGTATCAGCCTGGAGGTGGCGGGCAAGGAGGGGGCACCCAGCCAGCGTGGGGGTCCTGTCTGTGCCCACCGGCCACTCTCTTCCCTCCCCAGGCTACCTTGGCTACGCTAGCGGCTTCTCCCTCAGCTGTATGGGCTTCTTCCTCATCTCGGTGAGCACCTGCTGGCACATGCTGGTGGCTTGGGATGCCGAGCACCCCTTCTGCTGGCGTGCAGTGGGGACAGTGGGGACAGCAGGCGCTCCAGGCTGCGGAGACGCTGTGGCAGTGCTGTCACACTGCTGGGTTATTTTCGGCTGAAGGAGCTGAGTGCCGGGGAAAGGGGAAGGGAGAGAGTGCCGAGGGGGGGAACCGCGTGCGCGGCCCCTCCACGTGCTGCCACCCCGCTGCCCACCCTTGCAGGAGCAGGCCGGGGGGCCAGCATCGCCACGGGGCACCGCTGGCAAAGGGTGCCCCATACAGGGGACCCAAGAGGGGCACCCTCCTGCTGGTTGCAGTGCCGGCTCTGGCGGCCAGTGCTGGGGGGTGGTGGTGCCGGGTGCTGACCGTCCCTGTGTCCCCCACACCCCAGGTCATCTATAAGAAGTTCCAGATCCCCTGCCCGCTCCCTGAGCAGGGGGGGAACCTCACAGGCAGCCTCAACACCACCCCCGTCAGCACCAGCGACTACCAGAACGGCTACACTGTCCTCCAGGCCCCCGAGCAAAGCACCTGCACCCCCAGCTTCTTCACCCTGAACTCCCAGGTAGGGGCCCAGGATGCACCCCTGGGGCTCTGGGTGAGCCCCCGCCCCGTACACCCCACGAAGGCGGTGGTCCTGGCGCTGGTGGCACCCACCGGCTTGGCCCCCGGCACTCAGCCACCCTTCCGTTGCGCAGACGGCGTACACCATCCCCATCATGGCCTTCGCCTTCGTCTGCCATCCCGAGGTCCTGCCCATCTACACCGAGCTGAAGGAGTGAGTCCTGGGTGGGGGCACCCACGGGAGGGGTGGGCTTTGTCTGGCTCCCACCCAAAGGCAGCACCCTCCAGGTGTGGGACCTGCGCCGGGGCGTCGTGGGGATACGAGGTGATATGGTGGGTGATACGGCCCTGGGTGGGTGGGTGGGTGAGTGGTGAGTGATAGGACCTGGGATGGGTGATATCAGTCCCAGGAAGTGGGTGATACAACCTGGAATGGGTGGATGGGTGGTGGGTGATGTCACACCTGGGAGACTGGTGATATGACCCGAGGTGGGTGGTTGGTGCTGGGTGATCCGACCCACCATGCAGCTCAGGGAGGGGGACACAGCCCCTCTCCACACAGCCCCCATGCACCCCAGGGTGCTCCAGCATCACCCCTCCTTGCCAGGTGGGTGCTCGGTGCCGGTGGGTGCCACGGGAGCAGGGTGGGCTGGGCTGCAAGGGCCATGCTGAGCCCGTCATCTCCCGCAGGCCCTCCAAGAAGAAGATGCAGTGCATCTCCAACATCTCCATCATGGTCATGTACCTCATGTACTTCTTGGCCGCCCTCTTCGGCTACCTCACGTTCTACGGTGAGCCCTCTGGGAGGGGCTGGGGGCCCTGGCGGCACGCTGGCACCGGGGTGGTCGCGGTGCCAGGGCTGACCCAGCGGCTCCCCGCCGGTGCCCGCAGGCCGCGTGGAGTCAGAGCTGCTGCACACATACAACAAGGTGGACCCCTTTGACGTGCTCATACTGTGCGTGCGGGTGGCCGTGCTGACGGCTGTCACTCTCACGGTCCCCATCGTCCTCTTCCCGGTGAGTGGCCCTGCAGGGATGCTGGGTGGCACCGCCACTCCTGGCTGCCACAGGGCTTTGGCACCAGGCTTTGAGAGGGGAAACTGAGGCAGTGATGGGGCTGAGGCCTAGGGACAGGGTGGTGGGGGTCAGTGGGGCTGCAGGGATTGGGGAATTGGACTGGCTGGGTGTCAGGGACAGGGCTGGGGCAGGGATGATGGGGACTGGCAGGGCCATGGGGACAGGGCTGGGAAGGGATGACAAGGACCAGTGGTGCCATGGGGACAGGGCTGGGGCAGGGACAGGGGTGACCAGCAGGACTGCGGGGACAGGGGATGGGATGGGCCCTGGCTCCAAGGATGGAGCGTGACACCCTGTCCCCAGGTGCGCCGGGCCATCCAGCAGATGCTGTTCCAAGGGAAGGACTTTAGCTGGATCCGCCACATCACCATCGCTGTGGTCCTGCTGACCTTCATCAACCTCTTGGTCATCTTCGCCCCCTCCATCCTCGGCATCTTTGGCATGATTGGTGCGTGGCAGCGCCCTGCTCCTGTCCCTCCTCAGGCGCTGGGTGTTGTGGGCAGCACGCCAGCCCCTGCCCCAGCCTGGTGCTTGGCTTTGCCTGATCCCCTTGTGCCTCAGTTTCCCCTTCTCACCATGCCAGGACCAGGTGGTGCGTGGGGTGTCCCCCAGGCCCGTCCCTGTCCCTGCAGGCTGGTTCCCGTGGTGTGGTGCTGGCTGCTTGCCGCGCTGCCGGCCAGCCCTTGCTCTTCCCCTGGGCATTTCCCTTGATCCCCCAAGCTGGGCTCCCCCCGCTCGGTGCCCGGCTCAATGCCAAGGCCCTGGCTGCAGGGGGGGCATGGGGACGGTGCCAGGACACGGTGTCCCTGGGTTCCTGGAAGGCTTTGCCAGGGCCGGGGCGGGGGGACGGGGGACAGGACCTGGCCTGGCAGCGGGGCTGGCAGGGCTGAGCCATGGGGTGGGGGCCTCTGCCCCTCTGTCCCTGTCTGCTCCAGGTGCCACCTCCGCTCCCTGCCTCATCTTCATCTTCCCCGCCATCTTCTACATCCGCATCATGCCCAAGGACAAGGAGCCGCTGCGCTCCACCCCCAAAATCTTGGTAAGCATGGGGAGGGGGGACTTGGACAGGGACAAGGATGGGGGTCCTGGGGCTGGGCTGGGGGCCCCGTCACCCTGGCTGTCCCTGACCCCCCTGCCCTGTCCCCGCAGGCTGCCTGCTTCGCCCTCCTCGGGGTGCTCTTCATGATCATGAGCTTGAGCTTCATCATCATCGACTGGGCCACGGGCGGGGGGAAGAGCGGTGGCAGCCACTAGCCAGCACCGGGTGCCCACGCCAACCTCCTCCCCACCCACCGGTGCCCCAAGGAAAGCCGGGCCTGGGCTCAGCCCCCGTGCCACGGCCCCACCTGGCTTCCCTGGGGACCCTCCGCTGCCACTGCCCATCACACGCGGTGGTGGTGGGGTGGGCATGAGCCATGGCAGGCGCGGGGATCCCCCGACCTGTGCCCAGGATGGGGCAGCGAGCCTGGGGCAGGTGCTGTGCCCCCCACCCTGCTCTAGCGGGTATCCTCCCTGCTCCGCACCTCAGTTTCCCCATCTGTAAAATGGGGAGAATAATACTGCCCTACCTCACCGGGAGCTGGCTGTCAGCTGGAGCTCGTCTCTGCACACCCAGAGCCGTCAGCAGTGGGCACTGCCAGGGGCACGGGGCACTGCCCACTGCGGGGGCCGAGGACCAGGGCGCTTTCCTGGCCCCCCCAAACAGCACCAAGAGCCCTGATGAACAGTGTCCATGGGGAGCTGGGGTCCGGCAGGGTGGCCGGACCCCTGGCAGCGCCCGTGCCCAAGCCACCCACCCTCTTCCCCTGCTGTTCCCCCGTCCCCGGCGAGATGCCACCCCACTGCCCTGGCATCAGAGGGGCACCCCGGCCCCATGGGCGAATGTGGTCCTGCCACCATGGCTGGCGATACCCAGCCCGCTGCTCTTGAGCCCGCCGGGAGAATGGTTGGCTTACGGTACCTGCGGACGGGACCCCGGTGACCCCCAGGCCATGCTTGGGGCCCGGCCGCATCGCTTTGGGGAGGTGGCATGCCCGGTGGGGGCTTGGCGCCTGCTGGCATCCTGCCCGCGCTGCGGCTTGGCTGGCTGGGGCCTGGCCCCCCGAGCGGCGCAGGTGGAGGGTGCGGGGGGCTGGGGGCCAGTGCTCGCCGGGGGCCAGCGCTCGCCGGGGGCCAGCTCGGGGCTCCAGAGCCACCCCCCTTGTCTGTGTGCCCAGACGCCAGGGTGATGGGCACCCCCAAACCCAAGCTGGCCCTGCTCGCCTTGCACCCAGGGCCAGCACCCAAGCCCCTGCAGCCCTCTCACACTCACCCGTCCATCCACTCACCCTTCTATCCATCCATCCGTGCCGCCGGGATACCCCACACCATGCCAAAACCCAGAGAGCGGTTCTCCCACCCCCCGCCTCCCTTCCCAGCGTGGGGGTGGGGGTCAGCCCAACAGGGTGGGCAGCACAGGGGGGCTGTCCTGCCGTGAAGTACATAAGAGACGTATTTTTTTACTGGGGTGGTGGAGGCTGGGATGCTTTTTATAAATACTGTATATAAGAGTAGATCTTTTTTAATGTGTTGTGTTGCTCTGGGTAGCTCTGTATAATGTACATATCTATATGGGGCGGAGGAAGGGGGCCGCGACCTGGCGCCGGTGAGGGGCTCAGCGGACCCTCGCCATGGCCCCGGGGCTGCCGGCTGCAGCGTGGCCCCAGCATCCCTGTCCCCAGCCCGGCTGCCCCATGGCCACCCCTGTGCCATGTTGAGGGGGTGACGCTTTTAAATTATCCGTGGGGGCGATGTCTGCTGGCGAGGAGGCCGGCCGGCGAAGCCTCTGGCAGTGAGAATAAAGATGTGAATGTGCCCAGGTCTCGGGCGTCACTGGGGTGGGTGAGGAGCTGGCACGCAGGCTGGCACCCGGCACGCAGTGTCCCGGGACAGCACGGACATACAGACACGCGTGTACATGGATGCACAGGCGTACGTGGGGACAGCAGGGATATATGGACGTGCATGCGCAGGGTCAGTGCACGCAGACGCACAGGTGTACAGCAGGACAGCACAGACAGACATGCACATATGTGCAGCGTCAGTGCACGTGGATGCACAGCAGGACAGCACGGACATACAGACACGTGCATGTGGATGCATAGGCGTACATGGAGACAGCACGGACATACAGACATGCGTGCACAGGGTCAGTGTTCTCATGCACAGACATACATGGGGACAGCACGGACATATGGACACACACGGGATCAGTGCATGTGCATGCACAGACGTATATGGGGGCAGCACAGACATGTGGACATGGATGCACAGACATACATGGGGACAGCACGGACATACGGACACACGCACAGGATCAGTGCACGCGCATGCACAGACGTGCACGGGGACAGCGTGGCCATAGGGATGCTCCCACGCACCCACCGGGACAGATGGACACGGCCACACACAGGGGGACGCCCGCCGGGAGGCAGGCACTGGGACGCGGGGGCAGCGGGCCCACGGGGACACGGACGCGGGTGGGGCAGGGCTCCGCGGGCGCGAGGGGGCGCTGCGCTCCCACGCACGGGTCCGGCCCGCGGGAGAACCCGCCGGGCGCGGCCGGCCCGGGGCCGCGGGACCCCGGGGGAGCGGGACCCCCGGGGGAACGGGGACTCCCGTGGGAGTTGGGCCCCTGGGGAGTGGGATCCCGTACCCCCCCCCCCCCGGGGCAGCCCCAAGCCCCCCAGCCCTCTCCCACGACATGGCATGGAGTGGGGGTGAGCCCACCCCGGGCCCCTCTCTCCCCCTGCCCACGGGCACGGGGCTTTACTCCAGCCAGCCCCAGGCCCGGGCACAGCGCCAGCTCGTTAGCACCGCGGCCCGCTCCCACGGGAACAGCCCTGCTCCCTCCACGCTGAGCCCGTGGGTGCTGTCCCATGGACCCCCACGGCTGGGCTGCGTGGGAGGATGCTGCACCCCTTCCCCTGGCACGGCGGCTTCCAGAGCGGAGCAGCCCTCGCCACCCCCCGCCCGGCGTGGTGGGTGCCGGCTCGGGGGGGTGAGGAGGGGCTGGGGGGCCCAGGCGGGCGGCGAGGCTCTGCCGCGGGGCTGGCATGGAGCTGGGGTGGCTTCCTGGGCACGGGCCAGGCCTGCGGGGCAGCTGGCACAGCCGGGCACCCTCCTCGGGCTGCGTGGGGGGTCCAGTTCCCAAGGGAGCCGCCCTGGGAGCCGGGAGGGGGGCAAGCGCCAGGGGCACCCCCCACCCTGGGCGAGAGATGCTGGGTGCCCCATCCTGCCCTGTCCCATCCTGCCCCATCCCTTGTCACGGACACCCCCAGCCCTGGCACCCACCAAGGAGCTGCCTCCTCCTCCGGCAACGTGGCAGGCGGGTCCCCGAGGGCTGAGCCACCACCCTGTGACACCGTGGCCCCACAGAAGGCGGCCCTGAGACGCAGCATCCCCCCACACCACTGGCCCCGGGGCTGCACCCACCTCTCTGCACCCAAAGGACCCCAGCCCTGAAGTCCAGCACCCAGACTCCAACTCCCTCCCCCCGCCCGTCCCGGGGCACACTGTGGCTGGTGCCCACCCGTCCTGGGGCACGCTGTGGCCCCATGCCTGCCTGTCGTGGTGCACGCCGCGGCCCATGCCCGCCGGTCCCACGGCACACCGTGGCCAGTGCCCGCCGGTCCCGGGCACACTGCAGCCCCACGCCCGCCGGTCCCGGCGCACACCGCACGCCGGTACCCGGAGCTGCCGCGTGGGGGCCCCCCCCGCCACTCAGGGATGACGCCCCGCCCCCTCTGCCGTCGGAGGCCCCGCCCCTTCGCGTCCGGCCCCGCCTCCCGCCTTGCCCCGGCCCCGCCCTGCCGTCCGCCGGGCCCCACCCCATGTCCCCGCCCCTTCCCTTCCCATAGCCCCGCCCCCTCCCCGGCCCTCCCCTCCCCGGCCCATGGCCCCGCCCCCCGGCCCCGCCCTGCCGCCGGCCCGGCCCCGGGGCGGGGCGGGGCAGGGCCGGGCAGGGCAGAGCCGCGGCCGCGCGCAGGCAGCCGCCGCCGCCGCCGCCATGGGCTGCACCGTGAGCGCCGAGGACAAGGCGGCCGCCGAGCGCTCCCGCATGATCGACAAGAACCTGCGGGAGGACGGCGAGAAGGCGGCGCGGGAGGTGAAGCTGCTGCTGCTCGGTGAGACCCCCGGGACCCCCCCCGGACCCCTCCGGAACCCCCCCGGGTTCCCCCCCCCCACCCCCCGGCCGTGCCGGAACCGGGCGGCCCCGCCGCCCCCGCCCCGCGCTGCCCCGGAGCGAGCCTGGGTACCAGCCCGCGGGGCTGCCGGCCCCGCCCCGGGGATCCCCCAGGAGTGGGATGCTGGGCCCAGCCCAGGCTTCGGGGTGTGTCCCCCCCAGTGGGGTGTCGGCCCCATCGACCCCCCCAGGAGCGGGGTGCCCGCTCCCCCCCAGGCTTCCGGGTTCCCCCCAGGAGTGGGGTGCTGACCCCACAGCAGGCCTTGGGGTTCCCCCCAGGAGTGGGATGCTGGCCGTGCCCCAGGCTTTGGGGATGCCGCCCAGGAGTGGGGTGTCGAGCCCATCCCAGGCCCCACGGGTCCCCCCTGAGGAGTGGGATGCTGGCCCTGCAGCAGGCCTTGGGGATCCCTGCTGGAGTGGGGAGCCGGCCATACCCCCGGCTTTGGGGATCCCTCCCGGAGTGGGGTGCCAGCCCCACCCCGGGCTTTGGGGATCCCCTCTGGAGTGGGGTGCTGGCCCTACAGTAAGCCTTGGGTGTCCCCCCGGAGGAGGGCGCCAGCCCCACCCCAGGCCATGGGGTTCCCCCCAGAAGTGGAGTGCGAGCCCCACCCTGCTGCGGTACTGTCCCCCCAGCCCCAGCGGTGCCCAGCCTGGGCTTGTCCCTTGGGGGTGCAGGTGGGGGCATCCCCACCCTCCTGGCTGGGACCCCCCAGCAGAGGCCCTGCAAGGTGGGCACCCCGTCCTGCCTGCCCAGGACCCCTGGCTGCCCAGCCGTGCTGGGGGACCCCTCCATGGACTCCCCTCGCCCTGGCCCCAGGCCGGCTGGGGTGAAGGTAACGGGGCCAATGGGTACCCGCTGCCCCGCACCTCCCCTCGCCGGGGCATCGGGACAGGCCCAAGCCCCTCGATCTCGCCTTTGCCCTCCCCTCTCTGTGGGCGAATGGGGGGCTCGGGCAGCCGGCTCTGCCCCGTGCGCTGCCCACAGCGGGCAGGGCCCTGTGCAGCCCGCGGGCGCTCTGCCCCACGGATACCCGATTTTCATACCGATAACGGGCCGCTTACGCTCTTCAAAGCGCCCCGGTGATGCTCCTGTGGGCGTTCACAGACCTGCCCTGTGCCTGCGGGCAAGGCAGCTGCTTATTTATTTTAATTTATATTTTTTTTAATAACTCCCAGTTGGGGTTTTTATTCCCTTTCCGAAATTCCCAGGGAGAGCCTCGCTCCGCGTGTGATGCGGGGGCTCCCACGGCACTGTGGGGTGGCGGGACCTGGGACAGGAGGAGAAATCCCCGGCCGCTGCCTGGGGAGCGCCGGCAGAAAATGTCTTTCGGCTCGTCGCCGTTGGCAGAGGAAGCCGCCGGCAGCAGGAAGTCACGCCGAAATCCGGCAGCCCTTTATTTGCTCAACCCCTGCCTGCCTTGAGAAATACGTAGTTAACGCCTTGAAACGCTCGTTTAACAGAGCGCTTAGGTTTTTGGGGTTTATTTTTATTTTATTTTTGCCTTGGCGTGAGCCGTGCCGGCGGCGAGGCCTGTCCTGGGGGGGGGCCGGGCGGGGGTCTGCGCCATCGCGGGGGGGCTCGCCGGTTGTGCAAGCTCGCCGACCCGCTTGTTTCCGGGGAGGGGAGGGTGCCGGCGGAGCGAAACCCCACGGGGTTTGCAGGCTGTTGGGGAAACACGTGGTCCCCCCTTCACTGCAAGCTGCTCCCGCGCCAGGCCTTGCTGCTGGCTCGGCTCTTCTCGGACTGCTGCCCGGTGTGAAATAACGGTGCCGGGGGGTGCAGCCGGCCGGGGGGGGGTTGGCACCTCCTTTCCGTAGGGCTCCGGGAGGCGCCGGGGACCGGCCGGGATGGGCAGCATCCCCCCGGTACTGTCAACTCTGCGTGCCCGGGCTGGGGGAGCCTGGCCGGCTGGCGCTGAGCATCACCGAGGGGTGGCGGGGGCTCGCTGGGTGGCGAGGATTGCGGCATGGGCTGGCTGGCTGGCACAGCTTTCCCCGTGTCCCGCTCTGTGCCGAAGCGGAGGCAGGAGGAGGAGGATGGCCGCACTCCCTTCTGCCGGGGCCAGGGTTTATGAGTGGCATTCTGATCTCAGCTGGTTTCTAAAGCCAAAAATAGAGCAAAACGGCTCTTTTTTTTTTTTTTTTTTAAAATGTTTATTTTTTTCCCCTCACAGCTGTTCAGGTGTAAATAGCACTGGAGCCTTGGGTCACTACTGCCTGTTTCCGAGCCGAGCCACAGCCGGAAAATCCTCCCAAGCAGGCAGGGAGCAGCTGGGGAGGTGGGGCTGGTGTTGCCCCCCGCGGGGGCTGCTGCTCACAGCATCCCCTCCTCCGCAAGAACCCCTCGAAGTGGGGACATGGTGCCAGGGGGATGCTCCTGGCATCCCTGCTGCCTGCCCTTCCTATGACTTTTTTCTTTTTCCCCACGGTTGGAGGAAGCTTTGAGGAGAACTGGGGCCTTGTGTGAGCCCAGGCGAGCACTTTTTGGTGAGCACTATGGCTCTTGGGCGCACTCGGCAAGGCAGAGCTCTGTGGTCCTCCCTGGGGGCTGCAGCCCTCCTGTGTCCTCCAGAAATAGGGGGGGAAATTAGGGAGGAAAAAAAATAAGGAAAAAAATAGCTTCACCCTTCGTGCTGAATCAGCCCACAGCACAAAGAGGAGAGGCCTCTTCCAAGCACCGTGTGGTTTTTGCCGGCGACTCGTGCCATCCCACAGCCACGGCTTGGAGCTGCTGGTGCAGCTGGGCAGGACGCAGTGTGAGTAGAGAGCACCGGTCTCGGTGTGCGGCAGTGGCAGCGGGAGCGTGGGGCCGAGCTGGCCACTGGCACCACGGAGGGCTTGGGGCTGACCGGTGAAGCTGCCGTAGCTGAGTGCCTGGCCCAGTGTGCGGCCATGGGCCCACTTCTGCCTTTCCTCCGCTGCGGCAGGCAGGATGGAGAGGGATGGACGTGTGCAGTTGGTGCGGCGGGGGCAGGCAGGATCCCCCGGCGGCACCCGGCACCGCAGGCGTGGGCACAGCACCACTCCTGCCTGCAGCACCTGCCGCTGCATGGAGGTTTTCCTCTGCTGTTTGCTGGCTCTGTCAAATACGTTGCGTGCCGGATGGTTTGAAGCTCTGGTCTCTGATGGGGAGAAATCCCTAACGAAGCAATCCCCCCTCCCTGCTGCTGGAAAGCAGAAACCTCCCACGGTTTTGGTGCTGGGAGAGGCCGGGAGCTGCCATCGGCACGTGAAAGCACCTGGAGCATCCAGTCTGCACGGCAGCACTGCTGGCAGCTCCGGTGCTGCCGCCAGCTCCTCGGTATTGCCAGGGCTCAAACCGCTGGAGTCGCTGGCTGTTTCTGCTGGGCAGCAGTGGAAGTCGGGTCCTGCCCAGCCCACCTCCCTGCCCGCAGGAGCCGGGATGCTCCAGGGGGGTGCAGGATCAGTGGCAGGCAAGCGGTTACCGAGCTCAAAGCCCCTAATTTCTTATCTTCCTTCGATGGATTAGGAAAGCAAAAGGATTTCTCAGCTGCTCGGGAGGCATTTGAGGCTGGGAAGGCGCCTGGGCCGGGGGAAGGCACTGGCGGTGGTTTTCGGTGCTGTTTAGGTGGAGGTGCGAACCCCAGGGCGAGGTTGCTCCCCTTGCACCCCACCCGGGCTGGGTCGCACCGGGGTAAGTCAAGCAGGCAGCTGCCTGTACCAAATCCTGCCCCTGTGGCCGGGGTGAGGGCGGCTGGGGCAGGGCTCGGCAGCTTTATATTTGTTTTGGGGGCTTGCATAAAAATAGAGGAAGGGAGGGACCAGCTGCAACTTTCAGAGGCTGCCCCAGCGCTGCCCTGGGCTTACGTATGAGTGGCCGGGTTTGCTGCACTTCGTCCTGTCTTGGGGTTTTGTTTTTGTCTCTCCTCCTGCCCCGGCCTGGGGTGATGGGAGGGGACTGGGTCCCCCCTTCAGTGGGAACACTGGTGGGACCCTTATGGTGTTTCTGGCCATGGACCGGGAGGCGTTGCAGTGGTGGGGAGCAGGGAAGAGCTCGATGCTGTCAGATCCGGGGAGACCCCACATCCAGCCCCCCAGAGCTGGTGGCTGGGCTTGGGATGGGACAGGAGGAAGGAGCCCTGCACCCAGGCCCTGGGACGAGTCACCCTGGTGTCCCTGCTGGTGATGTCCCCGGTGCAGGCAGCTGCCCTCTGCTCCGAGATGAGCGCTTAGGCTTTGCCCAGGAGAGGTGGCAGGCTTATATGTGTGTGTTTTATATATATTTTTACATGCATGCATTAGAAATATATTTTATATATTTAGAAATATATATATTTCTTTTTTGTATATGCATGTATTGCCTGTTTGTATGGAGCAATATATAAACTGATTTTTATATATATTAAAAAGCGTGCACGCACGCACACACACACACACACATATATATTGCTTTACCTAAATATATAGCTTTACAGAAGAAGGTCTCCCGTGGGCTGAGCCTGCCCAGGGCTGTGGGTGCTGGCGGGTGCCGGTGCCGGGATTGCGGTGTGCCCAAGCGCCGCTGTTGTAGCCAGGGCCGGCCTGGCCTCTCCGCAGCCGCCGGGTTTCCTGTTCCGCACTGGGCCGGAGCGCGGGTTTCCGGGCTGGAGGCCAGCTGAATCACCGGAGCTGGGGGAGCTGAGTAATCCTGCGTCCCCACTGGCAGAAAACCCAGGGGGGAGCAGGGTGCTGGCAGCATCCCAGCTGTGCCAGTAGGCAAGCCCCCACCCCATCAGGGCGGGATGGAGGGGATGATGGCACCCAGGCGCAGGGGCTTGGCACTGCCGGGGGCAGCTCTCTGACACGGGCTGCACCGGAGCCGCCCCGGGTGTTTGGAGCGGGGAATGCAGGGAGCATCGTGGTGTCCCCGTGTCTGGAGCAGCTGGGGGTGCACGGTGGGTGATGGTCTTCAGAAACCCCCTTTTCTAGGGTTAAGCCCCAAAATTGATGCTAGTGACCCCAAATGTGTCTGGGAGGAGGGGGCAGCTCGCTGCTGAGCCATGCGGGGGCTCGTCCCCAGCTGCCTCAGTGCTGGCAGAGCTGGTGTGGGGGGCAAGGGCACGGAGGCGGCTGGTGACAGAGGAGGGGGAGAGGGATGGCTGCGGCTACGGCAGGGGTAGAAACAGAGCAGCAAAGTTCCAGGATTCCTGGAAAAAGCCCGGCACAAGGATAGTTTTGTCCAGCTTGCCAACACCGATGGCCGTTGTCAGTACCAGGGGTGCGTTTGCTGTGCTCCCCCCAAGAAAGTGTCCCCAGCTCCTCCTTCCCCGTGTGCTCCGAATGTCCTTCCCGCTGCTGATTTATTTCTGTTTTATTTATTTTTGTGCTTTTTTTGCCGGGCTGAGCCACGTCTCCATCGACTGCCTTGGACAGGGGGGTCTGCGCCTTCCTGGTGCCCCCCAGTTTCTTGGGGTCCTGCTTGGGATGCAGCATCCCACTAGCTGCCAACGCGCGGGCTCCTCCTGGGAAGTGGCCAGCCCTGTGCTGGAATGGGACGGCCCCTGGGAAAAACGCCCTGTGTCGCTGTGGGGTTTTAAAAAAACGTGATTATTTTTACAGCAATTTTCCATCTATTTTGGGTAGGAAGGAAAATGTCGAGGGGAATCTCTTTTTATTATTATTTTTTGAGTCTTTAGCATAACTTTGCTTTTAATGCACACCTTTGAAAGTCCTGTTTGATGGCGGGGACCCCACAGGTGCTGAGGGGGGTGGGCTCTGCAGCAGTCCCTCTGTCTGGCTCTCCATCTGTCCTGCAGGGAAGCAGATCGGCGGGTTTGTCCAATAGGAAAAGCCATCAGTAAATCCACGCTCAAATAATAGCTGCTGTTTGCCGGGCCAGGAAAACTTGCCGCCACAGTGGCTGGGGACGGGGCTCCGGGTGCTGGGGATGGGGATGGCTCTGGACCCACTGGCAGATTGAATTCCAGCTTCTCCCTCATAATAAGGAAAATTTTCCAGCTGTGCATTGCTTCCATCCACACCTGGATATTTGGAGGCATAAAACAGGATGGTGCTCTGCGGCAAGATGGAAAATCCCCTCTCAGCGATGTGGGGTGAGGTGGACCCCGAAACCTGTGACCAGCTCCTTAAATATATGGCATTAAATATATGCTGGCCAGAAAGCATCTTAAATCACGGGCTGCAAAATATATGTCAGCTAAATAAATTTTTTGCTGGTGGATTAACGGGACATTTTGGAGCTAGGCAGCTACTTGTTTATTTTAAATTTTTGAAGATTATTTTTAATAAAAAAAGGGGGAAATCAGCCTGAGAGAGAGCTCTCCTCCTATTTTTGACAGGCACTGCTCTGGGAACGAGCGCTGCCCGGGACACGAAGCCCCTGCCTCCTGCCTGGTGTGGGCAGGAGGGTGGAAGCTGGCGCCCTGCCCGGGGATTGTTTTGGGGCTGAATGGACGGCAGCCGGGGTTTTCCGGGGATTGGAAGCCCTTCCCCTCTGCTGTGCTCGCCTGGAGGGGGCCGGTAAGGGTCCCCCTGCCCTTGGCTGGCTGGGGGTCGCGGGTGCTGGGGCACCCGTCGGGCCCTGGCAGATGCTGGGGGTGGCATGGTGCGGGGAAGCACGCAGCTTCCCCAGCAACTACCTGGCTCCTTCGTTAGGCAAAGGCGGTGGTTCGAAAGGGAAATTGGGGGGGGACGACACATGCTAATTGCTGCCTCCCTGGTTTCCTTCTGGGCTCTGGCGGGGCAGTCGGGGGATGTTATTTATTTGGGCCTGAATTTCTGCTTGCCGCAAACGCGCGGGCTCTCGTGCTGGGCAAGCTCCCGGCGGTGAGCGGAGGTGCTAGTTTGGAATGGGGGCCAATGGCATGGCTGCCTTCTGCAGCCTGTGGGGAAGGAGCCAGGAGCCGTGAGGGAAATGGCCGGCTTTGGCAGCTGCCGGAGACTGCTGCCCTGCCGGGAGCGGGCAGGAGGTCCCGGGGGGGTTGCTCCCTCCCAGGCAAGGAGCAAATGGCAGGCAGGGTCAGGCAGAGCAGGAGGCTGGGGGATGACTGTCTGGCACCTTGCCCCAGAGATTCTTATAAGGAGGGTCCTTTCTTGCTGTGTGCCTCAGTTTCCCTGTCCGGGCACCCGCTGGGGAAGGACATGGTGAATGTAGCCGGCCCTGGCTGCCAAGCCTGGCGGTACGGGGCGGCGTTGCCAGAAATCAGATATATTTAATGGAAAAAATGAAGGGATACGCTAAGTCCTTCCCTCTGCTGCTCCCAGCTCTGGGCAGGAGTTGCCAGCACTGACCACGAACGCCGGCCCGGCAGGGCTGGCCGGGCTGTGCCGGGTGCCGCGTCAGCATCCTGAGGGCGCGGCGGAGGCTGGGCCCGCAGCGCCGGGGAGCCCCTGCCGTGCCCCATGCTCAGCTCGGGGATGAGCAAGGCTGAATATATATATATATATATATATATATAGTGTGGAAACTGTGGAGCAGGGTCGTAGTAGCAGTAAATATAGGGTCTGTATAGCCTCAATACGGCCCCAACCTCGGGGAGGCTCCATGCCCTGAGTAGTGCCCGTGGTGATGTCCGTGGGGGTACATGCCCATTACTTAGGCTGCATTTGTGCTGGTGGCATGGGCAGAAGGCGTTTGCTCCAGCTGTGTCTCAGCTGGCATGACAGGCTCTGTTTTTCCCAGTTAATTTTAGCATAATCTCCTTTTTTTTTTTTTTTTATTTTTTTTTTTTCCCTTCCTCTGTAATCTCTCTTCCCCCTCTGTGGCCGTGCTGGCACAGCTCTGCCGCTGCCTGCTTGGGGCTCCCCATAAGGGCAGCTCCATGGCTGAGGGCAGTGGCAGAGGGACCCCCAAGACGGATGGGAGAGGATGCAGGGACGGGCTCAGCTCGGTGGGATCTCCTGGGATTGGCACCTGGAGGCAGGGACCGCGCTGGTCCCCGGCCGAAGGGGGCTTGTCCTGCTGGGGGTCCTGGGGTGAGGCGAGCCAGGCGCTCATTCATCTCGGTGGAACTCCCTGCCCGGGGAGGGGACAAGGGACCTGCGCCATCCCTTTCAGCTTCCCCTTTGAGCTTCCCCTTTCTTGCAGCTGGGGTGACTCCGCTCCTTCCCCACTCCCAGCCTGTGGAGGGAGGGCTGGGCCGGGAGCTGCCTGTCGCCTGCGTGGGGGTCATGTCCCCACGGGGGACGGGGTGGCAGAGGGGGTCCCGGCCATTCCCTCTGAACCCCTGGCATCCTGTGTTTGGATGCTAAAAAATAAACCCACCGCAAAAGCTTTCCCTGCTGGCAGCTGCCTCCGCAGCCTGGCTGGGGTGCGGGACCTGGCAGGCTGGAAAGTGCGCGCTATTTAAAAAGCAACCTGGAGGCGGCTGATCCCGCGGGAGCTGCTCAAGCTGGCTGGCGGAGGCGGCAGCTTCTTCCCGAGTTCCCCGGGGTGCTCAGTTTCAGGTGCCCGGCCCCCTGCCCATACCTGGTGGCACGAGCATCACCGCATCCTGGCAGCTGCCGGCTCCAGCCGTGGGCACACGGCGAGGCTGGCGCTCCATTGTCCCCTGGCACAATAGGGATGTGGGATGTTGCAGCTAAGCTCAGGCTCTGCCTGGAGCTGGGATGGCAGGTGATGGGCAGGGCTTAGCCCGCCATCGCAGGGCGTCCCCAAGCTCAGCCGAAGCCGGGGCTGCCAGTTGTCTTGGCTGCGGTACACTGGGACTGCAGGGAAAATGTTAGTGCATTGATGCCATTTTCCTGGCCCAGAGCAGGGGTCATTTCTGCTCCTGGGAGCTATTGCAAGGTTCCCCCCAGGCTCCCCTTTTCCTCCCTCTTTCTTGGCCCTAACATTCCCGGTGCCCATCCAAGCATCTGCTCCGGCCAACACCGGGAGCTCTTCTCCGATGGCTGAGGCGCCCACCACCCTCCCTCCCTGGGCTGAGAGGGGGTCCCAGTAGGGTTGGGGTCCCCGGCTTTGGGCAGCAGCTCACTGCTCATCCCCCCTTCTTGTTTCTCCACAGGTGCTGGCGAGTCTGGGAAGAGCACCATCGTCAAACAGATGAAGTGAGTGGTCCCCGCACCGTCGCTGCGGCCGACACCGTGCAGACCTCAGCCACGGGCTCTGAAACTGGTGGCGGCCGGGGAAAGCTCCCCATTGATGTTGCTGCAGAGCATGGGTGGGGGACAGCACCCCGGGGTGCCCCGCAAAGGGCTGACCTTGCCTGTGTCTCTCCCCTGCCCCAGGATTATCCACGAGGATGGCTACTCGGAGGAGGAGTGCCGGCAGTACAAAGCTGTGGTCTACAGCAACACCATCCAGTCTATCATGGCCATCATCAAGGCGATGGGGAACCTGCAGATTGACTTTGGAGACTCCTCCAGAGCGGTGCGTGCCCTCCTGCTCCCGCTGCGCCTGGCAGGGGTGGGGGCCCCTCAGGGGGGCAAAAACAGATGCGCCCAAAGCTGGACCAGGATTAAGTGTCCCTGCCTAAGCCCATCTGCTCCGTGGTGGGCTGTGACCTCCTGTCCTTGGCGATGAGGACAGGGGGACCCAAAGCATAACCCATGGGTGGCCTGCCCTGGCCTGGCCCCTGACGGGTGCAGGGGTGGGGGTCCCACTGCTTTCCTTGGGTCTTGTCCCTGTCCACCGTTGGAGCTCCTGCTTGGCTGTCCGGGTGGGACACGGTGGGCTCCAGCAGGTCCTTTGGGGCAGAGCAAGCTTCGATAACCCCGTGCTGATGCTCAAGCCCTGGTTTTTCCCTGCAGGATGATGCTCGGCAGCTGTTTGCACTCTCCTGCACTGCTGAGGAGCAGGGCATCATGCCAGAGGACCTGGCCAACGTGATCCGGAGGCTGTGGGCTGACAATGGGGTCCAGGCTTGTTTTAACCGCTCCCGCGAGTACCAGCTGAACGACTCCGCTGCCTAGTGAGTACCCCTGCTCCTCTCCCGCAGCTGGGCTGGATCCGAGCCCTGTGGGCCGCGTTGCTTTTCTTGAGCAACAGAAAATCCCCCCCCGGGGGCTGCTGTTCCCCATTGCCAGGCTTGGGGGCTGGTGCTGCCACTTCCCGCCCAGTGCTGGGGCTGAGCTGGAGCAGAACTGGGAAGGCGGATGTTTCGAAAGCTGTTTCCTCCTCTGACGGCGTGCTGCATCCCCCAGGAGGGGGGCACGAGGGTCCTGCCCGTCCTCATGGCCCTTCATGGGCCATGAAGGCAAGAAAAAGCCCCAAAGAAAGCACTGGGGACCCTTATGTCTGAACAGGATGAGTAGGATGCACGAGAGGCTTTTCTCTTTCTTTTTAATTGAGTTTATATGGAAGGACTTGGCATTACACTAGTGTATTAGCCAGCAAGCTAGTGTTTAGGTAGATAAATTGCCTGCATCTGGTTGGGTTTATCCCTGAAGAGATTTAATAAATAAGTTAATCCGCCTAAAGTATGATTGCTGGAGAGGGTGGTGCGGCCGAGGCTGCATTCAGCTCTCACGGTGCCCTCCTGCCCTCTCTGCCCAGACCTCTCGTGGTAAAGCAGGGCCGGGGGGACCTCGTCGTGTGCCAGGAAGCCCCTGCCAAGGCTGGCCCCACCGGGGATTGAGCACCCTTGGGACTCGCCGCCATCCTAGGGGCTGCTTAGTCCCCCTGCGTGCCAGCCCAGCCGCCCCCTCCTGCTCGGCACCGGTGGGTCCCTCTTCTGCACTGAGGTCACAGCGGGGAAGAGGTTGCAGGAAAGCTCCCGGCAAGCGCTGACCGCAGAGAAGCTCCTGTCGGCGCTTTCCTCCGGCACCCAGGGCTTTCGCTTCCTCCTGCCCAGCACCCGCCCGCCCTCCCCGGCCCCTGTCCCACTCAGCCCCATCGCTCCCCAGCCAGCGCCAGCATTTTCCTGGCAGTGCCACGTTGTGCTGTGGGTGCTGGTTTGGAGGCACAGGAGACCCGGCAGGTGCCTGGCAGCTCGCACGCACAGTTTGAGCAAATACATCTGCAAAGTGTATGCAAATCAAGTATTGCCGTAAGTGCATTTATGGGGCGTTTGGCACATTACAGGGATTGGACAAGTATTAATTAGGAGCCCCCTTGAGCTGCTGCTCTAGCCTTTCTCCAGCCCTGTGGAGATGCCGGTGCAGTAGCTGATGCCCCATCCATCCCCACGGGGATGGTGCTGCGCCCACAGTGCCGCCGGCACAGGGCAACCTGGCGATGAGGAGCCCCGTGCTGTGCCAGGCATGCAGCCTGCCTGCACTGCAGCCTGCCAGCACCCCAGCCCTCTGCAGCAGCCCCCAGCCTCCTCCTCTGCAGCCCCTGGGGGTGCCAGGAGCTTGGGGTGCTGGGGCGGGCACTCGCCAGCACCCCAGGGCTGGGCGCGAGGTCCGAGTGCTGCTGGCGCCGTGCACGGCCCTGCCGCGGTGTTTCCTGTTTTTTTGTCAGCCGGAGGCTGCGTGCGTTTCCGGCTGTTTTCGAGCTGCTCCGCAGCGTCGGCGTCCCGGCCTCCCCACCCTCATGCCCGCAGCAGGGTCCCGGGGCACCCACAGCTCTGGCTTCCGAGGAGCTGGCAAGTGGCCACGCTGCCATCAGAGCCAGGGATCCCTGTGGCCTCGCGAGCCGTAATCTGGCTTTCACCAGATTACGGGACTGCAAAGGCCTTAATTAGGGCAAGCCTAATTTGCTTAAAGGAGCCCGTTTATAATAACCCAATTAAAGCAACGTGAGCTGGAGAAATTGAAACCCGCCTTGATCCCCTTGGGATCCCTCGGTCCCTAAGCAGCCGCGGGGACCAGCTGAGCTGCCACCGCTGCCGGGAGCTGGGGTCTGGCAGGGCCAGGCAGGCAGCAGGGCAGGCGATGCCACCCTGGGGGGCTTGGGGTGGGCAGCAGCCCCCCCGACCATGCTGCTCCCCATCCCTCCGGCCGCCCGCCTCCTGCTTCCTCCCAGGACGCCAGCCCTTTGTGTTTTTTGACTATAAATGGCACGGCGCCATCGATTGTTTCCGCCAGCGCTGTGGCCGGTTGCCATAGCAGTGAATACTTTCCTCTTGCCGTTTCCCCTGTGCGAACGGGCCGGGGGAACGGGGGGAGCCCCCCAGCCCTGGCTGAGTCCCCTGCCCGGACCCCGGTGCCAGCACGCTACCCCCCGAGCCCTCGTTCCCGTGCGTCCCCTTGCCATCCCAGCAGCTGGCCGTCCTGCCTGCTGGCAGTCCTGCCGTGCCGGTGTCTGGCAGGGTGGCGGGGTGACCCTGGGATGCGGATGGGCTCTGCTGTGCTGCTGGGCTTGGCGCTGCCCACCCCGAATGGATGGTGCTGGGATGTGGGCAGGGGACCCTGAGTCGGTGTGGGGATGCCCCATGCGATTTGGGTGGGTTGTACCCCACAGTCCAGCTTCTACAGCACCTTTCTGCTCCCTCCCCAGCTACCTGAACGACCTGGAGAGGATAGCCCGTGCCGACTACATCCCCACCCAGCAGGACGTGCTGCGCACCAGGGTGAAGACAACTGGCATCGTAGAGACCCATTTCACCTTCAAGGACCTGCACTTCAAGTACGTCCAACCCTTTCCCTTTTGCCTTTTCCAAGGGAAAAAAAAAACCTTCCTCCCCGTGCCGGGCTGGATCCTGCTTGCACGCTGCACATGCCAAGCCCCCCTGGCTTTGCTCATGGCGGGAGCTGCTGCCTCAGAAAGAGCGGAAACCGCCGAAATAGCTGGAGCAGCCTCAAAAACGCCTCGCAGGGCTCAGCCCGGGGGCGGATCCAGCCTCTGGCGAGGAGA
Source organism: Platalea leucorodia (assembly GCF_965183815.1). Lineage (NCBI taxonomy): Eukaryota > Metazoa > Chordata > Aves > Pelecaniformes > Threskiornithidae > Platalea > Platalea leucorodia. The sequence continues at coordinate 17,744,380 of NC_138831.1, forward strand.
GGAAGGGGGAAGGCGTCTCCGGGTGCCGTGACGCCGCTTCCGCTGCGGGAAGGGCGCTGGGCGGGAGCCGGGGGTCTCGGGGTCGGGAACTGGCGCTGCTGCCCATTGGCAGCCTGGCATTACTTTCCGCCAAAAACCCATGGGAAATAGTCAGGGCTCCGGTTTCTGAGGCAAAAAGCTGGCATCGCGCACATCCCGGGGGATTTAGTCACTTGACAACGGAGCTGCTGGCAGAAAGATCTGCTGGGGTCCTCCCCGAGTGCGGGGGGCTCGCAGGGACCCCTGTGCCCCCCTGGTGGGATGGCGGTGCTTGGTTGCACATTGCCAGGGCCGTGCTTTGGAAGCCTTCCTGCCAGCCAAGCGGCTGGCGGTGGACGTGGCGCTGCTTGCTGGGCTCTCCTCCATGGAGGCAGGGCATCCTCTGCTGCCTGTAGCGGGAGAGGCACACGGTGCACCAGGATCAACCTCAGCCCCGAGCCACTCGGCCAGGCACCGCAGCTCCCCTTGGTCCAAGATCTCTGGCAAAACCCTGCAGTGCCTACTCCAGAGCAGGTCTTCGAGAGCATCTCCTGGAGCCTGGCTTCAGGGAGCATGGTGCTGACACAGTCTGGGAAAGGCGGCCTGATCCTGCCCTGGCTCATAGTGGGGATTTGCTGCAGCTGGAAAATAAGCCCGGACACCACCTGGGATGGGCAGTGTGTGCTGGGGCAGATCCATGGCACCAGCAAAACCCCTGGGGCAGAGGCACTGCGCTCTGCCCACCCCAGTGCCTTTTCCTGGTGCAGCTCCTGCTCTGAGCAGCCGGGGAAACTGAGGCAGGGAGTGGGACGAGGGCGGTGGGGCCGGGAGCTGCCGCCCACCACCATGCTGCCTCCCTGCCCAGGATGTTCGACGTGGGTGGCCAGCGCTCGGAGCGGAAGAAGTGGATCCACTGCTTCGAGGGGGTGACGGCCATCATTTTCTGCGTGGCCCTGAGCGCCTACGACCTGGTGCTGGCTGAAGACGAGGAGATGGTGAGTTGGGGGGATGGAGCTGGTGCTGTGAGCTGTCCCCTCCTTGGGGGGGCCAGGGGAGCACCCCCTCCTCTCATGGCCACCAGTGCCCTGGCCAGCGTGGCCCAAGCCTTGCAGGGCCCTCAGCATCCCCTGCCCAGGCAGGCAGGAGCGGTGGGGGGGCAGCAGGTTGGGCAGCAGTGGGGCGGGCGCTGCCTGGGGGTCCCTGCCCGGCTCAGGCTGCCATCTCCCCTGCCAGAACCGGATGCATGAGAGCATGAAGCTGTTCGACAGCATCTGCAACAACAAGTGGTTCACGGACACGTCCATCATCCTCTTCCTCAACAAGAAGGACCTCTTTGAGGAGAAGATTGTGCACAGCCCCCTGACCATTTGCTTCCCCGAGTACACAGGTACCGCTGGGTCCCTCGGTGCCCTCCCCAGTCCCCCTGGCAGGAGGAGCGGGCAGTGCCTTGCCCAGACACCATAGCAGGAGATGCTGGGGATGGAGATCCTGGCTCTCCTGTGCCCAGGGAGTGGTGTGTTGGGGCAGCAGGTGCGGTGTGGTGATGTTTGGGATGCCCCAGGGGATGGGGGAAGATGGGGGGACAAGGGGCAGCAGCTCTGGGGGGGTTTAGCTCAGGCTCACTGTGCCTGGGGAGCATCAATTGGGCATCAGGGCAGCGACTGCGGTGGCATGGGGAGCCAAGCCGAGCCCAAACCCCTTCGGTGCCAGTGGCAGAAGGGTGCCGGTGTCACCAGGTGGCCACGGGGCAGCCCAGCGTCTCCTCCTCCTCAGGGGCCAACAAGTATGATGAAGCGGCCAGCTACATCCAGAGCAAGTTCGAGGACCTGAACAAGCGGAAGGACACCAAGGAGATCTATACCCACTTCACCTGCGCCACCGACACCAAGAACGTGCAGTTCGTCTTCGATGCTGTCACCGACGTCATCATCAAAAACAACCTGAAGGACTGCGGGCTCTTCTGAGGGCTGGCGCTGCCCAGGTGGGTGGTGGTCCTGGTGGTGGCCCCCCAGACGGGGTGGCCATGGAGCACCCTCCGGGGAGGCGCTGGGCACTGCCAGCCGTCCCTGCCGTGGCGCAGGCTGGCAGGGGGTGCCCGTGCCCCACCCGCTCACTGCCTGCTCTCTCCTAGGACCCCCGGCCGTGCCGGCGAAGGAAGGACCGTGCCGCCCCCCCCCACTCCTGCTTCTCTTCGGTTTCAACCCTCTGCCCCCACCCCATAAAGAGACTTTTTGTGTGCCAGCGCGGGGGCAGGGCCCATGTCCCCCACGCTGCCCCCACTCGCCCCCCGCCATCCTCCTCCTCCTCGCCGGCGTCAGCCTTTCTGCCTTCCTGGGGAAAATGAGGTTTTAATCTTGGTTTTTAACCCCCGAACCCCTCCAGCCCCCGCTGTTCATTCGCTCCCGAGCCCTGGCGCTCTCACTGTTTACATTGCAAGTGTTGCTGGCACGGGGGGGCACGGGGGTCCCCTTGGGGATGCCCACCCGGCAGAAAACACAACCGACAACATTCCTTTTAGTAAACAAGAAAAAAAGAAAAAAAAAAAAAAACCCAAAACCCAAAACTGCGCAAAAAAATACACCACACCGGCTGGGTCGAGGTTGCTTTTTAAAGAAACCTTTTTACCAAACTATTTAAAAGCATTGAGTGCTACGTGGTGGCGGCGTCCTCCATGGCCAGCCCACCCCCTGACCGTGTGCCTTGGGGGGGGTCCGCACCCCACCCTGCCTTGCTGCCCCCTGCTCCTACCACCCAGAGGGACGGGCAGCGGCTGGGCAGGAGGGCGGGCAGGGGGTGCTGCCCGCTGCCTGTATCTCCCCCCCCCCTTTCTAAGCCTAGTTTTGTAGGGCTAGCTGTTGCGTTGGGCGAGGAGAGCCTGCTGTACAGAGCGGCCCCTGCTGCCCCCCCCCACCAGCCCGGGCTGGTGGGGGGGGTCCCCTCAGCTGGTGCCCGCGCCCTCGCTTTTCCCACAGGATGTTTTACCGAATTGTTCACAGGGTTTGAAATAATAAAATGTAGAAAGGAGAAAAAAAAAAAAAAAGAGGGGAAAAAGTATATACCGACCCCCCTCCGTGACCCGGGGGTGGGCGTGGGTGCTTCGCTTCTGTGGGAGGGCTGGGGGGGTCCCCAGGGGTGGGAGAGGGACAGGGGGTGGGCTGGCATCACCCCGGGGGCTCGGCAGTGTCCACTGGGTGTGGGGGGTGAGGGCAGCAGTGGGACCCCTAGGAAGGGAGCTGGCACATTGCTGGGGGCTGGGCCCCCGCAGGGGTGCTGGCTCAGGAGCTGGGAGGCCACAGCCACCCCCTGGCCCTGCATCAGGGGGACGGTGGCACGCAGGGGGCCCTGGCACCCAGTGCCTGGGGGTACCCAGTGACCTGTGGCCTTGAGGGAGATCTAGCATCCCTTGCACCCAGCAGCCCACGGGGACCCCCAGCTCCAGGGGGGCACCCATGGACACCCAGCACGCTGCAGCACCCAGGGGACCACCCCTCCAGCAGCCCCCAGCTCCAAGGGGTTCCTGGAGACTCCCAGCACCCCTCAGCTCCAGGGTGCACCCAGGGACCCCCAGCACTCCCCAGCACCCCTCAGCTCCAGGGTGCACCCAGGGACCCCCAGCAATATGCAGCACCCAAGGAACCCCCCAGCACCCCCCAGCTCCATACGGTACCCAGGACCCCCAGCACCCCAGGGTTCCTCCCAGTACCCCTCAGCTCCAAGGGGTACCAGGGACCCCCGGCAACCTGCAGCACTCCAAGGGAACCCCAGCACCCAGGGGCACCCAAAGACCCCCAGCCTTCCCAGCACCAAGGGTCATCCAGGGACCCCCAGCACCCCTCAGCTCCAAGGGGTTCCTGGAGACTGCCCAGCATCCCCAGCTCCAAAGGGTACCCAGGGACCCTCAGCACCCAAGGGACCCCCAGTACCCCCCAGCTCCAAGGGGTACCCAGGAACCCTCAGCGCCCAAGGGACCCCCACCCCCCCCCACCCCTCAGTTCCAAAGGGCACTCAGGGACCCCCAGGACCACCCAGCACCCCTCAGCTCCATAGGGCACTCAGGGACCCTCAGCATCCTTCAGTGCCCAAGGGCCCCCCAGCACCACTGAGCTACCAGGGACCCCCAGCACCCTGCAGCACCCCAAGGGACCCCCCCAGCACCCCCCAGCTTCAAGGGGTACCCAGAGACCCCCAGCTCCAAGGGTACCAGGGACATCCAGCACCCTGCAGCACCCAGGGTCACCCAGTGTCCCCCAGCAGTTGGAGCCGCAGGGACCCCCAGCACCCAGTGGCATCAGGTGCCCCGCAGTGCTGGCTGGTGAGAGGGCTGGCAGGGAGGGGGAGTGGGGCCATGGCCCCCACTCAGGGGTGGCTCTGGGGTTGAGCGGGTCAAATCCTGGGGGTCTGGAGGAGGTGGAGATGGTTGTGCAGATGGGGTGGGCGCAGTGGTGGGGCTGGGCCCCAGGGGAGGGGGACGCCCGGGCTGGGGAGGGGGCGCTGGGGCTGGGGCTCAGAAGAGCCCGCAGTCCTTGAGGTTCTCCTTGATGATGATGTCAGTGACGGCGTCGAAGACGAACTTGACGTTCTCGGTATCGGTGGCGCAGGTCATGTGGGAGTAGATCTCCTTCACGTCCCGCCTCATGTTCAGCTCCAGGAACTGCAGCTTGATGTAGTTGCCCGCATCCTCATAGGTGTTGGGACCTGGTGGCGTGGCAGTCAGCGGGGTCCCCTCCTGGGCTGGTGTGTGTCCCCCCATGGGTGCTGGCCCAGTGTCACCCAGCGCTCCCCCGGGTGGGCAAACCTTGCTTGATCCGTGAGCAACGCTAGTGCAGCATGGCCTGCGCGGGGTGCTGAGGACACCTGGTGGGTGGCTGCTGCAGGGTGCTGGCACCCACCCCTTCACCGCCACCCACCACCACCCGCCTGCACCCGCTGGGCGAGCCGCTGCCACCCTCACCGTCGTAGTCGGGGAAGCAGATGCTGAGGTGGGCCTTCTTGATCTTCTCCAGGAAGACGTCCTTCTTGTTGAGGAAGAGGACGATGGAGGTGGTGGCGAAGTAGCGGTGGTTACAGATGCTGTTGAAGAGGTGCAGGCTCTCGTGCATGCGGTTCTGTGGAGGGACACAGCCCCATCAGCCCCACGGCAACCCCCACGTTGTGATGGGGATGAAGAGAGGGGGTTGTGTGCCCTGGGAGCCTTCCTCACCACTTCGTCATCCTCCACCAGGACCATGTCATAGGCGCTGAGGGCCGCGATGAAGATAATGCAGGTCACCCCCTCGAAGCAGTGAATCCACTTCTTCCGCTCCGAGCGCTGGCCGCCCACGTCGAACATCCTGGGCAGGGTGGGGGGCACATCAGCACCCCCCCCACCCGCTGCCCACCCCCCTGGCACCAGCCCTCACCAGAGGCTCGGCCCCCACCTGAAGTTGAGGTCTTTGAAGGAGAACTGGGTCTCGATGATACCGGTGGTCTTGACACGGGAGCGCAGCACGTCCTGCTCCGTGGGGACGTAGCCAGGGGTCACCAGGCGCTCCAGGTCTGACAGGTAGCTGGCCGGGCACGCAGCAGGCTTGAGACACAGGTTGGCAGCCCCAGACCCCCCCTGCCCAGACCCCCCCACCTCACGTACTAGCCTGCTGAGTCGTTGAGCTGGTACTCGGAGGCGCGGTCAAAGCAGGCTTGGATGCCCGTGTCCTTCCAGAGCCGCCCAATGATGTCTGACATCTCCTTGGGCATGGTGCCCTCCTCAATGGTGTCCGAGAGGTGCAGCAGCTTGCGGGCATCGTCCTACGAGGGAGAGGGGCTCAGCAGGGCTGGGAGGCTGGAGAGACCCCCCTCCTGCCTGGTGTGGGGTGCCCCTCACCTGTCGAGCCGAGTCCCCGTACTGGATGTTGAGGGTGGTCATGGCCCGCACAATGGCCAGCATGGACTGGAGCGTGTTGCTATAGATGATTGCGATGAACTCCAGGCATTCTTCCAGCGAGTAACCATCCTGGTGGATGATCCTGGCCGGGGAGGGGGGCACGGGGCTGAGCTGGGCAACATGGGGTGGGGAGGCACCCGTGGGTGCAGCATGGGGCTGAGATGTGGGGTGAGGGCACCCATGACTGTGGTGTTGGGCTGAGCTGGGCGCCGTGGGGCTGAGCCAAGCACTAAGGGATGGGTGCACAGCCATGGCTGTGGTGTGGGGCAGAGCCACGCACGGTGGGACGGGGCACCCTGTGGCTGCAGCGTGGGGCAGCCATGTGGCGCAGTAGGGCATGGCCAGGCGTCACCCTGCCACTTACTTCATCTGCTTGACGATGGTGCTCTTCCCCGACTCCCCTGCTCCTGCGGGGACAAAACACAGGTCACGGCTGTGCCTGTGCTGTGGGTACCCCCGGCTGCGCCCCGCGCTGGCCCCTTGGGACCCCTTGCACAGCCAGGGGACACTGGTGGCTGTGCCAGGTCTGCGGCACAGGGCAGGGGGATTATAGCCTGGTGCCAGTGGGCATTAAGGTTGGGCTGAGCCACTGTGGCTAATGGGATCTGCGGCGGCTCAGCCGGAGACATGCTTGGGGATCCAGGGGAGGGGTAGGGGACATGGTAGCATCGCAACCCCGCCACCCACCACCTGATGCCCCAAGCCTGTGGCAGCACAGGAGGACATGCCCTGGGCTGGGATGGGAGGACAGCAATGGCACCCATGGTCCCATGTCCAGAGCATCCCAGTCCTCAGGCACCACTGGGGCAGCTGGGAGGAACTGGGATGGACCTGCAGTGTTGGGGGGCCGCAGGGACAGACCCCAGGGCTGGGCACAGGGGTGGTGGTGTGGGCTGCACAGGGGTGCCTGAGGGTGCCTGGGAGGATGGGGTGGCAGGGGGCTGCCAGGGTGGGGTGCTCATAGGTGGTATTGGTGAAGGCTCTTGAGATGGATTGGTTGGGTTTGGGCAGGGCCTGGAAACCGGGGGCTCTTGGGGTGGGCTGTTGAGGTCGGTTGTTGGGTTAAGGGTGCCTAGCAGGGAGTGGGGGACTGTTGGGTAAGTTGTTGAGATGAGCTGGTTGGGGGGAGCCTGGGAATGGGGGGCTATCGGGCTGGGCTGGTTGGGTTTAGGGGTGTTTAGGAGCAGGGGGCTGTTGGGCTGGGCTGGTTGGGTTTAGGGGAGATCACGGACACTTTGGGTGGGTGGGTTGGTTGGTTTTAGGGGTGCCTGGGAGTGGGAGGCTGGTGGTGGGCTGATTGGGTTTAGGGGTGCTGGGGGCATCAGAAAAGCATTGGGTGGGCTGTTGAGGTGGGCAGGTTGGGTTTAGGGCTGCCTGGGAATGGGTGTGCTGTTGGGGTGGGCTGGTTGGTTTTAGGGGTGCTGGGGGAGTCAGAGAAACATTGGGTGGGCTGTTGGGGTGGACTGGTTGGGTTTGGGGGTGCATCTGGGGGCCAGGGGAACATTGGGTGGGCTGGTTGGGTTTGGGGGGGCTGTTGGGGTGAGAGGCACAAAGGATAGGTATCTCCCCAGGGTGTCCCCCCCATACCCAGCAGCAGCAGCTTGACGGTCCTGGCATCCTTCTCAGCGTCCTCCTTGAGCTTCTTCTCCAGCTCGCGAGAGTGCTTCTCTTCAGCGCTGGCCCCGGCGCCCATCCTTGGCCCTGCGGCCCTGCGGCTCACCCGCTCCTTGGAGGTCAGCACCAGGATGGGCAACGAGCTCCAGCCCCCCGCCGTCTCCAGCGCTCGCCTCCCTGTGCCCGCTGCGCCCGCCGCTCACTGCCCCGCTGCCGCCGCCGCCGCCCACCCAATGTGGGCCAAGGACGGGGCCAAGGTCCCAGGGGGCCACCCGGCGGGGTGCTGCGCTCAGCACCCGTGGCTTAAGCCTGGCCTGCCCCCCGCCCTCCCCAGATAAACCCCCTTAAATCTGCAGCAGGCTGAGCTCAGCAATCCTGCGGCTCCTGGCGTCAGCGCTTCTGCTGGGGGGGGCCCAAGGCTGGCCATCCCCCCACTTTGCCCCTGCCCTGGGGCTGGGGACAGTGACCCAGCCACCCCCAGGGACGTGGGACCCCCACCCAGCTCTGGCTCTGCTGTGGACCCCGGGGAGGCTGGAGCTGGGGGGCTCTGATGGGGTCTGGCAAGGGAGGGGACAGTGGGTGGAAATGTCCCCATTGTCCCCAGCTCATGCTGGTCATCCCCCCCTGCTCTGGACCAGTGCCCACAGCCCCCCCAGTAAGCCGTCCCAGTATCCCCAGGTCCCTATGCTCAGCCTCCCCAGGGGCACCTCCCCCCAGTGATTCAATGCCAGCCCCAGTCACTCCACCCTGTGTCCCCAGGACCCTCCACCAATGTCCCCAGGCCCCCCCAGGTGCACTCCTTAGTGTTTCCAGCCATCCACAAGTACACTCCCAGTGTCACCAGGCCAGCCCGGTATCAACCCCCCGGGGCATCCCCAGGCCCCTCCAGCAACACCTGCACAATGTCCTCAGGGACACCCAAGTACCCTCCCCAGGGTCTCCAAGCCCCTCCCCAGTAACACTCCCCAGTATCCCAAGGAGAAATCCTAGTATCCCCCAGTGTCCCCAGGCAATCCCAGTAACCCCCAGTATCTTCAAGACACACCCTCCCCCCCCAAAGCTCCTGCCCAACATCCAGGCACACCCCAGTGCCACTCCCGTGCTCCCATACCAACAGCAGTAACACCCCCCCCCCCAATGTCCCCAGGCCATCAGCGCCCCTCCCCAGTGTCCTCAGGCCACCAGTCCCCCCCTCCCGTGACCCCAGTGCCCCCATTGCCATCTTGGCCACCCCAGTAAGACTTAGCGTCCCCAGGGACATGCCAGTAACCCCTCTGTGTCGCCACGCTCCCGTCCCTAGTGTCCCCAGGCCCTGCCAGGACTCCCCCAGGTGTCCCCAGCAGAGCCCAGTGCCCCCACGTCCCCAGCCCCCCCGCTGTCCCCAGTGCCACCCCGCAACGCCGGGCTCCTGCAGCGCCGCGTTCGGCCGCCAGGGGGCGGAAGGAGCCAGCACAGCTCCCAGTCCAGCCCAGCGCCCCCTGCACAGCCCTCCACCGCCCCCAGTGTGCCCAGTACTGCCCCCAGTATAGCCCAGAACCTCCCAGCACCGACCCCAGGGCCTCTCGGGACTGCCCAGAGGAGCCCACTACCACCTCCATTGCCCCAGTACCGACCAGAGTGCCCCCAGTACAGCCCAGTATCGCCCACTATGGAGCCCATTACCACTCCCCAACTCCGTGCTCCCAGTACCACCAAGTACCGGCTCCCAGTACCAAATCCTAATTCCCCAGTACTTCTCCTGGTGCTTCCAGTCCTGGCTCTGAGCTCCACTAGTGCTCCCAGTACCACCCAGTACCAACCTCCAGTGTCCCCAGTACCACCCCCAGTATAGCCCAGAACCTCCCAGTACTGACCCCAGTGCCTCCCAGGACTGCCCAGAGGAGCCCAGTATCACCCTCATTGCCCCCTGTACCGACCAAAGTGCTCCCAGTACAGGCCAGTATTGCCCACTACCACCTCCAGTGTCCCTGTAGAGTCCCCCCCCCACCCCATGCCCCCAGTACCACCAAATACCAGCTCCCAGTACCAAATCCTAGTGCTCCAGTACTTCCCCCACTGCCCCCAATACTGACTCTGAGTGCTCCCAGTGCCTCCAGTAACACCCAGTACTGGCTGCTAGCCCAGCCCAGCGTACCCCTAACACCCAGGCAACACCACCCAGTACTGCCATCTCCCTGTGCCCCCTGTCCTGCCCAGTGCCTGCCCCCCAGCACCCAGTGCCCCCAGCTTCCCAGTGTTGCCAGTTCTCCCCTAGGGGCTCCGTGCTCCCTGCCTGCCCCAGCCCTCCGCACCCCTGCCAGGGCTCAGGGGCAGAGCCAAGGGGATTACGTGATGGGGCCAGGCAGCAGTGCAGCCCCCAGCTGCCCACTCCCCATCCCCGACAGAGCACACGCAGGCGCCCGCATCCATCCCAAAGCCAGTGTTTATTTGGGGGTGCCCCCAGCTGCGGTGGGGGGCACTTGCTTGGCCCTGGCTGTCCCTGTGCTCCCCATGTACAACCATTTACAACCCCCCCACACCCACCAGAGTGCCCCGAGGGGGCGGCTGATGGGCTGGGTGCCCCAAATGCCCATGGGTGCTGGTGCCAGTGAGTGCCAGTGGCTGCCCAAGGTTTTACCCCGGCATGGCCCTTTCTCCTTCCCTTTCCCACCCAAAGACCCCAGCCGAGCCCCCACCATGGCCTGGATACCTGGGTCCTGTCTCAAGGTTCCTGTCTCCCCCCAGCCAAGACCCCGGGATGGGGATGGGGCTGCGTACCCTCCCCCCCCAGCCCCCTTCTAGGCTTGCCTGGAGCTTCCCTGCAGAAAGCACTTTCTCCTCAATAACCAGGTGGGGAAACTGAGGGACAAAGCTGCAAGGGCCGTGCTCAGGTTGCGGGGGGCAGACCTTGTCCAGTGCCACCTCTCCCCCTGCCTCATCCCCCCGGCTGGAGTTTGTCCCCCTCCCCAGGGCATCAGCCCCATCCGGCACCAGGACCCGGCACCTCTGGCCCCCAGTGTGGTGCCGTGCCCCAGCTCGGGGGGAGACAGCGGCCGCGATGCCCGGCAGTCCCCGCATGCCAGGATCCTGGGGTCCTGGGATCGGGGGGGAAGACAGCGGTGCTGGCTGCGGCCACCCCGGGGGTCCCCGCTCCTCCCTGGGGCCAGGAGGTGGGGGTCACATTGCCTCAGTGACTATGTACAATCTACAAATAAATATCGTCTCCCATGGGAGTGGGGAGCGCGTGTGTCTGCGTGCGTGTGTGCGTGGATGTATATATATATATATATTTATTTATAGATACTTTTAATATTAAAAGGGGGGAAAAATAGACCACTGTGCTAGCAAAGTCCCTGATGATGGTTTCATGTATGCCCGTAGGTCTCTGGCTGGTGATTCCGGCGGTTTCGAGGCTTCTTCTGGTCCTGCTGCTCCTTGGCTTTGAGGCCAGCCAGCGGCTGGGGGGGGCTGGCAGCCGTGTGTCGCCAGTAGCCCTGGCAGTACTGGTCCAGGAGTCCCATTTCGGGCTGGGTGAGGAGCTGCAACAGGTCCTGGTAGCGGGGAGTGGGAGCACCTGGCAGGCCAGGGGGGGTCTCCGCCTGAACCAGCACGGCGTGGACGGCACGGCTGCTGAGGACGCGGAGCTGCACCTTGGTCACCGTGTGCTTGAAGTTGTTCTCGGTGGCGGTGCAGGAGTAGAGGCCACTGTCGGTGAGCTGGAGGGCGCGCAGCAGCAAGCCCTGCTCCGTCCGCAGCACCCGGCCCTCCACCCGCAGCTGGGGGGAGAGGCGGCATGGCTCAGCCGGCTGGCGCCTGGCACCCCTGGCACCCCCGGCATCCCTGGCGCAGCACCCTGCCCTACCTCTTTCCGCCGGTCACTGTTGTCCTTCTGCAGCAGCCACTTGATGCTGGCCTGAGGCGAGCGGGGCTGGCACTCCAGGAAGGCGGTGCTGCCCTCCACCCCGTACTGCACGGCCTCCACTGCGTTCTTGTTAGCTGCAGGGGTGGGCCATGGGCAGCCGGGTCACACGCGCACCTCTGTGCTCCCTGCCCCACTGCCCTCCTGCCCAGCCCACCTGCTCTCCAAAGGAATGCTCCCATCCACCTCCAGCCATGGGTCTGCCTGCTCCCCAGCCACCCACCAAGTGTGCTCCTCCTCTGGTGTAGCCATGCTTCCACAAGGGTGTCTGTCCACCCATCCATCCATCCATCCATCCATCCATCCTGCCCATCCACCCATCCATCCTGCCCATCCACCCACCTACCAACCCATCCATCTGTGCTCATCCTCAATTTATCCATCCATCCATGTTCATCGTCGTGTCTGAGGTATCCATTCTTCCATCAATTCATCCATTCTTCCATCAATTCATCCATTCTTCCATCCATCCATTGACCCACCCATCCACGCTCATCTTCCTCCCCAGTCCATCCATCCACCCATCCATCCATCCATGCTCAGTCTCTTCCCATGTATCCCCACACACAACCATCAACCCACCAAGGCATCCATCCACCCATGTCCCCCTCTGGCTGGTGCCGCCAGCACACCCCCCTGCTGTCCCCCGTGCCGCAGGGCTGCGCCCAGCCCTCACTCACCATTGGAGTTGTAGCCTCGGCACTGGCGGATGGGGTTGCCGTGTCGGACATCCTGCCGCCGGCTGCGCCTGTGGGGAGGCAGGAGGTGAGCGGGGGAGCCTGGGGCTGGGGGGTCCCTCCCTGCTGCTCTCCCCTGGCCCCCCATACCTCTTGGAGGAGGTGGAGTAGCGGGTGCAGGCGCTGCCGTCCCAGGCGCAGTAGGGGTCCCGGGCCAGGCAGCAGTCGGCACAGGCTTCCCCGTACACGTCGCAGCGGTGCAGGGCCAGGTGGGTCACACCTACGGCCGAGGACACGTACAGCTGTTGCTGTTGGGACAAAGAGGACAGGGTGAGATGTCATCTCGTCCCCACCCTGCAAGGACCTCCCAGAGTGAGCTGCAGCCTCCCGGTACTGGGACCGACCAAGACACCAGAGCCACCCAGGGCCACCAGAGACAGCTCGCTCTGGGGCCACCCGTGTGCCACCGCTCTGGTGCTGCGGTGATGCCAGGCAGTGCCACAGCTGGGCCTGTGGTGGGATCTGCCCAGCCCCCTGCCACGCACCATGACTCACCCTCTTGGAGGAGATGGTCATCGTCTTGATGGGTGCCGGCACCTAGATGGGAGCAGGAGCAAAGGAGATGGATGGGGGAGCGCCTGGCCTGACGCTGCAGCCCCAGGGTGGGCACCCCAGACCCCCCAGGCAGCAGGGGCAGGCGGGGCGGGCAGGGGGAGCTGTGAGGGGACAGCAGGTAGGAGGACCAATGCTTGGGGTGCCTCCAGAGCCGGCCAAGGGGCTGGCTGGTGTCCCAAGGGGCTGGCTGGCTGGGTCAAGGACACTCAGCGGAGGGTGGACAGGACAACCCTTACCTTGAACACTTCAATCTCCTCCAGCATGAGCTCCTCCGTCTCCATGTCATCCCGGGGGAGCACGATGACCTTCTGCACGGTGCCCCGATCTGCAAAACACCACAGTGCCCGGGTGTTCAGTGCCACCCCTGGGCACCTGCGCCCTCCCCTCCTGGGAAGGGGGTCTCTGCTGGGGCTGGGGGGAAGGAAGGAACCCCCCAAGCCCATCCCCATCTCTCTCCTGCCGCAGTGGGTGGCTGTGCCTGGGGTGCAGCATACTGGCTCAGGTCACCACCCACGGCAGAGTGGGGACAGCAGCCATGGACAGGCACCGGGGCAGAGGAAGGACCAGGATGGATCACAGGGGCTCTGAGATGCACACTAGAGCAGGGGAAGCACCAGGCTGGGCAACAGTGTCCCCAGGATGGGCACCGGGGCTGGTGAAGGACAGGGCAGGATGCTGGTGCCTCTAGGATGGGCAATCGGGCAGGGGAAGCACAAGGCTGGATGATGGCGGGCTTAGGATGGACAATGGGAAGCATGAGGCTGGATCACAGAGGCCATAGGATGTGCAGTGGGGTCAGGAAAGGGTGAGGCTGGATGGTGGGGCCCCTAGGGTGGGCACTGGGGCAAGGAGAGGACCAGGCTGGGGTAAGGGAAGGACCAGGCTGGATGGTGGGTCTGTGGGATGGGCACTGGGGCAGGGGAAGGACCAGGCTGGAGCATCAAGGACCAGCAGGGATCTCAGGGGCGGGTCTCAGCCCCTCGCCCCGCTCCAGCATGGCGGAGGGCACCGTGCTCTGGCCAGCCCTGGTGGTGCCCATGCCCTCCGGGGCCGCGCCGGAGCATGCTGCATTCCCCGCGGTGCGCGGCGTGGGTACCTGTGCCCAGGAAAAGCACCTCATAGCGCCCGTCTGCCGCGTCCACCTGGTCAACGGCCACGGTGGTGAAGCGGTAGTTGACATTGGTGCGGACCACCAGCGGCTGTCGGTGGGTGGGGTAGACAGCGTGGTACATCAGCGGGTGCGCGCGCATGAAGTTGATCACTTCGTCAGGGTAGTCCTTGGTCGACTTCATGGATGGGGTGAAGGTCCCCCCGGGACACTGCAGCACAAATGTCACCAGCCCTCAGTGACCCAGTATCCAGCCATGGGAACGAGGTTGCCAGCTGCCCGGCAGGCGCCGGCTCACCTCTCGGTGCGTGCCCGGGGGGTACTTACCGTGCCTGGCCTGGGGTAGGGCATTTTGCCTGTGTATGGCATCCACTGGTAGTTGGGTCCCTCCTTGTGCGCAAAGGGCCCGTTGAAGACCATGCGGATGTCGGCCATGGAGTAGACACAGACAGCAGAGCCTTTGAAGACCGACCTGGGAGGAAGGACTTGCTGCCACCCTCTGGCTTGGCACTGCCCGCCACCGCGGTATCACTGGGACCCCCACCCAGCTGGGGACCGCCCCCTCCGCTGCTCCGTGCTGGGAGGGTCAGCACTCACCCTGATGCAGAGAACACGGCGTAGATAACAGGGTTCTTGGTGTCCTGAGTCTGCTGGATGAAGACGTCCTCTTGGGACAGAAAGATGGGGGTGTCACCATGAGGGAGGGGGGACCCCCCTTGCACCCAGAGATGTGGGGGCAGGGGGGAGAGCAGCTCCACGTGGGAGAGGTAAGAGGTGGGGAGCAGCAAGGGAGTCTCCAGCCCATCCCGGGGTGCCCCCCAAGCCCACAGAGGTGCAGAAGGCCCCCAGCCCTCTCCTCGCCCACTCACGGAGCTCATCGAAGTGTGTTTCGATCCCGTCGGGTCCCGGCACAGAGCAGACAAGCCGGGCCTTCAGGAAGGTGCTCCACTTGTTCACGAGGCAGCAGTGGCCCCCGTCGTCGTTCTGCAACAGAGGAACCCCTGCACTCAGCCCTGCCTGATCCCCTGCCTGCTCCCTGCCTGTCTATTGCTCCACCTACCAGGCAGATGCGCCCAATGCGGGAATAAACCCCAGGGCTCAGCGGAGCATCGGCCGACTTCTCTCGGAAGAAGAAGTAGAGCTTGTCGTCGTTCCTCTCGCTGCTGTCAGGGATGAGCTGGACGCGGACGAAGGCTGGGTCTGGAACGGCATGGCACGGCATGGCATGGTCAGCCCAGCGGCACCCCCTGCTCCGTGCCACAGTGCGATGCTGAGCCCCCCCCGCTCCGGCACCGCCCCACTCCTGGAAAAGCACTGCCACAGTCACAGGGCGAGAGCTGGATCTGCAGAGGCAGGCTGAGGAACCGGGTCTCTCTGGTGGTCATCGGTGCTCCAGGAGGGGCTCAGAGCATCCCTGAGGTCCCTGGGAGGTCCACAGGGTGGAGGGCTCCAGCAGCTCTATGAGCAGGGTGGTGGCAACTGGTCTTCTCCCCTGGGGAGGAACCACACAGCCTGGAAGTTTTTCAGGAAGCTTCTCCCTGCCATCCATCAGCCGGTGCCCAGCCTGCGCTGACAGCTCCCCCTCTTCGGGTTACCGCCCCGCTGGCTCCCCGGCCCGGCAGGATCAGCCCATCTGCTCTGCTCTGTTTACTCAGCTGCTGCCCCGTGGGCAGAGGTGCTCCGAGGGGGGCAGGATGAGCGCTTGGGGTCACTGATCGCAGGCGACATGGTTGACATCTCAGCCCTGCAGAAACCCACGCACAGACTCCGGCAGAGCCAGCCCCATCTCTCACCAGCTGGCTGCTCCCACTGCCCAGCAAAGCCCCTGGCACGTCTGTCACTGTGCCCCACACAGCTATCCCTCTGCCCATCTGTCCTAGATTTCCATCCATCCATCCATCCATCCATCCATCCATCCATCCATCCATCCATCCATCCACCCACCCACCCACCCATCACCAATCTATCCATTCATCCATCATCCATCCATCCATCCATCCCTCATCCATCCATCCATCATCAGTCCGTCATCCATCCATCCATCCATCCACCCACCCACCCATCCATTCCTCCATCATCCATCCATCCATCCCCCATGCATCCATCCATCCCCCATCCATCATCCACCTGTCCATCTACCCATCCATCCATCATCTGTCCACCCATCCGTCCACCCATCCATCAACTGTCAAACAACCATCCATCCATCCATCCATCCATCCATCCATCCCACACCACCACCCATCCACCTGCCCGTGCTGGCTACTGTCTCTCTCCTGGGAGAAGGACGCAGTACAACATCATGTGTCTCATCTCTAGGGCTGGAGCCATGAGGTCTCCAGGCAACCTGGGCCAATGACACCCCAAACTCACCGTTGAGCCAGCGTGAATTGTACTGGTCTGTTCTCATGGCCGTCTGCTTGCCCATGGTGCGGAAGATAGCTGCATCCGTGCCCATGAAGTCGATGTAGACACCAGCGTAGAGCTCTTCATCTGCAGAGGGCAGAGATCATCCGGGGGCTCCCACCTAGTCCCATCCACCCACCCATCTTCTCCCACTGCCCCAGGCTCCAGGCTCCATCCAGTCCCAGCCCTGGCCAGTAGCCATCAGGCAACCAAGACCCACGACCTGTGGCCATCCCAGAGAGCTCAGGAGGTTGGCACTGGTCTGTAACCAGGACCCCCACCTCTGCTGGCTCAGGTGCCCAAGGACTGGGCATCTTGGGCACCCGGCCATCCGCAGCTGGAGCAGGGGCAGGAGCCTGACTCCTTAGGGATATCTGGGCAATGCAGGAAGATGCCGGGAGCAGTTGTGCCACCTTGCCTGCGTGTTACCTCTGCCCAACGCAGGCAGCACTGGCCCTGGGGAGCTACAGGACTCACTTATTAATGCAGAGACGGTGTCTACTTTGGGGTCGTAGGAACACTTCCCCTTGCCCGACTCCAGCTTGTCCGGCTCCAGGTAGAAGATATAATCCTGGAGAAGGAAGCAAATGGAGAAGCTGGTTACACTTTCACCCCTCCACCCCCGTGGCACCTTCCGAAGCCCTCTGGGAGGGGCAGCCTCCTCCAGGATGGAGCCCAGCAGTGAGGAAGGATGCAGATGGACCACACCGGGGGTCTGCAGGTCTCCTGAGAAGCTGAAGCCCCCATGAGCTACTCCTCCGAGGTTGCTGGGTACTTCTCCATGCCTTCCACTGCTTGGAGACTTGGCTGAGCCACTAGGCTGAAATGGGGCATCCATCCCTCACGCCTGCTTCTGGGCAAACATCTCCCTCCGGCTGCCTCTTTGCTCCGGCCGGCTGTGCTGCACATCATGGGGTGCTGCTTGGCTGGCTCCAGGTCACACAGCTCCGGTGGCTTTGGCAGGTGGGGTTTGGCCAGTGGCACTGCTTGGATGCTGGACCCACCATGCTCCTCCTGCCATGACCCGTTGTCTTCCAGTGGGCGCCGCTGGAGTGGCATCGCGGTGAGATGCTGTGCCTGCTCCAGGGGAATTTGCTCCACGCCATTAGGAGTCGTCTCCCCGTCGCCTCTGCCTTCCCCGCAGCCATCCCCAGCACCGTCACGCGTCCCCAGCCAGGGGCGAGACCCACACTGCCTCCAGAGACGCACGCAAAATCCTCTGCCAGTGCCGGCTGGGGGCAGGCAGGGCCAGGCTGGCCCAGCCAGGTCACCCCTCACCCCTGGTGTACGGACCCCCGCAGCCAGGATGAAGCAGCAGCATGGCAGCATTCGCAGGGAGCCTGGGCATGGAGGGCACCTCGGGCAACCAAATTGAGCTGGTGGAGCTGCCCGCTGGCCCGGTGCCCTGGCTTTGATGCCAGGGTGATGGACATGGTGGCGGTCACCCTCTGTCAAGAGGCGAGCAGGGTCCTGGCAGAGCCCTGGGCTCCGGGAAGGGCAGAAGGGGTGGGGAGCCTGGATGCTCACTGCACACATCTCCCACCGGAGGTTTGCTGGCACCAGCTCCTCCTGGGGCACCCAGCCCCAGAGATGGGCACAGCTGTGCTTCCGACGTCCCCACCACTGCACCGCGCCGCCTGCGCAACCATCACCATCACAAACGCCTCTGCCCGGCACCAGCCCCGCTCCCGAGCTGGGCAAACCCTTCGCAGGGACAACGTGGCTCTCCAGCACAGTCCTGGCCCCGGCCACATCACCTCACCGTCCCGGCTGGGCAACCCACCAGCCGTCATGGTGCCAGCACTGCCGCTTGGCTAACGTGCCTTGAAACGCATCGGAGCTGCCAGAAAGTGGGTGCCGGCAGCCCCCAGTGAGCCCCCACTTGGGGCACGGGGAGCCGCACCAGGGAGTTTCTCCCTGCGGATGCCGGGACCAGATCTGGCAGGGAGGGAGGAACTGGAGGGGCCCGAGGGGGCTGAAATGGCAATGGTGCTTCCCCAGCTGGCACTGGGGAAGTTGGCAGCAGGAGCTGCCCGCAGCCAGCAAGATGCTCGCGGCCGAGCATCGCCCACTGCCCACCTACCACCCGCCCTCGGAGCGGAGGGGCGGGGGGGCAGAGGGACAGGCAGGGGGAGCCCCAGGCTGCTGCAGGGTGCCCGCGCCCCACGCGCTTCCCGGCCCATGCACCGACCCACGTTAGTCTGGAGGGGAGAGGCTTGGGGGTGACACTGTCAGGGCAGGTTGGATGCTGGGTGTCCCCAGAAGCTGGGGACGCCATCGCCTCCCTGAGCCTACTTGTCCACTGGGATGACACAAGCCACTCCCAGGGCAGGGCGAAGCAGCTCCTCGGCAGTGTTTTTGTAGACCCTACCAAAACACCTCCTGCACATTGCCTTGGCACCCTCCCCTGAACTATCTGGAGCTCCATGGCTCTGCCAACACGTGGCCCTGCTTCCAAGGGACACAGCAAGCCCAGGGCCAGGCAAAGCCAGCGGCGGAGCCGGGGGAGCCACCGTCCCTGACAGTGTTCCCCACAGAGGACCTGTGTGCAGCCTGGTAGGAAGGAGTTAGTGAGAGAAGGAGAGTGGAGACACCAGGCTGGTGGCTGGAGGATGCTGTGCCGAGGGAAGGAGACAGAGGGGATGCCCACGGCACAGGGCGCCCGGCCTGGGGGTCGGAAGCATGCCAGTGGGAAGGAGAAGGAGCCCATGGCTCCAGCGTGGCCCGGGGAAGAGGTGGGCACGGCTGCGGCGGGGTCCCAGACCAGTTCCCACCTTGCTTTGTGCTGGTCTTGGGCTGAGGGGGCCGTCGGCGGATCTGTTTTCCCGGCCTCCCGGCTGGCTCGGCGGAAACCCCTGGGGAAAAGGAGCAGGGCAGAGAGTTAGCGCCAGCAGGGGGGGAAGGACCCCCCAGGGCGGGGGCGGGCGGGGGAACCCCAAGAGCAGGGGTGCTGGCGGGGGTCCCCGGATGCTCCGGGTTGGGCTGGCCTCCAGCAGGAGCTTCTCCAGGATGTATCCTGCTCTCTCCCACAGAACTGGGGTGCCCTAGCGCAGGGCAGAAGAGACGGCTGCCTGCAGCCAGCCAGGTTGGGCTCACACCTGGGGACACAACGCTGGCACCTGCCACCCAGCTGGCAGCGCCCCGTGCAGAGGAGCAACGCCCCAGCATCAAGTCACGGCATGGAGGAAGCTACCGGCACCGTGGGGGTCACTGGGACCCCGTGTCCGTGCCGCACCACTGCTGGCTCCGTTGGAGGGGACACACGATGCTGTCCTCAACTGCACCGGCACCCCTGGTCCTCCTCAAATGCTGCCACTGCCACTGGTCCCAATCCAATCCCAATCCAGTCTCAGTCCAGTGTGGCCCGAGCAGCATCCGTCTCTCTCGGTGCCCATGCCAGGCTCGAGCAGCACTGGGGCAGATGCCCATCCTCCATGTCCAACGCCGTGCTCCTCCCTCGGCTCGGGCTGGCAGCACCCAGGTCGTTCCGACCGCGGGAGAGGACACAGCCCGGGACCTGCCAACCCAGCGCAGAGGGAACCAACACCTCGCAGGACTCAGGGCCACCCACTCAGGGCTACTCGCAGAGACCAGCTCCCTCCCAGGGTCATCTCGAGAGCGCTCCTCTGTCTGCTGTGCATCCAGCCCAGTGGCACATGGCTTCGACGTCACCCTCTTGCTGCATGCTGAGGTCCTCGGGGCCAGAAGACATCCATCCAGGGACACCCACAACACAGCTGCACATGCCAGCATGGCCCCTGCCACGGCTCTCCCTGTGCAACATCGGCACTGGCATGGTACCGGGCATCCTCTGCATCCACGGCGAGGGGCTTGGTGGCCCAGTGGTGGGTGGGAAGCCAGGGGAGGACATGACCCTCGCCCCAACAGAGATCCAGCGGTGTCTGTGGCCCACGGGGCGGGAGGGCACATCGCATGGAAGCTGGCGTCAGGGTCCACCCGGGGCAGTCCGGTTCCGGTGTGAAGAGAAGTCCTTGGTCTGCGGAGATGGCTCAGCCCCGCTCGGCAGCACGGCATCATTAGCCACAGTCACCCCCCAGCCTGCTGCTGCCCCCCAACCCTCTGCCCCCCAAACCTTCTGGCACCAGCTGGCAGAGCCAAGCTGTGCTGCGCCGCCCTCCTGCACCCCGCTGCAGTCCCATGGCGGCTGCGCCAGCATCACCGGGCCGGGCACCGGCTCATTGCACCCCTCTGTCCCCCCTGCCCCCTCACCTGGGCTTTGCGCCCACGGTTGACGAAGGCGCAGAT
Source organism: Platalea leucorodia (assembly GCF_965183815.1). NCBI lineage: Eukaryota > Metazoa > Chordata > Aves > Pelecaniformes > Threskiornithidae > Platalea > Platalea leucorodia. The sequence continues at coordinate 17,764,902 of NC_138831.1, forward strand.
GGGGTTGTAGGCGCCGGTGCCGCACACGTAGAGGTGGGTCCGGTTCCAGGGCTGGATCAGGCGGATGAAGTTGCCGCACTCTCCCTGGGAAGTAGAGGAGGGGGTGCCAACCCCGGCAAGGGGAGAGGGGCACCCCCCTTCCCACTGCCTGCCAGCACCCGCGCTGGGGTGGATACTACAGGGTCCAGCCCCTGGCACGGGGTAGGAGCTGGGGAAGGGAGGAAGCAGGCCAAGGAGCCAGGAAGGTGGGAGGTTGGCATGGGGCATGGGCTGGCATGGGACATGGCATGGGCCTATGGGTTGGGGTGGGGCCATAGGTTGGCATGGTCATGGGTTGGTATGGCTCATGGACCGGCATGGGTCTTGGGTTGGCCTGGAGGCATGGGTTGGCACGGGGCATGGGACAGCATGGGACAGCATGGGGCATGGGACGGCATGGGGCACGGGTTGGCATGGGGCAATGGGTTGGCATGGGGCAATGGGTTGGCATGGGTCATGGGTTGCTATGGGTCACAGGTTAGCATGCGGCATTGGACGGGCATGGGTCATGGGCTGGCATGGGTCATGGGTTGGCACGGGGCAGCGGGTTGGCATGGGTCATGGGCTGGCATGGAGTGGCAACTGGCATGGGACGGCACAGGTCAGGGGCTGGCATGGGCCATGAGCTGGCATGCTGGAGGGCCCAGCCCTGGGTGGCAGGAGGAAGCAGCGTGGGGAGCTTGTCCTCCTGCCCACCCGTGCAGTTCTGCAGGACCTGCATGGCTGGGACAGAAGAGGTGGCAGGACACAGCGACACCTTGGAGTGCCACCCCATCCTGGCACGGCCACAGGTGCTGCTGAGCTACAGGGGACCTGGGGGATGACTTTTCCAGGGTAGGATACGAGGACACGAATCCCCAACCAGTGCTAGCCACCAGCCCCCCTGTCGCTACCAGAAGAGGGTTTGTGGTGGTCACTCACGTTGCTGTTCTTGCCTGACAGGATGCACTCCTCGATCCTCTGCTGGGATGCAGGCCAGTGGATCTGTGGAGACACCAGCCCAGGGGAGATCAGGGATCCCACCCAGCCCCACCTCTTCCCACCAGCACCAGCGATGCCCATTGAGCTCTGGCCCTGGCATCTAAAATGCCCCCCCAGGTGCCCAGTTGCCCCCCCTTCCACCCGTGCCCTGCAATGGCAGCTTACAATGAGGGGCTCACGGTTGATGTCGTGGAGGTCCAGTGAGAGGACGTAGTCCTTGCTGCCCACGTACATGCGGTCGTGGTCCTCGTCTTTCAGCAGGATGCGGTAGTCGCTGGAGTTGAGGAGGAAGTTGAAGAAGTGCGCTGTGCCTGTCGCCTTCAGCTCTGTGGGGGGAAAGGGGCACGTGTCAGCACCCCGGGGACCTCTGCCTTTCCCCCGGTGCCACCCCTGCCCCTGAATCCAAGCCTGGTCCTGGCTAGAGGACGTCCTGCGAGAGGAGGTGCCCACCTTCCAGCCCCCAAATCCCGCTCCATCAGCGCCACAATGCTGCCACCTCTGCGTGGGACGTGGGACAATGATGGAGATGCTCATGGCTGGTTGGGACAACCAAGGGTGGCCAGGGGAGGAGGCAGCAGGACCTGGGCTCAGGAGACCCAGCACCCCACAGCAGGGAGTGGAGCTCCCCACTGAGATGGGGCAGGAAGCAGGGAGCTCCCTGGAACCCCAGCCAAGACCCTGCAGCTCCCAAAATCTCCGGCATCATCCATCTCCTGTCCTGTGTCCCCATGTCCCAACAAGGCCACTGGCTCCTCGGATGAGGGAGCTGGGATCCCAAGGAGCCAGCACCCCAAGGAGCCAGCTCCCAGGGAGGGGACGAGCCTCTCCCCCGCCCCGCGCACCCCATCCCCCCCTTGGGAAGTTATTTTTAGCCCGAGTGTGGGAGCAACGAGTGAAAGAGGATAATGAGGGTCATGAATATTCACAAGTGCAATGAGGCAGCCAGATGGAAGGCAGAAGTGCTGCAGATGATGTGGGCCGGTGCCAAGGACCACGCGGCAGGGGCCAGGGCACGAGTGAGACAGAGGATCCTACCCCCATGGGACACCATCTGCCCTGGATGCCACCCCCTTTGGAGCGTGGCATCCAACCACTTTGGATGCCATCAACAGCCATCAGATGCCATCAACAGCCATCAGATGCCACCTCTATGGGATGTCATCTTCCCCATATGCCACCCCCTTTGGAGGTGCCACCCCCTTTGGATGCCATCCCCAGCCATTGGATGCCACCTCCATGGGATGCCATCTGCCCTGGATGCCACCCCCTTTTTAGGTGTCACCCCCTTTGGATGCCACCCCCATGGGACACTGGCCCCATGAGCATCCTCACCCTCCAGAGTTTGTCCCTCCACACAGGGGCATGCCCTGTGCAGGCGCCGGGTGCCGGGGCTGGCCTGGGGCTGGTGGCAGCCCCTGGGGACCCCCCCCTTTCCCAGTGGGAGTGGAGCAGGGTCCTGCAGGTCGGTAGCGGGAAGAAGCACGCCAGCTTCCAGGCAGAGCCGGGCAGGGCTCCAGCGGCCAGATGCTGTTCCCAGCCGTGATGCCAAGTGCCTGCAGATCTCCCTGACCTCCCACCTCACAACCCCATGTGGGGCTGGCAACGTCCCACAGGTGTCCCCAGGGTCCCTTCCCATCCTGGGCACCCTGGGGACGTGGGGGTCTGCCCTTTTTGGGGAGCAGGAGGGATGGCACGGGGGGCTGTTCCCTGCACAGCTGTGGTGCCAGGGACCCCCTTGCACAGCCCTGGGGACTCCCCACTTGGCCAGGGAAAAGGAGGGTCTCCATGGGAGCCCATGGCAAGGGGGCACAGGGGTGCTCAGGCGCAGTCAGATCCATGCCCGGCAGTGTCACTGGGAGAACTCGCTCTGTCCCACGGCTGGCAGTGCTGCTCCCCGGTCCCCAGCCCCGCGGCAGGGCATCTGCAGCCTGCTCGCACTGCTCAGCTGCAGCGGTGGGGCCAGTACGTGCCAGGCACCACGAGGCGGAAACCCGCCGGGGCACGCTGCGGGGAAACGGCGTCACGGGACGTGACATCAGCCTCCCCGTGGCCCGGGGGTCCGCCCGCCTGCCGGGGCTGGATGGATGGGGTGAGTGCGGTGGGCATGTGGAGGGGCTGGTGGTTTGGGGGGTGCCCCCTGCCATGGCAGGGTGGGGTGGTGCAGCATGAAGGATGGGGGGCTGGAGGGGCTGCCCACTCGCCTGCCCCACGGCACGCTCCTCCTCCTGCCTGTCCCATCTGGGCTCCAGATGCTCCCTGTTGCCAGTGCTGGCTCACCCGCCACCCGCAGCATCCCCTCTGCCTTTCCCACGGTGTCCCCTGCCTTCCCCATGGCGCACTGGGGCCAGTCCCTGCCTGCCCCATGGCCTTCAGCTGCCTCGCTGGCCTGTGCAGAGTGCGTGTGTGTGTGTGCACCCCACACCGCACGTGTGTGTGTGCGCATGTGTGTGCATGCGTGCCCCACTCTGCGTGCACATGTGTGCATGTGTACAAAAGTATGTGTGCGTGCCTGTGAGTGCAGGTGAGCGCGCTGTACAATGCATGTGTCTGCATGTGCACGTGTGCCCCATGCAGTGTGTGTCTACGCGTGTGTGCATGGGTGTGCCCTGCAGTGTGTGTGTGCACGTGCGTGTGCTCCTGTGCAGGCCTGTGCCCCCCGCAGCATGCATGTGCAGGTGGGTGCGTGCATGGGTGTGCCCCACAACATGCGTGTGCTCCTGTGTGTGTGCCTGTGCCCCGTGCAGTGTGTGCGTGTGCACGCGTGTGTACATGCGTGTGCCCCACACAGTGCTCTGGGGGCGCAGGATCAATTTGTCACGGCTTCCCCCGGAGGGACGCTGGTGTTGGTGGGTGATGCAGCTCAGAGCCAGGAAAGGGCAGGGTGGCTCTGGCAGCGGAGTGACACAGGCACAGCAGGAGAGGTCGTCCCCAGTGCTGGGGACCCGCTGCCAGTGCTGGAACCATGCACCCAGCCACCCTGCTTGGGGCAGAGACAACCACAGTGCAGGCAGGCAGAGCCAGGGATGGCAGCTAAATCAGGCAGGAGCCCCGAGGCCAGGACAGCCCCGCATCTGCCACTGCTGCCTGGCCCGGGGACGCCATGTCCAACCTCCCCGGGGGACGTGCTCCCATCCTTGTCCTCCCCTCCCAGCCAGGACCCTGGGGCTGAGCCAGGCAGCGCCAGGACACCCGGTGGCAGAAGCTCCCGTGCCAGCAAAGATCCCAAATATCCTATATCCATCAGGATGGCTGGCCCCAGGGCTCAGCCGGGGCCAGGGCCAGCAGCACAAAGGGCCCCAGCCCCCCACCAGAGGCCCCATTCAGCCCCCCATGCCCCAGCAATCAGAGGGGGCACCCCCAAAGCGGGGCGGTGATGGACCCACTGCCCCGTGACGCCCTCTCCAAAGGGGACAGAGGGGTGGGTGAGCCCCCGCCCCAACCTCTGACCTCCCGAACTGCCCCCCCACCTAATCCCCCACCACTGCGCCCCAAAACCTGCCCCCGGCAGCCACGGGGGGTCCCCGGGGACAGAGCAGGGGAGGCCCGTCCCCGGGGGCCGGAGAAGCCGTCTCGTTAGCGGATGCGCCCTGATGAGCATATTCCCTCCCGCATCCCCGCCACCAACCCCGGCACTGGCGGAGCTTTCCCAGCTGGCCGGGAGCCTAATCCCATTTTAATTGCCCAGCACTGGAACCAGGAGCCGCCCGGCATGGCAGCCGGGGTGGCCTCCCTGGGGACCATCCCCTCGCAGCATCCCACTGAGCCCCCACCAAGCCCCGCTCTGGGAGTTGCCTCCTCAGCATCGTTTGGTGGCCTCAGGCATTGAGATTTAATTACCCTGCGCCCTCAAGAGATGCCAGTGGCCAGGAACCTGTCAGACCCTTGGCCGGCAATGAAGGGCGATGCTCAGCTCTGCCCGCGGTGGTGGTGAGCGGCACTGCCTGATTACATGCTCTGCAAAGCCAAATTCCCCCCAGAAAGCCAAATTCGGGCTGAATTTACAGCTCCGGCAGCTGCCCGCACCTCCGCCCTTGCTGGCTGCCACCACCGTCCCTGTCAGGCAGGGACGAGCGGTCCCTACCCATCGCCCATCGGCAGAGACCAGCGCCGATCTCCAAAGCAAGGCTGAGGTTTTGGGGGTCCCCGATAAACTGAGCATCCTGGGGTGCTGCTCACCCCACCCCAGCCTCCAAATCCTCCCGATCCCCCTAGACATCACCGGGACACTGACACGAAGAATTAATGCCATTAGGACCCGAGCCGGTCACCTCCCCAGGTGCACCATCGCTGCACCCCCCGAAACCAATTACAGGCGCTCTCACCTAATTAGTTTCTAATTATGGGCTTGTAGCGCATTCAACATAATTAGCATGTAAATTACACGGTGTGTTTATATTCAATAACCGCTCTCCCCCCGGCTGGCAGCAGCAGTGCCTTTTGGGAGCCCTTTCTTTCCATGGGGGTGAATGAATTCACTCAGAATGCCGATGGAGAAGCCCAGCGCCAATCCCAAGGGAGCTTGGCCCAGCAGGGATAAATCCCGGCTCCATTTCAGAGTATTTTATCCCACAAATTTATAAGTGCACCCCAAATTTTGGGGATGCTCCCCCCTAATTTTTTCCCTGCTTGAAATCTGGGATGCAGCTTTCTGGGTACCCCATGGAGGGGAGGGATGGTGAGCAATGCCAGGAGAGGGATGGGGGGCTGGATGTGTCCCCTCCGTGTTTAAAGCATTTGTTGTTATTGGGGCTGATCAAAGAGCTGGGTGGGTCGCTCGATGAAAGCAGAATTGCTTATTTGTTTGAGCGTCACTCCGCTACCCCTTGATGGGTTATTTATGATGTAATTAAGCTAATTACATGTAATAAGAGAGTTTCCGTGGCCCCCAGCCAAGCTCTTTTCCCATTTAACCGATTCACAGGTGGGAGGAAACCGAAGCTGCCTTGCTGGGGCTTGGGAGATGAAATGGCTCCAGCTCCCGCTCGCTGCCTTCCACCCCCAGCCACCTCCAGCCCCCCGGGAGCATCGCCCCGTGCCAGCACCCAGCACCCGCTCCGCCGGCCCCCACGGCAGGGGACAGGTGCCGCAGCCACCCGGTCAAATCCCTCGGGATAAAAGCGGGGCCAGCCGGGTGCTCCCCCCCACCGCCACCCGGCCAGTTGGGTACAGGCCAAAAAACCAACAACAACAAAAAAAAAAAACCCACATTTTTTCAGCCGAAACCGCTGATTCATCCCGCGGCAAGCCTGCCCAAAACGCTGGCGGGGGGACGTGCCCCAGCGAGCATTGCTGGCAGGGGGGGACCCTGTCCCCACCAGGCATCACGCGGCAGCGGTGACCCTGGTCCCCACCGGGGAGCTGGGCCAGGGGATGCTCTGGCAGCAGGAAAACCCCTTCAGGAAGGAGCCTGGCTTCGGAAAAAACACTTCAATCCCTGCAAAAGCAAAGGGCTGAGCTAAGGAGTCCCCACCCGCCGCCTTTGGGGCTTTTTTTTTTTTTTTTTAAATTTTTTGACATTATTTTCTTCCGCAGTCCCTGCGAGCAGGGCACGGCACTGGGCGGGAAGGCAGTTGCTTTTCCAGGCAGCTTGCTCTGAGCCAAAAAGGCAGCGGGGAAGGAAGCAGCTAGGGGTGCTCTGAGCAGGAGCCGGCAGCATCAGAGCTGGGGGACACACCGCGCACACGCCAGGACCCCAGGAAGGGCTGTGCTGCTCCAGAAGGCCTGTCGTTAATTTGAGGGATAACGAACTTATTAGATATTGGCTTGGGGGGGCTGAAATCGCACAGAGGGGGAAGGTTAAGGAGCTTATGGAGCTTTGCAGCCGGAGCCTGGGGGGCTCAGCCCCAGCAGCAGCCGGTCCCAGCGGGTGGGGGGGCCCTGCTGCAGTCCCCCACCGCCCCAGCCAGAGAAATCCTCTTAGAGGTCGCAGGGCTCATCCCCGTGTCTCTGCCCCCGTCCCCCAGGGCATAGGATAGGGGACTGCAGCATCCCCCCCACCTTTGAGGGGTCCGAGGAGCAGCATGGGGGTCCAGTGCACCCCCTGACCCACACCAGGGCAGGGACGGCCGGCGCCAGCCCTCCCGGCACGTCCCCAGGGCTGGCTGTCCCCAAGCCCTTGGCCCTGCCCGCGCGTCCCCCCCCATGTTTATCCCAGCACACTGTCACCGAGCGGTGCCCACAGCTGCAGCAGCTTAGGAGGGCGCCTGGGCGGCCCCCGGGGACACGGCCCCCTCGCCGGGCTCCTCTCCAGCCATCTGCCACCCCCCGCCCCGGATCAAGCGTGCCGATGTCCCCCACCACCAGCCAAGATGCCAGCAGGGCAGGAGGGGAAACTGAGGCACGAGGCATCCAGGAGCGAGGTCACACAGGGGGCTGGCAGCAGAGCCAAGAGGAGACTCCGCTGCTTGATTTATTCTTTTTAAAGTGATTTTTCCCCCCCCACAGGAACTGCCCGGCCTCTCACCCGGCCCCTCCTGGCCAGAGCTGCCCCCCGGCTGGACCTCTGCCGCGGCTTATCCAAGAGGTGCCAGCACGGCTGTTCCCATCACCGCAGCGGGGGGAGCGGCTCCCCCTTTGAAGCCCCACAGAGAGTCCTGACCTCGAGGGCTTCCCGCGGCGATGCGGGGCGAGAGCCCACCCTTCCTTCCCGCACGCTTTTCCCATGCCGGACGGGGAGCAGGACACGGAGGGATGAATCACCATCATCATCATCACCTCCTGCATCCTCGTGGGGAAAGCACCGACCTGTCTGGTGCCCGAGCCCCCAGCACAGAGAAAGGCCTGGAGGAGAGCGGACCGCAGGATGTGTACGGGAGAGGGGGGGGGAACTGTTAGCAAGGAGATGATTAAAAATATCCACCCTATTTCTGGCCGGCACTGGGCTGGGATCTGGGAAGAGCTGTTGGCAAAAGGGAGCCGCGCCGGAGCCGCTCCCAGCGCTGTTCTTTCCGTGCCGGTCACCTTCCTCCCTTCAACACACGGACAGGAAAGCCTTGAGAGGGAGGACAGACTGACAGGGATCATGGGGGTCACGGGACAGGGGGGGAGGACCGGGGGATGACCCTGCCCAGCCCATCACCCTGCACCGGGTGAAGGAGCTTGGCTCCAGCCCCTTTCCTATTGCTACGTTACTTTATATATGTTTTTTTAAAGCACTCAGAGACGATGGGGCTCCGTAGAGGATGACGCAGGCCCCGGGGAGCTGCGACAAACCTCTGGCGCGCGATAACAAGCAAAGGCAAACAAATCCAGAGACGCTCCCGGGTCTGGCGGGGCTCCAGGCAGCGCGGCCGAAGCGAGGCGCCGGGGAGGACACGGCAGCTCCCGCCGGCACAGCTCCTTCCCCGGCACCCCGCCGGGCACCAGCACAAGGCCACAGCCACCTCGGTCCCACCGGGCAGTGCCTTGGCCCAGGGATGCTGCTGGAGGCGACCTGCATCCCAGCCCCAGCGGCATCCCTCCAGCCGTGCCTGCATCAACGGCCACCGGGCCCCCTGCGGTACCACAGCCATGTCCCTGCAGGCCAGCCCAACTCATCACACCAGTGTCCCACAGCCCAGCTCACACCATGCCCAGCCCCACCGCCTGCAGCGACCCTGGGGAATTTGGGTCTGGGGATCTGGGCACCAGCCCTGGCTCCCCATGCAAGAGAAGGGGCTGGGCTGGCTGGGAAGCGCCGCTGCCGCCCCACGTCTCACAGCCCCACGGTGTCGAGGAGGCCACGTACAGATTATTGACTTGGGAAAGCTGCTTACCGGCAGCTCGGCGCGTGGCTCCCTGCTGGTCCCCAAGGAAGACCCTGGGCTAATTCTCCGCCGTGGCCGCTGCAAGAGCACAGGCAGGGAAGGGGCAAGCGGCATCCCTTCCCAATCCGGTGTGCTCAGATCCAGCACATCACCGGCATTTCTGCTCTGTGCGCAAGTGAGAATCGGCCCTTCTCCCACCACAAATCTCACCTCTGGGCAGCGAGGGCAGGGGGAGCCCTGCCAGACCACCCCAGGCAGAAGGGAGAAGGACCGGAGATTCCGAGGTGGGCACTTGGGTGACACTCCAGGGACCTCCGCTCCACCAAACTGCAGCCAAAAAACCCAACCCCAAACCAGCCCCCACCTCCCAGCACAGCAGGCCTAACCGTGCTTATCCAGAATTAATCCTGCTCCTGGGCATGCCGGCGGCTGCGGGATGGCCATGGGCATTAACACACACCTTGCCAGGGCGGTGGGTCCAGCCGGGGTTTTGCCAGAGCCTCCCCTCGCCTCAGCAGCGAGGAAGAGATGCTCCGAGCCAGAGCGAGGGACGCACCCCTGGCCGGAGAACGGCAGCAGCCCCCAAAAACCCTCTGAAACCGCCTTTCGGAGAGAGAAGTAGTGCCTGCCGCGGAGGGAAGAACCGCTCACTCCCTTCCAGCCTGGACTTGTCCCCAGCCTCTTCATACCAGCCATTTTTCCTGCCGAGACCAGCTTTTAACGCCAGCGGCTCACCCTGCCTGAGCCATGTTTGCTGTCAGCCCCCTGGCCCCTCCTGCCAGGCTCTGCCGGACCGGAGCCACCATGCTCACCGTAGGCTCTGCCACCACACCCTGGGTGTGCCGGTTCGGTATGCGTGGCACAGCACGGGAGCAGGTGGCACGGCCCCAGCTCTCCTGTGGCAGCTCACCTCCCCCGGGACCCCCAGGGGAGGCAGACACGAGACTCCGTGTGCCTGTCACCCTCCTGACACACATCCCCGGACTGGGACGCTTCCAAGCAGGCAGCCAGCCCCGGCGGGGCCCAGGGCGACGGCGGCACCGAACACCGTGCTGGCAGGGGCAATTTTTGTTCTGCTCCTCGAGGTTTGCAACCCCGAGCCCTGCCTCATCACTCTCCCCATCCCGCCCCTTCTCAGCATCCCCACAGCAGGAGCTCAGGACCAAGCCCTCCGCCAACGTGCACCCTAAAGCTGGGGTCATCCCCCCAGCTCCCAGAGTGGGTTGGGTGGGTCGGGCAGCCCCGGTACCAAAGGGTTAAGCCCCTTCCCCCCTGCCCAGCATCCTCCCCTCCTGCCTCTTGTCGGCTCCCTGCCAGCTCCCAGGCGTTAATACCAGCTGGGGGGGCCGGGGCGGCGTCAAGCTGCTGTCTGGACTCGGGGCGCTGCCGGGGGGGCTCCCCGCACCTCAGCACCCAGCTTCGCCAGATGGAGGGAGCCACCCAGCCACCAGCCTGTGAGGGGAAGCATGCTGGGGGGCCTGGGCAGGCTACCAGCCCCCCCAGACTGGGAGGGGGAGACAGACTGGGAGCTCAGCCACACCAGGACATGGATCCCCACAGAGATTTCTAGGGGTGCAGCCTGCTGATGCCCCCCAGGGCGAGGAGGAGGAGCAGCCCGGACCGGGCTGCTGCTGGTCTCCTCCACTTTCTTGGGGTCCCACCCTGCCCCCCAACTCCCGCCACCAGGCTCTTACCTTTGAAGGAGAGCTGGACCCTCGGGGTGGCGAAGCCGTGGTCCTTGGCATGGGTGGCCCGCCAGCCCAGAGTCAGCAGGGTGGCCCAGAGGAGGACGCCGACCACGGGCATGGTGGGCACGCGCCTGGGCGCTGAGGTTGAGGGGAGTCCGGGGGGGCCGAGCCTGCCAAGGAGGGCACAGGGGTGAGGGATGTCAGTTTGCTGCACCCACCACCCCCCGGGGGGGTACAAGCCCCACATCTCCCCATCCTATTTTTCATCACCCGCCGGCATGCAGCATCCTCCAGGGAGGGCTGGGAGCCAGCTCTGGCGGGGGGGCTCAGCCCAATCCTGCTCCACAGGCTGGGGGGTGGGGGGCAGGAATCGGGGGGTGCCCAGCTTCCCCTCCTTGGGTGCCAAGCCAAGCGCACAGGGTGAAGCAAGCGTGGTGGTGAGCACCGCTGCAGCGTGCTCCTCCACCCAAGCCAGCGAGCCTTGCCCAGGTGAGGAGCATCCCTCCTCGCCCCCCCCAGCCTGCAGCATCCCCACCCCACTGGGCTGGCTCCCCCCGCCCCGGCACCCAGAGGGGTCTCATCCCCAGCCCTCTTTCCCCCACCTCTCCTCCCAGCCCCCAGCAAAGCCACAGCGAGCAGAGCCGGGATCAAATCTTTCCAACATGAAGGAAATCTGGACTTCATTATTCCAAGAACGTACAAAAAAAAAAAAAAAAAAAAAGGATTTTTTTTTTTTTTTTTCATAAATAAAAGAGGAAGAAAAAGAAGGAAAAAAAAAAAAAAAGCCCTGCCTGTGTGCCAGGCAGCTGGACTCCCTGGGGCTCCAGCACTGAGCGGAGTCCGCCAAGCTGCCTCCAGCAAGCCACACACGCACCCCGGCACGGCACAGCACACAGTGCCCCTGGCATGCCCCGCTGTCCCCTCGGGCCCAGGTCCCTCTCCTGAGGCAGCACCCTCCCGGGGGGCTCCAGGAGGCTTAGGGAAGGATTTGGGAGGAGGCCCGCAGTGGGAAGCTCCTCGCGTCCCCAGGGAGCCACACGCCCGGGGTGGGATGCGCCATGCCGTGGTACCCGGGTGGGCTCAGGCATCCAGGGAGCGCCCGGCCAGCCCAGCCAAAGGGGCTCTGTGCCACGGGGATGGGTGCTGCCTGCCAGCATGCTGTGCCGGGGGGTCCCCACCGTGCCATCCCCATGGGGACATGCCCTCCATGGCTCCACCAGCTGCCACCCTGCAGCCCCACGGAGGACAGGCACATGGGAAGGTGCCGGGTGGATGGCCAGGAACCCTTCGGCGTACCCCCGGAGAGGGATGCTGAGCTGCAAGGGGGCAAGCCTGCACCACCCAGGTGGTCTGGCTGGCCCCTCCCAGGGCGCACAGCACCCACGACACCGGCCCCAGCCCCGAGCGGGACAAGGGCAGCAGCACCGTCACCAGCAAGCGGGTGCCACCGCGGCCCCTCCGGCGACGTGATTCCTCGAGCAGCGGGGCAAGACCCGGAGCGCAGCAGCACTGCCGTTCCCCAGGGCTCAATATTTTTTTTTCACACTCTTGCCTCTGGAGTCTGTAAATATTTCGATTTGCTCCTCTCCCCCTGTGCACACCCAGCTCTGCTCCATTGTACTGGCATTCGGTCCCCTTCCAGGCTGGTCCCCCCCTCCCACCCGTTCCCAGGCTCTGCCCTTCCCATCAGCGCCGGGCCGGGACAGCCGGAGCCCCCAGTTCCTCCGCCAGCCGAAACTCCAGTTGGTTGCAGTTAAATCCCCCCCCCCCCCCCCCCCAATCCAAACCTCCCCCCCTCTCCCCGGCAGCTTTAGGAAATAATTCTGGCAAATCCCACTATTGCATTTGGATGGAGCGGCGTACGCGTCAGAGACAGGGAGCGAGATGGCAAACAAAGGAAAAGAGGGAGAGGAGGGGAGCGCAGCGAGCGCAGGGCGAGGAGGGGGGAAAGGGCCGGCGGCGAGCAGGGGGCACCCAGGCCCGGCCGGGAAAGGCAAATTCCAAGGAAGCAAAAAAGGGGAAACGGCCCATTGGAGCGCACCTTGGCCGGGAAATCTCTATTTCCAGGGTCATCTGCGCTTCGGGGAAACTGGAAACTCCAGGGGAGAGCGGCCACGTTCCTCCCCTCCAGCACCCGGGCTGGCTGGGGTTGGGGTTTTTTTTTTTTGGCAATTAAAGTTTGGCCATTGCTGGTGCTGCCGCAGGAAGATCAAAATCCCGCTCGGCTTTATCCTCCCTCCCCAGGCCAGTCAACTGAGTGCCGCCAAGACGAAGCAATTAGGGAAAGGTTTTCTCGGCAGGAATAGGGACACCTTTGGGGGGCCGAGACCCCAGGGCGGAGGGGTGCGGAGTGGGGCTCGCAGGCAGGGCTGCCTGCACGCCTGGTCCCAGCGGCCTCAGGAGCGGGCAGGAAACGTTTTTGGGAGGGAAAAGAAATACGGGCAGGCTGGGCAGCGGGAGGGGAGCCCGCCCCACCTCTCGGCCATGGCACCCGAAGGTGCGATGCCACTGCTGGGAAGGGGGGAAGAAAAAAAAAAAAAGAAATAAAATAAAATAAAATAACGTTGATCGTCCACCACGGCCCCTCGCACCCGGGGAATAACTTTGCACAACTTTGCGCCGCCGGCCCTCTGGCATGCCTGGCCTGTCCCCAGGGAGAGCCCTCCGGCCCCAGGCGCTCGTCTCCCCGGCCCCCCCCAGGGCTCGGGGTCCCACCGGGGCGGGGGGTCCCACCGGGGCGGGCTTCGGCTGCCCCACGCCACCCGCTCCACGGTGCTGGGGGGGGGGGGGGGGGGGGGTGTCTCTGGCGTGTCCCCCTACCCCCAGCACCCCCTCCTTGGGCACCCACCCGCCGCCGAGCCCTGCCGCAGCCCCCCCTGCCCCGGAGCTCCCTGCCAGCCTCCCTCCCTGCCTGCACCGCGTCCCACGGGCTCCGTCCCCCCGCCCCGAGCGGAACCGGGGCGCGCCTGCCCAGCCGCGGGCTGCCGGGGGCGGGGGGAACCGGCAGGCGGGGGGACCGGCAGAGACCCCCCCACCCCGGTATTGCCCCCCTCCGTGCGTGCAAAGCCCCCGGTGCCGCTGCCAGCTCGGGGCAGGGCTCCCGGCACCGGACCGCAGCCCCCGCGCCTCCTCTCCTCCCCGCCCCACCTGCCCGCTTCACCGGGGGACGAGACACACGAGTTCCGAGCGGCGGAAAGTTTCCTCGGGGCGTCTCCCCCGCCGGGCCCCCGTTCCGCCGCCCGCCCCCGCCCTTACCTCTGCGGGGGTCCCGGCGGCGGCGGCTGGGGCGGGGGGGTGGAGGGCGGCGGGGCTCAGCGCCGCGCCGGGCACCCGCGGCCCCCCGCCATCTCGCGGCCGCGACTGCCGCCGCGGCCCCGGCCCGTGGAGCGGCGGCGGGGCGGGGCGGGGCGGGGCGGGGCGGGGCGGGGCGGGGGCGGGGGCAGCGGGCGGCGGCGGCGGCGGCCCGGCCCCGACTGGGCGCCGCAGCCCGTGCGCTCGCCGCCGGGGGTCATTTGCATAGCCCCGCCCGCGGCCCCGCCCCGCCCACCGCCCGGGGCCGCCGGTTCGAGCCCCGCCGCCGCCCCTGCCGCTCACCTCTGGCCCCGGCCTTTTGTTGCTCCGTGCCGGCGGCGCCCCGCCGGGCGAGGCCGCGGGAGGCTCGGTTGGCCTCCGGTGCCCACCACCCTCTCGTCGGCCCCGGGAAGGACGCGAATAAATAAGCACCGTCTCTCCTTTGTCTGCCGAGGCAGGCGGCGGGGGGCGGCCCGGGGCGGCGGGAGGCAGCGGCAGGCAGCGGGGAGCCGAGCCCGGGCGAGCCGGCGGCTTTGTGATTGCTCCGGCTCCGGCGAGAAACCGCCTCCCACACACGGCAGCTCCTCGAGCAGGGAGCGGGGCTCCTGCCCCCGGCCCCACCTCGCTCCCTCTCCCCACCCCGGTTACCCCCCCCGGTGACCCCCGGCCCTCAACCCAGGGGAGACCGGTGATCCCTGCCCTGCGCCGGGCCCCTGGCATCCCTGTGCTCTGGGATCTGCTGGCCCTTGGGATATCCCTCCCCAGGACCATTCCACCTGCATCCCCCTGCCCTGGGACCTACCAGCCCCTGGGTGATCGCTGCCCTGCACCATTCCCCCTGCACACTGCAGCATGCTTCTCTCCAAGGCAATGACTGGCAGGTGCCATGCAGCTGAGCTCTGGGGCACCTCTGAGCCCGAGCTGGGCACCTTGGAGCCCTTCAGATGCCAGGCACATGCCTTAGCTCCCCTGCTCTCCTCCCGCCAGGCTGGGGGCCTCTGCAGTGCTGCCTGCAAAGGCAGGAGCTGCTCCCCGCAGGGGCTCCTGGCCCCCACACCTGCACAGGGATGCGGCTCAGGCCCCTGCCTGCAGGTACAACTCCCCTGCAAGCACCACGGAGCTTGGCCCCGTGCCCCCCACCCTGGCAAGACCTTCCCCCTTGGCCTCAGAGGTCCCATCCACAGGTTTGCCGCCTCTCCTTCTGCTACGCTGCTCCCAGGCGGGGTAACGAGGCATTAAGGATGCTGAGAAAGCACAAAACAGGGTGCTGGAGGGGAAGGTGCCCTGATCTTAGACACGTCATGTGGGTGGGCCTGGGCCATCCCCCCCAGGGTGGTCCCGGTGCCTCTGAGCCCAGCTCCCCAGGCAGGAGCAGGGCACGGGGGAGCCAGGCCCATCCTGGCACAAGGGCCGCAGGTCGGAGAGCAGCAGGCACCCACAAGCAGACCTTGCCAGGCAGGGCCACCTTGTCAGCCGGGCACCCGCTGGGGCTGGAGGAGGAGACAGACGGGGTGTCTGCCCCAGCCCCGCTGTGTTCTGCACCCCGTTGTCACCTCCTTTCCCAGGGATGGCTCCTCAAAAATAAGCAGGCTCCATCCTTCGCCCTCACGCTTCTGCTCTGGCTTTCTCTTAAAAATGAGGAGTTTGTCACCGGCTTCTCATCCCCGGCCACTCTGTGTGCGGCAGAGTACGGCCCGGCCATAATGGCCCCAGTCAGCAGTACAAATAAATGGCCCGAAACACGATACACGAGAGCTTCCTGGGATAAAAGAATTTCTAAGGAGAGGTTTTATTTTCCCCTCAGAGCCCCAGTCTCTCATCGTCTGGTCCAAACACAAAGGCTGTCCTGAATTTCCCGTCTCACTTTCTCTCCTTGCAGCTGGTGAGTTGGACGATGTTTTGGGGCACCCTCTCCCCTGTGCTGGCACCTCGGCGGGTCACCTGGCCCCCCCAGGCTCACAGCATCCCCGGGCCCGGGGCTCCAGCGCAGCCTCCCGGCCCCCGGTTGCAGTTCTGGGGGTGGTGACACACATTCGGCAGCAAATTAAACTGGGGCAGCTGCAGACGTAGGCTGCTATCGGCCCCCCCTCACTACCTGCCTGGTGCTGGGGGGGCTGCGGGTTCTCCCTCAAGCTGCGGTGGGGTTACACCAGGCAGGAGAGGGGGTGCTTGGCCCTGCCCCAGGCCACCCTCCTGGGACTTGCCCCCCAGAACGGGTGCAGGGGTCCCAGAGCCAGGGCCATGCAGCTGGGCCCCCCTGTCCCCAGGAACCCTGGCTTGCCGGCAAGGAAAGGGTCCTGGCCCCACCCGGTGTATCATTAACCCAGAACTGAGCCATTAATGGCCCTGACTCTCCCAAGTCCCCATCGTTATAAATCAGCCTTCCCCATAACTTCCTTCTTCCCTGCTAGTTTAAGCCTGTGGCTTCCTGTCCTAATTAACCAGTGAGGTTAATTGGCCCCCAGCCTCTTTACACCTCCAAGGCTCTCTGAGGGGTGGGTCACGGCATCCCCCGTTCATGCATTGACCCTTGGACCCTTCCCCTCGCCACAAGCGATCCCCTGAGCACCAGGGATGGGGACCCCCAATGCAGTCCTGCTCACACCACTGCTGGGGGCGGCTGCCCACCTGTCCCAGCTCCTGTGAGCTGTTTTTTTCCTCCCTGACCCTTGCCTGCAGGCCTGGGGTGGGCACCTGCCATCCATCTGGTACCCTTATCCCTGTCCCCATCCCCATTCCTGTCCCCACCCCTATCCCCCTCCCCACCCCCATTCTCATCCCTGTCCTTGTCCCCATCCCTGTTTCTGTCCCCATTCCCCTCCCTATCCCCATCCCTTTTCACGTCCCAGTTCCCATTTCCATCCCTGCCCTTGTCCTCATTCCTGTTCCTGTCCCCATTCCCACCCCTATCCCCATCCCCATTCCTATCCCCATGCCTCTCTTCCCTCCCCATCCCCTCTCTTCCCTGGCCCTGCTGCACGGCAGTACCGGAGGCCCCAGGCTGCTCCCGGATGCCTCGGCACTGCCTGTGCCAGCTTTGCACTCCGGCCATCTGTCCCCCGCCTGCCTGCCGTCTCACGCCTCCTCCTCGGGGCCAGGGGTCCCCATCTCACCCGCTGCAGGCAGCGGATGCCAGCAGGCACCAGGGTGGGTGTCCCCAGGAGGACGAGGCAGTGGGTGGGTGTCCCTGGTGAGGAGGATGATGCCAGGAGGGAGCTGAGCAATGCTGGCAGCCGAGCAGTGGGGAGATGCCTGGACTGGGTTTGGTGGCCCCTCTGTGCCACCATGGGGACCGACCCGTTGCCACCCACCCCAGGGAGCCCTCAGGGACCCTTGGACCTGCTCAGCCCTTTGTGTCGTGCCCCGCTGCCAAAGCGTGCCCGGCACCCTGGGCTGGGGGCTTGGGTGCTAGGAGCCCCCCGTACCAGCTCCCCACTCCTGCTGCCTTCCCTGCTGGGCTGGCAGGCATTGCCTTCGGTGTCCTGCTGCTGGGAGAAGCGTTCCTGCTTTTTATAACCCTGCTGACGCTCCCCAGCTGCCAGCCCTGTGCCAGCCTGCCTGCCCTGCCTGCCCAGCCCTGCCTGCCCGCCTTGGGGCAGCTGGGGGGGGCACACAGGGGTCGGGGGGCTGCAGGGCCCGTCCGACCTGCACAGCTGCATAGCTTGTCTCCAGCTATTAAACAAACTCGCTCCATCTCCCCCCCCTCCTCTCGGTCCCCTTCCCGCCTGCCAGACGGCTGCTTAACCCTCTGCTGTCCCGCTCCTTGCCCTGCAGCCTCTGGGAAGCGGCATCTGCCCCTCACTGTGCCCGGGGACAGGGAGGTTTGACTCCTAGGAGCGACCACCCCGTGCTGCCAGTGCCCCCCAACCCGGCTGGGCAGCAGGGGGTGGCCCTCCAAGTCCCCAGGGTGCCCGCAGCCTGGCACTGTCCTGCGGAGAGGGATCCAGGGTCTGGGGGATGCAGGATCTGGGGGGGATACAGGATCTGGGGGAATGCAGGGGCTGGGGGGATGCAGGGACTGGGGAATGCAGGGACTGGAGGATGCAGGGGCTGGGGGGATGCAGGGCGGGGGGATGCAGGGGATGGGGGGATGCAGGGACTGGGGGGATGCAGGGACTGGGGGATGCAGGAACTGGGGGGATGCAGGGGCTGGGGGGATGTGAGGGCTGGGGGGATGCAGGAACTGGACGATGCAGGGGCTGGGGGGATGCAGGGGCTGGGGGGATGCAGGCACGGGGGGATGCAGGCACTGGGGGAGGGAGGAGCTGCAGTGCAGGGCAGGGGGATTCAAGGGCTGAAGGGGAGGCAGAGGGTGCGGGGCGAGGGGCTGGGCCTCCCCTGACCCATCCCAGCGCTCTGCTTTTCCCACCCCACTGTGGGAAGCGATGCTGGGGGGTGCCCCAGCCCCCGGGAGGGCTCCAGCTGCAGGTGTCCCTTGCAGATGGGGGCCGGTAAAGGAGGCAGGTGGGAGCAGTGGCCATGGGATTTCCCCCAGGGCGACTGCTCCCATTCGTCACTGCTGAGAACGGCACACCTCGGTGCACGGAGGCAGCAGCACCACAGCCCAGTTCAGCCTGGCACTGCCATGAGAGCAGCCTCCAACCCCCGGTCCCCCCAGGCTGCCAGCACGCCGCAGCTCTCAGAGATGCCAGCTTCGTACGTAACCCCGAGCAGATCCCAGCCCAGGAACTGCTGCAGGGGATGCGAGGAAGGAGCAGGATTTGCCTCTCCAGGATGAATCGAGCCCTCCAGAAGGGCTGACCTGGCAAAGCTATGCTCTGCTGCCACCGTCCTAGGACACTGTGGAGAGGACAGACCCTGCCCGGCCCCCCACAGGACCTCCCCGATTGCCCTCTGCCTCCCACGCTCCCTCACGCAGATGTTTGGGATATCTGGGCCCTTGCTGCTCCGGCTGCGGTGACAAATGCTTGCCTGAGCAGG
The DNA here is from genome assembly GCF_965183815.1 of Platalea leucorodia. Taxonomy (NCBI): domain Eukaryota; kingdom Metazoa; phylum Chordata; class Aves; order Pelecaniformes; family Threskiornithidae; genus Platalea; species Platalea leucorodia. The sequence goes on from NC_138831.1 coordinate 17,783,587, forward strand.
GTTTATTATTGTAAGATCCTGGAGGTGGCTCTGGCCAACTTTCCGCTTGGGGCCAAGCCAGCAGCTGCAGGGCACCCTTCGGCACAGCCACCCCAGGGACGAGCTGTCCCCACCCCGGGCACCCTCTGTGTGCCAAGGGGTTGGGGACCGACCCCTCCAGCATCGTTCAGCACCCCGTGGCAGCAGCGGATGGGCACCAGGAGCCCAGGGCAAGTCCCCTGTCCCAGGCAGGGGATGAAGCTGGGCGCTCCATCCTTCAGCCAGCAGCACCAGGGAGGGGGGGGTGTTGCTGAGAGACCCCCCCACATCCCCCGCTTCTTCTCCCCTGCTCCGCTCCCTGGCTGGGCTGTTGTGGGCTGGAGTGCAGCGAGCTCAGTGATGGATGGCCGAGGCACGGGCTTGCCAAGCCCTGCGTGTTTGGAAGGCGCCGTGTTTGTCTTGGCAGGAGCAGGGATGTCATCTCCTCCGCCTCGCACCGTGACGAGCTGGGAAAGCCAACGGGGGGTTGCGCCAGAGAGGGTGCCCAAGCGGGTCCCCTGGCAGCAGCAGCGGAGGGGTCTGCCCCAAATGGGCAGAGTGAGATGCTGGCGAGGCAAGAGGACAAGCAGAGGAACCCAGTGGGTGCAGTGAGGGTGACGTGGGGACAAGCCGAGCCTGTTGTCCCCTGGCAGAGCCAGTTTGGCCGCCCAGATGTGCCCTGCACCCGGAGATGCCATCAGGCAGAGCTGCCCCCAGCCCAGCCCCTGCGCCAGCGCTGCCCCCCGGTTCACCAAGCCCTGTGCTTTGCAGGTAGGGAAACTGAGGCAGAGAGGCAGCACCGCCTGGCAGTGGGTGCCATGGGGCAGGGGATTGAGGGGCCGGGAGCAAGATGGGCACCAGACAAAGCAGAGTCTCTCGGGCAGAGGACAGCACGGCTGCGGCTCTTTCGGGAAGGGGGTGCGGCGAGGACATGAAAGGTGGCGGCGGATCGATGCCCAGCCCAGCGCCGAGCGGCTCTTGATGATGTCGGTGAGGCTCTCGGTGGATCGATAGCCGCCTGCAAAGGCGGGGGCAGATCCTGCTGGGGGGTCCCCAGGCAGAGCAGGAGCTCGTGAAGGAGGGCAGATGGGTGCCCTGGTAATGTCTGCAATGTGATGTGCTGGCAGGCACAGGGGTGGGGAGAGGTCGAGCCTCGTGAAATGGGAATTGCCAGAGTCAATGTTGCCCCCGGGACTGGGGTGTTTCACTCCCCAGCTGCGCCCCAGGAGGCTTGGGATGACAGTCACAGCACACAAGCCCTGGCCAGGGACATGGGCAGCAGATGTCCAGTGCTGCCCACGCGAAGCCTGGCCATGGGGACCCATCCTACTCTGCTCCTGTGCTGGTTTCCAAGCTGGGGGAACGAGCAGGATGTCTGTCCCCAGCTGCAGTTTGGATGGCAGTGCCGAGGTCATCCATCCTTGCAGCTCTCCATGCTCTGGAGAAAGGAGCCATCGCCCACCCTTGCATTGGGGGCAGCCCCATCTCCTCCATCTCTTCCCCCTGGCCACACAAGCACATCCCCAGGCTTTGCAGCAGCAGGAGCATCATGGTGTGCCTGACTGTGGCCGAGCATCCCTGGTGCCCTCCGGCCCATACGTACACAGGGGACCATGGCATGGCGTGGGACTGTTTCTGTGTCGCCCCACACGTTGCCATGGAAATGGGCAGGAGCTGCGCTAATGGAAACCAGACCTGGGATGATGACCCCAGCTCCCAGTGAGGCAAGTCCCGGCCCCCGGGTTTGCCACAGGGTGCTCTGGGCATCCTGTGCAGCTCCCTGTGCCTGGGGGGCTGGTGGAGAGTGATGCCGAGGCACAGGGACATGCACAGGGCAGCAGGGATGTGTCACAGTGTGCAGTTGTGCCACAGGGCTTGGCCACATCCCCTCTGACACATCCCCATGCACGCCGAATTTAGGAATATCAGTGATTTCGGAGCAATACAAGATCCTTTCCCTGCTCTGGATGAAAGCTGGGGACACAGCTGGGACTGCCTGCCCCACGGCTGGTCCCTGCCCCATGGCAGTGCTGCACTGGCCATGCAGGAGGTGGCACAAGGACCATCGCAGGTCACCGCACTGGGAGCCAAGCCATTGGGACAGGAGAAGCGTCATCTTCAGGTTAAGGGCAGCATCAGTCAAGGTGCAGAGCCTCTGGCCTCTCCTTTGCTGCTGCCTGGAGCTGTTTTCCAGCCCCCCAAATGAAAGGAGATGATCAATGTCATCTGCAGGAGAGGGAGAATAAGACAACTCAACAGTTTTAAGATAAGCTCCCAATTTTCTGGGGCTACCAAGAGCTGTCAAGAGCCTGGGAAGGCAATGTGGGCAGAAGGTGGGAGCCAGCAGCTCTGCGGCACAGCCCTGATGTGCCGGCGTGCCATGTAAGTGGGTCAGTGGTACAGCCGTGGGCATTGGCGGGCACGGATGAGCTGGAGAGGACAGGGTGGTGGCAGCCGGAATGGCTCAAGGGCTGGAAGAAACTGGGACATCTCCATGCACGTGGGTCCTCCCAGAGAAGTTGGCCCGGGAGCTGGATCAGTGTGCAGGGAGAAAACAGCATCAGGAAATTGGAGAGGATTTTTGGCTGTGGGACTGAGTGATCGCTCAGCTCCAAGACCCCTCGCCGGGATGTGTCCGGGGATGTCTGCCTTCATCCCAGTGAGGACAGATGGATGCTGGACACAGCCACCTGCAGCATTCCTCTGGGGTGAAGAAAGGACGCTCATCGCAGCATGAATCCAGAGCCCAGACTGGGTCAGAGGTGGGAATACTGGTGGAAGGGTTCTCCATGGAGACTGGGGGAACTGGGAGAGTCCCCTCCTGATCCCTGCGGCTGTGCTGTCCTTGGATCCCCTCCCCTCTCCCAGAAACACAACCTGCCTCTCCCCTCCCCAGCAAAAATCTGTCGAAAAGGATGCTCCTGCTCTCAGGTCGCCGTGGCAACCGGCAGGCGTGACAAGGGAGGGATGCAGGATCCGACCCCCATCACTCCCACTGCCCAGGACCGCTTCCCAGCACCTCCACAGCCCCATCGCCCCAGGGCCAGCTCCTTGCTGGGGGGCTGCACCCTCCCCGAGGCCAGGCTCCAGCCAAGGGGTGAGCGAGGCCCAGGCAGCCGATGCCGATGCCGATGCCGATGCCGGCACGTGCTTCGCTGGGAAGCTGCCTCCCTGCCTTGCCCTTCACCACTGTCCCTCCCCGGCTGCCGCCTGAACTTCAAAGCCACCAGGGGCCACATGGCCTGGAGCATCTTCTCCGCATCCCTTCCGGGGTGGAGAAGATGCTTTGAAAGCCCCTGTCCCTTCTCCCCTCCTCCGCAGGGTAATTTCCATTTTTTTCAAAACCCCACAAAAAAGGAGCCTTTTTCCTCTTTGTTTCTATTCTCCTTTTTTTTTCCCCCCCTTGTCTTTGTCAGCTAAAAATATGCAACCCACTAGGGAGGGCGGGCGGGCGGGGGGGGGGCCGCTGCCCCGCCAAAGGTTAGCGCCAGTCCCAGGCTGGAAAAGCCACCGGAGGGGGACGCAGATGCTCCCCACTGCCTTTTCGGGGGGATGTCGTGCCCCAGGAGACCTCCCTTTGCCCGGCCTGGGGGTCAGGGCTTTGCCTCCGCCACGCCGAGGGCGTGCATGGGGCCAAGGGAGGCAGCGAGGTCTGGAGACAGAGCCCACTCGGGACGTGGCATGACACCCAGCAAAGGGGTCAGATCTGGATCCGTCTGTCCTGGTTGTTTCCCAGGGGGTCGGGAGATGCCCAGCAATGCTCAGCAAGCCAGGGAAGGGATGTTCAGGCACCCCGGGAGGGGATGACCCTGCAGGGCAGGGATCAAAGAGGCCGAGGTTGGGGGCAGGCGGGCGGGCAGGCGGGCGGGCAGGCAGGCAGGCAGGCATGCAGGCAGCCCCGGGCTGGAGCGTGGGAGGGAGGTGGGCGGCCACGGCGGGAGGAAGGATGTGATTTACCTAATATCCCACTCTGCCACTGAACCGATAGAGGAGAAAAACAACCCGGGGGCTCGTCATCTTGGGGAGACACTGTCAGGGGCCGAGAGGCACCGAGCGGTGCCAAAGCATGCAGGGAAATGAAATTGGGATGAATCACCCGGAGCAGGCAGCCGTCACCTCAGCCACAAACCTGCTGCAAACCAGAGAAAACATGTTTCCCAGCTCCCAGGGTTGCAATTTTAAGCCTTGGCCAGCTTTGCGGGAAGGGCACGGGCCTCAAAACTGGCTTATTATTTTTTCCCCCCACCAAGGATGGGAATGTTGCAGCACAATATCTTGGCGCAGGGGTAATGACCAGCCACAGGTTTCCTGGCAGAGATGGTGACCCAGCAGTGGGATGCAGGAGCCAGGAGTCCCGGGCAGGACCGATCCTTGGGCATGCCGCAGGGCTGGGAGCGGGTGCTGGGCGGGGGGAGGCAGGCAGGAGATGGCCTGGGATGCTGCAGCTTCGAAGAGCCGGGAAAACCCGTGTCAGAGCCAAACCTGGTTGGGAGGCAGGAGGCAAATAGTAGGAACAAATTCCCCGTGTAGCCCCAGGGCGGCTGCGGGTCAGGGCATTTACTGGTGCCCTGGGATGGAGGTGACGAGGAGCGGGGAGGTGGCGGCGCTGCTGATGACATGCAGCTATTTCACTCCTTCCGGGCTAAAGCAGGGAGATGCCAATGCAGGGGGCACTGGGCAGTGCTGCTTCAACTGGGGGGTGGCGACCTCCCCACAGTGGCCTGCATTGCTAGGAGGGCTGGGAGGGCTGGGGACAACTCATCCAGGTGATGTCTGGGCCACCTGAGACATCTCAGCTGCTGTGGCTGTGTCACCGAGCCCTTCTACTTCTCAGGGGGCTGAGCACTCCCACCCCAGGTACCAGTGCCAGTGCCGTGAAGCCAGGTTGCCCCTTGCCGGGTGCTGGCTGTCCCCAGCCCCACCAGGTAGCCCAGGGCGTGGGAGGTGATTTATGGAGCAAGGGATTAGCTGGGAGGAGGAGGCAGCACCAGGCACACATGGCAGGCGCTGACGGAGGGCAAAGGGCTGCCAGAGCAGAACGGGGGTGAGTCCCAGGTGGCCGGGCTAGAAATTCCTCAGCCTGCCCCAGAGCTCAGATTTACTCCCACAGTGATGGAGATGGCACCAGCAGGTAGGATGGGGGCTTAGGACATGTCTGTCCTGGGGAAAGCATCCTGGTGCTCGGCTGGAGGGAGGCAGTAGGGTAGGTGCCAGCCGGGGGGTTGGCTGGACGGACCTCCCCCACTCCCACGGCCCCATCTCCCAGGCATCCACCTCTCCTCCCCAGAGGAGACATCTGGGAGGAGAAGCATTTGGCAGAGGGTAAACTGAGGCATGGTGGGGGCTGCCTTTCCCCATTGCAGGGGGGGTTCAGCCAAGGTGGGGACTTGGCAGCTCTGGGATTCCCAGCCACAGCTCATCCTGGGAAGCTCGCCCAAGGGCTGGTGGGACCATGGACCATGGGGCTCCTCTGCTGCCTGATGGGCAGGCAGCTCCTGGCAGGGCCGTGCCTGCGCTCGGCGTTTGGAGAGCCCGCACCGCCTCCGCCGGACGGGGATCTGCCCACGGGAACAAGGACATCCCGGCTCCTGCCCGGGCACCCCGGGCAGGTGGCGTCGGGTGTCCGCAGCTGCCAGCCGCCTTTCATCTCCTTCCAGGCAGGGGCTCGCTTTCCGTCACCTGCTGCCCTCCAGGCCGGAGGCCAAGAAAGCGGTGGGCAGGGCTGATGTGAGAGACGTGGCCGCTCTGCCCACACGTCCTCCGGCTGGAGGGAGAGCGGTGAGACGCCCGAGATGGGCCGTGGGTGCCAAAGCAGCGTCCTGCCCCACGCGCCCCACGCGCCCCACTCCCAAGCTCCCCGACTCAGGGTGGGCTTAGCTAGGACGGAGCCTGGCAAAGCCCTGGTCCAGAGACGGCGGCTCCGCTCGCCTTCCCTGCCAAACTTTCCATTGCCCTTAGCTCCTGCAATCAGCGGGAAGAGTGGGAGCTGGGGTGCAGGCGGGGGGCGTGTGTGTGTGCTGGTGGGGAGGGGGTGTTGCTGGGACACGCGTGGTCAGCAGCGTGTGTGTGTCCGGGCATGCATGTGCGTGTGTCAGCAGATGTGTGTGTGCTCAGGACTGTGTGCATCTATGGGGAGATTATATATATACATATATATATATGTGTGTGCGCCTTTCCAAGACAGCATTGCACGCCTGTGAGACTGCAGCATCCCTTTGCTGCGGCGTTTCTCAGCGTGTGCAGCCTAATGAGCCGGCACAGCAGAGTTAATTGAGGGGACAGACAAGCAGAGCTTGTCATTAAGGAAAGCGCTGCGGCAGGTACCAGTGACAAGATGCTGCCTGTCCCCCTGGGCTGACGGCAGCCCCCGCGGGGGACAGTGACAGCCTGAGTCCCCGGGGAAGACGGCCGAAGACAAGCGTCCCACGTGCTGCAACCCTCGCCCAGGGCCAGCTCCATTAGCAAAAGCAGCCAGGGAGTGGGAATTGCTGTCGCCTGCATAAAGGAATAAATCTGCCAGCCCCCAGCAGGATCGGGCTGGCAGGGGGTGTACCAAGCCAGGACCTGGTGGCTTGCCTACAGCCTACACCCTCCACCAAGAACATGTCCCTGCTAGTGCACACTTGCACAGCGTGACGATGCCCTGTCTGTCAAAGCTGCCCCCTCAGCTCCCACCATTAGGTTCCAGAGTGAACACGTAGCAGAGGGGACAGAACAGCCGGCTCCCAGCAGCATGGTGAGCCTGTGCCAACAGCCCACGAGGACGGGGAGCCTTGCTCAGGGCTGTCAGATTCTCGCTAGAGAGGCTCACAGAGCTGGAAAGGAGCCTTCACCGCCTCCATAGCCAGGAGCTGCCATGCTCCATCTCCCTCTTCCGCTCTCTTCCTGGCCTTGCCTCTCCCTGGGGGGCCATGTCCCCACGAGATGTGTCCACAGCCTCCCCTCAGGAACCCGGCCATTGCTACGGACATCTCCATCTTGAGGGCTGGGAATGCATTGTTCTGGCCCTCCAAGTAAGTGTTCACTCTGAAACCTAACGGTGGGGCAAAGGCCCTGTCCTGCGGGGAGGAAGGCATCCTGCTGGAGCAGAGTCCACCCCTCTGCCTCCTCCCTCCCACAGCCGCAGCCCCCCCCAGCCCCACACCCCCTGCTCTAGCCACCAGTGCCGCAGGCAGAATGAGACCCTCCTGGAGCATGTGTCCTCCCAGCCGGCTTCGCAGGAGACGACGAGCTCATTCAGTAGCTGCTGGGCTGCCATCAGGGGGACTGGAGTGTTTACGAGTTGATAACCTTATCGCAGACACATCCCTAATTAAGCTTGTTAGTTCTTTATGATAAACAACATTTGGGCTGGGGCCAGGGGGCTCGGCAGGGCCACGTGCTCTTCGGCAGCCGTGCAGCCCGCGGGGCAGTGCAGGCAGGAGAACAGGCAGCCCTGTGTTTGTACCCGGCTCTCCCTCCCCTTCCTGAAAGGGACCTTCAACCCCGTGGCTTCCCTGACCCTCCAAACCCTAATATTAGTCTTGGATTTCTCCTCTGGACTGGGGCGGGGTGGGCAGGAGGGGGGCTGGATTGCACAAGGCTCCCAAGGCTTTGCCGGTGCTACGGGAGCCCCCTCCTCCTCCTCCCACAGGGGAGGCCCACAGGGTCTGGGGCAGCACGAGAGGGACCTACTGTCTCTTGAGGGCCTGGAGATGAAGGGATGGTGGAGAACAGCAGCTCTGTGCTCTCCACAGGGAGAAATGAGGGGACAGCAGCTCAACCTGCTGTTGGGTGTGTGACCCTCAGGGGTTACATAGAGCCTGCCCCCCACCCCAGGATGGTTTCTTTATCCATCATCTGGCTGGTAACTGGAGATATCCACCTGTCCACTCATGCATCCACCCACCGGCTCACCCAGGTATCCACCCCACCATCCACCCTTGCCTTCACCCCTCCTTCTCCCCCATCAACCCACCCACCATCGCGCTCGCCTTCATTCCTCCTTCTGCCCATCTATCTGCTCTCCCCAAGCTGGGGGTGCTTGTGATCTGCCCCCCCCCGACGCTCATTAAGTACCAGCCCACGTCTCGGGGGCCAGACCTGCTAATGGGGTGCGGGGAGGGCACCCGCTCGCTCCCCCTCCTCCCAGCCCAAGCCAGCCCCAGCGTTTCTTATCTCTCAGATCCCACCTTGCTGGCAGAGGAGCAAGGCAGGATGTCGCATCCCTGGGGAACAGCAAGCCGAGCGATAACGAAATCGCAGCGGCAAGGAGAAATTACCTTGCCTGAATTTTAAAAACTTCTTGCTGAGGTTGCCGTGGTAACTGAAAGGTGCATCACGTTGCTCTGACAACCCCGAAACAGGCAGGTTTTTGCCTGGCGGGCTCCAAAGCAGCAGGTTTTGGGGAGGGGGAGCCCACTGGGGTGGGGAGCGGGTGGCCCATGGGATGTTCAGCCCAGAGCAACCCCTAGACGGAGATGTCCCCCTCCCCAGAGCTGCCAGCTGTACCACCACCCCACCACCATTTCCAACCTCTTCCCGTCCATCTCTCCGGGGAAGCGCTGGAGGAAGAGGACCAAGGGGCTCCAAGCCCAACCACGCAGTCCCCTAAGAAGGTGGCAGGGAGGTGGGATGGCTCCAGGTTGGTCCACCCTGCTGTGGGCATCCCTGGCACCGCGGGGGAGTTGCTGGGAGCCCCAGCAGGCAGCCTGGGCACCCTCCCTGCACCCTGCTCGGGGGGGTTTGTGCACCCAGCGTGGCTTTGGGCTCCAAGCCCGCAGGCGAGTGGCAGCAGCATTGTCCCAGCCCACGTAAATCACTCTGCCATGGAAATAGCCCCAGCGGGGTCGAAAAATAGCAGGTGACTCACACAGAGCAAAGGGTCCAAAATAGCCCCTCCGGAGCGCTCCTAAAATTAGTCTCCTTCCCGGGAGGTCCTGGCCGCTGTGTCCTTGCCAGGGCACAGCCGCGGCATTGAGCCTGCCCGGCTGCTGCCACCGCAGCCGCTTCCCTCCCGGGGCTGGGGGCACAGGGCCCCCTTCACTGCTCCCGTCCCTGTGGGACTTCCCCAAAACCCACTCCTGGGTGCGGCTGAGCCACGCATCTCTGAGTCTCTGGGCAGATCCAGGTGGTTCCGGCGGCCACAGGCTGCTCTTTGCGGGATGCCCCACGGAAAGCTTGCGGCCCCGAGCGAGACCCAGGCACCATAAAACACAGCCTAGGAACCCGCAAGCTAGCGGGGTGCTGAGGGCTTGCCCCCCATCCTGCTCCCTTTGCCTGGATTTCGTCAGGGGGATGGCAAGGCGGCGGATCAGGTGTTTTCCAGCGATAGCCAGTCCCCCAGGGATTCGGGTTTTCAGATACCAGCTCGCCTGCCTCACCGTTCCCCCATGGCAGGGCAGCACCAGCCTGCCTGCTCTCACCCGCTGCCGGCACTGGCAGGCGTGCGGGTCCAGGGGGGGACGCGGGGGGACCCCGGGAGCAGCATCCGCTCTGCTGGTGTGGCCAGGAACACTCCCCGTGCTGGGCCATCCCTCCTGCACAGGGGAGCGGTACCCGGTTAATTAGAAGAAGGGATGAATAATTCCTTTTTATAATGCAACGTCGCGCGGCAGATGCCGTCTGCCTCGTCTCGGCGCGCCGCGCGCGGGAGCCCGCTTTATTCTGCTCTCAGCAGAGTTATTTATACACTGGGACATTTTTCAAAGCGCCGCTTTGATGGTCTTCCACCAGCTCAGAAAAAAAAGTAGTCCATCCCAAAATAACCCGAGTGAAAGTCACAGCTCTTCATTACGCACATCTTCAACCGGGGGGCTCAGAGAACAAAAACCCGTCACATTCCTCCCATCAAATCCGCCCTTTTCAAGTGCATTTCAAATGGGTTCAAACCACCGCGGCGGCTAGACGAGTGCTAATGATGCTGCGGGCGCATCCCACCGAGATTTGGGCTGGGGAGAGGGATGGAGATGGAGGGCGGGGGGTTTTAAGCAGCCTCCAGAGCCCAGAGATGTTTTGGGGCACCCAGGACAGGGTCGACACTGCGGGGACCACGGTGGGGTATGCTGGGGGAAATGCTATCCCTCTCTTGCCTGGCTTTTCCTGCTGCAAGAAGCGGTTTCTTCCCCCAAACCAGGCTTTGGAGGAGGGGAATGAGCACCAAATAATTTTTTCCAAGGAATTGGAGCAAAGAAAACCCCAGCCCCCATTTCCCCATCGCACCCGCACGCACGCTCCCCTTGGGTCTGGATGCTGTTAAAGGGAAAAAAAAAAGGGGGAAAAAAAAAAAAAGATATGTTTGTAGGTGGTGACAAATTTCTGCGAAAACGTTTCTGACATGAAGCCGTCTCCCATCCAAGTTCCCTCCTGGCAAGCGGCTCCCCCCGCTCCCATGCCTGGCAAAGGGCCTGAGCTGCTCGCCCCCCTCTGCCCGCCGGGGGCTGCAGGGCCAGCAGGTGCCCCACGGAACAGCATGGGGGGTTCGGGGTTCCCCCCATCGCCCAGGCTCCAGTGTGCGCCGCGCTGCCTCCACGGCCGGCCTGGCTCCCCGAAACCCTCTCCCCATCGCTGGGCAAGGAGCCCTGGGTGTTTTGGTGGGGGCTGCTTGGTGACCCCCGCTCCATGGGGTGCCCTGAGCAGGACCAGGCACCACCTGCACCCACCACCACCCACTGCCAGCACTGTGGGACCACCAGCACCGCACCACATCCCATGGCGGCTCACCAACCTGCTGTCAATCACGCCCTGCATGTCAATCATGCCCTGCCTGTCAATCACACACCCTGATTCCCCTCACCAGCCCCTGCAGGAAGAGGAATAAGGGGCGTGGGGACCCCTCAGAGCACAAGGCATGCATTGCGCCCTGGGATAAAGGGAAACCGAGGCAGCCCAGGACACAGTCCAACCTCCCCAGCCTTGAAACGCCCTTGGGGGCTCAGCTTGCTCTCTGGATCCCGAGGGTCCTGCCTACATCAAGCCTGGCACTGGCTTGCCCAGCTGCCTGCAGCCCCGTGGCCCCGCTGGCCAGCCCCCTCGCCCTCTCCTCCAGGGGCTCGGCTCCACCGCCTGCAGCTCTGCGTGGCAGCCACCGCCAGCCCAGCGTGCCGCGGCTCCAGGGCCACCGGTGCTGCCTGGCAGGTGATGGATGGCTCGCTGCCGGCAGCAGGGAAGACTCTCCACCAGGGAAACCATTTCTTTACCCTCCAAATCCTCCTGTTTCAGCATTTCTGCAAGGCTGGAGCATCATCCCTGGGAAGGCCTGGTGCTGGAAGATGCCCAAGTGCCCAGGACGGGGTGAGCTGCCTGCACCCGCTGCTCGGCGCGGCAGAGCCCGGGGGGCCGGCACGCAGCCTGGCACTCAGCTGGCTGCCTGGCAGGGGGATAACCCTGCTGGGTGCGGCCGCAGGTCCCAGGCCCTGGGATCCCAGCCCCCATCTGCTTTTGGTTTCTTCCAACAGCACCAGAGCCCCCCGCTCCACCCCCCGTGGCTGCAAATTGGGTCCACGTTGCTGCAGATGGCGAGTCAATTAAAACCATCTTTTTTTCCACCCCAGCAGGGAAACCTGGACCATGCGGTTCCCAAGCCAGAAATGGGCTCTCGGTCAAAACAGCACCCGGGTGGAGCAGCTGAGGGACCAGGGACACACCTCCCCTTCCTCACCCACGTTGGTCCCGCAGGGCTGGGCGGGGAGCGTGGCCGGGGTGACACGGCCGCCCACCCAGGGCCACAGGGGCTCCGTGCCATGGGGCAGGAGGGGGTGCCGGCGCTGCCCGGCGTGGGATGACATCACCTCCCTGGGGAAGGGGCCACCCTTTGCCTGTGCACCCCCCCACCTCGGCCGCCCTCCTCCTGCCCCTGGAGCATCCATCCCCCCAGCACACAGGCAGGCTGCCGGGGGGCCGCAGCGGTACCCGCTACGTGCCAGCGGGATGCCGCACCGCGGCCCTGCCTGTCCTGCCCGCCACAGCCCCATGGCTGAGGCCAGAGCCAGCTGGCCATGGGGCATCTGGGTGAAATCATTTACGTGGGGAAGGGAAAACTATTCCAGGGCAATTCCAAAGCATTTCAGACACAGCTAGTGGCTCAGGAGAGGATGGACCAACACAGCAGGGAGGAGAAGGGGAAGCAGCCATGTTAACTCTCCTGTGGTGGCGTGGGGAAAAGTGATGGAGAGGAGTGTAAGCACACGCGTGCACACATGCACAGTGTGTAAGTGCACACATGGGTGCATAAGCTGCCCGTCCCAGGCTCTCCCCCTGCAGCCCCGCAGCAGCAAACACCACCTCCCATGTCAGGCCAGCTTTTGGTGCCCGGGATATAAATCCTGGGAAGCTGTGGGTGACTGGCTTTGGCCAGCACTTGGCACAGGAATAGCCAAGGTGGCCCCAGGCCATGGCTCTCCCCAGGGCCCATCCTGCTGGGCACAGGAGGCTTTTTGGCAGGGGGATCACAGGAGGGCCAACCCAGTCTGCACCAAGCCCTGGGGCCAAGCCGAGCTCCTGTGAGCGCCCCAAGCACATGTTGCTGCATCAAGCGCTCCAGATCAGCCCCCCTGCACCCCAGGTCTCCGGCAGCCCCGACCAGCATCGCAGGGCTGTTCTGCCCGCAGGCAGCATTTCGGCAACAACGCAAGCTGCCAAGCAGGCAAGCAAGGCATGCCTGGGGCTGGCCACGCAGAGCGCCGAGCTCCACCGTGGGGTGGTAACTCCAGCGATTAACGAGAGAGGCTGTTCGCGCTAACGACTTGGCCCCAGTTTCCTCACCTCAATTAGTGCGCAGGAGCTTGCAATGCTCAGAGGGCCTCCTGGAAAGCCAGGGCATAGCGGGCTTGGTCGTTTTAGTATTAATAACGCTGAAAGCTAGCCAGAAAAATCCGAAACCTTAAAACCAGACCGACAGTGATCTTCAATTCTGCGTATTATAGGTGCTGGAAGGAGCCACAGTTCGGTTGGTGCCGAGGCCCTTGGAGGTCACCCTGCAGCCAGCCCCGTGCCTGGGAGGAGCCCTGGGCTGCAGCCCTGCGCGCACCCGCCTGCCCCCCAGGAAAGGGCACAGGGTCCCTTTGGGTGTCCCCCTCGCCCCCCAGCCTGGGGTCTCCACATGCTCTGGGGCTCAGAGACCTTACTCTTCCCCCATCACCCACAGAGGAGAGACCCTGTTACTGCTTAGCAATAGGGAAACTGAGGCACAGCAGGACTGCAGTGCAGCTCTGCCTGTCCAGGGACTGCTCCGCATCTCCTCCTGCCAGAGCCCTGCTCCAAAGACCTCTCTCTGGCGCCCTGCGTCCCTCTGCATCCCTGCTAGGAATCCGCACCAGCCTGCATCTGCTATTTCAGCTGTGGGCCAGCACCCTCCTGGGGCAACCTGCATCAGGATCAGGCCACCAGGAGAGGTGGCGCCCCTGGCCCTGAGGGCACTTGGCTGCTCAGCCCCAGCAGGACAGGGGCCCGAGGGTGCTCCCCTCTGCTCAGGGGGGTCTTGCCTCCACCGCGCACTTCTGGGGCTGGCCCCCTCCCACGGCTTCTCCCCGCTCCGCCCCCGGAGGTCAGTCCCTGGGGAGGCAGGGACACCACGTCCATCTGAAGGCAGTGGGCCACGGCGCATTCAGTCACGAACAGCCGCGTTGCGCTGCCTAAATTGGAGGCGCGGGTGCTGGCAGGCGCCGGTGCCTCCCTGCGCCTGGTGCGGGGGCTGGAGGGCATGCCTGGCAGCGGGGGGGCTGCGCGCCCCCACGCCACCGCTTCTCCCCTTCTCCGGGCACCCAGTGGCAGCGCCTTCCCCCAGGAAGGGGGGCTTTGACCCATCCACCGTGTGGGGGGGGCTGCAACCTCAGGACCCCCATTAAAGCCTTGCCCCAGGAGGGGGCCCTGCTTTGGGCACCCCCTCCAGCACTTGTCCCCACAAGCAGGCAGCGGGGGGCCTTGTGCCCCCGTGGTGCGCTCCTTGCTCCGCACCGCAGCCGTTCTGCCGGAGATACCGGCTGGGGCTGGCTCAGCTCCTGGCACCGGGGCAACACTTTGCCACAGGAAAGAGGGAGCGAGTCTGGCAGGAGCCGGCCAGAGTCGGGAGAAGGCCGTGCTGTGCCCACCGCAGGCGGGGCCCCCCCTCTCGCCTGGGGCATCGCCTCTCCTCAGGAGGACGCGCTGGGAAGGGGATCGATGGGCTGGGAAGATGCTGAGCTGCACAAATGCACTTTATCGACCCATCGAGCCCACCTGCTGGGAAACAAACCCCCCCGTTTACAGCCCAGAGCAGCAAAGCACTTTGCGCATCACCAGCCGGGAGGTACGGGGAGGCGGGGGAGGCTGCCGCAGGGCACCGGGGTCCCCGCCGCAGTGCACCAGGCCTCCCCCCGCCACCGTCCCGCTGGCGAAACTGAGGCAGAGAGCGGGTGCCCCTGGGCTGTTTCGACCCGCCCGGCTCCCCCTGCGCAGCCCGAGAGGAGATGCCGCATCTCCCCCGCGCCCGGCACCGCGGCTGCGGCTGCCGGCTCCAGCTGCTCACGACGAGCCGGGGCCCCGCACCCGCCCCGCGGAGCCTTGCGCGGAGGCAACACGCGTGTGAGGGGCGTGCGGTGGCCGCGCCGCGCCCGCCACCTGGTGGCACGGCCCGGGCGGCACAGCCGGCCCCGGCCCGGGGACCGCGGGAGGGACCCCGTCCCCCGCCTGCGAGGCCGGCGGGCTCGGGGCGGAGGGCGTCCCCGCCTCGGCTCACCCCGAGCCAGGCCTCCCCCGACCCGTGCCGCCAGGCCCCGGGTGGGAGGCAGGAGGGGCCGGCCGCAGCCCGCAGAAGGGCCCTCTGCCAGGAGGCGGGGGAGAGCCGCTCCTGCCCCATCCCGGGCCGCCCCCGTGCCCACCCGGGCAGGGCTGGGCCGGGCCGGCGGCTCCGCGGGGAAAGGCTGCTCGCGGCTCGGCTTCCCTGGGGAGGCCGAGCGAGCCCCACCGCCAAAGGCATCAGCCAGGGATGAGCCCTTCCCTGCTCGCCTCGGCCCTGCAGGGGCGACACCCGCCGCAAGCGCAGGCAGAGAAGCACGAAGGCAGCGACCCGGCAGCGGCGGAGGAAAGCGGCGGGAGGAGGCGGGTGGCCGGCCCCCAGCCCCCAGCAGCTCGGGGCAGGGCGCCCGGGGAGGCCCCGGGGAAGCCCAGGTCGGGCACAGAAGCCCTCTGCCAGGCTACCCCCCGCGCAAGGTGCCGCAGGGGCCGGCCACCCTCCCCGTCAGGCCACCAGCCACCACAGGACCCGCTGGTAACAGGGACATTTCTGCTGGTCCCCTCCTGCTCCCGCAGCTAGGGCAGGGAGGGACAGCGGGAGGTCTGGTCCTCCAGCAGGCAGCATCCGCGCTGAAGCTCGGGAAAGACGCTGGAACAAGGGAGCACAGCACAGGGACGAAAGGAAGGCGGCGGAGCGCCGTGTGGAAGGAGGCTCCAGGATGAAGGCTCATCAAGGAAGAAGCAGAACCACAGAAAGGACAAGTAGCACTGGCAACTTCATTCACCCACCGAGAAACAGAAATAGGATTGGTTTTGGATGTATTTCTTTTGGAAATGAGCCAAACTGGCAACTAGAATCAAAGTCTTCAAAAAGTCTATACAAAGATGTATCATACAAAATGTACAGCAAAGTTCTCCAAAAAAAAAACAAAACCCAAAAAAACAAAAAACAAACCAGACAGACAATACAACAGAAGGAGAGCAGAGACGGTGCGAAACCACAGCTAACAGGTCCTGCCCCTGCTCCGGGGGGCAGGAGCGGCACCTGGACACCACACTCCAAACACAAAATACATTACACTATGTACAGGACCGTACAAAGATCAGCATCCCCTTTGGCCTAACCAGGAGCTCTCCAGCATGACGTTGGGGCAGTTCGGACAATCTGCTCGTGGAAGTGTTACATGCCGACAAGGAAAAAAGTCCAAGGGAATGAAATGGTCAACTCTAAACCGTAACCAGAATACAGCCAGGCCACCAAGCCTACAGAGTTTAACAGTCAGTTCTGGCTAACGAGTGCTTTGCGGGCCAGAGCGCGTTACTCCATCTCCGTGAAGCGAGCGAACATGGCTTTCCGCACCGCGTCTTTGTACGAGTCTGCAGTGGAGACACCGTAGGAGCTGCCCTTGGCTCCCAAGCCAGCTCCTCTCATTCGTACTTGGGCCTGCAAGGGAAGAGAGACACGCTTCAGCCCTCGGCCACGCCACCAGGCAGGACACCACAAACTCGGACCAGCCAGCTTCTCAAGCTCCGTGGGGATCCCATGCAGCCACAAATGCCGACACCAGAGCGGACTGCACACAAAACCCCCAGCTTGCTGGCTTCGCACCGCTTTGACCCACCCCAACAGCAGCCGAAATGAAGCTGCGCAGAACACAGCTCCCCACAGCGTAACCCAGAGCACAGACAAACCCAGAAAGCCAGCGCCGGTGGGAGGGCAGCCCACCCTAAGCAGCACAGCCCTGCCTGTCCCAGTCCCAGCTCTAGTATCCGATGGGACAAACAGGAGCAGGGGCTAATGTGAACAGAGGCAGCTTTGCTGTGGATGGCACAGCTTCTTCCACAAGAGATCTTCAGTGGCAAATGCTTCTGGATAAAAAAAAAAAAAAAAGGCACCAAACCTCATCAAGGAAGCGTCCATCTGTACTCACCTCGATGGGCGCTGTAATGCCCTGACATTTTCTTCCCAAGCCCGAGCCTTCCCTCCAGCCCATGGCCTGCAGCATCTTGTTGCCTATGTTACTGTTGTCGAGGCCGTCTTTGGTGGGCTGCTCGTAATTACTGCAGGAAGAGGAGATCAGTTAACTGAATTGCTCGTTATGTATTGAAGCGATCGCTGCAGAGCTTTCAGATACATACACTGTGCCAGC
Source organism: Platalea leucorodia (assembly GCF_965183815.1). Lineage (NCBI taxonomy): Eukaryota > Metazoa > Chordata > Aves > Pelecaniformes > Threskiornithidae > Platalea > Platalea leucorodia. The sequence goes on from NC_138831.1 coordinate 17,800,443, forward strand.
ATCATAGACCTTCTTGCGCTTCGGCTCGGGGGGCTCTGGGATGCCGTACTTCTCCCGCCTCTCAGCTGCTCTGTCTCTGTATTTCATCTGCAACCAGAGAACCAGATTTAGTACTGATTTAAAGACACTTTTGTTTGTCTTTGAGCTACAGAAGCAAGCTGAATGCCTGCTATTATAGAAAGCTGTCTGCTGCAGCCTGCTAAAACGTGGCTTAACACCACAGAGAGGAGAACCTCAACCGTGAGTCCCTGGAGCACATCAGAAGCTGCACTGGGGCAGGAAGAGCCCAGCCCCAACACCTGCTGGATTAGCTGCGAGTGCCACTCCAAGGCTTCTGGTCCCAGCCTGGCAGCCCTGAGCTGGAGGCGGAAGGACCCTTCCCTGCTAAGCAGCAGCTGTGGGATACGGGACGCTTCTCTCCATGTAACAGGACAGCTCTGAACCTTGACCCATGAAGGGGCTGGCTTACAAAGATTATCCTGAGTGACGTGTGTCAGGATAAGGAGAGCTCAATGTATCATCTGTGCAGGTTTTCCGTTAGCTGCTCATCTGCTCATGTCAACACTGACCTCTCTCTCACGCAGCTCCAAGGCTTCAAGCTCCTGCTCTGAAAGCTTTGATCTCCTATAGATATCCATGTTTTGCTGAAAGAAGAAGAGATTCACATTAACAACATGAAATGCACGACAGCTCTTTTTACATAAGAACCCGACTTCTGGGAGAGCAATGATCCACCTGCAACTCTTTTTGCTTCAAGAGGAGCAGTTTTCCCAACAGCAACATGCATTATGGCTTTGGTTTACACACTGAATTACGGCAACCAAGTACCTTCCCGACAGCATAGCGCAACTACCTTGTGCAAGTCAGACAGCTGCTGGTGCCGAATCAGAGCATCCTTGTTTGGGAACTGCCTTCTACACAGCAGACAGGCCATCTTCTTCCAGTCAGTCAGCTTCTCTTCCTCATTCTCCATTCTCTCCAGTAAGTCCTCATCGTTATCGCTATCACCGCTGTAGGCAGCCACGAGGCCACGCTGCAAAGGAGGGATAGCGTTAAGGGGGGCGTGACAGCGTCACCACAGTTTAGAGGAGAGCCCAGAAAGAGAACACAGAGGCTGTAGATGGGTTTGCTGCGCAGGAGGGGCATCACCCTCTCATTCCTAAGGATGAAATGCAACTCAAAAGAACCACTACAGTGGCTGCAAGACTTAGTTCCCACTAGCCAAACAGTAATTTGAGTACAGAGTTTTTAGGAACCTCAAAACCTCAACTGAGCTCTTGAGGCTAGAAGAAAATCACAGCTTTTCTCAGCGTATCTCAATCACCCAGGCTACTGCACTTGCACCGGACCACTGTAACCACCACAACCTTTTACAGATGATGCCGTGGAAATCCAGGTTGGAAAGCAAGTATCCGCTAGACCTCCTCTAAAGTGCTTTACCAGCAACCTCCAGGAATACCTCTGTCAGGGATCTCATACTTACCTTCAGCGGATTTTCATCGTCGCCATTTTTCATCACCTCTGGCAAGATCTGCTGTCTCTCAGACAGAGCTCCCTGGATGAGACAAGAATGCCGTGAGCACCGAGCTCTCTGCCATACCACACCCCGCTGCGCGCTATTGCCAGCACCTTCACCTTTTTCTCGAAGAGGGCAAAGCCTGCATCTGCAGCTGCTGACTCTTTCCGCTCCTCCTCCCTGGTGCTCAGTGGCTGGAAGCTGTTCTTGAAGTTCTCTTTCTGCTTGTTCAAACTCTTTGCCCAGCGCTCCATGTCTTTAGCAATCTGAAATGCAGAGTGGTTTGCTCAGACAGCTCCTCTCACAGCTATCAATCTCCTATGACACAGATTCAACCTTGCATACTGTTTCCAGAACAAGGCAACCCACTACCTTTTATTTTTAAATCACAGGACACTGGATGTAGTGCAGCTGTTTCCCTGTATACAGTGTTCAAAGATACCGCAGCTTGCTTGTTTTACTGTATGAACCCTTCTTATCAATCTAATCCTCTAAGTGATGGCTCAGTTATACTCCCACTGGTCCTGGCATGATTCCACATGCGTTCCTCCTATGCAGAGCTTATTTCTGCACTGAAACCTTACCAACTCCACCTCTCCTCAGCCCTCTACAATGCCTGCAAATTGCAGGCATGCACCTCACCGAATAACCTAGGATTTCCTTTGTCACGAAAAAGGAGAACTGTTATCCCACTCCACAGAAGACTTTAGCCCAGTTACCATCCCACTTTATCTTTTACCTGTTGAGCTGTTTTACTCTTAGGCTTCTCTTTCTTCTCCTTCACTTCTTTGGTGGTGGTTGTGGTAGCTGTCTGTTGGTACGTGATACCTTCTGCAGCAGGCATGTAGGTCTCCTTTTCGCCATCCCAGTAAAGGTACTGCTGGGTTAAGGCATTGTAGTAATACTGCCAGAGAGAAGAAAAGAGAGTCAGACAGTTAAACGCCTCATACAAGCTAAGCATCCAAGGGAGAAACCAAGCAAGCTGTATGATTCAGACTACCGCATCAAATGGGAAGGCGCTTTGCAGAGTCCAAACAAGTTTTGCAGATGCCACAAAGGAGTCAAAAGGCGTGAAGTGGCTGAAGCCTCTGTCCCTAAACAGAGGCGTTCTGCCCAACAGCACTATGGAGAACCTTTTGCCTCTCCCAAGAGACGACCCACCGGAGCCCAGAGCTGGGTGCACTTTGCTGGGCACTCTGCAATGAAACAGCTCAGTAACAGTGCTAATCCTAGATGGGCCAAACCGGGAGGAAAATTAAGAAAAGGAGAGGAAAAAAAATGAAGGGCTATACCAGAGGGAAGTCAAGTCCCAGCTCTAGGCACACTGCTGAGAGTTACATGCTACATTTGGTATTTTGTGCACCTCAGAAAGTTAATTTCACTCATATGATGAGAGACAGGGAACTAATGGACCTTAACAGTTAAGACAGGTGGGATGAACTTATGTTTACCTGGGAATTAGGATCATAGTAGAGCCCTGTTATAGGATCATAATAATATCCTGAAGATTCATCATATTGGTAGGTGGAAGTGTCAGGGACGGCTGTAAAAAAATTAAAGTGTGGGACATGGTCGTTCCAGTCGAATTCAGACATGTATCTTTCTACGTTTCAGGTAAAATTCTGAGATTATCAGCAGCCACGACAGCAGACATGCCTGTAAAGGGCTCTTAATCACCCGTGCAGAATACGCTCTCCAGGGACAGCTTCACCACTGACATATGGTGATTGATCACTCAGCCAAAGCCAAGTCTCTCTCTTATTATATACTGACAGATACCTGTCCCCAGGAGCAACTCCCAATTGCTTACCGTACTTGGTTCCAGGGACTACGCCAGTCGGGGGAGCCGTCTGTGCCTGAGTGCTAGTGGTAGCTGGTGCTGATTGTGTCTGAAAAAAACCCAAACCCAGGAACCTCAATTAGAAAATCTGTCACCGAGGCGCAAGAAAACAAGGACAGCAAGCCAAGGCATGAGCAGCCCACACCACACATACAACAGCTAGCTCCTCTTCACCAATACACTTCGCACTCACCTTTAACAAAGAACAAAACTATCACAGCAAAGAAACGGCAGATGACTTAGGAGCACAAGCACTGTGACTAACCCGTGGACACTCAGCAGCTTTGCTCCACCACCCACTTTAAAGAGCAAAGGCTGCAGCTAAGCCAGATATCCCACATAACCCTGGCATTGAAAGCAAGGAGTAATAAGCGCTGTAATTACCGGAGAGTCAGGTGAGTTTGTCTGTTGATTATATAACTGAGGACTCTGGGACACAACTGCAGCTGTGGTGGTAGTGACCGGAGCGCCTGCCAACAGAGAGCAATAATGGATAAGCCAAATAATTTGTAAAACAGTACTTCATCCTAGGGCTAAAATTACTTTGTTTACGGTTTCAGCTCCTAATTCCAGCTCCAGCAGCCAAACAAGGCAATAAAAGTTTAAAAAGGAGACAGATACACAGTGGGTATTTTCTACCCAGCCAAGGAATAGTTTCCTTTTCAGGAGGAAATATTCTGCTCCCTAAGTCAGTGATTCCTGGCCTCTGACAGCTGCTAGTGCTAAAGATTTGTCTAGAGCTGCTTACACAGTTCTCATGAGTTCAAGGCTTTCGTCAATAGTCTGAAACAGAGGCTGCGCTCTCATCTCGCAGACTAGAGCTCCCACTTGAAGGAATTTGTTATGGTTCTCTAGTAACGCGTACTCATTCAGACATCCCGAGAGCAAAATGAGCCAAGTCTCCCTCTACCCAGCAAACCAACAAAAAGGCTAAGGTAGATTACCACTACTGCAAAACCATCATTACAAACAACAGCATCTCCCACGTGTCAGAAGTACTACCTGATATGGTAGCTGTGTCTGTGTCCAACACTCCTCCTTGATTTTGGTAGTACTGCTGATAATCCTGGGAGTACTGCAAAGAGAAACAAGTGACAACACAAGATGAGCAGATGTCCAAATTACAACCACCTACCAGTTAGAGCACAACTGCCACTACTAACCTGAGCATACTGCGTGTAGCCATCCTGTCCTGACTGGAGGTAGCTGTAATCAAGGGTGCTGCCTTCTCCAGTCTGTGGCTGAAATTCGAGAAGGTGATTTTTGTCAGGGACAGGTAAGTTACTGCATTTAAGAATTTCAACACTGCTTAGGCTCCAGCCTAACTGTCAAGAGCAGATCTGTCATAGCAGCTTTGGTCAGTTCAACCAAGCAGTGGCCAGCAGTGAAATGATATGCTCTACGTTTTCATTTTCAGGAAAGCAGGACTATGAGCAACAGCCTCCAAATCATACCTGAGTGGACGACCACTGAGCTGCAGCAATGGCTGTACTTGCCACAGAGAAGGCGCTGACTCTGTTACCGTCTGGGAGAAGCAAGTCTCTGTAACCACAAAAATCACACACCTGAGTAAATACTGCTTTTTTCTGATGTGTCTCCCCGCGCAAGGAGGTAGAGTCTGCTCTTATGCGTGAATTTCTTAGCAGTAATAAACATTGTGATTGTAATGAATGAGCCAAAGCACTGCGTGCAAGTAAAGGAACTTTAGATTCGTCGTTGTACAGTCAAGAACGAGTCACTAAGTCTCCAAGGAAACAAGCGTGCAGTGTATACAAGCAGTTAGAATGTTCTCTTCAGAGGACTGGAAATAGGGGTGGCAGGAAACACTGCTTTCACTCTCCTCACACACAATGAAGAGCAGGATGCATGCAACACAAGACACTTAAGGGAAGCACAACTTTGGAGTGACAGTAAGCTTAATAAAATCCCAGGTGACAACTACAAATCTTTAATATAAACGGGGGAGGGAGGGGAGGAATAATCAACTGCTATCAGAACTCACTTTCTGGCACTCTTTGCAAAATCAACACCAATTGTTTTGCCATCAATTTTTAATGGTGGCTGAAGACTCTGTAAAATCTGCAGCAGTTGAGAAGCATCCTACAACGAGAAATACTCATTATTATGAAAGGAAGGTTATTGAGGAGGATTCAGAAGTTCCCAGAGCTCCACTTTTCACATACATGCCACTGAGAGCAGCTAAAGCTGTAAGAACACCTCCATCTCCTCACACTATACACACTTCGAAGAGCGTAATGGGACCGATCACAGCCCACGCACAAATAGCGTGGGTTTCCCTGGGTCACTGAATATTAAACATGTTCTAAAATCTTAGCTTTATAAAGCAGATGTTTGCCCTAAATTACTCCAAAAGGGAGGCCAGCAGAGACTGAGGTCAGGCACCCATTTTCATCCAACATGAACTGTTCCACTCTGCCTAAAGCAGGTCCAAACAGATCACATTGCTGACTGAGTTCAGTATACGCAGGAACAGAGATTCTACCACCCTTCAGGGACCCTGTGCCAGTATTTGACCTCCCTCACAGTTAAGAGGTTTTCCTTGTACCTCATTGCAATTTCCCACGTTTCAGTTTATGGCTGTTGCCTACATTCTTCTCGAGGGTACACAGGGATAGGAATATGTCTCTGCTGTCCCTACACCCTCCCACTGGATGCTGCAGAGAGCAGCAAGATTCCCCCTCCTCCCCCTTCTCAAGGTAAAAGAAGCCCAATTCTACCCACCTTCTCCCACATTCTATGCCCCAGCCCTTAATTTTTGCGATCCAGATACGATCCCAGACCATTTTTTTTGTGATCCAAGTGTGAAGCTAGCCTTCAATCCAGAACAGCACTCTGCTATGAAAATAGCTTTCCAATGTGCTCACAACATCCTATCACCTTCTTTCCAAACTGCAGCTAATGATGAAAGGCTGTGACACACTGTCAATTAACGCTCGGTGAACCGAGGCAGTCCTTCAGACACCTCAAAGGCTCTAAATGTTTCAGCTACAGAAGCACATTAACAAGCTGTTTCTCTCCAACACATCAGTAAGGCCCTCACCATGGCAGAAGACAGCTGCACAAACGCAAAGCCTCTATTTTGCTGAGTCTGCTTGTCTTTGATAAGACGAATATTATTGACTGCCAGAGACGCATACGGAGACAAGGCAGTCATGATGGATTCCACTACTGTGTGAGGAGCAATGTTTCGGAGAATGATGGCTGAGGAGAAAAGAAAGTATGACATTAGCTGTGCACGTAACAGCTTTCCAGAGTACTTCAAGTTCTTCAGTGGGCAGTCTGAGGTACAGGAAGGATTTTAGTACCCGTACTTTGCATTTCATGTTATAGAATAAGTCAACGATAACTTACTATCACAGTAATAATCCACAGACTGAACGGCTTCTGCTGCTCCAGGCGGCACCTCCTGTTCTGAATCTTCATGGGAAGAGGAAAATACTTTAGTCACAATGTGGCTCGCTCACTCAAACTCCATTTCGCAAGCCACCCCAGGACCCATAGTGAACTTTGTTCCCTACACAGTCTCCCACAAAATCAAACACAGCCAAAGAGATCAATGTAACGTACCGAATTTGTCCGCTCCACAGCGGAAGCATTTTAGTCTCCTTCTGAAGTTGTAAAGGCAGCACTATGAGGAACAAGAGAGGCCTAATAAGAACTCAGGTGATTTGTAACCATTCTAGCGTTTGCTGTACAATGGTGAAAACAAGACATTCATACAAAGTACCACAACGAATCTAAATGCGCCAGAATAATTGAGAACAGCAAAGGCCACCCTTGTCCGTATCACAGCTGCTTTTCAGAACATCCCAGCTACTTTTTTCCTAGTCCTCCTGAATTATTTAGTTATTTTAACTGCATGGTCTTCAATTCATAACCCCAGGCATAGTAACTACTTTAAAAAGCACAATGTTAAAATGAAACACAGGCTGGAAAACAAGTTATCTTTATGGGAGAAAAGCGTAGTTAAAGCCTGACAAAACCGCCTGGTCTTCATCTTACTAAATCATCTCCACTTCGGGGGGGTCAAACAAGGAGCGCACAGCAGTATGTAGCAGACCAGCAGCAATTCAACACTACATTAGTCATCACCTAACAACTTTGTGTTCTAGTACAGCTCACTGCCCAACCTCTGTGTCTTCTGGGGCAACACCTCTATCACTCCATCTACTCTGCCACCAGAGCTACAAAATCTTTTCGTTCCTGTGTCTTAGTATTCCTACAATATCATACGGACCAGCAGTACGAGTGGGTCTGAATCACGTATCACTTTGTTCAAACCACTGAGCTGGTGAAGAGCACCAAAGCCAAGACAAACTCTCTCCGATAAAAACAGGCACTGTACCTTGTTGCAAAGCCAGTCCTCAAATTTAGGCCTGGGGTTGCTGTAGTGCATCGCAATCTGCTTCCCCTGAATCACCAGCTTTTTCTGTAAAAAAATTGGTTTCAATTATTCCTGTATCGAGGCACACATGTTCATTTTCCCATGGCAGAGCACCCTTCGGAGGAATCAGTGCTCCTGAATTAAATGGACAACATATGGGGAGGATGTGGAGGACAACCACCGCCACCTACACCCTGCCCATCCAATCCTGCAGAGAGGAGGACGAGGGCAGTAAGAGAATGGGATGTGGAGCAAAGATAAACGGAATCAGGGAGTGTTGAAAAAGCTGCCAAACACTAAACGCTGACATGGAACCAGGAAGTGTCTCGAAGGAGACAAAGTCCTAACCTGCTGCGTTCAGGATTAACACATTTTTAGGAGTCTCTTTGCCCCCACATTTCTATTCACTTCTGGTATAGCACTGAGCGACTTTTTAAACATGTCCTTAGGTGACTGCTTCACTTCTTCCCCTACTCCAAACACCCCAGACCTTTTAACAACCACATTACTTTTCCAAGCACTTTCTTCAGAAGTATCCCTTTGAAAATACAGTAATTCCTCCCAAAGGGATCCTGCTTAAGACTTCTTGGAGGCTGGATTACAAGTGCCATCAACTGAAACGTAACTCAGAGTGGTTTCCTTTGACTAATGCATCGGTTCAATTGGAAGCCTGCACGAGAGGTTTGTGTTCTTCACTCAGGCAGGAGCTCTCTAAAACGAGTAACTAAACTGCAAATGAAGCTTCTCCAGGGGTAGGAAAAGTTCATAATGCTTTCAGCATGTCCTCTCACTCTGACTTTAGAGGAGTTAGGAATTTACATCTATTTAAGAAGCCTTGATTCTCAGCCTCACACTTTGCCAAGCGTGGGTATGCAGAATGCCCTTTCAAAATATGGCCATCAACATATTTTAGTCAAACAGGTGGAAGTACGTCTGAGGAAGCACGGATTAGTGGCCAAACCCCAGACATTTTAATAGAACTATTTTTATAGCAGGTTGGCTTACTGCAGAGGTACCACAGAAGTGCCAGGACCGGTGGCTTTTCTGATCACAGGGTCTGACATAGATCTAGCATGTAGCATGAATAAGGCTCTCACATTCTGCACAACTAAATAGGGCAAAGCCATTTCTCCTACCGGCAGGAGGGAGGGTTGGAGGGCCCAGCATTCACTGGATATGCACACATAGAAACAAAGCTGCTGGCATAGTTGCAATACATCATTCTTTCAATCTAACAGTCAGCAACCGGGCTGCTGGGGAGATTCTACGTTTTCCCTACTACTAGGGTGGCTGGTTACTGGAGTGAATTTGAATATGTTTCAATAAATTATGCATCAGTACAGCTTTGTGTATATTAAAATCATCTCATTTCTGAAAATATGCTCAGCATCAATTTCTTGATATAAATCTTTCTGCTGCATCCGCCAACCCCACTGAGCAGCATGTCAGGAAAACAGAATTTGAAAGCTGCTCTCTGGCTGGGGAAATCACCCATGGTACAGGACACGTGAAAGAAACCCTATTCCAGCATAAGGCACACGACAACTTCCATTTGCTGGAACTGCGTGCCTATGAATCCCATTACAGTGCCATTTCTTTATGTGTAACACCAACAGAGCAGAACACCGTTCCTCATGCTGCCCAGGGACCTTCACATCAAATAGTTGTTTAAAAAAAAAAAAAAGCTTTGATACACTTTGCTCACTTTGAGAGTATTTTTAAGTTCTGTTGTTAAAACAGATTATGAATGTTCAAAAAGGAGCAAAAGCTGGTGAAACTGCAGTGCAAGAGGAAAATCTCATTGGGAAAGAAACTAGAGGACTCATGGCATTTTGGCTCCTTATAAAGTCATATGCCAAAAAAGCCAAAATACACAGCATAACCTATGTGAGAACTCACTCTCTACCAAATTTAGTTGGAATAAACATGCTTTTCCGCTTGAAGAGCCAGTTCTCCCCCTTTAACTGGGGGAATGCAATACTGCCATGAACTGGTACTTCTCTTTCAGGGTCAATACCAATGTAATGCAGAGATCTGGTGCTTTCTCTGGCAACAGAGAAGGAAACATCAGGTAGAAGTAAGCTGAAGTAAGTTAGGATTTTTTAAAGACTACCTGCTAAACCTTCACAGCCAAATTAAATCAAAACAAAGTAATTTAAAACAATGGCACATT